>NC_090446.1:838483839-839733839 GCF_031143425.1 Pleurodeles waltl | reverse complement strand
AGAAAAGAGGCTGGTGCACAGAGTCGGTGAGCGAGGTGTCACTAGATCTGATGCGGCATTGGTTCCGTTGCTACGGGGCAGAAGGGCAGAGGTGTCGCACAGCGGCGTCAGGTCCTTACTGTACATCGGTAGAGGTAAAGTGGCATTGGTTGCAAAATCCGTCTCAGGGATCCGGCAGGCACGAAGTCCGGAGAAGTCAAGATGCTGCGGGCAACCTTACAGGGTCACAATGACATCACAGGGTGGCAGGCGCTGCGATGGCGTCAGATGTCATGGACATCAGACTTACGACACTCTGAAGCCCGAGAAGTCAGCCGTGATCTGTGGCTGCGTGACACGAAGCCTACAGGGTCATAGGGGTAATTGAACTTCTGTGAGATCCACAGCCAGGCAGGTGGTGTTGCAGTTCCGGCGAGCGTCCTTTACGAAGTCGCACAGTGTCGTCTGATGTCGTTAGACATTTTTTTTCTCCAGAAATTCACTTCCAGGGGCCCAGGAACTAGAATGGCACCCTCTGGCAAGCTAAAGTCCACAGCAGGCAGACTCAGAACTCAGTGGTGAAGCCTTTGATGTCCCCGAGGTTTCAGAACAGGAGGTAAGCTCTACTCTATGCCCTTGGAGATACCTCTCAAGCAGGAATGCAAAACAAAGTCCAGTGTCTGTCGCCTTGCACAGGCATAAGCAGCAACTGCAGGATAGCCCAACATAGCACAGTCACAAGCCAGGGCTGCACTTCTCCTCAGCTCTTCAGCTCTTCTCCAGGCAGAGGTTCCTCTTGAATCCTTGAGGTAATCTGATTTGCAGGGGTTTTTGGGTCCAGTACTTATACCCCTTTCTTCCTTAGAAGTTGGTAAACTTCAAAGCAAAGTCTCTCTTGTTTGCAATATCCTGCCTTGCCCAGGCCAGACACACACCAGTGCGTTGGAGACTGCATTGTGAGAGGGCAGGCACAGCCCTTTCAGGTGTGAGTGACCACTCCTCCCTCCCCTCCCAGCACAGATGGCTCATCAGGATATGCAGGCTACACCCCAGCTCTCTTTGTGTCACTGTCTAGAGGAGAGGTGCAAACAGCCCAAGTGTCAAACTGACCCAGACAGGAAATCCACTAACAGGCAGAGTCACAGAATAGTTCAAGCAAGAAAATGCCTACCTTCTAAAAGTGGCGTTTTCAAACTCACAATCCATAAACCAACTTTACTAAAAGGTGTATTTTCAAGTTGTGAGCTCTGAGACCCCAAACTCCATATTTCTATCTGCTCTTAAGGGGAATCTGAACTTTAATAATATTTAAAGGTAGCCCCCATGCTAACCTATGAGAGAGATACGCTTTGCAGCAGCGAAAAACACATTTGGCGGTATTTCACTGTTAGGACATGTAAGACACCTCAACACATGTCCCACCTTTAACATACACTGCACCCTGCCCATGTGTCTACCTAGGGCCTACCTCAGGGGTTCCTTACATGTATAAAAAGGGAAGGTTTAGGTCTGGCAAGTGAGTACACTTGCTGAGTCGAAATGGCAGTTTAAAACTGCACACACAGACACTGCAGTGGCAGGTCTGGGCCATGTTTACAGAGCTACTAGGGTGGGTGGCACAACCAGTGCTGCAGGCCCACTAGTAGCATTTGAATTACAGGCCCTGGGTACCTCTAGTGCACTCTACTAGGGACTTACTAGTAAATCAAATATGTCAATCAAGGATAGCCAATTACACATACATCTTACATAGGAACACTTGCATGTTTGCACTGGTTAGCAGTGGTAAAGTGCCCAGGGTATCAAAAAACAGTAAAAACAGAGTCCAGCACACATCAACAACCTGGGAAACAGAGCTAAAAAGTTAGGGGAGACCACGCCAAGGATACTAAGTCTAACAGCCCCCTTCTTGAGAAGCAGTCTAATTGGTTGTATCATACTAGGAGAATAAATTTGGCATAATACTCTGCAAGACTCACACATGATCTCACTTAATCTTTGTCAACAGGAGCCTCCACAATAGATTTAACAAACTCTAATTTGGGACACATTCCATTTCCAGAGATAGTATGGCCTAAATAAGAGATCAAACTAAGCTCAAATTTGCATTTCTCTTTCTTGAGTGTGAGGCCACTCTCCCTGAGTCTCGCTAATACTTGCCTCAGATGCGATCATAACTCTGTGTGTCTTTCCCATACACCAAAATGTCATCTTGGAAAAACATCACAGAATCAATCCTCTTGAGCACCGTCTTCCTGAGCCACTGAACACAAGTTGGGGCCAGGCCAGAACAATAGGAGCCAACCATTCCGAGGACTCAGTCTCCTCAATCACCCCCAGTGACAACAGCTCACACATTTCCTCCTGTGAGGGTTTCAGCGTTAAATTCAGCACTCTCCTTATTTTATGTACCACTGGTCTAGAATGTTTTTTAGGATACTTTTGTGCTGAAAATCTTTTCCCACAGACCAAACTTATCCTTAAACACATCTTCAAAGTCCTTAATGACATCCCTACCTACATCTTCAGCAGTTACCAAAAGGACCTGTTCTGTAGAATTGAGCTTGAGGATAATTCCTAGAGCTCTCTGATGTCACCAATTCAAAAGATTGTCTCCACTTTTCGCCATATAATGTTTGCCAATTGTCTCTCTGCCGTATCCAAATAAGTCAATGCTTGCTCCCTCATAACCATCTCAGTTGATATCAGGAGCAGCAACTCTATGTCCTTTTTCCTATCGATCCTTTCCCAATTCTTATCTCCAATGAAGTGTGAAGGGGGACCCAGAATCAGCAAGTACAACTAGCTCCTCTCCACCAATGGCTGTTTCACACTTTGGCATTTTAATCTGTCCCCCATCAACATCTTTATCCACATTTCTAGCTCTTTGCATAGAATGAGAGACTTGTAATATTACTTTTCGATTACTATCTTGTGTTTCCAAGACTTCCTGTATCTTGTTATTTTTGCATACACTCGCATAATGCCCCCTTTTACCACAATTTCGACAAACTGCATTACATGCAAAACAAGTTGGGTTAGAGGACAAATGATTAGAGCTCCCACACTTAAAACTTGAAGTTGGAGTCTTTTTCTGGGACTGATGTCTTGGTCCATGTAGATTTCTGAAATTATTTCTTATTATATTCATTAGCCTCCTTCACTGAACTCGCATAAGATACCCTCTCCACTGTGATGGGAAGAGTGCTCCACATTTCTTTACCCCGTCCGAAGTGTGCTCCATCCCTGCTATAATGTCTATTGCTTCCTTCAATGCGGGATTTAAGCCAACAGTTTTTCCTGTACTCTAGTGTCATTGGTACAGGGCACAAATGGATCTCTTATAAGTGAATCTGAAAGGTCACCAAATTTGCACGTTTGTACTCAAAGGTGCTAAGTAATTGCCCACTTTTTCTGTTTGTGCTTACACCCTGGAAAATAATTTGTGCCTTTCCATGACAACAATAATGTGCATGCCAAAATGTTATTCCAACATCATAGGTGACATTTTGTAAACATCCCGAGTCTGACCCTCCCAATGGTAAAGCAGAGTCTCAACAAGACTCTCATATATTTCGACCCTCAGTATAAAGGTTGTGTAACAAAATTCCCTTTGGCAATAAGGTATGAGTCAAAAAGCTTCTTCCATTATTTCCAGAGTAAGGGAGGCTCCCTACATAAAGAAAATAATTGTGGAGACTGTGACATGCTCATTGTTGCCATATTATTCTGCAAAGTGTGTTAAACTGTAGACTAAAATAAAAGAATAGAAAAACAGGCTAAAACAACAACTCCACAATAAACAAGATAAAATAATAACTCCATAAATGTCAACATCACAGCAGTGCGTGCTCTAAGGCCCGCCACTACCTGGTGGTCATCATTAGGACAGAGAGCCTCCAAATGTCATCATGTTAAAACATCTAATAGAGGTTGTGGCAAAGTGCATGGTATACTATCAGGACACTGGTGGTTAGTTTGTCCATAAGGAATTGCCTTATGCATAAACCTTCACTGCGTTGTCATTAAAGTTTGGTCTTAATTCAAGAATTAGCGCGTTATACACGCACTGTGTATTGTTCATAGAATTATGTAAGGACTTCAAGTCCCAGTTATATTTGTGACGGCCATCTTGGGCAGGGCACCTTGGACGTGGCACTTTGGGTGGGGCACTTCTATTTAAGCAGCCCCACCCTGCTACCGAGGCTCACTATTTTTAGATGCTCATGTGAACAGGGAGCTTCAGTGTGGAGTTCCTCGATGCAGACTGGAGTTCTTCATGACAAGCGGTTTCTTGTTCCTGCCAATCGCTTGGGATTTCCTTGGTTGGGTTCTGAAGCAGAATGTGGTGTAAACTCGGGACGGTAGGATGGATGGTTTCTTCCACCATCTGTTTTCTTTTGTTACTTAGAAGTTATTTGAAGTTGTTTTCTCCTTGAGGCATACTTATCTCTGGCAGTCATCTGTTGATACATAATTGCTGCTCATAACAGATCGAGTGCAAGCTATTGCCTCTGTTTGTTGATACATAGTTGCCACTATAGGGAATCGCTTATTGGCAGCAAAAGAAGAGAGATACATTGTGTAGCACTCGATTTCTAAGGTGCTCTAATGTTTTGATGAGTTGTTAAAATAATACTTTTGAACGCAACAGAATACATTTATGCGAATAACACGATGTAATGGCACAAATTGACATGTTTGTAGAACATCTTGAAATGTGAGGTAACATTTCTTTTTGTGAGTTTCTTGCTAATCCTTCATTTCTTGAGATCTATTAAAGGTACTAATATTCTATTATTACTCAAAACAACTGCAGGACTTATGGTCTACAGATTTCAAAGAATCTATGGTAGATATTTCTTGTTTGTATATGCTTCTTATTTCCACAGGTCTCCTTCCCAGCTGTTCCCTTCCATAATTCCCTTCCCTCCACTTGGCCACTCTAAAACTCAGTGCTGTTATAGCTAGTAGAGTTGGAGGTACCAGGAGGTGGGCTTATTGGCAACGACGTGTACACCCTGAGGATTTGGTCTTGCTGACAATAAGTAGTAATCTAAGCTATCTATATTAATAACAACAAGAAGCGGTTACGCTTTCGGTATTGTACGTTTGATCCAGAAGTATTTGAAGAAATCTGCACTGTTCACCACTCAAATATTGTCCCTCTAAAATACAGTGAAAATACATCCAGCTTGAAACAGTTAGCAATCTAGGCATGGCTGCACAGGCTCTTATCAAAATATCACTGCTGATTGATTTACATGTTCAAAATTAATACTCTGTTAGCACTCTAGTGTTTTTCATTCATGCATCGTACTGCTCACGATGTTATTCCTAAAAGACACGCACATGCAGGTTGACTCATGCACTGTGCATCTTCTTTCCCTACTAATAGAACACTGTCCGTGAGCTGCTGAGTGCTCCAGGCTCCCTAAGTGTTTTGACACGGCCCTCATCAGTACAAAAGAAAAACAGTAGGAGATTTTTCAAGCATTACAATCGACGCAGTCCTCACGCACACTTTGTTTATCCCCTCGGGTGCCTTGGAAGTAACAGTTATGTCCTGGGCAGCACTACTCGGCTGCCCATGACATAACCATTATGCCCTGGACCCGGCCCTCGGGGGAAGCGCTACTGCTCCCCCAAGGGCCTCCCTACGATCCCCCTAGGGCAGGGCTGGAAGGGAAATCACTTCCCCTTCCACCTACCATCTAATGACGCCAGCACACAATCTCGTGCTGACATCATTAGAGGCCGCCCGATGCGCCGGAAGCCATTTGCTTCCAGCATGTCGAGGGAGGAAGAGGTGAGTTTCTCTTCCGGCCGGGGGGGGCGAGGGGATTGATAAAAAAGAGGCATCCGGGGAAAGGAAAGGGTTTTCCTTTCCCACGATGTCTCTTTCAGCATTCCTGCTGCTCGATTGCGATGCGATCGGTCAGCAGGAATGTCCACTAGGCACCAGGGATTTTGTTTGTGTGTGTGTGTTTTTAGTGTGGGGGGCAGCCCCTTGGGCAAGGGTCGCTCCCCTAATGGACATAATATCTTTCACCGGTTAGATCGGGCAGAAGCCACAGTGATGCCAGGGGTGTTTTGCGCTTTTGTTTGTGGGGGAGGCGGGGCGGCCCATTGGGCAAGAGTCACCCCCCAAAGGCTGTAAAACACTGTTGGGCACTTCTGCCCCCCTTGGCCTATTTTTTATGCCCATCTGCCCCCTGGGGGGGCAGAATCCACTTAGCACCAGGGATCTTGTGTGTGTGTGCTTTGTGTGGGGCGGTGACCCCTTGGGCAAGTGTTGCTCTCCTAAGGGGGGGCAATATCTTTTTTGCCATTTCTGCCCCACTTGGCTGCCACAGTGACACCAGGGATGTTTTGCGCTTTATTTATTTTGTGCGGGGGTGGCCCATTGGGCACAGGTCGCCCCCCAAATAGGGAAAAACATTGTTGGGCAGTTCTGCCCCTCTTGGGGGTAGATCAGCCTATTTTTGTAGGCCCATCTTCCCCCGAAGGGGGCAGAATCCACTGAGCACCAGGGATCTTGTGTGTGTGTGTGTGCTTTGTGTGGGGCAGTGGCCCATTGGCTAAGGGTCGCCCCCCAAAGAGGGAAAAACACTGTTGGGCACCTCGGCACCCCTTGGGGGCAGATTAGCCTATATCTTTAGACCCAGCTTCCCCTAAGGGTGGCAGAAGCCACCAAGACGCCAGGGATTTTTTTGTTTCCTTTGTTTTTTTGTGTTGGGGTGCCCCCTTTGGCAAAGGTCACCCCCCAAAAAAGGGCAATGCACTATTGGGCAGTCCTGCCCCCTATTTTCTTTTCTCCTAAGGGGGGCAGAAACTATTTTGCACCAGGGACCTTGTGTGTTTGTGTGTGTGCTTTGTGTGTGGGGGTGGCCACTGGGGCAAGGGATTCAGCACAGTACTGGTGCCCATTTCTGCCTCCTTGGGGGCAGATCGGCCCAGTTTTCTTAGGCCCATCTGCCCCTGAGGGGGGCAGAGACCACTAGACACCAGGGAAAATTTCTAAATGTTTATTGGCGGGGTGTTTGTCAACTGGCAAAGTATTTGCATTTGTGATTATAACAGTTTATTTCACCTTTTTGTTCTAGTTCAAAACTTTTGCTTCCTTTGCTGGTGCTCATTTCGGTTTTGACAGTGGTTGACCTGGGGTTTGCGTAGTTTCATGTTTTAGGTAATTTAGGAATATTGTTGCCATGCATGAATGACGTTTGTAGGTGGTGTACTAAATGCAGGATTGTGTTTGAAATTGTCTTTAGATTTGTGCACAATGATATTTGTGTTGTCTTATGTCTAATTATGTTTTCTTTTTTCTTTTTAGTGGGATATAATTAGTGATTGCTGTGTCTGTGCAGAGTAGTTGCTGGTGAGTCTCGCTTTTTCAAGCAAGTGAGTGGTATAGTTTCTGAATACATAACTCTTTGTCAGAAAGCCGAACGTTGTTTATTACTTATTTTAGACAGTGCTGGTTGTTTTTGGCATATTTGTGAAGTTACTTTTCCTAGAAAGGATCATGGCTAGCCGCAGGGTGACCGCTCAGCAGGTTGTTAGTATGCTTTTTGAGTTGTTTTCTGATCATGATTATGAGAATGGCTCTGCATCTGAGGCAGAGGAGGAGGAGAGAGATTCTGGCAGTGAGTTTTTTGCCCGAGAGGAGACTTCTGATGAGGAAGCTACTCTCAGTGCAGATGATGGGCCTGTTTTAGAGGAGGACACTGATGTGCCAATGGTACAGCAGCCAGCGGCTGAAAGGCTTCCCATTCGAAGACCTGGATTCTGGGTCTCCCCAAACATGGAGCAGTCAGAGTTGCCTGCCTTTACTGGTCTCTCAGGGTGTAGAGTAAATACGGAAAACATTTTGCCTGTCAATTTCTTTGAGTTGTTTATGGACAATGTAGTTTTGGATGAAATTGTTGAGCAGACTAATTTGTATGCGGAGCAGTATTTGAGGGACATTGCTGATAGACTTATGCCTCAGTCTAGAGCTACCCAGTGGATTCCCACAAATCTGGAAGAGATTAAAAAGTTCTTGGGTTTGATTTTTTTTATGGGGTTGATAAGGAAGCTGTCACTGGCTTCTTATTGTTCTTTTAGTCCCTTGATGGCAATGGCTATATTTCCTGCAACCATGACTCGTAATCAGTATTTGCTTCTTCTTCGGATACTGCATTTTGTTGACAATGCTTTAGCCTTGCCACAAGATCACCCTGATTGTGACCATCTTTTTTAGATTAGACCAGTCCTTGATCCTTTTGTAGATAGGTTTTCAGAGGTGTATGTTCCAGATAAAGAAATAAGTGTGGACGAGTCTTTGGTCCTATTCAAGGGTCGTTTGGTTTTTAGGAAGTACATTCCTAGCAAGAGGGCACGGTATGGAATTAAATTTAATATGCTGTCTGAAAGTAGTACAGTGTATGTTTATAATTTCTGTGTCTACACTGGTAGGGATTCCAGTATTGACCCTCCTAGTTGTCCGCCCACTTTTGGAGTTAGTGAGAAAATTGTGTGGGAACTTGGTAGACAATTGTTTAACAAAGGTCACCATTTGAATGTAGATAACTTCCACACTGGAGTTCAGTTGTTCAAGGAATTGTTCAGAGTGGACTCTGTTGCTTGTGGCACAATCTGCTCTAGTCGGAAGGGCTATCCAAGGGAGCTTGTTGTGTAAAAAACTTTAGAGGGGACAGTGCAGTGCCTTGCGGAATGATGAGCTGCTAGCTCTGAAATTTGTAGACAGGAGGGATGTGTACATGCTAACTACCATCCCTGATGAGAGTACTTCACCTGCGGCTGTTTGGGGTCAAGCTGCTGAAGTGCGCAAACCTGTGTGCATTTTAGACTACAATAAGCATATGGGTGGTGTTGATAGAGTAGATCAGAGGTTGGAACCCTACACTGCTGTTCGTAAGTTTTACATTTAGTATAAAAAGTTGGCAATTCATTTGTTCAATGGAGCAACTTTTAATGCTTTTATTGTGTTTAAGGATTGTTCTCCTGAGTTACGTATGAAATTTGTTAAATTTAAGGAGTCAGTGATAGAGAGCCTTGTTGTGGTGGATCATGCAAGAGTTCCTAGAGTAGCAGTGGTGGAGGATGTGGCTAGATTGAAAGATGGCCACTTTCCTGATAAGATTCCTTCCACTTCCAAAAAAGACTTTCCCGCTAAGAAATGTAGAGTCTGTGCCCGAAGAGGTATCCGGTGGGAGACTCTGATTGCCCTTCAAAGATTGGGCTGTGTGTGGCCAGCTGTTTCAGGAGTTACCACGGAAGAAAGAACTTTGGGGAAATACTGTGAGTGTAAACTACCTGTTTTATATTTTCATATGTTCAGTTTCACGGTTGGCATTACTGTCATGTATTTTGTTAGAGTTTTTGTGTTTGTAGTTTTGTACTTATAATTAGTTACTGGTTTCTTTGTAGTTTAAAAAAAAAAGTGTTGGCGGTGTGCGTGCTGTGGCATTTGGCTGGCCAGCCAAACACAAGTCCACACACTCCCATCAGCTGGTGTGATTGCTCCATCAGGTGTGTGGGTGTATGAAAGTGATGGGCCCTTGAATGGCACTGTCTGTTGATGTGATTTTTGTAATGTGCCGGGCCTGTCCCTGGCAGCATGATTGGTCTTGTGCATGTCATGTATGAAAAGTTTATGAAAGGACTGTAAAGTGGTTGGTGCCTTGACGCAGCTTTAAAGCTCACGAGCTGTGAGTCATTGGTGCAGTTTTTTGGCCTTTCAGTTATTAACAGTGCATTTCATTTTTATGAAATCTCTTGTTAATAAAATTTGATCTACTGAACCATAACTCACCATTGTGCCAAATCCAACCAGTACGTGTGGTAAAAATGTCAAAACCTGCTCCGCTGTAATCAGGTGTTGCAGCACACCCATGACATGCTAGGTGTCTCAGGTAGGACCCCGATGATGAAGCATGCCACCAACATGGTTGGTGAGTGAGAAGTCTCTTTAACATAACCTAAGTGCGTTTATTTTCAAAATTTTAGTGTTTGGAACATCACAGAACGATGTTGATACATCAAAATGATCTATTACAAAACAACCTCTTTTTCCTGAGGGGGGCACCTGCGTTTTGGTCCTCGGTGCTGCCTACATCTAGGGAAACCTACCAAACCCAGACATTTTTGAAAACTAGACATCCGGAGGAGTCTAGAGGCTTGAGTGGATTCCCCAACAGTTTCTTACCCAGACTGCTCTGCAAACCTAAATATTTTTAATATTTTAAAAAGCTTATACTCCTCACTTTCCTTTGTAGGATCACTGCACCAGCACAAATTTCCTACCACCCAGCATTCCCCCCAGTCTCACAAGTAAAATTATACCTCACTTATGTGGGTCCCCAAAGCAGAGTCAGCCTAAAAATGTATAAAATAAAAAATTGTGCTTATCAACTTGCTGTGCTATACGATCAATCTCTAAACATTTTGGGCCATTTCCTGTTGCAGGCACTAGGTCTACCCACACAAGTGAGGTACCATTTTTATTGGGAGATTTGGGGGAACACTTGGTGGAAGGAAACTTGTGGCTCCTCTTAGATTCCAGAACTTTCCATCACGAAATGTAAGGAAAAAGTGTTTTTTTTGTGCCAAATTTTGAGGTTTGCAAAGGATTCTGGGTAACAGAACCTGGTGAGAGCCCCACAAGTCGCACCATTCTGTATTCCCATAGGTGTCTAGTTTTTAGAAATGTCCAGATTGTGTATGTTTTACTAGGTGCTGGCTGAGCTAGATGACACAATCCATAGCTAGGCACTTTGCAAAAAATAGGTCAGTTTTTGTTAAGAAAATGTGATATGTCTATGTTGTGTTTTGGGGCATTTCCTGTCGCAGGCACTAGGCCTACCCACACAAGTGAGATACCATTTGTATCGGGAGACTTAGGGGAATACTGGGTGGAAGGAAATTTGTGGCTCTACTTAGACTCCAGAACTTTCCATCACCGAAATGGGAGGAAAAAGTGTTTTTTTTGCCAAATTTTGAGGATTGCAAAGACTTCTGGGTAACAGAACCTGGTGAGAGCCCCACAAGTCACCCCATTCTGAATTCCCATAGGTGTCTAGTTTTTAGAAAGGTCTAGATTTTGTATGTTTTCCTAGGTGCTGGCTGAGCTAGAGGCCAAAATCCATAGCTAGGCACTTTGCAAAAAATAGGTCAGTTTTCTTTAGGAAAATGTGATATGTCCATGTTGTGTTTTGGGGAATTTCCTGTCGCGGGCACTAGGCCTACCCACACAAGTGAGGTACCATTTGTATCGGGAGACTTAGGGGAATGCTGGGTGGAAGGAAATTTGTGGCTCTACTTAGACTCCAGAACTTTCCATCACCAAAATGTGAGGAAAAAGTGTTTTCTTAACCAAATTTTAAGGTTTGCAAAGACTTCTGGGTAACAGAACCTGGTGAGAGCCCCAGAAGTCACCCCATTCTAAATTCCCATAGCTGTCCAGTTTTTAGAAATGTCCAGGTTTGGTAGGTTTTCCTAGGTGCCGGCTGAGCTAGAGGCCAATGTCCACAGCTAGGCACTTTGCAAAATACAGGTCTGTTTTCTTTGGAAAAATGCGCTGTGTCCACGTTGTGTTTTGGGGCATTTCCTGTCACAGGAACTAGGTCTACCCACACAGGTGAGGTACCATTTCTATTGGGAGACTCAGGGAAATTCTGGGTGGAAGGAAATTTGTGGCTCCTCTTAGATTCCAGAACTTTCCATCACCAAAATGTGAGGAAAAATTGTTTTTTTGTCACATTTTGAGGTTTGTAAAGGTTTCTTGGTAAGAGAACCTGATAAGTTCCCCACAAGTCACCCCATTCTGAATTCCCATAGGCGTCTACTTTTCAAAAATGCACAGGTTTGGTAGGTTTCCCTAGGTGCCAGCTGAGCTATAGGCCAAAATCCACAGCTAAGCACTTTGCAACTTTTGTTGGGAAAATGTAATGTTTCCATGTTGTGTTTTGGGGCATTTCCTGTTGAGGGCCCTAGGCCTACCCACACAAGTGAGGTACCATTTTTATCAGGAGACTTAGTGGAATACTGGGTGGAAGGAAATGTGTGGCTCTACTTAGATTCCAGAACTTTCCATCACCGAAATGTGAGGAAAAAGTGTTTTTTTTTTTGCCAGATTTTGAGGTTTGCAAAGAATTCTGAACCTGGTGAGAGCCCCACAATTCACCCCATTCTGAATTCCCATACGTGTCTAGTTTTTAGAAATGTCCAGGTTTGGTAGGTTTTCCTAGGTGCCGGCTGAGCTAGAGGCCAAAATCCACAGCTAGGCACTTTGCAAAAAACAGGTCAGTTTTCTTTAGGAAAATGTGATATGTCTATGTGGTGTTTTGGGGCATTTCCTGTTGCGGGCACTAGGCCTACCCTCAGATGTGAGGTACCATTTTTATCGGGAGACTTGGGGAGGCCCTGGGTGGAAGGAAATTTGTGGCTCCTCTTAGATTCCAAAACTTTTCATCACCGAAATAAGAGGAAAAAGTGTTATTTTTGCCAAATTTTGAGGTTTGCAAAGATTTCTGGGTAACAGAACCTGGTGAGAGCCCCACAAGTCACCCCATTCTGAATTCCCATAGGTGTCTAGTTTTTAGAAATGTCCAGATTTTGTATGTTTTCCTAGGTGCTGGCTGAGCTAGAGGACAAAATCCATAGCTAGGCACTTTGCAAAAAATAGGTCTATTTTCTTTAGGAAAATGTGATGTGTCCATGTTGTGTTTTGGGGCAATTCCTGTCGCGGGCACTAGGCCTACCCACACAAGTGAGGGACCATTTTTATCGGGAGACTTAAGGGAATACTGGGTGGAAGAAATTTGTGGCTCTGATTAGATTTCAGAACTTTCCATCACCGAAATGTGAGGAAAAAGTGTTTCTTTGCCAAATTTTGAGGTTTTCAAGGAACTCTGGGTAACAGAACCTGGTGTGACCCCCACAATTCACCCCATTCTGAATTTCCATAGGTGTCTAGTTTTTAGAAATGTCCTGGTTTGGTAGGTTTTCCTAGGTGCCGGCTGAGCTAGAGGCCAAAATCCACAGCTAGGCACTTTGCAAAAAACGGGTCAGTTTTCTTTGGAAAAATATACTGTGTCCACATTGTGTTTTGCGGCATTTTCTGTCACAGGAACTAGGTCTACCCACACAGGTGAGGTACCATTTCTATTGGGAGACTCGGGGAAATTCTGGGTGGAAGGAAACTTGTGGCTCCTCTTAGATTCCAGAACTTTCCATCACCAAAATGTGAGGAAAAATAGTTTTTTTGTCAAATTTTGAGGTTTGTAAAGGTTTCTTGGTAATAGAACCTGATAAGTGCCCCACAAGTCACCCCATTCTGAATTCCCATAGGCGTCTACTTTTCAAAAATGCCCAGGTTTGGTAGGTTTCCCTAGGTGCCAGCTGAGCTATAGGCCAAAATCCACAACTAAGCACTTTGCAAAAAACAGGTCAGTTTTTGTTGGGAAAATGTGATGTTTCCATGTTGTGATTTGGGGCATTTCCTGTCGAGGGCACTAGGCCTACCCACTCAAGTGAGGTACCATTTTTATCAGGAGACTTAGGGGAATACTGGGTGGAAGGAAATGTGTGGCTCTACTTAGATTCCAGAACTTTCCATCACCGAAATGTGAGGAAAAAGTATTTTTTTTTGCCAGATTTTGAGGTTTGCAAACAATTCTGAACCTGGTGAGAGCCCCACAAGTCACCCTATTCTGAATTCCCATAGGTGTCTAGTTTTTAGAAATGTCCAGGTTTGGTAGGTTTTCCTAGGTGCCGGCTGAGCTAGAGGCCAAAATCCACAGCTAGGCACTTTGCAAAAAACAGGTCAGTTTTCTTTAGGGAAATGTGATATGTCTATGTGGTGTTTTGGGGCATTTACTGTTGCGGGCACTAGGCCTACCGTCAGATGTGAGGTACCATTTTTATCGGGGGACTTGTGGGGGGTGCTGGGTGGAAGGAAATTTGTGGCTCCTCTTAGATTCCAAAACTTTTCATCACCGAAATGGGAGGAAAACGTGTTTTTTTTTGGCCAAATTTTGAGGTTTGCAATGAATTCTGGGTAACAGAGCCTGGTGAGAGCCCCACAAGTCACCCCATTCTGAATTCCCATAGGTGTCTAGTTTTTGGAAATGTCCAGATTTTGTATGTCTTCCTAGGTGCTGGCTGTGCTAGCGGCCAAAATCCATAGCTAGGCACTTTGCAAAAAATAGGTCTATTTTCTTTAGGAAAATGTGATGTGTCCATGTTGTGTTTTGGGGCATTTCCTGTCGCGGGCACTAGGCCTACCCACACAAGTGAGGGACCATTTTTATCGGGAGACTTAAGGGAATACTGGGTGGAAGAAATTTGTGGCTCTGATTAGATTTCAGAACTTTCCATCACCGAAATGTGAGGAAAAAGTGTTTCTTTGCCAAATTTTGAGGTTTTCAAGGAACTCTGGGTAACAGAACCTGGTGTGACCCCCACAATTCACCCCATTCTGAATTTCCATAGGTGTCTAGTTTTTAGAAATGTCCTGGTTTGGTAGGTTTTCCTAGGTGCCGGCTGAGCTAGAGGCCAAAATCCACAGCTAGGCACTTTGCAAAAAAAGGGTCAGTTTTCTTTGGAAAAATATACTGTGTCCACATTGTGTTTTGCGGCATTTTCTGTCACAGGAACTAGGTCTACCCACACAGGTGAGGTACCATTTCTATTGGGAGACTCGGGGAAATTCTGGGTGGAAGGAAACTTGTGGCTCCTCTTAGATTCCAAAACTTTCCATCACCAAACTGTGAGGAAAAATAGTTTTTTTGTCAAATTTTGAGGTTTGTAAAGGTTTCTTGGTAATAGAACCTGATAAGTGCCCCACAAGTCACCCCATTCTGAATTCCCATAGGCGTCTACTTTTCAAAAATGCCCAGGTTTGGTAGGTTTCCCTAGGTGCCAGCTGAGCTATAGGCCAAAATCCACAGCTAAGCACTTTGCAAAAAACAGGTCAGTTTTTGTTGGGAAAATGTGATGTTTCCATGTTGTGATTTGGGGCATTTCCTGTTGAGGGCACTAGCCCTACCCACTCAAGTGAGGTACCATTTTTATCAGGAGACTTAGGGGAATACTGGGTGGAAGGAAATGTGTGGCTCTACTTAGATTCCAGAACTTTCCATCACCGAAATGTGAGGAAAAAGTATTTTTTTTTGCCAGATTTTGAGGTTTGCAAACAATTCTGAACCTGGTGAGAGCCCCACAAGTCACCCTATTCTGAATTCCCATAGGTGTCTAGTTTTTAGAAATGTCCAGGTTTGGTAGGTTTTCCTAGGTGCCGGCTGAGCTAGAGGCCAAAATCCACAGCTAGGCACTTTGCAAAAAACAGGTCAGTTTTCTTTAGGGAAATGTGATATGTCTATGTGGTGTTTTGGGGCATTTCCTGTTGCGGGCACTAGGCCTACCGTCAGATGTGAGGTACCATTTTTATCGGGAGACTTGGGGGGGGCGCTGGGTGGAAGGAAATTTGTGGCTCCTCTTAGATTCCAAAACTTTTCATCACCGAAATGGGAGGAAAACATGTTTTTTTTGGGCCAAATTTTGAGGTTTGCAAAGAATTCTGGGTAACAGAGCCTGGTGAGAGCCCCACAAGTCACCCCATTCTGAATTCCCATAGGTGTCTAGTTTTTGGAAATGTCCAGATTTTGTATGTCTTCCTAGGTGCTGGCTGTGCTAGAGGCCAAAATCCATATCTAGGCACTTTGCAAAAAATAGGTCGGTTTTCTTTAGGAAAATGTGATGTGTCCATGTTGTGTTTTGGGGCATTTCCTGTTGCGGGCACTAGGCCTACCCACACAAGTGAAGGACCATTTTTATCGGGAGACTTAGGGGAATACTGGGTGGAAGAAATTTGTGGTTCTAATTAGATTCCAGAACTTTCCATCACCGAAATGTGAGGAAAAAGTGTTTCTTTGCAAAAGTTTGAGGTTTGCAAGGAATTCTGGGTAACAGAACCTGGTGTGAGCACCACAACTCACCCCATTCTGAATTCCCATAGGTGTCTAGTTTTTAGAAATGTCCAGGTTTGGTAGGTTTTCCTAGGTGCTGGCTGAGCTAGAGGCCAAAATCCACAGCTAGGCACTTTGCAAAAAACGGGTCAGTTTTCTTTGGAAAAATATACTGTGTCCACATTGTGTTTTGGGGCATTTCCTGTCGAAGGAACTAGGTCTACCCACACAAGTGAGGTACCATTTCTATTGGGAGACTCAGGGAAATGCTGAGTGGAAGGAAATTGGTGGCTCCTTCTAGATTCCAGAACTTTCCATCACCAAAATGTGAGGAAAAAGTGTTTTTTTGTCAAATTTTGAGGTTTGTAAAGGTTTCTGGGTAGTAGAACCTGATAAGTGCCCCACAAGTCACCCCATTCTGAATTCCCCTAGGTGTCTTCTTTTAAAAAATGCACAGGTTTGGTAGGATTCCCTAGGTGCCAGCTGAGCTAGAGGCCAAAATCCACAGCTAAGCAGTTTGCAAAACACAGGTCAGTTTTTGTTGGGAAAACGTGATGTGTCCATGTTGTGTTTCCTGTTGTGGGCATTAGGCCTGCCCACACAAGTGAGGTACCATTTTTATCGGGAGACCTGGGGGACACAGAATAGAAGAACATGTGTTATTGCCCCTGTCTTTTTCTACATTTTTTCCTTCCAAATGTAAGACAGTGTGTAAAAAAGACGTCTGTTTGAGAAATACCCTGTAATTCACATGCTAGTATGGGGACCCTGGAATTCAGAGATGTGCAAATAACCACTACTTCTCAATAACATATCTAGGGCCAGATGTAGCAACAGAAAATTTAGCAACTTGCAAATTGCGAGTCAGACCGACTCGCAATTTGCAACTCGCTAAATTGTATACAGAAAGGTGTCTCAGACACCTTCTGCGACTCGCTATGGGGTCGCAAAGACCCACCTCATGAATATTAATGAGGTAGGTCGCAAATTGCGGCCCCATAGTGAGTCCCTGCACTCACAGGGATGGTGGCCTGCTGGAGACAGCAGACCTCCATGTCTGTGACTGCTTTTTTAATAAAGCAGTTTTTTTTTCTTCTTTTTGCAGCCCGTTTTCCTTAAAGGAAAACGAGTTGCAAAAAGAAAAACGTCCGAAACCATTTGGTTTCATTTTTTTCAGAGCAGGCAGTGGTCCATAGGACCACTGCCTGCTCTGAAAACATTTTTTTTTCGGCATTCTCTTTTGCGAATGAGTTACCACCAGTGTGACACTGGTGTTATCTGCGAGTTGGTTTGCGACCGCATTCGCGGTCACAAAGCAACTATTTGGAAATTTTGGAAATGCAAAGGTTTACTTGATTTCCTTGATGGCTATATTTGACTCTTTATATTTTACCAAATAATTTACTGTATACCTAGTACACATTGAAAAAACATTGCAAGGTGCACCTCATTTATTGGCTCTGGGTACCTAGAGTTCTTGTTGAACCTACAATTCCAATATATCCCCACAACCAGAAGAGGCCACTGGACGTAACGGTATATTACTTTTGAAAATCTGACATGGCAGGAAAACGTTAGAGAGTAAAACATGGAGAGAAGTGGCTGTTTTTTTCAACTCAATTTCAGTATTTTTTTCTTTTAGCTGTTTTTTTTTTTCTGTAGGAAAATCTTGTAAGATCCACACAAATGAACCCCTGGCTGAATTCAGAATTTTGTTTACTTTTTCAGAAATGTTTAGCTTCCCGGGATCCAACATTGGTTTCACACCCATTTCTGTCTCTAACTGGAAGGAGGCTAAAAGCACAAAAAACTGTAAAAATGGGGTATACCCCAGTAAAATGCCAAAATTGTGTTGAAAAATGTGGTTTTCTGATTCAAGTCTGCCTGTTCCTGAAAGCTGGGAAGATGGTGATTTTAGAACCGTAAACTCTTTGTTGATGCCAAAAAAAAACGAAATTTTTGCTGTATTTTGGCTAATTTCTTGGTCTTCTCCAGGGTATCCCACAAACTCTGGGTACCTCTGGAATCCCTAGAATGTTGGAAAAAAAGAATGCAAATTTGGAGTGGGTAGTTTATGTGTACAAAAATTTATGAGGGCCTAAGCGCTAACTGCCCCTAATAGCCAAAAAAACGCCTTGCAACTGAGGGGGAAAAGGCCTGGCAGCGAGCGGGTTAAACAAGGGTATTCATTTACACCGGACCGTTATTTCGTTTCCAAGCGGCTGCGCAGTCCTCGCGCTGTTTCTGTTCAAGTTCAAGCTGTTGGAGAGATTACTTGCACTGGGCCCTTTCCCTTCACAGGTGCACATCAAAAGCTGCTGGCTCTCACACACAAACATTAACTGCCCTGAGAACCGAAAGTTAAAAAATAAAGTAAAAGCAGCATATTAAATGTAAACAGTCACAGATTTCTAAGTTACCCATGGTACGCTCAATAAAGCATGGCAGGTTCGATAAAGTATCAATGTCAGAACCAACAAAATGCCATTAGGCGGGGTCTAAGCAGATTTCTTCTCTGAGGGGTGTTGGTGGACGTCCTGCCTCACACAGGATCTCGTTGTCAATGTTTAAAAGCACTCTTGATGTTGAATTTAGTTTCTCTTCTTTATTCCACCAAAATTAAGCGCACAACCAAGTACAGCTCTTTCCTCTCCAACGGTTTTTTAATTCTCTTCCCACTGTCCCTACGGTATATCTGTAATGTGGGGCCCTAGGCCCTCATGCTAGTAAAGGAAGGGACGCAGACACGGTAGTAGGGTAGTACTGAACTGGCCCCAGGCACGTGCGCCTGGCCCCTTTTATTGGCAGGGTCACCTGACTGGTGACGCCTGTGTTGGGTGGGTGTGTGTTACATATGTAAGACCAGCCCTCAGCAGAGTGGCTGGCAGAAAGACTACAATGAGTCCAGCTGGACTCTACATCCCTCCCAAACTTTATTGAGGAACCAAACAAAAGTCCAACCTGTAAAAGAAACAACAACAAAGCACCACAATCAGTCTCTCGGCCTCGAACAGGCAGACTGCAGAATTGCAGTGGACATGGTGCAGCTGGGAGCACCCGGACACCTCCGCACGAGTCCATAATTTAACCAGGTACAGCTGGGCACGAACACTGCGTGGACGAAGTCCAGATACTTCAGTTGCTTGTCCACGATCTCACAGTTCGCTGGATATTGTTGATCGGGTCCTGCCTGGGCTCATGTGGTCAAAGTCTATTTACAGTTTCTGATGCAGGTGCATCTGGAGCAGTGGGGAGTCCACTGTACACAGTTCTGGACGGCATTCTGACTCTGGAGATTGTCTACCTCCTCAGACTGCAGATGACGTGACGGCCTGGGGCGCCTGGGAGTCCAGCGGCAGAGAAGCGGCAGTCTTCCCTCTTGTGCCAGATCTCCATCAAGCAGGAGTCTCCTCGAGGCCCTTTCGCGGGCTTCCACAGGACTGTGTGGACTGTGCTTGCCTATCTCAGGCCCAGCAAAGACGTCTCAGAGGAACAGCCTACAGGACCACATCCTAGTCTCGCATGGAGCCACAAGGGTTGTTGATGCAGGGTCCGCTTGCTCGAGCCATCCGGATTCAGGTGCTCTGGCCATAGTGCAAAGTCTTCAGGTGACCAGTCTCTCGATATGAGACCTCCGTGCTGCCGGATGCCTGACGTGGAGCTGTCTCAGATGCATTCTCTCTCAGCGATATTCCGCTCTCACAGGAATTTGTTGGAGGCCCTTGTCCCTGGATTGCGACGGGACTGCGTGGGCTGTGCGGGCCAACATCGGCCACGCCAAAGGAGTCTCTCTGAACTCCCAACAGGGCCACGTCCTAGTCTTGTGCAACCCCAAGGGTGGATGGTCCAAATGATCTGGTCTGCTCTCACCGGCAGGCGTCTGGTTCACAGTGCTCATGGCAAGTGTTCAGATGATAAGTTTCTACGTTGCCAGACATGCCTTGTCAGCATCGGTTCTTGTTGCTGACTGTCTCCACTCAGGTGGTGCTGTGCTCCTCCTTCGATGATTGGGCGATGCACCACATCATGATGATGATGTTTTTTTTTCATCCTGTTGCAGATCAAACAGGTGGCGGCGGCTTCTTCAGCGGAAGGACCACTTGATGGACATAGGGGCCACGGCGGGTCTTGTGTGGCCTGTGCAGTCGGCGTCAGGGATGCCATCACAGCCAAGCAGCCTGTGACAGGTGACAGGTGACAGGTCGGCCGTACTGGGAAGCGTGGGGGACCACCCACATCGCTGTCTTCAGTGACTTCTGCTCACCCCGGTGACTGTCTTGTACTGATGGGTACCTCCTCATCTGCTCGCACGAGTCCTCAGTTGTGTCACTCTACTTCCTTCCACTTTCACACCTGCGATGGAGTTGATCTGTGATGTGACCGGTCTGTCACACTCCTCTCCTCATTTCTTGTTGGCATCGTGCCACTCTCTCTTCTCCTTGCTGTGGCATCGTGCCACAGGTCACATGTTGCGGCACATGGACCTTGCACTGCACCTCGCTGGTGCATCTTCCTCTTCGTCCTCGATGTGGCGTTGTGCCATGGGTCACATGCTGCTTCACACGGACCTATCACTGCACCTTCGCTGGTGCATCTTCCTCTTCGTCCTCGATGTGGCGTTGTGCCACAGGTCGCATGCTGCGTCACATGGACCTATCACTGCACCTCCTCTGGTGCATCTTGCTCGATCGCAGCCTCTCACGGGCTGAGTCCTGAGGGTAGCACATGATCTGCTCTTCAGGCAGACCTCTCCCGGTCTGGTCCGTTCCCGGATCCTCTTGGTGGACCTCTCTCTGGCAGGAGGGTCCCCACTCTCTTCCTCCTTCTCTTCACTCGAGGGCGCCGCTCTTGCGCCTCGAGGCTGCGCTGTTACGGCGCTCACTCCTGCCATCTGCTCTGGCAGGGTCGGTCAGTTCAGATGACCTGCTCACTGATGGGCCAACAGTGGCCATCTTCTGTCGTTGTGTGGCCAGCTGACATGGCCTCTTTTTCCGTGCGTTACGTCACGCTCTCGGGTACTCTCTCCTTCTTCACGGACTTTACCCATGTCGTCACATTCTCTGGCGCAGCTCTCTGTGCACGCTGCGCACGTGTCAGTCTCTTTTTTTTTTCTGGGCGTCCTGTGGCAACGCCTGGCATGTCCCTTTCTTGTCCTGCGGTGATGTCCATCACTGCTGGGGCATGTGGCGTTCTTTCGGCGGTGTCGGCGGACACCTGCCAGGGGCTGCGCAGACCATGCGCGCTCTCTTCGTACCTCACGTGGCACTTGCATCCATTTCTCACCGTTGCAGCTTGGCTGGGACAGCTGCAATCTTCTCCTACCCTTTTGCAGCGTTGCTCGTGTCGCTTCCTTCTTCCTCGCCGTTTCCGTCTTCTGCGCCGTTTCTGTCTACAGGCGCACTCTTGGTTTGGGGCAGTCACTTTCTGAAGGTGCTGCTGTAAACTTTCCTTCATCCAAGCTTCTCTTCCCTTTAAAACAGAAATAGGGTGCAGTACCGATTCTGGCCACTGGATGCCAGTAGTGCACTTTTTTTTTCTAGCTTGAAGACAGTCTTTCCTGTTACCGGCCTCGGTTGTTTCAACAGATGCCGGTGAGGAGGGCATGCTGCTGAGAGGACCTCGTCATGCTGGTGGGGGCTGCAGGTAAGTGCAGTTTTTATTTATTTTACTTCTTTCTGTCTTCTTTTCTTCTCTTTTAAGAAAATGTTGTACATTTTCCTGCACAGCCTCTTTTAAGAGGCAGGCAGACGGCATGAAGTTCAGAGAGGGTGGGGGCGGTGCCTGGCATTTTAATTGTCCTTCTCTAGTGCTTGTTGGCTCCTGCCCCCTTCCTTCCACGCATTTTCTTGTAGTTTGTTTGGGGAGGGGGGCTGCCCTTGGCATTTTAGAACTTTGGTGCATGTTTGCACCATCCTGTTTAGTCTGTTTCGGTGCGTGCCTGCACCACTTTACTCGGTCCTCACGTGCACGAAAGTTGGTGGGGGCGGCTCTGGGCATTTTCCGTCTTTTGAGGTGCATACCAGCACCGTCACAGATCTCTCGTTGCGGCCGCAGCAGTCCTCCGTGCTGCGGCCGTTTTACCGGCATTTTTGGGGTGGGGGCGGCCCTGGGCATATTTTGTTCGGTGCGCGAGAGCACCATTGTTAAATGAAAAGGGGCGACCAGCCCCGGCCACACTTTGGCACCTTCTCATGGTGCACGGCGCGCGACAGCGCCACTTTAAATACAAAACAAAAGGTATACGGCCCCTTTTCTTTATTCTCGGTGCCCGATGGCACCATGTTCTTCACACGCGGCCGCAGCAGCCTGACACGCTGCGGACCGCATTCTCTCCTCTTGGAAGCTACCATACCAGCCCTGGCCACAATTCTTTATTTTCTTTTCTCCGGCGCGCGACAGCGCCATTTCCCACACATACTGCGCGGACCCAGCAGCTTTCTCTCACGCTGCGGGCCGCGCTGCGTCCGACTTTTGGGGGGCGTGTGCGGCCTCAGGGCATTTTGTTTTCTTGGGCTGGGGACAACAGGCCAGCGCGCTTCGTAGCGCTTTATTTTCGGCGCCCGCAGCCGTTTTTGCAGTGCTGCGGGACGCGCTTATCAGCATCACTCACCCCCTTCTTTTACTCCAGTGGGACTGGGGCTGCGACGGCGTCACTTTTCCTCTTTCCTCCACCCATTGCTCCGTCGTAGGTTCATGTCTGCAACCACGTGGGGTTGCAGATCCCACTCGTCGCCATTGTAATGTGGGGCCCTAGGCCCTCATGCTAGTAAAGGAAGGGACGCAGACACGGTAGTAGGGTAGTACTGAACTGGCCCCAGGCACGTGCGCCTGGCCCCTTTTATTGGCAGGGTCACCTGACTGGTGACGCCTGTGTTGGGTGGGTGTGTGTTACATATGTAAGACCAGCCCTCAGCAGAGTGGCTGGCAGAAAGACTACAATGAGTCCAGCTGGACTCTACAATATCCATGACATCCCATTGAATACCTAAGTGTCATGGCTCGATTCTGCAGTGTCATGGTTTCACTCTGCAGTGAGTTAAAACAAAAACGTTGTTTTATGAATCGTCGATGACAGATAGAGCTGTTCTGATGCTGCTCTCAGATTCTCAAGGTAGTATATAAAAGAATGTATGTGTTTTAAGGTGAAATGTCCAAGTCGAAAATCCAAGTTTCTGGCAATGCATATTAGAGTACTTTATTGGGAAGAGTGATTCCCAGAAAATGACAGTCTCTCACGTGCTTTTTTTAAGCTGTCTGCCTTCCTGTGTTAATAGTAAAGTATATGTAAAATATGCTTCTATCGTTTACATGCTTGCTTTATGAACGCTCAAATACTAAAAGGTTCTCTAGTTGTTAAAAATTGTTGACTCACATTTGTTCTTCAAATTTATTTTGAAACTACGTCAGCCAAAAAATGTGTAGGGCAATGCTTCTGAGCCTATGAAAACTACATGAATAATGAATAATGATTCCCGGAATAACCAAGGCGGATGGTCATCTACTTTACATAATGTGTTAAATAATTACCTTTAAGAATCACATTTCTTACAAAAAACCACGGATGACCAGGTTCCCCAAGGTTTATATGGTTTCCTGTTGTAAAGACATTTACAGACAATTACGCCCAGTGCTTGAAATGGAAAAATGAAAGTGCAGGTACTCTGTGCCAGAGTAACAGCTTGTTTCTGAGAAGTGCCATACTCTCCAATTGAAAGTATTACGTTTTTCTTGAGATGTGCCGGTACTCTCCCTCTCAAAATAAAAAAGTGCCGGTACTCAGTACCGGAGAGTACCGGCCCATTTAAAGCACTGATGCTACGCCAACAATAAGGGATCGTCCATTCATCAAAACACCAGAGAAAACGTTAGTGACATCACGCACTCTTTCACATCCTTCTTGAGGACATCACATATTTGACACCTTTGGCCACTTACTGACATCATCTGTTCTATTGAGAGGCTAGGGAAAAAGCAAGCAATGAAAACTACAGACGTTTAATGGCAGCACATTAAAGTAAAGTAAAGTAAAGGGCAAGCCAACTTCCATGCGTATAAAGTGTGTTCTGTGCCTTCTTTGGTATGTTTATCTGACTGCAGTGCGAAGCATACTGGCACAGTGATGGGCATTTGAATGCTAAGCTGTCTCTCTACATACCCTTGTGTTCACAAAAGGTAGGGCGTTTTTTTTTTTTTGGTGACTTCCATTTCTTATGTACTTCTTCCTTCATCCACTTGGGAATTCTGACTCTTCCTGTGATATTTAAAAGCACTGGAAGCTATTCATGGCAGTACTTGTTTATAGGTTTTATCACAGTGGGTTATAGGATTCTAATTAGAGAATTACTGGATTTCCACTCATCGAACAGCTGTTTTTAGCCCCCAGAGATACCACATGTGAAGTGAACACGAGTTTGGAAAAGGAGTCTCTTCAGTTCTTATGATGTGCTTAGATCGAAAGCATAAACAGAACTCCAGGATGTGTACCTCCCCGGAAAGCTTCCAAGGAAAGAGCGCACAATTACTTACTCATCAAGCAGAGAGAATACCCTGCTCTCGAGCAGGCACCTTGGGATGGGGGTGACTTATGATGACATCAAGCTCAGTAATTCCCTTGCGCAGAGTGTGCTTAATGTTTCTAGAGTAAAGGTCCATCTCATTAAATTAATTAATGACATTTATAACACACCTCACTGTCTATACATCTTAAAGCTGAAACAAGACAGGAACTGTTTCGGGTGTGGGGCTGATGGCGCGGAAGCTGGCCATATCTTTGCCGCATGCATGTCTATACGCAACTATTGTGACTGTATCTTTTGGAAGCTTAATGGGATCTTTCATGTTGATATTTTCTGGGATCCTAAATTAATATTAGTCTGGCACTCACCTTCTGTCCCAGCTAACACCACAGGGATTTACGTCTTTGCCATCTTTCTTGCTAGACTGGTGCTGGCACGATATTGACTATTAAGAGAGTCTCCCGGCTCGATGATATGGTAGCATGATCTTCTGTGTTCTCTTGAAATCTCTGTTTTAGATAACGATGAATGTAGGACCTAGTTAAGTCCAATATGGGATCCACTTAGGATATGGATGTGCTGGGCCCTTGCTCGTTATGACAGGTTATTAATATAGGGCCAGATGTATCAAAGCTTTTTACATTTGCAAACGGTGCAAATCACAAAAAATCGGCCATTTGCGAATGCAAAAATGCCTTTTGCAATGTATGAAAGGCATTCGCAGTGCTAAAATAAGGAATCGCTAAAATATCGATTTTTTTGCGAATGAGACATGAATTTGCATGTCACAAAAAGCGTATTGCAAATAGAGATATGAATTACCGAATTGCTAATTGCGAAACGCAAATTGCGACACCGATTAGCGAATCACAGATAGCGATCCGCTAAATTGGGACGCCATTTGCGATACACTGATTGTGACACACAAAAATCGATTCGCATTGTGATGCATCAAAAAATCGCAAATTGCGACTATTCGCAGATTGGCCTTTTGTACATGCAATTTACCACAAATTGAAACAAGGTGGTATCCAGGTGCAACCTATATAAAGAGGTCCAGAACTGCTCAGCTGCTCTTCCACAATGGCTGCACTCTACGTCATGGCGAGGAGAATGAGGATCTTGGCAGGTTTGAGAAGAGGGAGGAGGAGACAGGAGCACATTTTCAGAGTGTGCATTACCCTTTTTGACCAGACTGAGGAGGAAATTTATGAGAAGTACAGGTTAAGCTCAGCCATGATACTTGACCTGATAGCTGAGCTACAACCCATGCTGCAGCACACAACACACAGGACCAATAGCATACCCACTCATGTGCAGGTATCATGTTCTCTGCCCCTACTAGCCTCAGGGAGCTTTCAAGGGGTCATAGCAGCAGCTAGAGGGGTAACACAGAGTGCCCTCTCCAGATTTTTCAACTCATTCCTCAGTGCCATGCTGAGCAGAATACAACTGTACATAAGATTCCCCAACACTCCACAGGCATTACAACAAACTAAAATTAATTTCTACCAGATAGCACAATTCCCACATGTCCTAGGTGCCATAGATGGGACACATGAAGCAATCTGTCCACCATCGGCCAGCGAGTATGTATATCGGAACCGTAAAAGCAATCTTTCTATGAACATACAGGTGATATGCAGTGTCTCTCACATCATTACCGGTCTCATGGCCAGATACCCAGGTAGCACACATGACTCATAATGTTTTGCCACAGCGGGATTCACACAAGTCTGCTAGCTGGGGAGTTTGATGAAGGATATCTACTAGGTAATTTGATAGTTTACAATGTTGCATTGATGTGAGTGCGACGTCAGATATCACAAGTACTCATTTTACTCTCTGGGCATTCAGGAGACAGTGCCTACGCTGTGCGCATCTATATGCTGACGCCCTACCTGAACCCTGCAACTCCAGCAGAGAGGAGGTACAATGCTGCACATAGGGCAACCTGCAATGTGGTGGAGCGCACCTTTGGGCTGCTGAAGAGCCACTTCAGGTGCATCCATAAGAGTGGAGGTGCACTACAGTACAGCCCAGAGACGACATGCAAAATTGTAGACACATGTGCTATCTTGCACAACATAGCAACCACCATGGGCATACCACTGGAACTCACGGAGCCGGACTCAGATGAGGATGATGAACCCTTACCACCCCTTCAACCAGCAGACAGGAGCAGTGCAGGAGAGGGCAGGCAAAGACGTTCTGACATCACGCGCAACCATTTTTGATGTAAGAAATGACAACTCCACTTCAATAATATGTATTTCTGTAGTTAGCATCTTTATAACCTTGACTTCAGGTAACAAATGTGTCAGTAGGACATAGCTATGCACAATAGGCAGACATGAACGATTAACAGTGTCACACTATTAGCATCATAGTATAACTGTATTGCTACATGTTTAGATAGTCCCCTGTTGCCCTCAACATCACTTCTTACGTCCACGCAATCCACTTCACTTGAGTGCTCAGTGCCCTCACTGGCACCTCTTGTAGCAGGTTCACACGCAGTACTGTGTCTGGCACTGTGACCCCTTGGATCAATCACAGGGACTGTCAGACTGCTGAAGCTAGAGGACTCCTCACTATCCCCAACACGCAGTTCGCTTGTTGTGGCACTGCGTGCTGTTTGCATTGCATCCAGCACGTTGGCTATTTGCACCAATCCCTGTGCAACGTTCCGACTGCAATGTGCCATCTCCACCTATGTGGCCACAGCACGCCGTGATATCAAGGCTGTTGAACTTGTGAGCCGATTGACGGATCTACAGAAGCTATCAAACCTTTCCAAGAATTGGTGATGGCGCCTGCGCTGGCTGACGTGCTCCTGCTGTATCTCAGTGCAGAGTTCCCCAATGGCGTGTGTCAACTCCTTGGTGTTTTCAGCTGCTGTTTGCTGTCCCTCAATTAGAGTCTCCTACTGCTTGTGTAATAATCCCATATTGTAATTGTGAGACACAAACTGTCTGTGCAGTGACATCATGTGTTTGCATTGCAGGCGCTGCACCTTCAGCATGGAAGCTTTAAGGCCGCCAAAGATTGATGGGCCCCCTCATCTGTGCATTGTCTGCCTGCATCATGGTGCCTCCTGAGGGGAGCTGATTGTCACTGTCACTGGCACAGGGACTACTGTCTTCCTGTGGGACTAGCCTCTGGTGGTGGCGTGGGTTCGTCTTCTGGCATCTCATCTGAGTCCAGGTTATACTCTGGGAGTGGTAACACCCTTGCCATGCGTCTAGTAGGAGCAATACTGTAGGTCTCACTGGTATTTGAGTCAGACTGTGGCTGTGTTTCTGCTTCCCCCACTTTTTCAGTTCCTGCAACAGCAGGGACCAGGGCATCTGCAAGAACAATGTGCAGCATGTCAGTTTTTGCATTTTTCACAGACTTTCACATTGTTGCTTTAAATGTACACTTAAATTGTGTCACTATAAGTCATTTGTGGTGTTTCTCTATGCAGCTGACCACTATCTTGCTATTTATGTTGTGTATTCACCTTAGGGTTGTGTACTACCACTCCCATAAGGCATAGTTGTGTTGTATGTAAGATGTGACCTGGACTACTTTTCACTGTGCATCAAGCTAATATCTATTTCCTAAGGGTCATTTGTACATGCACATATGGGGATACACATAATTACTGGCCCTAGCTTTGCTGGTGTTGGGTGTCCCAGAGGTGTCAATGTCAGTAACACCACTGACAGCTTCTGGAAGCAATGTGGACTCCACCAGGCCTTCCATGGAGGTGGATGTTGTCGGTGTGGATGGTCCGCCTCCGGTGCTCCTTGCCTCCTTTAGCCTGCTGGCCACCCTCTCTTTGGCACGGGAACGCAAGTTGTACCATCACTTGCGTATCTCCTCCACAGAGCGCTGCGCAACACCCACTGCGCATATTTTTGTCTGGATGTCCGACCAGAGTTTCCGCTTCTCACTCTCAGGTACTTGGAGTGAGTTCTTGCCAAATAGTCTGTCATGGTTCCTAACAACCTCCTCAGTGAGCATCTCCAATTCTTGCTCACTGAATTTGAGCTTCCTCTTCCTGTCTCCCTTCTCCTTCTCATTTCCAGCATTGGCCATGTTGCTGTATGGTCCTGGCTTGCTCACAATGGTGGCTCCCTGGTGCTGGGCTGTGTCTCTCTCCCTGATTCTGTGAGAGTGTGGCTCCTGGAAACAGCATGGGCTGACTATCTTCCTAGTTGTGATGTCATCAGGCTGTTCCGGTTTGCCATTTTTGCTATCTGCAATTTTTAATTACCGAATCACAATTTTTTTTAGCAATTCGGTATTTGCATTACGCAAATTGCATTTGCGAATTTTAAAAAATCGCTGTTTGCAATTTTCAATTCTGATACATCGCATTTTGCATTTCTTAAATAGCGATTTCTTAAAAATCGTTATTTGAGAATCGCTAACTGGAATCTTTATACATCTGGCCCATAATGTTTTATCTCTGTTTTACATGACTGGTTTTGTATGATGCTCTGATGTTGATTGTTCTCCTCTTTTTTGTCCTTTGGTTTGGATTCACATTTGTTTTTTCTCATGTATATCTTAATGTTGATGCAAATTTCCTTGAATAAAAATAAGACAATTTCCAACTCTTCTCTTGGGCAGGATTAGGAACAAAGACATGTCACATTTTTAGGCATTTAAAAATTGGTACTAGGAATGGTACAGTAAAATGACTGTGGTAGACAGTATAGAATGAGCTTCAGTAATAGCTCCAAAAATACACTAATACACTTGCTTTGTCTTTTAGAAAGAAGACCCTATTCTGAAAAGCTCTAATCCCTTCATTAAAATTACGTTTACCTGTTTTATTTACTTTTTATTTGTGAATCAAACAAGCAGTTTAATGATTTGTGTATTTATTTGATATATACTTTCTTTTATAGGTGTGTATATTGTTTTGAGGTTCAAATTGTTAAAATAGCTTAGGTGCAGCCCTCCACTTGCAATAGTGATTTAGTGGAGTTCACAGATACTGGAGCATTTTCATCCTTCAAAGGAATCAATGCAATACAAGGAAAACTCCAGTCAGGCATAATGTTAAGGGTTTATTACAAACTTAGGGCCATAATTTATACTTTTACACCCAAAACTGCTTGTAAAAGCATAGCGCCGGCTAGCGCCATTCCTTGATGCCAGCTGGGCGCCATATTTATGGAATGGAGCTAGCCGGTGCTAATGTCCTACTAGCGTCATTGTAAAGGACGCTAACCCGGTGGGGATGGCATAGGGGAAACCAGAGCTTGTGTGTTGAATAATGGCCCTAAACTATTTAGAGGCAACAAAAATGCCTCTAAGCAGTGTAATGCCATTTTTTGGTGCACAACCCCCATGGACATGGCTCCTGTCTCAGTAAAGACAGGAGCCATGCCCATCATATAGTGGCCATGCCCAGGGACAGATGTCCCCTGGACATGGTCATAGGGGCCAGCGCCATGCCGGGAGCCCCAAGTCAGGGCTCCTGAGAGGGAAAAACAAATTCTTACCGGGACTTACCTGGGATGGGTCCCTCATCCTTTGGTGTCCTTCTGGTGTGGGTGAGGGTGTCCCTGGGGCCAGGTAAGGGCACCTGTGGGCTCTTTCCATGGTCTCTGATTTTAGCATGGGGGGATAAACATGGCGCAAAGGCCATATCGTTGTTTTCTGCACAGCAACGCCTACCTCTCATTGATGCAAGGTAGGTTTCCACGGCAAGAAAATGACATAAGTTCCATAACTTGGGCGCTAAACGTGTCTAGCGCGAAAGTATAAATATGGAGTTAGGTTTGCGCTGAATTAACGTAAAAAAAATGATGCTAATTCAGTGCTAAGCGAGTATAAATATGAAACTTAAGCTCAAAGTCATGTAGACAATTCACAAAGCAAAGCTATAAAGATCCAGGATCACCAATTTTTTCCCAAGGCAATAAAATAAGTTCAGATGAACTAACATTAATAAAACTAAACATTCAAGGAGAATAATGCAAGACATCAAGAACATTATCTGAGATACAGAAATCAAGTGATGCTCAGGTTGGGCAAGCATCAGATCAATTTCAGATTAGCAGAGTTCAGTTTTAGCTAGGCACAGGAAAACCCAATAATTTAAAAATCAGGGAAATACATGTGTGGGGCAAAAAACAAGTGAGAAAAAGACATAAAGAAGAAAAAGGGCAAAAATAATTTGGAAGAAGGTAATCTTAGGCAGGAAGTTACTAACTGCAGTGGTCAAAAGATAGGTAAACAGGGAAAATGTCAGCATGTCAGAAGCTTGATCAAGAGTCTTCTGCAAGGGGTTGGAAAGAAACTCTCTAAGTCTTAGCAGGACATCTCAAAGGGGCAAAGCAGCATGTAAGATATCTCTCCAAGGCGCTCAGCATCCAGGATTCAGGAAAAAGGGTTCAGGTCAATGACATATCAAAGTTCATATTGCAGTCTGATTCATCCAGGGAAGTGTTTCATTTTATGTTGAAGGGACATCATCCACTAGAAATCGAACACCTGACTCCAAACTGAAATACTAGCACATTTTCCCAGGCCTGGCATTGGAGCATCATCCATCCATGTAGCTCCATATGCATTTGAAACAAATGTTTATATTGCTAGTCCACCGTCCAGGATGTTCCCCATCCAAGGTCAATTTTCTGCAACTCTCTATATGTAAAACAGTATTGGCCTATTACCGAAGTTAGTCTTCTCATGGTAATGGAGCCTGAATGAAAATTCAAGTTAAGAAAATGACACACAACTACAAGAACAGGGCTTAACAGACCTCACTGAGGCTAATGCAAGATAATTAATACAGAACATTATTACACCAAAGAAAACACATTTAATATGCAAACTGTTGATTTTTCATTAGTATTCTTCATTAGCATTTGGATTCCAAACACCTTAACTGAAATAACTATGTTAATACATTTCATTCTATAGAACTGCATTTCTCTATTTTTGCACACATATTTAAATCATTAATCAGTAGAAATTCAATATCAGTTCAATACATACTATTAATCTAGAGTCCAAATTTCATCATACCATCAGTTTAATCCTTTACACTTTTGATATGCCTAGATACCACCAGGGTTTCTGACATTAGATTAAACATATGCACATATAAAATTACTCTTCAATGCATCTTTTTACATTCCAGCCGTTAGTACTTTGGCTAACATAATGCATAAACTATCTCATATACATGGCTTCTGTGACATGTGGGACCGCACTAACGTTTCTGCTAAATCACAGAAGAGAAAAGGTGAAGAATCTCTTCCCTAGAATCTTCATATGGCATTGTATGCAAACTTTCCACAGACCTGACTCATTCAGACAGCTGCAATTGTGAATAGTGGACGTTTAAGTGTAGAGGTGCAACAACTGATAGAAGTCTAATAGTAACACTTTATAAATTACCATTTTTGTTCACCATGGCAGGCCTTCTCTTAATAATATCACTTTCACCCCATTCCTCAGTCAAGCTCTAATGCTTTCTACAAACATGGGCATAATTTTGTAAGCCGCTTTGTTCATGGATCCCAAGTTATGGCTCAGTTAAATGTGTTTTTGCAGCAACATGAACACAAGCATGTCATCCCATTCCTGCACAATAAGAACAGAGCAGCTGTTAGAAATGAGGTCTTTGGTTGACAGTCAGGTTACTCCCTGTCCCAGTAACCCTCACTCACCCCCTTGGTAGCTTGGCACAAGCAGGCAGGCTTAACATCAGAAGCAATGTGTAAAGTGTTTGACCCAACACACACAGTAATACAGTGAAAACACTACAAAATGGACACCACACCAATTTACAAAAATATGTAATATTTATCTAAATCAAATGACCAAAAGGACAAAAATCCAACATACACAAGTTAAAATATGATTTTTTTAAAGAATAACAGTCTTACTCCATAGAAAACAATGGAAGTGATGATTTTGCACAAAGTACCTGGTAAGCATGAAAAATAAAGCCACAGGGGTGAGCGTGCGTCAGAAAAGGCAGGGCTGCATCGATTTCTTCCTCACAAGGAAAGCTTTGCGTTGTTTCTTCTCGGGTCGGGTCGGGTCGACAATGCGTTCTCTCCCTCGCAAAAGAACGATGTGTCGATTTCCAGACAGGACACCTAGGATCCGCGCAGAGTCGGGTTGAGTTTGACACCCAGGAACGATGCATGGAAAATCCTGTCGCACAGTGTTGGAAAACCGTGCTGTGTGGGGTTTGTGTTGTAATCAGCAGCCGCAAGTGGGTGTTGTTTCTCCAGCCTTGATGCGTCGCTCTCCCTGCCGTGATGCAGGTGGAGCACTGATTTTAGCCGTTAAGCCAGCAATGCATTGTTTATCAGCCGCTTTGCAAATGGTGCGTTGAAATTTTCCCCGCATGGCATTCTTTGCGTGGATTTTCAGCTCTTGTCTGCCAACTTCACCTTGCGTTGGTGTGTTCTGTACCAGAGAAGTGTTCCACCATAAAGTCCATCCCCTGTAGGGAAATGGACCACTTTGATGGGCTGCCATTGACCGGGTAGATATGAATACCCACCCAGACAGACCCAACATCTCCAAGAGTGACCTGTGTTCCACCTCCTTCCAAGGGGAGGTTGCCAAGCAAACAATCCAGAGGCATGATTGGACTCACAGCTACTTTCAAGGAACCTTAGAACCCCCCCCATTCAAAGGGAACCTGCATCACTCTACACAGGTGCTCTGAGTTGTCCACTACAACTACTTGGTGCAGTACACGGGAATCAATCTGCTCTTCAGACACCAGGTGACTCCTTACTGTAGTCACACTGGCTTCTGTGTCTCTCAGAGCCTCCACCCTCTGTTCATTGATGGACACCCATTGCCTGTACGTCTTAGTGTTTCTTAGGCATCAGGGTTCTCTGGACCATCTCACTGTCCCCTATTGAGACAAGGGTCATCTCAGCTGGCTCCCACCCATCTGGAACCAACTCCTCCCCAAGTGCTACACTACCCAAACCCTGGCATGGCACACCATTGGGTGCTGGTGTACTCTTGGGGCATTTGGGGTCCCCCTCACATGGCCCACTTGGTCACATGCATAACACTTACGTTGGGGTCCCCCTGCCACTGGCTTCCCTTACAGAGTATATCTCCCCTCTACCTCAAAGTGCTTCCACAGCCCGCCCCCCAGTGTGCTTCAGGGACCAGAACCATATGGAGAGCAGACTCATACCCCTTAAACCACAAGTATATGTCATCTTCCCTCTTGTAGTTTTTCACTAGGTCTTTTGGGAATGTGCACCCTCCTCTCAGGCTGCACTGTGATATTGCTGCCACCATCTCTACTAGACTGGCTCCTCTGATCTAGTTCCCTCAAGCTCAGCTCATGAGCCAGCAGTAACATTTTTCTCCTCAATGGCCACTCTCCTCCCTTCCATCTCTATTTTGAGCCTCTCTAATTCCATCTGGTGACTCCTCTCTGCCGGTCTGTCCTGTAACCTTTGGGAGTCAGACTGTTGGATGACACAGTGCTACCTGCCCTGGAGGTCCTCCCCCCAGGCAGAACAGGTACATCCAATACCTCATTGTGTATGATCTGAACTTCCTTTAACTTCCTTAGGCTAAGCTCATGAGCCAGCAGTATCTTCCTTTCCTCAATGGCCATCCTTCTCTCTTCCATCTCTAGACTGAGCTTCTTCAGCTCCAATTGGTATTCTCTCTCTGTATGTCTGTCCTGTAACTCCTGTGTCAGACCCTTGGAGGACACACTGCTACCTGTCCTGGAGACTCTCTCCCTGGGCATAACAGGCCCACCCACTTCACCATTGTGAGTGACTTGCACCACTCCTCCCATTCCTGCTCCTCATCTGTGTGCCCTCAGCTTCTTTTGGCTGTCACCCAGGCCCCCAGCACCTTTTGCAGCTCATCCTTCTTGGATGAGCTCTTAATGGGACAGGCACAATCTTCACAGAACTGCTTCAACTTGAGCCTCTGTATAGCTCTCCAATTTATCTATGTCAAAAGTGCTCCAGCTGATGAGTCTCCAGATTGAGACATGATGAAGAGTTAAAAAAGTGCAAAGTTCCAAAGGCAGAAAAACAAGTTCCCAAATGAAGTTTCAAAAAACTAAGTCAATCAAGGGATCAGCAAGAAGTAGAACAAAAAGAAGTCCCAAAGAGAAAAGCAAAAAATCACAAGACAAGTAGTATGTGGTCACATGGTGGTCTGAACTCAAAACACTAGTGTACACTTAATCACTGTATGTCAAGTACAAATACAAGACAATCCCATCCAATGTTAGAAATGGGGTCTTTGGTTGGCAGTCAGGTTACCCTCTGTCCAAGCAAGGACCCTTACTCTAGTCAGGGTAAAAAAGAATCAACCTCAGCTAAACCCCGCTCACCGCCTTGGCAGCTCGGCACGAGCAGGCAGGCTTAACTTCAGAGTGCTAGGTGTAAAGTATTTGTACCAACACACAAAGTAACTTAATGATAACACTACAACATGACACAACACAGGTTTAGAAAAATAGGAAATATTTATCTAAACAAAACAAGATCAAAATGACAAAATGCCACCATACACAAATCAAGTTATTAATTAAAATGCAAAAAGAGTCTTCATGTTCTTTTAAACACAAAGCTAACACTGTTAGCGTGAAAATGTACCTGGGCCGTGTCAAAATAACCCTCACTGGCGAGTGTGCATCGAAAAAGGTAAGCAATGCATCGATTTTCTCACCCGCAAGCGAGGTTGTGCATCATTTCTCCTTCTCCGGTCCGATCAGCGTGCGTCATTTCTTTCCCTGACGGAATGAGATGCGCTGATCCGGACAAAACACCTCAGGTCCGGGCAGGCTTGTGTTGATTTCCACGCCCAGTGATGTTGCATCGTTGCAGCCTCCGTCAGCGATGCCGAGCGTCATTCAGCCACATGTGTTGATTTCACAGCCGTGCTGCAAGCTCTGTGTCGATTTCAGCAGCAGGGCTCGCAGCGCATTGTTTCTTTAGTCGCTCTCGGAGGTTGCGTCCAAGTGCTGGCAGAGAGAAGTCTTTGCTGTCCCTGAGACTTCAACAACAGGAGGCAAGCTCAGTTTCAAGCCCTTCGAGAGTTCTTTGCAAGCAGGAAGGCACACAAAGTCCAGTCTTTGTCCTGCAGGATAGCTCCACAAAGCACAGTCACAGGCAGGGCAGCTCTTCTTCCTCAACTCTTCAGCTCTTCTCCAGGCAGAGGTTCCTCTTGGTTTCTAGAAATGATCTAAAGTCTGTGGTTTTGGGTGCCCTTCTTATACCCATTTTGCCCTTTGAAGTAGGCTTACTTCAAAGAAAAGTCTCTCTTGTTTGTGAAATACTGCCTTACCCAGGCCAGGCCCCAGACACACACCAGGGGGTTGGAGTCTGCATTGGGTGAGGGCAGGCACCGCCCTTTCAGGTGTGAGTGACCACTCCCCCCTCCCTCCTAGCACAGATGGATCTTCAGGATATGCAGGGTTTACACCAGCTCCCTCTGTGTCACGGTCTAGAGAGAGGTGCAACCAGTCCAACTGTCAAGATGACCCAGACATGGAATCCACAAATAGGCAGAGTCACAGAATGGTTTAAGCAAGAACATGATCACTTTCTAAAAGTGGTATTTTCAAACACACAATCTCAAAATCAACTTTACTAAAAGATGTATTTTTAAATTATGAGCTCAGAGACCCCAAACTCCACATGTCTATCCGCTCCCAAAGGGAATCACACTTTATACATATTTAAAGGCAGCCCCCATGTTAACCTATGAGAGTGATAGGCCTTGCAACAGTGAAAGCCAAATTTAGCAGTATTTCACTGTTAGGACATATTAAACACCATAGTAAATGTCCTACCTTAAACATACCCTGCCCCTGGGGATACCTAGGGCCTACCTTAGGGGTGTCTTACATGTAAGAAAAGGAAAGGTTTACGCCTGGCAAGTGGGTACACTTGCCAAGTCGAATTGGCAGTTTAAAACTGCACACACAGACACTGCAGTGGCAGGTCTGAGCCATGTTTACAGAGCTACTAATGTGGGTGACACAACCAGTGCTGCAGGCCCACTAGTAGCATTTGATTTACAGGTCCTGTGCACCTCTACTGCACTGTAATAGGGATTTACCAGTAAATCAAATATGCCAATCATGGATGAACCAATTACATACACATTTTGTATAGGCGCACTTGCACTTTAGTACTGGTTAGCAGTGGTAAAGTGCTCAGAGTAACAAAAACAGCAAAAACTGAGTCCAGCACACATCAACAACCTGGGAAACAGAGGCAAAAAGTTAAGGGAGAACACACAAAGGATGGAAAGTCTAACACAGCCCAACTGTCAAACTGACCCAGACAGGGAATCAACAAACAGACAGAGTCACAGAATGCTTTAAGCAAGAAAATGCCTACTTTCTAAAAGTTGCATTTTCAAACTAACAATCTAAAAACCAACTTCACTAAAATATGTATTTTAAAATTGTGCGTTCAGAGACCCAAAACTACATATTTTTAATTGCTCTCAAAGGGAATCTGCACTTTAATTATATGAAAAGGCAGCCCCCATGTTATGAGAGAGACCGGCCTTGCAACAGTGAAGACCCAAAGCCCGGAATCCACCACAATACAGGCACCCACACAAGTCCGACACACACAAAGGTCAGTGATAAACTGGCGAAAACAAAACCGACACCGTCACGCCAACAAGAATAAGCCCACAGTATCACGACCCACGAATCAATGCAGCGGTCTTTCAACCGCAGTAAACCATTGGCAGTACACACCGCCGCGCTCAAAATACACACACATATACAAAACACAACCACATTGGACAAATCGAAATACATACATGTCATACACATACACACACCACACCCACACACCCAATCCTATATAAAACACACACCCACATCACCCACAAACCCTTACTATCAGAAATTTGAAAGCAGGCCAGAGAGAGACACTACCTAAAACAACATCAGCATCCACAGACACACAACACCATCACTTATACAACATCCATGCACCTCAAACAACACACACCAACACATCCCCACACACATCACAACAGACACCACCTCCCACATCACCCACACCACATCATGGCAACTCAACGACACCCCAGGTTCTCTGAGGAGGAGCTCAGGGTCATGGTGGAGGAAATCGTCCTGGTAGAGCCACAGCTATTCGGATCACAGGTGCAGCAGACATCTATTACAAGGAAGATGGAGCTATGGCGCTGAATTGTCAACAGGGTCAATGCAGTGGGACAGCATCCAAGAACACAGGATGACATCAGGAAGAGATGGAATGACGTATGGGGGAATGTACGTTCCGTGGTCTCCAGACACCAGATTGATGTACAGAGGACTGGCGGCGGACCCCCACCTCCTCCCCCACAACTAACAACATGAGAGGAGCAAGTCTTGGCAATACTGCATCCTGAGGGCCTTGCAGGAGTAGCAGGAGAACTGGACTCTGGTAAGTCAAATCTTTACCCCCCAGCCCCATCTGCATGCAATCACATACTCCCACCCTTACCCTCACACCCATCACCCCAACAACCCACAGATACCCCACCAACACAACCCACACATCCCAAAAACAAGCCCTGCATGTAACACCAATGCATGGACACCCATCACCCAAGCATGGCCAGTACAGAGACTCACTCATACCCCAAAATCACCAATCACACCAGGACCAAGCCAACAATGCAAGCACTGGAGTAGAGGGTCACTCACCCATTGCACACAATGGCACACACAGATACAATAACTATGCATTTACACCCCAACAGGACCCCTACCCAACGTCACCGGACAGGAGGTGCCAGACATATCCAGTCCCCCACAGAAGAGGCCCACAGTGATGACAGCAGCTCTGCACTCCTGGATCAAGATGACCAGCCTGGCCCATCTGGGACCTCGGGACAGTCGGTTCCCCTGTCACTGTCACAAGCCACCACAGAGCCTCCCCCTCAGGAAACACCAGCACTGCAGGGAATACAGGCAACCCCACTAATACAGGACAATCAGGGACCTGGGGGCAGTGGCAGTGGGCACACGGTTCAGGGGACAGAGTCACAGGAAAACAGGGAAGCTGGGAGGACTGCTGTGCGACAGTGGGAGGACAGGCCCAGGGAACCCACTCTCCGTGAGTCACTCTCCAACATCATGGGAGCTTACCATCATTCCCAGCAGACAATGGCAATGGTACTGGCCAAGTTTCAGAAGACCCAGCAGCTGCAGGAGGAACATTACCTGGGGATCAGGGAGGACTTGAAGTCCATTAACACCACTCTGGTCACCATTGAAGGGGTGCTGGCAGACCTTGTCAATACCAGGAGGGACACAGTGGCACAACAAGGGGCCCCTGACACTAGCCTGGATGATGAACAGCCCTCCACCTCTCCCGGCGCTAGTGGACAGGAGGCACCGCCACAGGAACAACAGGACACCAGCACCCCACTCCCTGCAGATGGAGAACCACCCCGCAAACGGTCCCTGAGATCCAGGAACAAGATAGAGAACATTGCGAAGACCCCCGCCAGGAACTGAGACCCCCCTGAATGTCACCCTTCTGTCCCAGTATGTCACCCTGTCCATCCTCAAAAATGCCATTGCTCCACTTCCTATGCCCCTTTGGACAATGCACCTATTATACAAATAGACTGGACTCTGCCATGGACATTCCTCCACCATCCCCCCAGCCCATTTTACAACCCCCTCCACTTATTAGCACAGGAATATACACACTTCAATCACAAAACAATCTGGAGTCAGTCTGTGCTTTCACATATATGTAATTGCAATAACTATGGAATATAGCAATGTCAATGTACTTGTTCACATACCAATGTTACACAGATGTAGGCCAGCAGTAAACATAACAGAGGGCAAAAAGTGGGACCCAGATCTGTGAAATTGAAAGTCAAAGTGACAAGTCAGGGTCCATACACTAAATGAAAATGACAGACGCATGCTAGATCAAACAATAGCATGAGATGTGGGAAGCAGTGACATCTTCTTACCTGTGTCTCACTGGAAGTATTGCATGATGATGTTGTTTTGGTTGTCAATATCCTTTTCTTCTGCCTCCTCTTCTTCACTGTCCACAGGCTCCACAGCTGCCACAAGACCACCATCTGGCCCATCCTCCTGAGGAAAAGGCACCTGCCTTCGTAAAGCCAGGTTGTGAAGCATACAGCAGGCCACGATTATCTGCCACACCTTCTTCGGTGAATAGTACAGGAGCCACCTGTCAGATGGAGGTACCGGAATCTGGCCTTCAGGAGGCCGAAGGTGCGTCCGATCACCCTCCTAGTTCACCCATGTGCCTCATTGTAGCGTTCCTCTGCCCTTGTCCTGGAATTCCTCACTGGGGTCAGTAGCCATGACAGGTTGGGGTAACCAGAGTCACCTGCAAATGTCGAGGGACAACTGTGAGACACACACTAACACTGAGGGACAGCCCCATACCCAGTCACCTATGTCAACTGTATTGGTACCTTGGCCTCACCTATTAGCCACACAAGGTGCCTCTGGAGTTGCCCCATCACATAAGGGATGCTGCTATTCCTCAAAATGTCATGCACAGAGCCAGGATACTTGGCATTCACATGGGAGATGTACTGGTCTGCCAAACAACCCTTTTTCACATTCATCGAATGGTAGCTCTTCCGGTTTCTGTACACCTGTTCATTCCTGCGGGGAGTACAAATGCTCATGTGTACCATCAATGGCACCAATGGTATCTGTCTATATTCCCGGCCTAGATAGGTGTGACGCAGTTAACATCCATCCCATGTGGCCTCCTGAAATGGCGGCTGCCTGACCTGTAAGGTAGGCCAAGGGCATATGAGGTAACTGTGCAGGTGTTCTACACCGTCGCGGTCGAAGACCACGCCCCAATTCTGCATTGGTTAATATTCGGCCTTATGGGTCCCAGGAGCCAATGACAATGTACGCCGGCGATGACGGTACGCACCGCCGCAGACGTGACCGCCATTTTCTTTCTGTTCACTCACTTGATACCTGACCTTCAACAGGAGAGGACCTACACTGCAAGTGCTGCTGTGACCTGTGTCTGGAAGCGACGATGGCTCATGTGTCTGGGGAAAGGTCCCCTGCCTTCACTTCGGAGGAGCTGGAGAAACTAGTGAATGGGGTCCTCCCCAGTACACACAACTGTAAGGTCCTCCAGGCAAACGGGTGAGTACACTTTGAGCATGCTGTATGGGCAATGCCTGTTTTGAGTGGTGTGGATGGAAGATACATGGGTGGGGCTGAGACCTGCATGTGCGGATGGGGAGTGTATGTGCATCAGGGCATGGGTGGGAACTGGGGGGCAATGAGCATGACGGTCCTGACAGGTAAGTAATTTCCTTTCCCCTGTACCATTCCTCTAGGCCAGCACCCACCAGAAGAAGGGTATTTGGCATGCCATCGCCAAGGACGTCCGGACCCTGGGGGTCTACCACAGACCGAGCACCCACTGCCGTAAAAGACGGGAGGACCTGTGCCGCTGGAGCAAGAAGACGGCGGAGACCCAGCTGGGGATGGACTCCCAATGTGGGAGGGGTGCCCGTCGCACCATGACCCCCCTGATGTTCCGGATCCTGGCGGTGGCATATCCGGAGTTGGATGGGTGCTTGAGGGCATCACAGCAGCCACAAGGGGGTGAGTACACTCTCATTCAGCAGACTCAGTGCTCATTACAAGGTGTCTGGGTGGGGGAGGTGGGCAGTGGGTTCCCCTAGGCCAGGGTGAACTTGGTAGGCAAGGTCCCTTGTGAGGCAGGCCATGTGGCACCCCAAACCCACCAGTGGTAAGAGCGATCTATACCTAGTCAGGCTCCTGTGACTTCCAGGTGTGCAGCTATTGGGCTTATGCCTCATACCCCATGGTCAGTTGAAATTTCCAGGAACTGTCAGTGCAAGGCGTAGTCCAGAGGGCTCCTCCCTGTGTGTTGTGTTTGCCAACGGTAATGGTGTTGCATGCACTGAACATGTCTTCCTTCTGTCTTCCCACCCCCCTTTTTGTGGTCTCCCTGTTCTTGTGTGCAATAGCATCATCAGGCGGAGGAGCATTGGCATCGGAGAAGGAGGGAGCTGCAACCCACTTGGCCCTGGAGGGCGAAACAACGGAATCTGAAGCCACCAGTGGGACGGTGGGTGAGGAGAGCTCCACGGCGGGGACAGGAGCCGACAGCAGTGACAGCGACTCCTCCTCTGATGTGAGCTCCCTTGCGGTGGCAGGCACCTCTGTGCCCACCGCATCAACAGGTACAGCTGCCGCCCCCCTACCAGCACTGCCCTCCCAGCAGCCCCTCAGCGTGTGACCCGGGCCCGCTCACCCAGGAGGGTGGGCATCTCCTTCGCACCAGGCACCTCAGGCCCTGCCACAGTCTGCCCTGCTGCCCTGAGTGAGGAGGTTATTGACCTCCTGAGATCCCTCACTGTTGGGCAATCTACCATTGTGAATGCCATCCAGGGTGTAGAGAGGCATTTGCAACAAGCAAATGTATACCTGGAGGGCATTCATTCTGGCCAGGCAGTTCAACAGAGAGCATTTCAGGCTCATTGTCCCTGTCTCCAGCCTTTCCCCTCCAACTTCCTCCACCCAGACCAAATCCCCTGTACCTCAGCCTATCCCAAGCACACCATCAGACCAGCATGCACACTCATCAACACACAAGAGTGGCTCAGGCAAACATAAGCACCACACATCCCACAGGCACTCACACAAGCACCATCCCCATGCAGACACTGCAACATCCACTGCCTCCACTGTGTCCTCCTCCTCCACGTCCTCCTCCTCCCTCCCTGTCTCGTCTCCACTCACACCTGCATGCACTACATCCTCAGCCACTGCCTCCATCACCAGCACGCCCATCACCACACACCGCTCACGTGCACTCACCACCCCCACTACCATTCACACATCCCCAGTGTCCTCTCCCAGTGTGCCTGTGAGCTCTCCTCCCAAAGTATGCAAATGCAGTAACACACCCACCCAACAGCCATCCACCTCACAACAGCCTCCAGCCCATGCACCTTCACCCAAATTCAGCAGCCGTACACCTCCTACAACCACTACCTCTACCTCCACTCCCAAACCCCCTCCATCTTACCGTCCCAATGTGTCTAAAAAACTCTTCCTGGCGAACATTTACCTCTTCCCTACACCTCCCCCCCATCCTTCCCCTGGGGCCAGGCTTTCCAGGTCCCAGCCCAGCTCCTCAGCCAGCACATCCCCAGACACAGTGGTGCCAGCAACTGCGGGGTCATTAAGTGCGCCACCCATCAGGGCTGCCAGTGTGCCACGTAGCGAGGGAAAGGACATTTTGCCACCTGCCAAGGTGAAAAAGGTGCCCACATCTCGGAGGGAGAAGCCGAAAATACCAGCCACCAAGGGCTCAGCAAAAACCAAAGGGGATAGTGGCAAGACAACTGCGGCACCATCAAAGCTGGGGAAGGGCCAAAAGCTGAAGAGCAGGTCAGGAGAGGGCATGGTTGCACCGACTGAGGGACCAGTGTCACACTTTCTGTCTACGACCACGCCAACTTGTACGGAAGCCACTAGCTGCCCCGCCACCACAACCGCCACCTGCACCGCCGCAAGCACTGCCACTTGCACCGCACCCGGCACGTCCACAGCCTCAGCGACAGCCCCCAGCCTCTTCCCCAGTGGGCAGCTGTCTGAGGCTGCAGGAGACGTCCTGCTGTGTCCCTCAGCAGGTGCTGACCCATGCACCACCACCAGCGCTGCCACCAGCACTGCCTCCAGCACCGCCGCGACAGACACCGCTGCAAGCACTGCCACCTGCACCACCCCCGGCACGTCTACAGCCTCAGCAACAGTCTCCTGCCTCTTCCCCAGTTGGCAGCCGTCCAAGGCTGCAGGAGATGTCCTGCGGCGTCCTCGGACACAGGCGGTACCGCTGACATGGCTACCATCTCCAGTGGTCAGTCGTCTGAGGCTGGAGGAGAGTTCCTGGACCCTGGGCAGCTTCCATGAGGCATGACTTCCATCACTGTTTGCACCTGCAGGTGGAAGGCGCAGCCGCAGCTGTGTGGGGTATGTCGCTGCCTCCATGTCGTATCATGCTACCTGAACCTCGCAAATCTCGTGGCACGCACACCCAGGTGAGGGGATTGTACCAGCCACACTGCACGTGGAGCACTCTGGGCTCCATGCCCCCTCCAGAACCAGTGGAGTATCACATCCACTACCTCAGTCCTTGGCAGGATGAAGCACTCTGGGCACCAGGCCCCCTCCAAAACCAGTGGAGTATCACATCCACTACCTCAGTCCTTGACAGGATAAAGCACTCTGGACATCATGCCCCCTCCAGAACCAGTGGAGTATCACATCCACTACCTCAGTCCTTGGCAGGATGAAGCACTCTGGGCACCATGCCCCCTCCAGAACCAGTGGAGTATCACATCCACTACCTCAGTCCTTGGCAGGATGAAGCACTCTGGGCACCAGGCCTCCTCCAGAACCAATGGAGACTGTTATCCACTTGAGAGACTGTGGCTTTGCACTCCCAGGATAAAGCAGTGGGCCAACCACCAACTGGAGAGACATGAGAGACTGTAGCTTTGCAATCCACAGGATACAGCAATGCGCATGGAGCCCCCTCGTGCAGAAGTGGCGTTGTGCGTTCATCAGGCTGAGGTGCCCCCCCGTCCCCTCCCCCTGAGGTACCTGTGTATTTTCGATCTGATGCCCCAGCAGTGCTCTCTGTTTCGAGTCAGGTATCATGTGTGGGCTCCGCCCGTGCATTTTGGGCCCAGTGGTCGACGGACAATGATTAGTACACTATCCGGACTTGTGTAGTTGTTGTACATATCTGTATATACTGAATTTGGAGTTTTGACTAATGGATTTTTCATGATTACACTGGTTACAATAATTTCCTTTTGTCCTTGCATTCTTCCAGGGGGTGGGGGGGGGGGTGTATGTGTAATGTTGCTGCATGTATTTGTGTGTATGTTGTTGTGGATGAGGGTGGGGGTGTTGCGTTTGTGTGTCACTCTCTTTCCTCTCCCCTCCCCTGTGTTGTAGGTGCAGTACTCACCGTGGTCACCACCGCCGCTGCCGTTTTACTCCTGGTAGAAGAGGAGGTAAACCCACATGGGTAACACCTGAAGTTCGGGCTCCATGGCGTCCTGGTTCCTCATTGGGTGTCGAGAGGTGAGTGGTTTCCCTTCTGTGTACTGTTTCCCGTGTGCTTTTGATAGTGTTGGTTCCGACCCGGAAAAGGTGGCGGATAGGCCTCTTGTAATACAGTGGGCTGTACTTTGTCTTCCGCCTGTCTGTTGGCGGTGTCCACCATGCTGTTTGTTTCTACCACTGTGGCGGTCGGAGTGTTAAAGTGGCTGTCTATGTTGGTGGTTTCCGCCACGGTCGTAATCACATTTTTTTTCCGCCGGCCTGTTTGCAGTATTACTGCCGCTTTAACACCGACCGCCAGGGTTGTAATGAGGGCCTTATTTGAACCTGTGACTTTGACTCTTCCTATCACTCTGACCAAATGTTGTTATGGGAAGGATGTAACACCTGAGACAAATCATTCAGCAGCTAATCCAATCGGACACACCAGCATAACTCTAGTACCTTTCTCTGAAACGCTTTGCTTAACAATTTGGAGGCAGTCTCACCTTCTATGTCTTACCACATTGACAAGCTCGATATGCAAGTTTACATCATAAGTCCCCTATCAGACCACATCATGGGAATAGATACAAAACTGTCAGCCCTGAAAAATGTGATCCCAAGGGTCCTGTCGGACCTGGCTGCCATGTATCTCTTGTCGTAGCACCAGCACTATCAACTCCTTTGGTAGGATACCTCAAAAGTTGGACACAATGTTCCATTGGATTTCATCACCTGCTCAACAGACACGTATAATACTCAAGTAACAGGACAACATGGATCCCTGCAAGGCCCCTGTACTCTCCAAAGGCACCCCTGTGTACCCACTGTATTCACGTACATCTTTCTCTGCCACCAATTCTGATCCCAAAAAGGCAAATATGGGACGTGCATTTGAGCAACCTCCTAAGCTTGAACCTGATTTGCCAGGCGTCTGAGAGGACATTGCTGTCGAAGCTGTTTCTCTGGTTCACCTAACAACAGGACAGTGCCTACACCTCAGCTAGCAGTTGCAGCAAAACCCCACATAAACAGGGTGCAATAAATGCTCCCAAAGCAAGAAATAATCAAAGTTTCAGCCGCTCTCTGCTCCTTTGCACAGCTTCTGCCTTGTAGGCTGCCTCTGGCAATGATACTCCGGCCAGCCATTCATCTATTCCTCCGCCTCCAGGCAGGCAGCCTTCTAGAGAAACTCATATCAAAACCTACTCTTTGTTTAGTCGCAATCCACTGCAAAAGCCAGATCACAAAGAAGTCAGTGCCGTGGGTGGAAAGTCTCAAACTTTGCCTTACCAGCATGCAGCTAGAGTATTGGCACCTACACCACATGCACATTATCAGGAAAGCCTCACACCAGAAATATACATCCTGCAAACTCTGACATTGCTATTGCTGGACCCCCTATGCCTACTAGGCCTAATGGCAACTGTCCATCCACTCTCTTCTGTAACGGCCTCAACAGCCCTGCAGAGTGATCGGGCAAACAACACTGACACTTGAAGCGGCAATGCAGAAGGAGGCATGTACTCCCAACTTCCCAACGAACAAGCTTGAGTTCATCCTGCACTACGTCTCCAGAGTCAAGCACAACATTCTTAATAGGACCACAATACTGGAACTGCCCAGGTCTGTAGCAAGCACCAGACATATCTACTCTACAAACATGGGGTCTATTGAGTTCAGGTAAAATCCAGCCCAGTACAGGAGAGACATCACCATCAGTATGTGGTCCTCCCCGGACCTGGCTAGCCTCGTCTGACAGCTTAAGGGCAAAATCTTCATGTGGGGGTTCGAGCTGTCACCTGTACTACCATTCTGCTACCTCCGCCCTCTCTTACCAAAGCCTAGTATCTACAATGCATTGGACACAGGATTTTTGAGAGGAGCCATTGGCTCTGATTGTTGTAAATATTTACCAATACCTTTGGCGGGCATCAGTGTGAACACATTGGATCAATTTCAGGTGGTCACTTCTCAGTTCCAGCAGGCCTTAATTAACTCCACAAGAATGTGCAACACACTTCCAACTTCCAGCAGTGAATTTAAGATGGGGATTGCAAAAGTTCCCACTGGTGCATAATCCATAATCAGAGCCTCTTTATCATCCTCAGAGGTATACAATCCCTCCTTGTTGTGCCTTACCTACTTTTGCAACTAACTTTAACTATAGCACCTGAAATCACATGTGGTCTTCCCGTACCACCTCCCATGCCTCCCCCCCAACAAGACTCCAGCCTCCATGGTACACAGACAAAACAAGAAACTCACAACAGACCTGCTAGATAGATGTATCATGTCACCCCAACCACAATGTCTGGTAAAGGCATGCAATCTTCCGGGATAAACGTACGCCAGGTTGGACTTCGGCATTTGACTGCACGACTACTAGTCATGTGAGTCTAATGGTACGGTTGATCCTAAGGAACTCATTCCCGAGGAGGGGAGGGGAGGGTTTGCTTGACAATACAATGTCTAAGTAAGTAATTTTGACTCTTCAGATGATTTAGTTAAGTTTTTTGGTATAGCAGAAAGAGTGTTGCATCTATTGGTCCTGACGAAGCGCCGCACGATCCGTAGGGACAACAAGGGTGTGAAACATGTTGACCATATATATGATTATGTACTGAAGTCACAGGGAAGAAGACCCCTATTTTTCTTTTTCTTTTTGGTGAGTGGAGGACCCTTATTCCTTTTCCACTCCTGATGTGTTTTTAACCTTGACCAAGGCCTTCCAATTCAATAAAATCCACAGTTATGAGGTCCTTGACACAATTTTAATCTGTTTTTTCTTCTGCTTTTTTACAAGGGTGGGCTTGAATCTTTTCCCAACCCAGGTTTTTGGCACACGCTGTCACTGAAGAGCTCCGGGTGAGTGCCCCCTTCTGGGGGCCCGTCAGATATTGCAGTGCCGGTCTGGCGTGGGGCGGACCCTATGATGAAACATGACATCCAATGGATGTGTGAGGGCCTGCATCCCTAAATATTATGAGTACCGAAGTTGAGCCTGTGTCCACACAACTTTTCTTAGGAACACTGTACCTTTTTTTGATGTTTTTTTGATGTTGAAGGCATGCAATTACCTGGTTGTAACATCAAGGCCCTCATTACAACCCTGGCGGTCGGTGTTAAAGCGGTGGTAATACCACCAACAGGCCGGCAGTAACAAAAATGGAATCATGACCACTGCGGAAACCGCCAACACAGAGAGCCACTTTAACACTCCGACTGCCATGGCGGTAGCAACAAATACCATGGCTGTAACCGCCAACAGACAGGCGGAGGACAATCGGGGTTATTACAACTTTGAAAGAGGTGTTAATCCGTCCCTAAAGTGACGGTAAAGTGACGGATATACCACCAGCCGTATTACGAGTCCATTATATCCTATGGAACTCGTAATACGGCTGGTGGTATATCCGTGACTTTACCGTCACTTTTGGGACGGATTAACACCTCCTCCAAAGTTGTAATAACCCCCTCTGTACCCCCCAACCCGTTAAAACCCGCCCATCCGCCAGCTTTTCCGGGGCGGTGCCAATGCCATCAAAAGCACGGCAGAAACAGTACTTGGAAGGTAAACCACTCACCTCTCGACACCCAAGGAAGAATCAGGACACCATGGAGCCCGAACTACAGGTGTTACCCATGCTGTTGTATCTTCTCATCTACCAGGAGTACCAACGGCGGTGGGGACAACCATGGTGAGTACTGCACATAGCACATGGGGGGGGAAGAGAGTGACACACACACTCAACACGCAACACACCCACCCCCTCCCTCACCCCCAGCACCATACACACAAGCACATGCATCAACATTACATATACACCCGTAACCCTCGGGAAGAACAAAAGGAATGGAGTCAAATAAGTGTTATATTAGAAATAGTCAGATATACGTTATAAATTCTAAAACAGTATTAACAAAATATACAGGGCCATATTTATACTTTTTGACGCACAACTGCGCCAACGCAGTTGTGCATCAAAAATGTTAACGCCGGCTAACGCCATTCCAAAGCGCCAGGCGGGCGCCTTATTTATGGAATGACGTTAGCCGGCGGAGCTGACTGGTGTGAGTAAAAAAAAATGACCCACACCAGGCAGCGCCGGCGTAGGGGAAAATGGAGCGTGGGCGTCAAAAAATGGGGCAAGTCGGTCTGAGGCAAAAAATCTGCCTCAACCCGATTAGCGCCATTTTTTTTTACTCCCACCCTCCATTGACATGACTCCTGTCTTAGCAAAGACAGGAGTCATGCCCCCTTGCCCAATGGCCATGCCCAGGGGACTTCTGTCATTGGGCATAGTGGCATGTAGGGGGGCACAAATCAGGCCCCCCTATGCCACAACAAAATTTAAAAAAAAATACTTACCTGAACTTACCTTAAATTCCCTGGGATGGGTCCCTCCATCCTTGGGCATCCTCCTGGGGTGGGCAAGGGTGGCAGGGGGTGTCCCTGGGGGCATGGGAGGGCACCTCTGGGCTCCTTCCGAGCCCACAGGTCCCTTAACGCCTGCCCTGACCAGGCGTTAGGAAATGACGCAAAAGCGTCTGGACGTCATTTTTTTAGACCCGCCCACTCCTGTGCGCCATTTTTGCACGGGAGTTTAAATAAGGCGCACGTGCCTTGGAGTCATTTTTTAGACGGGAACGCCTACCTTGCATATCATTAACGCAAGGTAGGTGTCCACGCTAAAAAATGACGCAAACTCCAAGTATAAATTTGGAGTTAGCTTTGCGTCGGATTTGCGTAAAAAAAAACGACGCAATTCCGGCGCAATCAGAGTATAAATATGCCCCACAGTATGTACAAAAGGCGGTACATTGTCCACTGAAAATGTCCGTGGGCCACTGGGCCAAAACTCATAGGCCAAGCCCACACTTGATTCCTGCCTCAATACGAAGAGATCACTGCAAGCGCATCAGGTCAAAAACACACAGGCACCTCAGGGGGACGGGGAAGGGAGGGGCACCACAGCCAGAAGATGGGACAATGCCACTGCTCTGGAGGGGGCTCCCTGCCCACAGCGATGTCCTGGGGAGTGCAAGGCCACCCTCTCTCAAGTGGGTGGTTTGCCCACTGCTTGGTCCTGGGGAGTGCAAATCCACAGTCTCTCTAGTGGGTGGTTTGCCCACTGCTTGGTCCTAGGGAGTGCAAAGCCACAGTCTCTCAAGTCTCTCAAGTGGGTGGTTTGCCCACTGCTTGGTCCTGGGGAGTGCAAAGCCACGGTCTCTCAAGTCTCTGAAGTGGGTGGTTTGCCTACTGCTTCAACCTGGGGAGTGCAAAGCCACAGTCTCTCTACTGGGTGGTTTGCCCACTGCTTGGTCCTGGGGAGTACAAAGCCACAGTCTCTCACGTCTCTCAAGTGGGTGGTTTGCCCACTGCTTGGTCCTGGGGAGTGCAAAGCCACAGCCTCTCTAGTGGTGGTTTGCCCACTGCTTGGTCCTGGGGTGTTCTAAGCCACACTCGCCCAAGTCTCTCAAGTGGGTGGTTTGCCCACTGCTTGGTCCTGGGGAGTGCAAAGTCAAAGTCTCTAGTGAGTGCCTTTCTCCACTGGTTCTGGAGGGGGCTTTGTGCCCAGTGTGCTTCATCCTGCCAAGGACAGTGTGAGTGGATGCCTTTCTCCACTGGTTCTGGAGGGGGCTTTGTGCCCAGTGTGCTTCATCCTGCCAAGAATAGGGTGAGTGGATGTCTTTCTCCACTGGTTCTGGAGGGGACTTTGTGCCCATTGTGCTTCATCCTGCCAAGGATAGGGTGAGTGAATGCCTTTCTCCACTGGTTCTGGAGGGGGCTCTGTGCCCAGTGATGCAGCACTTGGGGGTTGCTAGGTCACAGTCCCTCACCTGGGTGTCAGAGCCACGAGATTTGCAGTGACCAGGATGCATGATAGTTCATGGAGGCAGGGCAAGAGTCCATCTGGTGGCGGCTACGGCTGCACTGTGGTGGTAGTGCCAGTGCTGGTGGGGGTGCTGCCAGTGGTGGAGGAAGGCTCCAGCCCCTCTCCTGCAGCCTCGGACGGCTGCCCACTGGGGCTGCTGCTGCTGGCAGTGGTGCTACTGTCAGCGGTGCATATGGCGGTGCTTGAGGCAGTGCTTGTGGCGGTGCTTGCGCCGGTGCAGATGGCGGTGCTGGCCGCGGCACAGGTGATGGTGCTGGCGGTTGTGCTTATAGCCACCAGACCTTCACCTACAGGCTCAGACAGCTGAAGTGTTGCCTGGCGTTTTGTGCCCCTTCCTGCCTTTGGCAGCTAGAGTTGTCACCTTGGGTCGGGCAGCTGAAGTCCTTTAGGTGGCCTTGCTGGGTGGTTGTGGCTCCTTTCCCTTGCTGGATGATGTCATCTTCTTTACCTTTCCGGGTGGCAGAATGGTCTTTGCCTTGGCAGGGCTTGGTGGCACACTGGCTGGGCTGATGGGTGCCCCCTTTGAGCCTCTGACAGCTGCAGGAACCACAGCAGACGTGTACTTGATGGCTGAGGTGCTGGGCTGGGTTTTGGCCACCCTGGCCCGAGGGGAAGGACGGGGGAGGGGCAGGGAAGAGGTCAATGTTTGCCAAGAAAAGCTTCTTTGGGACATTGGGGTGGGAAGAGAGTGAAGGTTTGGGAGTGGTTGTAGGAGGTGTCAGTCTGCTTTGCTTGGGTGCAGGTGCATGAGCTGGATGCTGTTGTGAGGTGGATGGCTGTTGGGTGGGTGTTTGCTTGAGTTTGTGTCACAGACACAGTGGTAGAGGACACAGGGGACGTGTGCATGGATGTGGGGGTTATGACTGCCAGTGAGGGGCGTGTAGTGATAGGTGTGCTTGTGATGGAGGTAGTGGATGAGGATGTAGTGCATGCAGGTGTGAATGGAGACGCTACTGGGAGGGAGGTGGACGAGGAGGACGAGGGGGACACAGTGGAGGCAGTGGATGTTGGTGTGTCTGCATGGGGATGGTGCTTGTGTGAGTGCCTGTGAGATGAAGTGCGGTGGTTGTGTTTGCCTGAGCCACTTCTGTGTGTTGATTTGGGTGAATGCTGGTCTGACTGTGTGCTTGGGATAGGCTGGGGTTGAGGGGATTGGGACTGGGTAAAGGATGTTGGAGGGGTGAGGCTAGAGACAGGGACTATGGCTGCCATCAGTGCAGGGGCAGAGCCTGAAATGCTCTCTGTTGGGCCACCACACCAGAGTTAATGCCCTCCAGGTATGCATTTGTTTGTTGCAAATGCATCTCAACACCCTGGATGGCATTCAGAATGGTTGACTGCCCAACAGTGAGGGATTTCAGGAGGTCAATAGCCTCCTCACTGTGGGCAGCAGTGCTGACTGGGGCAGGGCCTGAGGTGCCTCGGGCGAAGGAGATGCCCACCCTCCTGGGTCAGCAGGCACTGGAAACACACTGAGGGGCTGCTGGGAGGGCGGTGCTGGTAGGGGGGTGGCAGCTGTACCTGTTGTTCAGGTGGGCACAGAGGTGTCCGCCACCGCCAGGGAGCTTACATCGGAGGAGGAGTCGCTGTCTGTAGTATCCCCTCCTGTCTCCGTCGTGGTGCACCCCTCGCCTTCCGTCCCACTGGTGCCCTCACCCTCGGTGGATTCGGCCTTCAGGCCCATGTGGGATGCAGCTCCCTCCATCGCCGGTGCCTCTGCACCTCCGCCAGATGATGCTAATGCACACAAGAACAGTGCAACAAAGCAAAAAGGGGGGTAGAGACAGAGGGTACACTTGGTAAATGCCAGCAACAACACTACCGTTGGCGTACACAACTCACAGGAAGCCACCCTATGCACTAGGCCATGCACTACCAGTTACAATGCTAGTCACCAGCCCATGAGGAATTGGCATATGGCCATCAGCTGTACACAGGAAACCCACTAACACCATTGGGTTTGGAGTGCTTCAGAGCCTGCCCTACAAGGTACTTACCCTGCCATGTTCGCCCTGGCCTAGGGACACCCACAGTCCACTTCCGCCACCCAGGTAAATCCTTAACGTGTGCCAACTCATGAATCTGAATGTGTACTCACCCCCTAGTGGCTGCTGTGATGCCCTCAAGCACCCATCCAACTCCAGATAGGCCACCGCCAGGATGCGGATCATCAAGGGAGTCAGGGTATGACGGGCACCCCTTCCTCGTTGGTAGGTCAGCCCCAGCTGGGCCCCTGCCATCTTCCTTGTCCAGCGGCACAGGTCCTCCCACCGTTTGCAGCATTGGTTGTCAAAGACCACCAGGGTTCGCACTGCCTTGGCAATGACACACCAAATACTCTTTTTCTGATGGGCCCTGACCTGCAGGAAAATTACAGCAGAAAAGGGATTAGTTAACCGTATGGACCATCACACTCATGGCCCACCATATCCCTCCCATCCCCTGACGCACATACATTGACCACCATACATGCAGCACTCTGGCCAGGACACCTCAGCCCCCCCACATGTGCCTTACACACACAGCACTCCATACATTCATGGCCCACACATCATGCTCACAGTGTACTCACCTGTTTGTCTGCAGGACCGTAAAGTGTCCTGGGGTAGGACCCCATCCACCAGGCTCTCCAACTCCTCTGCAGTGAAGGCAGGGGCCCTTTCCCCAGACACATGAGCCATTGTCGCTTCCAGACACAGGTCACAGCAGCACTTGCAGTGTAGGTCCTCTCCTGTTGAAGGTCAGGTAGCAAGTGAGTGAATAGATGGAAAATAGCGGTCACATCCATGACGGTGCATACCGTCACCGCCGGCCTACATCGCCATTGGCTCCTGGAACCCATAGGGCCCAATGATAACCAATGAGAAGTTGTGTGGCAGTCGTCGACCGCCTACCGCAACAGCGCACAACGCCAGCAGAATTACCTCATTTCCACTTGTCCCTCCTCACAGGTCAGGCAGCACCCAACTGCGTCACAGCAGACATTGGCACAGAAACTGACTCTCAGATTCACATACTGGTTCTGTAAATGAAGAAATACATCATTATTGCAATAGATGTGTAAATATGACCCTCTACTCACCGTTTTCCTCCATAGGCTTCAACCGCTGAGGATGAACATGAGATGGAGACATCCTCCAGTGTACAGACCCCTGGTGGACCTTGCAACAATGAAAGACAGACACATTGTACTAACATACAGACTTGATCGAGCCACCATCCAAGAACTGTATGCCCAATTGGAGCCAGACCTGATGTCAGCTATCCGCCAGCCCACAATTATCCCCCGTCTAGAGCAGGTCCTGTTAGTGCTCCATTTACTGGCAAGTGGTTCCTCCCAAACAACAGTGGCCATGGTATCAGGGATGTCTCAGCCAATGTTCTCCAACGTGTTGACCAGAGTGTTGTCTGCCTTGCTGAAACACATGCACAGCTACATCGTATTCCCCAGGTGGAGGATTTGGCCACAGTGAAAGCTGATTTTGATGCCCTGGAGCATATCCCCAACATCATTGGTGCCATTGATGGTACACATGTATTATTTGCCCCCCCAGGAGAAATGAACAAGTGTTCAGGAATAGAGAAAGCTATCACACTATGAATGTGCAGATGGTGTGTTTGGCGGACCAGTACATCTCCCATGTGAATGCCATGTATCCTAGCTCTGTGCATGACGCCTTTATCTTGAGGAATAGCAGCATCCCATATGTGATGGCCCAACTCCAGAGGCACCGGGTGTGGCTAATAGGTGAGCCCAAAGTCCCCACCCAGTATATGTTGGTGTCTAGGTATGGGGTTGTCCCTAAGGGTTGGTGTGTGCCTAACAGGTATCCCTCGCTATTTGCAGGTGACTCTGGTTACCCCAACCTCTCATGGCTACTCACCCCGGTGAGGAAGGCCAGGTCAAAGGCAGAGGAACATTACAGTGAGGCACATGGGCGAACAAGGAGGATACTTGAGAGAACCTTCGGCCTCCTGAAGGCCAGGTTCCAGTGCCTCCATCTGGCAGGTGGATCCCTGTACTAGGTTTCGTTCAGAAGAGGGAATACCCTCAATAATATTTTGAGTCCGAGTTACTTACCAGATGAGATTAAGGCAGATTGGCTCAATTTACGTAATAGAGGCTTCTTTAAATGTGGTTCATGTGCAATGTGCAAATGAGCATGTCAAGCTAAAAAAGATTTTGTTGACAAAAGAGCATGTAAAATACCCATAAAATCCCACATAGATTGTAACACAAAATTTGTAATATACATGCTTGTATGCAAATGTGAGAGAATATACGTGGGCAGTACGATACGTCCACTTAAGACAAGAATTTCGGAACATTGGAGAGCGATAAGACAATTAGATTAACACTATCCGGTAGCCTCTCACATGGTGGTATGTGAAGAACAAGGGGCTCACAAAGATTTTAAGTTTTTTGGTTTTGAACAATGTGGAAACAACCCACGCGGAGGGAATAGAGAATTGGCCCTAAGAAGGAGGGAATCGCTGTGGATTATGAAATTAGGAGCAGTAGAACTAGGACTAAATACAGATCATGAGATGGAATATTTTTTGGGAGAAAAATAATTAGCAAATACAGGGGGTCATTCTGACTCTGGCGGTCGGTGACCGCCAAGGTCACCGACCACGGGAGCACCGCCAACAGGCTGGCGGTGCTCCGTCGAGCATTCTGACCGCGGCGGGGTCGGTTTGGGAAGGTAGATTTGCCCTGGGCTGGCGGGCGGCCTTTTGGCGGCCGCCCGCCAGCCCAGGGCAAATCTCAAAATACCCTCAGCGGTCTTGCGACCGCGGAGGGGTATTTTGTCGGGGGAAGACTGGCGGGCGGCCTCCGCCGCCCGCCAGTCTCAGAATCACCCCCATAGTGTTAGTTAGGTAATAAAAGCACCAGTCCATGTTGTAAATTATGCTATTAAGGAAAGTGGATAACATTTAATTTAGAGAGTCTGTGAAGTACATTATATTTTCAATTGATTTGAATTTAGATTAGAGTCAGTGATAGGGGAAAGTTATATAGTTGAAGGCCTATATGACACAGATAGCAACTCATGAGCTTGGTACCTTAACATTGGTATCAGTATACTATTCAATATATAAAATTCAATAGATAGTTATATTGCAGTGAGATAGTCCATGTAGGTATGGAGTGGTTATAAAAGAACTAAAAACTAAAATTATGAGGCAGTCTCTTTCACGAACACTTGTGGAGTTAATATAGTCCGTTTTGGATATTTAGGGGGTGATTCTGAGACCGGCGGGCGGCGGAGGCCGCCCGTCAGTCTTCCCCCGACAAAATACCGCTCCGCGGTCGCAAGACCGCTGAGGGTATTTTGAGATTTGCCCTGGGCTGGCGGGCGGCCGCCAAAAGGCCGCCCGCCAGCCCAGGGCAAATCTACCTTCCCACGAGGACGCCGGCTCCGAATGGAGCCGGCGTAGTGGGAAGGTGCGACGGGTGCAGTTGCACCCGTCGCGTATTTCAGTGTCTGCTTTGCAGACACTGAAATACTTTGTGGGGCCCTCTTACGGGGGCCCCTGCAGTGCCCATGCCATTGGCATGGGCACTGCAGGGGCCCCCAGGGGACCCGCGGCACCCCCTACCGCCATCCTGTTCCTGGCGGCAGACCCGCCAGGAACAGGATGGCGGTAGGGGGTGTCAGAATCCCCATGGCGGCGGAGCGCGCTCCGCCGCCATGGAGGATTCTCCCGAGCAGCGGAAAGTCGGCGGGAGACCGCCGACTTTCCGTTTCTGACCGCGGCTGAACCGCCGCGGTCAGAATGCTCGACGGAGCACCGCCAGCCTGTTGGCGGTGCTCCCGTGGTCGGTGACCCTGGCGGTCACCGACCGCCAGGGTCAGAATGACCCCCTTAGTATTTTAAATTGATTTAAAAGGAATGAAATGCGGATAATCCTTATGAAAAAGGACATCATCTGTAGCGATAGAAAGGCGGCTGGAATCTCGGAAGTCCGTCTTCTATTTCAGTTAAAGAATCGATGATTGTAAACAGAGCGTTTGATAGTTACCCAGATTTGTAGTCCGTCTTTTACTTTAGTTAAAGAACCGACGCGGTTAAATAGAATGCTGGATAGTCACTCGGTTTAGATGGTCAGGAGGCGTACTAGCTAGCACTTGAAATCGGGTCAAAGGTAAGGATGAAATTAGATATAGCTAATAAATCCTGGGTCGAATAGACTATTTCGGGGCAAATAATTCATCGGTTGTTATTCCATAATAGATATGACTGAGAGGTAAAACACGTGGAGAGACGATTTATAATTCGATCGAGGGAATAATGAAATGGTAAGCTCCCCGAGGTTTAAAATTAACACTACAATGTGCGATGGTAATAATCTAATATGAGGAAAGAGTGAGACATGTATTAATCTGTTTTATAAAATTAGATTTCATTCTTAGAAACACAAGAGATGCTAGGACAGCACTAAAAGAACAAGTAAGAACGAAATGAGTAAGTCAAAATCATGTGAAATAAAGGGATATATCTCAAACTAAAGGGAATTTAAGGTAGCACAGGGAGGTCTCTCCCTTTTTTAGATAATAAGGAGTGAGACATACATTTTCTCTAATACATGTCACTGCGATTCACAAGATGGTTGCACTTATCTATTTTAACATGAATGTTCAACAGGAGTGAGTATTAAATTCACATACGAAGGGGGTCATAACTAAAATTTAAATTAAATAAACTTGTCACTTAAGGTCACGTGAAGGGGCAACACTTAGCTATAGGAAAATGCATGGTTCTCACCTGGTTACTTGGTAGTTACACGACTTTATTGATGCAGTAATGGATATAGTTAAATTGGAATTGTCTTATAATACATGATAATACTGTTTTAGGGATTGTGTGATTAAACTTTAATGACAAGAAAGTCCTGAGGAAATCCCAGGGGTACTCCCCTGGATGAAACACGTGTTGACGACGTACAAGCAATTTGGATTTGATGGTTATATGAATGGGACAATTGGACTAATCATATCATTGTGAATTTGAAGAATCAAGTTGGACAGTAATTTAGGGAATGGATATATGATGGATATAAGTTTAAGGAATCTACATTAGTATTATTATTTTTGTGCTGTATTAGATAAGATAGTTGTTAGATAGACATTGATTTAAGGATTTCTGTTATCAATGTATTAAAATCTTAAATATTTCATGTGTGCCATTACTCTCTTATGTATGGATCCCTGTACTACTTACTCAAGAAGGTGTGCCAGATCATTGTTGCATGTGGCACAACCTGGCCTTGAGACGCCAGGTGCCTTTTCTGCAAGAGGATGAGCCTGAAGATGGTCTTGTGGTAGCAGTGGAGCCTGTGGACAGTGAGGAAGAAGAGGATGAAGATGTGGTCAACAGAAGTACTATCATACAGCAGTACTTCCAGTGAAACACAAGTAAGACACTGTAACTTCACTTCTCATTTCAGTTTTGTGTTGAACATTGGACATGGCAGCATGATTTCTCTATGTATATGTCCACTTACTGTACCCGTTGGCATCTCTATTTTCAGATCTCTTTGCCCCACTCTGGCTCCTGGTGTGTTTACTGCTGCCCACTATAGGTCATACCACTGTAAATATAAGTGTACTGTGATTTTTTTCAGATTGTTGTATTGCTACATATTCCAATCAATTGACAGACTCCAGATTTATATCTGTTCCAAGGGTGTTTATTTAAGTGCTAATAAGTAGAGGGGGAGGTCCAATGTGCTGGGGTAATGATGGAGGAATGTCCAGTTAGAGGCCAGTCTATTTGTGTCACAGGTGAATTGTCCAAGGGGGCATAGGAAGGGGAGCAATGGCAGTTCAAGGTGGACAGGGTGACAGAGAGGGACACAAGGTTGATATTCAGGAGAGTCCTATTTCCTGGCGGGGGTCTTGGCAATATTCTCTCTCTTCTGCCTGGATCACAGGGACTGTTTGCGGGGTGGTTCTCCCTCTGCAGGGGGTGGGGTGCTGGTGGCCTGTTGTTCCAGTGGCGGGGCTACCTGTCCACTAACACCGGCGGAGGTGAAGGGCTGTTCATCGCTGTGGCTAGTGTGAGGGGCCCGTTGTGCCACTGCCTCCCTCATGGTGTTGGACATGTCAGCCAGCACCCCAGCAATGGTGACAAGGATGGTGTGGATGTGTTTAAGGTCCTTCCTGATCCCCAGGTACTGTTCCTCCTGCAGCCGCTGGGTCTCCTGCAACTTGGCCAGTATCTGGCCTAAGGTCACCTGGGAATGTTGGTATGCTCCCAGGATCCCTGCAAGTACCTCGTGGAGAGTGGGTTCCTTGGGCCTGTCCTCTCCCTGTCACACAGCAGTCCTCCCAGCTTCCCTGTTGTCCTGTGCCTCTGTCCCCTGAACCGTGTGCCCACTGCCACTGACCCCAGGTCCCTGATTGTCTTGAGTTTAGGCTGTTGCCTGGGGTCCCTGTAGTGGTGAACACACTGCTGATTGACGTGTCCTGGGGACAGTGCCATGGGCCCGCTGGGTGGTTGTTGTGCTGGTGTTTCCTGAGGGGGGAGGGTCTGTCGTGGTAAGGGACTGTGCCTGGGTACCCGACTGTCCAGAGGTCCCTGATGGACCAGGTTGGTCATTGTGATCCAGGCATGCAGAGCTGCTGTCATCACTGTGAGCCTCTTCTGTGGGGGACTGGATGTTGGTGGCACCTTCTCTCTGGTGACGTTGAGTGGGGGTCCTTACGGAGATGTAAATGCAGTGGTATTGTATCTGCATGTGCCATCTTGTGCATGTGTGTGTTTCCCTGTATGGTTGGGACAGCCCTGTCAGCTTTGCCTTGATGATTCTCTCTAATGGGCATGCTTTGGTGATGGGTGTCCCTGCAGGTCTGTGATGGGTGTCCCTGCATTGGTGTTGCATACAGGGTTTGGTATTGGGGTGGGTGGGTTGTGATATTGGGGTATTTGTGAGTTGGTGGAGTGATGGCGTGAGGGTAGGGGTAGGAGTTTGTGATGGCATGCAGGTAGGGTGGGGGATATAGTAGTCAAAGATTTTACTTGCCAGAATCCAGTCCTCCTGCTACTCCTGCGAGGCCCTCGGGATGCATTATTGTCAAGACTTGTACCTCCTATGTTGTTAGTTGTGAGGGAGAAGGTGGGGGTCCACTGCCAGTCCTCTGTACTGCTTCCTGGTGTCTTGCAACCATGGAACGCACCTTCCCCTGTAGGTCATTCCACCTTTTCCTGATGTCATCCTTTGTTCCGGGGTGCTGCCCCTCAGCGTTGACCCTGTCCACGACTCTCTGCCATAGCTCCATCTTCCTTGCAATGGACGTCTGTTGCACCTGTGATCCGAATAGCTGTGGCTCTACCTGGATGATTTACTCCATCTTCACCCTTAGCTCCTCCTCTGAAAACCTGCGGTGTCTTTGAGGTTCCATGGATGTGGTGTGAGTGGTATGTGTGAGGATGTGTGGGTTGATGTGTTGGGGTGTGTGCTGTGAGGTGGGTGGATGGTGTATGGGTGATGGTGTTTTGTGGCTCTAATTGAGTGGGTGCTCCTGGCTTGTCTCTCTCTGTTTGCTATCTTTTTTTTAATAGAAAGGGTTGTGGGTAATGTGGGTGTGTGTTTTATAGTGTTTTGGGTATGTGGGTATGGTGTGTGTATGTGTGTCAGGTGTGTGAGGTTTAAATTGTCCAATGTGGTGGAGTTTTGTTAGTGTGTATGTATTATGAGCGTGGCGGTGTGTACCGCCAACGGTTTACTGCGGTTGAAAGACCGCTGCGATTATTTGTGGGTCCTGATAATGTGGGCGTATTCCTGTTGGCATAACGGTGTGGGTTTTGGTACCACCAGTTTATCACTGACCTTTGGGCTGGCGGACTTGTGTGGGTGTCTGTATAGTGGTGGATTTCTCTGTGTGGGTCATAATACCCGTAGCAGTATAACGCCGCGGTCAATGTATGTTGGTGGCCGTCAACACGGCGGTAGGAGGCATTTACCGGCAAAATTGTAATGCGGGCCCAAGTCTGTTAACATTTCCAAGTTCTCTCTTTTGGTGTGGAACGAAAGGGATTCAAAGGGAAAATCACACATGTCTGATTTTGTGATCTCCTTATCAATTGTAGGCCTACAGGAGACATGCGCTGTTTCACCTGCTCATATCAATGGATTCAAAAAGCTCCATTTACCAGCTATTCCATCTTCATCTGGTCTCGCTAAAGGGGGACTGGTGACTTACATGTCAACCAGGGTCAACATAAAGCTTTTCCACTTTGTTGCAGATACACCGTTCTATCATGTCTTGGACCTAGAATTAGCCTCTGGCTCAAGAATGTGCATAGTTAACTTTTATGACAACATTCCAGTAGTAGCTAGATATTGCATTCTGTTGAAACTAGGGGCCAAATGTACGAAGATCCGGTTTTGCGACTCGCAATTTACGGAATGTACAACAGTGTCAATGACACTGTTTGCGATTCGCAATGGGGTCGCAAATGATCTACCTCATGAATACTCATGAGGTAGGTCGCAATTTGCGAACCCCTTGGGAATGGCGGCACTCACAGGGATGGTGGCCTGATGAGGTCAGCAGACCACCATGTCTGTGACTGCTTTTAAATGAAGCAGTATTTTTTTTAAATGCAGCCCGTTTTCCTTAAAGGCAAACAGAATGCATTTCGAAAACAAAAATGAAAAGTTTTTGCGGGACCACTGCCTACTCTGAAGAAATGTTTTTGCATGCATTCATAGGGACCCCTTCCATTTTGCGAATGGGTTAACACCAATTTGAGACTGGTGCTTACTGCGATTATTTTGTGACCGCACAAAACAATCATACATTGGACTGCGACTCGCAATTAGAAAGGTAACGCCCCTTCCTAATTGTGCCTCGCACACCCTTTTTGCAATTCGGTAAATAGATAACTAAATCACATCACATTTCCTGTCGCAAACGGTCCGATTCTGCGAATCTGGTATTTGCGGCAGGAAAAATGGTATGTACATCTTGCTCTAGATCACAACCAGGACACCCTAAATTCCAGAGGTGGCATGGAGCTGGGCCTGATTTGGGGAGGCAACTTCAATGTTAATATCTGCTCTCCTGCTTTTGTAGATGTGTGTGGCATAATAGACTGTGAAGAGAACTCCTTGCTTCACTTTTCCCAAGATGCACGTGCAATAAAGTCAATTATTTGATGATGAAATTCAATATGTGTTTCGTGAATTAATATAGTTCCATGAACTGTTTTTTTCTTTTAATCTTCAAGGGCAAGGAACCGGGTACTATTATTGATTTTATCCTACTATTTTCTAATTTAGATGCCAGGGCATGGGAGCAGCTAATACATAATCTTACCATGAGTGACCGCCTACCCCAAAGTCTTATTGTCAACATCAGCAGTTGGCAGGAGATGGTTGGTAGCACTAAGAGAATTACTGGCATCTCTGTAGATAAGATAAAGGGCACTCACATTAAGTGGGAGTATATTAACGCTGAAACATTCTCATTTCATCTGAGGAAGGGCAATCTCGGATTGATTAAGACCTGCTTAGACGCTGAGCCCGATGCAGCCAGGATTAAGAGCACATTCATTACACTATCAGGATCAGTGTCACGTGCACTATATAGGGTGACCCACGCAGGGCCAGGCAAGATAAAGGGATGGTTTGACACAGCATGCTCCAAGTCCCGTAAAGGGTTAATGACCTCTCTGCACAACCAGCCTAGGACTGCTGCTGAGTTTGCGCTTTAGGAAGACTTATGAAAAGGTAATTGCAGCAAGGAAAAATGTTTTTGGATTAAAAGCCAGGAATGAGCTTCAGGAAGCATGCCTTAAGAATAACCAGAAGGGTTTTTGGACCATTATGAATCACCCTTTTCTTACAAATAACAATGCACCCATGATCGACTCTGCCATGTCTGGTCAGGCTTGGGTCACCTTTCTTGGGGGTTTACTCTGCTGAAGTAGGCAATGTTAGTGATTCTGTGCCTCTACAAAGGAGCATTACCTCCCCAAATATTGCCCCTCACTGGTAGAGGTGATTGCGGCTATCAAAGCCAGCCCACGTGATAAAGCCCCCAACCTGGACGGGGTCCCTCTGGACGTACTTGAGATCAACTTGGATCTGCGGGCCCCTTTCGGCAGCAAGTTTCTTCACTAAGATCCCTTCTTAGTCCACCTCACTCATCGTCCCAATCTTCAAGAAGGGCAACCGGAATGACCCCAGTTGTTATCACACAACCTGAACTCTACTCCAAGGGCATTAAGGTATGTTCTGCTCTCCTGCTTGGAGGCCTCGGCTGAGGAGAGTAGATCTCTCTTAGTTACCTAGTATGGGTTCAGGAGAGGGATGGGGATGGGGATGGAAGGTCAATGCATTAACCTCTGCCTCTTTTGAGAAAATATATGATTGTTAAGCGTGGTGCACTCCACCTAAGCTTCATAGATCTGTCCTGGGCCATTGGCCGTGTGTCCCACTCTAAATTGTGGCGTATTATGGAAGGCTTGAGCATTGACAAACCAGTTATTAAAACAATTAGGGAAATTTACTGTGACTCAAGTGCTACAATAAGGTGTGGGGTGCATAGGGGCATCAGCCAAGGGTGTCTTCTTGCTTCATTTTTATTCTCCCTTCATATCAACCACTTAGAGGGGGAGATAGTTTCACAGTGTAAGGACATGCCCCAGATTGGAAGCATTTTATACCAGTTTTACTGCCTCCTGATGACACTGTCCTCATGGGCCACACACCTGAAGTATTGCAGAGCTGCAGAGCCTTTTGGATGCTTTTGCATCCTTCATGGAGGGGCTTGACATGAAGAACACCACCACCAAATCCTTTGTAATATCATGTGCTTAAAGGACAGGCCCAATACATGTTTTATGCTTCAGGCCACCTCAGTTAAACATTTGACTAACTTTAGCTACCTGGGCAAACCTTTACTAGTAGGGGGTTCTTGCAACCACAGGGAGAAAATAGAACTAATCAACTAGCAAGAAGCATCAATGCATTCTTTTCCTTTGCCACCATATTGGACAAAAAGTCGTTTGACGACATGTTCACCATTTATCGTTCAAAATGTGTGGGCCTGGCTTCTTATGGAGCGGGGGCCAGTGGATCACAGGCAGCAGCGCCCTTACAAATCACAGAACAGAAATTCACACATTGCCTACTGGCCCTACCATCGTTCACCACCTCTTTTATCAGCCATATGGAGCTAGAGCTTGCTCATCTTGAGGACCTTTCAAGGACACACTTATTGCTGTTATGGTGAAGGATTTGGGTCAATGAGGCCCTCTCCTTAAGTAGAATGCTAATTGAGGACTGTCTGTCCCTTTTGTGGTCCCTAGAAATAACTTGGCTGAGGGGCTTCAGGGACATGGCAGTGAACCTGGACAGGCAGGACATACTTGAAGACCCTTCATTCTCTTTGTCAATGATGCCCAAAAAAATACTCAGGGACAGATGTTTTTGGGAGGAAGAGAGATGGGCAAAGGTCTCTGCACTTTCTTCTTCTGCCTGCTACATGCAACTCAAGTCCCTCAGGAGCATTTTGTATGATGCACACTGTTACCACCACTTTATTCTGCTCAGGATCCACCTTAACCTATTTCATAGATAGATTACTTTTCGCCAGTGTAAAGACTGATCGTGTAATTTTGTGCTTCGTCCATGCGATCAGAAGTCAGCACACAGCACTTTTCATCTTGGGCCGACACAAAGAGGTAAACTTAGACAAAAGGTCTAAGTTTACTACTTTCGATATTCACAAAGGTAATTTATGAGTATTATCTTTACGTCCGGGTGGATTCTTTGCACTCGGGGCAGAGTTTCTACGGTTGAGGGGGAGTCTCTGCACTCGGGGTGGAATTTCCACACTCGGGCAGAGGAAGTAATCTTTCTTCCTGATACAACTGTATCAGTGCCTACTATCCCCTCACACAGCTTCAGCTGAATCTCCTTAGCCCAACAGACGACCCCAGCCTTGCTGGACACATAAAACCAGAGCTACCACAAACAAACCCTTTCAGATCTTTCAACATGTCGCTGAATGTGTTTGTTGGTTTGCCCCTGGCCATGTGACAGGAGTATTTAAGAAGGAGGAGTAGGAAGAGAGTACAGATGATTTTCAGACAAAGGATAAACCTCTTTGGGATATCCAGCCAAGATGTCATGACCAAATACCATTTTCCCCCTCTTGTCATCTTGGATATGGTGTATGAGTGGGAGAAGGATCTGGACCCTGTGACGTGCCTCTCCCACGCCATCCCGGACTATGTCAGGAACCTGGCAGCTCTCCATTTCTTTGCCACTGGCTCATTCCAGAGGGTCTCCGGTGACCTTGTGGGCATCTTTCAGGCAAGCCAGCCCTGATGCTTGAATCAGTAGGAGAGCCTATCTCCACATATGAAAGTCCCATACACTGGCTAAAAGGGATTTCTACCTCATTTCCGTCTTCCACCGTGTGCTATTGATTGCACTCATGTAGCTCTTTAGCCACCTTGCCACAATGCACACGTGTTCTGCAACAGACACTGCTGGCATTCTATCAAATGCAGGGTGTCTGTGATGCCAGTGGTAGCTTTATTGGTGTGCATGCAGTGTTCCCAGGCAGTACCCATGACAGCTATGTATTCCACAGGCCACCTCTTGCCGAAAGGATGGCAACAGAATAATTTGGCAACATGTGGCTACTGGGTAAGTACCAAGCACCACACAAGTATGAAATGTATGGTTGTTTTTTAATATACATAACCATAATACAACACTAATCTTCATGCCACATACATGACCCCAATGCACACAGCATGTACCATTTCATACATCATGTACTGTACAGATGCAAGAGGGATACGTACAAATATTACTTCATTGTCCTCATGTTCCTCCTAGGTGATGCTGCATATGCACTCTCCCCTCCTTTCCTCACACCATACGGACGTGCAACCACTGTACCTCAACAGAGGTACTATAGGGCTCACATGCTTACACAAGCCTTCATTGAGAGCAGTTTTGGTCTCCTGAAATCAAGAATCAGATGTCTTGACATTACAAGGGGTTGCTGTTGTACTCCTCTCAAGTTATATGCAAGATTACAGTAGCCTGTTGTGATTTGCATAATATAGCATGAAATCATGGCTTACATGTACCTCTGTATGCTAATCTAGGCCTAAATCCAGGCAACCAAGCCATCCTACAAAACAAAGGACAGGGTATGCAGGTGCGTGACCAGCTGGTTGACACTTTTTTCACCTGAGCAACCTGTTCCGTTTTGGCCGTCATGCGGTTTATAGTCTGCTGTCAATGATGATAGTTGGACTTTAAACACTCTGGTGGTCAATACAACCCTGGTGGTCGGTGTTAAAGCGGCGGTAAGACCGCCAACAGGCCGGCGGTAAAACATTTGCAATTACGACCGTGGCGGAAACCGCCAACAAAGACAGCCACTTTAACACTCCGACCACCACGGCAGTACAAACAAACAGCGCGGCGGTCACCGCCAACAGACAGACGGGAGACAATGTACCGCCCACACTATTATGACAGGCCAATCCGCCACCTTTTCCTGGGCGGATTCACTGCGGATAAAACACGGCGGAAACAGGAATCCCGAAGGGAAAACGCTCACCTCTACACACCCCACGAAGAACGAGGACGCCATGGACCCGGAACTCCAAATTCTACCTGCAATAGTCTTCCTGCTCCTCTACCAGGAGCACGAACGCTGGCGGCGAAGACCATGGTGAGTACTGCACCTACGACACAGGGGAGGGGAGGCAAAAAACAGGGACACACACACTGAACACACAACACCCCCACCCACTACAACACACACACTAATGCATATTAATACATCACAGTTACACACCCCAAACCCTCTGGAAGGCAATAGAAAATTAGTGTAACCATTGTAATATATTAAAAGCAAGTAGGCAGAAATATATATATACACCATGTACATAATATACACCAAGCATAGTAGTCAAGGTAGTGCTCTAAGAAAGTCTGTGGAACACTGGGACCACACGGTAAGGGCGAGGCCCACACAAGAACCCCGACCATGACGGAGAGAACACTGCAGGGGCATCAGAGAGCAACTAAACAGGCACCTCAGGGGAGGGAAAGGGGGGGAACCTCAGCCGCTTGAGTACACGACGCCAAATCCACGAGGGGGCCACATGCCCACTGTTCCATCCTGGGGAGTGCAAAGCCACAGTCTCTCAAGTCTATACAGTGGGTGGGTTGCCCACTGTTCCATCCTGGTGAGTGCAAAGCCACAGTCTCTCAAGTCTCTACAGTGGGTGGGCTGCCCACTGTTCAATCCTGGGGAGTGCAAAGCCACAGTCTCTCAAGTCTCTACAGTGGGTGGGTTGCCCACTGTTCAATCCTGGGGAGTGCAAAGCCACAGTCTCTCAAGTCTCTACAGTGGGTGGGTTGCCCACTGTTCAATCCTGGAAAGTGCAAAGCCACAGTCTCTCAAGTCTCTACAGTGGGTGGATTGCCCACTGCCATATCCTGGGGAGTGCAAATCCACAGTCTCACAAGTGGATAACAGTCTCCACTGGTTCTGGAGGGGGCATGGTGCCCAGAGTGCTTCATCCTGCTAAGGACAGAGGTAGTGGATGACAGTATCCACTGGTTCTGGAGGGGGCATGGTGCCCAGAGTGCTTCATCCTGCTAAGGACAGAGGTAGTGGATTACAGTCTCCACTGGTTCTGGAGGGGGCATGGTGCCCAGAGGGCTTCATCCTGCTAAGGTCAGAGGTAGTGGATTACAGTCTCCACTGGTTCTGGAGGGGGCATGGTGCCCAGAGTGCTTCATCCTGGTAAGGACAGAGGTAGTGGATGACAGTCTCCACTTGTTCTGGAGGGGGCATGGTGCTAAGAGTGCTTCATCCTGCCAAGAATTGGGGTAGTGGATGCATTTCTCCACTGGTTCTGGAGGGGGCATTGTGCCCAGAGTGCTTCATCCTGCCAAGGATTGGGGTAGGGGATGACAGTCTCCACTGGTTCTGGAGGGGGCATGGTGCCCAGAGTGCATCATTCCCCCCGTGACGGACTCAGTTGCGTCAGTGCCCTTGCCGCTCATGGGCCAGCGGTGCTTGAGACAGCAGTGCCCTGTTCAGCGGTGCTTGAGATGGCGGTGCCCTGTTCAGCGGTGCTTGAGATGGCAGTCTCCATTACAGGGTCTCAGCTGCTGGCGGTCCTTCATGGCCCAGCGGGGCTTTTGCTGGCGGTCCTTTATGGCCCAGCGGGGCTTTTGCTGGCGGTCCTTCATGGCCCAGCGGGGCTTTTGCTGGCGGTGGCCTCCTGGGCTGGTGCTGGCGGTGGCCTCCTAGGCAGCTGGGCTGGTGCTAGCGGTGGCATCCTGGAAAGGTGGGCTGGTGCTGGCGGAGGTCTCCTGTGCAGGTGGGCTGGTACTGGGGGTGGCCTCCTGGGCAGCTGGGCTGGTGCTGGCTGTGGTCTCCTGGGCAGGTGGGCTCCTGCTGGTGGTCCTGTCCTGGGCAGCTGAGCTTGTGCTGGAGGTGGGCTCCTGGGCATCGGGATGATGGCGGTCTTCTCCACGGTGCTGCTCTTGCCAGACTTGCTGGGTTTCTTGTGGCCCTTCCCCACCTTGGCAGGTGTCACAGCTGACTCCACACTCCCACCGGGACCCCTGGGAGCGGCTTTGGTCGCTGGAGTCTTCCCCCTCTCCCGCCGGGCACTGGCCAACTTCTGATGCTTCACAGGTGGGGGACTGTCTGTGCTGTGGCTCCGTGCCACACTGTCTGCCCTGGTGGCCGGTGCACTCCAGATTCCGGTGACTACAGGCACCACTGGTCCCGGGGATGTTGTGGCTGAGGTGCTTGTTCGGGACCTATGAGACGGACGGGGTGGGGGAGGTGTGGGAAAGAGGTCAAGGTTGGACAGGAAACTTTTTTGGACACACTGGGACGGGTAGCTGGAGGGGGTTTGGGAGTGGAGGAAGAGGTGGTGGTTGTAGGAGGTGTACATTTGGTGACTTTGGGTGAAGGTGCATGTGCTGGAGGCGGTCGTGAGGTGGATGGCTGTTGGGTGGGTGTGTGCCTGCGTTTGTGTATCTTGGGAGGGGGCGTCACAGACACACTGGGAGAGGACACAGGGGACGTGTGAATGGTAGGGGGGGTGGTGACTGCATGTGAGCGGGGTGTGGTGGTGGGTGTGCTGGAGAGGGACGTAGTGGCTGTAGAGGTAGTGCATGCAGGTGTGAGTATAGACGAGACTGGGAGGGAGGAGGGAGACGAGGAGGAGGGGGACACAGTGGAGGCAGTGGATGTTGGTGTGCCTGCATGTGTGTGATGCTTGCGTGAGTACCTGTGGGATGTGTGGTGCTTATGTTTGCCAGAGGTTCCCTTGTGTGTTGACGTGTGCATGCTGGTCTGTAGGTATGCTTGGGATAGGCTGAGGTACAGGGGATTGGGTCTGGGTGGAGGAAGTTGGAGGGGGGAGGCTAGAGACGGGACAATGGTTGCCATCAGTGCTGAGGCCAGAGTCTGAAAAGCTCGCTGAAGGGCCGCCTGACCAGAATGAATGCCCTCCAGGAATGCATTGGTTTGTTGCAACTGCCTCTCTACACCCTGGATGGCATTCAAAATGGTAGACTGTCCAACAGTGAGGGACCTGAGAAGGTCAATGGCCTCCTCAATGAGGGCATGAGGGGTGACTGGGGAGAAGGTGATGCCCACCCTCCTGGGTGAGTGGGCACGTGGCAAAGGCTGAGGGGCTGCTGAGAGGGCAGTGCTGGTAGGGGGGGTGGCGGCTGTACATGTAGATGCAGGGGGCACAGATGTTGCCGCCACCACAAGGGAGCTCCCATCAGAGGACGAGTCTGTGTCGCTGGTCTCAGCTCCTGTCCCCGCCGTGGAGCACCCCTCGCCCTCCGTCCCACTGGTGAACTCTGAGTCCGTAGTCTCGCCCTCCAGGGCCATGTGGGATGCAGCTCCCTCGTGCTCCAGTGCCACTGCTCTTCCGCCTGATGATGCTAATGCACACAAGAACAGGAAGACCACAAAAAGGGGGGGAAGACAGAAGAAAGACATGTTGAGTGCATGCATTACCGCTACCGTTGGAGGACACGACAGACACAGAAGCCCCCTGCACTATGCCGCGCTCCTGGGGTCCACTGTTCAATTCCTGGGAAATGGCCTACAAGGCTGTGGACGACATCGTCACATATAGATGACACAGGAGCATGACTAGGTGTACTTGGCACTCTACAGAGGTGGGGTGGGGTGCCACATGGCCTGCCTTACGGAGGGGCCTTGCCTACGGAACTCGCCCTGGCCTAGGGAAACCCACAGCCCACCTTCCCCACCCAGACCCCTCCACTGCGTGCAAAGTCAGCAGAATGAGAGTGTACTCACCCCCTTGTGGCTGCTGTGATGCCCTCAAGCGCCCATCCAACTCCGGGTAGGCCACTGCCAGGATCTTGAACATCAGGGGGCTCATGGTGCGACGGGCACCCCTCCCACGTTGGGAGGCCATCCCCAGCTGAGCCTCCGCCGTCTTCTTGCTCCAGCGGCGACTGTCCTCCCATCTTTTCCAGCAGTGGGTGCTCCGTCTGTGGTAGACCCCCAGGGTCCGGACGTCCTTAGCGATGGCACGCCAAATATCTTTTTTCTGGTGAGCGCTGACCTACATGAAATGTACAGGGGAAAAAGAGAAGTTATTACCAATTGCACCGTCAAAGTGATTGGCCCCCATCCCTACCCTTGCAATATGGCACATGCATTCACCATCTTTCATGCACGCAGCACTCTCCCCCCTTCCTTCTTACATCCAGCCCTCTCCACACAGGCATAGCCCATACAACATGCTCCCTGTGTACTTACCTGTTTGTCTGGAGGACCGTAGAGTAGTGTGTACTGGAGGAGGACCCCATCCATGAGCTTCTCCAACTCCTCCGATGTGAAGGCAGGGGCCCTTTCCCCAGACACTCGAGCCATTGTCTCTTCCAGACTGAGGTCACAGCAGCACTTGCAGTGTAGGTCCTCTCCTGTCGAAGATCAGGTATTGAGTGATTGAACAGATAGAAAATGGCGGTCACGTCTGCGGCGGTGCGTACCGTCACCGCCGGCGTACATCATCATTGGCTCCTGGGACCCATAGGGTCCAATGTTAACCACTGCTGCATTGCGCCGCGGTCTTTGACCGCCTACCGCTACGGTGTACAACGCCAGCGCAGTTACCTCACATCCCATTGTCCCACTTTACAGGTCAGGCAGCTGGCATTTCAGGGGCCCACATGGCTTCATTTTCAACTGCGTCACACATACCTAGGCCTAGACTCAAAACACATACAGGCCACCTTTTGTGTATGAATGGTGTTCTGGGTAAACTGTGGGTAAGTACCTCTGAGTTGTTTGACTCTGTGCTCGCTGTTCATAGGCACCGTCCACTGGGACATGTGAGGAGATGGCGGCATCCTCCGGTGTACCGACCGTTGGTGGACCTGTCGACAATGGAGGAGCAACATGTGATTACCACATACAGGCTTGACTGTGCCACAATCCAGGAACTGTGTACCCAGTTGGAGCCAGACCTGATGTCAGCAATCCGCCTTCCCACAGGAATCCCCCCTCAAGTGCAGGTGCTGTCAGTGCTCCATTTCCTTGCAAGTGGGTCTTTTCAAACAACAGTGGCCATAGCATCAGGGATGTCCCAGCCTAAGTATTCCAACGTATTGTCCAGAGTGTTGTCTGCCCTTCTGAAACACATGCTGAGCTACATAGTTTTTCCTCAGGTGGAGGATTTTCCTAGAGTGAAAGGTGATTTCTATGCCCTGGGACACATCCCCAACATCATAGGTGCCATTGATGGGACCCATGTGGCTTTTGCCCCCCCCCACAAGAGTGAACAGGTGTACAGAAACTGGAAGAGTTATCATTCGATGAATGTACAGATGGTATGTTTGGCCGACCAGTACATCTCCCATGTGAATGCCATGTTCCCTGGCTCAGTGCATGATGCCTACATCCTGCGGAATAGAAGCATCCCTTATGTGATGGGTCAACTCCAGAGGCACCGTTAGGTGAGCACCTGGAAGCAAGTCAGTGGGAATGGTTGTCTGGGGCTTGGGATATCCCTCCAGGTTAGTGCGTGTCTAACAGTTGTCCCTCACCATTTGCAGGTGACTCTGGTTACCCCAACCTGTCATGGCTACTGACCCCAGTGAGGAATCCCAGGACAAGGGCAGAGGAACGTTACAATGAGACCCATGGGCGAACTAGGAGGGTGATCGAGCGGACCTTTGGCCTCCTGAAGGCCAGTTTCAGGTGCTTCTATATGACAGGTGAATCCCTATTCTACTCACCAAAGAAGGTGTGCCAGATCATCGTGGCCTGCTGTATGCTTCACAACTTTGCTTTGTGACGACAGGTGCCTTTTCTGCAGGAGGATGGTCCAGATGGCGGTGTTGTGGCAGCTGTGGAGCCTGTGGACAGTGAAGACGAGGAAGCAGAGGAAGAAGACATGAACAACAGGGACTCAGTGATCCAGCAATATTTCCAGTGAGACACAGGTAAGAGTACAGACCTGCCTACTACATGTACTTTAACACTACTACCTCTCTACTGTCTGACGATTTCACCCACTGTATGGTAACTGAATTGTCACTTTCCCTTACGATTTCACAGATGTGGGTCCCACTGTGTGACATCTGCTTAGATTCCTCATGGGCTAGAGCTGTGTGACATAGGTATTTTGACATTACAATTGAAAGAGCATTTTGTCACTATAATTGCTAATACACTATTTAGAAATCACAGACAGACTCAAGATTGTTTTGTGCTATAAGTGTGTTTATTTAAGTGCTCAATATTGGAGGGGGTAGTGAAATGGTGAGGGGTGATGGCGGAGGAATGTCCATGACAGAGTCCAATCTATTAGTCTCACAGGTGCATTGCCCATATGGACATAGGAAGTGGAGCTGGGACAGTTTAAGTATGGACAGGGTGACAAAGTGGGACAGTGGCCATACTTTAGTGATGGGTGTCCATTCTTTGTTGTTGCATGCAGGGCTTGGTGTTGGGATGGGTGGTTTGTGATGTTGGGACATATGTGAGGAGTTGGGGTACTGGGGGTGAGGGTCGGGGTATGTGCTGGCATGCAGGTAGGGTGGGGGATGTAATAATTAAGATTTGTCTTACCAGAGTCCATTCCTCTACCTACTCCTGTGAGGCCCTCAGGATGCAGAATCGCCAAGACCTGCTCCTCCCATGTTAGTTGTGGGTGAGGAGGTGGGGGTCCGCCGCCAGTCCGCTGAACCGCCTGATGGTGTCTTGAGAATACGGAACGCACCTTCCCCCGTAGGTCGTTCCACCTCTTCCTGATGTCCTCACGATTTCTTGGGTGTTGTCCCACTGCGTTGACCCTGTCTATTATTCTTCGCCATAGCTCCATCTTCCTTGCTATTGAGGTGTGCTGCACCTGTGATCCGAACAGCTGTGGCTCTACCCGGACAATTTCCTCCACCATGACCCTGAGCTCCTCCTCCGAGAACCTGGGGTGTCTTTGCCGTGCCATGGGGTGGTGTAGGTGATGTGTGGGGTGGAGTGTGTGGTGATAAGTGTGCTGATATGTTGTGGTGTGTTATGTGACGTCCGTGGAAGTTATGTGGGTGATGGTGCTCTGTGCCTGTGGATGCTGTTGTTCTTGCTGGTTCTGTCTCTCTCTGGCCTTCTTTCTGAATTTTTGGTCGTAGGGGTTTGTGGGTGATGTGGGTGTGTGTTTTATATTGTAATGGGTGTGTGGGAGTGGTGTGTGTATGTGTATCAGGTGTGTGTATTTTGAATTGTCCAATGTGGCTGTGTTTTGTAAGAGTGTGTGTATTTTGAGCGCTGCGGTGTGTACCGCCAATGGAATACCGTGGTTGGAAGACCGCCACGTGGATTCGTGTGTCGTGACAGTGTGGGCGTTTTTCTGTTGCCGTGACGGTGGAGGTTTTGTTTCCGCCAGTTTATCACTGACCTTTGGTGTGGCGGACTTGTGTGGGTGTCTGAATTTTGGCGGATTCCGAAATGTGGGTCATAATAGCTGTGGAGGAATTCCCCGGCCGCGGCGGTGTGTTGGCGGTCTTCTGCACAGCGGTCTGCAGCTTTTACTGCCAATGTTGTAATGAGGGCCTCTGTCTAAAAATTCCAACCTGGGACTACTTTCTCAGCTATACATGATGTCTGTCAACAAAAGCAGCTGACAAGAGTCAAAAGACTGGCCATGCAATACGCTATGTGCACATGTGTGTGATTAGTGTAGATAATGTCTCTAAGGGCTCCACTGATTCAGTGGAATAAATGTCAGTGATTGTGTCAGACCTCCCTGGACAGTTTCACAAGAGTGGTCTGATTCAGAAAGGACCCTCATTAGAGGGAAAGTTTCTATACTCAAGGTGGAATCTCTGCAATGAGATTTGGCAGTGCAAAAATCCTGCCCCAAGTGCAGAGACTCCCCCACATCTGGGGGGCCTCCGCCACGAGGGCAGGGGCCCTTTGGGAATCAGTTCCCTTATATGTGTGTGTGCTGCAAATCATGTGGCAGTGTGGCCATATGTCTGTCATATGCACACCATTGTGCAAGTGGGCCAGTGTAAACATAAGGATAGTCCATGCTCATAGCTGCCATATTTGGCAGCTGCTCATGTGACGTGCCACTCCATGCCTGTGTTTAATCATAGTGGACACTGGGATTTGTGCTCCTGTTTCACTATGGAATGAAAAAAAAAAGGCTACAAGTCCCAGATATCATCCTGGTCATCTGGCCTGGATTAGCACATAATGAGTGTACCGTGGAAACTTGGCAAGGCTCTGTGATTAGAAAAGGTCTTCCTCATGAAGAGACTAAAACCTACCAGTCCCATTGAAAAGTGGCTAAGCAGTTTGTACTGTGTGTAATGCAGAATGCATCACACATGCAGGTCCAATGTACCCCTATGATGATGTGTCAATGTCTCATGTTAGCAGGTACTTTGCGAGATTTATGACATGGAGTGTCTGCCACTGTCTGGGCTGGTAATGTTGTAACACACACACCCTACACATCTAGGCCCATCGCAGGTACAAAGACACACTACCCTACAGCACGCAGTGAATAAACTCCTTTGGCTGTATTCTACAAAGTGCCACAAGCACACAATGAAAATGTGCACCCACTCTGCGTACCCCTATGGCACTTCTGTATTACAGAAAGGGCCGGCGATGCTTGTGCTGTGCATATAGAGCCTGCAGTATCACTAGTGGGTTTCCACTCATTTTCAGAGTGGCATAGCCCCATGCAAATAAGGAAATCCCTTTGGCTCAGCGCCCATGTCATATATGAGATGCGAGCACAGAGGCAAAGAAGCTGTCAGAAGGTGCACTGAGAGTGCACCACATAAAGGTGGGGCTCTGTCAGTGCATACCTCGGAGAGAGCCTTCTGGAGGGGAGAAGGGTGGTCCTATGGACCCACCAGACATTCCCTTACAGGCGGTTGTAGTCACTCACTGCACATGCCTGCAAGGGTATCTCCAATTCCCCTTAAATGTGCATGTGCTACTTGAATCAACTGCTTTAAAGCTGTTCTGTTTTTTCACTTGACTGCACTGCCCCAAGAGCAGCACAAATTTGCAGCTGCTTTCGAGCAGCACATTGAATGTAATAGGGTGCACATTCTCTGTTTCTGCGTGGCGCACCTGTTTTAAGTTCCGCCATGGCGCAAACAGAGAAAGTGTGTCTATGTGTAATAAGGCCCCAGATCTCGTTGAGCACAGCAGCACTCATCTGTTCCTCAGGGCCCACAAAATGCAGAGGCTACCTGTCAAGCACCCCCTCAGTTACTATGTTTACATCAGTATCACAGAATGTGTGGCTGCCTTGTCTTCAGGTCTCTCAACCATGTTGGGCGAGGTGGGTTCAACAGTGAAGCAGGATGGCAGAGGATTCTGCTTGAAGGCAGGGCTGACTATAAAATAGATGCCTGGCCTTCATGTATGGAAGGGGGTTTGAAGTGCTGCTCCCCACCGATGAATGCCAAAATCCAGAAACAGATATATGGGTCTGATTCACAATGGGCCCCTGCACTTGAAATTCACATTGTGGAGAATCTGACCCAGGTGCAATGACTGAGGGATCTCTGCCACTAGTGCGGAGACGTTTTGTAGGGCCAGACTGGCTGCACCAGGTAGGAGGCCTTTCCCAAAGGGGCCGTAGAGGTGGGGGCCAGTTTTGTTACTAGGCGTTGGTTCTGAAATGATGATGCAATACCATCCCCCAGAAACAAAAGCAGTAATCCTGCATAATTCACTCACTCTCATTTACAGCCTCCGTGTGGGGGCTGGTCTGACAAAATAGTCAGTACTTCTTTAGGTTCCCAGCCTGGCCGTTTGTGAACCAGGCTTTATGTGTCTAGGGGTAAAAAGCACTAACTTACCCAACTTTGGTGAAACACTGCAGTGTACTTTGATGTAAGTGCCAAATGTTGACTGCATGTACCCTAATGGAAAGGGCCAAACAGTGCTGGGATGTAATGTAGTGTGTACCTATATACTGTTCCATTCCTGAACTGCACTTCCTGTCCTTCTGTAGCGAATCCTAGTTTGTTTAAAAGGGATACAGGAGTTAGCTTAGCCTTTGGCTTGCAGACTTGTGCCCCCATCACCTAGTGACTTTTACCCTACTTAGCTTTCTCTGTTTTAGTGCATTTATTTAATTAAATCTTTTAAGATGTCTGTCTTGTTTTTATTTAGGCCCATGTTTTAGTTTGCGTTATCAATGCCACCACGCGAAGGCATCAATATCAAGCGACAAAGATAAACAAACTGTAGGTGTTCACATTACGTACTTTCCCTCTTCATGCTTTCGAGGGAATTGTTTACATAAATTACCATCTCAAGCATGTCTTGTTATCTATTGTTTGGAAACAGACCTACGTCAGGGGTCCAGGCAGATATGTATAAATACTCCTCACTTAAACAGATAGTCAGAGGGATTCCGACCAGATGCCATTGCTGCTATCAATGCTGCACGTCGCCTTGATGCTGACCCAGTCTTTGTGTCCCTATGGAGTCTGAGCTAGAGATCTCATTCCAAGGTAACAAGGGTTGAGGGGCTCTTTCATGGACAGGGCATTGGCAAATTAGGTTTAACATGCCTAGCTCTCTTTTAGGTTAGACTCACTATGTTAGGGTATTGGGACATATTTCATATCTCATGTCATTACATGTCATTGCAAGATGGTGGGGGTCTTTGTATTAATGACTCTTGTCTTTACCATTCTGTTTCTTGCACTGTTCATTATCCTAATCATTGTAGCCCATGCAAATTATTGCAGATTGCAGTTTTGCCAAATAAAATCTATTGAAACTTTACTGCATCTTCTTCATTGCCTGTGTTTGATTGAGAGATGGTGTTCATGTGAGCAAGGGGTAATCTCTGTTCAACCACGACACTCCCTGAGATGTCATACTCTTGAGTCCCTGTGTAAAGACTGCCACAAATCACCTTTTACTGTTTGGGTTTTTGGTGAGGTGCTGCTTGTGAGCTAGGAGGGTTGGGATGACAGTTGTGGCTTGTTGTAGGACTGGCATAGTCACCTACAAACATAAGTACCGTCATCCTTAAACCAGCAGTCTTGCCTAGAGCAAGAGTCCAACTACGACATGGCGCCACCAACGATGGTGTTTAGGCACTAATTTACGGACACCCCGACTATGATTGTCTCACATACAATAGGTACCCTAAGTACCATTATACAGAGACGTCTGTGGTCTTGGGGAATATCCTCTTCAGCTGAACAGGGAGCACCTAATTAGGCTGTAGGTTGTTTGAGCTCGAACTCTTAAAAGGACTTTACTCCCCATTTGGTGTTGCATCTCTTACCCCCATTATACAATATGGCTAATGCCATAGACATTCCAGAGAATGTTAGACATGCTTTAACATTACATCAAATAGGCCATGGCTTATCAGATGAGGGTGTAGATGTTACATTCATAGTAGAAGCTAGTGAAGCTTACCAAACAGGAATATTCTACTCTTGGGTCACCTTTCCTGAGGAAGACCAAAGATCACATACATTCCACACATACAGATTTGCAAGCGTATCTCAACAGTACCAAGCATACCAGTATCTTGAAATTCTGATTACTTATCAAGAACATCAGAACTGATTTAATGGCACCCTACCACATGTCATACAACCCGTGAGGTTAGGTCCCTTAGGTAATGATTGACCAACATGGTCTATGTTTGCCACATACACACCTCACCAAGGTATACAAAATATTTAGGCAGCAGACCTGCAAAACTTATACCTTGAACTAGTAAAACTTTACAGACAACTTGTTCAGTTCGTAATGCGAACTTTGAACACTACACCAGCGTGTCCAGCACCACCAGCACCTGCTGGATATCAATTGGCTACTGGGATTAATCCACAAAAAGTACATACTATCATGGGTAAGGTACCCACAGAATGAGAGAAAATCCTGTTCTGGATAGCCCAGAAAACAAATCAGCTAGAAGATGTGTTTCCCCATACGGGATCACAGGAGGAACATAGAATTCTCACAATGTGCTTGCCCTTCGGGATGGTTCCCTCTGTGGATGACTCCGCCACATGGGGTACATTCTCTGCTGCAATTTATACTACTACACATGATAACCCAACACTTGCCAATTTGCCGGAGGTGTTAAAACAAATACAGAATAAGGCTGCACCCGCCCCAGATTTGTGGATGAAATGAATGTGTAACTTCGATGCAGTCTCCTCAATAATACTCAGTAATATCATAGGGGAAACAGTAGCACTGGCTAAACGCCAGTGTCTCCGAGAGATTCCACACTTGGACCAAAAGAAACAGCTACTGAAAATTATTTCCAACACCTATACCAGGACGGGATAGTTTGGGAGTCAAGCCAAAGAAGCTCAAACTACAGAGTACCACCCCTTGGGAAGGTACTAAACAGGTACGGGAGGGTTCTAAGAAGCACTGGGATAAACAAAAACAATTCAATTTAAATGTAGATGAAATCAGAGAGCAAATTCTCCACACCCGGAGAACTCCGAAAGGAGATATACTCTCAGAAATAGAGAAAATATAAAAGCTCCTTCCAGATATACTGATTCACGTCTCTCCCGTTCCTTTCAGGACACACCGGATAGATGTGGCGAGAGAGGGGGCCATCCTGATTGACGTTCTGAATACGTGAAACAGAAGAAAGACTCACCACAGTCTTTAGACAAAAAAGAAGTTAAGTCCCCACAAAAAAGCCACAGTTTAAAAAGATAAAGGTGGCAGCAATGTCAATTAAAAATGCCAGTACACTTAAGAATATTGCTGAACAAGACGTCGGCAGACACTGTTAGACAGCACAGCAGAGGTTAATATATGTCGCCAGAGTCTGAAAGATCTTCTGGATGCAACAGCAACTAGCGATTTCATTGCAGTTGAGACTGCGGACGGCCGCGTTCTCCCACCCGATACGGTTTATGATTTAAATATCCAAATTGAGGGAGACATAGAGTGCAACATTGGTGTGATATTTTGGGATGAACTGAGCTGCAATATCCTGCTGGGCGAAAGGGACGTGCCACCAGAGCACGTCTGTGAGCTCCCACATGGGGAAAATGTCATTTTGCGTTCTTTCTCTGATCTTGTTCCGGAGGCGGTAAAACAATCCTATACTGTCAAATGGGCTTTGGCGCAGGCACCTGCGTTGTACCGCAATCATGTAGGTTAGGACAAGGATTTTCCTTGCATGTAATACCTATCAGGTCCACGCCCGGACTTCAGCCACAATATCCTGTTAAACACGAAGCAAAAGCTCGAGTGAGGGAGATCCTCACTCAGCTTGAGTACTAGGGAGTGATTGAGCTCTGTGTCTCTGCAATGAATAACCTGTTATTCCCAGTTGAAAAACACGACCATTCTTACAGAAGAGTCTTAGATTACAGACACTCAAACAGGCTCATACATACATATGCTATACAAAATTCACATAGCACAGCACTAATTAACAATATAGGACCTCATTATGAACACAGAGGAAAAAAACACATCGCTGGCGGTGGCGGTAACTACCGCCAACAGTCAGGTGGTCTGGGCCACCAAATAATGAAGCACATGAAAAACAGGCAGTCTGAAAACCCCTCACCACCAGCAGAGGAGTGCCGACAATGACAGAAGAGGCCGCCCACAGGCCGACGGAAAGTCCCTACCCACCCAAAAAATAATGAAGCACTAGACCTCCGTCAGTTCCGGGGCGGGACCCACCACCACGCACAACCAGGCGGAAACGAACCAAACGAAAGGAAACACTCACCGGAGGCTCACACAACACATCGAAGCAGACATGGAGAGAGACTTGCAAATAATGCCCGTCCTGCTCCTTGCCATATACCTCCACAACTGAGACCGCCGAAGAAGACGACAACGGTAAGCATCTCAACCTATGAAACAAGGGAAGAAGGGGCACAGTTACATACCCACCCACCCCGCAACGCACCCACAACCCCTCACAACAGCACAATCCATACACACCTGAACAAGAGGTCTTTACCCGACACAAGGCCAAGACAACCTGCCCAAAGTACACACATGTGCACAACACCCCCCACAATGAAACGAGGAACCACGGATCCAGAGTGTGCCAACACCAACACTGGCACACAATCTTTAATAAATCTCCAGGAGCAACAGAATGTCCACATTAGGCCAATGGCCAGTCCATAGCTAAAAGGCTGATGGGCCCAAATGCCCCAACTTGACTCCCACATGTGCACATCGTACTCCACCATAAAGGGGCATCAATTGGGAAGCCAGGCACCTCAGGGAACAGGGACAGGGGGTGGCGGAGGTGGAGACTTATGTCTGGGAGGGGGGGGGGACTTGGGCTTACATTTGGGAGGTGGAGGGAGTTTGGGTTTTGCCTTGGAAGGTTGGGGAGCGGGCTTGGACTGGGGTGCGGCAGATGTACCTGGGCCAGCATGGGGTCTCTTGCTCACAGGGGAAGGTTCACAGGAATAGGAAGGGCAGACAGGGGCAGACTTGGACGTGGGAGGAGTGGACAGGGCAAAGAGGTGGGCACGTTTAGGGATGAGACGGGGTGGGCCAGTGGGTTCAAAAAGGTCTACACGGGATAGGAAAATTTTCTTAGGGGCGGTCGGGGTGGACCTGAAGGATTGTGTGGGAGTGGAGGTAGAGGGAGTGGTCGTAACAGGTGTAGGTTTGCGTGACGTGGATGCAGGTGCCTGTACATTATGCTGAGTTGTGGTGGATGTGTGTTGGGTAGGTGTCTGGGAACGTTTGAGTCTCTTGGGAGTGGGGGGTGGACACAGTGGGACAAGACAGGCTGCCATGTAAATGGATGTTGTCTGGGTGTCTGAATGTTTGGAGAGTGTGCTGCAAGTGGAACTCTGAGTTGTTGTGGTGAGTGCAGGTGTGGTGTCCTGGGTGCATGACTGGATGTCTGATGTTGTGGTGACTGGAAGAATGAGACCAGAAGGAGTGAATGAAGGTGCAGTGCCTGTGAGTGTGCATGTAGAGTTGACAGAAAGGAGGCGGAAGAGGTGGACACACTGGGGGAAGTGGATGTTGTTGTGTGTGCCTTTGTATGTTGGCTGTGTGTATGCCTGTGGTGGTAAGTGTGGTGCTTGTGTTTCTCTGTGTGCTTCTTGTGGGTTGAGGTGTGTGCGTGGCTGCCAGAATGTGTGCTTGGGACGGGTGAAGGGAATGGGATGCATGAAGGGGTAGAGGTGGTTGGAGGGGGGATGGAAAGACCAGGGACACTGGCTGCCGTCAAAGAGGAGGCTAGAGCCTGAAAAGATCTCTGTAGGCCAGACACGGCACTGTGAATGCCATCCAGGTATGCATTGGTCTGTTGCATCTGGGATGCTAGCCGCTGGATGGCAATCGCGATGGTTGTCTGCCCTACAGAGATGGTCCTCAGGAGGTCAATAGCCTCCTCCATGAGGACAGCAGAGATGACTGGGGCAGGGGATGAGGTGCCTGGGGTGAAGGAGACACCCACCCTCCTGGGTGAGCAGGCACGGGCAACTCGATGAGGGGCTGATGGGAGGGCGGTGCTGGTACGGGGTGGCAGCTGTAACTGTAGCTGGGGTGGTCAGAAAGTGTCCGCCACCACCATGAAGCTTCCATCGGAGGAGGTATCTGTGCCTGCACTGTCCCCTCCAGTCTCCGCCGCGGTGCTCCCCTCACTCCCCTCGTCCTCCATCCCACTGGTGCCCTCACCGTTGGTGGACTCTGCATCCTGAGTCCTGTGGGATGCAGCTCCCTCCATCGTCAGTGCCTCTGCTCCTCTGCCAGATGATGCTAATGCACATAAGGACAGGATGACAAAACAAGAAAGGGGGGTAGAGACAAAAGATACACTTGGTCAATGGCTGCACCAACACCACTGTTGGCGTACACAACACCCTCACACACAGGGAGCAGGCCTACGCAATATGCATTGCACTACCAGAGAAGTAGCTTGCCACCAAGGCATGGGGAGGGGCACACACCACCAAATGCAGCACACCTGGGACCTACGCAGACCAGACCAGTAGTGGATGCCTACGAGCTAGGTAGCAGGATTATCCCTTCAGAACCCTAGCCACCTGGGGACCTTCACTGCAATGTCAGGCCTGGCCTAGGGGCACCCACTAACACACATCCCCCACCTGGATACCACCCTACCATGCGTAAGTTGCAATGATGGGCACTGTACTCACCCCCCTTGTGGCAGCTGTGATGTCCTCAAGCATCCATCTAGCTTTGGATAGGCCACCGCCAGTATGCAACCCATCAGGGGGGTCAGGTTCGACAGGCACCCCTTCCTCGTTGGGAGGCCATCCCCAGCTGGGCCTCCACCGTCTTCCGTGCCCAGTGTCTCAGCTCCTCCCACCGTTTGCGACAGTGGGTGCTCTGCCTGCCATAGACACCCAGGGTCTGCACCTCCTTGGCGATGGCACATCATATACCCTTCTCTTGATGGGCGCTGACCTGCAGAGGCACTACACACAGGAAAATAGAATTAAACAAACAGTCCTGCCTGTTACACATATGGCCCACCATACCCGTTCCCATCACCATTGCCACACACATGGCCCAGCACACAACCTGTACACCGCCAAGAGGATATCCACCCACCCCCTTACACGAGTCCTTCACACACACAACTCAATGCATTCATGCCACATGCATCGTGCTCAGTGTACTCACCTGTTGGTCTGGAGCCCCATACAGCAGTCCATACTGGGGTAGGACCCCATCCACCAGTCTCTCCAACTACTCCAAAGTGAAGGCTGGGGCCCTTGTCCCGGTCACATGGGCCATGGTAGGATCTAGACACAGGTCACAGCAGTACATGCAGTGTAGGTCCTCTCCTATGGAAGGTCAGGTAACAAGTGAGGAATATGATAGAAAATGGCGGTCATGTCTGTGGCAGTGCATACCGTCACCGCCGGCGTAGATCACTATTGGCCACTGTACTCCATAGGGACCAATGTTAGCCAATGAGGAGTTGCACTGCAGTTCCCGACCGCCTCCCGCAACGGCACACAACGTCAGCGGAATTACCTCACTTCCACCTGTCCCTCCACATGGGACAGGTGGACCCCATTTCAGGGGAGGGAGTGCAGGCCCTGGAATGATGGTGCTTCACAGGAGATATTAGCACATACTGGACAAATCACAATGACCCATCACATGTTTACATGATGCTCCATTGTTCAGTTTCTAACCGGGTCCTCACTCTTTTGTCTCTTAGATTCCTACCACTGTGGATGAATAGGAGATGGAGACATACCGCCGTGTACAGACCCCTGGTGGACTTGGCAACACTGGAGGACAGGCACATTATCCTCACCTATAGACTTGACAGGTCCACAATCACAGAGCTGTGTGCCCAGTTGGAACATGACCTTATATCTGCTATCTGTCACCCCACTGGGATCCCAAGTGCTATCAGTACTCCATTTCCTGGCAACTGGTTCTTTCCAAGTGACAGTGGGCTTGGTAGCAGGAATGTCACAGCCAATGTTCTTAATAGTGCTGACAAGAGTGTTGTCTGCCCTGATAAAACGCATGTGCAGCTACATTGTTTTCCCCCAGGTTGAAGATTTGGCCACAGTGAAGGCCAAGTTTTATGCAATGAGACATATCCCCAATATAATTGGGGCGATTGATGAAACACATATTGCATTTGTCCCCCCCGGCAGAATTAACAGGTGTTCAGGCATCCTAAGAGTTTTCACTCCATGAATGTTCAGATGCTGTGCTTGGAGAACCAGTACATCTTCCACATCAATGCTAAGTATCCTGGGTCAGTGCATGATGCCTTTGTCCTAAGGAATAAAAGAATCCAAATGTGATGGTCCAACTACAGAGGCACAGGGTGTGGCTAATAGGTGAGCCCTGGTTTCCACATTGTAAATGTTGGTGTATGGGTATGGTGTGGGCCATATAGGCTAGTGTGTGGCTAAACGTTGTCCCTCAATATTTGCAGGTGACTCTGGTTACCCAAACCTATCATGGCTGCTGACCCCTGTGAGGAATGCCAGGACAAGGGCAGAAGAATGTTATAATGAGGCACATGGGCGAACCTGAAGGATACTTGAAAGGACTTTCGGCCTCCTGAAGGCCAGGTTCCGGTGCCTCCATCTAACAGGTGGATCCCTGTACTATTCACCAAAGAAGGTCTGCCAGATAGTAGTGGCATGCTGCATGTTCCATAACCTGGCCCTCAGACGCCATGTCCCATTCCTGCAGGAGGAGGAGGCTGGAGATGCTCGTGTGGCAGCAGCAGACCCTGTGGACAGTGAGGAAGAGGAAGCAGAGGATGAAGATGTGTTGTAGTTTAGACTATTGCTCTGGGCAAGACTGCTGGTTTAAGGATGACAGTACTTATGTTTGTAGGCGACTATGCCTATCCTACAACAAGTCGCAACTGTAGTCCCAACCCCTCCAGCTCACTAGCAGTACCTCACCAAAAACCCAATCAGTTAAAGGTGATTTGTGGCAGCTGTTACGCATGGACTCAGAAGTATGACATCTCAAGGAGTGTCATGGTTAAACGGAGATTACCCGTTTCTCACAGATATATCATGTCTCAACCAAACACAGGCAATAACTAAGATGCAGTGCTGTTTCAATAGTTGTTAGTTAATACAATCTGCAATCTGCGGTAAATCGCATGGGCTGCAATGATTAGGATAATGAACAGTGCAATAGATAGAATTGTGAAGACAAGAGTCATGATTATGAAGACCCCCACCATCTTGTGTTAGCATCAAAAGACATAAAGGGCCTGATTACAACTTTGGAGGAGGTGTTAATCCGTCCCAAATGTGACAGATATACCACCAGCCATATTACGAGTTCCATAGGATATAATGGACTCGTAATACAGCTAGTGGTATATCTGTCACTTTATCGTCACTTTTGGGACAGATTAACACCTCCTCCAAAGTTGTAATCAGGCCCAAAGTGTACAATATGCCCTGGCACCCTATCACAATAGGCCTAACCTTCTCCCTAGAAAAGAGCTGGGTATGTTAAATCTAATCTGCCAATGACATGTCCCTGGAAGGAGCCCCCAACCTTTGTTACCTTGGAATGAGGTCTTGTGCTCAGACTCTGAATGAACACGAAGTCCGGGTCAGTGTCAAGGCGACGTGCAGCATCGATACCAGCGATGGTATCTGGTCGGAATCCCTCTGATTATCTGTCTAAAGTGTGATGTATTTATAGAGATCTACTTGGACCCCTGATGCAGGTTGTTCCAAAACAATAGATAACACAGCATGCTTGGGACGGTAATTTCTAATGTGAGCACCAACAGTTTGTTTGTCTTTGTCGCATGAGTTGACGCCTTAGCGTGGTGACATTGACAACATAAATCTAAAATAAAATGGCCTAACTATAAACAAGGCAGCCATCTTAGAAGAATTAATTAAATAAATGGTCTAAGACAGAGCAAGCTAAGTAGGTTAAAAGTCAATAGGTGACGGGGGCACGAGTCTGCAACCCAAAGACTAAGATAACTCCTGTTATTCCATTAGGACAACAGATCATATGTGATCTGACAAAACTTCCAATGACACACAGGTAGGACAGTGTTACGTCACATTTCAATGACTTTTGTTTTAATTTGTGTGACAATGGCATGCTGATACTTTCAACTTCTAGGCCCATTTACTGTTCCCTCTGGCAATTCATTTTGCAGATGTTGTTGACCTGACATATATTCCTGGTGTGATCACTACAGCCAGCTACAGGTCATTAATCTATGCTCATTCTCTGTACAGTTGATTTGCATTTTTTGTACGTGTTACACTGAATACATATTTGATATACATGACATACTCCAAAAAGATTTTTTTTCAAAGGGTGTTTATTGAAGTGCTAAAATATAGAGGGGCAAGTGCAATGGGATGGGGTGATGATGGAGGAAAGTCCAGGGTATTTTTCCAGTCTGTTTGTAACACAGGTGCATTGTCCAAGGAGACATAGGAAGGGAGCCATGGAAATTCAAGGTGGACAGGGAGACAGAGTGGGACACAAGGTTGACAATCAGGTCTCATTTCCTGGCGGGGGTCTTGGTAAGTGTCTCTGGCTTCTGTCTGGATCACAGGGAACATTTGCGGGGTGATTCACCTTCTGCAGGGGAGGGGTGCTGGTGGCTTGTGAGCCCTGTGGTCGTGCCTCCTGGCCACTAGCGGCAGCGAAGGTGGAAGGCTGTTCAGAAGTCTGTCCCTCCTGCAGCTGCCTGTTCTCCTCACATTGTCCAGGATCTGGCCTATTGTTTCCTGGGAATGTTGATAGGCTCCCAGGATCTCGCGAGTGCCTCCTGGAGCGTTAGTTCCCTGGGCCTGTCCTCCCCCTGGTGCACAGCAGTCCTCCTAGTGTCCCTGTTGGTCTGTGCCTCTGTTGGCATGTGCCCACTGCCACTGACCCCAGGTCCCTGATTGTCTTGGGGGGGAGGTGTTCCCTGGGGTCCCTGTAGAGGTGGACACACTGCTGATTGATGTGTCCTGGGGACAGAGGTATGGGTGCGCTGGATGGGTGCTGTGGTGGTGTTTCCTGATGGGGGAGGCTCTGTGGTGGTGTGTGACTGGGCCTGGGTAACCGACTGTCCAGTGGTCCCTGATGGGCCAGGTAGGTCATCCAGATCCTGAAGACCAGAGTTGCTGTCATCACTGTGGTCCTCTTCAGTTGGGGGACTGGATAGTGCTGGCACCTCCTCTCCGCTGACATTGGCTGGGGTACCTGTGGGGATGTAAATGATGTGTTATGGTTTCTGTGTCTGACATATCGTACATCCATGGCTTCCCCTCTTTGGTTGAATTTGCCCTGCCAGCTTTCACTTGTGTATGTTAGTGAATGGTGGGATAGTTAATTCTCTATAGTGTGCAAGCTTTAGTGATAAGTGCCCATGCAGGGCTGTGAGTGGTGTCCATGCATTGGTACAGCATGCAGGGCTTGGCATTGGGATGAGTGAGATGTGATGGTGTGGTGTGTGGGAAGTAGTGGAGTGATGGGAGTGAGGGTTAGGGTATGTGATGGCATGCAGGTAGGGGGTGATAAAAATAGAGAGTTGACTTACCAGAGTCCAGTCCTCCTCTGACTTCATCCAGGCCCTCAGGATGCTGTATTGCCAAGACTTGCTCCTCCCATGCTGTGAGTTGTGGGGGAGGACGTGGGGGTCAACTGCCAGTCCTCTGTATGACGAGCTGGTGTCTTGGTGCTATGGAACGTACCTTCCCCCGTAGGTCGTTCCACCTCTTCCTGATGTCATCCCTAGTTCTGGGGTGCTCTAAATAGCTGTGTCTCTACCCTGACAATGTCCTCCACCATGACCCTTAGCCCCTCCTCTGTGAAACAGGGGTGTCTTTGTGGTGCCATGGGTGTTGAGTGATGTGTTGGTGAGGGTGTGTTGGGTAATGTTTTGGGGTGTGTGATGTGGAATTTGTGAGTGGTGTATAGGTGTGAGTAGCGTGTGGCTCTAGTTGTGTCAGTGGTCTTGGTGTCTCTCTACTGGCAATGATTTGTAATCGTAAAGGGTTGTATGTAATGTGGGTGTGTGTTTTAAAGTGGTGTGAGTGTGGTGTGTGTATGGGTGTTAGGTGTGTGTTGTTTGAATTGTCCAATGTGGTGTTGATTTGTCTGTGGGTGTCCATTGTGAGCGCGGCGGTATGTTCCACCAATGGTTTACCGCCGTTGAATGTCCGCCATGGTGGGTCATAATGTGGTGGGCATTGTTCTGTTGGCGTAATGGTGTGGGTTTTGATACCTCCAATTTAGCTCTGACCTTTGGTCTGGTGGACTTGTGTATGTGGCTAAAAACCGATGGATTGGTGTGTGTGTGTCATAATATGGTGAACGGATATCCGCCGCTGTGGCGGTAAGTTGGCTGCCTTCAGCGTGTTGATAAGTGGGATTTACCACCAATGTCATAATGAGAGCCGATATCTCTTTGCATGTTTTTAGCGATTGATTTTTAACACTATTTTAAATGTGATATTGTTATCTAGTTTTTTATGCTTTTAGCTTTTAGTCCAGAACATTTTTTGCATTTGGATACATTCACCTTTGGTGGCGTCAAGTTATGTCATCATACTTGTTACGGCAATGGGGAGGGTGTAGTGATTCCTAGTTTGTTTTAATGGGATGCAGGAGTTAGCTTTGCCTTTGGCTTGCAGACTCGTGCCCCTGTCACCTAGTGAATTTTATCCTACTTAACTTGCTGTGTTTTAGCGGATTTATTTAATTAAATCTTTTAAGATGGCTGCCTTGTTTTTAGTTAGGCCCATGTTTTCATTTGCGTTATCAGTGCCACCACGCTAAGGCGTTAATATCAAGTGACAAAGATAAACAAACTGTAGGTGCTCACATTAGATACTTTCCCTCTTCACGCTTTCAAGGGAATTGATTATATAAATTACCGTCCCAAGCATGTCTTGTTATCTATTGTTTGGGAACAGACCTAAGTTAGGGGTCCAAGCAGATCTGTATAAATACTCCTCACTGAAACAGATAGTCAGAGGGATTCCGACCAGATGCCATTGCTGCTATCGATGTTGCACGTTGCCTTGATGCTGACCCAGTCTTTGTGTCCCTGTGGACTCTGAGCTAGAGACCTCATTCCAAGGTAACAAGGGTTGGGGGCTCTTCTCATGGACATGGCATTGGCAGATTAGGTTTAACATACCTAGCTCTCTTTTAGGTTAGAGGTTAGGCTCACTATGCTATTGTCATATTCATATCTCATGTCATTGCATGTCATTGCAAGAAGGTGGTGGTCTTTGTATTAATGTCTCTTGTCTTTACCATTCTGTTTCTTGCACTGTTCATTATCCTAATCATTGCAGCCCATGCAACTTATCACAGATTGCAGTTTTGCTAAATAAAACCTATTGAAACTTTACTGCATCTTCTTCATTGCCTGTGTTTGATTGAGACATGTTGTTCATGTGAGAAAGGGGTGATCTCCCTTCAATCATGACACTCCCTGAGATTTCACGCTCTTGAGTTAATGTGTAAAGGCTGCCACAAATCACCTTTTACTGTCTGGGTTTTTGGTGAAGTGCTGCTTGGGAGCTGGGATGGTTGGGACGACAGTTGCGACTTGTTGTAGGACTGGCATAGTCGCCTACAAACATATGTACTGTCATCCTTAAACCAGCAGTCTTGCCTAGAGCAAGAGTCGAACTACAACACTTCTTTCACATTTACACTTATTAAACCTTGTTTTCTGCCCGGGTCAAAATCTCCGCCATGAGTGCGGAGTCTACACCTTTGGTGGGGAGAGTGCGTCTCAGGTGTGGAAACTCCACACTCAGATTCAGAAAACGGGCCTGAACCCAATGTTTTCATACAGGAAATGACAAAGAAGAAATACAAGGCAGGAAGTTCATGGCAAGAAGCCGCAGGCAGCCATTTCATGGTCATTCTGAGTCATCCTTACCTCCAAATAATATCCCCTGCCATCCTGCTAGTCTTTTAATCCAAACTGCCCCCAACATGACTGAGGGACCTGATGAGAAGGCACCCCTTTTCAGTGAACCTGAATTGTACATATTAACTGGTGGGTGCTTGAAAGGTACCCTGAGGTTTATGGCGGTCCAGAGGGCCAGCTGAACAATGCAACACACGCCTGACTTTGGCCCAACATTGTGGAGAGCTGCAGTGCAGTGGGTGTGTTCCTCCGGCAGGCCAGAACAAGCTGCATGCACTGGGAGAACCTGAAACTCTGAGTTCATTTGAAGGCCCAGGACTCATGTCACCTTTCACATAATCTGAGCAATTGCTGCATTACTTACACGACCAATGCCTCATTGGAGCACATTGGATCCACTAACCAAAGTGAATCCTGGGACTTGTAGTGTTCTGAACACAACTGGGGAAATGAGCGTCACACTTGCATCTGAATGAATAAATGCAATGCCAACACCATGACAGGTGAACCAAGGCCCTTATGAATACTGTGTGCCATGACAAAGGAATGGGCCAGACAATGTCCAGTGTGGGGACCAGAAGCCTTTCGGTGTTGGTTGTTGTATCATGCATGCCTTTTGTGTGTTTTATCAGTGTAAAATATAATTTCATGTGCCTTTTGGAGAAAAGGCTGGCTTTGGGATACTTATCTCACACAAAATGGTACCAACATTTTCTAGAGGAACCAGATGCATCTTGCAAACAGGGACTCGTATGTCATATCTAATGTTTAGCTAGCTGTGCTAACTATGCACACGTCCCATCTAGTGTACAGTACCAACAAGAAGTCTTGATATCCTAAATGTGGCACATGCCTTGTAGATTTTCTGAAACTTGTCAGGGTTATTCCAATACATAGATTCACATCTTAGCAAATGTCATATCCAAATCCTGGTTTGTATATGTACGCCTAATCCAGTAATTGTGAGGCATCAGACCCTGCTACACATCAGATGACATTTGCTAGTAAATGTAAAACTATTAAGAATGCACGTTCCAGGATGGTCATAGATCCAAGCTTAAGTCTGGACATATCCATCCAGACTGTGTCCCATCTCCATTCATGGACTGAAATTGAAGATGACTATGTAACAAGGTCAGGAATCACTGATTGCAATAATGCTGAAGGTGAGGGTTGGTCAGTACAGAATAGTATACTTCCCACAATTGTGACAGACATCAATTACATCAATGTGTGAGTTATTTTAGGATATCACTGTGATGGAACACATACAGTTTGTCTCCAATACACATAATTTACAGGAGAACAAAGTATGCACTTTCTTCACAGGGACAGAGGGGGGCATCCTTCGGGACATCGGTGGGCACTGCCTCTTTCCTCCACTGAAGAAGAGGAGGAGGAGGAGGGACATTGGAGTCCCTCTCAAAGTGTCTGCCCAGAAGACCTAAGGGAAATCTCTGTCCCCCACACCCCACACCTCTCATGTGCGACCCAAACCCCTCCCTGTTATGTCACTCATGTGGCTGCATCCCAGGAAGTGATGGTGAAATCTGAGGGCGAGGCATATATGTCCTTTCGTATTCTAGTGCGGATCTATGATGAACTGTGTAGAGACATGGTCACCCTCAATACCAACATCACTTCTTTGAGTGCAGCCATGTTGTCTGTTGTATCACAGCATCTCTCCCATACCACCCTCCATGTGTCTTCCTGTATGCCTTCCCACACCGTTTTTACTTGTACCCCTCGTGTGGTGTCTGGCTCTATATTGGGTAGCCAGGAGGATGACACAGAGGCGGAGGATCTCCTCATCATATAAAAGGAGGATGAACATAGAGTGCAGCCATGTTGTCTACTGTGTCACAGCATCTCTCCCATACCACCCTCCATGTGTCTCCCTGTATGCCTTCCCACACCGTTTCTCCGTGTACCCCTGGTACCCCTTGTACTCCTCATGTATTACACACCCATGGTGTGTCTCGCTCTACATCGGCCAGCCAGGAGGAGGACACAGAGGCGGAGGATCTCCTCATCATAGAAAAGGAGGATGAGCAGTGACTGGACTATGTATGGACAGTGGACAATCTTTTTACCCCTTGTGTATGGACTGATTCTCCTGAAGTTTTCTGTTTCCTGACATGCTTTATTAATTTTGTCCAGCCCTCTCCAAGTCCCTTTTCCCAATCTGTATGAAAACCATTATTTGATTTAATTTCTCCCTTTCTAATGGATGATTATTTAGTCGCATTCTTTTAATTCCAGTTAATATAAAAAGTATTTCCTTTATCCAATATCTCTGTCTTGTGTATTTCGGTGTATATGCTGGACTCAAAGTATGGAAGTATATGTCTGGAGTGGTTTAGCTATTCTTTCAACATGATACCTTTGTACACAGATGATTCCACTAATACACATGTCTTAAACACATTTATCAACACAAATATGGCCTATAACCAGATCAAGCAATTGTCCATCATCAACTAATGCTCAACTCAATTTAAATGTGGAATGTATATTTTTATTTACAAAGTGTAGGGAAAACATGTATGACAGTGTTCCTGGGGGAATCGCTCTTACAACTTCTCAATTGTGGTGGGGAGAATCACTGTATGTGTGTTTATTGGGGTTCTGAGGCGGGGTGAGTGTGGTGCCTGTATATGTGGCAGAGGTGTCTAGTCAGGGGATGAGGGTGCATTTTACAGGTAGGGGAGGTGACTGGACAGGAGTTGAGTGCCTGTACATGTAGGAGAGGTTACTAGACAGTGGGTGATGGTGGCTGTACAGGTGGGGGAGGTGCCTGGACAGGGGTGATGGCGGCTATACAGGTGGGTGAGGTGTCTGGACAGGGGGTGATGGTGGCTGTACAGGTGGGGAGGTACCTGGACAGAGGATGATTGTGGCTGTACAGGAGGGGTATGTGACTATACCGGAACTGATGGTGGCTGTACAGGTGGGGGGCATGACTGTGCAGTGGGAGGGCATGTGCAAGGGGATTGGCGCATTAGAAGATTGGGGGGTGCTTGTGCAGGTTTTAGTACCCCGGGCTGGATGTGACATGATGCAGGGAGATGTGTTGGCTCCCATCAATCTGTTGACTGTGAAGGCTGACCTTGGATCGGTTTCAGTATGCCCTCCATCATCTTCAAAGCCAATGCATGGTGTATTGCACTCTCTTCCCTATGTATGAACATGATATCATTTATCTTCTTTCCCATATCTTGCCAAGTAGTATCCATCCTCTTCAATACCTGGGTCATTCTGTGGACCAACTGTGGGAGTTGGCCCATGTCCTATAATAAGTATGACATGTCAAACTGAGTAGCCCCTGTGGCATGAATGCCCTGCCTCACATCAGACCGCTGTTGAAAAAAATCCTTCTCCCACTGTCCATCATAAACATCTGCCAGTCACTTCTGCCTTCTTCCTCCTCATGTACTTCCTCCTCCTCCTCTTGAGTATTTCTGTCAGCTGACAAGGCTACTTGGAAGAGAGTGGGTTCTCCCCTTGGATTGCCCATCACCTACTACTGGTGGATGGTCTCTCTTCCTGAAACAACTCATCGTCCTCAGCACCTAAAAGACCGAGGTTGTAACAGGCTAAGTATTTGTGGTGCAACCCAAGCGTTTAGTCAAATGATCTTCACATCAACTGATGTTGCACATGTGACCTGGTTTGTGCACACCTACATGTGACAGCTCACACTGAAGCACTGAGGTGTTCAATGCAGATGTGCAATGCAAAAGCAAACTCGCCAGTTCCAAACACAGCTCTGTGTGGTATTGAGATCCCCCTTGATGTTAGCTGCTGGACAGGGCTCCTCAAGTGTGTTGCTGAAGATGTGGCCCTCTATCCAGCAGTTTGAAAAGGAAGTGACACCATATTTAGAAAAAGTGGCGCTGCACTCAGTTCAGCGCCACTTTTCTTGCACCCCATAGCACTCCCCTAACGCCACCATGTGTGCACCGTATTTAAAATATGGTGCACCATGGCAGTTGTTAGAGAACTAGCATCAGAATGTTTGACGCTAGTCCGGTGCTTCACAGGATTAGGTAAAAAATTGGACGCTAATCTTTCAAAGCACCTAGAGACCCATATTAACCAATGAAAGCCTCTTTTTAATACCTGCCCTGAGCAGTCATTAAAAGTGCTGAAAAAAATTATGCATAGAAATCTATCTAATTAGATTTCTTTGCACCATTTTTTGGCCCCCCTAATGGGGGAATGCCCTCTTTGCATACATTATGCCTGGCACACGCTTAATGTAGTGCAAAGGATTACAAAGTAACGCAATGCATGCATTAAGCCACTTTGCAAATATGGTGCAGTGTTTTTAGCCTTCTAACGCCACATTAGTATAAAAAAATGATGTCACTGGAATGGCGCTAAGGGCTCCTAAATATGCCCCACAATGTTCTGCATGAATTAGAAGTGAATATGCACACTTGATACACACATCACTGGTTATGTTGGGGCCATTTTAGACACCAAATTCAAATGTAGTGCAAAAGTGGCTATATCTGATAATGCGCTTCCACAAGGATTTGGTTTTTGTGCATGAATAGGGTATCAATAGTCCATAGCACAATATGGAATGCTTACCTGATGGACAGATGGCAATGGGTTTGGCTGCCAGGATCTCTCCCAAACCCCTGGATGGTGTAATCTGTATCACTGAGGTAGTCCTACCAGCAGCTGTAATGTGACATACGTGCCCATATTTAAATGCAAAGGATGATGGTAATTATTGTAATGATTCTACATGAATATGTCATAGGCATACCAGTGATATCCAAGTTATGGGTGGAGGACCATGTGTAGCCCTCCTGACCTTTACATGCATCTCCCTGGTCAACAGCAGCACTGGGCAGCTGTTAATGCAATAGGGCCCTGATATCAACCAGGAATCACATTTACAGGCAAACATGTATTTGAAGGACACTGACAGTTAAAGGATGGAAATAACTAGGATGGCCTGCGCTGCCTACCTTTGGGCACGCCTTCATTTTTAGGGGCATCATGCATCATAAGTATGATGTGTTCTCTTGAAATTTCTAAAGGGGTTTTCCACAACATGCAGAGCTGTTTCACCTTTGCACATTAGAATATGCCAGTGCATTGCACAGTACAATTCTAATATGCAGAATTATCAACCGAGGTTTGAATAACATTCATTCTACCATCATTTTTTGTGTAGCTATGGCTGCACAAACTACAAAATAATGTCTATGAGGCCGTGTCAAGCCACTTTGGAGTAAGGCAAGGATGCACAGATTGTTGTGTTGTCTTACTTTGCACTCGGGTGGCATTCAATGGGTGTTGTGGGGGGGATGTTCCCAAACAAAACCTATAGATTTTGACACTTCTCCAGAGTTACAGAACCATGTAAACTTGGCGATGCACTAAAACCTTTCACTTTCTGAGGTTATGTATAATGACTTGTAACATGAAGACTTGCTGCCCTGCCCAATGTCAAATCCACATATTTGAGGGCTAATATGAGCACTTTGTTAGTTACTGTGCGCAACCTTTCATTAGCTAACATGTTATGAAGTGGTATACTGTTATGAGCCATATGTGAGCATACAGTCATATATCAGTGACAACAGTGATATTAGATGCATACCACATTGACATTGAATACACAGTTTAGGAGCATATGCATTTAGTAAAGTCATTTTTAGGTATACTTACTAAGGTCCCACACCCACCCATTGTGTGGTGCCTGACTAGATGTCACACCCATATGTGTATCAGAGATCACTGCAGGTTGTGTATTTCTGGACAACGTCACAGGGGCTACAATGATATGTGTGTTTTCTGTTTACATTCTAGTTGGCACATATGATGCACAGCATTTCCTAGTTCATTTCACCTGTTTGGGGCTGTTTATGGATTCTACGTAATATATCTATGAGTTGACTGATCACACAGAATTAGGACCCTATCCTGGCCATATTTATGTACCAGTTGTTCTGATGGCATTGGTTGGTGTGCTCCATGATGTTGCCTCCCTGATGGTGCAGGGACCTCTGCTCTAGTGTGTGACTGTACTCTGGCTGTATGTAGCAATAAAAGGGAAATGTCACCAAACTTAACCAAGATTTGTTGAATATGTGCAACCTGTCACATATGTACACAATTCTATCTACATGCCAACAGTAATGGTAAGTGATTGAGGGACATTATCTATTGCCATGTACAAGTGTTAAGTGGATGAAGCAGTAGTGAAATGCCACTGTTTGGGACTGAGGAATTAGAAGATGCCATTTCCATCACAGAGGATTAAGGGACTTGTACTGCAATGGACTAACTGAGACACAAGAGCGTCTGACTAACCATGCAAATTGCACATACTTGAGACAACATCTATGGTCACATTTGTAGTGTATCACAGACATTGATCATTTAGTGTAATTGTTAGGAACATCACATATTCCCTAGTACCACACTGAGGTCATCAATCACAGGCTGCTCAAGGGACAGGTGGAGGTGCATAGTGGAGAGGACATCCCTCTTGAGTGGGGTGAGATGGAGGTGGGGTCCAGTTTGTCCATCAAGGGGAGGTCTGCCCCCTCTATCCTGATGTACTTCCCCTTCATATCCTGACACTTCTTCTTAATATCTGTGACTGTACATATGTTCTCCCCCAGTACAGTTGTCACTGGCCAACCGTTGTCATAGGGCTGCCTTCTGTGAGGCACTGCTGTGGTAGGGGGGATACCATGCAGGCTTTTGTAATGTCTTACTACAAACTAAAGTATCACAGTGGTCTACTCCTCTGTACAATTTCCTTCCTCTTGAGGGGTAGTATGTCTTCAGTTTTTCATAGCACACAGACGTCAGGCACAGTGCTGCTGTGAAAAGTCCAGAGCCTTGGATCTATGTGCTGCTTTTATCTGGTTTTTGGTGCAGGGTTGCAGGTGATATTGATAGTGTGAAGGTGTGTGTACATTGTTACATTCACTCTGACCTGGGTGCAGAGATTCTGCCCCGAGTGCAGAGACTCTGTCCCGAGTGCAGAGAATCCGCCCCGCATGCAGATGTAAAGATACTACTCAGAAATTACTTTTGTGAATACTGAAAGTTGTAAACTTAGACTTTTTTAGACTTTTGGTCTAAGTGTAACTTCGTTAATCGGGCCCCTTAAGTTTTTCTGTGCTTTTTACTCGAAAATTAGGTCCATGGTTTTAAAGCCATTATTAATTAAGCATTCCCTGTGTCATTGCACAGAAGCTTTGTACTTTTTACATTCTTTGGAAACATAGGAGATTGTTTTAATCAATTAAACCTTTTTGAAGCTGGTGCTCAAAGCAAGGAAATCACTCGGATAGTCGCCTATATAATTAGATCCACTCCAGTTTTCCTATTGTTAGAAATTGGGTCTCTAGTTGGCAGAGGTTTGCACTCTGTCAAAGTAGAGACCGCAGTTTTAGTCAGGGCAAGTAAGATACCCACTAAGGGCCTAATTTGCAAGAATCTGACACTTCAGCTCTAATGCTTCCAGTTTCTTGCGTTGCCCTACGACCCTCTAACGACGCCATGGATGTACCGCATTTACAATACAGAGCTCCATGGTGCACGTTTTCACAGATGCGTCAGAAATTCTGATGCATCTGTGGTGCTGAACCGACGCATTGCTGAACTAGCGTAAAAAAATGACACTACTCCAGCAATGTGAGGAAGGCTCCCATAGAGAAAAGCCCTGCATCAGTTTAATGCTTGCTCTGAGCATGTGTTAAAATTCTGATGTAGTGAATTTGCAGAAAGATGCAGTAAAATTTTTTAAATTTCACTGCATTATTTCTGCATGACTTTTCCCGAGGGAATGCCTACCTTGCATACATTACACCTGGCACAGGTATAATGTGACGAAAGGCTTTGAAAACTGATGAATTGGGTCCTAAGCGTCAGTTTGTAAATATGGAGCAATGTAAAGCACTGCTTGCACCACCACTGCGTGAAGAAAATGATGCCCTAAGTGTTTAGCTGTGCTCACCCTCTGGTAGCTTTTCAGTGAGCAGTCAGGCTAAACTAAAGAGGAAATGTGTAAGGTATTTGTGCAAACACATAGGCCCTCATTCTGATTCTGGCGGGCGGCGGAGGCCGCCCGCCAGAATTCAGCCCTCCATAATACCGCTCCGCGGTCAAAAGACCGCGGAGGGTATTATGAGTTTTTCCCTGGGCTGGCGGGCGGTCTCCAAAAGACCGCCCGCCAGCCCAGGGAAAAACTCCCTTCCCACGAGGACGCCGGCTCGTAATCGAGCCGGCGGAGTGGGAAGGTGCGACGGGTGCTACTGTACCCGTCGCGTATTTCACTGTCTGCTATGCAGACAGTGAAATACTAGCGGGGCCCTCTTACGGGGGCCCCTGCAGTGCCCATGCCATTGGCATGGGCACTGCAGGGGCCCCAAGGGGCCCCACGACAATCCTTACCGCCATCCTGTTCCTGGTGGGCGAGCCGCCAGGAACAGGATGGCGGTAAGGATTGTCAGAATCCCCTCAGCGGCGCAGCGAGCTGCACCGCCTTGGAGGATTCTTAGGGGCAGTGGAAAACCGGCGGGAGACCGCCGGTTTTCCCTTTCTGACCGCGGCCAAAGCGCCGCGGTCAGAATGCCCAAGGGAGCACCGCCGGCCTGTCGGCGGTGCTCCCGCCCCCGTTGGCCCTGGCGGTTCTCTACCGCCAGGGTCATAATGAGGCCCATAGTGACACACTGAAAACACTACACAAGGGCTCCACACCAAAAGTCCAACGTACACAAGTAAAGTTATGAATTTTTAAAGGTTAAATCAAAATGTAGTGCTTAGAAGACAGTAGCACCAATTGGAGCTATCTAGTTGCACTGGACCGCAGCAAATCCAAAAGTGCAGTCTGACCATGATGGAGCGCAGGCCGGGTACAGGAGACATGCAGACCCACTGACAGTAACTTTGTTGCACAGATGCTTGGTAATGATGTGTTAATCCAGACGAGGGGATGTGTCGCGCTTGCAGGCGATGCGTTGTTGTGAAATGCATCAATGTCCAGAAGTGACAAGTACTGGCTCAGATGCTGGGGCTGCATTGTAAGCCAGGGTTGTGCATTTGTGTTGTTGGCCAGCGGTGTCAGCAACTTCGGTGCAGGCAGCGGCAAAGTGGTGTTTCTGCAGTGGGATGCATCGGTTCCAAGTGATGCACCGGTGTTGTTGCCTCAGTTCTTGGGTTGCAGCACAACACTCACCCTCAATGGCCCAGGACTGGAGATGGCACCACTTGGCAAAGCAGGACCCTCTGCAAAGGAACACAGTTGCTGGTAGCAACAGGCAGGTGAAGTCTTTGATATTTCTGAGACTTCAAAAAACAGGAGTCAAGCTCAGCCAGGCCCTTGGAGAAACTTTAGAATGTAGGATGTAGAGAGTTAGATCTAGTCCTCTCACTCCCAGACAACAAGTAGCAGGCAGCAGGCCAACACAGCAGAGCAAGCTGCAAAGTGGCAGTCCCTTCTGAAAGCACAAACAAAAAGAGACACTTCTTGAGGTTCTTCCTGAAGATGGTGATCGATGGGTTTGTCTGAAGTGCAGGGGGAGGTTGTTCCAGTTCTTTGCTGCGATGCAGGTGAAGGATCGTCCTCCTGCAGTGGTATTAGGAATGTGAGGGATGGTGGCCAGGGCCATCTGGGTGGAGCGGAGGGATCTGGTGGGGATGCAGAGGGATCTGGAGGTGCTTCAGGTACAGGCACAACAGTCCTTCTTCCTAGAAGAATGTACTCAGTCCAAAAGATTCTGAGTATATGGTGTGAGAGGCCCAGTACTTATACCCAAATGGCATTTGATGTAGGGGTAACATCAGAAGAATTCAATGAAATGCACAAGGTTCCCTTTCAACCCAGCAGTGGGTAGTCAGCCCTTTGTGGGATTGCAGGACACAACCTATTCAGATGTTAGTCTGAACTATCTCTCTCTTTCCCTGCTCAGGACAACTATCAGTATGCAGATGTATCTCCTGTCACACCCAGCCCTTCCTGTTTGTGGCTGTCTGGAGAGAATGCAAAAATGTGCATCCCAGATGTGTATTTAGAGACAGGCTAAGGCACAAAATGGTTAACGTAAGAAAACACCATCCTTCTAAAAGTGGCATATTCAAATCTGCAATTTAAAAGCCAACTTTACCAAAGATATATTTTAAATATTAAATATTGTAAATTGCGAGCCCAGAGACACCAAATTCATTTTTTCTAAAATTTCCTAAATTGGAAATAACACTTAAAAGATATTTGAGGCAATCCCAATGCAGGCCTATGGGAAAGACAGTCCTTACATAAGTAAAAAATGAATATGAGTTTTTCACGATCTGGGCATGTTTAACATGAGAGTACATGTCCAACGTTTTAAATACACTCCACACTGCCCTTGGATCTAACCAGGGCCTACCTCAGGGGTCACTAACGTGTGAGTACACTTGCCAGGTTGAAATGGCAGGCCAGAGCTTAGTGTTATTAATTGTACTGTATTTGGATACTGTACCTTGCCCTCACCCTGATTTTATTTTATCTCTGAGGGCTCTCCTTGATTCTGCTTTGCACCGAATTTGAATACTGCACTTTGTTCACACTTGTTCACACTTTGTTTTTATCACTGTGGGTCCTGTTCAAATTTGTTTTGTTTTTTATCATGTTATGTTGTTGTTGTTTGCATAATTGTATTCCACTTTGGTGGTCTATATTCATTTGAATGGATAAAGTTGATTTGCCTTTGACTTTCTTAGAAATTATTTATTGTTAGGCGTTTCAGCCAGAGGTCTGCTGGCCATGTAAGGGCTCAAATCGAGTCCAAGGTAAAATGGATTGTTTGTTTATGTTCCAGGCTTCCAGGGAAATATTAGAGGGGTGCTAGGAACAAAATGTAAACGCAGAAGAGCTAGATGCTTCTGTAGTACTTGCCCCACCTCTTACTGTGGGTAAGTAATTCCTGCAGCGTTATCATTTTTAGAGCAATACTAAACCCACCCATTTAGTTTCAAGCCATTTTGTTTAGAGCTTGATATGCTGTATGTCAGTAATATGTGATCTCGAATGAACATGAAATGTTGTGATGTACCTCGCAGTAAATGTAAAGGCCACATGTCATGCTTTCACCAGGCTCTGTGCAGCCATAGGGCTAAGCAAACGCTATTAAATTTGAGAGTACCAAGTTTCCCCTCTAACTAGTGCTCCAAGGAGCTCATTTAGGAGGACCTAGTGGCACACTGAGCCACCGGAGCATTATTTTTTTTAACACGCCGGTGGCACAGTGTGCCGGCCCATATTTACCTTGTGGGGCTATTCAGACCTTGTAAATATGGACCCCTTACATGCATAACACTGCGTGGAAGGGGAGTTCCCTGGGTGTTGTTTGGGTTGTTCACATGCACCACTCATGGAACCTGAAGGAATCTGACACATTTACAAGTCTGAGAATGTGTCAGATTCCTGTGCCACTTCAGGGGTGGCGTAAGAGTGACACAGAGTGGAAAAATATCATCTGATATAGACTTCTAGCTGCAGATTCCTTACCTTTGAATTCTCTGGTGTCAGCTTTGAATTTAGAAGGTAAGGAATCTGTAGCTAGATAGAGTCTCTCCCAGATAATTCTTGTTCCTTATTTCTCCCCTTTTTCTCCTCTTTCTACATATGTTGCATTCTGCAGCACACATAGAACAAGGAAAACGCCTCTTGTGATTGTGTCCCTTCCTGCACAAAAACAATCATCCCCACAACGCAGGTACCCTTGCACCACTGTGCCTGCGTTGGCACATGGCACCAATGTGTGCACGAGCGCAGGGAGAGACGACAGAAATACACCATATTTTGTAGATACAGCACATTTCTGCCCTTTCCTGTGGCACTTGGTGATACAACAAGGCACTTGCTGCTCCGCCCTGCACCACGGGCCTTGTAAATGAGACCCTAAGTGCTTTAAATGCAAAGGAACATTCACCTAAGCCTCCTTGGCTGTCTGGGTAGATGTTGATGAAAAGTCAGCGACTATCTCAAGGGAGGACATATACGTTGAGTCTATGTACAGTGCAACACAATTATCACAGTTAAAATAAAGATGGGGATGTATGCCCAGAACTGTGAGTACACAACACATTGTTAATATCTCAAAATATATAAATATCATTACAGTACGATTGGGAATCAGATGATAGAAAGTACACTGGACACTATACATTTCAAAATCAGATATGTAAACCTTCATCTTCAGTTTTGCTGATCTCTTCAAATGGGTATACATCATAACCAAGAGCCCTAGAGATTACCGGTCATTGGCTCCTGACTTAGGGGAACCAGACCAAGTGATAAAAGGGTCACACAGCAATGAGGGCAGGCATTCCAACACAAAGGGGTTGAGCTACATCACAAAGCATTCTTTTGATATGGCTAGCTGGTAAGTCAAAGAGATACTAGACCCCCTCCAAAGGGGCTGGTTCAGTCAAGGAACAAATAACAAAAGGTGGCTGGCAGCAAAAAAATATTCTCCTTGCTCAGCTCACATGCACTTGAAGAAGCAGCTCTAGGGGCAGCACATCTCTGCAAAAGGGTAGAGTGGTCCTCAAGGTTCTGTGTCCACATCTCTGGATTCTTTGGGTGGGTAGGAAAATTCCATGCTGATAACATCATCAGCAGGGTAGGTGAGCAGCGCTTCAGCAGGGATCTTCTGGCTTTTTCATAGGCAGTCAGGAAAGGTTGAATATAAATGCATATTTTGAAAGCATTAGCAGCAGCATGCATTACACAGGTCTGTGTTCAAATAGTGTTCATCAAACTGGAAGGAACCTCTGGTTTATATGTAGAAACTCAGGCCCTGATTTATACTTTTTGATGCAAAACTGCGCTAACTCAGCTTTGCGTCAAAAAGTTTAGCGCTGACTAGCGACATTTTTTAATGCCACCTGGGCATGATATCCATACTATGACGCTGGGTGGTGCTAAAAATAGGTTAAAGTCATTTTTCCCAACGTTAACCATTGCGCCTTGTCATAAGGCAAAATTACGTTAACGGAGGAAAAATAACTCTAAACCATTTTACGACATGTAAATATGTCACAAAATGGAAATGCACCACTTTTGCCCGCAATAGTGTAAAATAGAGACTCTAACAGAGAAAACAGTGCAAAGGAGATGCAAAATGGAACCAGGAAGCCAGGAGAGAACCCAGGAAGACCCCAATCAACCAGGAACCAGACAGGAGGACAAAGAGCAGACCCAGGGAAGGGAGAAAAAAAGAGGAAGTGTCATTTCAGTGCAGAGGAGCACAAAATAGAGAGGTGATGGAGCATTAAAATCAACTCTTCGTCACCTCAAAATTGCCAATTGGAAGGAAAGAGGCATTTTGGCAGCAGATAGCGGATAAGATTACCAGTGTGGCAGAGGTCAGGAGAACCGTGACTGAGTGCAAGAAACACTGGCATGACTGCAAATGAAGGACAAAGGAAAAAATGTCAAGGGACAGGAAGGCAGCACTACAAACTGGAGGTGGGAGCCCAGCACCACAAGAGGACTTGGAGGAGATGGAGGAGATGGTTGCAGCGGTCATCCTGGAGGAAATCATCACAGGAATCGCAGGACAGGGCTGCACAGACTACGAGGAAATACCACAAATGCAGAGTAAGTTGCATGGGGGAAATTTATGCTAAAATGTCACGTGCAAGAATGGGGAGGCACATAGGACTCAGACAATGCATGTCAAAGTAGTGCAGAGGGACACAATGCACATTAAGCAAGTTGCCCCATGCTGCGGTAAGCTACACATGTACCTGTGTCTTGGTAGTGCCATGCACCATAACACATACACAACCTGGACATATGTTGAACACCAGGCCTAAATACCTACATGGACATATGCAGCACATGCGATGGATGGCATGTATAATCACCGTACCACTGGTTGTGCCATCACAGCATCCCTTTTATATAGTCATATCAACACTACCAACATGACAAGGGCCTCTTAAACTTGGTAGTCAGTCAATACCATTCCTGGGGTAACGTCATGGCGGTGTCCCTTGCAGTAACCCTTTGCAACTGCCTTGCCTCATTGCCCAAACACACGTGTTCTGCATCTCACAGCACACAAGTCATTGCAACTGTCCCAACAGTGCCCGGTAGCACCACCACATTGACAACACATCCACATGAAGCAGCCACCACTCCTTCAAGCAGTCAGGGGGCACCCTGGATGAAGGGAACAATGAATTCAACAGGTGCTGGGGGAATAGCAGGCTGGTCCTATATCATTGGTAACATGCCACTACCCAGACCAACTAAAGTGAAATAGTTTTGAACCACACATCTTGATGCTGAACTGAAATGTGCCTCTACAGAAGGGCCAAGGACACATAGATAAGAATTCTCTCCTCTCTGCCTGCCTCCTCTATTTTCTTTCCTATTGCTGACTGTTTTCCATTTCTATGTATTTTATTTTATTTTATTTTAACATTATTATTATTATTTTTTCAAGCTTTTCCTTATGTCTACGTTTTTCTCACTAGGACTTTCTATTCTCTAGTGTCATTTTCTCACTTTGATGTACATTTTCTTCTCTATGAACTATCGCGCTTTCCTCTTCCTTTTTTCTTCTTTCTTTATTTCTCTGTTCTGCTCTTTTCTTCTCTCCTCCTCTTGCTTTCTTTTCTTTCTGCTTTCTTTCTGCATGTGTTCTCATTTTGACCAGTAATCCTAGGTTTAAACACCCAACTGGGTGTTCGACATTTGATGACTTTGTCCTCAGGTGCTTAGGGGTCTTCATCCCCATCTTGCCCCCCCCCTCTTGTTTTTTCCCATCCCCCTTCCTCCCCCTCCTTTTTATTATTTTTATTTCTTCATTTTTCCTTTTCTCCGGTTACCCTGCCTTAGAGTCTGACTATAAGGGGACGCTCCCTCTCCAGGACACCAGTGTGTAATATGCCTTATGCACCCAGTACTACTGAGCCTTGCATGATTTCTTTCACGTTTGTTGTGGATTGCTGTGGTTTGCTTAGTCACTTTATCGCCGACAGTACTGTTCTGACGTGTTCTTTCCTTCAGGTCCCCCCAGGTATTCCCTTGACAAGGTAGGCCCCCCACCCGTTCGGGTGATACTTATCATATTTCTTCATTACTATTAATTACTTAACATGTATAGTAGGGATCCTTCGCCCTGATGAATGCCCCGAGACCCTCCAGCTCCTCGTTGTGGGCAGAAACATGTTGGCCTTTTTCATTTAGATAGGAGACCCAGTGAGTCATTGCTCTCACTTGGTGTCCAAGCCTTCTTTTTAATCACACCAGACAGAACCTTCAATTAAAATACACATACGGGTATGTGTTTAGGTGTTTTTATTTCTTAGTCTAGCTGGATCCCCTTTTCCAGAATCAGAATTGATTTACTCACTCCCTCCTGTTCCTTTAACAGAGAGGTTGAGTCCGCCCAGGTGGCACTGCCCTACCTGGGTGGGGCTAGGTGGTCATATGATGAAGCATGACGCCATTGAGTGTGTGAGACCACCTAGTCCGTAAAGTTAATTCCCCTTTTCTCATCCCACACACTAGAATCCACTGCCGTCCCACCTCCAGTCGAGGTTTACAAGGGGCATAGTGCAACAAATGTTACACTATTGACCTGCCCCCGGTATAAGAACCCCGTACTCTCATTTGTGTTTTTGTGTAGGCTTCTGGGAGTCGAGTACGGTTGTGTTCTCCATTTATTCCCCCACTCCCAATTTCTCTCTCTGTGTGTTTCGATGCCATGAGGGAGAGGCCACAACAACTGCCCTCCTAAACTGGCATCAGCGTGCTTGAGAACAAGATGGACTCCATGCACTGGGAAATGGTCTCCCTCAGGGCAGACATAGCTGCCTACCACAGGGATATTGCTGCTATACTAAAAAATCAGCGGTTCCTCCTTGCTGCAGTGATGCCATATGTTGTTCCATAGATGGCAGCTGCCTGGTATTTGGGGGTCCACATGTCCAGCTACCACAAGTGTGTGTGGTTCCCTATACCTCCCCACTACCACCATCAAGGGCAGAGGAGACAGCACACACATTGGAGGATGAAGATGTGAAACAGATCATCTTTACCTGTAGGAGTTCCCGGAAGCACCAGCCCTTGCCACATGGGCAGTGTTTTCCTTTGTCCTGTGCTTGACATCATGCCAGTGTTAGCACAGTTGGAGATGTGCAGTCTTCACCGACACACTGTTGACCTTTCTGCTATGGACTGCAATTGTCTATCACTTTTCAATTGGCAATTCATGTTCCCCTGCACTGAATGACACTTTACCCAAGCATGTCCCATGACATGTCCATCAGCCCTGGACTTGTGTTGTGTCACAATTCTATGGATTTCACTAATGAGGGTCACAGACCTGGATTATGTAAATATTGCACCATGACACTTGTAAATAAACAGCACCTACACAACCAGCATGTCTTTTTATATTGTGACACATCTACTACGCTTAGGAATTGTAATGTGTGTAACATGTCTTTAGTCACACAGTGTCAGTACAAGAGTGTAGGATGCAGGAATATGGGGGCACATGTCTACGCACAAGGTACCTACATGATGAACGTCAATGCTGGTCTCATCCCCTTCAAGCAATTCACTGAGTATGCCAAAAAATGTTGAACACATGTATGCTTCACCCACTATATACAGCAGGAATGGCTGTGAAACAGTTCTCGGGCAATATGCCAGCTGGGAGTACCAGTAGAACACATTGGTGTGAAACAAAGGTACTTAACCTCATTTGTAATTGGTACTGGTCAGTTTAGCAGTATAGATATGAAATGTAGGCTGTTGTCAGATGTCCCACAGTGCCCAATATTCCAAAACAGGACCTAAACAATGACAGCTGAATTACCACACCTACCTGTCCAATACATGGTTAACATAGTCACCTTGAGTGAGAGGTGCACTGGATGGCAGAAGCATAGGCAAGTAGATGTGTTGTAGCTGCCAATTTGACAGCTCAGTTGTAAGAAGGTGATGAACATGTCAAGAGAGTGATCTGGAGGCAGGACGGAATCCCTAGGCCAACACACATTTTTTACTGTACACTCATGGTAAGACCCTGAGACCCAAGCACATGACACATGAAGTAAGGGAGTACCCAAAGATTGTTAATAAGAATTAAACTAAACTAAAAAGAATGAAGAACACCTATCGTAACCTAACCTATCCTAACTATACATAACCGAAAACTGACACTAACTATCCTATGCTAAACGTACCTAACACATTTAACAACACACCCTAACCATTGCCCATCCCTTATATCATGAGCCACATGCAGGACACTATATTCTAAACTACACATATACTACCTATATCTAAACAAATAAACACATAAATGCCCCAGCATTACCCACCAACAACATAACATGTACAAAGTAGAAAACCCACCCCCAAACCTACTTATCCTAACTTAACTACTAACCTATTCTAACCTGACACTAACCCACTAAAACCCACTATAAAACATTAAAACAAATGAGGAGGGAGGGGACAGAACTGGGGGCGACAGTCATTAAGCCAATTACAGATTGGCCATCTTGAGTTTTCTTTTTATAAACTTCAGTCTCTTAGGGGGTGATTCTAACCCTGGCGGTCGGTGATAAAGCGGCGGCCAACCCGCCAACAGGCCGGCGGTCGAAAAAATGGAATTCTGACCCTGGCGGGAACCGCCAACACAGCCCGCCACATTAACACTCTGACCGCCGCGGCGGTGCAGACAAACAACGTGGCGGTCACCGCCAACAGGCAAGCGGCAGACAATGTACCGCCCACACTATCACAACTCACCAATCCGCCACCTTTTCCGGGGCGGGAGCCCCGCCGATAAAAACACGGCGGAAACAGACTACGAACAGGAAAACGCGCACCAAAACACACTCCACGAGGAAGGAGGACAGCATGGAACCCGAATTAAACATCCTACCTGCTCTCGTCTACCTTCTCATCTACCACGAGTACGAACTCCGGCGCAGACGACAACGGTGAGTACTGCACCTACGACACACGGGAGGGGGGAGGAGGGAAGCTTACGGCACACACATATGCGACCCCCCCCCCAAACTATGTACACACTAATGCAGAGCAACAATGCACAGTGACACCACCCAAACCCCCCTTAAGAATGCAAAGACAGAAATAAATTGGTACGAAAAATTTATATAAAAAATAGACTCTGATGTGGAGCGGTCAACTACGCAAAATATCCATAACAAAATTATACTATATACACTGCCATGGAGAACCGAGGCAATTAGTCCTGTACATGAAAGTTAAATGGAACAGTCCGTGGGCTACAGTGTAGCGACACAAGGGCAAAGCCCACACAGGAGACCTGAGTCCTTTGGAGAGAACACTGCAGGGGCATCTGATGAAAAAATTACAGGCACCTCAGGGGGAAGGGGGAGGCACCACAGCCACATGAGTCCACGACGCCAGATCCACGAAGGGGCCACCATGCCCATTGATGTATCCTGGGGAGTGCAAAGCCACAGTCTCTCAAGTCTCTACAGTGGGTGGGTTGCCCACTTCATCATCCTGGGGAGTGCAAAGCCACAGTCTCTCAAGTCTCTACAGTGGGTGGGTTGCCCACTTCACCATCCTGGGGAGTGCAAAGCCACAGTCTCTCAAGTCTCTACAGTGGGTGGGTTGCCCACTTCACCATCCTGGGGAGTGCTAAGCCACCGTCTCTCAAGTCTCCACAGTGGGTGGGTTGCCCACTTCACCATCCTGGGGAGTGCAAAGCCACAGTCTCTGAAGTCTCTACAGTGGGTGGGTTGCCCACTTCACCATCCTGGTGAGAGGAAGGGCCCAGCGGAGCGGTGCTTGAGAGGAAGGGCCCAGCGGAGCGGTGCTTGAGACGGCGGGGCCCAGCGGAGCGGTGCTTGAGACGGCGGGGCCCAGCGGAGCGGTGCTTGAGACTGCAGGGCCCAGCGGAGCGGTGCTTGAGAGGAAGGGCCCAGCGGAGCGGTGCTTTAGACGGCGGGGCCCAGCGGAGCGGTGCTTGAGACGGCGGGGCCCAGCGGAGCGGTGCTTGAGAGGAAGGGCCCAGCGGAGCGGTGCTTGAGAGGAAGGGCCCAGCGGAGTGGTGCTTGAGACGGCGGGGCCCAGCGGAGCGGTGCTTGAGACGGCGGGGCACAGCGGAGCAGTGCTTGAGAGGAAGGGCCTAGCGGAGCGGTGCTTGAGACAGCGGGGCCCAGCGGAGCGGTGCTTGAGACTGCGGGGCCCAGCGGAGCGGTGCTTGAGAGGAAGGGCCCAGCGGTGCTTGAGACGGCGGGGCCCAGCGGAGCGGTGCTTGAGACGGCGGGGCCCAGCGGAGCGGTGCTTGAGACGGTGGGGCCCAGCGGAGCGGTGCTTGAGAGGAAGGGCCCAGCGGAGCGGTGCTTGAGACGGCGGGGCCCAGCGGAGCGGTGCTTGAGACTGCGGGGCCCAGCGGAGCGGTGCTTGAGAGGAAGGGCCCAGCGGAGCGGTGCTTGAGACGGCGGGGCCCAGCGGAGCGGTGCTTGAGGCGGCGGGGCCCAGCGGAGCGGTGCTTGAGGCGGCGGGGCCCAGCGGAGCGGTGCTTGAGAGGAAGGGCCCAGCGGAGCAGTGCTTGAGACGGCGGGGCCCAGTGGAGCGGTGCTCTTCTGCACGGCGGGGCCCTGTTCAGCGGTGCTCTTCTGCACGGCGGGGCCCTGTTCAGCGGTGCTTATCTTCACGGCGGGCCCTGTTCAGCGGTGCTCTTCTGCACGGCGGGGCCCTGTTCAGCGGTGCTCTTCTCCACCGCGGGCCCTGTTCAGCGGTGCTCTTCTCCACGGCGGGCCCTGTTCAGCAGTGCTCTTCTGCACGGCGGGGCCCTGTTCAGCAGTGCCTATCTTCACGGCGGGCCCTGTTCAGCGGTGCTCTTCTGCACGCCGGGGCCCTGTTCAGCGGTGCTCTTCTCCACGGCGGGCCCTGTTCAGCGGTGCTCTTCTGCACGGCGGGGCCCTGTTCAGCGGTGCTCTTCTCCACGGCGGGCCCTGTTCAGCGGTGCCTATCTTCACGGCGGGGCCCTGTTCAGCGGTGCTCTTCTCCACGGCGGGCCCTGTTCAGCGGTGCCTATCCTCACGGCGGGCCCTGTTCAGCGGTGCTCTTCTCCACGGCGGGCCCGGGCCCTGTTCAGCGGTGCTCTTCTCCACGGCGGGCCCTGTTCAGCGGTGCTCTTCTGCACGGCGGGGCCCTGTTCAGCGGTGCTCTTCTGCACGGCGGGGCCCTGTTCAGCGGTGCTCTTCTGCACGGCGGGGCCCTGTTCAGCGGTGCCTATCTTCACCGCGGGCCCTGTTCAGCGGTGCTCTTCTGCACGGCGGGGCCCTGTTCAACGGTGCCTATCTTCACGGCGGGCCCTGTTCAGCGGTGCTCTTCTGCACGGCGGGGCCCTGTTCAGCGGTGCTCTTCTCCACGGCGGGCCCTGTTCAGCAGTGCTCTTCTGCACGGCGGGGCCCTGTTCAGTGGTGCTCTTCTCCACGGCGGGCCCTGTTCAGCGGTGCCTATCTTCACGGCGGGCCCTGTTCAGCGGTGCTCTTCTCCACGGCGGGCCCTGTTCAGCGGTGCACATCCAGTAGGTCAAGGGAGCCAGACCTGGCCTGGACTCCCTGCTCAGTCGCCCTCCGACTGTGATGCTTCTGGACCCTTCAGGGACGGAGTCCTGGGCCCTTTGGTGTCCTCCTTTCCAGCTGGGATGTGGCATGTGGGGCCCACCTTCTCCGCGCTCCTGCTGCCTGACTTCTCGGCCCTGCTGCCCTTACGCTCCTTAGATGGGGCTCTCGGGCCCTTGCCTCCCCTAGATGATGTGGCTGGTGAAGTGGGCGAAGTTTGCTCCTTGGGGGCAGCTGTGTCAGTCCTCGCACGGCGTCCCTTGTGTTTCCTGGTCCTCTTGCCAGGGGGGGGCTGGATGTGTCCTTGCTACTGATTGAGGTGCCACTGCTGGCAAAGGGTGGACTCCAGAACCCATGCACAACAGTGACACCCGAAGCTGGGCTGGTGGTGGCTGTGGTGCTCTTGGGACTCTTTGCAGATGGAGGGGGTAGGTCATCGGAGGGAAAGAGGTTAAGATTAGCCAGGAAAAGTTTTTTAGGGCCAAGGTAAAGGGTAGGAGAAGTGGTGATGGGAGTGGAGGAAGAGGATGTGGTTGTAGGAGAGTCAGGTGTGCTGTCATTGGGTGAAGGTGCTGGTGCTGTAGGCTGTCGTGAGGTGGATGGCTGTTGGGTGGGTGGCTGCCTGCGTTTGTGTGTCTTGGAAGAGGGGGTGACAGACACAGTGGGAGAGGACACAGGGGACATGTAAATGGCAGTGGGGGTGGTGACTGCACGCGTGCGGACTGTACAGGAGGGTGTGGTGGTGATGGAAGCACTGGCTGATGTTGGTGTGCATGCAGGTGTGAGTGTAGACGTCACAGGGAGGGAGGAGGGAGACGAGGAGGAGGGGGACACAGGGGTGGCAGTGACTGTTGGAATGTCTGCATCTGGGTGTTGCTTGGGTGAGTGTTTGTGGGATCTGTGGTGCTTGTGTCTGGATGAGCTGCCCATGGGTGTTGAGGTGTGTGCAGGCTGGTCAGATGGTGTGGATGGGATAGGCTGAGGAACAGGAGACAGAGACAGGCTGGAGGCAGTCAGAAGAGGGAGGCTGGAAACAGGGACAATGGCTGCCGTCAGTGCTGAGGCCAGAGCAGTGAACGATCGTTGATGGGCAGCCTGACCCGAATGAATGCCCTCCAGGTAGGCATTGCTCCGATACACCTCCCTTTCTACCCCCTGGATGGCATTCAAAAGGGTAGTCTGCCCAACAATGAGCGTCCTCACAAGGTCAATGAGCTCCGCACTGAGGGCAGCAGGGGTGACAGGGGCAGGGGCTGAGGTGCCTGGGGCGAAGGAGACGCCCGCCTTCCTGGCGGGCGGGCACGGAGCGTAGGCTGAGGGGCTGCAGGGAGGGCAGGGCTGGTGCGCAGGGTGGCGGCTGTACCTGTAGAGGCGGGGGTCCCGGATGTTTCCGCCACCGCTAGGGAGCACCCATCCGAGGACGTGTCTGTGTCGCTGCTCTCACCACCGGTCCCCGTTGTGGTGCTCCCCTCACCCTCCGGATCACTGGTGCCCTCAGTGTCTGTTCCTGGGCCCACCGGGGCCTTGTGACTTGCAGCTCCCTCGTGCTCCGATGCCAAATCTCCTCCGCCTGATGATGCTAATGCACACATGCACAAGAAGATGAAGAAGAAGGGGGGGGGGAGAAAAAAGAAGACCAGGTTGAGTGCATGCAATGTCAACACCGTTGGCGGAGAGGACAGACACAGGAGCCTCATGCACTAAGCCGCGCATTCGGGGTACACTACTCAGTACTTCTGACTAAGACAACAGGTCAAGAGAGGACAAACGCGCAGATGTGTGAGGCTGGACCATCAATAGCTGTACTTGTCACCCTACAGAGGTGGGGGCCGGGAGCACAGGGCCATGCCTAAGGGAGAGGACTACACTACAGAATGCGCCCTGGCCTAATGTCACCCACAACCCTCCTCCCCCACCCAGACGCCTCCACTGCGCAGAAAGATAGCAGAATGTGCTGATACTCACCCCCTTGTGTCTGCTGTGATGCTCTCAAGCGCCCATCCAAATCAGGGTAGGCCACCGCCAGGATCCGGGACATCAGGGGGGTCAGGGTACGACTGGCACCCTTCCTAGGTTGGGAGGCCATCCCCAGCAGTGACTCGGCGGTCTTCCTGGTTCCGCGGCGGATGTCCTCCCACCTCTTGCGGCAGTGGGTGCCCCGTCTGACGTGGACCCCCAGGGCCCGGACTTCCTTGGCGATGGCACGCCAAATCTCGATTTTCTGATGGGCGCTGACCTATGTGACATGTACAGGGTGGGAAGGAAACATTCATCAACTTACTGCATGTTAGATGTGATTGGCCCCCCCTCCCCACCCTTGCCATATGGCACATGCTCTCATCTGTCGTGCGTTGCACTCCTCATTCGCCCCCCACCCCACCAACTTATATCCACCCCACTCCACACAGGCATCGCCCATTCCATGTGCACCCGGTGTACTTACCTGTTGGTCTGGAGGACCGTAGAGTAACGCATACTGGGGGAGGACCCCATCCACGAGCTTCTCCAACTCTTCAGACGTGAAGGCAGGGGCCCTTTCCCCAGTCGCAGCAGCCATTGTCACTTCCAGACCGAGGTCACAGCAGCACTTGCAGTATAGGTCCTCTCCTGTGGATGATCAGGTCTCGAGTGATTAGGCAGATAGAAAATGGCGGTCACGCCCGCGGCGGTGCGTACCGCGGCGGTGCGTACCGCTACCGCCGGCGCACATCGTCATTGGCTCCTGAAACCCATAGCATTCAATGTTAACCAATGCGGCTCCGTGTAGCGGTCTTCGACCGCCTACCGCCACGGTGTGCTCCGCCAGCGCATTGACCTCACATCCCATTGTCCCACTTCACAGGTCAGGCAGCCGCCATTTCAAGGGCCCACATGGCATAATTTCTACTGCGACACACAGGCCTAGGCCTTGCATTGCCACACATACACGCCTTTCAAAACATAGATAACCGTGTGCAATGCAAGCTGTGGTGAACGTACCAGTGATTGGCTTGACTCTGTGCTCCATGTTGTCATTCCTAGGCACCGTCCGCTGGGACTTGCGAGGAGAAGGATGAATCCTCGCGTGTACCGACCGCTGGTGGACCTGTCGACAATGGAAGAACGCCACATCATACTACGATACCGACTTGACCGTGCCACTATCCATGAACTGTGTGCCCAGCTGGAGCCAGCCCTGATGTCCTCCATCCGCCAACCCACAGGAATTCCCCCTCTGGTGCAGGTTCTGTCAGTCCTCCATTTTCTTGCAAGTGGCTCATTCCAGACAACAGTGACCATGTCATCTGGAATGTCTCAGCCTATGTTTTCCAAAGTTTTGTCTAGAGTGTTGTCTGCCCTGACGAAACACATGCGGAGTTACATTATATTCCCTGAGGAGGTTGATTTGGCCACTGTGAAGGGTGATTTTTATGCCCTTGGACATATTCCCAACATCATTGGTGCCATTGATGGGACCCATGTAGCCTTAGTCCCCCCAAAAGACGATGAGCAGGTGTACAGAAACAGGAAAAGTTACCATTCTATGAACGTCCAGGTGGTCTGTTTGGCTGACCAGTACATCTCCCATGTGAATGCCATGTTCCCTGGGTCAGTGCATGACGCGTATGTGATGCGTAATAGCAGCATCCCTTATGTGATGGAACAGCTACAGAGACAACGTGTGTGGCTAATAGGTGACTCTGGTTACCCCAACCTGCCTTGGCTATTGACCCCAGTGAGGAATCCCCGGACCAGGGCTGAGGAACGGTACAATGAGGCCCATGGGCGAACTAGGAGGATCATAGAAAGGACCTTTGGGCTCCTGAAGGCCAGATTTAGGTGCCTGCATATGACAGGGGGATCCCTGATGTACTCACCAAAGAAGGTGTGCCAGATCATCGTGGCCTGCTGTATGCTTCACAATCTGGCATTGCGACGTCAGGTGCCTTTCCTGCAGGAGGATGGTCCAGATGGTGGTGTTGAAGCAGCTGTGGAGCCTGCGGAGAGTGAAGAGGAGGAAGACTCAGAGGACGACACAGACAACAGGGACAGAGTTATCCAACAGTATTTTCAGTAGCACACAGGTAAGAATCAACCACGCCATTTTACTTTTCCTGCAAGCCTCCTGCTTCTCAACTTTGTCTATGACCCCCCAGTTCTTTTAAACTGATGTTTGATTTTCCCTTCCCTTTTCAGTGCTGTATGACCCACTCCGTGACTACTGCTTGGTTAGCCCATGGACTAATGCTTATTGATCTCGGTATGTGTTCAGCACAAAGTTAACAGAGCATAATTGATCGGTAATGTGTTATACATTTGTAAATAATACAGCCTGACTCCTGTTTGATTTCAGTGCATTGAGTGATTTATTTTTTGTGCTAGATAATGGTACATGATATAAACACGGTGATGTGTGGGGGTGGAGTAATGGCCATGGCAGAGTCCAGTTCTCAGTCTCACAGGTGCATTGTCCATATGCCTGTGGAAGGATGGAGCAGGGGCAGTTCAAGGTTGGACAGGGTGGCAATGTGGGACAGTGGGATGACTTCAGGGGGTGTCTCATGCTGGCGGGGGTCTTGACATCCTACTCTGTCGATTTTTTTGATCTCAGGCTCCTCTTGCGGGGTGGTTGTTCTTCAGCAGGAGGTGGGGTTCTGGTGGCCTGTCGTTGTGGTGGGGCCTCCTGTCCACTAGCGCCGGCGGAGGTGGTAGGCTGTTCCTGGCTAGTGACAGGGGCCCTGTGTGGTGCCACATGGTCCCGCAACGTGTCTTCTATCCGGTTGAGGGCCTGGACTATGTTCCCCATAGCGGTAGAGATGTTGGTGAGTTGATTGGTGAACCCCATGTAGCGTTCCTCCTGCTGTGCCTGGATCTCCTGGAACCTGGCCAGTACCGTCGCCATCGTCTCTTGGGAGTGGTGGTAGGCTGCCATGATGGTGGTGAGGGCCTCTTGGAGAGTGGGTTCCCTGGGCCTCTCCTCCCCCCCTGTCGCACAGCAGCCCTCCGAGTTGCCCTGTTTCCCCCCGGCCTCTGTCCCCTGGACGGTGTGCCCACTACCACTGCCCCCAGGTCCCTGTTGTTGTTGGGGTGGTGGGTTAGCCTGGGTGCCCTGTAGTGGCAGACACACCGCTGATTGACCTGTCCTAGAGACAGAGGCATCGGCCCGCTGGGTGGGAGCTGTGCTGTTGGTCCCAGAGGGGGTTGGGTCTGCTGTGGCCTGTGTGTGGGGAACCGACTGTCCAGAGGTCCCTGATGGTCCGGGCTGGTCATCAGGTTCCAGGTCGACAGAGCTGCTGTCATCACTGGGGGCCTCTTCCGGGGGGGGTGGATGGACATTTCTGGACCCTCCTGGCCGGTGTGTTGGCGTTCGGGTCCCGCATGGGGTAAGAGAGTATGGTTATTGTTTCTGTGTGTTCTATTGCGTGCCATTGATTGGTGCCCTTGTCCCCCAGTGCTGCCATTCCCTTGGGGGAGGTGTTGTGGGGGTGTTTTGGGGGGGGTATGTGCAGTGGTCATGCTTGGGTGATGGGTGTCCATTGTTTGTGGGGGCATGCAGGGGTTGGTGTTGGGTGGGTTGTGCTGGAGAGACATTCTCAGGGAGGATGTGTGATGGGGGGTTGGGGGTGAGGGTGGTGGTGGGGGTTAGCATGCTGGGGGGGGGTGAAGTAGTTGAGATTGTACTTACCAGAGTCCATTCCTCCGTGTACTCCAGCGAGGCCATCAGGATGCAGGATGTTTAGTACCTCTTGCTCCCATGCTGTGAATTCGGGTGGAGTGGGTGGGGTCCCCCGCCAGTCTTCTGCACTGCGATGTTGTGTCGCGAGACCATCGAGCGCACCTTTCCCCTTAAGTCGTTCCAGCGTTTGCGGATGTCGTCTCGATTTCTGGGATGCTGTCCCACTGCGTTGCCCCTGTCCACGATCCGCTGCCATAGCTCCGCCTTCCTGGCTATAGTGGTGTGCTGCACCTGTGAGCCGAAGAGCTGCGGTTCAACTCTTATGATTTCCTCCACCATGACCCGGAGTTCTTGGTCCGAAAAGCGTGGGTGCCTTTGGGGTGCCATGGGGTGGTGTGGATGAGGTGTGGGGTGGTGTATATGGTGATGAGTGTGTTGGTGTGTGGTGCTTTGTGCTTCTATGTGGTGTGTGTGATGGTGTAGTGTGCCTCTGTGTGATGTAGCTCTCTATTCTGTGATGTGTCTCTCTCTCCTTCGTCTCTGATCTTCGGTCGTAGGGGTTTTTGGGTGATGTGGGTGTGTGTTTTATAGTTGTATGGATGTGTGGGAGTGTTGTTGGTATGTGTGTCAGGTGTGTGTATTTCAAATTGCCCAATGTGGCAGTGTTTTGGAGCTGTGTGTGTATTTTGAGCGCGGCGGTGTGTACCGCCAATGGAATACCGCGGTTGAAAGACCGCCGCGTGGATTGGTGGGTCAGAATGGCATGGGCGTGTTTGTGTTGGCGTGGCGGTGGAGGTTTGGTCATCTCCAGTTTTCCGTGGCCCGCTGATGAGGCGGCCTTCCTTGGATGTCGGGTATTTGGCGGATTCACAGTTGGTGGTCAGAATGACCGTGGCGGTTTACCGCGGCGGTAGTATGGCGGAGTTCTGACCGGCGGTATGGCCCTTTTACCGCCAAGGTCAGAATGACCCCCTTAGTGTTCTTCTCTACCTCCCTCTCCAGACTGTCCAACTTTTTAAGGACCAGGGTCACATCCCTCTGTAGCTCCTTTATTACATTCATGTCCATGGCAGCAGGTGGGGTGGGCTGTGGCACAGATATTTTTGGAGTAGCATCTGGGGCTGTAAGGATGGTGGCAGCTGTGCCCCCCTGCATAGCTGTGGAGCTTGGTCCTCTCTGTGTGTGCACTGTGGGTCCCCCTTGGGTGAATGCCCACCATTTCCCGGTGGATCGCTCCCTGCGATAGTGGCGTGCCATCCTTTGGATTCCAGATTCCACTGCCAGGATGTGACTATAGCAGACTGCCCTTTTCTGATATGTCCACAGTTCCTCATTGTTTATGTTGGCAGCTGTTAAATTGAGACAGGCAACTATCAGTGTCAGCATTGTGTGGAGTATGTACAGATTATCAGCTTATACTCGACATCTAATTGCACATGCACTCCAACTCAAATCCCGGATAAAACAATGGCCCTGATAAATACAACGGCAATGCTGCAATAGCATCATTTCATTGACACCAAAGTGGCACACAACAAGATTAAGAACCAAACCAAATTAGGTGTGCATTGATTTTGTGCCATGTGTAACAATGCAAGGCAGTGTCAACTTCACATAGATCAGGACCAATATTCCTCATCATCTGTGTCAATTTTCAACCATACATCACAAGTAACTTGAATATGTTATTAGGAGTATAAGAAGCAGTTGGTAACCATAAGGGGTCAGTCTTTATAGGTACACATGCAAGCCTGATTAAAATGACTGTCACCTACACTATGAGCATGACATCTACTTATAAATGTGTTGTTCCTCTCCCCCTGTACCTCAGGAGGGATGGCCATGCAATCCATCATCTCAACTGTCCAGGGCATCCACCACGGCATGCCCACTCATACATGGAGTCAGGGAGAGGGCAATATGTTAGGAGGGCCGCCAACAAGGAACATGGTATCCAAAGGTCTATCACATCTACATTCATGTGTCCAAGTGTAGACACCCATCAATACCTGATCTACCAATACTATTCCTTACACACCCATATCCATGCTAGCACACCTCTGGCCTTGCCCTGCATGCACGCCTATTACATTCCACATAAGTGTCACTAAAAGGAGTGCAAAATATGGAGCACCATGCTGGGGGACAATTGCCCACCCAGTCCTACATATACATTACAATACAGAGATGCACCACTTTTGTTCAAAATGGTGCGTCACTGTGTTGTGAGAATGACGGTGTATCCCAGTGCCCAGTGCCAATATTCTCACATCGGTGCACCCCACAGTACAAGTATAATGATAGACACAAAAAACACACAAATTTAGTGACTCTGGGACAAAGTACAGTAAAAAATATGAAAAACACAACAAGAGAGACACCACAAGATACAATATTGAGCAGAAACACACCACCAACTCCAGGACACAACCACCCAGTCAAATGAGGCACAGACTGTAAAGAGAAAGTACACCCACTGTACAATGCCTGTAAACAGAATTTGCTATTACATCACTTCCTGTCCCCTTGTATCACGTTTTCAGTTATGCATGTATTTATTTGACGCATGTGATATTTGTGTGAGTATTTCAGATGCATGATCTACGTGCGTTTTTTTAAATTATTTTTTACGGATGACCTTTATGTGTCGAATTAACAGAAAATCAGCATTGAGATGAGTGCGAAGGTGGAATTCACGCTAGGGGCCCATGGGTCATATATGCATTTGCGGATGTTTTTCAATGCATTTGCATCAATTTGTTTTACTCTATTCCTGATTGCGTGATTTTGTTTCATTGTCTATGGATAAACCCTGTATCAACATATAAATGATATGGGCTGTGCTGCAGTGTGGCATATTGGCCCCCATTATGACTTCGGCGCTCAAAACAGTTGACGCCGAAGTCACGCCTGCCAGGAGACCTCCACATAAATTGGCCATAGAGCTGCCAGCAGCCATACTGGTGGTAGCAGACTAGTGGGGATTGCTTCGCTGGCACTGCCACATCATCACAACACTGCCTGTAGTATAACAACTTTGTGATTAGTTTGTGGCAGTGTCGTAGTGTTGGGGCGGTGGCGGTGGAGCAGGCCTCATAGACTCCATTCCCTCCCAGATGACCACCAGGTAAGATCGACTGACAGGGGAGGGGGTGTTGAGTGTTGTGTGCATGAATGTGTGTGTGTGTGAATGGAGGGGAGTGGGCTGTTGTGTGTTTGTGTGCATGGGTGTGCAAGTGTCTGTGTACTTGTGTGAAATGCATGAATGCGGTGGTGGGGAGAGTGTTGTGACCATGTGTGTGTGAATGAGTGAGCATGGATATGTGCGTGTATGTATGTATGTGTGGTGTGCGAGTGCATGGATCAGGGGACCAGTACAGGGATCGGGGGTGGTAGTATGGGGATAGGGAGATGTGGGGGGCAGTACAGGGATCGGGAGGGATGGGGGTTAGTACGTGGATCGGGGAGGGGGGTTTCGCTGCTTGGGGGGGTTGGGTGGCTCCTAATAGGATTGGGGTGGGGGGCTCCTACAGGGAGGGGGGTTTGGGGAGTCCTGTAGTGGTGATAGGAATTAGTATTCATGTCGCCTCTATCCTTACCACCAGGGATTTCGTGGCGCGGCTGCTGCCACGGAATCCCTAGCGGTAAGGATACACATTATACCACAGACGGTGTTAGGTGGACCACCGAGCCAAAGGTGGTTAACCTTTCTGCCAGGCGGTGCCACCCTCCTGGCGGGGCAGGTGGTGAACTGGCTGCGATGAAGACAGTTCACTGCATAGGTCATAATTTGGCAGTCCTGCACCGCCACGCTGTCGGCGGTCTGGCCGCCAGCGTGGCGGGGCAGGACCGCCAGGGTCATAATGACCCCCATTATGTATGGCCACATATGGTAGTCCATGCAACAATGTGATTTGGGTGTGATTGGTCTGTTACACCAATGTGTGTGTTACAGAGTCAACAGCATGTAAATATTTGCACGTCGTGCATATATATGCATGTGTGACAACAGTGTATCCACATGTGTATGGCAGTCAGTACTATGCAACAGTTCTGGTATGTGATTGTGAATTGTATTTACTTACGTGATGTGTAAAGTTGTCTTACAGAGCATAGCATTTGAGATGACATACACAGCTCGGGCATTGTGGATGATGTCTGATGAATGCTATCTAGGAAATGTTACCCGACAACTGTCTCCATGTGTAGATATTGAGTTTATGGTGACTTTTGTGTGGACTACACATATGTCTGACATGTGTACATATTTGGTACATACTGTGATTGACACACTGCCTACATTCCAATCATATCATGTTTTGAACACAAATGTTTGATTAAACTCATTACATTTAGCAACGTGTCTGTGCAAAGTGTGTACCCTGTGTCAGGATTGGGCCCCGTGGCAGTAGCAGGACTGCTTTCAATGGCTGTACTGTGTAGGCCCAATTTCTTCCATTGCTTGTCATACATGGGCTAATCATGATGACCATTGTTATCAATGATGTCCCCCCTTTGTCACACATGCTCCATGCAGCCATTGCAACTCTCACACTGAGTTGTGACAGTGTTCTGTTCAAACATTAATCTATTGCACCAAATTTTGACATCCACTGCCTCATGTGTTGGGCCCTTGTTTACCTCCTATTTGGACATGTTGTAGTTGTGTGTGATGAGCTATTGTTGTACATGTTGGCAACGTGGATGTAATTCATATGTTGTGGTCCATAGATTGTGTTCTTCAGTTGTCACATTCAAACGATGAGGCTATTTGTGATGTGTGTGATGGTAGCAGTACAATCTTACGCATCACATTTGATACAGCTACAGTACTTTTCAGATTAGTGTTTGTAACATGCTCCCTGAGGTTAGACTCATAATCCTGAGGTACATGTTGTGGAGATTTAAGAGACCAAAGCCAGATTGTGTGAGTAAGTGAGGTGTTTATTGACAAAATTTATGAGGTGAATTACGTGATTATTTAGTGAAGAAGTTCTCAATGATGTGCAGTCTGCGGCGTATCCCAGGCGCTGTGATGAGCTGTTCCCCCTCATTTTCTTCACCACCATCCTCCTCCCCCTCCTCCTCAGGCAGGTCATCAACCTGCTCGTTAAAGGGGACATTCATCTGCAGACATATGTTGTGCAGGAAAGCACATGTCATGATCTTGTAGAGGATGTGTGAAACATATAGGAGGCTGCCTCCTGTGATGTCCAGGCACCTGAATCTGGACTTCAGGATGCCAAATGTCCTCTCTACAATAGTCTGTGTCTCCAATGTCCCTCATTCTATGCACGCTCTGGTGCTGTGCTTGGGTTGGGAAATGGGGTCATTATCCATGGCTTTATGTCATATTCATGATCTGCTGCAAAAGATTAACGGTGTAGGTTGTTGTTAAGGCTTGCAACAGGTTTGTCATGTAGCATGGCAGTTGATATTTTGAGTTGGTTGTGACTCATATGTGTTTGTGGTATGCAAACAGCACCCCTAGGATGGTGTTTGTTGTTGGCACTACCTCAGGTTTTAGGTGACACCTATATCTGAGTCAGCATCATCATGCTATGTATCTTATGGTGACAGACCTGCAGCAACACACATTGCACACCCCTTCCACGCTACATACAGCATGGAAGGGTGGCAGATTTACAATGTGGCTCCAAGTCATTAAAAAATGGTCATCTGCAAAGTTGTACATATAGTGCAGGCCATGACAATGGCACTGTGGGCTTTTACATTGGTCCCTTGGTGATCCAGAGTGGCAGCTAATGGATGTAGCAGTCATGAGGTAGCCAAGGGTGTGTATCCCATTGTTGTAGGATGATCAACATGACTACCAGTGTCTCTCCTATCTTCCAACACATGAATCAGCATTTATACTGCCAACACATGCACAGTGCAGGCTATGGGATGGAGCTCAGCTACTTAGCAACTGTGTCCCTTGGCACAGTGCATGTGAGGTCAGTGATGTCCTGTATTCTCCTACAGGGTCCCACTATGGCATCCATGATCTGCACTGAATAACAGTGACTCTGCCCCATTGTGGGCCATTTATTGGATCTGGTACAGACATGATGGTGTTGTGGGTCAGTAAGTGGTGCATGTGAGGTGGCACTACAGTAGGTGTGGTACCACTTATCACATGTCTGGCACTTGGTATGGGATTGGCATTGATCTTGTATTCTGATGTGTGTGAGCCAATGCGTCAGGCAGATGTCTCTGCCCACTACAGGTAAGTCAGTTTTGTGTTGATGAGATGTAGTTGATATAGGCAGCAGTTGTCTGGTATTTGATGTTTGTTCTGTCAATGATTTGCACGGCATGACATGAGGGATCTGTACCTATATGGAACTTACATGACATGGGCATGGTGTATGCCATTGACATGGCTGTGCTATTCTTTGTTTGGTGTACTGTATGTGAAGTGTATGTAGTAGGCAACCTGTGGGCACTTGTAGTGGTCTGTGTAGTTCTTCTGTTAGCAAAGGGTACATGTCTAAACCTGTCCTTCACATTGTGTGCCTGTCAATTTGTGGGGACTTGTAGTGGTCTGTGTAGTTCTTCTGTTAGCAAAGGGCATATGTCTGCACTTGTCCTTCACGTGGTGTGCCTGTCAATTTGTGGGTGGGTTACGTACATGTGAGTGTATGTGTTTGTGGTTTGCACTGATTCTGCTGTACTGCAGCATGGTGCATATGTTTTCATTACCTGCACATCTGTGTTACCCTGGCCATGTGTTAATGTAGTGGTGTACATCTTGTGTGTCCTACAGGGTTGGTGTGTTGTGTGTACATTACTAGGTTTGTTGACTTACTCACAAGTAGGCCATTTCCATATTTTTCATCCTGGAACTGTTCATTGATCCTACTGTGCCGGATTATGAAGGCATCATGGACACTCCCAAGATGCTTGGCCACAATGTTTATGAATAGTACACAGTGGTCCACTATGGCCTGCACATTAATGGAATGCGTGTGCTTGCGATTCCGGTTTAAGTGCTCAGTTGTTGTAGTTGGTACGAGCTGGACATGGGTGCAGTCAATTGCACCGAGCAAATGCAGAAAGCCATGGATTTGATAGAACCCCTGTTTGGTTTCCTGCTGCTTTTGCTGGGTGTTGGGGAAGCTGATGTGGAGGGGTGTCAGGGAGATTATTGCGTCTAACACCTTTGGCAGGAATGCAGAAAATGACGGCTGTGAGACACCAGCAACCAGGGCACCCATTGTTTGGGATGAGCCACTTGCCAGCATGTGCAGGACCGCTAGCAGCTTTGTCACAGGTGGTATGTTGTGTGGGGTCTGCAGGCTAGCTATGATTTGTGGCTCAATGTGGTGCAGCAGGTATAGTATGGCTTGACCGTTCAGTCTGTAGGTCCTAATGATGTCCTGGTCCATGAGGCCAAGGAGGGTTGTTCTGGTTCTGAAGACCCGCTCCTGCCTTCTGCGTTGCTGTGTTGTAGTGGTAGTGATTGCTGTAGTTGTTGCTGTCTTCTGCTTCGTATCGCAAAACTGGATCAGTATCACCTCCATCTTCTTGTGTGGGTTGGTAAAGTTGCTTCTGTGTGTTTTCCGTTAGTAGTGATGTGTTTGCCTCATTTTAACACCTGCCCTGACCCAAGCATTAAATTTGTATGCAAATCAGTGTTAATGTAATTTTTTGGGTCCGCCTCCCACCCGTGCATCATTTTTGCCCGGGTAGATAAATATGGTGTTAGGGGGTTCGAGTTATTTTTTTGACGGAAATGCCTAGCTTGCACCTCATTGACAGAAGGAGCTTTTATGCATCCAAAAAATGAAGGTCTAGCGTCAAAATATAAATGTGGCATTGAGTTTGTGGTGAATTAGCATTAAAAAAAATGAAGTTAATCCAGCGCAAACAGATTATAAATATATCCCTCAATTACTTAGGATATAATCTATGGGTAACCAGGATAAGCATATTCTTCAAGATTAAAAGGTTATACAGATTAGTCTGGAGCAGTTATCCTCCTCAGAGAGGTTTCAGGGATGAACCTCTTCTGAGAATGTATTGCTGAGGCCACACCCATTATATGGTTCACCAAGTACATATTCTGGAAGCTTCATCTGGTGGGAAACTTTGAATTAATTTCAGATAATAAAGTACACAAATAAACAGGGGAGAAATTAGTAAAAGGAGGGCTGTCCTTGTCTCCTGTGGGCTGCTTCTATCCTCCACCTCCCCCCCCCCCCCCCCCCCGGTGGCTCAGCCTAAGGCTGAACATAATCTACATGCGATAGCTAATAGGCATCTACTCTGGGTGCATATACTGCACCCCCAAAATATAATATGCTGTTACCAGCCAGAACCTATACATTGAGGGTGGTGGTTGGGGGAGGGTGGGATAAAGGGAGCTACCACTTTCATACCACAGGCTGGGATGACCAATGGAGGGGTTTCTTAGCCTAAGGGGCCAAAAGAAAATAGGGTTTTTTAAGAAACACCAATAGTGTGGAAGTTCCACAATTGGGGTACTTGGTCAGAAATACATACAGGTCTCTAAGCTTATGAGAAAGAAAAGTTTAATGCTCAGTTATGTCTCATCCACCAAGCAATAATATCCAATTGATCAAACTTAGCTCATTGCCCTGACAATAAGCATGTACAATCCCTGGTTACATTTCAAACTAGAGACTCAATTGCAAACTTGAACCTTACAAAATAATTTATGTAAACTATCTTAGAACTATGCTAGACTTGAGCACCCCAGTGGAATGGAAAAAAGGCAGCAGGCCACTGTGCCCAAAGTTATTTTGAATTGCACAATGGTATGGAACCTTTTATACTTGTGCTAATCGTAAAGTTGTTAGCTTCAATTGAAAACGCATTGGTTGATATGGTGCAAACGGCAGTAGATTATCTTTAGTGTCAGTCACAACAGCCATATTTAGAGGATAACTATATAACGAGAAATAACCCCAGTTATCACCTGCTTAAATAGCCTATGAAACCTGTCTCAGCCTGTCACTGCAACCTGTGTGCTCAGTGTAACTGCCTTTTGGACCTGGTAAAATAAATCTTTTGTCAGGCCTAAACCTTCATTTTTAATACATGTAAGACACCTCTAGGATAGGCCTTAAACAGCCAAAAGGGCAGACTGCAATGTATTTAAATAGTTTGACAAGTTCTTTTAACTCTTACATGCCCTGATAGTGAAACAGTCTTACATTTGTTTTTTATTACTGCAAGGCCTACCTCTTCCATAGGATAACATTGGGTTACCTTATTACATTTAATAAGTATATGTTTAAATCTGGAGCAAACAGGAATATCAAGTAATTGTAATTTAAAACCCTTTATAGTGGTAAATTTAGATTTTAAGTCACAATTCTGAAAATTACACTTTCAGAAATTAAGTAAATAGAAAAGGACAACCGAATGGTCCCTTGTAGGTGTGGGTATAAATAAGAAAGGTAAACAAGTGCTGACAAGGAACATATTTAGTGAAAACATGTTGTTAAATTAACTTTAATTGTTAGTTGTTCAAAGCATATCATCAAAACAAATTATAGTACTCAACAATAAATGCATCACTCACTCAAATACATTGAGGTGGCAGGTATATAAATACATTCAATCATATATTTGAAAGAGTAAGAAAATATCTAAGTACAATTATGAAGGGGTACATGAACTAAAACCTTCAACCAAACATGGACAAGGCAAAAGTAAATCAGGGAGGCATAAGCCAAAAGTCTATTTGGGAGTCGCCCACTCAAGAAGTTCAAATTCCTCTGTCAGGGGATATTCCACTGTTCATGAAGAGCTAATAATGAGATGGGTTGTGTATTGACATTTCGGTCCAAGTTGCAGATGTCAATAGAACCATTCTCAGGACTCGTAGCTTTAGTGGAAATCAGTGGCCCTCCTTACGGAACTGAAATAGTACAGGAACAATACACATCTGCATAGAACTGAATAAAGAGAAAAGAAATGATAGCACAGTCACCACTAAGAATGAAGTGAGGAATAGCCATTGAGTAATCTGAAGTATCAGCGTGTTGAATACTTGTGTGAAGTTAAAACACTGAACACAAAGTTTGTGAATCATCAGAAATGTAAAATAACAATGGGCAAAAATACCATGTGGGGAGTAAATTGCATGACTTACTGAGCCCCTCATCAGTCGAAAGAATCAAATTATTTGGATGGGGCATGATTCCTGAAAAATAAGAAGACAATCCTGGTTGTTAAACTCCAAATGGATTATCAACCATGCTAAGGACTTTAAGCACGGTATGGTGTGCCATCAACTTAAAAGTAACAGTTGGTAGTTGTGAGTTTCTACCAGACAGTGAGATTAGTAGTATTGGCAGGATGAGCCAGTCCTGACTTGATAGGAGGGGTGCAGTTGTCACCTACCACACTTTCACATCAGGAAGACTCTACGTCAGCACACTCACAAAGGATTTCACACCAATCTATTGTGCCTCCAGACAAGCTGGGGGCAGGACAGGGTAGAAGGAAATTTCAAACTCTTCTAGGGGTGGAAACCTTCTGAACCTTTGCCTACTTTGAAGCTGGCAGCAAGTATAATTATTGGACTCTCAGTCCCAACTCTGGAGCACGTCACTGGACCTATGTAAGACTCAGAGTGACTGCTATGCTGTTCCGCCACATGAAGGACTCTACTGATCTGCTGCTCTGCTGCCTGAGTGAAATGGACTGGACCTGCATCTTGAACCCAGGACTACCAGAGTGCCTCCAGGGGCTAGTTGGCTGGCTTCCATGTCAGACCCTCAGGAGTAGAAAAGGCTCCAACCCCTGTCTGGTGTGAGTCTTTGCCCCCCAAGTGGTGCCACCCCTGTCCTGAACACTTGGACATGTCCCTGAAGGGGCTCAACCAGGCCAGCTGTAGTCTCTTGGGCAGAAATGATGGAGCAGGTTGCATATCTTCACAGCTCCACATTGGACCCGCTGCTCCGCAACACATCCTGTAGGAAGGACCTCGGTGTGTAGACTACAGTTCCTCAGAACCACTGGTGCATGATGCATCCCTGATGCAGGATCTCACATCGCAAGTCGCAATGGCATCCTGAATAATGACGCTGGGCCTTGCATCACAAGCCTAAATGGCGGCTTCATCTCATCGAATATGCTATCGTGGGACACATCCTCGACTCAGGACCTTGCCTTGTCAACCCAGCTCACCAGAATTATTGCTGCCTGATGCATACTCAATGTGGGATCTTGCAACGCTTTGCAACAAGGACTTAAGATACTATGGCCCAAATTTAAGAGGGCCTAGAGCCCCTTTTGTCAGATTACCGTCTTTTATTTACACTGGTGTAGCCCAACAAGGTCAAATTCACTGCACCAAATTTACAAAGTGGCACATTGCATGCATTGAGCCACTTAGTAACCCCATGCGCTGCATTATGCCTGCGCCAGGCATAACGTATGCAAGGGGGGTGTTCCCTTGTTAGGGGAACTGCAAAAATGACACAGTGGAATCTAAGAGATTCTACTGCATAATTTGTTTGTGGATACTTTGATGACTTGCGCAGAGCAGACATTAAAAGGGGGCATACCTTTCCTTTGAATGGGCACCTATGTTCTGTGCAGGATTAGCGTCAAAGTTTTGGTGCTAATCCTACACAGTACATCAATAGTGTCACAAATTTTGATGCTGTTGCCCCGACCCTGTGGCATGGTGCACTGTATATAAAATATGGCACACACATGGTGGTGATAGAGTGGTGCTAAGAGGCACAAGAAAAGTGGTGCTGCATTGGATGCAGCACCAATTTTCTTAAATCATGTTTTTTCTTCAGTGGACCTAACTTGGTCCTTGTATTCGGCTTCACCACAGTTAGCCTGAACTTGTGACTTTGACCTGGTCTGGTGAAACCAGATATCTACAGTTAATGCTTTGTGTGTTGTGATTTTAGGCATAATTTTTCACCTAAATCTTTAAACTTGCATATCTCCAGGTGTATTAATTTGGTTTGTATAATTTTGGTCTCAAATAATCTATTTTACTAAATTTTGTTGGATTTTTCTTGTGTTGTGTTTTCACTTTAGTATTGTTTGAAGTGCTGCATAAATACACATTGCCCTTAAGTTAATCCTTAGTGATTTGTGCAAAGTTCCAGCTGGTTGAGCACAGGTTAATTTTGGGTTTGCTTGTGACTTCACCCTGATAGGAATTGTGGTTGCTACTTGAGTAGGGTTTCAGCCCCCTCAACCACTAACCCAATTTCCCATATGCGTTAATAGCATAATCCCAACCATAGTCTATAAAAAAAAAGCGTGCAGTTTCACTCAACCCTAATTTTGAACACCAACAGTAAAATTACTTGTATTTGTGTATTCCATACATTCTCATATGCACACCTACTTTGAAGTGATAGTGATATGTGCACCTGACTTGGCAGTGCTTCCACATAATAGTGAGCTTGTAAAAAATTATTTTTAGCCATGATCTGGCTTTAGGCTGTAAGACCACAAAGAAAATGTTGGCATGCTTCCACCTTTGGTGGGGGTAACCACATTCACATATGCTGCTTGTTGCTAGAAATGTATCAATATTGGCTGAAATCTGTAATGGAAGCTACAAAACATAGCAATAACAGAGCACAGCAACACATGCTGAAACCACAACAAACCATTACAACTAACTACTAACCTGCAACCTAGCAACAATGAAATGGCCTCAATATCACTACAGCACAGTAACCCAATAAAATACAATAGAGTAAAAACCTCAAAACACATCACTTACCGCACAATAAATTACAAGAAGCAAGCAAAACACGACCAAACTGGCACCCCTAAACCTTATAACACAACAAAATTTTATTTTCTGTTGGATTTGACATTTTGGTGTGCTCTGTTGTAGGCTTAATTCTGTTTTCTATTTGTATTGTGTTGTGCTTTGATGTGGTTTTGGTGTATTGTTGTATTTGCTTATTGGTCGGTCGTGCTTGTGATGTGCTTTGTTGTTGTGCTGTGCGGTGCTTGCTGCCTCTGTGTTAATGTTGTGGTCAGTGTTGAAGTTTTGTTTTGTTGCTTGTGCACATTCAATTTCAGCAAAGTGATGATCTCTTATGTTGTCCAGTTTGCTGATGGACTTTTTTGATATTTTGTATTACTGGAGTGTTTTGTTGCATTGTATTACCTTGTATTGTGCCTTAGTGGTGTTGCTTTTGTCAGTGGGTTGCGTAAGTGTGCTCTATTTTCTTATCTTATGTTGACATGTTAGTGTTGTATTGTGGTTGGTTTATTTTGTTGTATTATCATGTTGTACTCTGTTGTTAATTCGGTGTTTTGTGTTTGTGTTCGGTTGTGCTGTCATTGCATCTTGTTCTTATGTTATGTTTTGTTCATGCGGTGGTCTTATGTTGTTCTGCTGTATTGTATTGCTATTATGGTTTTGTCTTACAATAATACTGCAATAAGCCACTTTCACAATATGGTGGTAAAATGCGTTTGCACCAAGCAATGTCCTATTTATCACCACAGTCACGTAGTGGTGCAATATTTTTTGATTCAGAATACAGATGTACGAAAATATTTTGTTCCGGCTTGCTTTTCTAGTCATAAACTGTCCACATGTTTACATTGGTTAACGTGTTAGGACACCTCTTGCACAGATTTGTGAGGATCCAGAGAGTCTCAGGGTATAACATAGGTATACGCCATTGGCTAATTTACTTACAGGAAAGATCTATGGCCCCCAGTATGTCCCTGGAGGTCTTCTGACAGGCTGGAAGAATATACCACCACATTATGAGATTGCCAACCGGCCACTTATCCACTTCTCCACTTCTCCACTCATACCACCATGGCGGTATGAGCCCCTGGGCCGGAGATGTCTATCTCCAGCCTGGCGGCCGGCATAGTACCGCCCATGGCATTATGAGCCGGCCTACCACCATGGTTTTCGTGGCTTTAGCAATGCCACAAAAACCATGGAGGAAGGCCCTACCGGTGACAAGGAATTCCTTCCCTGTCACCGGTAGGCGGATCCCCCACCAACACTCACCTGATGCCCCCCACCCTCCCTCTGTCCAAACTCACCCCTCCCACCCACCTACACATACTAACCCCCCTCCAATCCACTCACTCAGCACCATACATGCACACACCACACAACTGACCCCACCCCCACAGCCACACACGCACACATCACCCCCCTCTAGCACCCCCACTACAGTCAGAGCACCCCTCACCCCAAACCCTCCTACCCACATACACGCACACAGGCACCCACACACACCAGGCATACACCCATTCACTTACACTGACATACACTCATTCATTCACACACTGACATATACACATTCATTCACGCATACTTCCAGACATGCTCACACACATTCTTACACACAATCACACTGATATGCACTCACTTCACCATTCTTACATGCATTCACTCACACGCATACACCCATGCAAACAACACACACAGACGCATACACACTCAGACATTCATGCTTACACTTAGACACACATACAACACCCCCACCCTGCCACCCCCATCCCCTGTCGGAAGCCCGACTTACCTTGTTCGAAGAGGTCTTCTGGCAGGGAACGGGAAGGAGTACCAAGCCAGAAGCATCAGATGGACAAAGACACTGCAAGATAATGCCAATGCAATTTCCCATTCCCTACACATAGGCCATCATTTTAACATTGTTGATACATACCGCCTACCGCTGCAGTAAAGGCTGCCAACATACTGCCACAGGAGCTACCATCCGTCCACCATATTATGAGCACTGCCTGACTTCTGCCACAATAAGGGTGGAAATCCAGCAGTGCTCATGGTGGTGGACAGTGGTAAGCTGGAACTGCTACCGCCAGCAGCCCTCCACCAGCAGAACACTGCCAGGGCATATTGATGGTCATAATGCGTCTCCTGCAGCACCTCACATTTGGCTTCCGTGACTTTCTTTTTGTTGGAAAATGGGTTATTGGTAAGGGCAGGTAAGTACCTACACTTAGCAATAGGCCACTAACCTCCACTAAGGTCCAGTTAGGTCTCAGTAAATTAAACCCAGCTCAACCCTTGGTAGCTTGGCAACGAGCGTCAAGGCTTAACTTAGGAGACAGAGTGTAAAGCATTCAAATATCACAAAACAGTAATTAAATAAAACACAGGAAACAGTTTAGAAATCCAAAACCAATTTATAAAAATAGATTATATTTTATCTTTAAAATGACACCAAAACGAATAAAATCAGATAAGGGGAACCGGAGATATGAATTTTAAAGAATTATTATTTTTTTAGTGCCCAGAAACAAAAAGCGCCAATCGGGTCATCTGGTTGCACCTCGACCGGGTCAAAGTCAAAGGCTCAGGCCGACCGCGATGGAGCCCTGCTCGGCTACAGGCCTCGGTTAAAATGTTACCTTCACACTTAGGGGGTCATTCTAACCCTGGCGGTCGGTGTTAAAGCGGCGGCCAAACCGCCAACAGGCTGGCGGTAAAAAAAATGCAATTCCGACCCTGGCGGAAACCGCCAACAGAGACCGCCACTTTAACACACCGCCCACCACGGCGGGACAAACAAACAGCACGGCGGTCACCGCCAACAGACATGCGGGAGACAATGTACCGCCCACCCTATCACAACCCACCAATCCGCCACCTTTTCCGGGGCGGTAGCCCTGCCGATAAAAACACGGCGGAAACAGCCATTTCAAGTGGAAAACGCTCACCTCCATACACCCCACGAGGAATCTGGACAGCATGGAACCCGAACTACACATCCTACCAGCCATTGTCTTCCTGCTCCTCTACCAGGAGCACGAACGCCGGCGCAGAAGACAACGGTGAGTACTGCACCTACGACACAGGGGAGGGGGAGGCAAAAAATTACGGGGACACACATATGCGACACACCCACCCTCACCCTCAACCACTACAACACACACATCAAAGCATAGAAACACATCACAGTTACACCCCCAAAGCCCCCGGAAGAATGCAAAGGCAAAAGGAAATGATTATAAATATAGAATTATATTGTAAGACTGAGTATAAAATATATCACACATCTATAACTTTATATACATAAATTGTCCAGTCCGATATGTCTATCAGCCATTGTTCGTGGGCAACTGGGCCAAAACACATGGGCAAAGCCCACACAGGATACCTGCCTCCAACGGAGAGAACACTGCAGGGGCATCAGATAGGAAAACTACAGGCACCTCAGGGGGAAGGGGGGCACCTCAGCCAGATGAGTCCACGACGCCAGATCCACGAGGGGCCTCCATGGCCACTGTGCCATCCTGGGTAGTGCAAAGCCACAGTCTCACAAGTCTCTACAGTGGGTGGGTTGCCCACTGTGCCATCCTGGGGAGTGCAAAGCCACAGTCTCTCAAGTCTCTACAGTGGGTGGGGTGCCCACTGTGCCATCCTGGGGAGTGCAAAGCCACAGTCTCTCAAGTCTCTACAGTGGGTGGCTTGCCCACTGCCATATCCTGGGGAGTGCAAAGCCACAGTCTCTCAAGTCTCTACAGTGGGTGGGTTGCCCACTGTGCCATCCTGGGGAGTGCAAAGCCACAGTCTCTCAAGTGGATAACAGTCTCCACTGGTACTGGAGGGGGACTAGTGCCCAGAGTGCTTCGTGCAGCCCTGCCCGACACAGATGCGGGCCTGCCCCTTCCGCCAATGGGCCAGCGGTGCTTGAGATGAAGGGCCCAGTTCAGCAGTTCCTGAGACGGCAGTGCCCAGCGGAGCGGTGCTTGAGATGAAGGGCCCAGCGGAGCGGTGCTTGAGATGAAGGGCCCTGTTCAGCGGTGCTTGAGACTGCGGTGCCCTGTTCAGCGGTGCTTGAGACGGCGGTGCCCTGTTTAGCGGTGCTTGAGTTGAAGGGCCCAGTTCAGCGGTGCTTGAGACGGCGGTGCCCTGTTCAGCGGTGCTTGAGATGAAGGGCCCTGTTCAGCGGTGCTTGAGACGGCGGTGCCCTGTTCAGCGGTGCTTGAGACGGCGGTGCCCTGTTCAGCGGTGCTTGAGATGAAGGGCCCAGTTCAGTGGTTCCTGAGACGGCGGTGCCCTGTTCAGCGGTGCTTGAGATGAAGGGCCCAGTTCAGCGGTGCTTGAGATGAAGGGCCCAGTTCAGCGGTTCTTGAGATGGCAGTGCCCAGCGGAGCGGTGCTTGAGATGAAGGGCCCTGTTCAGCGGTGCTTGAGACGGCGGTGCCCAGCGGAGCGGTGCTTGAGATGAGTGTCCTGGTCAGCGGATCCGGCCTAGGCATGGATGTCACTCGCCACCTGACATGTGGCTGGTGGGGCCTTCCTGCCCATCTGTCTGGTGGCTTGCGGGGCCCTCCTGGGCTGCAGTTCTCGGCCTGTGGGTGTCCTCCTGCCCACCTGGGACGTGGCTTGCGGGGCCCTCCTGGGCTGCAGTACCGGGCCTGTGTGTGTCCTCCTGCACACCTGGGATGGGGCTGGTGGGGCCCTCCTGGCCAGCTGGCCTGCTGCCGGACTTGTCGGGCGTGCTGCCCTTCCCATCCTTCCCTGCACGCTTGTGGCCCTTTCCCACCTTCGGCGATGTGCCAGGTGGCACCCGACTTCCTGCCGGAGCCAATGTAGGGATTTTTGTCCCTGGGGTCTTTGGTCGCTCGCGCCGGGCACTGGCAATCTTAGGATGCTTTTCCGGTGGTGGGCTGGCCGTCCCTTGGCTCCTAGCTGAACTGGATGCCCTTGAGGGTGGGGGACTCCACAGTCCATGGACAACAGTCTTCACAGGTCCCGGTTTTGTGGTGGCTGAGGTGCTGATTGGAGTCTTATGAGATGGACGGGTGGGGGAGTTGTAGGAAAGAGGTCAAGTTTGGAAAAGAAAAGCAATTTGGAAAGAGAGGGACGGGTAGGTGTAGTGGGTATGGGAGTGGAGGAAGAGGATGTGGTTGTGGGAGTGTGAAGTCTGGTGTCTTTGGGTGCAGGTGCTTGGGCTGGAGGCTGTCGTGAGGTGGATGAATGTTGGGTGGGTGGATGCCTGCGTTTGTGTAGTTTGGAGGAGGGGGTGACAGACACACTTGGAGAGGACACAGGGGACGTGTAAATGGTAGTGGGGGTGATGACTGCACGTGTGCGGAGTGTTCTGGTGGGTGTGCTGGTGATGGACGTAGTGGCTGAAGATGTTGTGCATGCAAGTGTGAGTGGAGACGTCACAGGGAGGGAGGAGGGAGACGAGGAGGAGGGGGACACAGTGGAGGCAGTGGCTGTTGGTATGTCTGCATGTGGATGTTGCTTGTGTGAATGCTTGTGTGATGTGTGGTGCTTATGTCTGGATGAGCTTCCCTTGGGTGTTGAGGTGTGTGCAGGCTGGTCTGTAGGTGTGTCTGGGATTGGCAGAGGTACAGGGGATTGGGTCTGGGTGGAGGAAGTTGGAGGGGGGAGGCTAGAGACAGGGACAATTGCTGCCATCAGTGCTGAGGCCAGAGCATTGAACGATCGCTGATGGGCAGCCTGACCCGAATGAATGCCCTCCAGGTATGCATTACTCTGGTGCACCTCTCTTTGTACACTCTGGATGGCATTCAAAAGGGTAGACTGCCCAACAATGATGGTCCTTAGGAGGTCAATGACCTCCTCACTGAGGGCAGCAGGGGTGACAGGGGCAGGGCCTGAGGTGCCTGGGGCGAAGGAGATGCCCACCTTCCTGGGTGAGCGGGCACGGGGCAAACGCTGAGGGGCTGCTGGGAGGGCGGTGCTGGTGCGCTGGGTGGCGGCTGTACCTGTTGTTGCGGGGGGCACGGATGTTGCCGCCACCACAAGGGAGCTCCCTTCAGAGGACGAGTCGCTGTCACTGACATCAGTATGAGTCCCCGCTGTGGAGCTCCCCTCGCCCTCCGTCTCACTGGTGAAATCCGAGTCAGTTGCATGGCCCGCCATGGCCTTGTGAGATGCAGCTCCCTCGTGCTACGATGCCACTTCTCCTCCGCCTGATGATGCTAATGCACACATGAACAGGAAGACCACAAAAAAGGGGGGGGAGGAGGAATAAAGACATGTTGAGTGCATGGATTACCGCTACCGTTGGCGGACAAGACAGACACAGAAGACCCCTGCACTACGCCGCGCACTTGGGGTCCACTACGCAATCCTTGGGACATGGCCTACAAGCCTATGGACGACAACTGCACACATAGATGACACAGGGCCATGGATACCTGGCACCCTACAGAGGTGGGGAGCGGGGGCACAGGGCCATGCCTTACGGAGGGGCCTAGCCTACAGAAATCGCCCTGGCCTAGGGATACCCACAGCCCTCCTTCCCCACCCAGACACCTCCACTGCGCGCAAAGTCAGCAGAATGTATTTGTACTCACCCCCTTGTGTCTGCTGTGATGTCCTCACGCGCCCATCCAAATCGGGGTAGGCCACCACCAGGATCCGTGACATCAGGGGGGTCAAATGACGACTGGCACCCCTCCTACGTTTGGAGGCCATCCTCAGCTGAGCCTCCGCCGTCTTCTTGCTCCAGCATCGGATGTCCTCCCACCTCTTCCGGCAGTGGTTGCCCCGTCTGTTGTGGACCCCCAGGGTCCGAACGTCCTTGGCGATGGCACTCCAAATAGCGACTTTCTGGTGGGCGCTGACCTATGTGACATGTACAGGGAGAGAAAAATTGTCATCACCTTCTGCATGCTCGATGTGAGTGGCCCCCCATCCCCACCCTTGCCATGTGGCACATGCTCTCATCTGTCGTTAGATGCATGCCTCAATCGCTCCCCTCCCCACCATCTTTCATCCACCCCACTCAACCCAGGCATTGCCCACTAAGCATGGTCCCAGTGTACTTACCTGTTGGTCTGGAGGACCGTAGAGTAGCGCATACTGGGGGAGGACCCCATCCACAAGTTTCTCCAACTCCTCTGCAGTGAAGGCAGGGGCCCTTTCCCCAGTCGCATGAGCCATTGTCTCTTCCAGACCGAGGTCACAGCAGCACTTGCAGTGTAGGTCCTCTCCTGTCGAAGATCAGGTATCGAGTGATTAAGCAGATAGAAAATGGTGGTCACGCCCGCGCCGGTGCGTACCGTGGCGGTGCGTATCGCGACCGCCGGCGCACATCGTCATTGGTTCCTGAAACCCATAGGGTTCAATGTTAACTAATGCGGCTTAGCGCAGCAGTCTTCGACCGCCTACCGCCGCGGTGTGCCACGCCAGCGCATTGACCTCACATCCCACTGTCGCACTTCACAGGTCAGGCAGCCACCATTTCAAGGGCCCACATGGCCTAATTACCAACTGCGTCACACATACCTAGGCCATGCACCAACACTCATTCAAGCCATTCAATGCATTGGGAATCGTGTTATGTGCAAGCTGTGGTTACGTACCTGTGGGTTGCTTGACTCTGTGCTCGCTGTTGTCCTTCATAGGCACCGTCCGCTGGGACATGCGAGGAGATGGAGGAATCTTCCCGTGTACAGACCGCTGGTGGACCTGTCGACAATGGAGGAATGACATGTCATACTGACATACAGGCTTGACCGAGCCACTATACAGGAACTGTGTGTCCAGCTGGAGCCAGACCTGATGTCACCCATCCGCCAACCCACAGGGATCCCCCCTCTAGTGCAGGTGCTGTCAGTACTCCATTTCTCAGCAGGTGGGTCATTTCAAACAACAGTGGCCATATCATCAGGGATGTCCCAGCCTATGTTTTCCAAGGTGTTGTCCAGAGTGTTGTCTGCCCTGCTGAAAAACATGCAGAGCTACATCGTTTTCCCTGAGGTGGGGGATTTGCCTACAGTGAAGGGTGATTTCTATGCCCTTTGGACATATCCCCAACATCATAGGTGCCATTGATGGGACACATGTTGCTTTGGTCCCCCCCAGCAGGAGTGAACAGGTGTACAGGAACCGGAAGAGTTATCATTCCATGAATGTACAGATGGTGTGTTTGGCTGACCAGTACATCTCCCATATTAATGCCAAGTTCCCTGGGTCAGTGCATGACGCCTACATCCTGCGGAATAGCAGCATCCCGTATGTGATGGGTCAACTCCAGAGGCACCGGGTGTGGCTATTAGGGGACTCTGGTTACCCCAACCTGTCCTGGCTACTGACCCCAGTGAGGAATCCCAGGACAAGGGCAGAGGAACGGTACAATGAGGCCCATGGGCGGACTAGGAGGGTGATCGAGTGAACCTTTGGCCTCCAGAAGGCCAGGTTCAGGTGCCTCCATATGACAGGTGGATCCCTAATGTACTCACCAAAGAAGGTGTGCCAGATCATTGTGGCCTGCTGTATGCTTCACAACCTGGCTTTGCGCCGCCAGGTGCCTTTTCTGCAGGAGGATGGTCCAGATGGTGGTGTTGTAGCAGCTGTGGAGCCTGTGGAGAGCGAAGAGGAGGAAGCCGAAGAGGACGACATAGAGAACAGGAACACAGTAATACAGCAGTATTTTCAGTGACACACAGGTAAGAGTAGACACCGGCATATTACATTTACTTAATGACTCCTACCTCTCTACTGTCTGACTTTTTCCCCCAGTGTATGGTAACTGTGTTGTGACTTTCCCTTCCGTTTTCAGAGATGTGGGCCCCACTGCGTGACATCTGCTTTGTTTCCCCATGGACTACAGCTGTGTGACAGCGGTTTGTTAGCATCACAATGTGAATGAACATTTTGGCACGGTCATGTCTAATACATTTGTTCTAAATCACAGCCAGACTTCAGATTGTTTTGTGCAATAAGTGTTTTTATCCAAGTGCTCTAAATTGGATGGGTGGTTGCAAATCGGTGAGGGGTGATGGTGGAGGATTGTCCATGGCAGAGTCCAGACTATCAGTTTCACAGGTGCCTTGTCCAAATGCCTGTGGGAAGTGGAGCTGGGGCAGTTTAAGGTTGGACAGGGTGACAATGTGGGACAGTGGGATGACAATCAGGGTATCCTTTGCTGGCGGGGGTCTTGACATCTTACTCTGTCTTCTTCCTGGATCTCAGGTCCCGCTTGCGGGGTGGTTCTCCTTCTGCAGGGGGTGGGGTTCTGGTGGCCTGTTGGTCTTGTGTCGGGCCTCCTGTCCACTAGCGCCGGCGGAGGTGGTAGGCAGTTCTTGGTGCATGCTAGTGTCAGGGGCCCTTTGAGGTGCCACAGTGTCCCGCAATGTCGTGACTACCTCATTCAGGACCACTACGATGGTACCCATGGCGGAACTGATGTTTCTTAGTTCCTCCCTGAACCCCATATACTGTTGCTCCTGCAGAAGCTGGATCTCCTGAAACCTGGCCAGGACCGTCGCCATCGTCTCCTGGGAGCGGTGGTATGCTCCCATGATGGAGGAGAGGGCCTTGTGGAGAGTGGGTTCCCTGGGCCTGTCCCCCCCCTGTCGCACAGCAGCCCTCCCAGTTCCCCTGTTTCCCTGGGCCTCTGTCCCCTGGACCGTGTGCCCACTACCACTGCCCCCAGGTCCCTGTTGTTGTTGGGGTGGTGGGTTAGCCTGGGTTCCCTGTAGTGGTGGACACACCGCTGATTGACGTGTCCTGGGGACAGAGGTATGGGCCCGCTGGGTGGGTGCTGTGCTGGTGTTCCCAGAGGGGGGAAGGTCTACTGTGGCCTGTGGCTGTGTGAGGGGAACCGACTGTCCCGAGGTCCCCGATGGACCGGGCTGGTCATCTAGATCCTGGGAGACAGAGCTGCTGTCCTCGCTGTGGGCCTCTTCTGGGGGTGGAGTGGACATTTGTGGACCCTCCTGCGCGGTGACATGGCGTTCGGGTCCTGCAGGGGTATAAAAGTATGGTTATTGCTTCTGTGTGTGTCATAGCGTGCAATGGGTGGGTACCCGTGTACCCCAGTGCTGGCATTCCTTTGTGGGGGCTGTTGTGACGGTGGTTGGGGGGGGGGTTGTATGTGTATGTGCAGTGGGCATGTTTAGGTGATGGGTGTCCATGCTTTGTGGACGCATGCAGGGCTAGGTGTTGGGATGGGTGGGTTGTGATGGTGAGACAGTTGCAAGGAGTAGGATGTGATGGGGGTGAGGGTGGGGGTATGAGTTGGCATGCAGGTGGGGTGGGGGGAAGAAGTAGTTAAGATTTGCTTTACCAGAGTCCATTCCTCCGCCTACTCCAGCGCGGCCCTCAGGATGCAGGATGTTCAAGACTTGCTCCTCCCATTTTGTAAATTCTGGGGGAGGAGGTGGGGGTCCGCCGCCAGTCTGCTGACCGCGATGTTGTGCCTGGATACCATGGAACGCACCTTCCCCCGTAGGTCGTTCCACCTCTTCCTGATGTTGTCCCGATTTCTTGGGTGCTGTCCCACAGCGTTGACCCTGTCCACTATTCTGCTCCACAGCTCCATCTTCCTGGCAATGGTGGTGTGCTGCACCTGTGCCCCGAACAGCTGTGGCTCTACTCGTACAATTTCCTCCACCATGACCCTGAGTTCATCATCAGAGAACCTGGGGTGTCTTTGCGGTGCCATGGGGTGGTGTGGGTGATGTGTAGGGTGGATTGTGTGGTGCTAAGTGTGGTGATGTGTATTGTTGTGTTGTGTGAAGTGCGTGCAAATATTGCTGGGTGACAGTGAATTGGGCGTCTGGGTGCTCGGATGTCTTTTCTCGTGCGTGTTCACGAATCTCTAGGAGTGGAGGTTTGTGGGTGATGTGGGTGTGTATTTTATATTTAATAGGGTGTGTGGGAGTGGTGCATGTATGTGTCTCAGGTGTGTGTATTTTGAATTGTCCAATGTGGTTGTATTTTGTAAGTGTGTGTGTATTTTGAGCGCGGCGGTGTGTACCACCAATGGAATACCGCGGTTGAAAGACCTCCGCGTGGATTCGTGTGTCGTGATAGTGTGGGCGTATTTCTGTTGGCGTGACGGTGGAGGTTTGGTCAACGCCAGTTTCTCGCTGCCCTTTGGTGTGGCGGACTTTTGTGGAAGTCTGAATTTTGGCGGTTTGCCTGTTGTGGGTCAGAATGACCGTGGCGGTTTACCGCGGCCGCGGCGGTGTTATGGCGGTCTTCTGAACAGCGGTAAGCACCTTTTACCGCCGAGGTTGGAATGACCACCTTAGTCTTTTTTTCGAAGATTTTCTTCAGCGGGATGAACCTGCCAGTCCAATCCGACCTCCTGGAGCCCTTCTCCGGATACGCGATGCTGGAATCCTCGGTGGATATTTTTACCTCCGGACTTAGTCGTTTTTTCGAGGTGAAAATCCTTTGACCGGGGTAAACCTGGATCTTGATCCGACGTCCATGCAGCCCTCCTCGGATATGCTGGCTGGGAGGTCCCGGTCAACTTTTTACCTTCGGACTTAGTCTCTTTTTCGGAGATTTTTGTTTACCGGAACGAACCAGCAAATCAGGCCGGGTCGCGGTTGAGGCAAGCCGGCTAGAGTTGCCGCGGCGGGTCGGTCCCTCTATGGAGCTTTTTTTCAAAAGTTGTCCAAACTTCTGGGGCTTCTCCCAGATGTCCTTTTAAGGTTCTTTTGGGGTTCACAGCTCACCCCAAGGGTCCAGAAGTTCTGAGATGGTCCTTGGGGGTGCGGACTACAACTCCCAGAATGCACCTGGCGCAAACTCATTTTTGGCCACTGGACAGTGGTCAGCTGGTCGCTTTCTTCAGGAGTTGGTGCAGGGGACTCTGGATAGCAATTTTTCACCTGTAGCAAACAGGGAGTCCCTCCTTGAACCAGTTGAAGCCAGGCAAAGTTCTTCTTGTGGTGAAGCCCAAGTGTGCAGCTGGTGCAGTCCTTCAGAGTGCAGGTTCCAGGTGCAGGCCAGGGGTCCAGCAGGGCAGTCCTTCTTCTCCTTTGGTTCTTCCTTGTCCCTGGTTCTCCAGTCAGGTGCAGGGTCCTTCCCCCTGTGATGACCACTTCCTGGGAAGTGTGGCAAAAATCAATCCCAGGAGGCAACATTCTCTAAAAATCCATCATGGCTGAATCTGATTTTTGGAGGTTACATCTGGCTGAGCCCACCCACTGGTGTGGCTAAAAATCATAAACACACCCCTCTCCTGCCCTCTCCTAATCTAATCAAGGGGGCACCTAGTTGTCTGGGGTTGCAGGATGTGGGGGTGTTGCTTGTTGCTCCAAATGTCCTTCTCTGTCTTTGAAGACCAGTTTGGCAGCCCTCCCCCTTCCTGCCTCACCATCTGCTGAGGGGAGATTCCCTCCCACAGGCACATTCCTTTGTGTGAAGCCAGGCCACTTCACACCTTATCAAGGCAGCTTGGCCAAGCTACTAGAGGCTGACCAATCAGAGCACAGCAGCAAAACAATGCAGGGCTGAAATGGGCAACTTTTCAGGTAAAGTTTAAAACTCTTTACCTGAACAAGTTATATTAAATCCCACAACTGGAAGTTGTGGGATTTATTACAACAATTAATTTGATACCAAACTCTTGGTATGCATCATTTAAGGAGACTTTAAAAATTAAAATAAAGCCTCCCCATTCTAGCCTATGAAGGCCATTTACTACAATGAGGGAAAACCAAATTTGGCTGTTTTTACCTCACCAGGGCTTATAAAACTATTTTTATAAAGTCCCTGCTTATAGTTACATGGCACCCAGCCCTAGGGTCACATAGGGCACATCTTAGGGGTGACTTATATGTAAAAATAAGGTAGTTTGAGACTTTGGAACTACTTTTAATTCCAAAGTCGAATTTGCATATAACTTTAATTTAAAAGCAGCCAGCAAGGCAGGCCTGCCTTTAAAATGACACTGGGCACCTCAGCAGTGCACCTATGAGTGCACTACCTATGCTGTGGTCCCTAAACCTACATGCCCTACCATATACTAGGGACTTATAGGTAGGTTAACTTAGCCAATTATAATTAGCCTAATTTGCATATCCATTTTACATAGAGCACTGGCCCTGGGACTGGTAAGCAGTACCCAGGGCACAGCCAAGAGTCAGTAACCACCAGTACATGTCCAAAAAGTGTGGGGGTGACCAGGGCAAAAAGGAGGACTTTCCTACACTTTTTTGCTGCCCTCTTGTCTTCAATAGCTTGGTATGTGTCTGGTCTTATCTATTCTCTCCTCTTCCTTCTCTTGGTCCCCATGCATATTTCTCAGCACTTCACATATATTGAAGAGACCTGCTCCCATTTCTTGTTAACTGCATCTGCAGCTGGCTCAGACTAAGGTTCTGTGTCTGCCAGGAGTTGGAACCAGTTGTTAATTTGTAAGATGAATGCCTTCTCGGTCATGGAGCCCTGTAATTTTGCCACATCAAAGTGCTGTCATCCTGACGTCTTGCATTCTGTTTTTTTGAGCTTCAGCTTTAAAAGATTGGTCACTAGATGGTGATCACTGCAGACTTCTTCTCCCCTTCTTATTCCGACATCTTGCAGTGAGCATCTCCAGGTTTTGCTTATCATCAGGTGGTCAATCTGGTTTCTGTTTCTGTCAATGAATGAGCACCAAGTTAGTTTGTGAATATCACATTGAGACTCCCGTCTTTGACCAGTTCATTTGTGGTGCAAAATTCCAATAGTATTTTTCTGTTGTCTTTCATTGTTCCACAACCTTCCTTTCCACTGGCTCGGCCATGGTTTGTGTTGTCATTTCCCATTTTGGCACTCAAGTGTCCCATCACAACTTTCAGGACATGCTTTGACACAGCTTCAAGCTCAGCTTGCATCTGTCGGTAGAATATATCCTTGACTGTTTCCTCTACAACATTAGTTACAGCATAGCACTGGATAATGGTGGTGTTGATGTTTCTGCCTTTTTACTTGGCTGTCAGGAGTCTTTTGTTTACAGGCTTTTACTCACTTAGGTATTACTCTATCCCTTGCTCAGGCTGATGGCTACTGCTTTGTGATGTTCATCATCGTCCACTCTGAGTACAGTACCATTTCTCCTGTGATATTTTTCATTTTGCAGATCTTGTCCATCTACCTTTGCTAACCCCAGGCTGTGTAAATTGTAATACCTCATCTCAGATGTTACTAAAGCCGATTTTCCCGTGTCATACATAGTTTGTGCATTCTAGAATCTGATTCTGCTCTTGCACTTAGCATTCAGAACTTGTGTCATCCTGTCAGAGTATCCTTGTGTCTTTGACTGCTGTCAGTCATACATATCTCATGCACAGACTCTAGAATTACCTTGTGCCTAGAGGTTGTAATGGTTATTGCTGTTGTTTCTGTAAAAAATTTGTTTTAAGGGGCAAGGGTGTTAGCCTTGTTCTCAACCCTCAACTTGGAGGACCAGCTGATTTGTCTGGTGTCTACCATTTGACTTTCTGGCCCGAGCAACCCTGCCAGGAGACTAAGCTCCAGCCAGCTTCGCTCTCTAGGTCACTAAGCCATGCAAGCTCCTCAATCACTTCAAGTGTCGATCCTCCGAGGAGGTTGAAAGGGGCCTAGCAGTGAAAAATGTCACAGCAGGCCTCAAAACTGAAGCAGACATCATCAAACAAAAGAACTTTCTGGAATCCTATTGTTGGTGGTTGTTAGCAAGGCAGGACTGATTAAAGGGAACCGAGACCCCTTGACTTTTGTATACTAACGTGTTAGAAAACCAGCCATTGCTTCTTCTAGTCTGGCTCATGCCATGCTGAAGTCTTAGCATATCTGGCAGGCGTAAATACCTCATCTGTTGTTTACTGGCTTCCGATGCCAGAAAATTGACCATCAAAGACACATCCGCTGTAATGGGATCAACTTGTCTTCCCAAACACCAGCAACACCAGAGAGACCAAGCTGATCTATAAGCCTTCTTTGTCTCAGGAGCTGTAGCCCGGTCAATGAAGGCTGCAGCTTCTGCCGAAATTGAAACGCTAGATCAGGATTCCCCGAATTTTTCCAGGCCGATAAGATCAGGGACTCTTGAAGTATTAGACTGTGCCGGAGGCCTTGATGATTGGTCAGGAGGTCTGGGAAGGAAGGTATCAGAATCGGAGATTCGATTGACAGTTCCAGGAGGGCAGGGAACCAAACCTGGGAGTGCCAAAAAGGGACTATGAGAACTAAAGAGGCTTGTTGACGTCTGACTTGTGCCAGAACTCTGGGATTCAAGATAAAAGGAGGAAAGGCGTAATTGAGGGAAGACGACCAATCCTGAGTAAACGCATCGAAGGCTAGAGCTAGAGGGTCTGGAAGCCAGCTGAAAAATCGAGGAAGTTGAGCGTTTAACCATGAAGCAAAGAGATCTATATGAAAGGGACCCCACTTGAGTACCAGGGCATTGAACACCTGTAAGTTGAGCATCCAATCGCTGGAATCCCGAAAGAAACGGGAGTACCAATCCGCTACCAGATTGAGATTGCCTGGCAGATATTCGGCTTGAACCGAGATTTTGTTTTGAAGACAGAACTCCCAAAACCCTTTCGCTAATTCCGCTAAAGGTTTGGGTTTTGTGCCTCCTAGCCGATTGATGTAGCGCACCGCTGAAATGTTGTCCATTCTGAGCAGAACCGGACAAGAAATCCTGTCTCTTGCGAGGCTCCTGATTGCAAAGGAGCCTGCAAGCATCTCTAAACAGTTTATGTGCAATTTTTACTCCTCTAGAGACCATGAACCTCCAGTCGAGATTGCACCACACCGGGCTCCCCAACCCGAGAGACTTGCATCTGACTCTAATACAAGATCTGGGGCTGATGCAAAGATAGTTCTGCCGTTTCAGGCGTCTAAATGGTCTATCCACCACTGAAGTTCTGCACGTGAATCTTGGTCTAGAGCTATAACATCTGAATAAGCTAGACCTTTTTGGATATGCCGAATCTTTAGTCTTTGTAATGCTCGATAATGCAGAGGACCCGGAAAAATCGCTTGAATTGAGGACGAAAGCCGACCCACAATCCTTGCTAGAGATCTGAGGGATATATAAGAACTGCGAAGAATCAGGAGAATTTCGGACTTTATGGATTTGATCTTTGATGACGGCAGAAGGAGAGTAGCTGATACGGAATCCACTAAAAAGCCTAGAAACTCGATTTGTTGAACTGGATCTAAAGAAGATTTCTCGTAATTTACGATAAAGCCCAGATCCTCTAACAGAGCGCAAGCAAGACGAACTTGAGACAGTAGCAAGGTGCGACTCTGACTCATGATTAAAATGTCGTCCAAGTAAATCACCAGGCGGACGCCTCAAGCTCTGAGAAAAGCCGCCACTGGCTTCATTAATTTTGTGAAGCACCACGGGGCGGAGGAAAGGCCGAAGGGAAGAGAAGTGAAACGAAAGTACTGACCTGCCCAGAGGAATTGGAGAAACTTCTGCGAGACGGGATGCATGGGAACCGATAGATAAGCATCCTGAAGATCCAATCTTACCAACCAATCGCCCCGAAGAAGAGTATCTCTGAGATGAAGAATGGTCTCCATCTTGAAATGCCGATAAAGAACAAACTGATTGAACTGTTTCAGATTGATGACTGGACGCATTTTCTTGTTCTTTTTCTGAACTAGGAAAACGGAACTGAGGAAACCTGAAGGATCTAGAGAACAAGGAATAATAGCCTGTTTTTGCAAAAGAGATTGAACTTCTAACGAGATTAAATCCGCCATTTGATTTGAAAACTGAGGAAGGGGAGGAAAAACCTCTTGAAAAGGTTCTGAAAAGAGTTCTATAACATAACCTCGTACCGTGTTTAAAACCCAAGGATCTTTTGTAAGATTCTCCCATTTTGACAGACATTGCGCAATGCAACCCCCCACCACGGGAGTAAAGGAAGTCTGACTTACCGAGCTGTGCCGCACTTCTGGTGTTATGGCCTCCTTTAGCCCTGAAGCCCCTGCTTCTTTGGGGATAGAATTGAGGCCTGTAATCTTGATAGGTGTTCTGATAGGAACCGCAGGAACCTTGATTGGCGTAGGTTCGGCCGGCAAAGCGGTTCCTACCTCTGCCGGCCCTGGTGAAAACCCGAGAAGCAAACACCTTCTTTAAAGATTGCTGTGCCTTGTCCAACGACGAAAAAGTAGTCACATACTTGCTTAGCTCCTTGATGAACGAATCACCAAACAGCAAGCCTTCTGCTTTTACCCCTGGATCCGAACTGGCTAAGTTAACCAACTTTGGGTCCAACTTAAGTAGGAGTCCTTTCCTCCGTTCGTGAGTAATGGAGGAATTAGCATTCCCTAACAGGCATACAGCACGCTGTGCCCATAAAGAGAGTTCTTCTGGGTCAATGGCCACTTGTTCCAGCCGAGCTGATTCCGCTATATCAAATATGCGGGTCAAGGGACCCACAATGTCCAAAAGCTTATCTTGGCATGTGGACCAGGCTTTATCTACCCCTTTACGGGGATCTTTGCCGTATCTGGTAAAGAACGTCAGTAGTGAGGAATCAATCGCTGGAGTCGCCGTTATTTTAGAAGACAAAGCCGGGCGAGGACACTCCGATTTTAATTTCGCCCGGACCTGTTTATCCAAGGGAGTTCGGAGTCTGGCAGTGACATAGTTCGCCACATGCTCTGAGGTGAGCCACTCGGTGGAATTTGGGTGTTGAATATCTCCAGGGTCAAACATAGGTACCCCTTCTGAATCCAGAATAGCTGAGGACCCTGAAGCATGTTTGGCTTTTTTGAGAGGAGGAGGGAAGAACAACTCCCCAACATCCTCATCCGAACTATCCGCATCCGAATCAGGAGCGTTCACTTCATCATCTGTGTCCAAAATGTTTGTTATTTTAATAGGGGATGATATGTGTTTAGTTTTCACCATGCATTTTCTCACAGACTTAGCTATTAACCCCTCCTTGTTAGGAGGCCCATGAGGATCCACGTCCTCTGCCATGTGTGAAACACTGTCACTTCCAGTTAGCGTCGCTTTTACATTTTTTGAAGAGATTTGACACTTTCTGCCTTCCCCCGCAGAATGGGCCAGCATGGTCTTGGACACAATATTAACCACAGAGTTTTCTAAATTTTTCGAAAGTTTTTGCCAAGAGGCAACCATAGCCTGATCCACAGAAGATTGAATAAAATCATTTAAATGTTCCTTTAAAACATCTTCCTCCTCCTCCTGAGATAACTGAGGCTGGGTACTGTCCATGGTGCTGTCTGGAAACAACCCCTTTATCCTAAGACAGGCAAGGGTTAAACCTCTGTCAAAGAGAGGAAAAAGAGGTATCCGGCTCTGCCCACGGGTGGGGTTAGCTGCCAAAAAACTGAGCCGGGAGCTGACCGAGCTAACTAGCAGAAGATCAGCTTGCCAAGACGATCGCTGACCGAAACGCCGCTGTGTAGCGCCGAGGTAAGCGTGCAATTCCTTCAACGCGCAAAGGCTGAAATATGCCAACGCGCGCTGAAGAGCCCCAAACGGTCACGGAGACCGTTAACAGCTGCGCGCGACGGAAATGATGAGAAAACACATGCGGCTGACAAGCCGATCTACAAACACAAATACCAACAAATGAAAAGAATTTTAACTCTTAACGCATACCGATAATGCATTAACACATATAATGAAGAGAAAAAACGAATAATACTTATCTTGACTGAGGAGCAGCAAGAAAAGAGGGCTGTTTTCAGTCAAGATGGGTATTATTCCATGGATACGGTGGTGATTGGTGCATTGTTATAAACTACTTTTGTTCTCCCATTGGCTACTTGTCGTTTGCCTTATGGGACTTGTAGTTGATCTTGACTGGGGCTGCTATTAAAAATAAAGAAAAGACTATTGCATAATAGGAGCCTGTGGTCTTGTCATAAAATTTAGACCAGCAGCCCTAACTCTGTGATGGAGGGAGCCAAACTATTCACCAGTTTGCTGGCACTTGGGCCCAGTGCTTAATGTGTGCTTGTTGTTTCCGGTGCTGAGCACCCGCACTTAATTTTGAGGGCCGGGGCTTATTCTTCTGCTTTAAGCATTTGCTGCGAGGAAAATACACACAAGGGAAAGACGGATGAAGGGAAAAACGAAAAAGCGTCACAATGAGAAAAAGCAGAAAGCTTCAGCTGTGAGCTGAAGGGGCCGGGAGTGGCTTTAAATGGATTGAGGAGGCCCGAGATGGCTTCAGGGTTACGCCTTCTGAGTATTCCGTGTTTACACATTTAATTGCAGCAGCCGCGTGTTTGAGGAGGGCTTTGAGCACCGGCACCTTTTTATTTACAAATTAAGCACTGCTTGGGCCCCTCTTTCATCTTGCTCTGTCTCATCTTTGTGCACTTACACATGTAGCATCTTTACCATATGGTGGCTCCTCCGTGACTTTTACGTCCCTCATACGGAGTGGACTGTGACCCTGCCACATTTTACCCAGTGGGTTTGTTGCTTCGCCACATGTCGCCATGTCTTCCTTGTTCACCACCCTCTTCTCCACTGACGCACTTTTGCCATACCCTTTACCCTTTGCCTGGGCCTTTGTTAAAGGGATTTCCACTCATATTTGTACGTCTTTTCCAACTCTTCCTCCCGCCCCTCTATACCAGTCCTTGCTCATTCTACAACAGCGTTTAACTTTGACTCAAGTTTGCTTTTTCTTGTGGGTAAAGAACACAAGCATGAGTGCTGGAACCCCTACTGAAGGTTAGCAAGGCAGACACTACCAGCTCACCTCTGGCTGGGGCCCTTCAGTTGTCCAGGTGCAACCTTTTACCTGATTGAGCCACGCTGCCTTCAGGGCTACCAGACTTTGGGGACTGTAGCATTAAATCAACACTTAACAGATTCATCTTTTTGCAGCTAGTGCACAGGAAATTCAACTTTTCTCCAAGAAGTTCCTTTGTATTTCAGATGTGTACTTCCTCCAGTCAGTTCACAGGCACAAGGTGAAGTGCCATTACTAGCACCCTCCACCCATCATCACTGGTCCTATGCACAGAGCAGGGCGAAACCCCCTCCCCCATGGCATCGATTGCTTGGACAGCATCTGAATGCTCCTGTCGACACGTCTTTTACTTTGACATGACATTATTATTCATGACCTAAAAATCGCTGCTCCCATCCTGCCAGTGCTACGCCAGTTCTGACTGAACTTTTAGAATGTGGATAAAACAGCCCCAGCTCTTGATAACACAGCTCCGCCTACAATGCGGTGACTCCTATCCTGCCGGAATTAGTAAAGTGTGTATGGAAATATAATTGTAAACCTTTAGTTTTTGAAGATGATGGTTGGTCTGTGCTCTCAAAGTTCCCAACACTTCTAAAGTAATATCGTTAAGTGTGTAGTCAGAGGTTGCTGATAACCTTCCAGAGAATGAATACCCTCATTAAATTTGCAGAACTACAGTGGTTCAATAAAGAAAAAAGACTTCAGAAGCTGCGCTTTGATCTCTTTCTTTATAGCGGGGAAAACCTGTTAATTAGGTCACATAAACGTTATTGCTTTCATACGGTGTCCCCTTTTACCATTCACTTGTTCTTTCCCGGCCTTTGAAGTTTTAAAGACCATGACAGCGATATTAAAGTTTATTTATTATGCATTGCTGTTAAACTATTGCTATTAACATTCATTTTTACTCTTGGAAATTGATTGGGTAATTAAGTAAAGAGGCTGAATTTAATATCCAGACTTCATGGGAGAGTCTCTTTCTTAGCTTCTATTTGTATGGGAACGGCTTTACCTTCAGGATGTTGTCACAGCATTTTTTGTGTGACTTAATTTTTTAATTATCTGTCCTTTAGAGAATGTTAGTTATCTAATGCAGTGCAGTTTACATTGTGAAACATGCCATATACCGAGAAATATACCTAATTACATTCTACATATTAGAGTCTCGACCAAGATAGCGACACTTAGTCACAGATTTAAGAGGGCCTAGTGCCATCCAACAACACATTAGCGTCATTTATTTTACGCTAATGTGGCGTTAGATGGCCAAAAATGCTGCACAATATTTACAAAGTGGTGCACTGCACTTGCCCCACTTTGTAACCCCTTGCACCACATTATGCCTGCAAAGGGGCGTTGCAAGGGGGAACGGTCCCCTGTTAGGGGGGGCGAAAAAAATGGCACAAAGAAATCAAAGAGATTTCTTTGCATCATTTTTTCCTGCATTTTTAACATCATTTTTGGCACTAACCCTGAACAGTCCATAAATAGCATCAAACCTTTTGATGCTATTGCCCCTTACCGAGTGGCATGCTGCACCGTATTTTAAATATGTCGCACACATGGTGGCGGTAGGGGGGGGGTGCTAAGGGGTGCAAGGAAAGTGGCACTGCGCGCAGCGCCACCTTTCTTAAATATGCCTCCAAGTACATATAATATCCTTAAAGGCTGAATATGTTTTCTGGTGCATTGCAAGGAGATGGATGGGAGGCACAGCCCAGTGCTTCATTTGTAAAATAAATAAATATAACAACAATGCCATGGACCAAGATATTTCTCAGGAGACCACAATAGCTTGCACCACGGAGTCCATGCCAGAGCTGCCAATGCGAGTGCCTTCACTGAATGATAACAGTCACACTCTGACAAATGTGACAATTTGGGCTATTTTGGTTCATATAAATCTACAAGAATAGTTGCGTACCCTGGTATTAGTCTTTTCAAATGTACATTGAATTCTTGAACACTTTGTTAATTTGCTATTTACAAATATAGACAAGGCACTACCATGTAGTAGACTGTCATAAAGATGTACCACTGTTAGGTAATAAGTGCTGATGCTGAGCATCAGCAAACACTGGTACAACTTAAGCACAAAAAATGCCCCAGTTGTGACTGACCGGCCCCCCAAAACCACTGTTTGTTTTATTTCCTTTCATGAATATCTGATTATTGATAGCCTCAATAAAACCTGCACAAAGAGTATGTACAGATGATATAAAAGAATTCGGAGTAAAGACGGCAAATGCGAGGCAGCACATAACAACTTCTGTTGGCATAGGGTAGTCAGTGCCTCCATGGAAATCGCCCCAGAGTCCCATCAGTCCTAGGAATAGAAGCAACAAAATGTGTATGTCAGATGTGCAAATTTGAAAAATATCTTTGCATTCTTCATGAAGCTCTACAGAAATCTTTTCTAGAGGCCTAGTAAAACACATATCTCTGGCCTCTAAATGACATTTCCTCTAAATATTGGCTAAAAAAACCTTGCCAGAATATCATGATCAAAATATCGTAACTACAAACGTACTGTGGACAAAAATATTGACAGTAAGCACTTTTTTATGTCTAAGTTAACATTATTTTTTACTTTAATATTGATTCATTTATAATGTTTTTTATTTTGGTTTTATTTTAGCATGTATGTTATTGTAATATTATTTGTAAACAAAATGTTATTGTAATTTATATATTTTTGGGTATATTGGCGGATTCGGTGCACAGTTTTATTTGAGTATTTTAAAGGTTTTTTAATATTGTTTTTTTAATTTGTTAGATATGTTGTACGCTTCATTTATTTATCATTGTTTATTACATTTTATTTTACATTTTTACATTTTAATTTCAGGTTATAGTTTATTGGTGCTTTGGGTGGGTAGTAGTTTTTTAATTTATATATCAATTAATGTAAACTAATAATTATGCTATTTTTTTAATTGATTGCGTTCATTTATTGTTTCATATTTTAATTTACTGATTAAATAAATGTAAAGCTCTGGGTGTGGGATTTATGGGAAATTGGGTTGGTGACTTTTCCTAACAATGTTTTTATAAAATAAGATTAATTGATTAGTGTAAAGGTTATGTCATTTTTTACAGGGGCCATTTGTTTTATTTTGTTTTATTTATTTTTTTAATTTACCAAAGGATTACGTATTCTTTAAAAGTGATATAAATTAAAAAAAAATATGTTGTGTTGTATTTTGTGGGCATGATTAGATTTTTAATTAAACACATATTTTGTCATTAATGTTTATACTTGCTCAATTATAAACAATAAAATAGTTTTTTTTTTTTAAATGATTTCTTTTTGTGATAGAGAGTATTATTGTTTGTATGCCTTATTTGAGTAACATATTTAAATATTTTAGTATCTTATTTTTCACAAAATAAATATATATTTTTTTTAATTGAAATTTTTTACATGATTAAGACACACCATCCCCCTCCTCAAATGTATACTCGTCCCCTGTGGTGGTGGGACTGCAGTTAGAATAGTAAAACACCATCCTCTTGAATGTATGCACTTTCCCCATTGTTTGGTAGATTGAAGTTAAAATTGTAAAAATGAACTTCTCCCCCAAATGTATGCTCTTTTCCAATTTTGGTTGGACTTATTTCAAGATAGTAAAACCCAGACTCTTTGAATGTATGACCAATTTGCAAAGGCAGCTGTTACATATAAGCTGCATTTGCCAAGCTGTACAATTATCGAGTCAGCTCAAGATTCGTATCTCTACAAGCTACATGCCTATGACTCACCTATCAAGTCTATTTCCAGTAGCAGACTTTTTGCACACATGTCACACTGTGTTTGAGGATCTGTAAAAAAGTATAATGAGAGGTCAAAACAATGGCTTAAGACACAGGGCCTGACTTAAGAAACTTGGCGCTGCATCCAATGCAACACCACTTTTCTTGCGCCCCTTAGCGCCACCCTAATGCCACCATGTGTGCACCGTATTAAGATACAGTGCACCAAGAGGGTAGTTAGGGAACTAGCATGAACATTTTTTTCACTAGTTTGGTGCTTTGCAGGATTAGCGTAAAAAATGTTGATGCTGATTCTGCAAAGCACATTGGGGCCCATTATAATTAATGTTGTGCCTCTTTTTAACACCTGCCCTTTGCTGGTGTTAAGCATGCCACAAAAAAAGTCGCAAATAAATCTTTTAGATCTCTTTGCACCATTTTTCGGCCCCCCTAATGGGGGAATGCCCTGCTAGCAGACATTGGCCCTCATTACAACCCTGGCGGTCCAAGACCGCCAGGGCTGTTTTGGCTTAAGCACCGCCAACAGGCTGGCGGTGCTTCAGAGGGGATTATGACTGCGGCGGTAGCGCCGCGTTCGCACCGCTGGGGCCTGTGGTTTCCCGCCACATTTGCCCCGGCAGTGATAATCCGCCAGGGCAGCGCTGCCCAGGGGATTACGAGTCCCCCTACCGCCAGCCTTTTCCTGGCGGTTTGAACCGCCAGGAAAAGGCTGGCTGTACGGGGAGTCGCGGGGCCCCTGGGCCCCTGGGGGCCCGTGCAGCTTTTCACTGTCTGCATAGCAGACAGTGAAAAGCACGACAGGTGCAACTGCACCCGTCGCACGGCCGCAACACCGCCGTCTCCATTTGAAGCAGGCTCCAATGTTGCGGCCCACATCCCCGCTGGCCCAGCGGGGATGTCATAATGGGCACCACGGGAGTGCGGCCGCATTGGCGGCCGCACGGCGGTTACAACTTGGCGGGCGGCGGTTGCCGCCTGCCAATGTTGTAATGACCCCCATTATGTCTTCCGGGGGCATTTTCTTGTTCGAATCGGCAGTGTTCCCGATTCATTTCCTGCATGTAAAACTTGGTGTTAAGATCGGCAAAAGCTTGCGTGATCATTTCATAGCGTTTGTATATTCTAGTTCAAATCGGCAGTGCGCACGAATCATTTCCCGCATGTAAAACTTGGCGTTCAGATCGGCAACAGCTTGCGCGATCATTTCATGACATTTGCATATTCTTGTTAGAATCGACAGTGTGTGCGATTCATTTCCAGCATGTAAAACTTGGTGTTCAGATCGGCAATAGTGTGCACGATCATTTCATGGCAATTAAAACTTTGATATGCAGTGTTTGTTGAAGTGCACACATTTATCCTGGGCTTTTGGATTTTCTGTGAAGATGCTAAATTCAAAATGTGACAATCTTTGTGCATATTAAGTCCCTAGTACAATTCCTATTGTTTTCCAGGGAATGTTTCAGATTGCCTTTTGGCCTCATGTAAAATGCAATGTTTGTTCTGAAACATTATTCTAGAAGGTTCTTGAATTCCTAGACAGTATGTGACATTTCATGAAAAGCTCACATGAAACATTGTATTAACCGTTCTTGATTTTTTCCAGGTTCCCAGAGTTCCTGAGGTCTAGTTATAGTCACTTCTTAGGTTATCCATGGTTACTGTATGAGAACGCTTAGAACCATAGTCTAGTGAAAGTCAATGTGATAATATATTGATATTGTGTTGTTTAACCTTTTGCTTCCTACAGGTCTCCTTCCCATCTGTTCCCTACCTAATCCCCTTTTCCCCCACTTGGACTCTCTCAGGCTCTGTGATATTTCTATCAGAATTTTGGAGCTGTCTAGGGGTGGACATGTTGGGAACATGCGCAGGCCCGAGGATCTGGTCTCCCTGACAACAGAAGCATTTCATTATGTACTGTGAAACAACATGTTTTCCATGATGCATAGGTATTCCTGCCCTCAGGCCGTCTCATCATACTATGCTGGTGAACCGTTTGACTGCCAGTGCATATAACGTAGGAGAAAGAAAGCAACCTCACATGGTCTTCCTGGAGACTGGAAACACTCCAGAGATGCAGTAACCTATCCAGACTTTTGTGCTCACAGTCGCGTATAGGAGTGCAACCCAATTAAACCACTCCTTTTCCATGGCCATAGGCCTCATCACCACCTGTAGGTCATTTCACTGGATTGTATCAAATGCCTTTTGCTGGTCTATAGTTAAGATTACTGCTTTTGGATATGGCTTCATGGGTGTCTCCTCATGGATCCTAAAAAGTCTCCCAATATGCGGGTTCAACAGTTCTGCCAGTATGTTACTGATAATCTTACCCTTTATGTTAAACATTGTGAGGTTTTTGTATGAGGACTCCTCGCTAGCTTCCTCTCCTTGCTTCGGAATAGAAACAATAATCACCTCCCTTGTAGTGGCAGGTAGTATTCCCCTTCACATCACTTCTTTATAGAGTGTGCACAAATGTGGTGGGAGTACTTTTGCATACTTTTGATAAAATTTAGTAAGGAGTCCATCAGTACCTGAGATTTTGTTCCCCAGCAGGTCTTTGAAGTCCATTTTGCTCTCTGATGCAGTTATCAGCCTTCCTAGCCCCTCCCTTGCATTGACCGGTACATGTAGTAACACCACCCTATCCGGAAATGTTTAACTCCCCTTCTTCTCCTCTTCATTGCCTTATTCTATTGTCATTACAGGCTCTCATATTACTATGTACATTTATTTTGTGTATCAATGTGTGTGTACCTGCACCCAGGCTCAAGTTCTAAATCGGGTAATGGGTGCTCTCCTGCCTTTAAACCGCACCAGCCAAGTAAATGTCCTACCCACCCTGCCCATATCTGTGTGTTTCCCTGGGACGTATTCACGATGTATGAGTGGACACAAGTGTGCCAAGACTTCTGCAAGTTTGTCTGTGGCTTCTCGAAGGCCTTCCCTTTCTGGTAGGTAGTAGGCAATCTCCATTCATGGGTATGGATAGTGCCTTCCAAAGTTGTTAATTTCTTTTCTAATGGCCTCCTAACACCAATAGCCTAGTTCAGAGAGAACTCACAGTGGTGGCAGTGTGAAGATTGACCTGCAGGCTTCCTGTATAATGTCCACCAGTAGATCTGTGAACACAGGGTCTTGTAGAAATTGCACTAGCAACTTCCATATGGAACCTCGAGCTATCCTTGTACCCCACTGCAACGTCATAAGTTGGGGGTTATGGTTTGAAAGTGAGTGACAGAAGTATTCTGCATTGGTGACCGCACCAGTGAGTCTATGAGAACATAGTAGTTTCTCCAACTGTGTATGCATGTCATAGACTGGAGAATAAAAGGAGTACTCTGTGTTCTTGTAGTGCCATATTTCCACCAGCCCCCAATGTTCAGTCCAGGATGCAAAATTGTGAGCATGTCTGATGGGAAGCACCTGGACACCTAGCCTGCCACTTGTCTGTGGCCTCCAGTTCCTGCTTGTTCCAGCCTGATCCAGTGATTTCGCTGCTGCCCAGAATATTCGCACCCGGGTTTTCCCACTCACTATACTCTTCCCACCAAAAGAAGTCCCGTCCACCCAGGACATACTTAATGCCGGCCACAGAGTAACCACGCTGCTGGCATACTGCTGGTGCACCAAAGGAAAGTCCATCTGCACCCATCCGTGCCTGGTCATTGGCTAGCACCATGACCCCTGACCCTCCTGCCCCCGAAGATACGCCATCACTGAGCTCTACATCCTCAAACCTGGACGCTGGAACAACCACTGCCATCACACTTTCCCACGCTCCACAGCAAGACCTTTTACCTGTACCGACTGCCACTTCACCTGCCAAAGCACACACACCAGCCAACCAACCAGCCCCACCCCGAACACACCACAGATGCCACCTAAACAAAAACATAAGCTTACATGTGCCATTCTCATCACACGCTCACTATGCTAACACACCACTGAGATTTGGGATCTCATCTCCACCCTCACCCCTGACGTCCTCTTCCTCACTGAGACCTGGCTCAGCCCCACTTCCATACCTGACATTGCCACCGCAGTACCTGAAGGATAAAAGATCACTCATCACAACCACATCAACAACCCTGTCCGAGGGATCTCCATCATACACAAGGAATCCACCCAATGCACCACACAAATGACAACATCACTGCAGCCATGGAACACCTCACCATCCGGACTCCAAGCAGACAGCAAAACCACCATCAGGGGCACCCTTGCCTAACATCCTCCAGGACCATGTCAGGCCTTTTGCAACTTCATTGCCAACTATATCGCTCCGCTCTCCATAGACTCCAACAACTACATTTTCTTTGGTGACCTCAACATCCATCTCGACAATCCCAGCAACATCAACACTACCAATCTCCTTGAAAGCATGAACAACGTTGGACTCACCCAACTCATCCGCACACTGCAGGCCAAACACTAGACCACATCTTATCCTCCAGCAATGGCATCATGTACAGCCACACCACATACCTGGACTGGCAACTCCATCATCCACTTCAACATCATCATCTCACAGACCCTCACCCCCAATCTGCCTAATACCCCATACCACAGCTGGGACAGATTCTCAATGGACCCTTGTATAAACGTCCTCAACACCACCCAACCCCAGCTCCTCCAACAACCTAGACCAGGATGTCAGGAGCTCCAACAATTGGATCACTAACTGCGCTGACAGTGCGAGCCTATCGACCACGACACCCTCAGAATGTCAACCAAGAAGGCTATCTGACACACTCAGAACTGCTAAATTACACTGTAAACAACTGGAAAGGAGATGGCACAACAGCAAAGACACCACCACCAAGACCAACCTCAAGAAAGCCCTCAACCTGTACCACAGACAGTTGAAAGAATAGAAGAAAAATGCCTTAGACTCACGCATCAAGGCAAGCTCCCTTAACCGCAAAGAACTCTTCAACATCATCAAAGAATTCTCCAACCCCTCAGCTACAACAAAAAACATTACCCCCTCAAAGTAACTCTGCCACAACCTTGCAAATGTCTTCAACAACTAGTTCACCATCACCTATAGAAACTTCAAACCCCAGCCCAAGGCCATCAAATTCTCCAAGCAACACAAGTACCTCGTTACCACCACAGACATCCACCTAATGAATGGAACCAGCTCGCCCCATGTGACACTGCCTCCATCATGAACTTGGTCCACTTAGGGACCTGAACCTACCCAGGCTCTCACCACATCTACATCCTAGGTAAAACAGGATCAGCCACATATTCACCACCTTGTTCAACACCTCAATTTCCACAGCTGCCTTTCCCAAGGTTTGGAAGCATGCATAAGTCAACACCCTACTAAAGAAACCATTGGCAGACCCCAGCAAACTCAACAACTACCGACTGATCTCCCTGCTCCCCTTCCTGGCCAAAGTATTACAAAAAGTTATCCACCAAAATCAAATCAAATCAAATCAAATCATTAACATTTATAAAGCGCGCTACTCACCCGTGCGGGTCTCAAGGCGCTAGGGGGGAAAGGGGGGGTTATCGCTGCTCGAACAGCCAAGTCTTTAGGAGTCTCCGGAAAGCGGAGTGGTCCTGGGTGGTCCTGAGGCTGGTGGGGAGGGAGTTCCAGGTCTTGGCCGCCAGGAAGGAGAAAGATCTCCCACCCGCCGTGGAGCGGCGGGTGCGAGGGACGGCAGCAAGTGCGAGGCCAGCGGAGCGGAGGGGGCGGGTGGGGACGTAGAAGCTGAGGCGTCTGTTGAGGTATTCCGGTCCCTTGTTGTGGAGGGCTTTGTGTGCGTGGGTGAGAAGACGGAAGGTGATCCTTTTGCTGACTGGGAGCCAATGCAGGTGTCTCAGGTGTGCGGAGATGTGGCTGTTGCGGGGTACGTCGAGGATGAGGCGGGCCGAGGCGTTTTGGATGCGTTGCAGGCGGTTTTGGAGTTTGGCGGTGGTCCCGGCGTAGAGGGTGTTGCCGTAGTCCAGGCGACTCGTGACAAGGGCGTGGGTCACGGTTTTTCTGGTGTCGGCGGGGATCCAGCGGAAGATCTTGCGGAGCATGCGGAGAGTGAGGAAGCAGGCGGAGGACACGGCGTTGACTTGCTTGGTCATGGTGAGAAGAGGGTCCAAGAGGAAGCCGAGGTTGCGGGCGTGGTCTGCGGGGGTCGGTGCGGTGCCGAGGGCCGTGGGCCACCAGGAGTCGTCCCAGGCGGACGGGGTGTTGCCGAGGATGAGGACTTCCGTTTTTTCAGAGTTCAGCTTTAGGCGGCTGAGCCTCATCCAATCTGCGACGTCCTTCATACCCTCTTGTAGGTTGGTCTTGGCGCTGGCGGGGTCCTTGGTGAGGGAGAGTACAAGTTGGGTGTCGTCGGCGTAGGAGGTGATGATGATGTCGTGCTTGCGTACGATGTCGGCGAGGGGGCTCATGTAGACATTGAAGAGTGTCGGGCTGAGCGATGAGCCTTGAGGTACGCCGCAGATGATCTTGGTGGGTTCTGAGCGACCCTTGACCCAAGGGTAGGTCGCTCCCCCTGCCGCTGCAGCTCCTCCAAGTTCCCGAGTTCCTGTGTTCCTGAGACCCACCTAACTGTAAGTACCCCCCTCCTCCCAGCCCCTCGCCCTGCCCCGCGCCACTCACCTTCTCTCCTGCTCCTGCTTCTTTTCCTCCTCTCTGTCTCTTCCTCCTCGCTCCCCCTCTGCAATCTTCTTCGGTGTTCTTCTGTTCTTCTGTTCTTCCCTTCTGTTCTTCTGTGTTCTTCCGGTCTTCTGTGTTCTTCTTCTCTGTTCTTCTCGGTGCTTCTGTGTTCTTCTTCTCGGTTCTTCTCTGTTCTTCTCTGTTCTTCTCTGTTCTTCTCTGTTCTTCTGCTCTTCCGATCTTCTGTGCTTCTGTCTTCTGTTCTTCTGTCTTCTGTTCTTCTGTTCTTCTGTTCTTCTGTCTTCTGTTCTTCTGTCTTCTGTTCTTCTGTCTTCTGTTCTCCTGTCTTCGGCTCTTCTACCTCCTCCGTCTTCTTCCCCCGAGCCTGCCCTCCTGCTCCTTCCTCATCCCCCTCCCTCATTCGCCTCCCCCTCTCTCACCCCTAGCTAACCCGTTCGCTATCTACCTCCCTCACTCCTCCTATCTTCCTATCTCTCTAGCTCCCTATCTCACTATCTAACTCCCCCACTCTCCACCTCCTCCTACCTACCTATCTGTCTATCTATCTATTTCCCTATCTATCGACTTCTCTATCTATTTTCTCTATCTATTTCTCTATCTCTCCCCCCCTCCCGCCACCCCCTCTACTACCTATCTCCCTATCCTCTCACTCTACCTCTCTCCCTCACCCACCTCTACAACCCCCCCTCCCCTATCTTCACAACCCTACTCCTATCTCTCTCCCTAATCTCCAAACCTCCTAACACTCACCCTCCTCCACCCTAAACCCCCTCCCCCAGCTCCTCTCACTCTACCTGTCCCCCCCCCTCCCTCGCGCTTTCCCGCCGCGACCTCCTGCACGCCCCCGCCCCCCAGCTCCCATTCGCCCCCAGCTGACCCCTCCCCCCCCTCCTACCTCTTATGGCGGCCGCTGCGCGACAGTGGTAGCGACCCTTGACCCAAGGGTAGGTCGCTCCCCCTGCCGCTGCAGCTCCTCCAAGTTCCTGAGTTCCTGTGTTCCTGAGACCCACCTAACTGTAAGTACCCCCCTCCTCCCAGCCCCTCGCCCTGCCACGCGCCACTCACCTTCTCTCCTGCTCCTGCTTCTTTTCCTCCTCTCTGTCTCTTCCTCCTCGCTCCCCCTCTGCAATCTTCTTCGGTGTTCTTCTGTTCTTCTCTTCTGTTCTTCTGTTCTTCCCTTCTGTTCTTCTGTGTTCTTCCGGTCTTCTGTGTTCTTCTTCTCTGTTCTTCTCGGTGCTTCTGTGTTCTTCTTCTCGGTTCTTCTCTGTTCTTCTCTGTTCTTCTCTGTTCTTCTGCTCTTCCGATCTTCTGTGCTTCTGTCTTCTGTTCTTCTGTTCTTCTGTTCTTCTGTCTTCTGTTCTTCTGTCTTCTGTTCTCCTGTCTTCGGCTCTTCTACCTCCTCCGTCTTCTTCCCCCGAGCCTGCCCTCCTGCTCCTTCCTCATCCCCCTCCCTCACTCGCCTCCCCCTCTCTCACCCCTAGCTAACCCGTTCGCTATCTACCTCCCTCACTCCTCCTATCTTCCTATCTCTCTAGCTCCCTATCTCACTATCTAACTCCCCCACTCTCCACCTCCTCCTACCTACCTATCTGTCTATCTATCTATTTCCCTATCTATCGACTTCTCTATCTATTTTCTCTATCTATTTCTCTATCTCTCCCCCCCTCCCGCCACCCCCTCTACTACCTATCTCCCTATCCTCTCACTCTACCTCTCTCCCTCACCCACCTCTACAACCCCCCCTCCCCTATCTTCACAACCCTACTCCTATCTCTCTCCCTAATCTCCAAACCTCCTAACACTCACCCTCCTCCACCCTAAACCCCCTCCCCCAGCTCCTCTCACTCTACCTGTCCCCCCCCCTCCCTCGCGCTTTCCCGCCGCGACCTCCTGCACGCCCCCGCCCCCCAGCTCCCATTCGCCCCCAGCTGACCCCTCCCCCCCTCCTACCTCTTATGGCGGCCGCTGCGCGACTGCGCAGCGGGCGCGCGCAGCGGGCACGCCGCTGGTGCGCCAGAGGCAAGCCCGTCTGCGCCCGTCCGCGCCTGGCCCGCGCCCAGCGCCACGACCCCTGGTCCCCAGCTCCCCCAAGCCCCGCTGATCCGCTACGACCCCACCACCCTCCACGCCCTCAACCCAGGGCGCTCCAAAACCTGCTTCCTAGCTCACCCCAAACGCACCCATGGACCCTTCGCCTGCAACTCCTGCAAACGCATCTTCCACCACGCAACTACCACGACCACAAGCCCACGCGCCATCAACCACCTCAAGTGCATCCTGATCAACGCTCGTTCCGTCCACAAGCACGCCGTTGAACTTTGGGACCTCCTGGACTCCACAGCTCCGGACGTCGCCTTCATCACGGAGACATGGATGAACGCCTCCTCTGCTCCAGACATCGCTACCCGCCATCCCCGAAGGCTACAAGATCTCCAGAAAAGACCGCACCAACCAAGTAGGAGGAGGTGTCGCCATCATCTTCAAAGACTCCATCAGCGTCACCACCTCCACCGAAGACCCCCCCCTCGCCGCTGAACACCTGCATTTTCAGATTCGCACCGACCCAAGGACCACCCTCAGAGGATCCCTCGTCTACCGTCCTCCCGGACCTCGCGCCTCTTTCAGCGACGCCATCGCCGACTTCATCTCCCCGCACGCCCTCGCCTCACCGGACTACATCCTCCTAGGCGACCTCAACTTCCATCTGGAACAAAACAACGACCCCAACACCACCACCCTGCTCGACAACCTCGCCAACCTCGGCCTCAAACAACTGGTGAACACCGCCACCCACATCGCCGGACACACGCTCGACCCTATCTTCTCCGCCAGCAAACACGTCTTCTTCAGCCACACCTCTGCCCTACACTGGACCGACCACAGCTGCGTCCACTTCACATTCCGACGCGAGACCTCCCACCTCCGCACTCAACCCACCCCTCGTCGACAGTGGAACAAGATCCCTGAAGAGCAACTCTTCTCCGCTCTCGCCGCCAACCAACCCACCCTCACCACCGACCCCAACGACGCAGCTCTCAACCTCACAAACTGGATTTCCAACTGCGCTGACAACCTTGCTCCCCTCAAACGCACGCATCGACAGACCAACACCAAAAAACCTCTCTGGTTCTCTGACACCCTCAAAGAATCAAAGAAAACTTGTCGTGCCCTTGAGAAGGCCTGGCGCAAGGACCACACCGCAGACAACATGACCGCCCTCAAGAACGCTACACGCGAACACCACCACCTGATCCGCACTGCCAAAAGGAACTTTTTCACCGACAGACTAGACAAAAACAGCCACAACAGCAGAGAACTCTTCAGCATCGTCAAAGAGTTCTCCAACCCCAGCGCCAGCGCCAACGCCGTCACGCCCTCACAGGATTTGTGCGAAATCAACTAACAACTCTTCTCACATTAGGGATGGAATCTCTTACTCAACTCCTCCCAATTAGGATCCTACAGCAACTACAGCACCGAGTCAGCCCTCATCGCAGCTACCAACAACATCCAAGCCCTACTAGACCGAGGAGAAACTGCGGATCTAATTCTCGTAGACCACTCAGAAGCCTTCGATATGGTCTCCCACTCCACACTCATTACAAAGCTGCACAACATAAGCATCGAAGGAGCCAACCTCAGATGGCTTGTCGCTTTCCTTGGTGGAAGGACCCAAAAAGTCTGCCTTCCCCCTTCACTTCTGAATACAAGGAATACAAGGAAATCATCTCTGGAATACTCAAAGGTTCCTTGCTTAGTCCCACCCTCTTTAACACTTACATGACACCTCTGTTTAGCATTGCTAAAACCCACATATTCAACATCATATCGTATGCTGACAATACACAACTCATCCTCTCCCACTCTGAAGACACCACCAACACCAAGACCAACTTCCTCAATTGCATGCAGATGTTGCCAACTGGATGAAGGACAACTGCCTGCAGATCAACACAGACAAGACAGAGGTACTGATTTGTAGACACAAAAGATCTCCATGGGACGCATCCTGGTGGCTTTCAAACTTTAGACCTACTCCTACCCCCACTGACCATGGTAGGAATCATTCTGGACAACAAGCTAACCATGATGACTTAGGTCGACTCCATCTCTTCCTCCTGCTTCTTCAGCCTCCGCATGCTTCATAAGATATTCAAATGGCTACCCCAAAGCTTCAGAGACACCATCACTCAGGCCCTCATTTCCAGTCAACTGGATTATGGCAATGGTCCCTACTCAGGGATGGAAGTTCACCTCCTCAAACAACTACAGACAATACTGAATGTTTCAGCCAGACTCGTCCTGGATCTCCCTAGACAAACCCACGTCACCCCCTACCTTAGGGAACGCCACTTGCTTCCTGTACAGAAAATATGCCAGTTGAAGCTCATGGCCCATGCATACAAGGCCCTACACAGCTGTGGATCTGCATACTTGAACTACCTTCTGAGATTCCATGAGCCCACCAGACACCTACACTCACCGTCCCTTTCTCTAACCCTCATCACCCACATCTGATGCAGCAGAAGACGCTCCTTCTACCTAGCAGTGAACATGGCATGTCATCTACAGACCTCCTCATCTCTTCCAGAGTTCTGAAAGTCCCTAAAGACCTGGCTATTCATCGAAGCAGTTGGACCCTGCCAGCACGTGGCTACCCTCACAGGTAACTAGTAGCGTCCTCAAAATCTACTGATTGATTGATTGATTGATGGAAGAACATGCCAAACAGAGGAGTGGAGTTATTTAACTGCATACCAGCCACGCAGTTAAGGACTCCCATTATCCACGCAATCTGTATTTCATTCCTAAGTGTAGGTGCCAATGATATGAGAAAGTTGTACTGCCTTATATTTGGGGCATATTTACTGCCAGTAAAACCCAAGTCCTCTCTTGGGCCTCCATGATTATTACATAAAATCCTTTCCCATCTATGTATGCAGTGTCCTTTTGGAATGGGAATTGTTAGAAGTGGGGTCTCTAGTTGGCAGAGGTATGCACCCTGTCCAAGTAGGGACCATGACCCTAAGCAGGGTAAGTCACAACACATCTAAATTATCCTGTGCTCACCTTCTGGTAACTTGGCACATAGCTTGCAGGCTTATCTTACAAGGCAGTGTATAAAGTATTTGTGCAATAACTCATACAGTAACACATTGAAAACACCACAAAATGTATTCCATACCAGTTTAGAAAAATAGATAATATTTATCTGAATAAAACAAGGCCAGAACGACAATGGTCCAAAATACACAGGTCAAGAAATGACTTTTTAGAGGTTTAAGTAAGTCTTAATTCATAGCAATCAATGGATGTATCTCTTTAGCATAAAGTATCTGGGATGGGTCAAAAACAAAGACCACAGGAGAGTTGTTAAGCTGGAAAAGCAAAGCGATGCATCAGTTCCTTACTGGCAGGGGAGGTGATGCATTGATTCTTTCTTCACAGGAAAGGTTATGCGTCGATTTCCGGACACGCAGTTTCAGTTCCTTACTGCTGTGCAGGGTTGATGACAAATTGATTTCCAGGGACTATACATGGAAAATCAAGACACGCTGTGATGATGGAACCTTGGTAACACAGGTGCTACTTTGATTTTCCAGCCGGAAGACAGGTGCTGCATCCATTTTGCAGGCGTTGCATTTATTTTTCAGCCGCAATACAGTTGTTGTGTCGATTTTTACTCCCAGCATGCTGAGATGTGGATTTTCTCCTTTAGGTAAAGTCTTTGATGGCCCTGAGACTTCTTAACAGGAGGCAAGCTGACAAGCCCTTAAAGATAACTTGTGGTGGGAAGGCAAACTCCTTCCAGCAGAGACATGGAGCAGCAGGGCAACAAACAGATGAGCAGCCCCTCCAAAAAAACAGTGCAGTTGAGTTCTTTGGGCAGTACTGCAGTCTTGACAGAATGCAGTTGTTAGTCCAGAAGTGTCTGATTTTAGGGGTCACAGAACCAGCATATATACCCAAATGTGTCTTTACAGTGGAGGAGACTTAAAAGAGTGGTTTTGCAGTGCACCAGTTCCCTTTTCAACCCAGCACTGTCTGCCATGAGATCTGTGGGGGTTAACAGTCCTTTGTGTGGGGGTCAAGCCACTACCTTTTGAAGGGTAAGTGAGGGCCACACCACTCTTCCTGCCCAGGAAGACCCATCAGTACGGAGATGAGTGCAGATGCAGCGGAGTGTCCTGTGTTTATGGTTGCCTGACTGGAATGCACAAAGGAAGCTCTCAATCAGCACAGACCAGACGTGGATTGGAGACAGTCCTGTAACGCACAGAGAGCAGTAAGTGCAGAGAAACGCTTACTTTCTAAAAGTTGCGTTTCTAAAATAGAAATGTTAAATCTATCTTCACCAGTTGGCAGGATTCCTCACTACCATTCCAACCATACCAAACATGATGATGCCCCTCCTTTCAGATCAGAAATTACCACTTAAAGGTATATAAGGGCATCGCCAATTCTGGACTATGAGAGGAACAGGCTTCACCATAGTAAAAAACACCTTTGGGAGTTTTCACTACCAGGACACACAAAACTTACAAATGCATGCCCCGCCTTTTGCTTACATAGCACCCTGCCCTATGGGCTACCTATGGTCTACCTTAGGAGTGACATATGTAATAAAAGGGGAGTTTAAGGCTTGGCATGTAGCACACACAGGCCTTGCAATGGCAGGCCTGAGACATGGATAAGGGGGTACTTATGTGGGTGGCAAAATCAGTGCTTCAGACCCACTAGTATCATTTAATTCACAGGCCCTGGCCATGTATAGTGCACTTTGCTAGGGACTTATAAGTAAATTAAATATGCTACTTGGGTAGAAGCCAATGTTACAATTTTTAGGGGAGAGAGCACAAGCACTTGTGTCAGCAGTAGTAAAGTGTGCAGAATACTAAAACCAGCAAAAGCGAGAACAGGAAAATGGTGGGAGGGAGGCAAAAAGTTGGTGGAAGACCACCCTAAGGCTGTGAGGTCTAACAAGACCCAGTCCAAATCCAGATTAAACAGCCTCTTGCAAACGAAGAGCAGCCTGTGTCATAGAGCAGGCCTCATCCAGCATCTCTATAACTTTAATACTTCCTGAGTTCCTAAGTGTGCTTATTGAAAGAACGCTATGTATATTCCTCATCACTTTAGGAAGGCCAGAACTCATCACCTCTTTGTCACTGTCCCCATCTCCCTTATGTTCAAAATTATGAACAATTATGCTTTGTGTCATAGTGTGCACATGTAAGAAAGGATAATAGGGTCTCCAACAAGAGGGGTGCTATGAGTTCTCTAGGGTAGTCGGTGCAACATTGTTCATAAGTCTAGGTCATGCCTCTATATCAGTTCAGGTATCAAGGGTTTGGGGGAGTGTCTTGGACACCCTGTCATTCCTTCCCACAACCCAGTGTTTCCCTCACAAGGGATCAGATGTAAAAAAAAAATGCCCAAGAAATCAATAGCTCAACTGCTTTCCCCCTTACTTGTAACTATGTAGAACTCTTTGTACAGCACAACCACCTCATCACCCAGAGATAGAATCATTCATCAGAGATAATGCACTGCTTTGAGTGTCAGTTGGGTCCCCTCACACCCTGTTCCAGCATGTTTGAGTCTGTGCTATCCTCGGATGCCATCAAAGTTTCTTCACTCAGGGTCTGCTGTGTCAGAGCACCAAATAAATTTGTTGTTTCCATAGCCTCAAGGCATCCCTGTGCGTACCGTAGTCTGGACAGCCTCCCTGTCCTGGGCCTGTTGCATCATCTGTGTCTCTTGCATTTGATGGTCAGTGCGTGCCACACCATCTGTGCCTGCCTTATACTATTCAAGCCAGCCCCAAGCACCAGGAGGATCATCAGGGAACAGGGCACAATCATTAACCCTTATTTTAAGTGGAGAAGGGAACATAAGTGTGTATTTGAGGTCCACATGTGTTTAAGGGTTCCCCAATAGTGCCAGGTCAAGTTGGTCAAAATATTGCATGGGTGACCTTTCATTGAGCAAATTAGTTCTAGGCCCACCTCTGCTAGGGCAGTTTTGCATTCATATTTGAACTGACCAAGGCAAATTGGTTTGCATTGGTCAGTTGGTGGAAATAAAATGTCTGCACCTGTCAGGTGTTGGAAATGCTGGTACAAAAGCACACCAGAACCAAAGCAATCTGAGTAATGCAGCATCACAGGAGTAATAATCTAGGTTCACTGCAAAAAAGTGGTTTGGACTAAGGTATGATATTAGAAATATTTTTGAAAGAAAGCAAAAAACTTTAAGATGATTTCATCAATGACAATGAATCATTTAACTTCCTATAGGTTCAAGGATTGAAGATTTTTATTATAAGTTTTAGATCTCCTAAGAGGTTCACAGAACAGCCACAAAACAATTAATTCACTTCAATACAAATGTATGAAACTTTAAGAAAATGTTAACTTTTAAATCAATACATTTCATTTTTGGGAAGAGTAACAGCTGTCGAGCTGCATCATTAGTAAGATAACATGGATTTTGTAAAAAGTGTCTTTAAATATAGGTGGTGAGGGACGTGCAATGCAGAACATGGAAAGATTACATGGTTTAAATCTTGAATACCGTTATTGCATAAACCACAAATTCTTTCCTCAACTGGTAAATTTGGAAAACTTACCATTTTATATTTCAATTATAGTATATTCATTCTTAATAAAAGGGAACAAGTGCCTAATTCCATGGTCGACATCCCAAGCTAAAAATGGTTGTGGTCTGTTCAAAACATGATATACAACAATAAGATTGTACTTTTCCTTTATCGACCAAAAGTCAATATCCTGCCTAGCACTAATTTTACACACCAGCTTTTTTAACAGACATTTTAATCACAGCATAAAAAACATCTAGAACATCTTGTTGAAACTGGAATATTTTCAGTGCATGAAAAACATTTCTGAAACTCTGAGCTACATGAACACAACAAGCTCCACAGTGCTGCCTGCAGCTGTCCAGCTGACCTGATGCCAACGACTTGCTTGAGTCTGCAACTGGACCACCTTGAGCCCTCCTGGCCTCTGCTGGAGTGTGTTTCTGATCCCCAAGAAGTGCATCCCCAGCTCCTGGACCCTTGGTTGACATCAGTAGAGCTCCTCCTCTGAACGAAAGGAGAAATCCTGATGTTTTGGGATCTCTATGACCCTAAACGGGCCTGTTCTCACTGAGATCTTACCACATGCAACAACTGCCAACACAAAGCTCCGGTGGATCAGACTGTCCACACTACAGCAACCACCAGCGGGGACTTGGCAACATGAGACTTGTACTTCAAACTACAGCATTGTTGGCCCACTGTGACTGTCAATGCAAAGTTCCAGCAGGGATCATCTGCGATGTATGACAAGGTGTTTGTGCTACAACATACTGTTTGTGCTACAGCGACAACCATCTACAAGGCTGTACATGCTTTTTGTTGCCTCTTCCACCCCAAAGTGGAATCATCGCACCGTACTGTGAAAAGGTAACTTTTTCAATGTGATTAGCCTGATCCCTATATCAGGCCCACACTCCATCACAGTGAGTCTGTTGTGATGTTACCCAGTCTAGCATGACCAAATGGTCATGAGTGGTGCTTTGTTCTTTAAGGCTCTATACCGTCCTAAAATCTTTGAAGTTGCATGTCTCCAGTTCTACTGTTTGGATTTTTGTCATTTTGGTGTTAAATAGTTTGTTAAAATGTTCTCTATTTTTCTAGATTGGTGTGGAATAGTTCTTGTGTTGTGGTTTCACTTTATTACTCTTTTGAGTGCTGCATAAATACTTTACACATTGCCTCTAAGTTAAGCATGGCTGCTTTTGTGCCAAGCTAGCAGGAGATGCACAGGTTAAATTAGTGACTTTTTGTGGTTCACCCTGACAAGGATTGTGGCTGTAACTTGAGGAGGGCTCATACCCCCCTCAACCAACAACTCAGTTTCTCACAGGGACCATTTCCCATCAGGTTTCTTATTGCATAAAGCTCAGGCTTGTCCAAAAATAATTTCTTCAGCAAATCAAAATGAGTAAGAGAGATTTTGGCCCTCATTACAACCCTGGTGGTCGGTGTTAAAGCGGCGGTAAGATCGCCAACAGGCCGGCGGAAAAAAAATGGTATCACGACCATGGTGGAAACCGTCAACATAGACAGCCTCTTTAACACTCCGACCCCCACGGCGGTGGGAACAAACACTGCGGCGGTCACCGCCAACAGAGAGGCGGAGGACAAAGTACTGCCCACCGTATCACAACAGGCCTATACTCCAACTTTTCTGGGGCGGAACCAACGCTATCAAAAGCATGGCGGAAACAGTACACATAAGGGAAACCACTCACCACTCGACACCCAACAAGGAACCAGGACGCCATGGAGCCCGAACTACACGTACTGCCTATGCTGGTCTTCCTCCTGCTCTATCAGGAGCAGGACAGACGCTGTCGATGACCACAGTGAGTGCTGCACCTACAACACAGGGGAGGGGGGAGCGAAATGAGAGTGACACACACACACAACACGCAATACCCCCACCCCCACCCTCACCACAACAACATACATACAAATACATGCAGCAACATTACATATACGCCCCCACCCCCCGGAAGAACGCAAGGACAACATTAAATGATTGTAACAATTGTAATTATGAAAAATCAGATAGTGAAAGTTCAAAATTCAGTATATACAAATATGTACACCAACTACACCAGTCCGGATAGTGTACCAATCATTGTCCGTGGACCAGTGGTCCAAAAATGCATGGGTGAAGCCCACATAAGATACCTGACTCGAAACCGAGAGAACACTGCAGGGGCATCAGATCAAAATGAAACAAGCACCTCAGGGGGAAAGGAAGGGGGGGACACCTCAGCCGGATGAACGCACAATGCCACTGCTGCACAAGGGGGCTCCATGCCCATTGCTGTATCCTGGGGAGTGGAAAGCCACAGTCTCTCAAGTGGATAACAGTCTCTACTGGTTCTGGAGGGAGCCTGGTGCCCAGAGTGCTTCATCCTGCCAAGGATCAGGTAAGTGGATGTCATTCTCCACTGGTTCTGGAGGGGGCCTGGTGCCCAGAGTGCTTCATCCTTTCAAGGACTGAGGTAGTGGACGTGAATCTCCACTGGTTCTGGAGGGGGCTTGGTGCCCAGAGTGCTTCATCCTGCCAAGGATCAGGTGAGTGGATGTCATTCTCCACTGTTTCTGGAGGGGGCCTGGTGCCCAGAGTGCTTCATCCTGCCAAGGACTGAGGTAGTGGATGTTATTCTCCACTGGTTCTGGAGGGGGCCTGGTGCCCAGAGTGCTTCATCCTGCCAAGAATCAGGTGAGTAGATGTCATTCTCCACTGGTTCTGGAGGGAGCATGGTGCCCAGACTGCTCCACATGCAGTGTGGCCAGTCCCATTCACTCACCTGGGTGTGTGTGCCACGAGATTGCCTAGGAACAGGTAGCATGATACTCCATGGAGGCAGAGACATGCCCCACACTGCTGCGGCTTCGCCTTCCACCTGCAGGTACAAACAGTGATGGAGGTCATGCCTCATGGAAGCTGGGCAGGGTCCAGGAAGTTCCCTCTGGACTCAGACGACTGACCACTGGGGATGGTAGCCATATCAGCGGTGGTGCCACTGTCCGAGCACGTCGCAGGGCTGGTTGCGGTGCTTGCTGCGGAGGCAGTGCTTGCGGCATGCTGGCAGTGGTGCATGGGTCAGCACCTGTTGAGGGACACAGCAGGACGTCTCCTGCAGCCTCAGACAGCTGCCCACTGGGGAAGATGCTGGGGACTGTCGCTGAGGCTGCAGACTTGCCGGTGGCAGTGCAGGTGGCTGTGCAGGTGGCGGTGCAGGTAGCGGTGCAGGTGGCGGTGCTGGTGGCGGGGCAGCTTGTGGTGTTCGCCGCCGTACAGGTTGGTGTAGTCGTGAACAGAAGGGGTGACACAAGTCCCTCAGTCGGTGCCACAGTGCCCTGTCTTGACCTGCTCTTCTGCTTTTGTTTTGGCAGAGCCCTTGGTGGCTGGTAGGTGCAGCTTCTCCCTCTGGGATGTGGGCACCTTCTTCACCTTGGCAGGTGGCGGAATGTCCTTGCCCTCACTACGTGGCACTCTGGCAGCCCTGATGGGTGGCGCACTCAATGACCCCGCAGTTGCTGGCACCACTGTGCCTGGGGATTTGGTGGCTGAGGTGCTGGGCTTGGACCTGGAAAGCCTGGCCCTAGGGGAAGGACGGGGGTGGAGGTGAAGGGAAGAGGTCCAGGTTTGCCAGGAAAAGTGCTTTAGACACACTGAGATGAGAAGATGGAGTGGGTTTGGGAGTGGAGGAAGAGGTAGCGGTTGTAGGAGGTGTACGTTTGCTGAATTTGGGTGAAGGTGCATGGGCCGAAGGCTGTTGTGAGGTGGATGGATGTTGGGTGGGTGTGTGCCTGCGTTTGTGTACTTTGGGAGGAGGGCTCACAGACACACTGGGAGAGGACACTGGGTATGTGTGCATGGTAGTGGGGGTGGTGATTGCACATGAGCGGTGTGTGGTGATGGGCGTGCTGGTGATGGAGGTAGTTGCTGAGGATTTAGTGCATGCAGGTGTGAGTGGAGATGAGACAGGGAGGGAGGAAGAGGATGTGGAGGAGGGGGACACAGTGGAGGCAGTGGGTGTTGCTGGGTCTGCATGGGGATGGTGCTTGTCTGAGTGCTTGTGGGATGTGTGGTGCTTATGTTTGCCATGTCCACTCTTGTGTGTTGATGAGTGTGCATGCTGGTCTGATGGTGTGCTTGGGATAGGCTGAGGTACCAGGGATTGGGTCTGGATAGTGGAAGTTGGAGAGGGGAGGCTGGACACAATTGCTGTGGCCAGAGCCTGAAATGCTCTCTGTTGGGCCGCCTGCCCAGAATTTATGCCCTCCAGGTATGCATTTGTTTGTTGCAAATGCCTCTCAACACCCTGGATGGCATTCAAAATGATGGATTGCCCAACAGTGAGGGATCTCAGGAGGTCAATAGCCTCCTCACTGAGGGCAGCAGGGCTGACTGGGGCAGGGCCTAAGGTGCCTGGGGAAAAGGAGATGCCCACCCTCCTGGGTGAGCAGCCACGGGACACACGCTGAGGGGCTGCTGAGATGGCGGTGCTGGTAGGGGGGTGGCATCTGTACCTGTTGATTCGTTGGCACAGAGGTGCCCACCACCGCAAGGGAGCTCCCATCAGAGAGGAGTCACTGGTGTATGCTCATGTCCCCGTCATGGAGCTCTCCTCGCCCTCCATCCCACTGGTGGCTTCAGACTCTGTTGCTTCACCCTCCAGGGACAAGTGGGTTGCAGCTCCCTCCTGCTCAGGTGCCACTGCTCCTCCGCCAGATGATGCTGTTGCACACAAGAACAGGGAGACAAAACAAAAAGGGAGGGCGGAAGACAGAAGAAAAACATGTTCAGTGCATACAACACCACTACCGTTGGCGGACACAGCACACAGGGAGCAGCCCTCAGAACTACGCTATGCACTACAAGTTCCTAGCAAATTCACATGCCCATGGGGTACAAGGCTTAAGCCCAATTGCTGCACACCTGGAAGTCACAGGAGCCAGAAGTGGGGTTGGGGTGCAACAGAGCCTGCCTCACAAGGGAACTTGCCGACCAAGTTCGCCCTGGCCAACTGCCCACCTCCCCCACCCAGACACCTCGTAATGCGCGCAGAGTCAGCTGAATGAGAGTGTACTCACCCCCTTGTGGCTGCTGCGATGCCCTCAAGCGCCCATCCAACTCAGGATAGGCCACCGCCAGGATTTAGTACATCAAGGGGGTCATGGTGCGACGGGCACCCCTTCCACATTGGGAGGCTATCCCCAGCTGGGCCTCCGCTGTCTTCTTGCTCCAGCGGCGCAGGTCCTCCCATCTTTTACAACAGTGGGTGCTCCGTCTGTGGTAGACCCCGAGGGTCCGGACGTCCTTGGCGATGGCACGCCAAATACCCTTCTTTTGGTGGGTGCTAACCTAGAGGAATGGTGCAGGAGGAAAGGAAATTACTCACCCGTCCGGACCGTCATACTCATTGCCCACCAGTTACCACCCATGCCCTGACGCACATACACTCACCATCCGCACATGCAGGCCTCAGCCCCCCCCATGTATCTTCCATCCACACCACTCAAAACAGGCATTGCTTATGCAGCATGCTCACAGTGTACTCACCTGTTAGTCTGGAGGACCGTACAGTTGCGTGTACTGGGGAGGACCCCATCCACTAGTTTCACCAACTCCTCCAAAGTGAAGGCAGGGGCCCTTTCCCCAGACACTGTAGCCATCGTCGCTTCCAGACACAGGTCACAGCAGCACTTGCAGTGTAGGTCCTCTCCTCTTGAAGGTCAGGTATCAAGTGAGTGAACAGGCAGAAAATGGCCCAATGTGAAAGGTGACTTCTATGCCCTGGGACATATCCCCAACATCATTGGTGTCATTGATGGGACACATGTGGCATTTGTCCCCCCCCGCAGGAATGAACAGGTGTACAGAAACTGGAAAAGCTACCATTCAATGAATGTGCAGATGGTGTTTTTGACAGACCAGTACATCTCCCATGTGAATGCCAAATATCCTGGCTCAGTGAATGACGCTTACATTTTGAGGAATAGCAGCATCTCTTATTTGATGGGGCAACTCCTGAGGCACTGTGTGTGGCTAATAGGTGAGGCCAAGGTCCCAACACAGTTGACATAGGTGTCTGGGTATGGGGTTGTCCCTAAGAGTTAGTGTGTGTCTAACAGTTGTCCCTCGACATTTGCAGGTGACTGTGGTTACCCCAGCCTGTCATGGTTCCTGACCCCAGTGAGGAATCCCAGGACAACGGCAGAGGAACTCTACAATGAGGCACGTGGGCGAACTAGGAGGATTATAGAATGCACCTTCAGCCTCCTGAAGGCCAGATTCTGGTGCCTCCATCTGACAGGTGGCTCCATATACTACTCTCCGAAGAAGGTGTGCCAGATAATCGTGGCCTGCTGTATGCTGCACAACCTGGCTTTGCGACGCCAGGTGCCTTTTCTGCAGGAGGATGGGCCAGAATGTGGTCTTGTGGGAGCTGTGGAGCTTGTGGACAGTGAAGAAGAGGAGGCAGAAGAAGAAGGTGTCGACAACCAAAACAACCTCAAGATGCAATACTTCCAGTGAGACACAGGTAAGAAGATGTAACTGCTTCCCACATCTCATACTATTGTTGGAGCTAGCATATGTCTGTCATTTTCACTCAGTGTATGGATCCTTACTTGTTACTTTGGCTTTCCATTTCACAGATCTGGGTCCCACTTTTTGCCCTCTGCTATGTTTACTGCTGGCCTACAGCTGTGTTATGTTGGTATGTTAACAGGTACATTGACATTGCTATATTACAGAGATAGTGCAATTACACATTTGAGAAAGCACAGACTGACTCCAGATAGTTTTGTGATTCAAGTGTGTTTATTTCTGTGCAAATAAGTGGAGGGGGCTGTAAAATGGGCTGGGGTGATGGTGGAGGAATGTCCATGGCAGAGTCCAGTCTATTTGTTTCACAGGTGCATTGTCCAATGGGGCATAGGAAGTGGAGCACTGGCAGTTTAAGGTGGCCAGGGTGTCAAAGTGGGACAGAAGGGTGACATTCAGGGGTGGTCTTATTTCCTGGCGGGGGTCTTGGCAATGTTCTCTGTCTGTCTGTTTGTGGGGTAGCTCTCCATCTGCAGGGGGTGGGGTGCTGGTGGCCTGTTGTTCCTGTGGTGGTGCCTCCTGGCCACTAGTGCCGGCAGAGGTGGAGGGCTGTTCATCGTCCAGGCTAGTGTCAGAGGCCCGTTGGTGTGCCACTGTGTCCCTCCTGGTGTTGAGAAGGTCTGCCAGCACCCCTGCAATGGTGACCAGGGACTTCAAGTCCTTTCTGATCCCCAGGTAATGTTCCTCCTGCAGCCACTGGGTCTCCTGAAGCTTGGCCAGTACCGTGCCCATGGTCTCCTGGGAATGGTGGTAAGCTCCCATGATGTTGGAGAGTGCCTCCTGGAGGGTCGGTTCCCTGGCCCTGTCCTCCCCCTGTCGCACAGCAGTCCTCCCAGCTTCCCTGTTATCCTGTGCTTCTGTCCCCTGAACCGTGTGCCCACTGCCACTGCTCCCAGGTCCCTGATCGTCCTGTGTTAGTGGGGTTGCATGGGTTCCCTGTAGTGGTGGACACACTGCTGATTGACGTGTCCTGGGGACAGAGGGATGTGCCCGATGGGTGGGTGCTGTGGTGGTGTTTCCTGATGGGGGAGGTTCAGTGGTGGTTTGTGATTGTGTCAGGGGAACCGACTGTCCCGAGGTCCCAGATGGGCCGGGCTGGTCATCTTGATCCAGGCATGCAGAGCTGCTGTTGCCACTGTGGGCCTCTTCTGTGGGGGGACTGGATATGTCTGGCACCTCCTGTCCCGTGACGTTGGGTAGGGGTCCTGTTGAGGTGTAAATGCATAGTTATTGTATCTGTGTGTGCCATCATGTGCAATGGATGAGTTACCCTCTACTCATGTGCTTGCATTATTGGCTTGGCCCTTGTGTGATTGGTGATTTTGGGGCATGAGTGAGTCTCTCTACTGGACATGCTTTGGTGATGGGTGTCCATGCATTGGTGTTAATTGCAGGGCTTGGTTTTGGGATGTGTGGGTTTTGTTAGTGGGGTATCTGTGGGTTGTTGGGGTGATGGGGGTGAGGGTGAGGGTGGGAGTATGTGATGGCATGCAGGTGGTGTGGGGGGGATAAAGTAGTAAAGATTTGCCTTACCAGAGTCCAGTCCTCCTGCTACTCCTACAAGGCCCTCACGATGCATGATCGCCAAGACTTGCTCCTCCCATGTTAGTTGTGGGGGAGGAGGTGGGGGTCCACCACCAGTCCTCTGTACAGCAATCTGGTGTCGGGATACCATGGAACATACCTTCCCCTGTAGGTCGTTCCACCTCTTCCTGATGTCATCCCGTGTTCTTGGATGCTGTCCCAATGCGTTAACCCTGTCGACAATTCTGCGCAATAGCTCCATCTTCCTTGCTATGGATGTCTGCTGCACCTGTGATCTGAATAGCTGTTGCTCTACCAGGATGATTTCCTCCACCATGACCCTGAGCTCCTCCTCAGAGAACCTGGGGTGTCTTTGAGGTGCCATGATGTGGCGTGGGTGATGTGTGAGGTGCTGTCTGTTGTGATGTGTGAGGGGATGTGTTGGTGTGTGTTGTTTGAGGTGCATGGATGTTGTGTAAGTGATGGTGTTGTGTGTCTGTGGATGCTGGTGTTGTGTTAGGTAGTCTCTCTCTCTGGCCTTCTTTCAAATTTTTGGTTGTAAGGGTTTGTGGGTGATGTGGGTGTGTGCTTTATATTGGATTGGGTGTGTGGGTGTGGTGTGTGTATGTGTATCAGGTGTGTGTATTTTGAATTGTCCAATGTGGTTGTGTTTTGTTAGTGTGTGTGTGTATTTTGAGCACAGTGGTGTGTACTGCCAATGGTTTACCACGGTTGAATGACCGCTGCATTGATTCGTGGGTCATGATAGTGTGGGCGTATTCCTGTTGGCGTGATCGTGTTGGTATCGCCAGTTTATCACTGACCTTTGGTGTGGCGGACTTGTGTGGGTGTCTGTATTGTGGCAGATTCCGAGCTGTGGGTCATAATACCTGTAGCGGAATTCCGCATCCGCAACGGTATGTTGGTGGTCTTCTTTTCGGCGGAAAGTGGGATTTACCACCAGGGTTGTAATGAGAGCCTTTGTGTAAAGTGGGTTTCCACAGTAGTTACATGAAGCCTTTTATTTTAAATGCTCTATTTTCTTAGATTTCCAATGAGTTCTCCCATTTTGCCTTTTAAAAGACACATCTCCCTTGATATTCCATGACATGGGTCCTCCAAACCGGAAATCGATACAAAACGAAAGTATCTAATACTCACTCAAAGAATTATCTATTACATTCACGTCAGACAGTAAGGCAAACAAGGAATGGCAGAAATCCAAATAATCAATAAGATAAAGGCACCTGATGGAGTTCTATGTATAATTTGCTAGAATGTAATTGTCCATTCTGCCATTAACAATCAATCATTCCTGTTTCCTCAAAAGCTTCTAAAGGGTACTCCCTGGTTTACCCATTTTACTTTAAACTGAAAGTGACTCTGAAGGGATAGTAAAAGTATCCTCCCTTTCTCTATCTGCAAAGAGCTTTAATGCACGACAGGACAATACCCCCAACCAAAACTACATTTCGAGAATTTGCATTTCTGCAATCTGTGATATAAATAAAAACACATATTTGTTCAGAAGTGTATGTGATGGACCTGCTGGAATGTTTATATTCATCAGAAGCAGGGAATGACCACCAGTTTTCTGGCCGGGGTCCACTGAGATCTTTACACATTGAGCTATTTTGTTGGTCGAGTAAACACACTGTAGGACCAGATGTATTTAGCAGTCAATAAAACTCCTATTCCACCACTGACATGACCCTTGCTAGAAAGAGACGCAGGACAATTGAACACACAAATGTTATTAATCATTAAATCGGTAAACAGCTGTTATCCTTGAACACATATGAAATCGGCAGTAAGTCTATTCAACTGTTCGAGGTTTTCATTATCATGAGAGAAGCTGGCTTTATACCAGAAAATTACTCGTAACCCACTGCTAAATTTGTTGAAATGGTGGGGATCCAAAATGGTTTTTATTGTTAAAAGCACCAGCAAAACATCTATACTATGAACATGCTCCTCGACCTCTTTGGTAAGGTCTTTAGCACTACAATTCTGTTGACAACAATCTGCCCTTTTTACTGAAAAGTAAGGAATGACATTGGTGACCCAGCTGAGGAATTAATCACAGCATCAAGTAGTCTACAGCCTTGAAACTAAAGGTGACTCTCAATCTATTGAGAAACGATGAATGCAACATTTAGGCTATGCATATCACTATTTTTCACAACTTTTAGCATAGAAACTATGGCGGTCATTCTGACCCTGGCGGTCAAAGACCGCCAGGGCGGAGGACCGCGGGAGCACCGCCGACAGGCCGACGGTGCTCCAATGGGGATTCCGACCGCGGCGGTAAAGCCGCGGTCGGACCGGCACCACTGGCGGGCTCCCGCCAGTGTACCGCCGCCCCATTGAATCCTCCACGGCGGCGCAGCTTGCTGCGCCGCCGAGGGGATTCCGACCCCCCCTACCGCCATCCAGATCCCGGCGGTCCGACCGCCAGGATCCGGATGGCGGTAGGGGGGGTCGCGGGGCCCCTGGGGGCCCCTGCAGTGCCCATGCCACTGGCATGGGCATTGCAGGGGCCCCCGTAAGAGGGCCCCTAAATGTATTTCACTGTCTGCTGCGCAGACAGTGAAATACGCGACGGGTGCAACTGCACCCGTCGCACAGCTTCCACTCCGCCGGCTCGATTCCGAGCCGGCTTCATCGTGGAAGCCTCTTTCCCGCTGGGCTGGCGGGCGGCCTGAAGGCGACCGCCCGCAAGCCCAGCGGGAAAGTCAGAATTACCGCCGCGGTCTTTCGACCGCGGAACGGTAAGCTCACGGCGGGACTTTGGCGGGCGGCCTCCGCCGCCCGCCAAGGTCAGAATGAGGGCCTATATATTTAGGGCCAGATGTATCAAGCAGTTTTGCCAATTCTGTGTCTATGGGAAAATGTGTTTGTACATATGGCCCTTAATTTCTTTACCTGATTATCAAATGGAAGAGTACAATCTAAAATAAGCGATACATCAGAATCATAGACATCATTTTGCATGTGTAAATATTTTGGGCCAGATTTACAAGGCCCTAGCGCCACCTTGCGCCACATTAGAGACATTTATTTTACGCTAATATGGCTCAATGAGGCAAAACTCACTGCACCACATTTACAAAGTGGCACAATGCATGCATTCTACTGTGCCAGGACATGCTGGGTACTGCTACTGCTATTCAGATAATGCCTTGCCCTCTCATTCGCTGACCCTATCCTGTCTCTCCCTACCCGGGAGAGACAGCGAATGAGGAGGCCTCGACTTCCTTTGTGTGCCTGCCTTCGCTGCTGCTGCTTTTCTCTACCACCTTCTTTAAGCCCCAAACCACTCTATGTTGGTGCTCGCTCTCAGCAACCAAACAGCTTTAAGCAGAACTTACCTGTATCCTGAACCCTGTTGAGGCTCAGCTTCCAGTGGTTATGACCGGGACCCAAGCAGCTAATTTTACCACCTGTTGCCTGCATCTGCTGCAGCGCCACGGAATCCTAGCTAATACTCATACCGATTAGTAGATTCTGTGCAAGAGGTCAACGGATCGAAGCAACATAGGTTTGAGGGGATGTCATCAATGTGGCATGTAATTATCAAGTATAATCAATATAACTAAGAATTTCGAACCACTATCAATAACCACAACAGTTTATTAAGAAGGATTATAAAATGTATTTCCCTAGATTAACAATGCTAATATCTTGAAAATAACTCTCAAACACAAAGGATAAGCATATAGAATTAATAATGGTTGATTAGAACGTCTAATGCCTAAGTTTAATCAAAATAACCAAGCAAATAATCTCCAAAACTATAACACTGATTAACAGCACCAAAATCGGTAATAATGGCAATTTATGCATTTATACAACATTCAAATGTGTCAATATAAATCTTGAGCATTCAGTATTAATACCTTCACTAACCACAAATTAGCATCAACATGTTGGGCTTCATGTAAAAAGAATTTTAGAAACATAAATTTAAAAAAATCTCTTTACCTTGGGTTATTAGAAAAAACATTATAAATATGCAGCAATCAGATTATAAATTGCAGCTAGATCCTATAAAGCAAAATAGACACATATGACATTACAATATCATACATTACCCAATCGATAACAATATGTAGTCTACTTCAGCAAGCGGACACCATCAGTTATGTCTTCAGAAGCATTGGGCTAACAACAGCTGAACCCACACTGCTAATACAGCTCGAATCATCAGCAGGCACACTGGAGACTAATGTCTTCGATTTCTCTAACTAAGAATTCTCTCCTCAAATTTTAATCTCTCCCCCGAGAAATCCTTCCCAGGTTATTTTACTAATCTTCAAAAAGCTTATGATTGGTCAGTTCATGGGGTGGTTACACTTCAGCGAAAAGTAATTTTAATTGATAATCTAAAATACTACATTATTTCATCAGCCAGGCTATGTTCTCAACAGTAACTTTCCCTCCTCCGTCTCGCCTGGAGATTCAATGTTCCATCTCGTCTAAAATTCTCTTCTCAGGAAGAAACTTTCTTATTTGTTACATCCACTTCCATCCTTGAGGAAGAAACCACGTATTAGTAACATTCTCAAACAATAGAACATTCAACTTATTCAAAGATTCAGTTAAACATGACCTTGTAAGACATAATGCAGCAACCCACTAGGGCTAGCTGTGGACACATCTATTAGGTCATCGAATACACCTTTATGCAAGCATTGGAAAACAACTACAACATTTAATCAGAATTTTACTCAGTTACGAGCAGAAAATGAACTGTTGTGACCATTTTCAAAAGTCACCCGTTTTTCACATGTTAATTCAATGTATAATTAATATAATAAAATCATTAATAAACATGTTAGAAAATTCACACTCTCACACATCTGAAGATGATCTGATCCAGGAGGAAATGGCTGAGCTACTGGGAGGCCAGTGAATGGAGCAATGGGGATCATTGCTGAGTGATTGTGTATGTGTAAACATGTACATGTGTTAGCATGTGCAAAGGAGTATGGTGCTTGCATGTTACTGTGTGTGCATGTGTATAGTTGCAAGGGGGAGCATTATAGTGGGCCGCCAGAGGCTCGCCACCGTGCCCCATGTTTCAAACTTCCTCAGCTGCTCCCTGATGTGAGCATTGAGATAATCTGCTATGGGGCACTAAACTGTGCAGGAGTCATGGGTACTATTGTATGCCTCAGAAGTGCCGTTGGGTGCTCGTGCTCTGGCTTAATGCGTTCTCCTGTTCCCAGAGGTCAGACTCCCATTTTTCTTTGAACCTCTGGATCTTTCTGTAGCAAAGAACTCAACTGCACTCAAGCCAGTAATTGGTTGGGAACAGAAGACTTTTGTGTAACGGGGCTGCTTAGGCCTTAACAGGTGGGTTTCGGGAGGCTTGAGATAGACTGAGTAGTCGTGTCTTATTCCGCCCTTATAGATGGACTGCTATCAATATCTATTGAATTCATTTCAGGCCCCAAAATGACAGCAAGAAAGCTGCACTCCGTAAATTAATATCAACAAGATCTTGCAAGAAGGCAAAATAAAATCATCTTCGAAATAAATCACTTAATTTGAACGCTCTAAAAGGCACATAGCAGCCCACTTCCAAAATAAGAATAAAAATAGGGGGTGCCATATCGCCAATTTTATCAAAGATTAACTCTGATTTTCAATAGCTGCACGTTTGTAAAAACGTAAACGAGTTGGCAGAGGTTTAGGAGTCACACTAGCGAGAGAAATGCTATCACTGAGTCTTGGTCCATTACACCAGTCATTGCAGATTTTATGTAGCTTGACATCGATACCAACAGCAACCCTGCATTTGTTTAGAAATCTGGTCATCCACATATTACTCCTATAATCCGCCAAAGAAACGTCAATAATATTGTATAGTAGTGTTCCCAGTTTAAAATCATCTCCGGTTCTCGAATAATATGAGTCTCCTGATATTTGTCTGCATGCCTCCTGTGATCCCCCTGGCAATTGTGTGCAATATTCAGAATCTGTGAGCTGCTTTGATGACCTGATCATCCATCTAAACCCTACTTGAAGAATCATCTACAGATGCAATCATATTTCAGATGTTCTTTTGCGATCCTACACGGCTTGGTTCCAAACGAAGTGACGGTCTTCCAGAGTCTAACATGTCAGACAGGGTGAAATCTGGTCGTTCTGTTAATGTTCTTCATCAAAATCAATACCATTTCCTACCGTGGAAGACTCGAGACATTGTGGTACAAATAGATAAGCCGAATGGTGTAAAAAGGATTTGAGGCATTATCGGACGAAACACCCCCTAAACATGCTTCCAGGAATAATGTAGGGTATACTAGACTGCTCCATTTCCAATCTTCCAGGGAAGAGAGAAATGGGAAAAAAAACAAGTCACTGATCAGGACCCTAAAAGCCCCATAGTGGAAAATCGGAGAAAAGCAGTCACTGAAAAAACAACGAAAGATACTGAAATAAAGTGTCACCGCCTTCGTCCTCGGATTGTCACACTTTAACGACTACCGAATTTGCCGTTGTGGACTGCCAGGATTGGGCAGATCTCAGTGCTTGCCCGGATAGCATATATAACAGAATTGTTCATACTTTACCCTCTAGCATGCTTAATCATCTGGCTAACGCGTTTTCTAAAAAAAAAAACAGGCGTTAAACCGACTGAAAGTTCAAAGGCCCAGATGTACAAGAATCTGGCGCCGAAGCCCATTGCCTGCAAGCGGCTAGACTTAATTGCCACTTTGGCAGCATTTTCCTGCACTGTTTACGCTGAACTAGCACATCTGTTTACGCTAATTCAGCACAACCCTAACTCCATATTTATACTTTGGCGCTAGAGCTGTCTAGCACCAAAGATATGGATTTGATGTCATTTTACGGGCTTGGAAACCTATCTTGCGTCAATAAAATGCAAGGTAGGTTTTCAAGTCCAGAAAATGACGATATGGCGTTTACACCATATTTATCCCCCCTGTGCTAAATTCAAGCACAGTGGATGGGGCCTTAAATAATGACGCTAAGCTTGCTTAGCGCCATTATTTAACGCCTGGGTATAGGAAAGGGTTAGGGGACCTGTGGACCTTTTTCCATGGCCAGAGACCATAGAAAGAGTCCACAGGTGCACTTCTCTGGCCCCAGGGACGCCGCCCACCCACACCAGAGGGACATCACAGGATAGGGTGACCCATCCCAGGTAAGTGTATATATATATATATATATTGAATCAAAGATTAGCAGTGCACTCCATTAGGGGTGATAATTCTAGTGTTTATTTCATATTCAAGCTGGAAAAATAAAACGAACGACGCGTTTCGACCGTCTGGTCTTTTTTGAGTTCGAAAAATCTCGTTACTCTTGCAACTTCTATTTATAGAAACAAACAGTGTTTTACAGTGCATGTTGGGACTCGTGGTTCCAAAGCCACTAACCCTTCGACAAATACAACAGACAAACAGGAGTAATATATGTGAATATTGTTACATTTCAAAAAGAGGACATAAGTCAATTTGTTTAAACAACAATGTTCTAACTTCAATGACTGTAGTGCCACCATGTGTTGACAGATTATTATAAATGCATATATAAATGAATCAATATGTATAGTAAAAAGTAAGTTATTGATAATGTGTGAATTGAAATTTCAAATAAATTCTTTGATTTTTTTTTAAATAAACTAACCATTATTGTCGTGCTACCGAAAATAGCACAACATTTCCTCCGAAATTAGTTGATTAATTCATGTAATTTTACATAACTATATCTGTTTACCAGTAAATTGATACAGCCATTGAATTGTAAAAAAGAGATACAAAGGAGTCATACTCAGTAATTTCAAAATAATATATATATATCTCACCTTATGTTATATTATAATGGTGATAAGAGCAGATGTTAGTGTGGTAGAGTCTATAGCTCCACATTAACATTGGGTATTTTTTTAAAATAAGGCTAAAGCTACAAATGGACAACGAGTTCTTCGTCATTGTTCATCCCAAAGGGGACCTTGGTTTTCATCTGTATTATAAATCTTGATTCAAGTCGCCTTAACTTTTTGACTCTATCACCTCCTCTCTCATGCTCAGGAATGTGATCAATACCATAGTACCTCAAAGTTCTCCAATCATTCTGTATGTGAGTTTGTAAGTGTCTAGCTGTGGCATATGTAAAGTCCTTATGATTGATTGCTCTTATATGTTCCAAGATTCTTTTCTTTAATGCACAAATTGTGCTCCCAATATACTTGGAGCCACAATGGCATTCAATTACATACACCACAAATTTTGTGTCACATGTGATCTTATGTTTAATTACCAACTCTTGTCCATTTGGAAATGTGACCTTTTTCAAAGATTTTCCAATTTTACAGGCTTTACAATGATTACATTTGAAGAACCCCTTTTGGCTTTCCCCTAGCCAAGTGTGTTCTTTCTCCAAGCAAAAATGACTTTTAATAATCATATCCTTTATGCTGGGTGCTTTCCTGTATGAAAATAAAGGCATAGGGCTCACTAGGGATCCTAAATCCGGATCCCGTTTTATAATCTGCCAATGTTTACATAAAATGTTTTTAATTAGATTACTTTCTTTGGTAAACTGCATTATCATTCTTATTGGGTCTTTTGAAATTTTCTCCTTGTTTTGAAACAGGAAGACCTCTCGTTTTTTAGACTGAATTAAATTAAGATTTTTCTTGAGAATGTTCTCATTGTATCCTCAAGTTTTAAATCTCTCATACGTTTGATAACATTTTGATAATGACTCTTTTTCACTGGACAGACAGAGCCATGTCCCTGGGGGTCGTTACACTGCGTAGAGGCATTTTTTGTCTCTAAACTGTGTAGCGCCATAAACCGGCGCACAAGATCCGGTTTCCCTACACCTCCCCCACCCGGGTCACGTCCTTTACAAGGACGCTAACAGGGCATTAGTGCTGGCTAGCGCCATTCCATGAATATGGCGCCCGGCTGATGTCCAGGAATGGCGCTAGCCGGCGCTATATTTTTACAGGCAAAACTGTGCTAATGCAGTTTTGCGTGTAAAAGTATAAATATTGCTCTTAGTGTGCTTGAAGTCAACTACCTTCTATACCCAGTGCTTCTCTCCACTGCACTGTTGTGCCATTCTTTCACTGCCAGAGAGGAAAACAGGCTGTCAATCCCTTCTCCTCCCTTTCCAATTCTAGTGGAGCACTGCCACTCGTGCCCCGTATTGTGGGCCACCAAAGAGCACATCTTTAAATTGCACCAAACATATGGCTCTTGAACATTAAAGTGACCACATTGGAAACAAATCTACTCCTTTTGGTAGTTCCTGCCCTTCAGAAGATTTACCTCTCCCTCTTGAGGAACGTTTTTACTTGCTGGTTATGGTTGGTGTGGATGCACCACCTATGTGGTACTTTAGTTCCACACAGGTGTAATTCATTGTCAGTGGTGTGTAGAGTCAGATCTGAGGAACGTATATACTGAACAATGATGCTTCTTTCTTACAGTTAAAGAGTGCATTGGCCACTTCGCCTGTGAGTGTAAAGATGGCTCACCTGTAATACTGAATACCAAAATGTTGTGCCTCCTTACAACTGGCTTGCTAACATCTTTGGAATTAAACATCCAACTTGAAATTGAGTCTTTGATTAAAATCCACAATTTGTTTACTAGGATTTTAAAATAATCTCAAACAAAAATATCAATAAATGCACTACCTAATCATTATTTTATTAAAAGTGAAAAAACGAAGACAGAAGAGTTAAATGCACTTATTAACATTTTTTTTTTTTTGTCCTTTGTAGTATCGTCTTTCTATGCCCCTATGCTAATTTTGGGGATGCTCACATACCTTTCTGACCCTGGAAAGGCATGTAGCTCTGCTTTTGACGTGTATTTTATTCTATACCATTTCATGTTTTGGGTATTCACGAAATTCACAAGTTTCCCATCCGAAATTGTCTACCTCGCACCCTCAGGAGAAAATTTACTCGCATGGAAATCTCTGTTTGAGCAAATCCTTAGATAATGGCAGAACTCACTACTGTGAACTATAAAATTCATCTTTTAATCACAAAAATTCTATTTATTTGTGCACGACGTACTTCTGTGTTCCAATAACTGTATGAACGAGGCCCTCTGTTTCCAAGCACTTTCACTCAAAGACAGAGAAGTGAATCTGGCATCAGACCGGGACTCTGAAAAATATTAAGGTGAGAAACTGCACTACGGTTGATCGATGTTTCTGTCCCTGCACTAAACAAGCATTTGCAATGCAACAGGTCTCCAATTTGTTTGAGTTAGAGATATTGACATTGTAAATTCATAACTGGACTTTCCTTGCCATATAAATTGGCCAACCCTGCCTCATAATTTTGTCTTTTCCTGTCATATAATTCCATTGGCCCTGCATACAACTAAAGCACTCCCATTTACCTTCTTCCTCCACCTGCAGCAAAAAATGAAAATGTTGCCATTTAGCACTCTAATTTAAATCTGCCATTCTTATTCCAATTGAATACCACGTACACCACCCCACCATCAGATTTGCTGGCTGAGTGAAACAATTTCCCCCAAAAAAGACAGAATGCAGCCACAGAGGAGAAATACACAAGAAACACCACCCAAACACATCAATAGTGTTCAAACAGTCATATTGTAGTAAGGATGTTAAGTTGGCCTGAATTATGGTGATAACTATAAAGAGAGATTATTATAATATTTATATTTAACATTTAAACCTTTATCAGAAATAAACGTTTGGCATTAGACTGTAATGCTCAAAACAGCCCCAAGAGGATGCCATAACAAAAATATAAATTGTAAGAAACATGGTCATGTAACCATATTTTTATCCCCTAAATAGCATAACTCCATGAACAAAAGTGGAGAAAATAATGCAGTATGACCATATACTTAGCCCTTAAAGAACATTTTTAAGACTAGCAGACCTACTATGATATTACAAACAAGAAGTTTTAAACAAAAGTTCTCCCAGCTACAAACCAAAAATCGTAGCCATAAGAAAGCTTAAATAAAATAAACTGCATGGTGGGAGGAGTTATTATTTTGGAGTCCCTACTAACATAGTGGAGGGACCCAGAGATGATGTAGATGGAAATAGCACATTGTGGTCAGAGTTTTAAAGATGGTGGTCCCATTGTCCTAAGACCGCCACAGGCTGAGTTATGAACAAAAAGGTTTTTTAAAAGCAATGCTCTGCAAAGCATTATGGGGCAAGTTTCTGTGCCACAAATATTTAATATGTTAATATGACTGTAATGCTTAGATTGGCCCCTAGAGAACACCAGAGTGAATATAGCATTTGTAAGAAACATGGTCATGTAACTATATAGTTTGCCGCTAGAGACCATAACCACACAAAAATTAACAATACAAAAAGAAAATGGCAATAAATAATGCAGAGTAACCATATATGTAGCCCATAGAGAACATAGTGCATTACATATTTTCAGGGGTAGCAGGCCTATAACAATGATATTATAAACATGGCCCTTAAAACACAAGCTATTCACAGCTGGAAAACATGAGAATGCTTAAAAAGACACTGAAAGGTGGGAGGAGTTATAATTTTTGGGTCCCCAGTAACCTAGTGTGGGGACCCAGACATAGAAAGGAAGAACGCATTGTGCTGGGCATTTTGATGGTGATCCCATTGTCCTAGGACCACCACAGGCTGAGTTATGGGCACAAATGTTGTGAAAAAGAATGCTTGCAAAGCATAATGGGTTGAGTTTTCCCACGTTCAGTGAATATTGTAGTATCAGCCCTCCCGCTGTGCCGGGACAGCCGCTTTCGTGTTGAGGATTTCTGTTTTACTTAAATCATTTATCAATGTCAAGTGTTTTAAGGGAAGAGCCTCAAGAAATGACTCTGATTAGGTAATCTTAAAAAATATGACCAGCGCTTCAATACCGCTTATCAAGTTCACACTGTTGTGCCTGTTTGCTCTGTGAGTGCCATGGCCGCCATTCAGCATGAAGGGAAGAGACAGAAGAAAAAATAGTTTGCCCCAGCTGAAGTATATTGGCAATCGTGCAATAATCCATGTATCATGGATAGTCTGCAAAGCGTGGCAAAAACAGCCTCAAGGGGGGGCACATGTAAAGCAATTACCAATGACATCAAGTGATTTTTGAAAGGCAAAGTCACAAATTAGTAAAATTGATGGGTGTGGCATGGGGAAGGTTAAAAGCCCATAATGCTTACAACAGGTTAAAGCACATGTGCGCTCGACCTAAAAAGAAATACAATCCGAAGGGCAGTGGTTCTTTACTGTCATGCTGCAAATGCCAGGCATTTAATTATTTCATGTTATTAACCAGACTTGCTACTGTTGAACATACACTGTCTGCCAACAAATCATTTCCTCCTGAATATTGTACTGGTTTTTGCCTGAATCATCCCATGACCCTTAGCCTTTCATCTGAGCAGATTAAAAGAAATCCCAGGAGCCAGCTCCTTTCTCATTAAAAGGAGAAAACAGATTTTTTTTCCATATGGATAAGAGAAAAAAAATGTTTTTTGACAGTTCACAGTAACACCCAAGCCCAGCAGACAACAGACCCAATTTCATGTGTGACATCTTCAGCTCGTCCTGACTTTGCTGTGGAGGGCGCCTTACTTTTCAATTCAAAAGTTTAAAAAAAACATAAGTTCCAAAATGCAACTTGCCTTAGACAGTAAAGGCAGGACTCACTATATGTTTATTTATTTTACATTTTTATATAGTGCTGTTTTGCCCCTTTGTTGGTGTTATTACTCATTACAGTATAACAATAATAGAAAACAACCTGGCATTAAAATACAATGAGGGCACTTGGCATTTATACACAATTAACATATCCCTTAAGTTCTAGATTTGTAGTTACTTTTTCAATATGTAATCTATAACAATAAATCAGGTCAACTTGAAGGAGAAATTCCTACCAGCCAAAAGAGTACACACAAAGTTTTACTTCCTGTTTGTGCAATTTGTAAGGACAACTTTCAAGGCCATTTCAATGAATCTTTTTCAAATAAAGTATTTTGAAACGCACACTGATAGTTATAACCTTTCGAAAAGGTGATTCAACAGAAAATAATTGGTAGCATATAAAAATTAATAAAATTTTTGGGCAGATTGAAGAAATGTGGTGCTACAATGCATGTAGTGCTACTTTTTTTGCTGCCTCTTGTGCCCCCCGACCATCACCATGTGTGCGCTTGCTGGAAATGGCCTTTCTGCAGGGTCACCCCCAAACGTTTTGCCTTCCTCCTTCTCTTTTTATGACCTCCTTTTTTGCTGCCCTTAGGTATCTGCACACTTTACCACTGCTAATCATTGCTAAAGTGCATGAGCTCTCCCCTTAAAACATGGTGACATTGGCTCATACCCAATTGGCCTATTTAATTTACTTGTAAGTCCCTAGTCAAGTGCACTACATGTGCCCATGGTCTGTAAATAAATGCTACTAGTGGGCTGCAGCACTGGTTGTGCCACCTACATACGTAGCTCCCTAACCATGTCTCAGGCCTGCCATTGCAGTGCCTGTGTGTGCAGTTTCACTGCCACTTCGACTTGGCATTTAAAAGTACTTTCCAAACCTTTAACTCCTCTTTTTCTACGTATAAGTCACCCCTAAGATAGGCCCTAGTAACCCATAGGGTGCTATGTAGGTAAAAGGCAGGGCATGAACATGTGTGTTCTATATGTCCTGGTAGTGTAAAACTCCTAGATTCATTTTACACTGCTGAGAGGCTTGCTCCTTTCATAAGATAGCATTAGGGCTACCCTCATATACTGTTTGAGTGGTAGATCCTGATCTGAAAGGAGTAGCCAGGTCATATTTAGCATGGCCAGAATGGCGATACAAAACCCTGCTGGTGAAGTTGGATTTTATATAACTATTTTAGAAATGCTACTTTTAGAAAGTGAGCATTTCTCTACACTGAAATCCATCTGTGCCTTCCAACCCACGTCTGGCCAGGTTTAGTTGACAGCTCCCTTGTGCAGTCACTCAGACAACCCCGAACACAGGATTCTCTGTCACACTTGCACACATCTGCATATTGAATGGGTCTTCCTGGGCTGGGAGGGTGGAGGGCCTGACACTTACATGTCAAAGGACAGTAGTCTGCCCTCACACAAAGGACTGCCACACCCCCTACTGGGACCTTGGCAGACAGGATGGAACTGAAAGGGGACCTTGTGCACTTTTAAGCCACTCTTTGATGTCTCCCCCACTTCAAAGGCACATTTGGGTATTTAAGCAGGGTCTCTGACCCCACCAACTCAGACACTTCTGAGGTAGACACTTCTACCTTGCAGACACTTCCTGGAGAAGAAACCCTGAATCAGAACCTGCAACCTGCCAAGAAGAACTTGTCAAGTCGCGGGGACCCGCGGCACCGCCTACTCGGGCCGCGGCTGCAGTCAATTTTACCGGCCATGGGGCCCCCCAAACCCCTCTCTTCTGGCCTCACGCCGTCCTCTCTGCTGTGGCGGGGGCAGGAGCCCAGGATTGGGCTTCGGTTCTCGCTGCGCGTTGTGCACGGTGTAGATAATAATTCTGGACACCCGCAGGCCCCCCCTCGGCCTTCCACTCACCTGGTGCTCACTACTCGGCCTTCTCCTTTTCCTCTTTCTTCTTGTAGTCATTTTGTCCTGTCTCGACCAGCATACCTTTCTCTTTTCTGCTTCCCTGCATGCATCTGCTTGCCTTCTTACTATGGTGCTTTTCCTATCTAGTCCTATAATCACTTCCCAATCCAAGATGGCCGTTTATATCTTCCTGTTTGTCACTTCCTGTTTAGGGGTACATAAGGGGATTGAATTCTCTTCTCTTTGCATTGCAACACTTTTCTTGTGGCATCAAGGTTCTGATTTTTCTTGTGTCCTCCTTTTCTTCCAGGTAGTTTCAGTCTGGAGGTTTTTTCTCTACGGGGTTCTTCCTCTGGGACTCCTTCTGGAGGGCATGGACTATAGTGGCGTATTACTGTCAGCAGCACCGTAGCTACCGGAAGGGCTCACCCCTACCTTGGCCAGAGCCGGACTTGCAAGAACTGAGGCCGCACGCCATCTCCCTCTGGCCTGGACGGTAAGCCAAAGACAAAACCTGACAGAACTGCCTGGCTACCCAAAAGACTCACCTGGACTGCTTTTCTGAGAAGGATTGCTGCCTTGCTGTTGCCCTGCTGCCTTGCTACTCTCTGGCTGTGCTGGGAAGTGCTCTCCAAGGGCTTGGATAGAGCTTGCCTCCTGTTCCCTGAAGTCTCAGGACCAAAAAGACTTAATTCCTGCAAAAGAAATCTTTGTACGGGGAAATCGACGCACAGCCTGCAAGAAACAACACACAGCCTGCATTGTGGTGAGAAAATCACTGAACGCCGAACCAGAATGATGCAGCCCGACCTCGTAAGGAGAAGATCGATGCAGCCACAGCGTTGTGACTGGAAATTTGATGCACAGCCCACTGGATTGACGCAAAGCTGAGCCAGAATAACGCAGCCAGACTTCCTGAGAGGAATCGACGCAGCGCCTGCCGTGAGGTAAACGTTTCCACACATCGTCCACCGGATCAACGCACCCCCTAGAGTGAGGGTCCTTGCTTGGACAGGGGGTAACCTGACTGCCAACCAAAGACCCCATTTCTAACATTGGTGATCAGTGGTGAGGATAGGACTTGTATTTGTGCAGTGACATACAATAGCTAAGTGTTCACTACCTACCCACGGTTGAAGGTCAACCTAATTTTTTATCTTTTTCTGCAATTTCATTTTCTGCCTCATATTTTTAACTAAAATCCTCATTCAACATGTCTCTGACTGGGTCTCAAGCAGGAGCTGAAGATTTTGACGTAGCCGAGCTGAATACATATACTGTTAAACAGCTAAAGGGGTTCTGCAAGACCCCATTTCTAATAGCGCTGTATTTAAAATACGGTGCACCATGGCGTAGGGTAGGGGGCAATAGCATCAGAATTTCTGACGCTACTGATGTGCTGTTCAGTGTTAGTGCCACAATTTTGGCGCTAACCCTGAACATTATATAAGGGTTGATTGAAAACAATGGCTTGCCCCTGTCAAAAATGCTTAACAAAAATGATGCAAAGAAATCTTTTAGATTCCTTTGAGTGTTTTTGTTGGCCCCCTAAAGGGGGGAACTATTCCTTCCATACATTATGCCTGTCGCAGGCATAAAGTGGTGCAAGGGGATACAAAGTGGCACTATACATGCATTACGCCACTTTGTAAATTTGGTGCAGCCATTTTGGCCTCAGACCACATTGGTATAAAGAAAATGATGCTAATGTGGGGCAAGGAGGCGCTATGGGCTCTTAAATATGCCCTTTTGTTACTGACACCCACGCTGAGAATTCCTCTACCTGTTAAGTGCAAATGCCCATTTAACGGTCTAGCACTTCATGGTGGGTGCTCTTGGTTATGACACCCAGGTGCTGGAAAACAGCATATCAAAGGGATTTGCAGAAGATTGTTTAATGTGGTCAATACTTAGGTCTCACACTCGGGGACATCTTAAGGATTTTGGGGGCCCTGGACCAAACGTATTTTGGCCCAGGGATGTTCGGAAAACCTTCGAATTTATGATCCGGTTTCAGCTCTTTCATGCCCACTTTGGCCAGGTCCACAGGTGCACTCATCCAAATTCTAAATGTGTTTGTGCTTTAGTATTGTAGCACAGTAGTTGCTCACTGGTATTGCTGAAAATATTATCTCTGACACCCTCCTATTCCCCATATGCCAAGTCCTGTTTTGACACATAAGTAGCTTTTTTATGGATCTTGCATGAAACATAAATACATTTCTCTGAAAAATGTCTGTAATGGACTCCTATTAAAAAGAAATCAAAGGAAAACGGTATTTAAAACAATCTGTTTTAGAATGATTCCAGGTCACCAGGGCAACACTCTCTGCAGAACCAAGCTGGTTCTATCAGTGCCCCTCTGAAAGGCAGGGGCCCTGGGCCAGAGCCCACTTTGCCCATGCCTTAAAACATCCCATCACACTACAACTTTTCTAACTTTGATCCTGAATTGTCAATGTTTCCCCCGGGGTTCAGTTATAATGTGGCACTATCATCAAAAGTATTCTGTAAAGGCAACTCAGTGCTCTGCAGTGAACATGTTCTCCTCACACAGCAATTCATAAGAAGCAAGCTTTGACTTCAAGACTGAAAAAAGCATAATAATTAGAACCTATTTATAAGTACCCTCCTAACATTTATGAGAGTGTTGGCATATTCAGAGCCATGCCATTATGTAAGGCAAAGAAAAGTAGAGCCCATTTACAAACAGCTGCCACATAAACACACGCATACAGATCCATACACCTATCTTAACCTGAGGCCAAGTATGTTCACAATCTGCAATAAAAAGAAAAAATCTTCAAACATCCTGCAGGCCAAGCTCCATATCACAATAAGTTTAGCAAAACCATGCAGAATTGAGCATTAACCCAATAACAGAGGAAATATTCTCTTTGTGATATGCATTTATTTGGTGGATAAGAAGACCCTAAACTACAGTTTGTGACATTCTTCATCACTGGGTCCTAGCTCACTGCTGATATATTTTTGTAGTGAGGATGGGTTCAACCACCATTCGGAGCTCTTAGGATAATATACAGGGAACCACACTGTAAACAGAAATTGAAAATGAAAATTATTTCGGGGATATACCCAAGTCGTCCATCATTCAGAGTGCCCCTGGTATGATTAAAATGGAAGAGTTGCATGCTATAGGAACCTAAGGTCCAGATTTAAGCGCCCCTAGCACCATTCAAATGACACATTAGTGTGCCTTCCAACCCACGTCTGGCCAGGTTTAGTTGACAGCTCCCTTGTGCAGTCACTCAGACAACCCCGAACACAGGATTCTCTGTCACACTTGCACACATCTGCATATTGAATGGGTCTTCCTGGGCTGGGAGGGTGGAGGGCCTGACACTTACATGTCAAAGGACAGTAGTCTGCCCTCACACAAAGGACTGCCACACCCCCTACTGGGACCTTGGCAGACAGGATGGAACTGAAAGGGGACCTTGTGCACTTTTAAGCCACTCTTTGATGTCTCCCCCACTTCAAAGGCACATTTGGGTATTTAAGCAGGGTCTCTGACCCCACCAACTCAGACACTTCTGAGGTAGACACTTCTACCTTGCAGACACTTCCTGGAGAAGAAACCCTGAATCAGAACCTGCAACCTGCCAAGAAGAACTTGTCAAGTCGCGGGGACCCGCGGCACCGCCTACTCGGGCCGCGGCTGCAGTCAATTTTACCGGCCATGGGGCCCCCCAAACCCCTCTCTTCTGGCCTCACGCCGTCCTCTCTGCTGTGGCGGGGGCAGGAGCCCAGGATTGGGCTTCGGTTCTCGCTGCGCGTTGTGCACGGTGTAGATAATAATTCTGGACACCCGCAGGCCCCCCCTCGGCCTTCCACTCACCTGGTGCTCACTACTCGGCCTTCTCCTTTTCCTCTTTCTTCTTGTAGTCATTTTGTCCTGTCTCGACCAGCATACCTTTCTCATTTCATTCAAATGACACATTAGTGTCATTTATTTGATGCCAATGTGCGTTAGATGGCCAAAAACGCTGCACCATACTTCCAAAGTGGCACAATGCATTCATTGTGCCACTTTGTTACCCTTTTTTTCTGCATTATGCATGCACCAGGCATAAGGTATGCAAAGGGGGCGTTCCCCCGTTTGGGATGCCGAAAAAATGCTGCAAAGAAATCTAAGAGATTTTATTGTGTCATTTTTTTCGGCACTTTTAACGTCTGCTCCCAGCAGACACTAAAAGGAGGCATCTCGGTGCTTCGCAGAATTTTTTTACACTAATCCTGCAAAGCACCAAACTAGCGTCAAAGATTTGGGCACTATTTCCCTAACTATCGCCATGGTGTGCCGTACCTTAGATATGGTGCACACATGGTGGTGTTAAGGATGCGCTAAGGGACACAAGAAAAGTGGCACTGCACCAGGTGCAGCACCAATTTTCATAAATATACCCCCAAGTATCCTCACGTCCTTGAGTCAAGATGTTTAAGTCAATAAAGGAAGCTGCTATGAGATGAGAAAGGATCCAGTGATGAGACTTGGCGGAATTGTGAGTGAGGATTTTCTTAACCACCAAGTAAAGGCGTATCACTTACCCATTTTTCCTCAGTGATTTGGTTCACGCTTGAGTGTGCATGGGTGCGCTCCTCTTATTGTGATACATACATGGGAAAATGTCAGAATAAGTTATTTTCAGTAATACGGCCATTCCTCACTGTAGGAAGTTGGCTCTGTATGCACTATTTCAAAGTAAGGAATAGTATGCACAGAGTCCATGGGTTCCCCTTAGAAGTAAGATAGTGGCAAAAGGAGATAATACCAATGCTCTATGTTGTGGTAGTGTGGTTGAGCAGTAGGGTTACCAAAGGAGTAGTGTTAAGCATTTGTTGTACATACACAAGCAATAAATGAGGAACACACACTCAAAGACAATTCCAGGCCAATAGGTTTTTGTATAGAAAAATATATTTTCTTAGTTTATTTTAAGAACCACAGGTTCAAATTCTACATGTAATACTTTGCATGAAAGGTATTGCAGGTAAGTACTTTAGGAACTTTGAATAATCACAATAGCATATATACTTTTCACATATGCAGAGACTTTACCAGGCGTCGGGATCTGAGGAGCAGGAAGTCGCGGTCAGGGGGAGCCTCGGGATTCCCTCTGCAGGCGTCCCTGTGGGGACTCAGGGGGGGAACTCTGGCTACTCACGGTCTCGCAGACGCCGGGGAGTCCTCCCTGAAGTGTTTGTTCTCCACAAGTCGAGCCGGGGTCGTCGGCTGCAGAGTAGCAAGTCTCACGCTTCCGGCGGGAAACGCAAGTTGTTTCAAAGTTGCTGCTTTGTTTCAAAGTTGCAGTCTTTGGTGAACAGGGCCGCTGTCCTCAGGAGTTCTTGGTCCTTCTAGAGCAGGGCAGTACTCTGAGGATTCAGAGGTCGCTGGTCCCTGGGGAAAGCGTAGCTGGAGCAGTGTCTTTAGAAGTGGGGAGAGAGGCCGGTAGAGCTGGGGCCAAAGCAGTTGGTGTCTCCGTCTTCTCTGCAGGGTTTTTCAGCTTAGCAGTCCTCTTCTTCTTAGGTTGCAGGAATCTGAGTTCCTAGGTTCTGGGGAGCCCTTAAATACTAAATTTAAGGGCGGGTTTAGGTCTGGGGGGTTAGTAGCCAATGGCTACTAGCCCTGAGGGTGGGTACACCCTCTTTGTGCCTCCTCCCAAGGGGAGGGGGGAACATTCCTATCCCTATTGGGGGAATCCTCCATCTGCAAGATGGAGGATTTCTAAAAGTCAGAGTCACCTCAGCTCAGGACACCTTAGGGGCTGTCCTGACAGGCCAGTGACTCCTCCTTGTTTTTCTCATTATCTCCTCCGGCCTTGCCGCCAAAAGTGGGGCCGTGGCCAGAGGGGGAGGGCAACTCCACTAGCTGGAGTGCCCTGTGGTGCTGTAACAAAGGGGGTGAGCCTTTGAGGCTCACCGCCAGGTGTTACAGTTCCTGCAGGGGGAGGTGATAAGCATCTCCACCCAGTGCAGGCTTAGTTACTAGCCACAGAGTGACAAAGGCACTCTCCCCATGTGGCCAGCAACATGTCTCTAGTGTGGCAGGCTGCTAAAACCAGTCAGCCTACATGGATAGTCGGTTTAGGTTTCAGGGGGCACCTCTAAGGTGCCCTCTGGGGTGTATGTTACAATAAAATGTACACTGGAATCAGTGTGCATTTATTGTGCTGAGAAGTTTGATACCAAACTTCCCAGTTTTCAGTGTAGCCATTATGGTGCTGTGGAGTTCGTGCATGACAGACTCCCAGACCATATACTCTTATGGCTACCCTGCACTTACAATGTCTAAGGTTTTGCTTAGACACTGTAGGGCAGAGGTCCTCAAACTTTTTAATGCTGTGCCCCCACCAGTTGAAAAATAAAAATCTTTGGGGCCCCCCTCAGAATTTTTCACATTTATTTTAGAAAGATGGCACTGTTTAAATATATCTAAACCTATTTTAACATTGCAGTTAAGTACTGTTACCTTTTTAAAACTGCAATAACATGCTTCTGCTTAAAACAAAGGCATATTATCTGTATAATATTTATTTTTGCCAGAGTTTGGCGCCCCCCCTGGGATCACTTAAGGCCCCCCAAGGGGGGGCTTGCCCCCCAGTTTGAAGACCTCTGCTGTAGGGGCACAGTGCTCATGCACTGGTGCCCAAACCTATGGTATAGTGCACCCTGCCTTAGGGCTGTAAGGCCTGCTAGAGGGGTGACTTATCTATACTGCATAGGCAGTGTGAGGTTGGCATGGCACCCTGAGGGGAGTGCCATGTCGACTTACTCGTTTTGTCCTCACCAGCACACACAATCTGGCAAGCAGTGTGTCTGTGCTGAGTGAGGGGTCCCCAGGGTGACATAAGACATGCTGCATCCCTTAGAGACCTTCCCTGGCATCAGGGCCCTTGGTACCAGGGGTACCAGTTACAAGGGACTTACCTGGATGCCAGGGTGTGCCAATTGTGGAAACAAAAGTACAAGTTAGGGAAAGAACACTGGTGCTGGGGCCTGGTTAGCAGGCCTCAGCACACTTTCAAATCAAAACTTAGCATCAGCAAAGGCAAAAAGTCAGGGGGTAACCATGCCAAGGAGGCATTTCCTTACACTCACTTTTACTCAAGAAGAAGATTTATGTCCACGTCTTACTGCCGGAAGGGACGTCCACAGTTTTACCGCAGTCAAGGAATCCCATGCCTCCCAGCATTGATTTTGTGCAGGAAGGTGTTGCTTCATGCACAAAAACAATCCTGCCTACAACTCAGGTACCCGCATTGTGCCTGCAATGGTGCTAGGCAGCCAAAAGTATGCTAGCACTAGGAAAGGACAGGAATGCGGCATATAATGTTAAGCATGGTGCATTCCTGCCCTTTCACGCAGTGCAGCAACGTGGCTTGTTGAGTTGCGCTGCGTGAAAAATTGACAAGATAGAAGTGCCGAGCTGCACCATCCCCTTGCTCAATTTTTTTACCCCCTCACAGTGCATCATTTTTCCTTTGAGAACAGCAGCTTTGCAAATCCAACATCTCAAAGGGATTAAGCTGGTTAAGTAGAAAAGTGTTTGAAGTTAGAGATGCTCATCCTCACAGCTCCATGCACACTTAATAATGAGATCTTTAATGTAATCTGAAAAATTTCATAATCAGGTAAAATCAAACCCCTTGTACAATTGGAGCACTGCCACTAACAGACACATAGAATAATCACATCCACTGTATACCTCACGCTTGGTTCAGAATCGTGCCCAGAACTATTGTATAATCAAAGCCATACTGTAAATGAGCCATCCTCTTGTAAGAAAGTGGTTTATTAGTTGGGGTCGATTGGTTCCAGATTTAGAACTTTATATCACATTTTCCTATGTTGTGAGTTTTGCAACAATTCGTAACAGGTATTGGTCTTGTGTTAGATTCAAGGGAATCCTGGATTCCTACGCAATATATCTACCACACCAGTCCCGAATTTTAATACTGCATCACAGGTGCATGCCATATATAGAAATGCTGCCACACCTGGGCACATATCTGCCCTGCCCTGGAATATTCTGCATAATTTGAACTGCGTTAGGTATGGGCGGTGTAGGAAACTGAAATGTATCAATTTAAATCTCGCATTTCATGAGAACCCCTTCAACAAAGTACATGCTGTGCCCCACAACCCCACGTCTCACCAAATTGTTGTTCTTTGTCCAAATCCCAAGCCAATTTGACCTCAAATAGAGACCCTTTTATAGCTCTTTATATTAATGGCACCATGTGCGAAGTTTAACCCAGTTGCAGAACAGCCTCAAAGGTTTTAGTAGGCAAGGGATTATTAGCAAAATCAGTCCATATCTCTCTGGCTGTCATAGCCAAATTGATAGGTTGTAGAAATTGGCTAGGTACTATACCAAATGTGTCCTCTGCATCGTGAAACATAATGAAGATCCTATCTATCTATCTATCTATCTATCTATCTATCTATCTATCTATCTATCTATCTATATATATATAGAGAGAGATATAGATATATACATAGATCTAGATATACACATACATATATTCCAATAGATTCCAACCCCCCTTGCATAAAGCCATTATCTTATACAGGCCTATCCATTTAAATGGCAATAGGAGCAATAATTCCAGTGCCCTAGCAAATGGGAGATGCCTAAGAACCTTTTTAACAACCCCCTCCTATATCGTGTCAGTTTGCCATACAACATAGGGGAATCTTTCTGGAATACTGCATGAGTAATTTTAAGAGTGAGGTATTCCCATGTGCCCCTCTCAGTAATCATTTCTCCCAGTTGTCCTCCTCTGTACCTCACCTAGGATTATGCTTAATATGTGCAACACATTAATACAATTCTATGTCTGGGAGACCCACCCTCGATTTTCTTGATCTAGCATTAATGTACTGAGAGAGAAACTACTTCTCTTCTCAGCCCTGCCTAGTGTTACGAGCAAGCTGTTCAGTTTTTTAAAAGGGCCTGGCGGCTGTGCACAGAGAGAACTATGCATAGTGTAAAAACAACATTGCAAAAACACCATCTTTGCAATTGCGGCTTACCCATGACTCAAAAGGGCAGAGTGTTCCAGAATTGTATCAAAGCATGTAGTCTTTCTAGAGTCCTCTCCACGTTGTATTTGTACTGATTTTCTGTCAAATGTCGTACCATGATTCATGAGTAACTGAATTTGGTCTCTTCCCACTGCAGCCACAGCTCAGTCTCTTTGTCACTTCGGTATTTAGACAATGATCCCAACGGAAAAAATATGGTCTTAAGTTTGTTGAGAGGCACGTCTGCTACATTGCTGAATCTAAGCCTACATGCAAATAATCATGGCACAGAATGGCTGGGCTACCGCAGGTAGAACTTGACATCATCTGCATACAAGGTGAAGTTTGTAGTATCCAGTGCTTAATTTGTGCTTTTTGTTTCCGGTGCTGAGCACCGGCGCTTATTTTTGAGGGCCAGGGCATATTCTTCTGCCTCAAGCATTTGCAGGTAGCAAAAGACACATATGGGAAAGACAAAGGAAGGGAAAACGAAAAAGCGTCACAATGGGAGAAAGTAGAAAGCTGTAAGAGTGAGCTGAAGGGGCAGGGAGTGGATGTAAATGGATTGAAGAGGCCTAAGATGGCTTCAGGATTACGCCGCCTCAGTGTTCTGTGTTCACACATTTAATTGCAGCAGCCGCGTGTTTACACGGAGGGCTTTGGGCACCGGCACCTTTTTATTTACAAATTAAGCACTTGTAGTATCCCTAACGTGATCCTCATTCTACCATTTCACTTCAGGTCAGTTTTGACAATGGCTTGAAGGCCAGGTCAAACAGCAGGAGAAAGAGCGGGCAACCCTTCCTGGTTCCATGCTCCATCCTCCAGCCCTCCGGCACAATCTTGGTTATCCGAAACCTGGGGATAGGGACAGTACATAAGAGTCTAACTCATCCACAGAAAACTGGACAAAAGCCCATGAGCGTTAGCGTTTCCATCAAATAAGTCCAATTCAGAGCATGAAATGTTTTTTTTAAGTCAACTGCTTCTAAAGCAAATTCCTCTTTTCTGTCTGACACTGAACGCAACATATGGTAGTTACATATGTTCAATGCCATACTACGGGCTCGTATAAAACCACATTGTTTTTTATGAACTTAGTCACCGCTCCCAGCTTCAGTCTGTTGACTAAAATCTTTCACTGGAATTTAGTGTCCGAGTTCATGCTCAGTGGCCAGTACTCTGAGGAGTCTGCAGGATCACCGCCTGCCTTCGGTATCATATAATTAACAGCCTTCCGCATACTCTAGGGAAGTGACCCAGTCTGTCTGGGCTTCCCCCTGATTTCAAACACTTTTTAGATAACTGAGGTGCTAGCATCTGATAAACTTCCACTGGAAAGCCATAGACACATTTAGCTTGCATGGGCGAAGTTGATTTAAATAGGGAAACATCACCTTCCTTCTTTAACTTTTCCGCTGTAATGGGTGAAGCATCGGACTTAAGTGAGATGAATTGCCACCATAGAACAAGCGTTAGCAAAGCTAATAGTTCTCATCTATGCAAGGCTATTGGCTTTGCCAATGTATTTTAGCCATGTTGGACACCAGCGTGGCTGCTGTTCAGCTTGATAAACGTTAATGGCATAGAGGAGAGTCACATGGAGTGTCATAGAGTGGAATGACAAAAAGTGGAGTAGAGTGTTGTAAAGTGAGTGTGTTGTGTATTGGAGCTGAATAGTGTGGAATCACATAGAGTGGCATACTCTGAAGTGGCATAGAGTAGAGTGGACTGGTCTAGAGTGCATTGGCATAGAGTGATGCAGAGTATAGTGATGTAGAGTGCAGTGGCATTGAATTCAGTGGCTTACAATGCAGCATCGTAGATTGCGTGGTGTAGATTAGAGTGGTGCATTACAGAGTGGAGAAGGGCAGAGTGGACTGGCGTGGAGTGGTGCAGATTGGAGTGGCATGGTATAGAGTGCAGTGGCATAGAGTGCAGTGGCATAGAGCGCAGAGTGGAGTCAAGCAGCATAGAGTGCAGTGGCATAGAGTGGTGCAGAGTAGAGTATAGTGCTATAGAATGCAGTGGCATAGAGTGCAGTGGCAAAGAGTGCAATGGTATAGCATGGAATAGTGCAGAGTAGAGTGGCATAGAGCTCAGTGATATAGAGTACAGTGGAGTAGAGTGGCGTAGAGAGCAGTGGCATAGAGTACAGTGATGCAGAGTAGAGTGCAGTGGCATAGAGTGCAGTGGCTATGAGTAGAGTGGCATATAGTGCAGTCGCTAAGAGTGAAGTGGCCTAGAGCGAAGTAGTGCAGGGTAGAGTGCAGTTGTGTAGAGTGGCATACGGAGTAATGGCAGAGAGTAAAGTGGTGTAGAGTGCATTGTCATATAGTGTAATCAGTCAATCAATCAATACTTGTAGAGCGCAGCTTATCACCCATGGGGTCTGAAGGCGCTGTTGTGGGCATACTGGTCACTCGAATAGCCAGGTCTTGATCTCCTTTCTGAATTGCTTCAGTGATGCAGCCTGTCTCAGGTTGAGTGAGAGAGTATTCCATGTCCAGGCTGCAAGGTAGGAAAAAGATCTGTCTCCGTCCGTGCTTTTCCTGATTCTGGGGATGGCGCGAAAGAGAGATGGGAGAATCAGAGTTGCCTGGCAGGGGTGTAGTAGGTCAGGTGGAGGATGAGGTAGTTTGGTCCGATGTTGTGAAGTGCCTTGTAGGTGTGAGTCAGTAGCTTGAAGGTGATGCTTTGTCGAACGAGCGCCAGTGGAGGTCTCTGAGGTGGGCGGATATGTGGCTGTGGCGGAGGATGTCCAGGATGAGTCTGTCTGCTGCATTTTGGATTCTCTGTAGCCTTACTTATAGCTTTTTTGTGATGTTGGCATAGAGTGTGTTGCTATAGTCCAATTTGCTGTTTACCAGAGTGTGGGTGACCGTCCTTCTAGATTCAATGAGAATCCTTTTAAAGATCTTCTGAATGAGGTACAGGGTGTGGAAGTAGGCTGATTAGACGAAGTTGACTTGACAGGTCATGGAAAGGGTGGATTTCAGGATGATGCCCAGGTTGCGTGCGTGGTTGGTGGGGGCGTTTCTTAGGGCAGCTGGCCACCAGGAGTTGTCCCAGGTAGAGGGGTGGAGCCGAGTATGAAGATCTCTACCTTGTCTCAGCTGAGCCTTAGGCAGCTGGCTTCCATGGTGCAGAGTAGATTAGAAAGGCATACTGCGGATTGTCATTGAGTGCTTGCAGAGGCATAGAGTTGAGTGTTACAGAGTAAAGTGCATTGGCATAGAGTGTACTGGCATAGAGTGGAGAAGCATAGAGTGCAGTGTTGCAGAGTGGTGTAGAGTACAGTGGCGAAGAAAACAAGCACTCTCTGAATACAGTGCCTGACATTTTACCTCTTTCTTTGAATACACAGCAAATGTGATAAGATAAGAAGACTTCAAGGCCTGTTTACAGAAAGGGATACAGTAAACACACGGTTAAGGGAATGAGAGGGACGGATGGGACCTGGAGAGCTTAAAACAAATAAAGTCAGCAAGTAAAAAAACAGAAAATGAGGTTTACAAACAAAAAAGCCAATGGTAATCGGTCGGATTACATTCTTAGATCAACTTTCTGAAAGTTCTCAAGATGCCTTCAGCAAAGCAGGCAGCTTTGCAGTCTGGTAGGCTGGGACCTAAAAATGGGATATTACACCATTCACAGTATAGATCGGCGGGACCGCTTCCGGATTTAATATAATATTCATTATGAGGAGAGTGAACCAGCGAACTATGGCATACTTTATGTGATAAAAGCCTGACCAGACACTGGATGGATTTACATTTCCGGTGGTGAGCTGAAATACACAAGAATTAAAAGTGCCTCCAGATATTAAAAGAGCTCCGGATATGCTTTCCCTCGGGAAGCAAATAAATGCCTTTTAATAAAAGTACCACGCGTTTTTCGCAAAAAGCAAACTCTCATTTTTCTCTTCTCAAACACGACGAGTTGGAAAATTGCCCACGTAATTAGATTTGCTACGGTGTTACTGACTCATAACGTCTGTAACATGAATGAATGTTAAAATGATGCAATGCTATACAAACGGCTGCCGCGTGAGCACTCGGCTGCATTAGCCAATACTATGAGCTACTTGCAGTGTTTTTAAAGGACTCGTAGGGGATGATACCTAGCAATGCCATGTTATAGTACAAACATTTTTGGGTGATAAAATGAGCAAGATCGACCTAAGCTGTACAAAAAACATGGCGCGTGTGCGCTTAAGCTTCCTAAAGAACTAATGTTATCGAAAAAGCAAACATTACCAAATACCAAAGCATGCTTTCAACGGTTCTAATAATAAATACAATAATTGATCTGACTTGTGATGAATGCCCTGATTACTTTCCAATAAAGTTCACTATCATCACTGCCCTGAATCTATCAGGGATTCCTATCACAAGATACAGACTCTTTCCCCCCAGTATCAACTAACTTTTTTCTGAAACTCCTCGCCTCCCCCAAAGAAGGGAATATGAAAGGCACTCTCCAAATCCGGAGCTTACTTAATTGACATAATCAGTTTCACTCTGTACACCTGGGTGGAAGGGTGTGAAGTAACACTGTAAGAAGGAGGAGTAAGACACAGGCCCAGATTTACTTAATAATCACTCACTGCAGTGCCACAGCACAAAATGCTGCGCCTGCGTGAAATAGAGCGCCATATTTACAGAAATATGGCTCTCCCCTCTCCCCAGTGCCATTGCTGATTTTAGCTGCAAAGCACCACGTATGCACCTCAGCGCCATAGTGCTAGGGTATGTGCGTGAGTCTAGCATAGGTTTTGTTTTGGAAAGGCATACTTCCTGTACAAAATACTGTTCGTAGACCCACTTAAAGGGCCAGATGTATGAAAAGTGGCGCTACATTACAAATAGCACCACTTTTGTGGCCCCTGGCGCCCCCTTCCGCCTCCATGTTTGCACCGTATTTAAAATACAGCGCACCATGGCGCATGGTAGGGGGCAGGAGCATCTGAATTTTTGATGCTTTTGATGTACTGATCAGGGTTAGTGGCAAACTTTTGGAGCTAACCCTAAACAGTACATAGGGGCCAATTGTAAACAATGGAGTGCCCCCTTATAAAGCCTGCTCTGAGCAGATGTTAAAAGTGCAGAAAAATATGACGCAAGTAAATCTCTTAGATTTCTTTGTGCCATTTATTTGCCCCCCCTAGTGAGGGAGCTCCCTCTTTGCATACATTATGTCTGGCACAGGCATAATGTAGCGCAAAGGGTTACAAAGTTGCACAATGCATGCATGGCGCCACTTTGTAAATATGGCGCGAGGAAAAGGCCACCTTAGCATCAACAAAATAAAGCTAAGGTGGCGCTAAAGTGGAGCTAGGCCCTCTTAAATCAGGGTCTAAAACCTTTTCTACGTTGTATGTGTACTGCACAGTGCAGCATGCATGCAAAGTCGGAAAGGAGAAATTAAAACAGTTCTCCTTTTAATGCCTGCTTTTTGGTGCTAAACCCTATCTGCTAATGTTAGTAGACATGGTTTAGCGTAAAAAAGCATGGATGGTTGCATGGGAACGCCCATGTAGCATCCATGTAATGCACCCTTGGCGCTAAGCAACGCAAAGCAGTGCTTTGCACTGCTTTGCGTTACTTTTAGTACACTTTCCTGCGCAAAAAAGTTTTGCCCTGGAAAGTAAATAGGTAAAAAAAAAAATTACGATAATTTGCATCACTTTTGTGGCACAAACACCATGTAAAATCTTAGTAAATATATCTTACAGTGTCTCAGTGTAATAATGATTGTCAGTGAGTAATCTATGGATTACCACATTAGGCCTCAAAGCATATGATGTCATAATGCTGATGGTCAGTGGTACTGGAACAATTTACTGAATGGGGGTGCTGCTACCTGTGTTACATCACTGAAGTTATAATGATGGTAAAAAATCCAAGTATAACACAAATAGCAAGTGCAGCAAATGAGTCATGCCCATTCAGCATCAGAGGGGAAAGATGTGGTATGTAGCAGGTGGCGCATTTTGGAGCACACTGTTGCAATTATATTACTAAAGCAAAGTGTGGTAGTGTACTGTCATAATCATACAGCACATTTTCCATTAAAATGACCACTAACTATGCCCAGACATAGTTTTATTGATAAAACTATACAGTGCAGAAAATAGAATATGTGGAGATCAGGTTTCAGAGAATATTTATAATTTGCGCATCACTAAGAAAAATGCCTGGGATTGTTTTCATCATAATAAAATCTTTGTTTCCATCACAATTACGAATTCTAGAAAAGGGCATCATTTCTGCTTTGCTAGCTGCTGATATATTTTAAAATATTTGCTTTGTTCATTTACAGGTATTTCTTTTTTGTTGTGTGTTAGAAAAAAAATTGACATCATCCAGAAAATAAATTTACATCATCCAGCTGTTTCTTTCGCACTCCATGAGCCCAGCTATTTTTCCACATAGTTTGCTTTACTTTTATTTCTATGACTGCAAATTGCAAGGATTATGTAAATAACTTTACCAGATGCAGCTACAAGGCACCCAGAATTGAGGCTCTTTGGGACAGATTTACAAGGCCCTAGTGCACCCTTGCACCACATTGGTGTCATTTTTTTATGCTAATGTGGCTCAACGAGGCAAAAATTGCTGAGCCATATCTTCAAAGTGGTGCAATGCATGCATTGCCACACTTTGCAACCCCTTGCACCACATAATCCTAGTGCCAGGCATAATGTATGCAAGACTGGCATTCCGGCATTAGGGGGCCCGTAAAAATTGCGCAACGAAATCTACAAGATTTCATAGCGCCACTTTTTGCATCATTTTTAACATCTGCTCAAAGCAGGTGTTAAAAGGACACACCCATTGAAACCAATGAGCTTCCTTGCACTTTGCTCCACTCGTATAAACACTTTTGATGCTAGTGGAGAAAAGAGCCACAATAGCGTAAAAAATGTTGACGCTATTGGCCTAACGTGCACCATGGTGAGCCACATTGCAAATAGGGCGCACCCATGGTATCAAAACTGATGCACCAGATTCTTGTAAATCTGGGCCCCAGTATGATGCATTGAAGGAAACTTTAATGTATCAAAATCAAATCTTGTAGACCATAGAAGTGAAAACTGGAAAAACTAAAATGCGCACACTGGAATAGACATAACGTTTGTAGTGAAAAGCAAAGAAGTTGTGGAAAGCCAATACAATTGCTCAACAAATACCATTCATGGATACTGCTGCACTTGTGACCTAACCCTCCTGATAGATAGAACTCAACAACAGCTGATAGAAGGACCTAATCCTAGTTGCAGTCTAAAATTGATGAACAGCATATCCATCCATCTAAGTAACTGTTGAATGATTCTTAGCCCCAGGATCAAGAAATAACAAATCAATGAGGTGCAGAGAAAGGTGGTGTAGACCAGATATACCCTTATTCATGAATTGCAAGCTCAGGCAAATGTGCTTGATGAAAGTAAGTATCTGATAAGTAGTTTTTAGTGTTGGGGATTATAATTTAGCGGAAAGGTCGTGTTTAGTGCCTACTCGAGAGGGTGTTCCACGGGTGTTCGCCATATTAATTTTTACTAGTGTTTCAATTTTCATTCAGGAGGCACGCCCGGCTAGTTTATGAGCCCTTGAGCATGGACACGCAGCTCATCACAATAAACTCCGGCATTTGAACAAATCTAATTCCTCAAACCTTTTTAAATGAAAAGTAGTTTTTAGTGTTGGAAGATTTTATCTTAGAAGGAACGCCGTATTTTGTGCATACTCGAGGGGGTGCACCTCACTAGTACGCTATTTTTATTGGTGTACTAGCGTTTCAATTTTCATTCAGGAGTCACTCCTGACCAGGCTATCTTAGGAATCCCAGATCGCGGACGCACAATTTAGCACAAGAAACTCCAGCATTTGCACACATCTAATTGATTAAACCTTTTGAACTGATAGGTAGTTTTTAGTGTTGGGGGATTTTAACTTAGCGGGAAGGCCGTATTTAGTGCCTAATCGAGGGGGTGTCCCACAGGTGTTTGCAATTTTTGTTGGCATATCAGTATTCTAATTTTCATTCATGAAACATGTCTGGCCTGGCTATTTTATGAACACCAGAGCGAGGAAACGCTCAGCGGTAGCACCTAAGGCAAGCCCGTCTGCTCCCGTCCATGGCCGAATGGGGCCCAAGGCCAGAAACCCTGTCTTTCCAAGTTGGTTTTGAGGACTTACACTAAGGAAGAGCTTTTCAACATAAGACAGGAAACAGGTACAGCCTGTATTCTACCATTGAATATCGAGCCCGCTTCAAGTAAGTGCCCCCTTTATAGTTTCAGCTTTCGGTCCTGGCATAGAGACATATTACATAAAACCTGTACTTCAGTAAAGGTTCAGGAATCTACTAACAGTACCCACATGAGACAAGAATGGTTTATACTTCTGGTAAGTTGCAGACATCTTCCTAAGCATAAATGGGAGATTTTTAACCTACTCAAAGATCAGTCCCTGGATGTACTCTTCTAACTGAAGCCTGGTTCAAAGACGATAGCAGGACAGATATTGCAGTAGCCTTGCTACAGAGATACGCAATTGCTAGATGTGACCAGTTGGGAAGGAAGGGGGGGCATTGCTATTATGTCTAAAGATTATATATTCGGTGCAAATCCTCCCCAGTCACCACTTCTGACGGGAAATCCCATCCTTTTCATTAAAGTTTTCACATACTTTTACCTTTGGTATATCACCCTACAGGACCAATGGCTACGTTTATTCAAGAGCTGCCAGAAATTATAGTGGCATAAAGGTTTGGGCCAGCTAATTTTACACTGTTATGTTATTTAAATATCCATTTTGATGATGGCACAAATCCACAAACGGTTAAGTTAATAAATGATCTAAAGGCACCATTGTTCTCACAATTGGTGATTCACCCCACACATAGTAAAGGACATCGCCTTGACCCTATGTTTTCAAATATGACAACTCTTAAAGTGGCTTCGCCCTTGACGTTGTTATGGACTGGCCACTTTTTAATACACTTCTCTATTCAAAAGACCCTAGCTACTAGTCCTGACAGAGCCTTGAGTAAATTGATCAGAAAGTGGGCCAAATTGGTTCTTAAAAGTTAGCAGCAAAACCTGATCAAGCATATTCCACAATTTGAAGATTATATTCTTTTAGACTATTCAACATTTAAGGTTTGGATAGACGAAACAGTAAAAACAAACTGGTCCCACTTAAATCAGGGAAATGGAGAAGAGATAAAGTTAGGCCAGGCTGGTTTTCAGAAGGATTAAGGCCCATATTTATACTTTTTTTAGCGCCGCATTTGCGTAATTTTTTGACGCAACAGCGGCACAGACATGCAATATACAATTGTATTTTGTAAGTTTGTGCTGTTTTTGCGTCAAAAAGCGGGGCAAATGCGGCGCTAAAAAGTATAAATATGGGCCTAAGAGATTGAAACAGACAGTGCAAATAAGAGAATGAAGACATTTAAATGATGAAGAAAATAAAGTACTCTGTCGGAAAGCAGTCAAAAATTACCACCACGCAATGCGGAAGGCCAAGGTGGCGGATTTTACAACGAAGCTTAATCAGGCTAGCTGCCCAGCCATAAAGCTATAAGGGATTGTCAACTCTTTTCTGAAACCCAGTGTATTGTGAAAGGTGCTTCTCCCTCTAAGGATCATTGCGAGTTGCTGGTTACATTTTCCCTGGGAAAAGTCAAAAAGATTTAAGGCTCTTTAGCCAGGACCTAGGATTTCCTAGAGGAAGCAAAGATTTGCAGGCCAGATAGTGATCCTAGGGCAACACTTTCTTCATTCCCGCTGGTGAATAGCACACAAGTTGCAGATACAGCAAGACTAATAAAGTCTGGCTCCCCACTCAATCCTGCTCCAATGAATATCTTATTAGAGGGTGGTGAAGAAGTCTCCGCCTTAAAAATCATGTAAAACAAGTTGTTGAAATCAGGTCAGGTTCCAGAAGATTGGAAGCATCCATCTCCTTGCTTCCAGGGATAGGGAAAATTCTCAATGGAGTGGTTTCAAGATTTTTGGAAACTAATAATCTGTTAAACCATACTCAAACTGGCATTTGGCAGGGCTACAGCACAGAGACTGCTCTTCTCAGGGCCAAGAGGACATTAAAAGAACTCTTGACTAAGGTGAACCAGCAGCACTTCTTTTATTGGACTTAAGCGAGGCCTTTGATACCGTTGCACATCCAGTCTTGACTGACAGGTTGGAAGCCATTAGTATCACAGATCTAACCCTTAAGTGGTTAGCGTCATATGTAACCAACAGAAGCTTTTAAGCAAGTGAGGGACAATTTCTATCATACGTATATTAATTGGACTGTGAGGTTCCATAGGGCTCTTCCCTAAGCCCCATGCAGTTTAATATTTATATGCGGCCCCTCGCAAATATCATCTGCTCCTTTGGTTTCACAATGTTCTCCTGTGCGAACGACTCACAGTTTATTGTCTCATTATCTCCAGAAACTCAGTTGATTGCAGGAAAACTGTCTACATGTATGGAAAAGGTAACCAGTTGGATGGCAGTAAGCAAAAGGGCCAGGTCCAACAGCCATCTAAAACTGAATGGAGATAAGACCGAGGTGCTGGTGGTGTGTAACAACCCCACACTTTGGGACCAATGCCTCTGGCCCCCCCAGTGTGGGAATGCCACCTGAGCCCAAATCTGAAGTAAAAGAGCCTGGGCATTGTTCTAGACAAGGATCTATCTATGATGGCTCAAGCTATTAGGGTATTGGTGGTTTGCTTTGGTTTTTTACAATCTTTAGGAAATTGTTTGAGATGGCTACTGCAGGACTGCAGGAGACTTTTTGTCCAGGGTTTGATCTTGTAGAGGGTGGATTGTGGCAATTTTCTATTTGTACACAGTCCAGCCTTTGTCATTAAAGAGCTGCAGATTATTCAAAATGCTGCAGCCCATTTACTTTTAGGAATTCCAAAGAGGCAATTGACCGGTCCAGCATTAGGCCAATTGAACTGATTACTGATCAAAAGGAGAATAGAATTCAAGGCTCTTTGTATTGTTCATAAATTGAAATACTCAGAAAGTACTCATTTATTCAAACATCTGATCATCCCTTATATGGCCATGAGAGAATTAAGATCTAATAATCTCTCCCTCTTTGAGTCAAGAATTTGGAGAGAAAGAGGAGGTGGCTGATCCTTTGCATATAGGGCAGCTTTACTTTGGAATGCCCTCCCTCTCAAGCTGTGATCTAACAGCAATTTACTGAATTTTAGAAAGCAATTAAAACATTGTTTACATATGTTGAGTCTGTGCTACAAATACAGAGGTTCTGTACTTTTCTAGAGTGCCGGGAAGCCCAGCATTGGGTAGCTGCTGTACCTTATAAGAGCCTTATAACATTACATAAGGAAGCACAATGTCATTACGAGATGGAAGTAAGAGAGAAATCCAGGGCAAAAATTAAATGGGGCCAAACACGCTGCCCTTACTAAAATAATCAAATTTATGCAGCCCTGCGTGAAAGCAACATAAGCTCTTTCTACCTGTGAGCAGGTGTATTATCCATCACACAGAGGACTTTAGCAGTCAAATCTTCAGGAAGATGTTCTCTGGAGAATTAATGGTGATGGCTGTAGGGTCCTTAGTAACCAGCAAATATCCTAGGAAGGACAGACAGCAAACTAATGTGAAATTTCACACATGGTGAAAGGCGTATCATTTAGTTTCAACAAGTCCCAGACTATTGATCCTGCAATAATATAATAGTAACCAACTAGTAATTGAGAGATAAATGGATAAACACCAAAAAGACCCCCTTCCCATTGAAACCAAAGACCCTAGTGCAGTTTTAAGAGGGAGCCTTATCAGAGAACCAATTACAAAACAAACTCATAAGAGCATAATTTTGTTTGTGAGGGGTTGGTGGGACTCGTGGTCAGATCTGCCATGAAATGTAGATGTCTGGGAAATGCTGCTATCATTAATTTTAAGCGAATAGCAATGTTACTGTAATTATCACCTTGTGTTCATAAATTCCTTGCTATGACTATGTAACTCTCACCAAATCGTGTGTATTTTACACCCACATCCAACATATCTGGGAACAATTGACAGAAATTCTATACAGCACTTCTTTTAGAAGGATAATACTCAAAACCAAACAACCATTCCACTCTCGAAAGGTTAAAGAATTTAAGTTCCACCTGCCTCAGCCTAATTACAGACTGTAATTAGGCTGAATTACAGACTGTAGAGATAAGAATGGCTCCTAAACACAGCATGGAGAAAAGGAAAGAACCCACTCCTGAAACACTTGCATCTTTCAGATGAGGAAAATCTGTGACTTCCTCAGCCAGTTGGAAACTACCAGCATTAAATGTACTTCCCCTCCTTCTTCATTCTGCTCAATATCCTCATAGGTGGAGCAAAGACACAAATACAAAGAGAATATCCTTTTTCAGATAATCATTTGAGCTCCCACATCTCATCCCAGATGATTCAGACCCTAATAGGAGCAGGGGAATTAAGCAGCCAATGGTATACTTTTGCAGGACATCCACTTATAGATGCCCTAAATGATAGATAATTTGAAGGAACTTCTTGGGGTGCTGAACTTAAGAAATAAGGAAATCAACCTTTTGGTGCTAATTCTGCAGAGTACAAAGGGGACCATTGAAACAATGGCATGCCCCCTTTTAACGCCGTCTCTGTGCAGGCTTTAAAAATAGCTGCTAAAAATGGCGCAGTGAAATCTCTTAGATTCCACTGTGTCATTTTTGCTGGCCCCCTTGTATACATTATGCCTGGCGCAGGTATAATGTAGCGCATGGGGTTACACAGTGGTGCAATGTATGCATTGTACCACTTTGTAACTATGGCGTGGCGAATTTGGCCTAATTGGGCCACCTTAGCGTCATAACAAATTACACTAATGTGGAGCAAGGAGGTGCTAGGCCCTCTTAAATCTGGGCCTTCGTGTGTTATGAACACTGACTTTCCTTGTGATTCTATCTTTTTACGTAAGGTCCCTAAAGTCTAATGTATTTTTTTGGCTGTAGGAGCACAATATTTCATGCTGTGTTCTACAGAGATTTAAATAGCATGCTTAGGAATTTAACAAAATAGCCAGGATGCCCTCATGCCTACCAAAACATTATTAAGTGCAAACTCAATGAGTATATGAGCTCTTTATGTTTACAACAAGGCAGAAGTGCATTCTACCTGACATACCTGTCCACCTTAGGATGGCCTGCCCCCAAACGTTTTGCCAGTTAGCCTCACATTTTTGTTAATTTATTTTTGTTGGCTTTAGGACTCTGAGCAATTTACCACTGCTGACCAGTGCTAAAGAACATGTGCTCTCTCCTTTAAACATGTTTTTTTTTGTTACATCCACAAATGTCATATTTAATGTGTTTATAGGTCCCTAGTAAAGTGCACTACATGTGCCCAGGGCCTGTAAATTAAATGCTACTAATGGGAATACAGCACTGCATGTGCCACCCACTCAAGTAGCCCTTAAACATGTCTCAGGCCTGCCATTGCAGAGCCTTTATGTGCAGTTACACTGCCCTGTCAACTTGGCATTTAAAACCTCTTTTCAAGCCTTAAACACCCCTTATATTACATATATGTCACCCCTAAGGTAGCCCCAAGGCAGTCCATAGCGCAGGGTGCTAGGTAGGACATGTACCTTTACGTTTTACATGTCCTGGTACTGAAAAAACTCTCAAATTTGTTTTTCACTACTGTGAGGCCTACCCTTCCTATAGGTTAACACTAGGGATTCTTTCTTACACTTAACAAACTTAATTAGGAAGGCGTAAGTGTGTAATGTTTAGTACCTATGGGATTGTAGCAAGAAATCATATTTAATGGTAAAGTCGGATTTAGAGTAAGATGTATTGTTACAATTTTTGAAAATGCCACTTTTAGGAAGGTGGCTATTTCCTGCTGTTAGCCCTGTGTCTGCAGCCTGTCTCCAATACACATCTGGGCTGGGTGATAGGTGATTTTGTGCATTCCGTCTAGACAGCCACATACAAAGGAAGCTTAGGTGTGACCGATGGTCCATCAAAATCCTGGGCAAGATGGGAGGGAGGAGCTGGCCCACCTGAATGGGCAGTGTCCTGTTCCAACACAAAGGGCTCTATACACCCCTGTAGTGAGTCTGGAGCCAGGGCAGAAAGGAAGGACCTCTGACCACTTCAAAGATTCTTCTTTGAAGTCACCCCACAGTTCAATGGCGCAACTGGGTATAAGTATTGGACCTCTGACCCTATCAACGTAGTACACTGCTGGACCTGTGAAGAACTCTGCCAGGAAAAAGGACTGCTGTGCTGTTCCAAGGACTACCATTCTGGGCTGCTGCTCTGGAAGAACTGCTTTTCTGCTATGCTGCCCAGCTGCCTGCTGCCCTCTGCCCTGCGGAGGAAGGACTGGACCCAAATCACTTGAACCCAGAGTGACTCCAAGGGCATGCCGGCTTGGCTCTTGTTTTCTGAAGTCACAGGGACACAAAAGGCTTCCAAATCGCCTGCTAAGGCTCCTACATTCATCCTCAACCAGCTCCATACCCTGAAGAGGCACCTCTCCAGTGTTCAGCCTTTTAAGTGTTTTTATGCTCCTGAAATCAAACTTTTGGGCTCTTTGCGAACAGGCCAGCTCGCAGGGAGAATCGGAGCGAGCTGCCGCAAGTTTGTTTCTTGGCACAGCAAGCATCACAGCTTCCAACTATGAGGCTCCAGTCTGTCCATCCACGATGCCCGGCTGACTCTTCGTGTCTCCAGACCACCACTAGCGACATTCTCCTTGCTCCTGGCAAACTTCTTTCCCTCAAACTGTTGGCTCTGCTTTTGAGAAGGTAATACTTCAGCGGGACTTGTCTGGGACTGTATCAGACCTGCACTCCATTGCTGTCGGCCTGAACCTTTGGATTTAACGCAGCCTAGCACCAACCAGACATCCCTGGCTGGCCCTTTATGCTTCTAAGCACTACATTGCATTTTAAACTTTAAAAAATCCTATCTTGAGTTCTAATTGTTGGATTTTTGTTGTTTAGGTCTTGTTTTGTTCATACAATGAAGCTCTATTTCTCTAACCTGGAGTCTTTTAGTGGTGTTTTCACTGCATTCGTTTTTTAAATATTGCATGAATACTTTACACATTGCCTTTTAAGTTAAGCCTGACTACTCTGAACCAAGCTACCAGTGGGTGAGCACAGGATAAATAATAGTGGGTATCTGACTTACCCTGACTAGGATTGTGGTTCCTGCTTGAACAGGATGCCCGCCATTGCCAAACAGAACCCCAATTTCTAACAGTACCTAATTTTGTGATAAAGTTACATCCCCTTCTAAGTTACATCCTCTTTTACACCCCCTCAAAATAACGTCTTCAGAGTTGACAGGAACACCTTCAGTTTATATTGTCTGAATGCCAGTACCATTCATGAAATAGTGGGTGTGTCATGCAGACGTTTATTATTGATCTATGAGGCTTTCCCTTGAGCTCCCAGAGAGGTGCTAAAGGCCATCAAACATTTGTAAACCTGTTGAGTTATTTAGACTCCCTACATGCTCCCTCTACCTCTAGCCATCTCTAGCCTCTTGCACGCTTGGAGAGTTTTAAAGGTTGGCATTGTAAGATGCACCAGAACAGTGATGCCTCCGAAAAGATGATGCCCAAGAATGCGCCAGTGGAGCATCATAAGAGATCCGCTAGGAAATGTGGGAGGCACCTGATGCATTATTGACAATAATGCTTCCGGTACAGTTGCACTGGGACCAAGGCAGATAAGAAGCCCTCTGCACCCGCATATATCTAACCATGGCATAGGTGTGCCATTTCTTTGATTAGGTTAGGGCACATGGCACCGTTGCTACTCCTCTGGCGGGAAGTTGTATTTTTGCAAAGAGGGTGGACCATTTATCGCTGCAGAGGGAATAGACTCCCGAGAACAGTTGGCATCTCGGTGTTTCAGGATTATCCTATGCAAAGACAGATTTGTAGGACTGGTAGGAGAAGTTGCAGATTTAGGCACTTTTTAGTAGGTCAGTGGTATTCGATTCGGAGATTTCACCTGCTTCAAACAGGTGAATTCTGGGTGTAAAGTACAGAGGAAAATTATTCACAATTCAGCACAGCACACGTTGTGCTCCCAGAATTCAAAGTCCCCATTATTACGCCTCTGAAATTACCAGGAACCATAGTAACATTAAACCCAGGAGAGGAAAATAATGGGGATTTTATGGGCCATTCGTAATGAGGGCTTTAATGTGTGTAGGGTCACTGTGCTGCCATTTTATAGAGGAAAATAATCTTTATCAAGCTACGTTCTGCCCTTAATCACTACACGATATGCACCTGGCAGTGCTTTTTTCGTTGTGTTTGCTGCTTGGGTGCATTTGCGACGAAGTAAGTAGAAACAGCGTTGCCATGCCAAGTGGGACCCCTTCTCTGCAAAATTTGGTACATTCCGAGAAATGGGAATCTCAAGGCTGCTCGCCACGTTTTTTCAGGGGGAGCATACTTTTGTTTAATTACACTGATATCCCTTAATGCTATCACCCACTAGGCACCGCATTTCTTCCTCTTAAACAGCACGTGGTCAAAATAATTCTGTTTCAGTTGACCAAAGAGTTCTTAAAACAGCAGATCTATATTATTCTACTTATTACTCTGGGCAGTTCAGCAACTGTGCGTTTTAATGTAGAGACCTCCAAGAACGTAACGCATTTTACATCCGCTCGTCTCCAAAAATGTCAACATAATGTCTTTTATTAAAAAAAGTTGTTCCTTGTGTTGTATTTGTGCGCTTCATTAAAGCTTTTAAAGGGAGTCGTTTAACAGGGTGATGTTTAAAATGATTCTAATGAGGTATAAAATGAAGATATTCATGAGATAAAAGGGAATCAAACTCCTGGTGCAATACTGGAGTATGCATACCTTTTTTTCCAGTGCTCAGAAAAGAGTACTAAAAGTCTTTGTAATAGAAGTAAGAAAAAATCAGTGAACGAGCTTTATTAGTGTATTTTACCTGCAGTAAAACTGTCTCCCATTCCTTTAAGAGTGTAGGTAGAAGATTGCATTGATAAATGGGAGAAGAGCAAGTATGGCCCAAGGCACTCGTAAGAAGAGTGCCTTGTTAAAAAACTACAAATTCTGCAACTTGAAGAAAGTTGAGAATAAAGGAAGTAGATCAAAATGAAAACTCCTGTTTATGGGATACACAAGCACTGAACATTTCTTCCATGTTATGCATGACATGGCTGTTCATAAAAAAACAACATCAAATGCCCCCAAGGCATTGCTTAATTTGTGTCTGTGTTTCCCAGTGCTCATTTATTGACACTTATTTTTAAACACTAGCACCTGTTTATGAGAGTGCACTACATGGTGGCACACTCAGCCTACATGTTTTAGCACAGCCAAATGCTCAGTAATTCAGTGTATTAAAAATGATGAAAATCGAACTTCTGGCTATCCCTACAGCTTGGTGTGACCTGCAACATTCCAAAATGTCTCTTAAGTGTGACGGTTAGTAGATAATGCTGGCACTGCCATTCTGCAACAGTGGCAGAACCTGTGGGAGTGCCAGCTTCAGTAGAATACCCTGGAACCTGGCACTTATATCTTTACAAATTAAGCACTGCTCCAGCATAAGCCTTTACTTTATGCTAACAACATGAAATGGGTCCATAATTGTCTTCTTGTCTGACTTGAATTATATGCCAGTAGAACCCGACGTTATGGCTAAGGTCCAGCCTGCTTTAAAAATAGCAGTCTTTACAGTACTCATTCTTTAATTTCCCACCAGCTTCGATATTAAGATGTTCTCCTTGGTTTTCCCTTTCTTGCTGCGCCTAAAATAATTACGTTCACACATTTCCTCCTTTAAATCATGACAAGTGTTTGGCTTTCTGTTTCGGCTCGGATCCTTTACTCCAGTGACATTTTCTACCCAAACAGGATGGATTTCCCGTTGTCACCTCCAACCATAAGTATCTCCATCTTGATACTAGTGAGTTAGAACTAGCTCAGGTTCGTACAGACATGAACTAATCTGAGCATGGTTGGAGTTAAATCTTATGCCGTTCATTACCCGGTCCATCAGCCACATACTCGGATTTTGGAATCGGGCGAATGATTGGATGCACTCAATGGCCAAATTTGACATTCCCATTCATTCGTTAGACCTTCAAACACAAAAGACAGGGCCCACTGTTGTGCTTGCTCTCTAATATTCCAGGAATAGCCACTATATTGTTGTCATCTAGCGCAATCGCAATGAGTAAGTACTCCCTTGAGATTTTGGGTTGAACTTGAGTTTACAAGTGGATGGCTAAGGAGCAGATACCTTTACACTATGGTCTCAGACCTGGTCTAGAGCCAGACTAAAAATAATAAACTGGGCAGTAACCATACTAGCCAGGAATGGAGGCACCTGGGACAATCAGGACACCACCAACTACAAGAGCCACTACATGTGGCCTAAACTGACACAGACTGCCCAAATCTGATAGAGAGAGAGAGACTGCTATAATTGGGAGACCCCTCCGAGGTAAAACTCTTACCTGAGAAGAATTGCTAAGGCACTGCGATAGAAATGTATCAAAGGAAAAACGTTTGTAATACAAGTACTTGCTTTTTTGAAACAACAATTGTCTTTCAGAAATGTGTTGCAGTTAAAATATCCCAAACCAAAACAAGAGTTCCTACCAGTGGGCAGAGTATAGGATCTGCATGTCCAAAGGTCTAGCACAGCTCTAGACAGCAGTGTCGAGGAATGTAACAAAACCTCCTGTTCTCATGACGTTATTTTTATAGGAAGTAACAAGGTAATTCACTTTAAGTGTCATAGCTTTTGTAAGTATTACACAAGGTGTACTGTGAGCTGTCACCCTGGATTGAGACCACATATTGGTTTGGGATATGGTCAGGTGGATTCCTTCCTGTGAGTTTTATCCTCCCTACTTCAGCTGCTGACCGGTCCTCTCAAGGTATACTTCATGACCGCCAGCCACCATGATCTGAATACTTAACATGCTCCAGGCAAGGTGTGGCGTGACAGTCAGTGAATGCAGTCAGACAATGGGTGTAGCATGTCTAGCTTTAGAGCTAGCATATTTATCAAACCTGCGAAAGTAGTCCATGTTGACTTTTAGCATGATGATCCACCAAGCATATCATTGATTCAGCTCTACTAGCGGCTGCGGCTGCGGCAGGCAAGCTGCCATATAAAGTACATTTCTGAGACCTCACCCTTGTCCTACGAACTGACCATCTACCAGCTGGTCTCCCATTGAAAATCCCACAATCCCACTTCTATTCATATCAGTGTTATTTTGTTTGAAAATCTCCTGAAAATAGTCTCATTTTAATATTCGAAAAAAAGTTTCTTGTGACAACATAATATTTGCATTTAACTTTTTTCAGAAAAAGTGTAAACCACTCGAGGAAGCCCGTCTCTTTTCAGTATGTTGCAAGGTCAAAGAGAAAGGAAACAGATTGTGAGCACATTGCGTACCAGTCAGGAAATAACTAGTAATGTAAAATAAAGAGAAATCTAAAACGGACAAGACAATGTTTAATTAGCAGCCTTTGAAATAACAGAAAAACGGATATTATAGGCGCTAAAATCTTAAAAGAATGTTGGGTTAGGATATTATCATAAATAGTTATGCTCCATTGAAGTCTGTGGAAGCTAAACTGGGCAAGCAAAACATATTTGTGATTAGGCGTGCTTAAATAGTCATAGGTATGATCCGGGGTAATTTGAATTAGCTCTAAATGACTTGTGGCAGAGGTTGGCCAATATAACAAACGTTACTTTTAACTAATACTTTCTTGAGAAGCTAAGTGCTCTTAAATGTTCTCATGTGCACTCTAAACCAGGAGCTTATTAACCAATTAGCGTGCAGTAGGCTTTATTTTGACAGGGTTTCGTTCTCATAAACATTTGCACATATACACAGAATCAGTGACATTAGTACTTACAGGCCCTGATTACAACCGTTGTGGTAAATGCCGCCAACATACCATGCCTTCGTTGGTATTCCGCTACAGGTATTATGACCCACACTGAGAATTCTGCCACAATACAGACACCCACACAGGTACGCCAGACCAAAGGTCAGTGATAAACTGGCGATAGCCAAACCCACACCGTTACGTCAACAGGAATACACCCACAGTATCACGACCCACGAATCACCACAACGGTCTTTCAATCGCGGTAAACCATTGGCGGTACATACTGCTGCGCTCAAAATACTCACACATTTACAAAACACCACCACATTGGACAAATTAAGCTACACACACCTGAGACACATACAAACACCACACCCACACACTCATACCACTATAAAACACACACCCACATTACCCACAACCCTTTCAATGAAAAAAAAAGATTGCCAACACAGAGAGACACAAGCCAGGAGCGGCCACTCAATCAGAGCCACAGAACTCCATCCACGCACCTCACAGCATACACCCTCTCACATATCACACACACCACATCCATGGCACCCCAAAGACACCCCAGGGTTTCTGAGGAGGAGCTAAGGGTCATGGTGGAGGAAATCATCCGGGTAGAGCCACAGCTATTCGGATCACAGGTGCAGAAGACGTCCATTGCAAGGAAGATGGAGCTATGGCGGATAATCGTGGACAGGGTCAACACCATGGGACAGCACCCAAGAACCAGGGATGACATCAGGAAGAGGTGGAACGGCCTACGGGGGAAGGTGTGTTCCGTGGTTGCAAGACACCAGGTAGCAGTACAGAGGACTGGCCGTGGATGCCCCACCTCCACCCCCACAACTAACAACCGGGGAGGAGCAAGTCTTGGCAATTATGCATCCTGAGGGCCTCGCAGGAGTCGCAGGAGGCTCTGATAAGTCAAATGTTTACTACTTTATCCCTCCCACCCTATCTGCATGCCATAACAAACTTCTACCCCTACCCTCACAACCATCACTCCAACACCTCATATATACCCTACTATCACATCCCACTCATCCCAATACCAAGCCCTGCATGCAACACCAAAGCATGGACACCCAACACACACCTGCATGGACACCCATCACCACATCATGCCCAGTTGAGAAACTCACCCAGCCCACAAATTCACCACTCACACAAGGCCAAGCTGACAGGGAAATCACAACCATATAGGGAAACACACCCATGCACAAGATGGCACACACAGATACATCAACACTGCATTTGCATCCCCACAGGACCCAATGTCACCGGAGAGGAGGTGCCCGCTACATCCAGTCCCCCCCTGAAGAGGCCCACAGTGACGATAGCAGCTCTGCACACCTGGATCAGGATGACCACCCTGGCCCATCAGGGACCTCTGGACAGTCGGGTACCCAGCCAAAGTCCTAACCCACCTCAGAGCCTCCCTCCTCAGGAAACACCAGCACAGCAGCCACCCAGCGGGCCCATGCCACTGTCCCCAGGACACGTTAATCAGCAGTGTGTCCACCAGTACAGGGACCCCAGGCAAACCCACTAACCCAGGACGATCAGGGACCTGGGGTCAGTGGCAGTGGGCACATGGTTCAGGGGACAGAGGCACAGGGCAACAGGGAAGCTGGGAGGACTGCTGTGCAACAGGGGGAGGACAGGCCCAGGGAACCCACTCTCCACGAGGCACTCGCCAAGATCATGGGAGCATACCACCATTCCCAGGAGACCATGGGCACCTGTCAGGAATAAGGCCATGCGCGGTCAGGGTCCCACCCGAAACTCCGCTGCGCGCCTCTGCGGCACTTTATGCGCACCACTTGTCATCCCCTCTTGTTCCAAAGGTGGCTATCAGCGTCATCTGCCTTGTGGCAAAGCTCATAGAGCTGCAGGTTCAGGACATTGGTGGACAAGATGCACTTATTAGCGCTATTCCATGAAGGGACTACAATTCCCATGTTTTTAGAGGCAGCAGTCATCTTGGGGTGTGGCAGGCTTATGAAGCTCAGCCACACCCAAGCAGGTTGCTCACTATTTTGAAGACTTCGATGCAGTCAGACCTCGTGGGGGTTCCTCTGAAGAAGAGCAGATTTCCTGCATGGCAGATGGACGGCAAATCAGAGTACCTTTGTTTCCATGGTGAATTCAGATACGAGTAGGCCGTACTCGTAGCTGTAAGGTCTAGATGAGCCAAATCTTGAAGGGAGTTGTACTTCCAAAAGGTAAATCGCCACTTAGCACAACGAGCAAAGCGTTTTCAGTTTTCAGATGAAAGCCACCTTAGCGTGACAATTAAAGCACATCAGAGCACAGAAGTAAAGCGCCTTTTAGTACAACGATTAAAGCGCTTCAGTCCACATGAGGAAAGCATCCTTGGCACGATAATTACAGCACTTCAGTCCACATGAGTAAAGCGCCCTTGGCACGGTAATTAAAGCGCTTCAGTCCATATGAGGAAAGCATCCTTGGCACGTTAATTAAAGCGCTTCAGTCCACATGAGGAAAGCGGCCTTGGCACGGTAATTAAAGCGCTTCAGTCCACATGAGAAAAGTGGCCTTGGCACGGTAATTACAGCGCTTCAGTCTACATGAGTAAAGCGTCCTTAGCACGGTAATTAAAGCGCTTCAGTCCACATGAGGAAAGCGGCCTTGGCACGGTAATTAAAGTGCTTCAGTCCACATGAGGAAAGCGGCCTTGGCACGGTAATTAAAGTGCTTCAGTCCACATGAGGAAAGCGGTCTTGGCACGGTTATCAAAGTGCTTCAGTCCATATGAGTAAAGCGCTTTGGGTAAGGCAATCAAAGCACTCCAGTCTACATCAGTAAAGCGCTCTTGGCGCAGCAATGAAAGCGCTTCAGTCCACATAAGGAAAGCGCCCTTGGCACAGCAATCAACGGCTCCAGTCTACATAAGTAAAGCGCTCTTGGCAAGGCAATGAAAGCGCTTCAGTCCACATAAGGAAAGCGCCCTTGGCACAGCAATAAAAGAGCTTCAATCCACATGCATAAAAAGCCCTGAGTACAACAATCAAAGTGATCCAGGCCACATGAGAAAGGCAGCCCTAAGCATAGCGAGCGTAGCGTAGCGCTTCAGATGAAACAACATGAAAGCGCTATCTGGCATAAGGAACAAAGCGCTTCAAGTTCAATGATTAAAAACTTTCCGGGCCTATAGTTGTGAATGTGAAAGTATTTTGGGAGATAAACAAATTATAGTTTTCATTGTTTTTTGGAAAGCATAATACGTGAAAAGCATATTTAATTATTCGAGATTTTCTAGGTCATGATCAAAGGTTTATGTTATGAATGCATAGATGTTACAGGATTGATAGTCAGAGTATGATCATACTACAAAGCTCTTGCCATCTTTTGGTTCTGAGGTTGTAGTTTGTTCTTGTTCCATGATTCAAAGGAAGGGTTTTGCCCTCACTTCAAAAGGGGTCTCCATCTGATATCACGGAGACGCATTTAATCAAGAGTCTATTGATGAGTTATACTGCTATGAAGGAGTAAGTGCATATTTTTTCTAACCTTTTCTTTTCAGATCTCTCTCCCTGCTGATCCCTACCCTGATTCCCTTCCCCCCAACTGGCTTCATCATAACTCTGTGCTATAATAGACTTCTGAGTTGGTGACACCGGGAGGTGGGCCTTTTGTTCAGCAACATGCAGATCCCGAGGAAAGGACACTGTGACAGAATAGTGAGCCCACGAGTTTATACTTTCCTCTTGGTCTGTATGTGAGCTGCGCAAAATGGCCACCCTAGATACCCTTATGCAAGTAGTCACTCAGATGCAAAGGGATTTGACAGACTCAAAAAATGTTACAGTTGATTTAGTTGATAAAGTAACTCAGTTACATAGTTAGGTGGATGGTTCTGAATCTGAGTCTCGTCCTACGCCTTCTGTACCTACTAACATAGCTGTGAATGTGCCGACACAGATTCCTTTAGCTGCACTAGAGAGGTTTTCTGGGGACCCCAAGAAGGTTCAAATTTTTCTCACACAGGTGAAACTACATTTTACGTGTCGGGCCAGTGCCTTTCCGGACGCACAATTTAGAATTGCATTCCTTATATCATATCTGAATGGTGATGCAGCTACTTGGGCAGTGCCATTAGTCCGATTAGACAGTCCTCTGTTATATAACTGGTGTCTTTTTGTAGAAGAATTTGTAAAGGTATTTGACAGACGCGCAATAACTATGTCTGCAGACAAAGAGTTACGAGAATTACGTCAAGGAAATAAAGATTTGAAAACGTATTTGTCACACTTAAACTGGTTAATAGTGGAAACCGCTTGGCCTGAGGAAATCAGGTCAGCAGTATTTTATCAAGGGCTAAAAGACAAACTAAAAGATGTATTGGCCGAAGATGAACCACAACCAGAAACTTGCACTGATTTCATTAATCTAACTCTACGGATAGATCACAGACTCTCTGAAAGAAAAGGATTAAGGAAAAAATGGGAAAAACCCAACTGGCGAATGGAAAGGTCCAGACACCTTCAATTGTCTTCAGATCCTATGATACAACCGACGGATATCAGAACTGTTCGCCCATCATTGACCATAGAGGAGAAAGGCATGCGACAAACAAATGGCCAGTGTCTGTATTGTGGAAAAAAGGGTAATTTGGTAAAAGAATGTCAAAAGAAACCCAAAAGTAAAATTGATCCAACATTTGTGACAAAGAAAAAGATAACGGTTGCTTTGGAAAATTCACAGGAAAACTAAAGTGCCCAAGAAAAAACGAAGGGGAACTCTTGGGCAAATTGACAATCCCTTCAGTGTGCTCTTGCACAAATCGTTATGTCAAACATTTTCGAACTTTAGTACAAATGACTGTGGAGGGAAAAACAAGTTCTAATTGATTCAGGGGCAACAGGAAATTTTGTGGACCAACAAACTGCACTAGACTTGCATATACCCAGTGTCAAGAAGAAGGTTATAGAAGTTGTTTAAGCAGTTGATGGTAGTGAGTTGGCAGGAGGTCCCATCACTAAACAAACCTCACAAATACAAATGATTTGCAAAGATGTGAGAATCAGAACCACTGTGAGAATATTCGCTTTGATATAATCCAAATACCCCAATAAGGTTTTATCTTAGGAATGCTGTGGTTAATGTTACACAATCCATGCATAGACTGGCGCAACCAGGTTTTGCGTTTTTCTTCTTCCTCTTGTGCAAAAAAAGTTTTCAATCAAGACGAAACGAAAAAGGAAATCTCCAACACTCTATTGCTACTGCAGTTGTGAAGGAAATTGACCTGCCATCACAGTATTCAGAATATACTGACGTTTTCTGTGAAAAGAAAGCGAGCTCCTTATCACCTCACATACCGTACGATTGTCAGATCGACCTTGTATCTGGCGCCAATATACCAAATTGTAGAATCTATGTACAATCAGAGAAAGTAAATCAAGTCCAACGAGAATACCTTGATCAATGTTTAGCCAGCAAGCTAATTTGGCCATCATGATCTCCAGCGGCTTCTCCACTGTTTTTTGTACCCAAAGCTAATGGCGATTTGAGGCTTTGTATTGACTTTAGAGCGATAAATAAGATCACAGTTAAAAATAAGTATCCACTACCTCTCATACCAGTCTTGTTAGACCAGGTAAAATCCGCCATTATTTAAACCAAACTTGACTTACGAGGGGCTTATCACCTAGTTCGAATTTGAGAGGGATATGAGTGGAAAACGGCTTTTAAGACTCTTTATGGCCTCTTTGAGTATCTAGTGATGCCGTTTGGTCTATGTAATGCCCCAGCAGCCTTTCAGTATTTCCTAAACGATGTTCTGAGAGAATAGCTAGACATCTTTGTCATCATTTATATTTATGATATATTGATGTATTCAAACTCTCAAGATATACATGAAGAACATGTTAAAAAGGTATTACAAACTCTACAAAAACATAATTTGTTTTGCAAATTAAGCAAATGTGAGTTCCATACCAAAGAAGTTGAATTTCTAGGAGTCATTTTAACACCTGATGGCACGCAAATGACTGAAAGAAAAATTCAAGGTGTATCCGAATGGCCCACACCAAAATCAGTACGTGATGTTCAATGTTTTTTGGGTTTTGCAAATTTTTATTGACGCTTGATCCATCACTTCTTTCAAAAGGTGGCACCAATCACCAAGTTACTAAGAAAAAGGCCGCCTTCAACTGGTCCCAAGAGACAGAGGTAGCATTTCAGGATTTAAAAAAGGCCTTTACTACCGCTCCCATTCTAGCTCACCCCAGTGTGGAGGAACTATTCATTGTGGAAGCCGATGCATCTGATGTTGCGGTTGGGGCCATCCTGTCCCAACGTCATTGAGAAACTGGACAATTACACCCGATAGCATAAGCGTCAAGAAAATTGAATGAAGCGGAACAGAATTACACCATAGCAGAAAAAGAATTACTAGCAATTTGTAATGCTTTTAAAGAATGGAGACATTGGGGGTCATTACGACCCTGGCGGACGGTGTAAAAGGTGCGGTAATACCGCAAACAGGCTGACGGACAAAAAAAGGGAATTATGACCCTGGCGGAAACCGCCAACAAAGACAGCCACTTTAACACACCGGCCGCCACGGCGGTACAGACAAGCAGCGCGGCGGTCACCGCCAACAGACAGGCGGGAGACAATGTACCGCCCACACTATTACAACCCGCCAATCCGCCACCTTTTCCGGGGCGGATTTCCCGTGGATAAAAACACGGCGGAAACAGCTTGTGCTATGGGAAAACGCTCACCTTAATTAACATATCCCACGAGGAACGACGACTCCATGGACCCCGAACTCCAAATCCTACCAGCCCTTGTCTTTCTGCTCCTTTACGACCAACAGCGAAGTAGGCGCAGAAGATACCGGTGAGTATTGCACCTACGACACGGGGGAGGCAAAAGTTAGGGGGACACCCACCAAACACCCCCACCCTCGCATATTACAACATACACACCAATGCAGTCAAAAATATCACATTAACAACCCACAATCCCCCCGGAAGAATCCAAAGACAAAGCAAATTTCGGTCAAACATTGTAATGTGCCAATATACATGTCATACAAAAATATACAGATATATATGTCTAAATCACTCATAATTATATATACAATACAAGAAGTAGTGCAGATATGTACACAACAATGTCCGTTCACCAACAGTCCAAAAATGCATGGGCAAGGCCCACAATAGATACCTGACCAAAATCGGAGAGAACACTGCCGGGGCATCAGATAGAAATAAAACAGGCACCTCAGGGGGAAGGGAAGGGGGGCACTTCAGCCAGATGAATGCGAAGCCAGATCCACGACGGGGCTCCATGCCCATTGATGTATCCTGGGGAGTGCAAAGCCACAGTCTCTCAAGTCTCTACAGTGTGTGGGTTGCCCACTGTGCCATCCTTTGGAGTGCAAAGCCACAGTCTCTCAAATCTCTACAGTGGGTGGGTTGCTCACTGTGCCATCCTGGGGAGTGCAAAGCCACAGTCTCTCAAGTCTCTACAGTGGGTGGGTTGCCCACTGTGCCATCCTGGGGAGTGCAAAGCCACAGTCTCTCAAGTAGATGCAGGTCTCCACTTGTTCTGGAGGGGGACTGGTGCCCAGACTGGATGCGTCTCCCCGTGAAAGTTCCTGTCCTGTCACTGTCCCAGCCGCACATGGGATAAGGATGCCTGATGTGGCGGTCCATTTATTCCTACACGGTCCATGCCCTGTTCAGCGGTGCTTTACCATGACGGTCTTTGCCCTGTTCAGCGGTGCTTTACCATGGCGGTCTTTGCCCTGTTCAGCGGTGCTTTGCCATTGAGGTTCATGACTGTTCAGCGGTGCTTTGCCATGGCAGTCTTTGCCCTGTTCAGCGGTGCTTTAGCATGGCGGTCTTTGCCCTGTTCAGCGGTGCTTTGACATTGAGGTTCATGACTGTTCAGCGGTGCTTTGCCATGGCGGTCTTTGTCCTGTTCAGCGGTGCTGTGACATGGCGGTCTTTGCCCTGTTCAGCGGTGCTTTACCATGGCGGTCTTTGCCCTGTTCAGCGGTGCTTTGCCATGGCGGTCCTGATACTGACATTGGTGTGTGGCATGACGATCTCTACACTGGGCATTGGTGTGTGGCATGACGATCTTCACACTGGACATTGGTGTGTGGCATGACGTTCCATCATTGGCCAGCGGGGCTGTGGTATCCTGTCCCCTCCTGGGCTGTGACTCTGGCGGTGGTCTCCTGACCAGTGACGATACTTGGGCCCTCCTGGGCTGTGACTCTGGCGGTGGTCTCTGGACCAGTGACGATACTTGTGCCCTCCTGGGCTGTGACTCTGGCAGTGGTCTCTGGACCAGTGACGATACTTGTGCCCTCCAAGGCTGTGACTCTGGCGGTGGTCTCTGGACCAGTGACGATACTTGGGCCCTCCTGGGCTGTGACTTCGGCGGTGGTCTCCTGACCAGTGACGATACTTGGGCCTTCCTGGGCTGTGACTCCGGCGGTGGTCTCTGGACCAGTGACGATACTTGGGGCCCTCCTGGGATGTGACTCTGGCGGTGGTCTCTGGACCAGTGACGACGGTGCTGGTGATTGTGTCTGGACCATCGGAAAAGATGGCGCACTTCTCCGCTGTGACACTCACAACAGGCTGGGCATACTTCCTCTGGACCTTCCCCACCTTTTTTGGAGTTACAGCTAACTCACCAATCGCCTTCGATCCCATTTCACTTGTTGTCCCACCAGGAGTCTTGACACGGTCCCGTCGTCCACTCTCCAATTTCAGAGCCTTTACAGGGGGTGGGCTGCCAGTGCCTTGGCTCCGGGTCCTACTGCCTGCCCTGGTGGACGGTGCACTCCAAAAACCTGGAACACGCACCACTGGTACTGGAGGCTTTTTGGCTGAGGCACTACGACGGGACTGATGAATTGGAGGGGGGGTGGGGGCAAAAAGGTCAATTTGACAGAGGGACAGTTTCTGACGGACACTGGGATGGGTAGCTGGAGGGGGTCTGGGAGTGGAGGAAGAGGAGGTGGTTGTAGGAGGTGTCACTTTAGCTGTTTTGGGTGCAGGTGCAGGTACTGGAGGCTGTCGTGAGGTGGATGGATGTTGGGTGAGTGATTGCCGGCGTTTGGGTACTTTGGGAGGGGGCGTTACAGACACACTGGGAGAGGACACAGGCGACGTGTAAATGGCAGGGGAGGTTGTGAGTGCAGGTGAGTGGCTTGTGGTGCTGGGTGTCCTGGTGCGAGTCCTAGTGCCTGTAGATGTGGTGCATGCAGGTGTGTGTGTAGACGAGACTGTGAGGGAGGAGGGAGAAGAAGAGGAGGGGGACACAGTGGAGACAGTGGATGTTGCTGTATCCGTATGTGTGTGATGCTTGTGTGAGTGCCTGTGGTGTGTGTGGTGCCTATGTTTGCCTGAGCTACTTGTGTGTGTTGACTTGTGTGCATGCTGGTCTGTAGGTGTGCTTGGGATGGGCTGTGGTACAGGGGATTGGGTCTGGGTGGAGGAAGTTGGAGGGGGGAGGCTAGACACAGGGACAATGGCTGCCATCAGTGCTGAGGCCAGAGATTGCAGGGTTCGCTGAAGGACAACCTGACCAGAATGAATGCCCTCCAGGAATGCATTACTGTGTTGCAACTCTCGTTCTACACCCTGGATGGCATTCACAATGGTAGACTGCCCAACAGTGAGTGACCTGAGGAGGTCAATGGCCTCCTCACTGAGGGCAGCAGGGGTGACTGGGGCAGGGCCTGAGGTGCCTGGGGCGAAGGTGATGCCCACCCTCCTGGGTGAGCGGGCACGGGGCGAACGCTGAGGGGCTGCCGGGAGGGTGGTGCTGGTAGGGGAGGTGGCGGCTGTACCTGTAGAAGTGGGGGGCACAGATGGTGCCGCCACCACAAGGGAGCTCCCATCGTCGGACGAGTCCGTGATGCTGGTTTCTGATCCGGTGGCCGACGTGAAACTCCCCTCGCCCTCCGTCCCACTGGCGCATTCAGAGTCTGTGGTGTGGCCCTCCATGGCCATGTGGGATGCAGCTCCCTCGTGCTGCGGTGCCACTGTACCTCCGCCTGATGATGCTGATGTACAAAAGGACAGGAAGAGCAGAAAAAGGGGGGGAGACAGAAGTAAGAGAGTTTTAGTGCATGGCATACCGCTACCGTTGGCGGACAAGACAGATGCAGCAGCCCCATGCATTACGGCGTGCTCCTGGGCTCTGCACATGCAATTTCTGGGATATGGCCTACATGGCAATGGTGGACATCTGCGCACATGGATGCCACAGGGGCAACTATACCTCAACTTGGCACTCTTCTGAGGTGGGGTAGAGTGCCACATGGACTACATTACGGAGGGGCCTTGCCTACCGAATTCGCCCTGGCCTAGGGACACCCACAGCCCACCTCCCCCACCCAGACACCTCCACTGCACGCAAAGTCCGCAGAATGAGGTTGTACTCACCCCCTTGTGTCTGCTGTGATGTCCTCAAGCGCCCATCCAACTCCGGGTAGGCCACCGCCAGGATCCGGAACATCAGGGGGGTCATGGTGCGACGGGCACCCCTCCCACGTTGGGAGGCCATCCCCAGCTGAGCCTCTGCCGTCTTCTTGCTGCACCGGCGAATGTCCTCCCATCTCTTCCGGCAGTGGGTGCCCCGTCTCTGGTGGGCCCCCAGGGTCCGGACCTCCTTGGCGATGGCACGCCAAATGTCCCTCTTCTGGTGTGCGCTGACCTACATGACATGCACAAGGGAAGAGGAACAGTCATTACCAACTGCACCATCAATGTGAGTGGCCCCCTCCCTACTCTGACCATGTGGCCCATTTATTCCCATTCTTTACTGTAGTATGAACTCTGCCCCCTTCACTCTTCCCCCAGCCCTGTCCACCCAGGCCTAGCCCATACAACGTGCTCCCTGTGTACTAACCTGTTGGACTGGAGGACCGTAGAGTAGCATGTACTAGGGGAGGGCCCCATCCACAAGTTTCTCCAACTCCTGTGCATTGAAGGCAGGGGCCCTTTCCCCAGACGCAGCAGCCATCGTCGCTTCCAGACCGAGGTCATAGCAGCACTAGCAGTGTAGGTCCTCTCCTGTCGAAGGTCAGGTATCTAGTGATTTAACAGATAGAAAATGGCGGTGACGTCCGCGGCGGTGACGTCCGCAGCGGTGCGCATCATCACCGCCAGCGCACCTGTTCATTGGCTCCTGGGACCCATAGGGTCCAATGTTAACCAATGCAGCAGTGCGCCGCGGTCTACGACCGCCTACCGCGACGTTGTGCAGCGCCAGCGCTGTTACCCCACAATCCCATTGTCCCAGTTCAGAGATCAGGCAGCCGCCATTTCAGGGGCCCACATGGATTCTTTTTCAACTGCGTCACACATACCGAGGCCTACACTCAACACACATACAGGAAGGGTTCATTGTCTGGTGTAGTCTTGTGTGTGACTGTGGGTACAAACCTGGAGGAATATTGACTGGTTATTCGCTGTTGTCCTTCGTAGGCACCGTCAGCTGGGACATGTGAGAAGGCGGCGGAATCCTCCGGTGTACCGACCGCTGGTGGACCTGTTGACAATGGAAGAGAGACAATTAATCGTCACCTACAGGTTTGACCGTGCCACAATCCAGGAACTATGTACCAAGTTGGAGCCAGACCTGATGTCACCAATCCGCCATCCGACTGGAATCCCCCCTGACGTGCAGGTGCTGTCAGTGCTCCATTTCCTTGCAAGTGGGTCTTTTCAGACAACAGTGGCCATGGCATCCGGGATGTCCCAGCCTATGTTTTCAAACGTGTTGTCCAGAGTGTTGTCTGCCCTGCTGAAACACATAAGGAGATACATCATTTTTCCTGAGGTGGAGGATTTGCCTACAGTGAAAGGTGACTTCTATCCCCTTGGGCATATCCCGAACGTCATAGGTGCCATTGATGGGACCCATGTAGCTCTCGTCCCCCCGCAGGAGTGAACAGGTGTACAGGAACTGGAAGAGTTATCATTCGATGAATGTCAAGATTGTCTGTTTGGCAGACCAGTACATCTCGGAGGTAAATGCTATGTTCCCTGGCTCTGTGCATGACACCTATATCCTGCGCAATAGCAGCATCCCTGATATGATGGGTCAACTCCAGAGGCACCGTATATGGCTATTGGGGGACTCTGGTTACCCCAACCTTTCCTGGCTATTGACCCCAGTGAGGAATCCCAGGACCAGGGCAGAGGAATGCTACAATGATGCCTATGGGCGGACTAGGAGGGTTATCGAACGCACCTTCGGCCTTCTTAAAGCCAGGTTCAGGTGCCTCCATGTGACAGGTGGGTCCCTATTCTACTCACCGAAGAAGGTGTGCGACATCATCATCGCCTGCTCCATGCTCCATAATATAGCATTGCGACGCCAGGTGCCTTTTCTGCAGGAGGATGATCCAGATGACGGTGTTGTTGCAGCTGTGGAGTCTGTGGAGCCTGTGGACAGTGATGAGGATGAAGCTGAGGAAGAAGAAAACGACAACAGGGAGTCAGTCATACAGCAATATTTCCAGTGAAACTCAGGTGAGTACATTTTCCGGTGTAACATTACATTAACTTTCACACGTCTACCTCTATCCTGTACCTACATTTCACTCACTATTTGTTAACTGAGTTGTCCCCTTCCATTTCAGTTTCACAAATGTGGTAACCTACGTGTCAACTGCTTGCATCCTTGAAGGGCTTGTGATGTGTGACATTGGTATGTTAGCCTTCCAATGGGTAACCCATTATGACACTGTCATTGATAATAGAAAAATACAAATCATAGACTGACTCCAGTTTTTTTAGTGTTTCAAGGGGGGTGTTTATTTAAGTGCTAAAAAAGAAGGGGGGGTTGTAAAATGGTGACGGGTGATGGGGGAGGAATGTCCATGGCAGAGTCCAGTCTATTAGTCTCACAGGTACATTGCACATCTGCCCACTGGAAGTGGAGCTGGGGCAGTTCCAATTTGGACAGGGTAACAAAGTGGGACAGTGGGGGGACAATCAGGGTGGTCTTATTTCCTGGAGGGGGTCTTGCCAACTTGCTCTGTCCTGTTCCTGGATCTCAGGGCCCGCTTGCGTGGTAGTTGTCCGTCTGCAGGGTATTGGGTGCTGGTGTGGTGGTCCTGTGGCGGGGCATCCTGTCCACTAGCGCCAGCACAGGTGGTAGGCAGTTCATCGTCGTGGCTAGTGTCAGGGGCCCCTTGGAGTGCCACGGTGTCCCTCAAGGTCTTTTGAATGTCCGTCAGCACCCCTACGATGGTGCCCAGGGCGGAGCCGATGGTCCTGAGCTCCTCCCTGAACCCCAAATACTGCTCCTCCTGCAGACGCAGGGTCTCCTGCAACTTGTCCAGGACCGTGGCCATCGTCTCCTGGGAGTGGTGGTATGCTCCCATGATGGAGGAGAGGGCCTCGTGGAGAGTTGGTTCCCTTGGCCTGTCCTCCCTCTGTCGCACAGCAGCCCTCCCAGTTCCCCGGTGTTCCTGTGCCTCCGTCCCCTGGACTGTGTGCCCACTACCACTGCTCCCAGGTCCCTGTTGTTGTTGGGGTGGTGGGTTAGCCTGGGTGCCCTGTAGTGGTGGACACACCGCTGATTGACCTGTCCTGGGTAGGGAGGTTTGGGCCCGCTAGGTGGGTGCTGTGCTGGTGTTACCAGAGGGTGGAAGGTCAGTGTTGGGCTGTGCCTGTGCGAGGGGAACTGACTGTCCTGAGGCCCACGATGGTCCGGGCTGGTCATCAAGATCCAGTAGGGCAGAGCTGCTCTCGTCACTGTGGGCCTCTTCTGGGGGTGGAGTGGTGTTGTCTGGACCCTTTGGTGTGGTGACGTTCCTTCGGGTTCCTGCGGGGGTATAAGTACATGATTATTGCATGTGTGTGTGTAATGGTGTGCAATTGTTGGGTGTGCGTGAACCCCTGTGCAGGCATTCCTGTGTGTGGGGTTGTGTGCTGATGGTTGGGGGGTGTTCTGGGTATGCGCAGTGGGCATGCTTTAGTGATGAGTGTCCATGGTTAGTTGTGTCATGCAGGTCTTGGGGTTGGGATGTGTAGTTGGTGTTTTTAGTACATTAGTGAGGAGTTTGTGTGATAGGGGAGGGTGTGAGGGTGGGGGTGTGTGATAGCATGCAGGTAGGGTGGGGGATGTGATAGTTAAGATTTGACTTACCAGTGTCCGTTCCTCCGACGACTCCTCCGAGGCCCTCAGGATGCAAGATGGTCAAGACTTGCTCCTCCCATGTTGTTAGTTGAGGGGGAGGAGGTGGGGGTCCGCCGCCAGTCCGCTGTACTGCGATGTGGTGCCTGGATACCGTTGAACGCACCTTCCCCCGTAGGTCGTTCCACCTCTTCCTGATGTCCTCCCTATTTCTTGGGTGCTGTCCCACTGCGTTGACCCTGTCCACTATTCTTTGCCATAGCTTCATCTTCCTTGCAATTGATGTGTGCTGTACCTGTGAGCCAAATAGCTGTGGCTCTACCCATAGGATTTCCTCCACAATGACCCTGAGCTCTTCCTCGGAGAAGCGGGGTGTCTTTGGCGTGACATGGGGTGGTGTGTGCGATGTGTGGGGTGGTGTATGTGGTGATGAGTGTGGTGAGTGTAGTGGTATGTGGTGTTTTGTGCTTGGATGTTGTGTGGGTGATGGTGTTGTGTGCCTCTGTGTGATGGGGTTGTCTATTCTGTACTCTCTCTCTCGCCTTCTCTCAGAATTTCTGGTTGTAGGGGTTTGTGGGTGATGTGGGTGTGTGTTTTATATTGTGTTGGGTGTGTGGAAGTGGTGTGTGTATGTGTCTCAGGTGTGTGTATTTCGAAATGTCCAATGTGGCGGTGTTTTGGAGATGTGTGTGTATTTTGAGCGCGGCGGTGTGTACTGCCAATGGAATACCGCGGTTGAAAGACCGCCGCGTGGATTCGTGGGTCGTAATAGCATGGGCGTGTTTCTGTTGGCGTGGAGGTGGAGGATGTGTTTCCGCCAGTTTATCGCTGACCTTTGGTGTGGCGGTATTGTGTGGGTGTCTGAATTTCGGCGGATTCCGTGATGTGTGTCATAATAGCTGTGGCGGTCTACCGCCGCCGCGGCGGTGTATTGGCAGTCTTCTGCACGGCGGTAAGCGCCTTATACCGCCAGGGTCGTAATGACCCCCTGTTAGAAATGGGGTTTTTGGTTGGCAGTCAGGTTACCCTCTGTCCAAGCAAAAGCCCTCACTCTAGTCAGGGTAAGTCACACACTATCCAAGATTATCCTGTGCCCACCCTCTGGTAGCTTGGCACGAGCAGTCAGGCTTAACTTAGAAGGCAATGTGTAAAGTATTTGTGCAATAAATCATACAATACCACCATATAGCACCACAAAAATACACCACACAGTGTTTAGAAAAATATATAATATTTATCAGGATAATTGTAGGTCAAAAAGAATAAAGTTGCAATGGAAAATTGTAGAAATATCACAGTACAGTGATATAAAGTGTCTTAAGTCTTTAGAATGTAAACAAAGTCTCTTTTAAGCACAAGTACCTGGTTGGGAGTGGAAAAATCTCCTCAGAGGGCCACAAGAGAAGAGGTGCGTGGAAAAAGGGTGTGTGCGTCGATTTCTCCCCAGCACACACGGACTTGCGTAGTTATTTTCCACGCGGGGAAGTCGGCGTCGTTTTCCAGCGCTCGGACAGTCTCTTTCTGTGGATCGCGGGGATTACCAGATGTCCCGGGTCTGTGCGTGGATTTTCCTGCTTGTTCTCCGGCTGCGCGTCGGTCTGCGGGGCTGCGCGTCGAAACTACGATCTCACGGCAGGCGTTGCGTCGATTTCTCCTCTGGATGTCAATCTGCGGGGCTGCGCGTTGAAATTATGATCTCACGGCAGGCGTCGCGTCGATTTCTCCTCTAGAGGTCGGGCGGCGTTGTCCTTGCGAGGCCGTGCGTCGGATTTTCGATCGTCCCAAGAGCGTCGCGTTGATCAGCGTCGGGGTGCGGCGTTTTTCTCGCCGCGGAACCAGCGGTGCGTTGAAATTTTCAGCGCACGGAGCGTCCAAGTAAAAGAGAGAAGTCTTCTTGGTCCTGAGACTTCAGGGAACAGGAGGCAAGCTCTATCCAAGCCCTTGGAGAGCACTTTCACAGCCAGACAAGAGTTCAACAAGGCAGCAGGGCAACAGCAAGGCAGCAGTCCTTTGTAGAAAGCAGACAGGTGAGTCCTTTGAGCAGCCAGGCAGTTCTTCTTGGCAGGATGTAGTTTCTGGTTCAGGTTTCTTCTCCAGCAAGTGTCTGAGTGAATGCACAAGGAGCTGTCAACCAAGCCCAGCCAGACGTGGATTGTAAGGCACAGAAGGATTTAAGTGCAAAGAAATGCTCACTTTCTAAAAGTGGCATTTCTAGAATAGTAATATTAAATCCGACTTCACCAGTCAGTAGGACTTTGTATTACCATTCTGGCCATACTAAATATGACCTTCCTGCTCCTTTCAGATCAGCAGCTGCCACTTCAACAGTGTATGAGGGCAGCCCTAATGTTAGCCTATGAAGGGAGCAGGCCTCACAGTAGTGTGAAAACGAATTTAGGAGTTTTACACTACCAGGACATATAACTACACAGGTACATGTCCTGCCTTTTACCTACACAGCACCCTGCCCTAGGGGTTACCTAGGGCACACATTAAGGGTGACTTATATGTAGAAAAAGGGGAGTTCTAGGCTTGGCAAGTACTTTTAAATGTCAAGTCGAGGTGGCAGTGAAACTGCACACACAGGCCTTGCAATGGCAGGCCTGAGACAAGAAAAAGAGGCTACTTAAGTGGGTGGCACAACCAGTGCTGCAGGCCCACTAGTAGCATTTAATTTACCAGCCCTATGCACATAAAGAGCACCTTACTAGGGACTTATAAGTAAATTAATAGTCCAATCAGGTATGATTCAAGGTTACCATGTTTTAAGGGAGAGAGCATATGCACTTTAGCACTGGTTAGCAGTGGTAAAGTGCGCAGAGTCTATAAACCAGCAAAAACAGTGTCCAAAAAGTGGAGGGAGGCAGGCAAAAAGTTAGGGGTGACTACCCTAAGGCTGTCAGGTCTAACACCCCCATTATCTATTGGGAGAAAAACACACCATAACTGTTTGTTCTGATTGTAGAAATTTACAATTTATGAGTTCTGCCACACTACTAACTCCTAGACAACTAAGATGGATGCTATTCTTTGCAGAATTTGATTTCATAGTGACTTTTAGACCAGGAGTAGATAATCGGAAGGACGATGCATTGCCTAGACAAGATTCTTCAATCACACATACTGAACAAAAACCAATGCCTACTATATCGCCTTCAAAAGTGTTGTGTTTAGTAGCAGCCGAGAAATTCTTTGATCTCATTCGTAATCATTTTCACTTCACCAAGTGGCAAGAGTGGTTACAACAAGACACCAAAAGGTCCATTCAACAAGGCTTACCTCTACATGAATCTCGAGTATTCCTGCCTACTAAGGAGTTAAGAGAGACAGCTTTTCATCAGTTACACAGTCATCCTATGGCAGGTTACCCTAGGTCCTCAAAAAAACAAAAGAACTAATGAAAAGGTATTTTTGGTGGCCTACATTCATTCACGACCTTAAGCAAATGCTACAATCATGTGAAGTATGTGCAAGATGTAAAAGCAAGCATAGCAAGCCCAAAGGTCTACTGATACCTCTGCCCATTCCCAATCATCCATGGGAACATATCTCTATGGATTTTATTACTGGTCTTCCTCAAATAAAACAATTTACAACCATTCTAGTGGTGGTGGACAGTCTTACCAAGTATGCTCACTTCACTGCCTGTAAAGGGCTCTCAACCTCCGACACCTTATCAACTATCATCTTAGAAAATATAGTTCGCCTTCACGGACTTCCAGGAGTTATCCTCTCTGATAGAGAACCACAATTTTCAGCATGTTTTTGGCAACAATGGTGCAAGGCTTTACAAATTGATTAGACTTTATCTACTAGTTAGCATCCACAAACGGATGGTCAAACAGAGAGACTAAACCAAACTCTGAAACAATATGTACAATGTCATGCAACAAAGTCTCCTAAAACCTGGCTGGATCTTTTGTGACTTGCAGAACTGGCTTATAATAACTCTCACCACTCTTCAATAAACTCAACTCCTTTCTATGGTTTATATGGGCGTCATCCGCACATTTTGCCAGTTACGTTACCTGCCTCTACTCAAACCACTCCAGGAGTCATGGACATGCTAACACACATGAAAAAAGTACATTCACAATTGCAAACAAATCTTCATCAAGCAAAGAAAAAATATAAAATACAATATGACAAAAAACACCAGCCTGGTCATCAGTATACAAACAAAGATAGAGTTTGGTTATCTCTGAAAAACTTTGTATTCAAAAATAAAAATATGTTTCATCCAAAGTTCATAGGGCCCTATGAAGTACTACGACAAGTAAACCCAGTAACATATAAACTAAAATTACCATTGTCTTTGAAAATTCATCTGGTGTTTCACACTTCGTTTCTTAAACCTGCTTCGCCCTCAAGCGTCACACAACCTGCTCCTCTATTAGCCCAAGGTCATTGGGAGTATGAGGTGCGATCTATAGTAGACTCTAGATATAGGGGGTCTTCCCTATGGTACTTGGTGTCCTGGAAAGGATACGGACCGGAAAATGGCTCCTGGGAACCTGCAAGACATGTTCATGCACCATGTTTGGTGCGACGATTTCACCTCCTTCATGCTGATAAACCGGGCCCTGGACTGCGCTTGGGAGAGGGGTGTAATGTTAAGAATAAGGCCATAAGCGGTCCAGGTCCTGCCTGAAACTCTGCTGTGCGGCTCTGCGGCGCTTTATGCGCACCACTTGTCATCCCCTCTTGTTCCAAAGGTGGCCATCAGCGTCGTCTGCCCTGTGGCAAAGCTCATAGAGCTGCAGGTTCAGGACCTTGGTGGACAAGATGCACTTATCAGTGCTATTCCATGAAGGGACTACAATTCCCATGTTTTTAGAGGTAGCAGCCATCTTGGGGTGTGGCAGTCCTATAAAGCCCAGCCACACCCAAGCACGTTGCTCACTATTTTGAAGACTTCGTTGCAGTCAGACCTCGTGGGAGTTCCTCTGAAGAAGAGCAGATTTCCTGCATGCAGATGGATGGAAAATCGGAGTACCTTTGTTTCCATGGTGAATTCAGATACGAGTAGGCCGTACTCGTGGCGGTAAGGTCTAGATGAGCCAAATCTTGAAGGGAGTTGTACTTCCAAAAGGTAAAGCGCCGCTTAGCACAACGAGCAAAGTGTTTTAAGTTTTCAGAGTAAAGCCGCCTTAGCGTGACGATTAAAGCACTTCAGAGCACAGAAGGAAAGCACCTTTTAGTACGATTAAAGCGATTCAGTCCACATGAGAAAAGCATCCTTGGCACGGTAATTATAGCGCTTCAGTCCACATGAGGAAAGCGTCCTTGGCACGGTAATCAAAGCGCATCCGTCCATATGAGGAAAGCATCCTTGGCACGTTAATTAAAGTGCTTCAGTCCACATGAGGAAAGCGACCTTGGCACTGTAATTACAGCGCTTCAGTCCATATGAGGAAAGCATCCTTGGCACGGTAATTAAAGCGCTTCAGTCCACATGAGGAAAGCGGCCTTGGCACGGTAATTACAGCGCTTCAGTCCACATGGGTAAAGCTTCCTTGGCACGGTAATTAAAGTGCTTCCGTCCATATGAGGAAAGCATCCTTGGCACGTTAATTAAAGTGCTTCAGTCCACATGAGGAAAGAGGCCTTGGCACGGTAATTAAAGCGCTTCAGTCCACATGAGGAAAGCGTCCTTGGCACGGTAATTAAAGCGCTTAGTCCACATGAGGAAAGCGGTCTTGGCACTGTAATCAAAGCGCTTCAGTCCACATGAGTAAAGCGCCCTTGGCACAGCAATCAAAGCGCTTCAGTTCACATGAGTAAAGCGCCTTGGGCACAGCAATCAAAGCGCTCTAGTCTACATGAGTAAAGCGCTCTTGGCGCGGCAATCAAAGCGCTTCAGTCCACAGAAGGAAAGCGCCCATGGCACAGCAATCAAAGCACTTCAGTCTAACACGAGTAAAGCGCTTTTGGCGCGGCAATCAAAGCGCTTCAGTCCACATAAGGAAAGCACCCTTGGCACAGCAATCAAAGCGCTTCAATCCACATGCATAAAAAACCCTTGGCACAACAATCAAAGTGATCCAGGCCACATGAATAAGGCGCCCCTTAGCAGAATGAGCAGAGCGTATCGCTTCAGATGAAACAAGTGAAAGTGCTATCTGGCATAAGGAACAAAGCGCTTCAAGTTCAATGAGTAAAAACTTTCCAGCCGTATAGTTGTGAATGTGAAAGTATTTTTGGAGAGCCAAATCTTGAAGAGAGTTGTACTTCCAAAAAGTAAAGCGCCACTTAGCACAATGAGCAAAGCTTTTTCAGTTTTTAGAGAAAAGCCGCCTTTGCGTGACGATTAAAGCACTTCAGAGCACAGAAGTAAAGCGCCTTTTAGTACAACGATTAAAGCGCTTCTGTCCACATGAAGAAAGCATCCTTGTCATGGTAATTACAGCACTTCAGTCCACATGAGTAAAGCGTCCTTGGCACGGTAATCACAGCACTTCCGTCCATATGAGGAAAGCAACCTTGGCACGTTAATTAAAGTGCTTCAGTCCACATGAGGAAAGCAGCCTTGGCATGGTAATTGCAGCGCTTCAGTCCATATGAGGAAAGCATCCTTGGCACGGTAATTAAAGCGCTTCAGTCCACATGAGGAAAGCGGCCTTGGCACGGTAATTACAGAGCTTCAGTCCACATGAGTAAAGCGTCCTTGGCACGGTAATTAAAGCACTTCAGTCCATATGAGGAAAGCATCCTTGGCACGTTAATTAAAGTGCTTCAGTCCACATGAGGAAAGCGGCCTTGGCACGGTAATTAAAGCGCTTCAGTCCACCTGAGGAAAGCGGTCTTGGCACTGCAATCAAAGCGCTTCAGTCCACGAGTAAAGCGTCCTTGGCACAGCAATTCAAGCGCTTCAGTTCACATGAGTAAAGCGCCTTGGGCACAGCAATCAAAGCGCTCTAGTCTACATGAGTAAAGCGCCATTTGCACAGCAATCGAAGCACTCCAGTCTAACATGAGTAAAGCGCTCTTGGCGCGGCAACCAAAGCGCTTCAGCACCCTTGGCACAGCAATCAAAGCGCTTCAATCCACATGCATAAAAAGCCCTTGGCACAGATGAAACAAGTGAAAGCGCTATCTGGCATAAGGAACAAATTGCTTCAAGTTTAATGAGTAAAAACCTTCCGGCCTTATAGTTGTGAATGTGAAAGTATTTTTGGAGATAAACAAATTATAGTTTTCATTGTTTTTGGAAAGCATAATACGTGAATAGCATATTTAATTCTTTGTGATTTTCTAGGTCATGATCAAAGGTTTATGTTATGAATGCATAGCTATTACAGGATTGATATTCAGAGTATGATCATAGTCCAAAGCTCTTGCCATCTTTTGGTTCTGAGGCTGTAGTTTGTTCTTGTTCCATGATTCAAAGAAAGGGTTTTGCCCTCACTTCAAAAGGGGCCTCCATCTGATATCATGTAGTCAAGAGTCTCCCTGCTGATCCCTACCCTAAGTCCCTTCCCTCGACTGGCTTCATCATAACTCTGTACTATAATAGCTTTCTGAGTTGGTGACCCCAGGAGGTGGGCCTTTTGTTCAGCAACGTGCAGATCCAGAGGAAAGGACACTGTGACAGCACAGTACTGGCCAAGTTTCAGGAGACTAAGCGGCTGTAGGATGAACAGTCCCTGGGGATCAGGGAGGACTTTAAGTCCATTAACACCACCCTGGTCACCATTGCAGGGGTGCTGGCAGACATGGCCAACACCATGAGGGAGAAAGTGGCATACCCCCGGGCCCCTGACACCAGCCTGAATGATGAACAGTCTTCTACATCTGCCGGCGCTAGTGGACAGGAGGTCCCACCAAGGGAACAACAGGCTACCAGCACCCCGCCCCCTGCAGAAGGAGAACCACCCCGCAAACGGTCCCTGCGATCCAGGAACAAGACAAAGAACATTGCCAAATCCCCTGCCAGTAAATAGGACTCTCTTGATTGTCACCCTTCTGTCCCACTATGTCACCCTGTCCATCTTGAACTGACACTGCTCCACTTCCTATTCCCCATTAGACAATGCACCTGTGATACAAACAGACTGGACTCTACCATGGATATTCTTCCACCATCACCCCAGCCCATTGCACATCCCCCTCTACTTATTAGCACTTAAATAATCACCCTTGAATCACAAAACAATATGGAGTCAGTCTGTACTTTCACAAATGTATTATTACAACCTCTTAGACAAATATCAATGTACATGTTTATTTGAACATACCAAAGTATGACAGTTGTTGGGCAGCAGTAAACATAGCAGAAGGCAGAATATGGTACCCAGATATGTGAAAAGGAAAACAAAAGTGAACTGTCAGGGTCCATACACAAAGGTAAAAAGGCAGACTTATTCAATGTCCTACATAGTCAGATGAGATGAGCAGTGCCAGTTTCTTACCTGTGTCTCACTGGAAGTACTGCATGATGATGTTGTTTTGGTTGTCAATATCTTCTTCCTCTGCCTCCTCTTCCTTACTGTCCACAGGCTTAACAGCTGCCACGAGACCAACATCAGGCCCATCCTCCTGCAGAAAAGGCACCTGGCGACGCAAAGCCAGGTTGGGAAAACGATGTGGCTGCGCATGTGTTTCAACAGGGCAGAAGACACTCTGGACAACCCATTAGAGAACATTGGGTGAGACATCCCTGATGCCATGGCCACTGTTGTTTGAAAGGAACCACTGGCCAGGAAATGGAGCACTGACAGGACCAGCACTAGAGTGGGTATCCCTGTGGGATGGCCGATAGCTGACATCAGGTCTGGCTCCAATTGGGCACACAGTTCTTGGATTGTGGCACGATCAAGTCTGTAGGTGATAATGATGTGTCTGTCTTCCATTGTCAACAGGTCCACCAAGGGTCTGTACACTGGAGGATGACGCCATCTCATCATCTGCCCCAGCGATGTGCCCTATGGAGGAGAATGGTGAGCAGAGGGTCATGTACCACATAGTTTGCACAAGGGTTTTGCACTAATGTGATTAAATCGGTGTGTGGTGTTGTCTGTCCGTATTTGTGCCCAAATGGGCAGTGACGCAGTTAGGTGCCCTGCCATATGCCACCCTGAAATGGCAGCTGCCTGACCTGTAAGGAGGGACAAGGGGAAATGAGGTAACTGTGCTGGCGTTGTGCAGTGTCGCAGTAGGTGGTCAAAGACCGCAGTGCAATTCAGCATTGGTTATGATTGGGCCCTATGGGTTCCAGGAGCCAATGAGGATGTACGCCGGTGGTGACGGTACACACCGCTGCGGATGTGACCGCCATTTTCTATCTGTTCACTCACTTGATACCTGACCTTCAACAGGAGAGGACCTACACTGCAAGTGCTGCTGTGACCTTAGTCTGGAAGCAACAATGGCTCGAGTGTCTGGGGAAAGGGTCTCTGCCTTCAGTGTTGAGGAGTTTGAGAGACTAGTGGATGGGGTCCTTCCCCGGTACACGCTACTCTACAGTCCTCCAGACAAACAGGTGAGTTAACTGTGAGCATGATGCGTGGGACCTGAATGTATGGAGTGGTATGGCTGGTAGATACATGTTGGGGGGGACTGAGGCCTGCATGTGAGGATGGTGAGTGCATGTGTGTCAGGGCATGGGTGGGAACTGGTGGCCAATGAGTATGACGAACCGGACAGGGGAGTAAGTTCCTTTCTTACTTTACCTTTCCTCTAGGTCAGCGCCCACCAGAAGAAGGGTATTTGGTGTGCCATCGGCAAGGAAGTACGGACCCTGGGGTCTATCATAGACAGAGCACCCGCTGCTGCAAGAGATGGGAGGACCTGCGCCACTGGAGCAAGAAGACTGCAGAGGCCCAGCTGGGGATGGCCTTCCAACGTGGAAGGGGTGCCCTTTGCACCATGACCCCCCTGATGTTCCAGATCCTGGCGGTGGCCTATCTGGAGTTGGATGGGTGCTTGAGGGCATCACAGCAGCCACAAGGGGGTGAGTACAGTCTCATTCTGCTGACTCTGTGAGCTTTACGAGGTGTCTGGGTGGAGGATGTGGGCTCCCCTAGGTCAGGGCGAACTTGGTAGGGTAGGTCCCTTGTTAGGCAGGCTCTGTGGCACTCCAACCCCAATAGTGGTAGTGGCCATCTACAACCAGTAAGGGTCCTGTGTGTTCCAGGTGTGCAGAAAATGGGTTTAGGCATAGTCCCCCATGTGCAGGTGATTTCCCTAGGAACAGTTAGTGTATGGCCTAGTGTATAGTGCTGCTCCCTGTGTGTTGTGTCCGCCAACGGTAGTGGTGTTGCTGGCATTGATCCTGTGCCTCCTCTGTCTTTGCTCCCCTTTTTTTTATCACCCTGTCCTTGTGTGGATTAGCATCATCTGGCGGAGAAGCAGTGGCATCGGAGCAGGAGGGAGCTGCAACCCACTTGGCCCAGGAGGGTGAATGTACGGAGTCTGAAGGCACCAGTGGGACGGAGGGTGAGGGGAGTTTCATGACGGGGACAGGAGTGGACACCAGCGGCTCTGTGCCCACTGCAACAACAGGTACAGCCACCACCCCCCTACCAGCACTGCCCTCGCAGCAGCCTCTCAGAGTGTTTCCCATGCCCGCTCACCCTGGAGGGTGGGCATCTCTTTTGCCCCAGGCACCTCAGGCCCTGCCCCAGTCAGCTCTGCTGCCCTCTGTGAGGAGGCTATTGACCTCCTGAGATCCCTCACTGTTGGGCAGTCAACCATTTTGAATGCCATCCAGGGTGTCGAGAGGCATTTCAGCAAACAAATGCATCCCTGGAGGGCATTTATTCTGGCATTTCAGGCCTCAGCACAGATGGCAGCCATTGTCCCGTGTCTAGCCTCCCACCTCGAATTTCCTCTACCCAGTCCCAATGCCCTCAACCCCAGCCTATCCCAAGCACACCTTCAGACCAGCATTCTCCCAAATCAACACACAAAAGTGGCTCAGGCAAAAATAAGCACCACACATCTCACAGGCACTCAGACAAGCACCATCCCCATGCAGACACACCAACATCCATTGCCTCCACTGTGTCCCCCTCCTCCACGTCCTCCACCTCCCTCCCAGTCTCGTCTCCACTCACACCTGCATGGACTACATCCTCAGCCACTACCTCCATCACCAGCACACCCATCACTACACACCGCTCACATGCACTCACCACCCCCACTGCCATTCACACATCCCCTGTGTCCTCTCTCAATGTGTCTGTGAGCCCTCCTGCCGAATTACACAAACCGGCAAACACCCACTCAACAGCCATCCACCTCACAACAGCCTCCAACCCATGCACCTTCACCCAAACTCAGCAGACGTACACCCCCTACAACTACTACCTCTTCCTCCACTCTCAAACCCCGTCCATCTTCCCGTCCCAGTGTGTCCCCCCCCGTCCTTCCCCTAGGGCCAGGTTGTCTAGAGCCCAGGCCAGCACCTCAGCCACCAATTCGTCATCCACTGTGGTCCCTGCAAGTCCGGGAGGATCGAAGGGGGCACACATCAGGGCTGCCAGTGTGCCACCTACTGAAGCTAAGGACCACCCAATATCGCCACCTGCCAAGGTAAAGAAGGGGCCAGCATGCAGAAGAGAAGAGCCGCACCACCCACCCAGCAAGGCCTCATCCAGAATGAAAGAGGACAGTGCCAAGGTCCCAGCAGTGATTTCCAAGGTGGGGAAGGGACACAAGAGCAAAGTAAAGTCACCTCAGGGCACGGAGCCTCTGGGTGAGGGACTGGTGACCCCCATTTCTCAAGACAGCCCAGCAACCTGTACCGCGGTGAGCACCGCCGTAATGACCGCCACCTGCACCGCCACCTGCACCACCATCTGCACCGCCTCCTGCACGGCAGCTGCCGCTACTACAGTCACCAGCATCATCCCCAGTGGGCAGCCTTCAGAGGCTGCAGGAGATGGCCTGGTGTCTCCCTCAACTACTATAGACACCTGCACCACGGGCAGCACCAGCAGTATCTCCGCCGCAGACATCGCCGCAGCCACCGCCACCTGCCCCGCGACGTGCCCAGGCAGTGCCACTACAGCGGACATCAGCACCATCTTCAGTGGGCAGCCGTCCGAGTCGGCAGGAGACGTCCTGGACCCTGCACACACTACATGAGGCACCAGCACTGGTACTACCAGCAGTTTACAGGCTAAGTCGTCGCAAGGTTGAGTGTGTCTTTGCCTCCATGGAGTATCATGCTATCTGTTACCCGAAAATCTTGTGGCTCAGACACCCAGGTGAGGGAATGGGAACTTCTACACCCCAGCTGCAGCATCACTGGCCACCAAGCCCACTCAAGAACCAGTGGAGAGAGGCCTCCACTAACCCAGTCCTTAGCAGGATGAAGCATACTACGCACCAAGCCCCCTCCAGAACCAGTGGAGAAAGGCATCCACTAACCCAGTCCTTAGCAGGGTGAAGCACTCTGGGCACCAAGCCCTCTCCAGAACCAGTGGAGAAAGGCATCCACTATCCCAATCCTCAGCAGGATGAAGCACCCTGGGCACCAAGCCTCCTCCAGAACCAGTGGAGAAAAGCACCCACTAACCTAGTCCTCACCAGGATGAAGCACCCTGGGCACGAAGCCCCTTCCAGAACCAGTGGAGAAAGGCATCCACTAGCCCAGTCCTTAGCAGGATGAAGCACCCGGGCACCAAGCCCCCTCCAGAACCAGTAGAGAAAAACATCCACTAACCCAGTCCTTGTGCTTAGCAGGATGAAGCACCCTGGGCACCAAGCCCTTTCCAGAACCAGTGGAGAAAGGCATCCACTAGCCCAGACCTTAGCAGGATGAAGCACCCTGGGCACCAAGCCGCCTCCAGAACCAGTGGAGAAAGGCATCCACTAACCCAGTCCTTAGCAGGATGGAGCACTCTGGGCACCAAGCCCCCTCGAGAACCAGTGGAGAAAGGCATCCACTAACCTAGTCCTTAGCAGGATGAAGCACCCTGGGCACCAAGCCCCCTCGAGAACCAGTGGAGAAAGGCATCCAATATCCCAATCCTCAGCAGGATGAAGCACCCTGGGCACCGAGCCTCCTCCAGAACCAGTGGAGAAAAGCATCCACTAACCTAGTCCTCAGCAGGATGAAGCACCCTGGGCATCAAGCCCCCTCCAGAACCAGTGAAGAAAAGCATCCACTAGCCCAGTCCTTAGCAGGATGAAGCACCCTGGGCACCAAGCCCCCTCCAGAACCAGTGGAGAAAAACATCCACTAATCCAGTCCTTAGCAGGATGAAGCACCCTGGGCACCAAGCCCCCTCTAGAACCAGTGGAGAAAAGCATCCACTAACCTGGTGCTTAGCAGGATGAAGCACCCTGGGCACCAAGCCCCTTCCAGAACCAGTGGAGAAAGGCATCCACTAGCCCAATCCTTAGCAGGATGAAGCACCCTGGGCACCAAGCTCCCTCCAGAACCAGTGGAGAAAAACATCCACTAACCTAGTGCTTAGCAGGATGAAGCACTCTGGGCACCAAGCCCCCTCCAGAACCAGTGGATAAAAGCATCCACTTACCCAGTCCTTAGCAGGATGAAGCACCCTAGGCACCAAGCCCCCTCCAGAACCAGTGGAGAAAAGCATCCACTTGAGAGACAGTGGCTTTGCACTCCCCAGGAGCAAGCAGTGGGCAACCCTCCCACTTAAGAGACTTGAGAGACTGTGGCTTTGCACTCCCCTGGAGCAAGCAGTGGGCAACCCACCCACTTGAGAGACTTGAGAGACTTGAGAGACTGTGGCTTTGCACTCCCCAGGAGCAAGCAGTGGGCATGGAGCCACCTCGAGGAGCAGTGGTGTTGTCCCATCATCCGTCTGAGGTACCCCCCTCCGCTTCCCCCTCAGGTGCCTGTGTTTTTTCCACCTGATGCCCCTGCAGTGTTCTCTCCGTTTTGAGGCAGGTGTCATGTGTCATGTGTGGGCTTCGCCCATGGTTTTTGGGACCAATAGTCCACGGGCATTTAATGGGACAGTGTATGGACTTGTGTACTTGCTGTTAATATTTGTATATACTGATGATTATAAGTTATCTTGGCCTATCTGATTGTTCGATTATTTCACTCGTTGAACTCATTTCATGTGGTCCTTGCGTTCTTCCAGGAGCTGACGGGGTGTATCTGTGATGTGATTGGATATGTGTGTGTGTGTTGTTGTGGTTGGGGGTGCGGGTGTTGCGTGTGTGTGTCACTCTCTTTTCCCTCCTCCCCTCCCTGGTGTGCTAGGTGCAGTACACACAGTGGTCGTCCCCACCGTCTTTGATGTTCCTGGTAGGTGAGGAGGTAGACCAGCAATGGCAGGACCTGTAACTCAGACTCCATGGCGTCCTGGTTGTTTGTAAAGTATCAAAAGGTGAGTGGTTTCCCTTCTGTGTTCTGTTTCTGACGTGCTTTTGATGGCATTGGTACCGCCCCAAAAAAGCTGGCGGATTGGTGCCTTGTAATAGTGTGGATGATACATTGCCTTCCGCCTGTCTGTTGGCGGTTACCGCCGAGGTGTTTGTTTCTACCGCCGTGGCTTCGGAGTGTTAAATTGACTGTCTATGTTGGTGGTTTCCGCCATGGTCGTAATTCAATTTCGTTTTCCGCCTGCCTGTTGGCGGTATTACCGCCGCTTTATCACCGACCGCCAGGGTTGTAATGAGGGCCATAATGATTTTAAAAACGTATAAAAAAGAAGGTATACTCCAGTCAAAGAGTGAATTGATTCTTGATCTGACATCGCACCTTTCCTATCAAATTTGATGGAGAATCCACCAAGACCATGTCTATTTTATGTTAAAAAAAAATAATGCGAGTAAGGCACAGCACCCCATCTAATAGTAGTAGGTTCTTATTAAGCGTTTTAAGGAAATCAATCTTATTTTGCCATTCAATTTGGAAGTATTGAGAGTGACTTCTTCATTTGAAAAGATCCAAGGACTTGAGCTATTATTTCTGCAAGGTGGATAGCCTTGAATGGTAATCGGACCAGAATAACATTAGGCTTGAAAGCACTGCTGTGTCCTAAGTCAGTGTCTGGAGCAAAACACAGTGAATTTGAAGCCCTCTGGGCTTACTCCCATCCACATTAAAACAGATGCAGTTCTAATCTATGCCCAAAGTCAATATTTCAAAGAACTCCTGTGTCTTTGGGTCCAAATCTAAAGAATAAGACGTGGGCTACCCACCTGTGGATGGCAACAGCCTTTTTTATGACACTTAGGGCTAGACTGCCTTCCCTTAGGATGAACGTTACATTGGCCTCAGCTACATTCAAATATGAGTCTTGCTGGTACAATGTATACTTTGTGTTATAAAACATTTGCTTTTAGAATCATTTTCCTAAAGTTCTATTTAGAAAATCTATGTGGAAGGTTGGTGCATTTTTTTTTGCTGCCAACTTACAATTGCTCAAAAAAGATTGCCTCACTGAACTCATTTAACAGCAGACAAATACTTTTTTATTTGTATTGCTGTTTTATGTGAAGTTTGTTAATTTGTAGATTATTTTACGTGGTAGCACAATGGCCTGTATTAACTCCGAGTAGCGGCATATTCTTTGTAGTAAAATATTCCTTGAACATGGACAGCCCTTCGAGACAGCCATCATGTGATAATTGTGAGATTGTCAAACCAGTCATCATTACATGAGCCAAAGCCGCACATTCTAGACTTTCATTGACACATCTTGCCCTGACACCAAAACAAAGTGGAGACTTTAAGTCCCTAATTTATACTTTTTGGGACAAAACTGTGCTAATGCAGTTTTGCACAGAAAGGTTTAGCACCGGCTTGCACCATTTCTGTGCACCAGCCGGGCACCATATTTATGGAACAGTGCAAGCCATTGCAAAGGGTAGGCTAGTGTAAACAAAAAATGACATTGGTTCGGTGGGGCTGGCTGCATGGAAGAAGGGGGTTCTGCACCAGAAAATGATAGGCAGGTTAAAGTTTAAAAAAATGACTCTAATCTGCATAGAGTAATTTTCTGATGTAAAACCATCCATAACACATGACTCCTGTCTTAGAAAAGACAGGAGTCATGGCCAGCAGAGGGGACCAGGGTCCCCTGGGCATGGCCATTGCACCCTGTGCCATGTATGGGGCCCATTTCAGGACCCCCAATGGCACTTTAAAAAATAACATGAAATACATACCTGTACTTACCTGTACTTACCAGGAGTGGGGTTCCTCATCCTTTGCTGTCCCTCTGGTGTGGGTGGGGGTGTCCCTGGGGTCTGGGGAGGGCACCTGTGGGCTTATTCCATGGTGTTCCACCATGGAAATTGTCCCACAGGTCCCTTAACGTCTGCCCTGACCCAGGTGTTAAAATATGGAGCAAAGCAGGCTTTGCACCATTTTTTTACCGTTCCTCCCTCCTGTGCACCATTTTTGCACGGGAGTATATATATGGCGTTAAGGCCATAGACTCATTTTTTGCACAAGAACTACTACCTTGCATCTCAATAAGGCAAGGTAGGTTTCCACGTCCAAAAAATAACTTTAACTCCATAAATTTGTCGCTAGAAGGGTCAAGCACCAAAGTATAAATATGGAGTTAGTTTTTCACCGAATTAGAGTAAAAAAAAAGTGACGCTAATTCGGTGCACACAGAGTATAAATATGCCCCTAAGTATGAGTTAACCAGGAAGGAGTGGCATAAAACCTAGGTACACATAAGTTTTGAAGCAATGTTTGATCATACATCTAGAGTGTTCTGAGAAAAAAATGAAACACTTGTTCAGTGTGCTTGGTAGGGTACTCCCATAGAGAAAGATGTGGTTACAAATTCTAAATAACCATTGCATGAAATTATGTCCTCCTGCAATATCCTCGGTTTTAGAAAGTGGTTTATTAGTTGGGATTGGTTGGCGTCGACCACAGGTAAACAAGTCACTTTCCTAGTACATATAAAGGTTTTAATAATTTAAACCCAAGTTCAACCTTGGTAGCTATGGCACAGAGCAGACAGGTTTAACTTAACGAAAATATATAAAGCATGTATTTGGTAAATACAACTTTTTTTCATATAAATAAATCAATTTCAAACATAAAAGCAAATAACCGTAAATAACAGTAAACCAATGAAAGGCAACATCCAGGGAAAACACAGTTAAAACAACAGGGGGTTAGAATCAGACCCCGACTATGATAACATTGAAAAAGTTGTCAGGAAAATGAACGAGCTTTGTTACAAAAAATTCAGATTGTAGCTTAAAACAGAGATTAACTCTCTCTTTAATCACACCCAGTTGCAGCTAGTGGGAGGGGTGGTGGCACGTGGCAGGGTAAGGGGGAAAACAAAAAAAATAGATATAGTTTTTAAAACGTACCTTTCTCGCCGCTCCATTGTCCTCACTGCAGACACAGGCTCCTAGACTGCCCTGCGGCCAATCCAAATGCTGCTTTCATCCTGCTGGCAGCATGAAAGCAGCGTTGGGATTGGATGGAGCTCCAAGCCAGGGCACTCCGAAGCAGAGTGGGAGTATCTGCCTGCTCTTTCCAACCCCGCAACACAGTGCCAGGTTGGAGACAGCACAGTGCGCATGTGTGTTTGGCTGGCTCAAGGCAACCAGCCAGACATACATGGGCACCTAGGGGGAGTGCTGTGCACTCACCCTCCATCCTTGTCATCACCTGTGGCCATGCCTCTTTTACAATAAAACCACAATAAACATAGGGCCAGATTTACAAGGCACTTGTGGCCTTTAGCGCCACATGTGTGGTAAAATTTGTGCGGCTAATATGATGCTTACGGGCGACCACCATAGCGCCATATTTACACTAGGTTTGCACCACCTTGTAAACCCTTTGCCCCATATCATGCATAATAAATGCATGATGTATGCAAAAGGGGTGTTCCCTCGTTAGTGGGTCGCTAACCATGGCACAATGGAATCTACAGGGTTCCATTGCACCATTTCTAGCGTCATTTTTAATGCCTGCTTAAAGCAGACAATAAAAACTGGGGCTCCCATCAATTTCAATGGGCCTTTCAACACTATACTGGATTAGCGTAATTATTTTAATGCTAATGCATTATAGCATTACAATAGCATCATAAAAATTAATCTATTGCCCCTCACATACGTCATGGTGCCCCAATTTGTAAATACGATGCTACTATGGTGGTGTTAGGTGATGCAGGGGGGCCGCATGAAAATTGGCGCATCACTAGTAATACACCACTTTCTTGTAAATATGGCCCATAGTTTATTATGGTTTTATTGTAAAAGTTTTGCAGCTGCTGGTGGGAGGGGTCAAAGTAATATAATATAATAATAAAATATAGTAGATTCGAACAAAGAAAAATTATATGTTCCAGGGATTCTACCTTATAGCCACACAGTCTACATACCGCCTTGCAACTGAATCCCTTTTAGTTGACACAAACCTTCAAATCTCCGAAAGTCTAAAATTTCACATACTTATTTTTATACATGGCTTCAAGTCAGAAGTTAAATAAGTCTTTTTTGCTTCAATCCAGGAAAAAGTATCCCTTTTGATATGCAGAGCAGAGCGTTCACATAAACACAGAAATAATTCAACAACAACGCCAGCATTCGATGAAGTGTGCAACATTAAACTGAACTCTAATCTAATTAAACAATGTGGAGTTGCAAGCCTTGTTTTTAGCAAAGATTGAAAGATTGGATATGCATTTTATTCAACCTATTTGTAGCATTTGGTTTCAGCTCTTGAGAAGATGCATAGAAAAGAACAGGAATTAATTTGGCATTTGAAGCTTTAAGTGAAGGAATTATGACTCTTCCGCCATATAATTCAGCAAAGCGCCTGATATACTTGGTGTTGGAAAATTGATTATTGGTAAGGGCAGGTAGGTACCTACACTTAGAAACAGTGCCAACTCTGGGCTTCCCCCCTACTGGGGCAGAAGGCCTTTGGCTCCCTGGAACTCTCTTTAAGAGTGGCCTACCCTTCCTTTTCTTCTTTCCTTTTCTTGGGGACCCCTGTCTCCTAACTGTAGGGACTGACTCCCCAGGACTTTGGGTTGGGGGGCTCCCTGGGCGACCACCCCATCTGGGACCAGACTCACCTCTGGGAGGTCATTGCCCAGGATACAATCTAGGGGGAGGTCAGCACTGACTACCACCCTAAACCAGTCAAGGATACCCTCCCTCTCTAGGGGCACTATGGCTACAGGTTTGGAGGTGATCTCCCCTGTGGCTATCCTGACTTTCCTGGTCTCTCCTGGGACATACATGTCTGGGGTCACTAACCGGTCACTCACCATAGTGTGACTGGCACAGGTGTCTCTCAGGCCAGTGGTAGGGATCCCATTCACCTGAATGGGGTGGAAGTGCCTACTCCCACCCTCAGGGATCACCAGCTTACCATCTGGTCCTGTCTCCCAGCCCAATGCTAGGAGGACTTCATCATCTGAGGAGTCCTCCCCCATGGCTACACTGGACAGCCCAGTGCTAACCACCTTCTTTGGACAGGCTGTTTCTCCTCTGAAGTGACTTGTCTGCTGACCGTCAAAGCATGCCTTACTGTCCAAGAGCTTTTTTAACCCTGGGTCTCCCTGTCTCTGCTTGTCAGAGTGGGAGTGGGATTTACTCTCCTCCTTCTTAAGGTTCTGGGGTACAGAGGGAGTCTCTGTGGTGGGCTTACCACCTCCCTCCTTAGGTGTTTGGGGACCTGACCCCCCCTTCTTGTGGTCTCCCCCCTGGGACTTGACAACCACCCTGGTTCTCAACCACTCATCAGCTGCCTCCCCTAGCTCTCAAGGGTTGGTCAGCTTAGAGTCCACTAGATGCTGGCGTAACCTTTCTTGGGTACAAATGGTCAAGATGTGCTCTCTCATGATCAGATTGTATAACCCCTCATAAGTATTTACTTTGTTACCAATAATCCAGCCCTCTAGTGCCTTAAGTGAGGTGTCTACAAAGTCAACCCAAGACTGGGTACTGACCTTCTGGGTGTCCCTGAACTTCATTCTATACTGCTCTGGGGTCAGACCAAACTTCTTGGTTAAGCACCTCTTCCTACTAGGGTATGAATCTGCCTCCTCCCCCCTTAAGGTCAGAAGTCTATCCCTCCCTGAGTTGGGGACCAACTCCCACAAAAGGGAACCCCAGTATTGAGGCCTAACCCTTCTCATTTGGAGTGCCCTCTCAAAGGCCTCCAACCACTTGTCTATATCATCCCCCTCTACATAAGCAGGAACCACCCCCTTGGGTAATCTAGGGCAAACCCCCCCCACCCATGGACACCTCACCTTCTTTGTCGCTGCCACCATCTCTTTTCTCTCTCTTTGCCCACTTTTTCTTTTCTAGGGCCAGCTTCTCTGCCTCCAAAGCTATGAATGCTAGTTGGGCCTCCAGCTCTCTTTCTCTGAGGGACCCCCTTCCCCCAACTAGCTTTGGGTCTGCCACTCGTGACTGTATGTAATGAGGACTGGTCTTCCTCATCCTCACTTAGGCTCAGATGCCCTCCCTCCCCTGAGTGGTTGGAGCTAGCATTCTCCCCTACTTCTCCCTCCTCTGGAGCTTCTTCTGAGTCTACCTCTTGGGCCTCAGCCCATGCTGTCAGGGATTTGATCAGGACATGCTTCCTGAGGTCAGTGGTTGCAGGCAACCCTCTTTCAGTACACAACCCCCTAAGCTGGACTACTGTCAATGTGGGTAGGCTAGCCAGATCAAGCTCCATGGTTCCCTAGTTTTGTGTCAACAAGAACTTTTTGCAAAAATTGGAAACAAGAATTTAGAAAAATCACAAAAATTCAATAATTGAAATTAATCCAAATTTAAAATTAAAAACAATTTTTGCACTAGGACAATTTAAAGGATTTTTAATTTGTTTTACTTAAAACTGTAACGTGATACTGAACACAAGTACAGGATCCCACCACTGCTCACCAAAAATGTTGGAAAATGGATTATTAGAAAGGGCAGGTAGGTACCTACACTCAGCAACAGGCCACTAACCTCCACTAAGGTCCAGTAAGGTCTCAGTAAATTAACCCCAGCTCAACCCTTGGTAGCTTGGCAACGAGCGTCAAGGCTTAACTTAGGAGACAGAGTATAAAGCATTCAAATATCACAAAACAGTAATTAAATAAAACACAGGAAACAGTTTAAAAATCCAAAAACAATGTATAAAAATAGATTATATTTTAATCCTTAACATGACACCAAAATGAATAGAATCGGATAAGGGGAACCGGAGATATAAATTTTTAAAGATTTTTTTTTTTTTTAGTGCCTAGAAACAAAAAGCGCCAAACGGGTCATCTGGTTGCACCTCGACTGGGGCAAAGTCAAAGATTAAGGCCGACCGCGATGGAGCCCTGCTCGGCTACAGGCCGCGGGAGGCGTCGGTTAAAAGTTTACCTTCACACTTTTTCGAAGATTTTTTTCAGCGGGACGAACCTGCCAGTCCAATACGACCTCCTGGAGCCCTTCTCCGGATACGCGATGCAGGAATCCTCAGTGGAGATTTTTACCTTCGGACTTAGTTGTTTTTTCGAGGTGAAAATCCTTCGACTGGGGCAAACCTGGATCTTGATCCGACGTCCATGGAGCCCTCCTCCGATACGCTGGCTGGGAGGTCCCGGTCAACTTCTTACCTTCGGACTTAGTCTCTTTTCAGAGATTTTCTTTACCGGGACGAACCAGCAAATCAGGCCGGGTCGCGGTTGAGGCAAGCCGGCTAGAGTTGCTGCGGCGGGTCGGTCCCTCTATGGAGCTTTTTTTCAAAAGTTCTCCAAACTTCTCCAAACTTCTGGGGCTTCTCCTAGATGTCCTTTTAAGGTTCTTTTGAGGTCCACAGCTCACCCCAAGGGTCCAGAAGTTCTGAGATGGTCCTTGGGGGGTGTGGACTACAACTCCCAGAATGCACCTGGTCAAACTCCTTTTTGGCCACTGGACAGTGGTCAGCTGGTCGCTTTCTTCAGGAGTTGGTCCAGGGGACTCTGGTTAGCAATTTGTCACCTGTAGCAAACAGGGAGTCCCTCCTTGAACCAGTTGAAGCCACGCAAAGTCCTTCTTGTGGTGAAGCCCAAGTGTGCAGCTGGTGCAGTCCTTCTGAGTGCAGGTTCCAGGTGCAGGCCAGGGGTCCAGCAGGGCAGTCCTTCTTCTTCTGTAGTTCTTCCTTGTTGGATGTGGTAGGGAACTGAGGTGTGGGTGCAGGTCTGCCAGTTTTATCCTTGCTCCTGGGTGAAAAGCAGGGGGGGTCCTGGTTCTCCAATCAGGTGCAGGGTCCTTCCCCCTGTGATGACCACTTCCTGGGAAGTGTGGCAAAATTCAATCCCAGGAGGCAACATTCTCCAAAAATCCACCATGGCTGAATCTGATTTTTGGAGGTTACATCTGGCTGAGCCCATCCACTGGTGTGACTAAAAATCATAAACACACCCCTCTTCTGCCCTCTCCTAATCTAATCAAGGGGGCACCTAGTTGTCTGGGGTTGCAGGATGTGGGGGTGTTGCTGGTTGCTCCAAATGTCCTTCTCTGCCTTTGAAGACCAGTTTGGCAGCCCTCCCCCTTCCTGCCTCACCATCTGATGAGGGGAAATTCCCTCCCACAGGCACATTCCTTTGTGTGAAGCCAGGCCACTTCACACCTCATCAAGGCAGCCAGGCCGGGCTGCTAGACGCTGGCCAATCAGAGCACAGCAGCAAAAACAATGCAGGGCTGAAATTGGCAACTTTTCAGGTAAAGTTTAAAACTCTTCACCTGAACAAGTTATATTAAATCCCACAACTGGAAGTTGTGGGGTTTATTACAACAATTAATTTGATACCAAACTCTTGGTATCCATAATTTAAGTGGACTTTAAAAATTAAAATAAAGTCTCCCCATTCTAGCCTATGAAGGCCATTTACTACAATGAGGGAAAAATGAATTTGGCTGTTTTTACCTCACCAGGGCTTATAAAACTATTTTTATAAGGTCCCTGCTTATAGTTACATGGCACCCAGCCCTAGAGGCACATAGGGCACACCTTAGGGGTGACTTATATGTAAAAATAAGGTTGTTTAAGACTTTGGAACTACTTTTAATTCCAAAGTCGAATTTGCATATAACTTTAATTTAAAAGCAGCCAGCAAGGCAGGCCTGCCTTTAAAATGACACTGGGCACCTCAGCAGTGCACCTATGGGTGCACTACCTATGCTGTGGTCCCTAAACCTACATGCCCTACCATATACTAGGGACTTAAAGGTAGGTTAACTTAGCCAATTATAATTAGCCTAATTTGCATATCCATTTTACACAGAGCACAGGCCGTGGGACTGGTTAGCAGTACCCAGGGCACCATCAGAGTCAGGAAAACACCAGCAAAAAGTGGAAAATGGGGGCAAAAAGTTAGGGGGCCTCTGCAATCAGCCCTGTTTTCTCACATTTGGTGATAAAGAATTTAGAAGTACCGAAACCATTATAAAGTCAAAAACACAATACAATAAATAACCCACCCAAAGCATGAAACTGGAGAAATGGCAAGAGCACTCCAATAAGGAAATCAGTGACATGAAATTTAAACCTTTAAGTAAAAATAGCATCAAAAAGTATAATGCACTAATGGTATTCAATTGTGCTGGACTGGAATGTAAGCACAATTTTAGGTCAACTATGATGTAGTGTGGGTGAGATACACAGGTATATTGACCCAGTGGGACCTGGAAGAAATTAAGTTGAAAACAGTTTCTAAGTCACAACCTTAAATAGGTCTTTGTAGTTTTTTGGAGGAAAACACTTCTCCACACAGGACAACCCTTAAATTGAATCTGACTTGATAGAATTACCATATACACCAAGAAAGGGGCAGTCCCGGTAACCCACCTGGATAGGGGACAAGGGTAAAGTAATAAAGGCTAAATATCCAGCAGGGATAAATATATATTTAATTATCTAAGCAAAAAACTAAATTTTTTACTGAAAAATAATTTCTTTTATTCCAAATAGATAAATTAAATCCAGAAGTCCAAATGTCGCCTGTACATAACCATATCACATATAAAACACAATACAAAAACTAAACAAGGGCACCGTGGTACATAAAAAGAGAACTGCTCAACCATCTAGTGGTAAGCATGTATATTTCCAGGTCCACTAACGCCTTTTCTGACCCAGGCATTAAATAATGGCACTAAGCAAGATTAGCACCATTATTTGGGTCCGCCTCCCACCCGTGCTTCATTTTAGCACAGGGGATAAAAATGGTGCTATGGGGATAGCGTCATTTTTTGGCTGGGAATGCCAACCCTGCATCTCATTGATGCAATGTGGGTTCACGAATCCCAAAAATGGTGCTAACTTCAATATTCTGATGCTAGATTTCTTTGCTGCTGTTTTTCCCGCCGCTGTGTCCTTTGCGGCCCCTCCCGCCTCCCCCCTCCTTCTCACCATTTCTTTGCTGCTGTTTTTTTTGCTGCTTAGAGCCCTGTGGCCCCACCCCCCAGCCCTCTCATTCGCCAGGCCCTCCTGCCTCCCAGCTGCCACTCCCACCCTCCCTCCTCTTATGGCAGCTGCAGCGCGGCCGCGCCGTGCCGAAGGCGCACCAATGGCAAGCCCGTCTGCGCCCTTATGCGCCCGTCCGCGCCTGGACCACGCCCAGTGCCAGAACCCCTGGCCCCGACAACAGTCACCCCGTCAGCATTCGCTACAACACCGACACCCTCCGCGCACTCAACACCAGCCGAGACACCACCTGCTTCCAGGCCTCTCCAAAGAGCACGCACGGACCCTTCTCCTGCCACAACTGCAGCTTCTCCTGCAACAGAGCCCACAAACCTCCTAGGATCAAGACCAACCACCTCCGTTGCATACTCCTCAACACCCGCTCAGCACGCAAGCACGCCATCGAAGTCTGGGACCTGTTCGACTCCACCTCCCCGGACTTGGCCTTCCTAACCGAAACTTAGTGGAACGACTCCTCAGCACCCGACATCGCCATAGCCATCCCGAACGGATACAAAGTTGCTCGCCGAGACCGCACCAACAGAACCGGAGGAGGCATAGCCATCATCCACAAAGCCACCCTCGAAGTAAAAACCACCCTGGACGACTCCTTCAGCGCTGCCAAAATCCTTCACTTCCAAGTCCGCACCGACCCCAACACCACGCTCAGAGGAACACTCATCTATAGACCCCCAGGACCCAGGGCACCTTTCAGCAACGCCATCACCCACCTGGCCAGCACCCACGCACTCGCGTCCACGGACTTCATCCTCCTCGTGACCTGAACTTTCACCTCGAAAACAACAATGACACCAACTCCACCACCCTGACCAAAAACCTCGCTAACCTCGGCTTCAAACAGCTCGTCAACACACCCACCCACACAGCCGGTCACACCCTTGACCCCATCTTCTCCACAAGCAACCACGTCACCTTTAACCATACTACCGAACTCTACTGGACCGACCACCACTGCATCCACTTCACCTTCAAGAAACAGACAGAACACCACCTCACCGAACAACCACCTCGCCGCCGATGGGGCAAAGTCACTGAATTTCAACTAACCAACGCCCTAGCCCAGAAACCCCACCGACCCTGACATCGCGGCACACAACCTCAAGCTATGGATCAACGACTGCGCCAACCGCCTTGCTCCACTCAGAAAACCCTCCAACAACCACATCAACAAAAAAGTAACCTGGTTCACCGACGACCTCCAAGCCTCCAAACGCTACTGCTGAAAACTCAAGCAAATATGGCTACTCGAACGCACTCCAGACAACCACACGGCACTCAAGGATGCCACACGCAAACGCCACCAACTCATCAGGCTAGCAAAAAGATCCTCCTTCAAAACCCGCCTCGAAAACAAAGCCCACGACTGCAAAGAACTCTTCAGCATTGTAAAAGAACTCTCCAACCTAAACGCCACCGTCAACGACATCACCCCCTCCCAAGAACTATGCGACCCCCTAGCAACCGTCTTCCACCAAAAAATCACAGACATCCACAACAGCTTCAACTCCCCTCACACTCCGGACGCTCCTACCCCACCAACCACGAACTCCACCCGCTCCAGCCGACTGACCTCCTGGACCAACATCAGCGACAACGAAACCCGCAAGACCATGAACTCCATCCACTCCGGATCACCATCAGACCCCTGCCCACACCACATCTTCAACAAAGCAGACACAGCCATTGCACCACACCTACGGAAAGCCATCAACATCTCCTTCCAAACTGCAAGATTCCCGGAAAGCTAGAAACACGCCGAAATCAACGCCCTTCTCAAGAAACCAAAGGCGGACCCCAAGGACCTGAAAAACTTCTGGCCCATCTCTCTGCTCCCTTTCCCGGCGAAGGTCATCGAGAAAATCGTCAACACTCAGCTCACTCTGTACCTCGAAGACAACAACATCCTCAACCCCTCCCAGTCCGGCTTCAGATGCAACTGCCCTTCTCGCCGCCACAGACGACATCAGAAGCCACCTCGACAATGGAGAAACATCAGCCCTCATCCTCCTTGACCTATCAGCCGCCTTTGACACCATCTGTCACCACACCCTAAAATCCCACCTCCACGCAGCACGAATCCAGGACCAGGCCCTCGAATGGACCGCATCCTTCATCGCCGGCAGAACCCAAAGAGTCTGCCTCCCCCCGTACCAATCCAAAGCCTTCAACATCATCTGCGGCGTACCCTAGGGCTCATCCCTCAGCCCAAAGCTGTTCAACATCTACATGGCCCCCCTTCGCTCAAGTGGCCTGTCAGCACAACCTCAACATCATCTCCTACGCCGACGACACCCAACTCATCCTCTCCCTCACCAAGGACCCGCACACCGCCAAAACCAACCTCCAAGAGGGACTAAAAGCCATCGCCGACTGGATGAGAGACAGCCGGCTAAAACTGAACTCGGACAAAACAGAGGTCCTCATCCTTGGGCGTAACCCCTCTGCCTGGGACAACTCATGGTGGCCGTCCACGCTGGGTCCCCCACCGACACCCATCGACAGCGCACGAAACCTCGGCTTCACCCTAGACTCCTCACTCACCATGTCAAAGCAGGTCAGCGCCATCTCCTCCTCCTGCTACAACACCCTCTGCATGCTTCGCAGAGTTTACAAATGGATCCCAACAGAAACAAGAAAAACAGTAACCCAGGCCCTCGTCAGCAGCAGACTCGACTACGGCAATGCCCTCTACTCTGGTATCCCATCCAAACTCCTCCAGCGCCTCCAACACATCCAAAACGCCTCCGCCCGACTCATCCTCAACATCCCTCGCCACTGCCACATCACCCCCCACCTAAGAGACCTTCACTGGCTCCCCGTCAACAAGAGGATCACCTTCAAGCTCCTCATCTACGTACACGAAGCACTCCACAACACCTGACCATACCTGAACAACAGACTCAGCTTCTACATCCCCACCCGGCATCTCAGCTCCACTAACCTTGCCCTCGCCTCTATCCCCCGCATCTGACGCAAATCTTCCAGCGGCCGATCATTCTCATACCTCGCCACTAAGACCTGGAACACCCTCCCGCCAGATCTACGACAGACCCAGGACCTTCTTTCCTTCAGAAAACTCCTCAAGACTTGGTTCTTCGAGCAGTAGCAGCACCCCCCCCCCCCCCCCCCCCCCCAGCGCCTTGAAACCCTCACTGGTATGTAGCACGCTTTACAAATTGATTAATTGACTTTGAGGCGGATCAACAGCATGAACGGGTAGGGTGATGGGGTGTGCAGCAGAGCGGAAGAGCTGCAGACTCTTGACAATTACACTGTCCCTCGGGTCATTGAAAATGTACAGTACAAGTCAGGCCCATTGAAATGTGCACTACTGGTCCATACATTCTCGTTACAGCATGGAGCCATCTGTGCATGCACTATCTTCGTACAACTGTGCCTTGTGTCATTGATCCTTTTAGTGGCTGGGCTAATAGCAAGTACCATGTCTGAGAAGCTAAGGTGTTATAGAGATTAAGAAGCCTTCCTCTGCTAAGTGGAAGTGAACTCCACATCTGCTTTCGAGTTAAGCGTCGGGTGTTTGATGGCTGACTGCACTTGGGACTTAGTATTGAAGTCTCAAAAGAGGCCTTGATGGATTGTTATGAGTTCTGTTTAGGGGCTGGCTACTGGTGGTGTGTTGTGCTGAAGGAAGCTCAGGATGTGTCTGTGAACATTCAGAGAGGTTAAAGGAGTGTGAAGTGTTACACATAACACGTTACGAGTAAGGACACCTTAAGCACAGAAATATCATACACAAGGCAGTCGGCAGTCCTGTGTCACGTCCACCTTTGGCAGCAGAAATCATATTGTATTGTATCAAGCATTTATATATTTGAAGTTCAAACCCTTCAATGTCTCCTTCAAGTAACAAAAACTGCGTGAGAGAAGATATACAGCGTGGTTAAATATTAACATGCAATATCCTGGACAATAATTGCCCTTCGATTTCCCAAAGAAACAACATAGACATCTATCAGCTGTGAATTCCTTTGTATTCTCTACGTGGCAGATTTATTCCCCTCCGTAATGTTGAGGTACCATTAGTCTCCCATACGTGCGCCGATTGATTGGTCTCAATAATTGAACACTTTGCCAGCCTTTGCTATTCTTCAAATGCATCTGCCATTGAAAGTAATGTAAACTGTCCTGTACAGTCCCGTTTGATAAATTATAGATTTCTCGACTTTCTGGTTATTAATGTTTCAGACAGTAAACAGCCAGAGGCATAAAAGCAGCAAGAATCATGCACCACTTTACTGAATAATACATGACATATCATTTGGATGTGGGTTCCAGATTCGCAGACTGTGTGATGTGGCAAGTTGAACGGCTGCATTTAACAGTGTGGTGCAGGGAAACGTGTCGTCCATCTAAACAGGGCTCTGCAGCATGTTAAACATGTAATTTTTAGAACTTAGTTTAATTGTCAGTGTTTACTTCCACTACATTTGTCCACCTGCTTACACCTCTGGGGCAAGATGTGAAATCCGCAATCTATGCACAAAAAATAATCAGGGAAACTTGCCATATGGGTCGTGCAATTGTGTACTATATGAGGGGTCAAAAGGGTGTTTCTGTCATGCTATTGGTCCATGCTTTAACATAGGATTCAGGGTAGCCAAAAGTGCTGCGTTTTGCAGGATTGTCCCACATCCTACACAGAGGCACTGCAGAACACCATGGGGGTCATTATCACCCTGGCGGAAGGCGGAGAAGCGGCGGTAAGACCGCCAACAGGCTGGTGGTCCTTTTTTTAGTATTATGACCATGGCGGTTACCGCCATGGTCATCCGCTGCTTCACCGTTCCGCCCGCCATGGCGGAGACGACCGCCGGGCTGGAGACCTGGGTCTCCAGCCCGGCGGCCGTCACTATACCGCCGGCGGTATATTGACCCGGCTTACCGCCGTGGATGTCCTGTGGTTGGAACCGCCTTGAAATCCATGGCAATAAGCACTATCAGTGCCAGGGAATTCCTTCCCTGGCACTGATAGGGGTCTCCCCCACCCCCGTCCCCCACCCTGACTCCCTCCCCTATCCCTCCCTCCACCCCTGCCGCCCACCAAAGGTGGCAGGACCCCCTCCCCACCCCTACCCCCAACATAACATCATTCATACACACAAGACACATGCAGGCACCACCAACACACATACACGCACACACACCGACATACATGCCAACATCCACACACACAGTCAGACACGCACACCCACATTCAAACATACATGCACACATCCATACAGACATACCTATAGACATACATGCACTCATTCCCAAACACACAACACCCCGCAAGCATACACGCACTCACACACCCCCTCTACATACACACACGCACACCCCCATGCACGCACGCAACACACAACACCCCCCCACCCCCCCCCCCCCCCTCACGGACAATCGACTTTCCTGGTCCGACGATCCTCCGGGAGGGGACGGGAGCCATGGGGGCAGCTCCGCCGACACCACACCACCAACAGAGCAACCTCCACTTCCCCGCCTCCCGCCAGTATGGCTGTTGGCGGCTCTCCGTCCGTATAAGGACGGAGAGCTGCCAACGGTCATAATAGGCCGAGCGGCAAACCGCCACCACTGGCGGTCTTCCGCACAGCGGTCCCTCGGCGGTATTGGAAAAAGACCGCTGAGGTCAAAATTACCCCCCATATGTACTGAATTTTAGTTTACCCCACTCCTATCCCTCTCACAGGACATGCAAGAAAGGCAGAGTGGTGCTCGAAGGTGGGATACCTCGAGCGGCCTGGCAAGATATCCAGCCCATATTCCTTCATCCCTACATGAACTCTAAAGCAGGTGGCTTCCCTGCTTGAGGAAAAGTTCAGCTTTAGGGGTGCAAATGTATAGTTTGGCCACCAGCTGTTAAACAGCACTGAATGTGTAAATTAAAACTCTACTGGGAAGCTATCAGAATTTAGGTGCAGGGAAGACAGCCAACAAAAGGCCTCATTGGGAGCAGTGATATCTGGTGGTGTACCAGGGGGAGTAGAAACTAAAGAGACTCTGAACACAAGACAGCAGAGTGATATGCTTAGACACTGAGGGGCATATTTATCAAGGGTTTGTGTCTGCCTTGAGTCACGTAGTGACACAAGGGCGATGCAAGGAGTAAGTCACAGTTAAGAAACAACACAAGTGCACAAATTCTTTGTTTTTTTAATTGTGTGGTGCAAATATTGCTCTGAAGTATGCAGCATCATACAGGAAGTAACATATGCAATGTAGACATTCCCATGCAAAATCCAAAGCAAATGTAACACAGTGGTATTTAACATTATATCACTGCATAACGCATCATGGTGTAGCACTACGCAATGATAGAAATGTGTAAATTTTGTTGTGCATTGGCAACACAGGCATAGGAAATGATGCAGTGACTATAGTGCACAATCCTCACCATCACAGTACACTCTGGCATGCCCTTCTACACCATGGAGGTCATAATATTGCAACTGGGAGTAACTAGGAGGCAACCACATAGGCAGCAAAGGAGGAAGCGGAGTGTTTTCTATCAGCTCATATCCCTCATTGAGCTCAGGGAGGAGGAGGAGGAGTTCATACTGTTCTACAGACTGAAGAGGGAGTACATCATGGAATTGGTGGAGAAGACAGCACAAAGTATCTAGCCAGAAACTACAAGGACTAATGCTGTCCCAGCAGATGTAAAATTGGTTGCCTCATGATTCTTCTAAATCACATTGGCCAGACTGGCTGGCATTTCACAGGGAGCATTTTCTGCCTTTCTCTCATCTGTGTTGGATGCCATCATAAAACTCACACCCCAGTACATTCTCTTCCCCTAACTACCCAACAACAAATGAATACCAAGCACGGCTTCTACACCATGGCTGGATTTCCTCATGTGCTTGGTTCCGTAGATTACATACATGTCCAATTTGTGCCCCCTGTTCCTACATCACACTTGTTATGTTATGTTATGTGAATTTATATAGCGCATGGCTACCCGAAGGCCTCCCAGCGCTCGGAGCTACAACACTAGAGTCTAGAATGAGAGAGGAGGGGATTATGTTTTAAATAGCCAAGTCTTTAAAGCCTTGCAGAAGGTTAGTTCATGGCTGATCGCTCGTAGGCTAAGAGGTAGAGAATTCCATAACTTTGCCCCTGAAAAGCTAAAGATCTTCCACCCCATCTGGCCTTCTTCACTTTAGGGGTCACTACTTGGAAGACTGTGGAGGACCTGAATGGTCTATTAGGTGAATAGAAGGAGGCTAAGGTCCTCAGCATTTCCGGACCTCTATTGTGCAGTGCTCTATGCATATGGCACAGTGTCTTAAATTGTATCCTCTTAACCACAGGAAGCCAATAGAGAGAGGAAATTCCTGCTTTTATAGATTCATGTTTAGGTATGTTCAGAAGCAAATGTGCAGAAGCATTCTGGATTATCTGCAACTTTTTAATCACATATCCAGGCGCTCTAATATACAATGCATTTCCATAGTCCAAATGTAAACCAATCAATGCCTGTATAATAATTATTTTGGCTATGCAAGGTAGGATTGTAAAGACCCTCCTTAAAAGCCTGAGGAGGCCAAAGGAGGTGGCAGCCGTTTTATTAGCTTGTTGGACCATGGACAGTTGTGGATCAAGCTGTATACCAAGACTCTTGATAAGTCCTTTGGGTGGGGGTGGGTATCCCAAACCCTCGGTGATTGATGGATTGGGGATGGGCTTTGTTTGTTGCCCGAGTACCATCACTTCTGTCTTATTATCATTACGTTTTAACTTGCTTACGGACATCCATGCCACCACAGCTTGGAGGAATGGACCAAGTGCTGAACCTTTGGTGCAGGAGTCATTAGATAGTGATACAACTAGCTGTGTGTCGTCTGCATATGACACCAGGGCCAGCCCAAAGGGCTTGACTATTTCTGCAAAAGGTAACATGTAAATATTAAATAAAGTAGGGCTGAGGGAGGACCCCTGCGGAACTCTGCAGCTGTTCTTAACACACTCTGAGAAATATGAATTATCTCAAAATTGCTATGATCTATTCTTAATAAAAGAAGTGATCCAGTCTAAGGCAGACCCAGATATTCCAATTTCTTGTATACTATCAGTTAGTATGTCAAGGTCCACCATGTCAAAAGCGGCGCTGAGATCAAGTAGGATGATAACTGTCTCCAAACCCTGGTCTAAGCGCCTTCTGGTTTCTTCCGTGACAGCGATCAGTGCAGTCTCATTACCATATAGTGGTCTGAAGCCCATCAGAGTGGCGTGTAGGATATTATTATCCTCCATGAAATGGGAAAATTGAATATTAACGTGCTTTTCAGCTATCTTAGAAAGAACAGGCAACAGTGAGATGGGTCTATAGTTACTAAGCAATGCAGGGTCAAGATTAGGTTTCTTCAGGAGTGGTTTAACAATGGCATGTTTCCATTGTTCTGGCACTGAGCTAGAGGACAGTGACAGATTAAAAAGATTTGTGATAACAGGAACTGTCACTGGAGCACCTAAAATCACCACCTGGGGAGGGGCTGGATCAAGGGGGGATCCTGATTTAAGGGATGAAGGGTATCTACCCACGTCTTCTTCAGATATCAAGGAAAAGTCTGAAAAAATAGCAGAACCCATAGACTTCTGTTCTAATACCTTCTGTACTTGATCAGCCACTCTAGGGAAGGTCGAATAGATGTCTAGTACTTTTTGTTGGAAATACGGTGCAAGATTATTAACATGTTTCTGAGAGGAATCCAAGAGTGCCAGGTCCTCCTGTGGTTGGGTGATCTCAGTGAGTACGCAAAAAATCTCTTTGGGTGAATTTGCTGCCTGCTCAATTTTTGAGGAGTAGTTTCTAGTTTGAGCTATTTTTATTTCAGTGTGATAGGACCGAATTGCTGTCCTGTATTCTTGTTTTAATGCTTCATCAAATGATTTTCGCCATCTCCTTTCCCATTTTCTACATTCTATTCTGAGATGTCGATGATGTGGAGTAAACCAAGGAGAGCTATGCCTACAGCGCCCTTTCACTTTGGTGGAAAGCGGTAGAAGAGCATCTAAGATTCTGGTAATCCAATTTTTAAAGGACTCTGATATGTCCATGACATTATTTTGAATAGCTGGTTTATGCCTTTCTAAAATATTAATCCAGGCATCGGCTTTGAGATTACACCTGCGTTTGGTAGGTAAAGGGGTATTATGAATGGGTTTCCTATACCTAGATATGGCTAACTCGAGTGTTATCTAAAAGTGGTTGGACCATGCCAAAGGGCAAGGTGACATGGGTTTTAGTTCTGTGACCTTCGAAATGACAAAGGCCCTCATTTCGACCTCGGCAGTCTTTTGTAAAGACCGCCGAGGTACCGCCGTGCTGAAGACCTCCAGTGCAGATGGTTTTCCACATGAGGTATTACGACTGCTGACAGCCCTCCATCCTTTTTCGGACAGAGAGCTGCCAGCAGCCATACTGGCGGTCGGCAGGGAAGTGGAGGTTGCCCCACCTCCACCACCCCATCATCAGAACACCGCCCACCGAATCACGTCCCATGATTCGGTGTGGCAGTGTTCTGGTGACGGGGTGCTGGCTGTGGAGCAGCCCCTATGGATCCTGTCCCCTCCCGGAGGATCAACGGACAGGGTAAGTTGATCATCCGTTAGGGGAGGTGGGTAGAGGGGTGTTGTGTGTTGTATGCGTGCATGGGAGTGTGCGTGTGAGTATGTAGAGGAGGTGTATGAGTGCGTGTATGCATGCGGGGGTGTTGTGTGTATGGAAAATGTTTGCGGGTTGGTCTGTGTGCATGTCTGTTTGTATGTGTGCAGGTATGTGTTGTTGTAGTGTATGTGTGGGTGTGGGGGTGTGTGTATGTGCATGGTGGGGGTGGGGAGGGTGGGAGGGGGGTCCTGCCACCTTTGGGTCAGGGATGTGGGGTGAGGACTCGGGTGGGGGAGGGGGGTGGGTTAGACCCCTATCAGTGCCAGGGAAGGAATTCCCTGGCACTGATAGTGCCTACCGCCATGGATTTTGTGGCGGTTCCAAACCACCCAAAATCCATGGTGGTATGCAGGGTCCTGATACCACCGGCAGTCTAATGATGGCCGCCGGGCTGGAGACCGAAGTCTCCAGCCCAGCGGTCGTCACCGCCCTGGCGGTCGGAGTGGAGAAGTGGCAGATGACAATGGCGGTAACCGCCATGGTCATAATTCAATTTTTTTTTTCGCTGGCCTGTTGGCGATATTACCTCCACTTCTCCCCCGTCCTCCAGGGTTGTAATGAGGGCCTAAATCTATCATATGACCCCTATTATGAGTCGGTCCCTTGGTCTCTTGTACTAGATTTAGGGCATCCATGTCGGAAAGCAGAGAATTAGTCACCACATTGTCACACCTATACAGAGACCACAAGCACAACTACTAGATAAATGTCTAAGAGATAGTGGGCCATCAAGGAATGTTCATCAATGCCCTTGCCAAATATCCAAAGAGGTCACATGATGCATACATCTTCTGCCACTGTACCATCAGTGAGCAGTTTCAGATGGCAGATATGGGAATGACCTACTCATTGGTAAGTAAAGTAGAAATCTACATTATACCAACTAAGAAGTTGTAACATATGACATAATAGCCATCTCTGTGTTTGGATCTTGTGGCATGTCCACACAGTGGGGGTATCTTACTGTAATATGTAGTCAATGATGTTCCATTGTGGGATTCCCTCACAAAATCTGCAATGGAAGTAGGAAAAATCCCACTGTGACAAGTATTGTGTCATCTCACATGGTGTGAGTGGACAGAACCACGATTTCTGCAATGGTGAACACATCAACTGACACATCATGCGATCCACTACTAAATTCAATATAAGATGAATTGATAAATCTTAGCAAAGTTTGAGTTGTGTGCATGTGCATTGGTATGGCACATCTGGAGCACTTGTAAATATCCCACAAAAATTACGGTTGTTGAACAAATCTTGTGATTCTAAGCATATGTGTCACACATGGCAGTAAATCTGCAGGCTGACCAAAGTATCAGGGGCACAAATTCAAGATTAACATCAAGGTTCAAATATGTCATGCACTGAAAGTGTAGTATCAAATCATGGTTAAATTTATACTCCAATAACATATGTGATACAAAATTTAAAAGTGCTGCTAATTCCCAGGCCTTCCAAAATGTATGTCCAAATATACATATAGATAAGTCACAGAGATATACTTCATTTATCTGATAGATGAATAACTTAGTGTCTCAAGTTGGCTACATTTGCTGCATCTTAGCCCCTTCGCTGCCAGGCCTTTTCCCTCTCAGGTGCCAGACATTTTTTTGGCTATTTGGGGCAGAGCGAGCTAAGGCCTCATAGCTTTGCGTCCACATAAGCTACCCATGACAAATATGCGTCCTTTTTTTCCAACATCCTATGGATTCTAGAGGCACCCCTGAAGGAGGCCAAGAAATTAGCCAAAATACAGTGAATATCTTGTTTTTTTTAAAAAAATGGGAAAAAAGGGCTGCAGAAGAAGCCTTGTTGTTTTTTCCCTGAAAATTGCATCAGCAAAGGGTTTGTGGTGCTAAAATCACCAGCTTCCCAGCTTTCAGTTACAGGCAGACTTGAATCAGAAAACCCAATTTTACAAAACAATTTTGACATCATTGCGGCATACCCCATTTTTATGTTTTTTTGTGCTTTCAGCCTCCTTCCAGTCAGTGACAGAAATGGGTGTGAAACCAATGCTGGATCCCAGAAACCTAAACATTTCTGAAAAGTAGACAAGATTCTGAATTCATCAATGGGTAATTTCTGTAGATCCTACAAGGGTTTCCTACAGAAAATAACAACTGAAATAAAAAAATATTGAAATTGAGGTGACGTTTTACTCTGTAACTTTTTCCTAATGTTTGAAAGCAGTATACCGTTACGTCTGCTGGACTCTTCTGGTTGCGGGGATACATAGGGCTTGTAGGTTCATCAAGAACCCTAGGTACCCAGAGCCAATAAATGAGCTGCACCCTGCAGTGGGTTTTCATTCTCTACAGGGTATACAGCAATTCATTTGCTGAAATATAACGAGTGAAAAATAGGTATCAAGAAAACCTTTGTATTTCCAAAATGGGCACAAGATAAGGTGTTGAGGAGCAGTAGTTATTTGCACGTCTCTGAATTCCGGGGTGCCCATGCTAGCATGTGAATTACAGGGTATTTCTCAAATAGACTCTCTTATATTTGACAGGACAAAATGTAGAGAAAGACAAGGGGCAATAACACTTGTTTTGCTATTCTACGTTCCCCTAAGTCTCCCAATAAAAATGGTACCTCACTTGTGTGGGTAGGCCTAGCGCCTGCGACAGGAAATGCCCCAAAACACAACTTGGACACATCACATTTTCCCAAAGAAAACAGAGGTGTTTTTTGCAAAGTGCCTACCTGTGGATTTTGGCCCCTAGCTCAGCCGGCACCTAGGGAAACCTACCAAACCTGTGCATTTTTTTAAACTAAAGACCTAGGGGAATCCAAGATGGGGTGACTTGTGGGGTCTCACCAGGTTCTATTACCCAGAATCTTTTGAAACCTCTAAATGTGGCTAAAAAAACACTTTTCCCTCACATTTTGGTGATAGGAAGTTCTGGAATCTGAGAGGAGCCACACATTTCCTTCCACCCAGCGTTCCCCCAAGTCTCCCAATAAAAATGATACCTCACTTGTGTGGGTGGGCCAGGTGCCTGCTACAGAAAAAGGCCAAAAACTTGTAGAGATTGAGGGGATACCACAGATAGTTAATAAGCACATATTCTTCTTTTATACATCTTTAGGCTGACTCTACTTTGGGGACCCACACAAGTGAGGTGTAATTTTACTTGGGAGACTGAGGGGAACGCTGGGGAGTAGAAATTGTGTGCTGGAGCGGTGATCCTACAAATAAAGTTAAGGAAAATATGCTTTTTTAAGCAAATTCTGAGGTTTGCAGAGAAGTCTGTGTAAGATAATGTTGGGGGATCCACGCAGGCCACACCTCCCTGGACTCCTTGGGGTGTCTAGTTTTCAAAAATGTTTGGGTTTGGTAGGTTTCCCTAGATGGAGGCCGCACCCAGGACCAAAAACATAGGTGCCCCCTCCCCCCAAACACAGGTAGTTTTGTAAAATATCATTTTGATGTGTCCACGTACGTCTTTGATGTGCCAAACACAAAAATTGTGAAAAGAAACGCACTTAGGTTATCTTATTACAGCAGAGCAAGTTTTGTCATTTTTACCACAAATACTGAGTGATGGTTCAGTAGATCAAATTTTATTAACAAGAGATTTCACAAAAGTGAAATGCACTGTTAATAACTGAAAGGCCAAAAAACTGAACCAATGACTCACAGCTCGTGAGCTGTAAAGCTGCATCAAGGCACCAACCGTTTTACAGTCCATTCACACACCTTTCATACATGAAATGCACAAGACCATTCATGCCGCCAGCCACGGGCCCAGCACATTACAAAACTCGCATCGACAGACAGCGCCACTCAAGGGCCCTTCACTTATATATGCCCACATGCCTGATACAGCACTCACTAGCTGATGGGAGTGTGTGGACTGAAGTTTGGCTGGCACCGCCAGCCAAACGCCACCCCACGCACACTGCCAGCCAAGTGCCACCCCACGCACACCGCTAGCCAGGTGCCACCCCAAGCACACCGCCAGCCAACGCCACCCCACGCACACCGCCAGCCAAGCACCACCACAAGCACACCACCAGTCAAGCGCAACCCCACACACACCACCAGCCAAGCGCCACCCCATGCACACCACCAGCCAAGCCCCACCCCATGCACACCGCCAGCCAGGCGCCACGCCACACACACCGCCAGCCAAGCGCCTTCCCACGCACACTGCCATCACTTTTTTTTTGTTTATAAACAACAAAGAAACCACTAATTATAAAATAAGTAAAAAAGTACAAACACAAAAGCTCTAACTAAATACATGACAGTAATGCCAACCATGAAACTGAACATATGAAAATATAAAATAGGCAGTTTACGCTCACTGTATTTCCCCAAAAACTTTCTTTGTGTGGTAACTTCTGAAACAGCTGGCCACACACAGCCCAGGCTTTGAAGTGCAATCAGGGCAGTACATCCGGCTCTCCCTCCGGATACCTCTTCGGGCACATGCTCTACATTTCTTAGTGGGCAAGTCTTTTTTGGGAGTGGGAGGAATGTGATCTGGAAGTGCCGATCATTCAATCTAGCCACATCCTCCACCACTGCTACTCTAGGAACTCTTGCCTGTTCCACCACAATAAGGCTCCTGAAATTTAACAAATTTCATCCTTGACTCAGGTGAACAATCCTTGAACACAATAAAAGCATTAAAAGTTGCCAAATGAAATAAATGTAGGGCCAACTTTTTATACCACACGTAATACTTACGAAGAGCAGTGGAAGGTTCCAACCTCTGACTCTATCAACACCATCCATGTGCCTATTGTAGTCCAAAATGCACGCAGGTTTGCGCACTTCGGTAACCTGACCCCAAACAGTCACAGGGGAAGTACTCTCATCATGGATGGTAGATAGCTTGTACACATCCCTCCTCTCTGAAAATTTCAGAGCTAGCAGTTCATTATTCCGCAAGGCACTGCACTGTCCCCTCTCAAGTTTTTTACAGACAAGCTCCCTTGGATAGCCTTTCCGGTTAGAACGGATTGTGCCACAAGCAACAGTGTCCACTCTAAACAGCTCCTTGAACAACTGCACTCCAGTGTAGAAATTATTTACGTACAAATGGTGACCTTTGGTAAACAGTCGTCTACCAAGTTCCCACACAATTGTTTCGCTAACTCCAAAAGTGGGCGGATAACCAGGAGGGTCAACACTGGAATCCCTACCAGTGTAGGCCCGGAAATTATACACGTATCCTGTACTACTATCTGACAGCATATACAATTTAATTCCATACCGTGCCCTCTTACTAGGAATGTACTGCTTAAAATAAAAACTAAATGCCCCTTGAAAAGGACCAAAGACTCATCCACACTTATCTCTTTGCCTGGAACATAGACCTCTGAAAACCGATCTACAAAATGATCAAGGGCAGGTCCACTCTTAAAAAGACGGTCACAATCAGGATGATCTCGTGGCAAGGCTAAAGCACTGTATACAAAATGCAGCATACGAAGAAGAAGCAAATAGTGATTACGTGTCATAGTTGCAGGAAATATAGCCGTTGCCATCAAGGGACTAGTAGACAAATAAGAAGCCAGTGACGGCTTCCTTATCAACCCCATCAAAAAAGTCAAACCTAAAAACTTTTTCATCTCTTCCAGGCATGTGGGAACCCACTGAGTAGCTCTAGACTGAGGCCTAAGTCTGGCAGTATTGTCCCTCAAATATAGATCCGCATACAAATTAGTCTGCTCCACAATCTCTTCCAAACATACATCGTCCGTAACCAAGTGAAAGAAATTGACAGACAATATGTTTTCCATATTGACTCTACACTCTGGGAGACCAGTCAATGCAGGTAACTGTGGCTGCTCCATGTTTGGGGCAATCCAGGTGTCAAGTCTTCTAATGGGAAACCCTTCAGCCCCAGGCTGCTGCACTCTTGGCACATCAATGTCCTCCTCTAAAACAGGCCCTTCATCTGCACTGAGAGTGCCTTCCACATCAGAAGAATCCTCTCGGACTGAAAACTCACTGCCAGAGTCTCTCGCTTCCTCCTCTGCCTCAGATGCAGAGTCAGTCTCATAATCATGGTCTGAAGATGACTCAAAAAGCATGTCAACAACCTGCTGAGCGGTCACTCTGCTGCTAGCCATGATCCTTTCTAACATCAAATGGATTGCCAACAACAACCAGCACCAAAATAAGTAATAAACAAAGTGTAGCTTTATCACAAAGAGTTATGTACTAAAAAACTATACCCCTCACTTGCCTGAAAAAGCTACTCACCAGCAACTACTCTGCAAAGACACAACAATCACCAATGATATCCCACTAAAAAGAAAAAAGAAAAAAGCCAATTAGACATATGACAACACAAATATCATTGTGCTCAAATCTAAGGACAATTTCACACACAATCCTGCATTTAGTACACCACCTACAAGCATGTAATCATGCATGTCAACAATACTCCTTTGGAGTAAATTCCTTTTACTTACCTAAAACATGCAATAATGCAAACTGCAGGACAACTACTGCCAAAACCGCAAGGATCCACAGCAAAGGAAGCAAAAGCTTTGAACTAGAACAAAAAGAAGAAATAAACTGTTATCACAAATACAAATACTTTGCCAGTTGACAAACACCCCGCCACCAAGAACTTAGAAATTGTCCCTGATGCCTAAGTGGCTTCTGCAGATGGGCCTTAAAAAAATAGGACGATCTGCCCCCAAGGGAGGCAGAAATGGCCAACAGCTCTGTACCCTGTTTTGGGGGCGACCCTTGCCAAAGGGGGTGAAAGGGGGCGCCCCAGACACAAAAAAACTAAGGGGAACAAGAAAAAATGCCCTCACATCTTGGTGGCTTCTGGGGGCAGATAGGGCTAAAAAAATAGCCCAATCTGCCCCCAGGGGGAGCTGAAATGGCCATCAGTAATGTGACCCCTTTGGGGAGCGACGCTTGCCAAAAAGGCCGCCCCCCACACAAAACACACACACACAAGATCCCTGCTGCCTCAGTGGATTCTGCCCTCCTTTGGGGCAGAGGCCTAAACAAAATAGGCCAATCTGCTCCCAAGGGGGGAAGACATGGCCAACAGCTCTGTGCCCCCTTCGGGGGTGACCCTTGTCAAAGGGGGCGCCCCCAGCACACAAAAAATCAAAAGGAACTAAAAAAATAAAAAAAAATCTACTACATCTTGGTGCCTTCGGCTATAGGCCTAATAGAAAATAGGCCGATCTGCCTCCAAGGTGGGCAGAAATGGCGATCATTAACGTGCCCCCTTTGGGAGGGCAACCCTTGCCAAAGGTGCCGCCCCCCCCCACAAAACACACACACAGAATCCCTGGTGCCTAAGTGGATTCTGCCCCCCTTGGGGGCAGATGGATGTAAAAAACAATTGGCCGATCTGCCCCCGGGGGGGCAGAAATGGCCAACAGCTCTGTGCCCCCTTTAGGGAGCGACCCTTGCCAACTGGGGCAAAAGGGGGCAGAAATGGGCTGTACTAATTTTCCCCCTTTGGGGGGCAACCTTTGCCCAAGGGGTGCCCCCAAACACACACACACACCACATAATCCCTGGCGCCTAGTGGGTTTTGACCCCCCCCCCCCTAGGGGCGAGATCGGCTAAAAACATGGCCGATCTAGCCCCAGGGGGTGCCGAAACGTATAAAAAATTATTGCCCCCCAGGGGAGCGAACCTTGACCAAGGGGTCGCTCCCCGAAATAAAACAAAAAGAAAATCCCAGGTGCCTACTGGGGATTCCTGCTCAACGATCGTGGGCCCCGCTGGCGATCATGGAGCAGGAATCCACTGAAAACAAGTACAGGGGGAAAGGAAAAACTTTTTCCTTTCCCCCTGTGTTTGTTTTCCACCCCCAACCGCCCCCCAGGAGAAGGACTCACCTTATACACGTCCTCTCTCCACTCGCGCTGGAAGCAAATGGCTTCCAGCGCATCCTCAGCAGCTTCTGATGACGTTGGCGCACTGTGAGCCCGCTGATGTCATCAGATTGCCGAGGGGGGGGGGGTCAGGGTGGAAGGAGAAGCGATTCCCCTTCCATCCTCGACAGAGGGGTGTGGGCCGGGTGCAGGACAAGCTGGTCTTGTCCAGAGCACACGGCGATCGTGTGTCTGGACAAGACCAGCTAGTCCACGGCATGGGAGGGGTTAGTCCATCAATGTAACACTGACACAATGGACGCAATGAATTAATAGGCTATGAAAGATGTTACACACTATAAAATAACCAAGGTGAAAAGTAACCAAGGTAAAGTATCACAATGTGATTACAATCAAAATTTGAATTCTCTCATGCTAAATACATGGTGTAAGAATCAATGCATATAAGTACACATTCACCAACAAGGCAAAATCACATACATACATACAAAGAGTTGTGTAGAGGTTTGTAGGACAAAGTTATTTATTTCACCATCATGTTGTCCCATACAAAAAAGGGTTTGAGTGTAATACCTACATGGCGAACTAAGTTCAGCAACACAACTTGCCATACAAAAAACATTAGGTGTTGTATGTATAAACAGAATTTAAATACATGTCGAATAATGGTTATATGTTTTAAATAACTAGCCATGCACACCTATGTAAACTAATCTAAGGATGTGCAACTGTCATGTAGGTAAGCAAGGACATCATAGCTGAAAATAGAGCAAATGCATGTGTGTAAAACTTGTTGTCATCGTCACTATCTTTATAGCTCAAACTGTATGCAATATGACCTGATCCTAAGTTGGATACATTGCATACATAATGAGTGCAATTCTCATATAGATCATACAAATATTCTAACTTACTCATCATAGCAATCTTCTGGCTAAACATGAAAGTTGACAGGTTGATGTCTTGTTTGTCTTACACCATGTACAATATGTGCACTGACCCATATATGTTGAACTAACATGTGTAAAACATTGGTCAACAGTTCCTCGGAAATATCAGTTAAAAGTGAAAAACATTTGTAATATTTTGCCTGCACATATAACACTCATAGGGCCTGATTTAGATTTTGGCAGACTTACCACCTAGCTGTCAGAGGCGGACCTGAAAGGACCGTCACATTGATGGTCCCCTGCCCGCCGTATTTAGATGGATTGCAGCTAATCCAAAGACCGCGATGGCAGAGTGTACTCCGTCATGTCAGCTGCATCCTGCAGCTGACGCGGTGGACTCCAATACTGACGATTAGCACACCATTGCGGCCTGGACAACGGTATCCCACCAAACATATTTAGATCACATATTTGTGCTGTGTGTCAGTGGCAGGCCCATGACAGCGGGAGTCCATGACTGGAACCGTTCAGTATAGTACCATGGCTGTGGCCATTGGTTGAATGCCAGTAGCTCACACCTGTTGCAAATTGGGCAATTGTGAACACCTACAAAACACACTATAAAACACACTCCACTTCAGGGCACAATCCTTTGCTATTCCACTGCAGAAAGACAGCCAATTAACAACACTAGAGACAGGTTTTTTGATTCTGTTTACCTCTCCCTCTGTGTCTTTTTGGTCAAGTTTAATTTTTCACAGTACGCTTCTTATTTTTATCACTAGTTTTGTTAAGAATAATTCACAATGGCAGGGAGAAGAGATCCCCATGTCACAGAGGGAGAATTGTCTGTCATGGTGGATGAACTCATTAGAGTAGAGCCCAAACTGTTTGGAGCACAAGTCAAAATACTACAATTTCCCAGAAAAGGCAAATGTTCTCCAGAATAGTTGACAGGGTGAATGCAGTAGCTAACAACCTGTGCACACAGGAGGAAATTAGGAAAAGGTGTAATGATCTCAGGGGGAAGGTTCGTTCACTGACCACCAAGTGTCACCTGGAAAGGCAGATGACTGCTGATGGTTCTCCTCTCCCACCATTGCAGCTCTTTCCCTTGGAGAAGAAGGTCTTGCAAATCCTCCATCCTGGAGTTTTGACTGGAATCCCCAGTGGAGTGCAGACTGGTAAATCAGAACTATGATTGTCTCCCTAATCACTAATGGAGTCCTGTCTTTAAGGTAGACTGCTAGAATGAGTAAATAAGCTTAGTACCACAGATGTATATATTTGTGACAAAACAAAATATGTTTTGTCATACAAATTGCCATCAGCATGGGTGTAACTCTCCTCCTAACAGAATGCTATATGGCTAGCCAGGTTGTGTGTAGTTCCCCATGGATTACCCCTTGCATGTGCTCTGCCCATTACTGTATATCAATGCATGTTGTTGTCCTATCCAAAACAGGTCCAAAACTACATCCATTTTCAACCGAGAATACGGGCTCCCTAAGTTACATTATCTCCCAGTCACATGATATTCAAATGTGTATACCAGTTGCACATGTGTTTTCATATCTAATGCAGTCATTGAAAGTGATATGTGGAAGTTATTTTTCAAACAAGTATTGTCCATGGTGTCGACAGATGACTACAACTACCATGATGCTCTGTTCCTGACTCTGACATTCAAAGTAGAGTGTAATGTTGTAACACTATCAATTACTTCAATATGCACACATTGAATTATTGAAAGTCATTGTTTTCAGAATCCAAGACATAAGAAGATTTGTAGCGGCATGCAGAACAGAATTAGTTGCCATACACAAGTAAAATTTCACTGTTCATTGATGTATAATTGCAGTATCATGTGCCTCATGAGCCATTATGTATCCAGTGTTTTTCAGCCTGCTAGGCCTTGGAAGGGTTCTGGACTCCAATGTACCCATCACTGTGTTGGTCCCAAAGTCGGTCACATATATCCCACAAATCTGTACTTGGCACTTTGTCATTACAGGACATTTCTACAAGGCAAGGGTTGGAGCTTCCATCTTTCTAAATCATACTGCATGGGTTGAACAGTAAAAATCACACAAAGGCCTAATCAGTCCATCTCTTCCTTTCTAGGTTTTAGATTGGCCCTCATGTAAATAAAGACCATTGAAATGCACAAACAATATTTAATTAATGTATCCTGTGCATATTTCACAGATCCAATCACCCGAACCAGTGCACCACCATCCGGCAGCCAGGAGACCTCTACTTCAGCCCAGGAGCAAGCCTTCAGTGAAGGCCCCAATGCTGCAAGTTTAGATGATAAGGAGCAAACTGGCCCATCTGGTCTGTCTGGCCCCACCACTCTAGTAAGTCAGACCCAGTCTACAGCAACACCCTCTACCAATGCTTCAAGACCATCTCAGCACTAGGACACCTCTATTACCTCTGCACCAAGAGTCAGCACTCCTATCATGTTTCCCCCAGTCCTGGCTCCTGTTGAGCCACCAAAGACCCTGGCAACAGGTCTTCCAGAAACCAATGTTTGGGGCAAACCTCGAGGGCACAGGCCAGTGAGGGTAGGGATTGTGGGACAATATCTGTGGGCCAGCAAAGGGAGGCTACTAGGGTTTTGGTGACCCAGACCACCCTAGACCAAGTCTTAGGATCAGTCCTGGAGTCCCAAGATGTAATGGGCCACGTCCTAACTGAGGACCTGAAGCAGGTGTGGAGGAAAAACATTGTGGAGATTCAGAATATCAATTCCACTGTGGGCTCCTTGATTGGGGTTATGTAAGACATCCACCAGTTCATGCACAGGGTTTTTCCCGGTCCATCTGCCCCTGTCTGTGGTTGTTGGGTTCCTCATTGATGCCAATAATCAGGATAGGTTAGGATACGCTGGGAAGTAACACAACAACAAATTACTATAAAATCAAACCATTGTCCCTTCCTGAACTAGGATTCAGGCAAAATATCTACAAGTCATGTTGTACTTACCAACACACCAGCCCCTCTCTGGTCCAGCTTGTGACATATGCATGGGTATATTGCTGATCCGTAGTATAAATGAATCATGTGTTGACCCAGGGAAGAGGGCGCACACAATTGTGATGTCTGGTAAGCAGACAGCTTGCACATTGATTGAATGGAAGTTCTTCTGATTGTGGGAGTCCTGTTCTCTGTTGTGTGGTTGTGTGGTAGCACCAAGGCAATACATGTGCCATCAATTGCTCCAACCACATGTGGTATTCCATCCAAAGCATAAAATTCTCCCTTCACGGTGGCTAAATCCTGTGCACCCGGAAATTGGATGTAGCTGTTCATGTTCTTTATCAGGGAAGGAAGGACTTCTTGTAGCACACCACTGAAAGTTCACTGGGACATGCCCCCATATACTGCCACAGTGTATTAAAAGGTGCCATTGACTACAAAATGCAATACTGCCATGAGTTTGACTATTGGTTTTATGGCTGTTGGATTCATATTGTGAGGCAGGAGATCAGACTACAATTGTTGGCACAAATCCAGGATCGTTTTCCTACTTAGACAATATAGTTTGTATACTTAGCTTTCCTCCATGGTGGCAAGGTCTGGAAAGGACCATAGCACCTGGGGCTGTCGCTTCCTACTCATGACTGGGTTCAGGCGTCTGTATGTATGGAAAGGAAAATGTTAGATGAAATGGTTATATCACACTGCTAATGTCAAAGCACATCTGACTACTGGGTTACAGTAAAAAATTTCATTAGGTGGTACATGTACACACCAACATCAAATATATGGCCCACTACAATGTATATTATACACATTTATGATTCACCATCATTATGTGCACATAATACATTTGACCTGTATTATTTGTTCTGCTCTATCATTGGCAAACACAGTCACGGTTCACATTTTTCCTTGTCATATTTGCCCAAAAAAGTGTGATTTGTATACGACTGTTAGAAATGCATAGCCCCCTCTTGATGGTGATGCAGATGAGTGCTCGTGATAAAATGGTGGCTGCATGACCTTGCTGTCAGGACATTGCATAGCCGTCAGCAGACTTTGACTGCATAGTAGATGAGAACCTCCATGACGGTCCCTGCCATAGGCTAATGTGTGTGACAGCTACACACGAAAGCCAATGGCTGTGTCTGTCTCAGTCATTGATCGCATCCTCCATGTACGCGTGCGCCGTGTTGTGTAAAAAAAACACTTGCTTTTTAATACTGCAGCCATCAAGACCTCAATGCTTGCTGCTGTTAAGGACCTGTGGGAGCCAGGATGCTGAGCAGTGCAGGTGACAGGGCCCCTGCCTTCTCCCCTGAGGAGCTGGAGCTCCTTACCAGGGCGGTTTTGTCCCTGCACAATCAACTCTATGGGACCCCAGAGGAACCGGTACATGTCTGATTGGGGAATGTCTTAATGAGTAACCTCTTCCTTTATGGTTGACAGGATATTTTGTTACCTTTTGGAAATGTGGTTGTTGTTGTGCTTTGTGTTGACAGAATTATGTATCTGGGACAGATTTTTGTGACCAATGTATAAATGTTCTGTGCATGACAATGTTAAGCCACCTGACAGTAGAAGCTGCAATGTGTGGCTTTGTTTCAGACAAATCCTATTTACTCACACAAACTGCAGCAGGCCACTGACTGACAATGGCCAGTAGACAGTCAACCAGTTGTATGACCAACACCATACAGCCAAAGTTGAAATGACAGTGATTAGGTTTGAAACATTTTGGAGTCTGGAGTTGTCTGATGCTGTACGTCACATGGGAGTCTACATATAGTTAGACTTATTTTAGGTGCAGCAAGTTCAGATGACTGTGGCTCACCATAATCCATCCCAGTGTGTCCCATTAGAATCCACACATATTCAAACAACCCAAAAATCCCTGCTCTCATTGACAAATAGCAACTTTCTTCTGTTGCTATCAGTCAGTGTATGTGATGTAGACCAGTGGTTCCCAACCTTTTGACATCTGTGGACCCCTACTTTATCAGTACTGAAACCTGGGGACACCCACTGAATCATTGTTGGAATCTGGTGACCCCCGCCAATGAGTCATTACTGAAAGCTGGGGACCTAATCTGTTAATATTATTAAATTTTGTAAGCAGTCACAAACCCCCTCACGGCCTCCCACGGGTCCCCAGACCACAGGTTGGGAACCACCGATGTAGACCATGGGTTCTGACTCTTGGGAGTTTAGGCAGGATGCCAATGTAGGATGTGAGTATCAATTTATGCAAGTATTTTACATTTGGTTTGGCCTACAGTGGCTCACAATCATTGTGAGCGATAATGGGTGGCTCTCACAACAGAATTGGTTCCATAGTGATGGCGGCCAAAATTATGTTCTAGGCCTGAGTAGGTAACATGAGGATCTAGGAATTATTGTTGGTGCACATGAGATCACTCCACTCTACCCATGATTGTTTTGTTGACAAAAGAAATTGCAACTGTTTTGTGAATGTGTGTGTTCATTGGGAATATATGATGTCACCGCAGTGCTGCCCGAAAGTGTCATTAAATGGCCTTTTCATGTTCTTTAATGCCATTTATACAGGTCAACGCCCATCAAACGTAGGATACAGCACATAGACGTTGTGGTGCCCCATATTGGGCAGGCAAATTCCACCTAAAAACCTTAGCCTTTAGGAAAAGGGAATCAATATTAGCTCTGTACTGCAGTGGTTCAGAGATGAAGCCAGGCCTAAGTGTTCACTCATGCTGTTGGGACCCTTTGTTATGGAGTGAACTACAAGAGTAAAAGTGACAAAGTCATACATGATATGGGAGCAGAGATAGGGGATAAATTAACTTATTGTACATGTTGTGTGTTATACTTGGCATCCTTGGCGTGGTCTCCCCTAACTTTTTGCCTCTGCTTCCCAGGTTGTTAATGTGTGCTGGACTCTGTTTTGCTGTTTCTGATACTCTGGGATCTTTATGCTGCTAACCAGTGCTAAAGTGCAAGTGCTCTTATGTAAAATGTATGTGTAGTTGGCTTATCCATGATTGGCATATTCGATTTACCAGTAAGTCCCTAGTAAAGTGCAATAGAGATGCCCAGGGCCTATAAATCAAATCCTACTAGTGGGTCTGCACCACTGGTTGCGTCACCCACATGAGTAGCTCGTAAATATGGCTCAGACCTGCCACTGCAGTATCTGTGCGTGCAATTTTAAACTGTCAATTTGAATTGGCAAGTGTACCCACTTGCCAGGCCTAAACTTTCCCTTTTCATACGTGTAAGTCACCCCTAAGGTAGCTCCTAGGTAGCCCCATGGGCAGGGTGCAGTGTACTTTAAAGGTGGGATATGTACTGTTGTGTGTTACATGTCCTAACAGTGAAATACTGCTAAATTCAGTCTTCACTGTTGTAACACCTATCTCTCTCATAGGTTAACATGGGGGCTGCCTTTATATAACTTTAAAGTGCAGATTCCCTTTGAGAGCAGATAGAAATATGGAGTTTGGGGTCTCTGAACTCACAATCTAAATATACATCTTTTAGTGAATTGATTTTTGGATTGTTAGTTTGAAAATGCCACTTTTAGAAAATAAACATTTTCTTGCTTAAACCATTCTGTGACTCTGCCCGTTTGTGGATTCCCTGTCTGGGTCAGTTTGGCAGTTGGGCTGTTTGTGAATCCCCTCTAGACAATGGAGCAAAGGGAGCTGGGGTGTAGCCTGCATATCGTGATGAGCCATCTCTGCTAGAGTGGAGGAAGGAGTGGTCACTTACACGTGAATGGGCTGTGCCTTTCCTCTCACAATGCAGTCTTCTACCCCATGGTGTTTTGGCTGGGGCCTTGCCTGGATAAGGCAGGATCTTGCGAACAAGAGAGACTTTCCTTTGAAGTATGCCCACCTCAGAGGCAGAATGGGGACCAAAAACCCCTGTGAGTTAGATCACTTCTGGATTCAAGTGGAAACTCTGACAAGGAGAAGAGCTGAGGAGCCGTGCTGCCCCTGCCTGTGACTGTGCTTTGTTGGGCTATCCTGCAGTTGCTGCTTCTGCCTGTGAAAGAGGACAAATGCTGGACTTTGTTGTGCATTCCTGCATGAGAAGAATTTCCAAGGGCTTGAACTGAGCTTGCCTCGTGTTTTGCAGTCTCAGGGCCATCAAAGACTTACTCTGCCAGCACCTAGACTCTCTGCTGAGACTCCTGCCCTGCGAAGTGTTTCTCCATTCAGTCTCTGTGCCCTTGAAAGGTGAAGTTGGCAGAACAAGAGCTGAAAATCCACACACGGAACGCTGTGTGGGGAAAGTTTTGACGCACCATCTGCAACGCAGCTGATAAACGATGCACCGCTGGCTTTGCGTCTAAAATTGATGTTACACCTGCATCGTGCCTGGGTGATCGCCGCATCGTGGCTGATAAAACTACACGCAACACCCGCTTGCGGCTGCTGATAACGATGCAAACCGCATGCAGTGTGGTTTTCTAACACACTGTGACTGAATTTTCCACGCATCGTCCTTGGGTGTCAAAGTCAACCCAACTGCGTGGATCTGAGGCGCCCCATCTGGAAAATGGTGCATCGCTGTCATGCGAGGGAGAAAAATGACACATCACCAACCCGACCAGAGAAGAAACGATGCACAGCCTCCCTTGCGAGGAAGGAATCAACACATCCCTGCTTTTTCCAATGCACGCTCGCCCCTGCGGCATTATTTTTTATGCTAACAAGGTACTTTGTGCAAAATCAGCGTTTCCATTGTTTTCTATGGAGTAAGACTGTGATTCTTTAGAAAATTCATGTTTTAACTTGTGTATGTTGGATTTTTATTGCTTTGGTCTTGTTTGATTTAGATAAATATTTACTAATTTTCTAAACTGGTGAGGTGTCTATTTTGTAGTATTTTCACTGTATTACTGTGTGTGTTGGTACAAATACTTTACACATTGCTTCTGAGTTAAGCTTGCCTGCTTGTGCCAAGCTACCAAGGGTGTGAGTAGGGGTTAGCCAGGTATCTTTCTCCTTTGCCCTGAGGAGAGTTAGAGTCCTTGCTTGGACAGGTGGTAACCTGACTGTCAACCAAAGTCCCCAGGTATCTTTCTCCTTTGCCCTGAGGAGAGTTAGAGTCCTTGCTTGGACAGGTGGTAACCTGACTGTCAACCAAAGACCCCATTCTAACATTGTTTGATGAACATTGATGGCCAATTGTGTTCTCAAAGATAAACTATAACTGTTGTATCTTGTTTTGGCTAAGGCGAAGGTGACAGCGGCCACATTGATGGGGATGAAGCTGGCAACTGGGGATTAGGTGCTGAGACCACCGACACAGAGGGACCCAGTAGCCACTGGCAAGGAGGCCACGAGTGACTCAACATCTTCCTCAGAGGCCTCCAATGAAGGCACTAGTGGGGGCAGACCCTGGAGAGACTGTGACACCTACATCTTCATCTGTCCCCTGCATTTCCAGAACCACTCTCCCTTTTGTGCCCCCCACCCAACTTGGCCGTAGCCATCACCTTTGCTGCAGGCACCTCAGCCCTTGCCCCGGTGTCCCAGGCTGTGCTCACTGAGGAGGCCGTGGATCTATTAAGAATGATTGCTGTAGGCCAGACTGCAATATTGAATGTCATCCAGGGGCTAGCTGCCCAGAACACCCAGATGGTGGCTTAACTGAATGGCATTCATGGTGACCTGTCTGGTGTACAATGGTCATTCCAGGGTCTGGGCCTCCTCATAGGCTGCAGCCACCTATCCTCCCTAGCCTTATGCCCAGACTCCTACCTGTTTCACATCCCAAATCCCTCAATCCAGCCCTGTCCAAATCAAATGCAAACATATGCATGCACCCACTGCCATATGCAGCACATTCCAACACAAACATGGGAAGAAACATAAGCACAGACAGACACATACAGCTACAACACACACCACCACAGTCACACCCCTAGTCACTACCCCTACAACTACACAACCACACACACACAGACACAACACCCACCACTACGTCAACACTAACAGACACCACCAGCACAACCCCAGTCATTGCACCCTCCACATCCCAAACACACACCACAGACACAGCACCAATAATCACACCCACAACCACAAATGCATGCACAGCACACCCACAGACATCACAGCAATTCACAAAACACCCACAGCAGACACATCCACACACATACCAAACACAAATGTCCACACTCACCCACCATAGAGACCAACAGTACACAGCACAAACTTACAGATGCACCACATACACCAAATCCTCATGCACCCCTACCCTCAACTGTCACATGCACAACAGACCCAGTCACTCCCTCTACTTTCCAAACCAAACTCAGTCCCATAAACGCTATTCATTTCCCTATGGATAGATTGCTCTTTTCTCTAGCCCTGGTCCCGACCAAATCCCAACCCACCACTTCCAAATCCCAAACCACCCCTTCCAAATTCAAACCCACACCTTCCACATCCCAGCACACCCCTTCCAAATCCAAAACCACCCCTCCCAAACCCAAACCCAACCCTCCCAAACCAAACCCACATCTATGGAACCAAAGGACCCACCCCACAATAACATCTTTAGGGTGCCTGCCTCTGTCCCATGGACGCCCCTTCCAGAGGAGGTTTATTGTGGCAGTGACATTAGGAGCCAAGTTGTGGGCATTCACTCACACTATGTGAGTATTGGCCTGGTGCCTTTATGTTTTCTGTAAAATCTCCTTTAATTTACCTATAAGGGAGTTATTTCATATCTATAATACATTTAATTTTGAGAATACCTTTGTCCTGGCCTTATTTTTGGATTGTTCCTAATTATTTCCTGATTGTGTGATTTCTACTAATGTGTGGGCCATGCACTTCCACTCTTTTGCAACAGTGACAAGCACAGGTTGTGTATTTTAGTTATAATTTTAAATGCATTCATTAGTGTTATATATTTGTGAAGGACGTATTAATTTTGGTGTAAGCATTCATCACGTTACTGGTCACTTCCACCAAAATTATATGTGTTTCTTTTATTGTGAGTGGAGAATGTATATTGCTTATTTTGAAATGATATGTAAATGTTATGCACATATGCATTGCACATATGACCTAGCACTTTACATATTTAATTGATCATATGTTTGTAATATGTTGCACACACCAAGGTGACCTTCGTACATCATGTTTGCAGTTCACTAGTGAGTATTGTGAAACATTCTGGGTAAAACCACCAGTAGCATGTTGTAGTGTTTGAGTTACATTTAAATGTGTTTTTTGGGTGAAATTTGGGGTTATATTTTCAAATGTCATTTGTAATGTTTTGGCACATTTGTGCACACACCTTTGCAGACACATTCCTATTTGTGATTGTTGAAACTTTTTGTGTAGGTGTCCACTGCCATGTAGACAGTCCGACACTAATTGGTGGGTGCTACTTATGTCATACTTCAACATTACACACTTCCGCTTTGTTTAACAGTATGGTGGTGTTTATAAAGATCAGAGGGTAACAGGAATACCTGTGACTTACCTTCTGTTCCAGCAGTGACAGGGTTGATTTCCATCTTGGACATGGAACACTGCCAATGAGAGGACTGGTAGCAGTGGATTCATGGTGACAGGATACATGGACAGTTTTCAAAAGGTGGAATTTGTGTTTATATAGCTGCCAATCCGCCAGCTCAGGTGTGGGGGTTTAGCTGCCACAGTTGCATCAGTGGGACTTCGGATTGGCTCTGTGGTAAAAGAGGCAGAAGTCCTGCCACCAGCCGCTTTAGCCTATGGCAAAGTTGTAGTGGGGAATGATTCTTGACAGCAGACCATAGGCAGATTTTTGCCTATGCTCCTACTGACATCTAAGTTAGGCGGGCGAACCGTCAAGTCGGCAGGCGGTTTTATCATTGAAAAGTCGACAGTGGGCCCGTTACTGCCAACATCTAAATCAGTCTCATAGTTATGTATGTCTAAGTAACAAAGTAGCAAATCATTGAAAGGTGGCTTTTTCCACTTTACAAGTGACCAAGGATATGGTTTGCAGCCATGGACCATGACCCCATTTCAAAATGCATGGCCAGAAAAAATTAAACTCAGCTCTGAACAATACACAAAATGTTGTGGATTGGATGTTTGGGGTCCTAAAATTCCGTTTCCGTTGCCTGGACAAATCAGACAGAAGACATCTGTACTCACCTCCTATGATTTACAAGATTATTTTAGACTGTGCAATGTTGCATAACATCTGTCGCCAAATAAATGTGCCATGGGACTATGAGATTACAATCCCACAAAAACATGAAGAGGACAATGAATCTGATGCAGATGTAGAGCACACAATTGCAGGTAATTTGAGATAGGACCAAGTTGTTGCAAATTTATTTTTTCCTAATTTTTGTAGAATCAATAGTCCCTCTGTCATGAATGTTTGAGTTGTAAAAAAAAGTCACTTTTCACACATCAACAACTCTTCATGTTTGCATAATTTAAATTTGTTTGAAAATGTTGACCTAATCACTGTCACAGTCATCAAAAAGATGTGAAGACAAATATGTGGCATACCATTGTCATTTTGCACAGGCAATATATTGAAGTTGTGAATTATGTATGTGTGACATCAGATCTGCTATCAACAAATACTGTTTAAAATGACCATGCATTTGAACCAACATACATGGCCCCCAGCGAATGGATCTTAAAAATTACTAACCTGTTACATCGCCATGACTATTTAGCTATCAAAGCTTCAGCATGCTAGTTCCATTTGCATCATTTAACTCCACAATGTAAAATGACTGTGTAATGACAGATCATGAAATGTCCCTAAAATAAGTCCACATGTGACCTATCAAATATATGACACTCATAGAAATGTATGTCCCACTCCGATTGAGATATGCAACAATCAGCTGTGAAGTACCACTAAAGCTGTATCATGCAAAGATACTAATAATCATTGAAGTTAAAAGAAGACAAACATGTACAAATACATAGCTATATATACACACAATGTTTTGCATACCAACTGACTCACAATCAATGGCTATTTAACTTTCAATAGCTTTATTTCAGTGAAAAATGCATAAAAGCATAATAAATAACATAATAAAAAAGTGGTTAAATCACTCAAACAAACAATAATACAAGACATAAACAATACTTTTAAACTAGGCAAATAAATGAGCCCTACGGGATACGTCATGCAAAATGAAGACATCCAGCCTCTTACATGATAAAGTGCAAAACTTCAATAACAGCATATCCTGGTCATGAAAGTTTCAAATCCAATAGCAGCATTGTCCAGGTTCTAGATAGCTGCCCAGCAAAGTGCTAAAAAAGCAAACAACAGCACCTGTCATTTGTTGCCTTCCTATTTCTTGATCCCCTTAGCTCTGATGTACCAAACATTCCCCCAAAAGTTTGCGACTGCAGATACGAATAAGAGAATGAGGTCTGACCTCTGTATTCTCGATGCAATTGTACAGTATCACATTCCTAAAGCCCTAGCAACAGGTTTAATCCATTTCCTGCTGGGCTTTTCAAACATCCAACAAGCAAAAAAGACATGACCCACTGTTTCCTTGAAATGCTTGCAGCCAGGCATAAGGATGATACAGCAGAATCTGATGGCCAGCAGCTTGTAAAGGACCTCAAGGGAAGGGACCCTATTCTTAACTGGATGTACAACTTCCTGTCCCTTGGAATTAAAATAAAATCTAAATAGGATTCTAAAAAGCTACTTGCTTAAAGATCCAAAAACTTACATGATAAAATGCCTCTCCCCCCAGAAACTAGACCCTCCTGCAAAGGTCTGGCCCAATAACGTCTCTTTAATTCAACCTTAAAAGGGATCTCATCTTGAAGTTTAGTGTAGAGAGCTGCCCTAAGCCAAGTAACATCTTCTTTACATTTGTAAGCCATGGTGTCTCATGTGCCCTATCACACCTGAGTAACTCCCTAAAGTTGGCTGCATACTGCTCAAGTTCTTGCGTTGTCATCAATCAATCAATCAATCAGTGAATTTATAAAGCGCGCTATGTACCCGTCAGGGTTTCGAAGCGCTGGGGAGGGGGGGGGGGTGCTGCTAGCGTTCGAAGAGCCATGTCTTGAGGAGTCTCCTGAAGGTGAGGAGGTCCTGGGTCTGGCATAGTGAGGTGGGGGAGAGAGTTCCAGGTCTTGGCGACGAGGAAGGAGAAGGATCTGCCGCCAGAGGTCTTGCGCTGGATTCGGGGGACGATGGCGAGGGCGAGGTTGGCAGAGCGGAGTTGACGTGTGGGGACGTAGAAGTTGAGTCTGGTGTTCAGGTAGGTGGGTCCGGTGTTGTGTAGAGCCTTGTGTGCGTGGGTGAGGAGTTTGAAGGTGATCCTTTTTTCCACAGGGAGCCAGTGGAGGTCCTTTAGGTGGGGGGAGATGTGACATCGGCGGGGTATGTCGAGGATCAGGTGGGCGGATGCGTTCTGGATGCGTTGGAGTCGTTTGATGTCTTTCGTTGGGATGCCGGTGTAGAGTGTGTCTCCAATGCATCAGTGGGTGTAGCCTTCTCTTATCCTTAATGGGCTTCCTGCCCAGATCCAATCTCGGAGGAAGAAGCAGTGTACTGGGAGGTACCTGAACAAGACATCTTATAAACTTGTCTTCCGTCTGTGTCAGTCCACTAATACCAGAGAATCCACAAAGCTTAGTACAATACGGTGCTGAAGACACAGATTTGGCCTCATCAATCTGTTTTGGTACTGCCACAGTCTTAAAAGTGGCAACTCTATATTTATGCAGTATTGCACCTTCTACTTGTCTTAGCTTGTTACCCGCTATGATGATGTGATGTTGTCAATTCATATTGTCTGTCAGCTTGATACCTACATAGTCAAAGGTGTTCACTCTCTAAAGAGTCTCACCACCCACAGTCAGCCTTCCCCTGAATTCCTTGCATAGTTTAATAACTATAAATTTAGTTTTGTTGGTATTAATAATCAGGCCCGAATTCCACAGAATTCTTCAAATTCAACCAGGACCCTTTGAAGACTGACTGGGTTCTTAGATACCAATAAGGTGTCATCCACATTCAAGAGGGTTGCAATATTATGGTTCCCAATTGAGGGGGCTTCTGCAAAGGGTATAGACATAACATTTACAACTTCATTCAGAAAAAAAAGAAAAAAGAGTGGGGGCAAGGACACACCCCTGCCTCACACCTTTGTCTATTGCAATGGGTTCAGTGACTTGTCCTTGGGCCCCCTACCAAATAACTGCCTGATTATTCTCATGCAGACGAATAGGGACTGACAAAATATCACCGGGCATGCCCATGTCCACTAAGACAGACCACAATTTATCTCTTGTGACCATATCAAAAGCCAAAATCAGGTCAATAAATGCAACATACAGACTGCCTTTACCTACTGTTGAAGTAAGCCTCAGCAAGGCCTACTACTGCAAGGGGTTCACCTTTCTCTGCACAAAGTCCTCAGGCCATGTAGGAAGAAGTTGGCACAGAAACTGAAATGAAAGACAAAAGTTTAACCTCATGAGGTGGTACTACAGTTCAAACAGCACCCTTCGGTAATGTTTGCGGTAGCACACTGAACTGAGAGAGCATGGTCCTTTTATATCCACGCAGGGGCTAAAAGGAGGTGGTAAAATTATAGAAGCAAGACTTCTATACATATAAGGTCATGTGGAAATGCACAGTCGACAGGTAGGAGGAGCTAACAATTTTCAAGGACTAACAGCTGCAGACCTTACTGAGCATGTGCGAAAGTGGAAGATGCTAAATATAACTTGTCACTAGGCAGATTTTCAAAAGTAGTTAACAGAAAGGTAGGACAGAGCACATGGTGAGCACATGGCAGCATGTGGCAGAGAAAATGGCTGCCATGAATACAAAATGGATTCCGCGAAATGTTCACAATAGTTACTAAATACAAGATGTCTTCTGCTAATGCTTAATCTAATCGCTGCTAAACTACAACACTACCACTGCTGTCTTCCAGTATGATAACAAACATCTAAACACTTTATCAGTTGTGCTTCTTTGAGGCCTGAAGCCAGCTTGATAAGGAGATCTGGTCCCCTATCTACTTCAGAATCTTGACAAATAGTGCCCTACTAAAACCTTTTCATGCAGCATTTATCAGACTTATAGGCCTATACTTGGTAGGAGAGTCCCTTGCCTGCAGATTTTCAGGAGGAGGGATAGGTGTCCCTTTCACAATGTGGTTGGAAAGAGCTAGCATATGCTTTGCCCAGACTTCCTTATCATGCTTGAGTAAACACCATGTATGCCATCAGTGCCAGGTGTCTTGCCTACCGCAATCGCGTCAATAGACTTTATAATTTCTGTCAAGGCAAACATTTCCCCACAGTCTGATGGAACAACCGTTAAATTAAGATCACAAGAGCCAGCTATATGGGCTGCAGGTTAAAGAGATTTAAAATGTTCCACCCACAGTTTGGTGGCAATCACATTATCAGGTTCAGAGTGACATTTTGATTCTCACCCCCCTATTCTCACCAGATCCCAAAATCTAACAGAATGGTGTGCCTCACATGCAGCTTTAAGGGCCAGGCATCTATTGCCCAGCCAGACTTTCCTAAATTGTGCCTGGGTCAAATTAGCCCTGGCCAGTCTACAGCACTTGTCAAACGAGCTTACATGGGTAAATGCATGAGATTTTCTCTTCTTCTTAACCTCAGGGGCTAGGAAATATGAACGTATAACTTAAAAAAGTACAAGTTGAATGTTGGCTGCATCAGTTCAGCTGTTATCCCCAGCAGGCAGTGCATTCAGCATGCACAGGGCTGAGTTAACTAAAATCATTATTTCAGCAAGTACCCCCACTTTTATAGCAACACTCTGCCACTTAAGACGACACCTGTCATGTGTTAGGTCAAGCTCTTGTGTCCAACTTAGAGGACGTTCCTCTGTTTCACAGACCTCAATAATGGCTTTAGTGAGAGACAAATGGGGTTATGGTCACTCTGAAATGTTTCTGAAACCACCATATCCACCACAAAGACCCATAGCCTAATATCCACCAACACATAATTGATGCTCCTGGTCCTACCGTTCAAGGCTCTTAGCCCAAATTCAAGTGTGATGGCCTTCATTTGAAGTGCCATCCTGGACCATTTTTTCTCCAGTGCTGGGCTAAGCTCTGGAATTGATCACCGTTTATCTTCTCCAGCAGTGAGCCTTACATCATCGTTGTCTAGAGGCTCAAGAGTAACATTAAAATCGCCACCAATCATTTAAAAATACGTACGTGCATTCTTATCTAAACTGCCGTCAAGACATTGCAAAGTAACAGATTGTGAGCTGCCACACACACCCCTCACATAAAGATTATAGATATCAACCCCAAAATTGGGACCATTATTTGGCCGAATAGCCAAAATGTCAGGGTGAGCCACATGAAGGTCAATTAAACATGTCTGAATACTAGTTCAGTAGACCAGGTCTCCTGCAATAAGCAAAATAAAATTGATGAATAAAAGCATTCCACTCATGGATCAACAGCTTCTAAACCAAGCCACCTACTTTCCAAGAGACAATCGAAATGACACAGGGAAGGCTCAGAGTGTGAGCACCTAGTCTTTCCTGTACTTCCTCCGGTCAAACATTATCTTACCTGGGTAAGCCAAATGATGGAGCCATATCCTCACAACCCCCCCACGGCAACTGGTCGTTGTTCTACATCCTTGATGCTCTCTTCCTCATTTATCTCTGGGGTGACATTTGGAGCAAGCCTTCCAAACTCTCCTGCTTCTTCAGTTGAGGGTAGTCAGTCAACTTCCTCTACAGTGCCAAAGCGGTTGCTGACAGGTACACTACACAGCCCGTACTGTCCTGTTTCACCCCAATATGACCCACAGGCTGTTTGCTGGCTGTTAACCCCTGCCAGAGTAACACAACATTTAGTAGCTATAGTCAGTTTATGAATGTAGCCCAATGGCAGAAGGGTTATTCCCATTCCCAGCTCTCCGACCCCAGTGTCATTACACAACAATCTGTATGCTATCTCGGGATCTTTAAAATTCACAACCACACAGTCCTCTGGGTGATCAACCCGACATGGGCCAATTCACCTGACCCTGCATGGTAGTAAAATATTATGAGCCAGCTGGATCAGGTAGTTCTTGATCTCACCAAGCCAATACACACATTTGTTGGCAATTCTACCTTTCAATCATTTGGCCCAGATTCATCTTGGGGATTCCTGCAAGTAGAACCACCTAGGGACATGAAGCTGGGGGTGCATTCATAACAGGGAGATTGCTAGGTAACTTGCTACTAGTGCCCTCACTCACCCACCTGCCACCCTCCTCGGGTGTGCCCCTCCACCGGCTGCCCTGCTAAATTGGGCTGATTAGCCAATTATGCTATCTGAGGCTTAAAGTACAGGGCCCTTGTTTTGCTGCTGAATGCTCCTTGGTAAATTGTCCAGGGCTGGGTTCCTCAGGGAGTCTAGACCTTAATGCGCCCCCCATCCTGCTGACTACCCTGACACTCAAGGTCAGTCTTGGTATTTAGGGTTTGTTCAATCTCAGCCACCCAGTTTGTTAGTGGCGCAAGTTCTACCTTTAAGAGCTCCTCAACCCTGTATGCCACCTTCGCCACCACCTCAGCTACAAGACTGGCTAACCAACCTTGATCAATGTCTGGCACAGTCCTTTCATTGCCAAATGGCTGCGGGGCCCTCACTGTCCATGTTGTTGCTACTTGGTTTCTAGTACATGGATTTGAGGACTTAAGATTACCCCGCAACACCGTCTGAGTCCTCTTCTGCCCCTTCTTAAGCTGGTTGCCTTTTGTGATTGGATCTTCCATTGCTTCCTCTAGGGAACTTACATCATCTGCCATGCTTGAACTAGTGGCTGGGTCCTCAGAACTGAGCATGGCCTTGTCTGCCCCAGTTACCCTCATGGCCCAGGATAGATCCAGGGGGCTTTCTTGCAAGCTTGGTGGAAAACAACACGTTCCAGGTTCTAAAGAAAGTCTTCTTTTGGTGAGTTTGATTTCATTGCAGACAACCCCTATGACCCGCTGCAGCATTCTATCTTTGGATGTCAGTCTGGATGGTAGGGTAGCAGCACTAGGATGGCCTGCACATTTCTTCTTTCGCGTGGCTCCTGTGCTCAAGCCAAGTGTAAGCACTAAGCCTCCAGAATCAACTGAATGATAGAGGGGTGGCCCAGCCTCTTCTGGGCTCCAATGGGCACAGACGGGCCCACCCTTGGCCTGGTTTTTTCCCTGGTGCGCGCCCAGGTGTGCGCCCAGGTGCATCCCATGTACATCCCATGCAGCAGGGCAGTAGAGTTTGTTTACTGCACTGCAAAGTGCATTATGTGGCCTCTGCTACAAGTTTAGCTTGGGTGTGTAGTGTGTGCCCCCGAACTCTTTCATGTGCAGCAGGAAAACATATTTTTTTAAATGCAACTCTAGTCACTGCAAAGAGCGTTGTGTGGCATCTGCCGCCAGGTTAGCTAGGATGTGTAGTGCGCAGCCCACCCAAACTCCATACCAGCTGACTCACAATCAATGGCTAGTGTATACTGGTAATCACACTGAACTAAAAAAAGTTGAGACACAAGAAGTGGTATTGCATGTAATGTAAATAATGAGAAAGCTTGTTAACAAAGAGGATCAAACCAAAAACATCTCAGTCTTTGGTCTAGCAACAAGTCACGTTTGTTGATCTTACATATACCTCCACACAGGTGCAGGTATGGATATGGAACCACCTCCGGATGAACAAATATTGCTACACTATGGAATGTGGAATAGTTGTACAACTCCTCACCAGAGGTGCATGCAGATAACATACTGTATTGTTTGCACTGTTGTAGTGTGCTACATTCAGTAGCACTCTTACAAATGGGAACATGCCCAGAGGTTTCCGTGTGTACTGGAAGGTATGCCTTCCTACATTGCAAATAACCTGCCTGCAAGGCAAGCACCCTTGCAACATTATGGAAAGGTGATGGTGTTGGTGCAAGGTAGCCAAAACTGTACCAGTCCCGTTAAACTGCAAAAATGCTATGTTTAAGGATTAATATGAAGCATTATGTCCCTTTCCCTTTCACACACTGCAGGCTAGCAAGCTGCTTTGCTGTGGTGTGTTGCACGTATGTATCAAACATGTGACTCTTTATGTGCATTACTGTGCAGACACACATGTACATCTGTAATATATATCCAGACCCATATTGTGGCATATTTTAACATTTCTGGAAAAATATATTGCAGAAATATATCTACATAAATTATTGGACCCTTCATTGTGAAGGTAAATCAGGCATCATCAACATATAAGTTGGGTGGTCGTTAGAGTTGCTATTGTTGGGCTGGTGCGTGGCCTTAGCATTGCTGTAGTTGTGCTGAGCCCAACAGAGGCTGGGCCACTGCATGGCCATTAGTGCTGCTGTATATGGGCCACTGCATGCCCATTTGCATTGCTGTATAAGTGTTACTGCAAGGCTATGTGCTTTGCACTATATAGGCCATGGCATAGTTCAAATGTGTTGCGTGCCTTTTTGCAGTACACTATAAAGGCCTTTTTATATCCCTTGCATTGCTGCATAAGCGCTACAGTGGCTATGTGTGTAAGCGCTATATAGGTCACTGCATAGGTAACGTGTGGGTTGCATGGTTTACCGCACAATATGTAGGCGATTGCATTCCCTTTGGCATTGCTGCATAAGTGCTACTGTGTGGCAATGACCAATACAGGCCACTGTGTAGGTAACATGCATTTTGTGCCTATTTGCGGCACACCATATAGGCCACTGAATAGGTATAATGTCGGCCCTTGCATGGTTCGGGTATAGCATCACACAATGTCCATTTGTGTAGCAATGCGTCATAAAAATGAACCCAAATTCCCACAACCTGCCTGTCACCACGGAAATGATGCAATGTATATGGCTGCATACCAGGAAGTGTAAATGTTACTTTCACTTTTTGTTAGTGTCTGCTGGCTGGTGTTGGTGGTGTGAGGAGTGTTGTGCGAGTTCTGTGGATTTTTGGCTGTTTCTAGAGGACTCCATGTCTTTTTGTCCCTGTTAAGTATATGTTATATAGTTTTTGTGCTGTTTATCGTATTTGTAATTGTATCTGTGTTGTTGGTTGTTTGTCTAATTTGGGGTAGCAGTCACTGTTTTTATTAGAGGTTTACGTTTATGTGCTTTTTTGTGGGTTAAGTATAGACACAGTTTGTGCCTTTTTTGCCATGCCTGGAAAGGGGAGAGGGAACAATTTCACAGAGGGAGAAGAAGATGCTTTGATCTGGCTAGTCATGCTCTTCTTGCTGCAAATGCTGGCTGCTGCAGGAGGGTTCACACCCATGCATTTCAGGGAACAATGGGAGCGGGAACGGTGGCACATGGCCAAGGTTACCCATGAGGAGCCCTTCATCTTGCAGCTAAAACTTCTTTGAGTGGATGTAATTTCCCTTGAGGCTGATGTGCTGGACCTGCTGGGCTTGGTCATTGGAGCCCCTTGTAGATATGTATTAATGTACTATCAGCATTAGTAACGTAAATAACTTAAGACACGTATCAATATCAAAATGTAGGTGCAATGTTGGATGCCTTGTGACATGCAAGACATGCAAGACAGAGTGACAGCAGGTGGCAGATGATTCAAACTGTCACAGAAAGCAGCAGACCTGACTTAAATGCATTGTTGCATTAGAGGGAGCCAGCACTCTTGATGCTAAGAAATGCAAAGCAGCCCATTGCCCAAATTAATTACCTTTAGCAATACCCAGTACTGAAGAAGGTTTGGGATTGAAAATGTAATAGGATTTATCATTTATTGCTGTTTACCTCACTGAAGTGCCACATAATATGGCTTAACTGATAAACAAATCATTATTCACGTTACACAAGATATAAGGTATGTCTGTTTGGCAAAGCTAGTATATATGTACCTAAGGGACACATTTATCAATATTCCACACTGTGCAGCTCTGCACAGCGCAGCAAGTCACCTTGCTAAGCTGCATGAAAGTAAAAGGACAGGAATGTGTTGTATTTAACATATCACAGGTACTTTCCTAGCATTATAACACTTTTGGCTCATGGTGAAAGAGGGCCTGTTATGAAGCAGATCATCAGTTCTTACTACATCACATGCGCAGGGCCTGATTTTGCCAAATGATGTAACACATTTCTGACCTTTTACCTCCTGCCAGTTTAGCCCTGCAAGGGGACTAGCTGCATTCTATTTTCTGAAAACATATACATATGTGGGTAAGGGTGTCTAAATGTGCCATTATATAGGTATGTCATAGTGCTTAATTTAGATTTAGAAGTATGTGTAGTTGATCTATTTTAATGTCATTTCTCATTTTGTTTAGCAGGTTGACATTGCCCATTTACATAAGGTGCCATGCCTAAATGGATTTAGCTCTGCAATAGTTGTAACAGTGGGATGTGTATGGGGAGGTATTCATCACCTGCCAACAAATCACATCAGATTTCAACAGATTGTTAAATAAAAAAGGAGGCATGTTAACGTGAATATAGTGTCATTATAGGTGTAGCTAAGTATTTCTGCAGCACCCCACGTAAAATATGGAGATATTAGACCTGTAACAATACCTGTGTGTCATATCTAGAGACACTTTGCATAGCCATTCATGGCAGTTTCATCAAGTTAGCCATCACATTGCAATCATCGCCAAATAGATGCTGGAAATGTGCCAGTTACATCCCAGCGTTGGGTGTATCTTGGAAACAACCCATCAAAAGGTACAATTGACATATCAACATGTGCTGCAGCATGGGTGTGAGTCATTTGTATTATATTAAAACATTCCCTCAGTATTACCTTTTACCTGAGGTATAGCTGTTGTAATCCTGTCTCGGGGTCACTGACCCTCCATCAGAGGTGTCCATGTCAGATCTATGTAGAATGGAGTGGCATTGGCAGTGGCCCCGTTACACTGATGCCCTGGCAGCCTGTGTGAAGGTAGGGCAGCTAATGTATCAATCTAAGGTTTGCTTCAAAACAACAGCTCCGTCCCTGTCTAATGCACATTGTGAGGGTAAAAGTCCACAAGGCAGGGGCATTGTTCTTTGACTTAACAGTTGTACTGTGGATTGCAGCCTGCATATCTCAGTTATATATGTACCTACCTATAGAACACAGAGTGGCAATAAATTTGTTGAACAGCTTCTGCAGCCCCAGAAGGCCTCACTGCATGCATACAAAATCATTGACCTAATTTGGCCAACATGACATATGCATATATTGGCATATCAATGCCAGTCTCATTGTAGTAGCTAACCTATGCAGCATTTATGCCAAGTTTTCTTGCAGGGCAACACGGCAAGCCACCTTGCTGCACTGCGTGAAAGGGCAGGAATGCACAGTAATACCATGATATGGCACATTTCTGTAGAGGTGTTTTGTTCTTTGTGTGCTGCAGAATGCAGCACATGGAGAATGAGGTAACAAAAATGTAAAATTAGACACTTTCTCCTAAACTAGGTTCACCTATGGACTTCATGAATCAGACACATTTCCAGGTTTACTACTGATACTAAATCTGGGAAGCTGTCAAAATAAACGTGTTGATGCAGAGAGACACCCACCCATCAATGGAATGGCTCTCTGCCACAGAGGAAGGCAAGTCAGCAATGTGCACTGCCTTGCATTTCTTCAGATTACTTAAGACATGCAGAGCCTCACAAGCTGCCATACCTCACAAGCTGCCATTGTTGACTTTTACCTTCAGTTATTATTTGCCTTGATCTAGGCCCCCTTGAATAATGCAAGACTAACAGCAAAAGTGTACATATCCAGCACATGGGCATTATATACCATTGACAAATCAGAATGAGTGTGGATCACTGGTATGAGTGAAATGTGGTTCAATATTGTGACTAAATAATTTTTATTTCACTTGCACTGACCTTGCTTGGGTTAGTTTGAAATATTGTAATTGGAGAAGTCACTGTAATTAAGGTATATTCGACATTTCTCTATTTCAAGAATAGGTGTAGGTATGCACTGTCACTTATGATTGCATAACAATGATGGTTATTGTTAGAAATGAGGTCTTTGGTTGGCAGCCAGGTTACCCCCTGTCCAAGCAAGGACCCTCGCTCTAGTCAAGGTAAAGGAGAATCACACTCAGTTAACCCCCACTTACCCCCTAGGTAGCTTGGCACAAGCAGGTAGGCTTAATTTCAGAGACCAGGTGTAAAGTATTTGTGCCAACAAACACAGTAATATAGTAAAAACACCACAAAATGACTCAACATAGGTTTAGAAAAAAAGTCAATATTTATCTAAAAAAAACAAGACCAAAACAAAAAAAATCCGACATACACGAGTCAAGTTATGTATTTTTACAGGTTAAACTAAAAAATAGAGCTTAGAAACACAAAATGCTTCTATGAGGTGATAAAACGGTGTCGTGACTGAGTTGTTCCCAACAATCCAATGCCAATGGTGCCAGTTACAGAGTCACGCAGACCCCCTGGTACAGTACCTTACTAAAATGTGAGTACAAGCCGTTGTGCGAAGCCGGGGATTGCAGTTTTGCTGATTCAGAGGTGGTGACAGTTCCGGTGCTGCAGGGCGAAGGAGCGGAGGCGTTACGAAGTGGCGTTGGATCCTTGCTGCAGAGCGGTGGAGGTGAGGCAGCAGCGGTACGAAGTGTTGAATCCCTGCACTTCCGGCGGAGTCGATATCCAAAAGTCACAATGGGGTGCGGCCACTTCCATGGAGTTGCAGACTTCTGCGGGGCTGTGGTAATGTCGGGCCTGCGAGGGTTGTTGTGCTCAAGTGAGGACCACGGAGTCGGTTGCAGTCACGTCACAGGATTCACCAGCAGCGTCGGTCCGGAATCGTCAGAAATCAGATTTCTTGGATTTTCACCAGCTTCTCCTTTCAAGGGCCCAGGGACTGGATAGGGTGCCACTTGTCAGGGCAGGAGTCGCAGCAGAGAGTCCAGTGGCTGGTAGGGGAAGTCTTTGATGGCCCTGAGTCTTCAGAACAGGGGGCAAGATAGTCCCATCCCTTGGAGATTCTTCTCAAGCAGGAATATACCACAATGTCCAGTGTTTGTCCTCTCTCACAGGAAGAAGCAGCAACTGCAGGATAGCCCAAGAAAGCACAGGCAGGGGCAGCACTTCTCCTCATCTCTTGAGCTCTTCTCCCTGGCAGAGGTTCTTCTTGATACCAGAAGTGATCTGATTTTCAGGGAGTTTTGGGAGCTCTTACTACACCCCTTTCTGCCTTTGAAGTAGGCCTACTTCAAAGAGAAGTCTCTGTTGTTTTCAAGATCCTGCCTTGCCCACGCCAGGCCCCAGACACACACCAGGGAGTTGGAGACTGCATTGTGTGAGGGCAGGCACAGCCCTTTCAGGTGTGAGAGACCTCTCCTCCCCTCCCTCCAAAAACAGATGTCCATCAGGATATACAGGCTACACTCCAGCTCCCTTTGTGTCACTGTCTAGAGAGAGGTGCTAACAGCCCAACTGTCAAACTGACCCAATCATGGAATCCACAAACAGAGAGAGTCACAGAATGGTTTAAGCAAGAAAATGCCTACTTTCTAACCTGGCATTTTCAAACACACAATCTAAAAAACAAATTCACTAAAATATGCATTTTTAAATTTTGAGTTCAGAGACCCCTAACTCCACATGCCCATCTGCTCCCAAAGGGAATCTACACTTTAATAATATTTAAAGGCAGCCCCCATGTTAACCTATGAGAGAGCTTTGCAACAGTGAAAAATGAATTTGGCATTTCACTGTTAGGACCTGTAAAACACATAAGTACATGTCCCACCTTTTACACACACTGCACCCTGCCCATGGGGCTACCTAGGGCCTACCTTAGGGGTGCCTTACATGTATAAAAAGGGAATGTTTAGGCCTCGCAAGTGGGTACACTTGACAAGTCGAATTGGCAGTAAAAGCTGAACACACACACACTGCAGTGGCAGGTCTGAGCCATGTTTGCATGTCTACTAATATGGGTAGCACAACTAGTGCTGCAGGCCTACTAGTAACATTTGTTTTATAGTCCCAGGGCACCTCCAGTGCAGTATACTAGGCACCTACTAGTAAATCAAATATGCCAATCGTGGAAAGCCAATTAACACACACATATTACATAGGAGTGACTAAAACAGCAAAACAGAGTCTAGCACACATCAACAATCTGGGAAACAGAGGCAAAGCTAGGGGAGACCGCACCAAGGATGCCAAGTCTGACAGTTATATTTTGTAATACATAATGTACATATCAAACTTGCCGTAATATAAATTACAATTTTGTCCCTAGCTCACATGACACCAGATATGGCAAAAACTTGTATTTTGAGAGAGACACATTATGGCTGCATCTGTAAGTTTGGCCATGGGTTCTGGAAAATGGGCCACACATATCCGAGGGCACAGTCTACTGGCATTTGAGGAGGATCTACATGGTTACAGGCCCAAAAGACCCCCACCACTACAGCATATCATGATGGCACTCAGCAACAGAGCATATCACAGCACATGCCTGGACCCTCGGATGGGCAACATCTGCCAGCCACAGGACAAAAAAAGATTGGAGGTACAGCCAGAAAAATGTTGATGTTTTGCTTGTATGATGGTTGCATCATATGAAATGGAGGATTGCCTGAATTAAAAAGGAGCAGAAGCTCCAGGGAGATATTTTGTTGAAGTACCAGGAGACATTCCAGAGGTTTAATTCCTAAATGTAATTCCTGGACTCTCCCTTAAACATTTCATATTAGTATTTTAAGTGTTCATAGTTATAGTTAGTGTAGACTTAGAAATAGTTTAGTTTAGTAATAGTTAAGGTAGATGTTTTAATGTATTATAATTTTAGTAAGTTTTTAGTATAGTAGGCTTTTAAGTGGGTGGTGGATTAAAGTTTTGGTTTTTTAAAAATACACATTTTAAAACATCTGCAAAAAATATACATGTGTTTGGACTTCTATCTGTAGGTAGTATATTGTTAGACCTGTCAGCCTTAGGGTGGTCACCCCTAACTTTTTGCCTGCCTCCCTCCACTTGTTGGACACTGTTTTTGCTGGATTTAGGACTCTATGCACTTTACTACTGCTACCCAGTGCGAAAGTGACTATGCTCTCTCCCTTCAAACATGGTAACATTGGTTCACACCCAAATGGCTTGTTTAATCTACTTATAAATTACCAGTAAAGTGCACTACATGTGCCAGGGCCTGTAGATTAAATGCTACTAGTGGGCCTGCAGCACTGATTGTGCCACCCACATAAGTAGTCCCTTTACCATGCCTCAGGCCTGCCAATGCAAGGCCTGTGTGTGCAGTTACACTGCTACTTCGAGCTGGCATTTAAAAGTACTTGCCAAGTCTTAAACTCCCCTTTTCTTACATATAAGTCACCCCTAAGGTATGCCCTAGGTAACCCATAGGGCAGGGTGCTCTGTAGACAAAAGGCAGAACATGTACCTGTGTAGTTTACATGTCCTGGTAGTGTAAAACTCCTAAATTTGTTTTTGTACTGCTGTGAGGCCTGCTCTTTTCATAGGCAAACATTAGGGCTACCTCATATATTGTTTGAGTGGTAACTTCTGATCTAAAAGGAGTAGGAAGGCCATATTTAATATGGCCAGAATGGTAATACGAAATCCTGCTGACTGGTGAAGTTGGATTTAATCTTACTATTTTTGAATTGCCACTTTTAGAAAGTGGGCATTTCTTTGCACTTAAATCTGTCTGTACCTTACAATCCACATCTGGCTAGGTTCAGTGACAGCTCCCTTGTGCATTCACTCAGACACACCCCAAACACAGGATACTCAGCATCACTTCAAAGGTGCATTTGGGTATTCAAATAGGGCCTCTGCCCCTGCCAACTCAGACACTTCTTGGAGAAGAGAACCTGAACTAGAACCTGCATCCTGCCAAGAAGACCTGCCTGGCTGCTCAAAGGACACACCTGTCTGGTTTCTGTGAAGGACTCCTGCCTTGCTGTTGCCCTGCTGCCTTGCTGCTATCTGGCTGTGGTGAAGAAGTGCTCTCCAAGGGCTTGGATATAGCTTGCCTGCTGTTCCCTGAAGTCTCAGGACCAAAAAGACTTCACCTCTACAAGAAGGACTCCTTGTGCGGCGAAATTCGACCCACAGCCTGGTAGAAATGATGCACAGCCTGCACCGCAGTGAAAATTTCACTGCATGCCGAATCTGAATGAGCAGCCCAACTTTACAATGAGAAGATCAACGCAGCACCAACGTATTCGATGCACGGCCTCACCAGATCGATGCACAGCCGAGCCAGAACGACGCAGCCTGACTTCCAGAGAGGAATTGACACAGCACCTGCTGTGCGGTAGAAAATTTGACGCAACGCCCACCGAATTGACGCATCTCCTGTATCTTCGTCCTGCCAGCACTGGAAATCCACGCATTGTCCACGGGGCCTCTGAAAACCCCGCAACCCAAAGAGGATCCACGACCAATCATCGGAAATCGAGTGAAAACTAAACGACACATCGCCGTGTGCGGCCTGAGAAATCAACGCACACCCCTTTGTTTTCATGCTTCTCCTCCGCTGCACTTCTTTGCGGAGATTGTTCACGCTAACCAGGTACTTTGTGCTTGAAAGAGACTTTGGTTGCTTTTAAAAGACTTAAGACACTTTATATCACTTTTTAGTGATATTTCAACATATACTTGTTGCATTATAATCGTTTTGACCTACATTTATCCAGATAAATATTATATATTTTTCTAAACACTGTGGGGTGTATTATTGTGGGGCTATATGGTGTTATTGTATGATTTATTGCATACATACTTTACTCATTGCCTTCTAAGTTAAGCCTGACTGCTCAGTGCCAAGCTACCAGAGGGTGGGCACAGGATAATTTGGATTGTGTGTGACTTACCCTGACTAGAGTGAGGGTCCTTGCTTGGACAGGGTGTAACCTGACTGCCAACCAAAGACCCCATTTCTAACATCTATGCTTAGGTTGTAATTGATGTTTGTATTGTACTGATCTATATGTATTAAGAAGGGGTTTGAGTTAATGTTTAACTCATCATGTCAATAGTTGTTAAGATAGGTGAACAGTTATATGAGGTAGTATACGCTAGGGTTAAAGATAGTGTAAGTTAGTTAGGGTGAGGTAGTGTTTTTAGATATTAGGTTTTCCATTTCAATAAATTAATCATTGTTCTATACTTTAATATTATTTGTCATGAGTTGGTACTTTTGCATTACTATTGTATCTTTATTAATCCTGAGTACATTGTAATAACATGTTGTACTGTCAGTCTCTTCTGGACAACTGTGGGTCTTCCTCACATTAGAGTTATGTATGGACTAATTTCCATACCTTAGACACTGTACGTGGGGCTTAGAATTTGATTTTACATGCAGCAAAGCAAAGGTAGTGTCCTTACTTTAGCACCCTGCGTGAAAAGGAGAAGGTAGGTAAGTGATGGATTTGACATGATACTACAGATTGCTGCTCCCTGCATGCACTGGGACACAAACTATCAACTGGCACGAACGAAGACCCCCTTGCACCATAATGCAAGGGGGTCTTCGTTGTTGGCTGGTTTATTTTTGTGCAGGAAGTCACACATGCCTGGACAAAATCCATCGTCTTTGGCATTTACTTCTTTCTAATCGTGCCACATCATGCAGCTCACTTAGAAAGAGGACAGAACAAGAGGTTTTGTCCTTATACCACCTAATTTGCACTCCGTTGGTGAGGCGTTGCATTGTTGCAGGTTCCTTGGTATGCCACTTGGGCTAGATTCTCTGTGCAAATTATTTAAAGTATTGATGTGTGGCTGTTCTCACACTCAACATATGTGGCACCTCTCTGTGGCAGAATAACATAAGTTCTCTATTTTGGCCTGTTTTGTATTACTTCACATTTATCAGAATACAAAGAGTGCCCTTCCATGTTTGACTACTGTTATTCAAGGTATTGTGTTGTCCTTGGCCATCTTTCTGTGGTATAAGTACACTGCAAATCCATGGGGAATGTGGGCATGAGTATCTGGCTAGTATTGGTACAACCATTGAGAGTCATGTATTGCTGTAAAACCTTTGTGTGAGCAGTGAGGTATTCACATTAGATAATGATGTTGTCATATTTACTTTACAACATTTATGTGGATCAGTGGAAGTGTGTTTTTGGTCTCACATGGACAAAAAACTCAGGCCCTCATTACAACATTGGTGGTAAATGCCGCTTACCGCCGTGCAGAAGACCACCAACACACTGCAGCGGCCGTGGAATTCTGCCACAGCTATTACGACCCACAGCTCAGAATCAGCCAAAATCTAGACAACCACACAAGTCCGCCACACCAAAGGTCAGTGATAAACTGGCGATAACAAAACCGACACCGTCACGCCAACAGAAATACCCCCACACTATCACGACCCACGAATCCATGCGGCGGTCTTTCAACCGCGGTATTCCATTGGCGGTACACACCGCCACGCTCAAAATACACACACATTTACAAAACACAAACACATTGGACAAATCAAAATAAACACACCTGATATACATACACACACCACTCCAACACACCCAATACAATATAAAACACACACCCACATTACCCACAAACCCTTACTACCAAAGATTTTGAAGAAGGCCAGAGAGACAGCAAAGCAAAGACAACACCAGCATACAGAGGCACACAACACCATCACACATCCACATCCACGCACAAAACACACCCCTAAACATCACCCCACACATCACAACACACCACCTCACACATTACCCACACTACCCCATGGCACTGCAAAGACACCCCAGTTTTTCTGAGGAGGAGCTCAGGGTCATGGTGGAGGAAATCATCCGGGTAGAGCCACAGCTATTCGGATCACAGGTGCAGCACACCACCATAGCTCGGAAGGTGGAGCTATGGCGCAGAATCATGTACAGGGTCAATGCAGTGGGAGAGCACCCAAGAACACGGGATGACATCAGGAAGAGGTGGAACAACCTACAAGGGAAGGTGCGTTCTGTGGTCTCAAGACACTGCATTGCGGATCAGAGGACTGGCGGCGGACCCCACCTCCTCCCCCACAACTAACAACATGGGAGGAGCAGGACTTGGCTATACTGCATCCTGAGGGCCTCGCAGGAGTAGCTGGAGGAATGGACTCTGGTAAGTTAAATCTTGAACTACTTCATCCCCCACCCTACCTGCATGCTATCACATACCCCCACCCTCACCCCCATCACTCCAACTCCTCTCATATGTCCCACTATCACAAACCACATATCCCAACTCCAAGTTCTGCATGCAACAACAAAGCATGGACACCCATCACCAATGCATGTCCACCACACATACCCACACAGACCCCTAAACAATTATCACACAAGGTCCCACACAGGAATGGAAGCACTGGGGTACAGGGTCACCCACCCATTGCACACCATGGCACACACAAATGCAATAATCATGCCTTTACACCCCTACAGGACACCTACCCAACGTCACCGGACAAGAGGTTCCAGACATGTCCACTTCACCCACAAAAGAGGCCCACAGTGATGACAGCAGCTCTGTCCATCCGGATCTAGATGACCAGCCCGGCCCATCTGGGACCTCTGGACAATCGGTTCCCCTGACACAGTCACAGGCCACCACAGAGCCTCCTCCCTCAGGAAACACCACCACAGCACCCACCCAGCGGGCCCATACCTCTGTCCCCAGGACACGTCAATCAGCAGTGTGTCCACCACACCAGGGAAACCAGGCTAACCCACCACCCCAAGAACAGTAGGGACCTGGGGGCAGTGGTAGTGGGCACACGTTTCAGGGAACAGAGGCCCAGGAAAACCAGGGAACTGGGAGGGCTGCTGTGCGACAGGGGGAGGACAGGCCCAGGGAACCCACTCTCCACAAGGCCCTCTCCAACACCATGGGAGCCTACAATCATTCCCAGGTGACGATGGCAGTGGTACTGGCCAAGTTTCAGGAGACCCAACGGCTGCAGGAGGAACAGTATTTGGGGTTCAGGGAGGAACTCAAATCCATCAATACCACCGTGGGCACCATTGTAGGGGTGCTGAAGGACCTTGTGAATACCAGAAGGGACACTGTAGCACAACAAGGGGCCCCTGACACTAGCCTGGACGATGAACTGCCCACCACCTCTGCCTGTGCTAGTGGACAGGAGGCACCACCACAGGACCACGACACCAGCACCCCACCCCCTGCAGGTGAAGAACAACCCCACAAGCGGTCCCTGAAATCCAGAACAATGCCAAGACCCCGCCAAGAAATGAGACCACCCTGAATGTCATCCTTCTGTCCCACTTTGTCACCCTGTCCATCCTTAAACTGCCCTATCTCCACTTCCTAAGCCCCTTTGGACAATGCATCTGTGAGACTAATAGACTGGACTCTGCCATGGACATTCCTCCACCATCACCCCTGACCATTTTACAACCCCCTCCACTATTTAGCACTTAAATAAACACCCTTAAATCACAAAACAATCTGGAGTCAGTCTGTGCTTTCACAATTGTGTATTTGCAATAACTGAGGGAAATAGCAATGTCCATTGTATTTACAACATACCTATATCACACAGCTCTAGTCCATGAGGTAACATACCAAAGGTCACACAGTGGGACCCACATCTGTGAAATCGAAAGGGAAAGTGACAAATCAGGGCCCATACACTGGGTGGAAGTGACAGACAGATGAGAGGTCGAACAATTTTATCAGATGTAGGAGGCAGTGATGTCTTCTTACCTGTGTCTCACTGGATGTATTGATGGATCACAGTGTTTCTGTTGTCTATGTCCTCTTCTTTTGCTTCCTCTTCTTCACTGTCCACAGGCTCCACGGCTGCCACAACACCTCCTTCAGGACCATCCTCCTGCAGAAAAGGCACCTGTCGTCGCACATCTGGCACACCTTCTTTGGTGAGTAGTATAGGGAACCACCTGTCATATGGAGGCACCTGAACCTGGCCTTCAGGAGGCCGAAGGTCCTCTCTATAACCCTCCTAGTTCGCCCATGTGCCTCATTGTAGCCTTCCTCTGCCCTTGTCCTGGGATTCCTCACTGGGGTCAGTAGTCATGACAGGTTGGGGTAGCCAAGTCAACTGCAAATGTCGAGGGACAACTGTTAGACACACTAATCCTTAGGGACAACCCGAGACCCAGAAAACTATTCACATTGTAAATGGTCCATGTCCTCACCTAATAGCCACACACGGTACCTCTGGAGTTGCCCCATCACATATGGGATGCTTCTATTCCTCAGAATGTAAGCGTCATGCACTAAGCCAGGAAACTTGGAGTTCACATGGGAGATGTACTGGTTGGCCAAACACATAATTTGCACACTCATTGAATCGTAACTCTTCCGGTTTCTGTACACCTGTTCACTCCTGCGGGGGGACCAAGGCCACACGTGTCCAATCAATGGCAACTATGATATTGGGGATATGTCCCAGGGCATAGAAGTCACCTTTCACTGTAGGCAAATCCTCCACATGAGGGAAAAAGATGTAGCTGCGCATGTGTTTCAGCAGGGCAGACAACACTCTGGACAACACGTTTGAGAACATTGGCTGGGACATGCCTGATGCAAGGGCCACTGTTGTTTGAAAAGACCCACTTGCCAGGAAATGGAGTACTAACAGGACCTGCACTAGAGGAGGGATTCCTGTGGGATGGCGGATAGCTGACATCAGGTCTGGCTCCAACTGAGCACACAGTTCCTGGATTGTGGCACGATCAAGTCTTTAGTTGACTATTACATGTCGCTCTTCCATTGTTGACAGGTCCACCAGCGGTCTGTACACCGGGGAATGCCGCCATCTCCTCACCTGCCCCAGCGGACGTGCTCTTTGAATAAGAGCAGTGATCAGAGGGTCAGCCAACACTGAGGTATGAAATAAACAACTTTATTACACACATTTGTCAATCCGCTATGTGCCTGTCTTAGTATGTATGCAAGGCCTATATATGTGTGACGCATTTAAAATTAATGCCAAGTGGCCCCCTGAAATGGCGGCTGTCTTACCTGAAATGTGGGACAAGGGGATATAAGGTAACTGCGCTGGCGTTGTACACCGTCGCTGTAGGTGGTCGAAGACCGCGGCGCAATCCTGCATTGGTTAACATTGGACCCTATGGGTCCCAGGAGCCAATGACGATGTACGCCGTCGGTGACGGAACACACCGCCGCGGACGTGACCGCCATTTTCTCTCTGTTCACTCACTTGATACCTGATCTTCGACAGGAGAGGACCTACACTGCAAGTGCTGCTGTGACCTCAGTCTGGAAGCGACAATGGATCAAGTGTCTGGGGAAAGGGCCCCTGCCTTCACATCGGAGGAGTTGGAGAAACTAGTGGATGGGGTCCTCCCCCAGTACACGCTACTCTACGGTCTTCCAGACAAACAGGTGAGTACACTGTGAGCATGCTGTATGGGCAAGTGGTGTGGATGGAAGATGGGGGGGAATGAGGCGTGCATGAAATGACGGTGAGTGGATGTGCGTCAGGCCAAGGGTGGGAACTGGTGGGCAATGAGTATGATGGTCCCGGCGGTAAAAGTGTTAAAGTTTCCCCTGTACAATTCCTATAGGTCAGCGCCCACCAGAAGAAGGATATTTGGCGTGCCATCGCCAAGGACGTCCAGACCCTGAGGGTCCACCACAGGCGGAGCACCCACTGCCGTAAAAGATGGGAGGACCTTCACTGCTGGAGAAAGAAGACAGCGGAGGCCCAGCTGGGGATGGCCTCCCAACGTGGGAGGGGGGCCCGTCTCACCATGACCCCCCTGATGTTCCAGATCCTGGTGGTGGCGTATCCGGAGTTGGATGGGAGCTTGAGGGCATCACAGCAGCCACAAGGGGGTGAGTACACTCACATCCATCTGATTCAGCGCCCATTGGAGGTGTCTGGGTGGGGGAGGTGGGCTGTGGGTTCCCCTAGGCTAGGGCGAGCCTTGTAGGCAAGGACCCTTTGTGAGGCAGGTTCAGTGGCACCCCATCCCCACCAGTGGTAAGAGCTGTCTACATCTAGTAAGGCTCCTGTGACTTGCATGTGTGCAGAAATCGGGCATAGGCCTTGTACCCCATGTCCCTGTGATCAATTAGGGAACTCAAAGTGCATGACGTAGTGCAGAGGGCTGCTGTGTCTGTAGTGTCCGGCAACGGTAGCGGTATTGCATGCACTGAACATGTCTTTCTACTTTCTTTTCCCCCCCTTTGTGGTCTCCCTCTTCTTGTGTGCATTAGCATCATCAGGCAGAGGAGCTGTGCCACCGGAGCAGGAGGGAGCTGCATCCCACATGGCCCTGGAGGGCGAGACTACGGACTCAGAATTCACCAGTGGGACGGATGGCGAGGGAAGCTCCACGGCAGGCACAGAAGCTGACACCAGCTACACCGACTCCTCCTCTCATTTGTAATGCCATCCAGGGTGTAGAGAGGCAGTTGCAACAGACAAATGCATACCTGGAGGGCATTCATTCTGGCCAGGCAGTCCAACAGAGAGCATTTCAGACTCTGGCCTCAGCACTAATGCCAGCCATTGCCCCTGTGTCCAACCTCCCCCTCCAACTTCCTCCACCCAGACCCAATCCCCAGTACCTCAGCCTATCCCAAGCACAACATCAGACCAGCATGCACACACCTCAACACACAAGGGTAGCTCTGGCAAACATAAGCACCACACATCCCACAGGCACTCACACAAGCATCATACCCATGCATACATGCCAACATCCACTGCCTCTACTGTGTCCTCCTCCTCCACGTCTCCCTCCTCCCTCCCTGTCACATCTCCACTCACACCTGAATGCACTACATCTTCAGCCACTAACTCAATCACCAGCACGCCCATCACCGCACACCGCTCAAGTGCACTCACCACCCCCACTAACATTCACACATCCCCTGTGTCCTCTCCCAGTGTGACTCTGAGCCCTACTCCCAAACTACACAAACGCAGTCACACACCCACCCAACAGCCATCCACCTCAGGAAAGCCTCCAGCCCATGCACTTTCACCCAAAGTCAGCAAACTAACACCTCCTACAACCACTACGTCTTCCTCCACTCCCTCCTTTAGTGTGTCTAAAAAACTTTTCCTGTCAAACTTTGACCTCTTCTCTTGACCTCCCCCACCCCTTCCATCCCCTAGGGCCCACCTTTCCAGGTCCAAACCCAGCACCTCAGCCACCACATCACCGGGAACAGTGGTGCCAGCAGTAACCGGCTTCTGGAGTGCGGCAAACAGCAGCGCACCCAGTGTCCCAAGGAGCGAGGCCAAGGACATTCCCCCACCTCCAAAACAAAAGAAGTTGCCCACAGCCCGGAAGGAGAAGGCCAAAACACCTGCCACCAAGGGCTCAGCCAGGAAAACAGTTGGGAGTGGCAAGACAGCTCCGCCACCATCCAAGGTGGGGAAGGGCCAGAGAAAGAAAGGGAAGTCACCGCCAACCTGCACGGCTGACAAGACCGCCACGGGCACCGCCACATGCATCGCCGCCACGGGCACCGCCGCCAGCACCCAGGGTACTGTGCCCTTCCCCTGCACCGCAGACACTGTACCCTTCAGCAGCAGCAAGCTCAGTGAGCCCCCCACCAGCACCACTGCTCAGGACACCGCCGCCAGCAGCAAGCTCAGTGAGCCCAACACCAGCACCGCCGCTCAGGACACCGCCGCCAGCAGCACGCTCAGTGAGCCCCCCACCAGCACCGCCGCTCAGGACACCTCTGCCAGCAGCAAGCTCAGTGAGCCCCCCACCAGCACCGCCGCTCAAGACACCGTCCCCAGCAGCACGCTCAGTGAGCCCCCCACCAGCACCACTGCCCAATGAGCACCGCAGGCATCGCCGCTACTGGGCCCACCGCCAGCGGCCACACCACATCCTGTGCCAGTGGCACCACTGCAGACATGGCTGCCATCCCCAGTGGTCATTCGTACGAGGCTGGTGGTCAGTTCCAGGGGCCTGAACAGCTTCCATGTTGCCCCACCGTCAGTGGAGTGTCAGATCCACTACTTCAGTCCTTGGCAGGATGAAGCACTCTGGGCACAAAGCCCCCTCCATAACCAGTGGAGTATCACATCCACTACCTCAGTCCTTGACAGGATGAAGCACTCTGGGCACGGAGCACTCTGGGCACAAAGCCCTCTCCAGAACCAGTGGAGAATCACATCCACTACTTCAGTCCTTGGCAGGATGAAGCACTCTGGGCACCAAGCCCCCTCCAGAACCAGTGGAGAAAGACATCCACTACCTCAGTCCTTGACAGGATGAAGCTCTCTGGGCACCAAGCCCCCTCCAGAACCAGTGGAGAAAGTCATCCACTGCCTCAGTCCTTGGCAGAATGAAGCACTCTGGGCACAAAACCCCCTCCAGAACCAGTGGAGAAAGGCATCCACTGCCTCTGTGCTTGGCAGGATGAAGCACTCTGGGCAGAAAGGTCCCTCCAGAACCAGTGGAGAAAGGCATCCAGTAGCTCTTTCCTTGACAGAATGAAGCTCTCTGGGCACCAAGCCCCCTCCAGAACCAGTGGAGAAAGGAATCCACTACCTCAGTCCTTGGCAGAATGAAGCACTATGGGCACAAAGCCCCCTCCAGAACCAGTGGGGAAAGGCATCCACTACCTCTGTCCTTGGCAGGATGAAGCACTCTGGGCACAAAGCCCCCTCCAGAACCAGTGGAGAAAGGCATCCACTACCTCTGTCCTTGGCAGGATGAAGCACTCTGGGCACAAAGCCCCCTCCAGAACCAGTGGAGAAAGGCATCCACTACCTCTGTCCTTGGCAGGATGAAGCACTCTGGGGACAAAGCCCCCTCCAGAACCAGTGGAGTATCACATCCACTACCTCAGTCCTTTGCAGGATGAAGCACTCTGGGCACAAAGCCCCCTCCAGAACCAGTGGAGAAAGGCATCCACTATCTCAGTCCTTGGCAGGATGAAGCACACTGAGCACAAAGCCCTCTCCAGAACCAGTGGAGAATCACATCCACTACTTCAGTCCTTGGCAGGATGAAGCACTCTGGGCAGAAAGGTCCCTCCAGAACCAGTGGAGAAAGGCATCCAGTAGCTCTTTCCTTGACAGGATGAAGCTCTCTGGGCACCAAGCCCCCTCCAGAACCAGTGGAGAAAGGAATCCACTACCTCAGTCCTTGGCAGAATGAAGCACTCTGGGCACAAAGCCCCCTCCAGAACCAGTGGAGAAAGGCATCCACTACCTCTGTCCTTGGCAGGATGAAGCACTCTGGGCACAAAGCCCCCTCCAGAACCAGTGGAGAAAGGCATCCACTACCTCTGTCCTTGGCAGGATGAAGCACTCTGGGCACAAAGCCCCCTCCAGAACCAGTGGAGTATCACATCCACTACCTCTATCCTTGGCAGGATGAAGCACTCTGGGCACAAAGTCCCCTCCAGAACCAGTGGAGAAAGGCATCCACTACCTCTGTCCTTTGCCGGATGAAGCACTCTGGGCAGAAAGCGCCCTCCAGAACCGGTGGAGAAAGGCATCCACTACCTCTGTCCTTGGCAGGATAAAGCACTATGGGCACAAAGCCCCCTCCAGAACCAATGGAGAATCACATCCACTACCTCAGTCCTTGGCAGGATGAAGCACTCTGGGCACAATGCCCCCTCCAGAACCAGTGGAGAAAGGCATCCACTACCTCTGTCCTTGGCAGGATCAAGCACTCTGGGCACAAAGCCCCCTCCAGAACCAGTGGAGAAAGGCATCCACTAACTCTGTCCTTGGCAGGATGAAGCACTCTGGGCACCAAGCCCCCGCCAGAACCAGTGGAGAAAGACATCCACTACCTCAGTCTTTGGCAGGATGAAGCACTCTGGGCACAAAGCCCCCTCCAGAACCAGTGGAGAAAGGCATCCACTACCTCAGTCCTTGGCAGGATGAAGCACTCTGGGCACAAAGACCCCTCCAGAACCAGTGGAGAAAGGCATCCACCACCTCTGTCCTTGGCAGGATGAAGCACTCTGGGCACAAAGCCCCCTTCAGAACCAGTGGGGACTGTTATCCACTTGAGAGACTGTGGCTTTGCACTCCCCAAGATAAAGCAGTGGGCAACCCACCCACTGGAGAGACTTGAGAGACTGTGGCTTTGCACTCCCCAGGATAAAGCAGTGGGCAAATCACCCACTGGAGAGACTTGAGAGACTGTGGCATTGCACTCCCCAGGATAAAGCAGTGGGCAAACCACCCACTGGAGAAACTTGAGAGACTGTGGCTTTGCACTCCCCAGGATAAAGCAGTGGGCAAACCACCCACTGGAGAGACTTGTGAGACTGTGGCTTTGCACTCTCCAGGATACATCAATGGGCATGGAGACCCCTCGTGGAGCTGGCGTCATGCACTCATCTGGCTGAGGTGCTCCTCCCTTCCCTTCCCCCTGAGGTGCCTGTTTTATTTCGATCTGATACCCCTGCAGTGTTCTCTCCATTTGGATCGGGTATCTTGTGTGTGCCTCGCCCATGCATTTTGGGCCCAGTGGTCCTCAGACTATGTAGGTGCAGTACATGGACTTGAATTCTTGGTGTACATATTTGTTAATAATGTACATACATTTTTGAGTAAAGGATTTTTCATGATTACAATACTTCAACTCATTTCCTTTTGTCCTTGCGTTCTTCCAGGGGGGTGGGGGAAATGTAATGTTTCAGCATGTATTGGTGTATATGTTGTTGTGTGTGAGGTTGGGGGTGGGGGTGTTGCGTGTGTGTGTCACTCTCTTTTCCCCTCCCCCCTCCCCTGTGTCGTAGGTGCAGTACTCACCATGGTCGTCGCCGCCGTCGGTCGTGCTCCTGGTAGAGGAGCAGGAAGACTATCGCAGGGAGAATTTAGAGTTCCAGCTCCATGGCGTCCTAGTTCCTTGTGGGGTGTGTAGAGGTGAGAGTTTTCCCTTCCAAGTCCTGTTTCCACCGTGTTTTTGTTTGCGTTGAATCCGCCCCAGAAAAGGTGGCGGATTGGCCTCTCATAATGATGTGGGCAGTACCTTGTCTTTCGCCTGTCTGTTGGCGGTGACCGCCATGCTGTTTGTTTGTACCGCCTTGGGGCGGTCGGAGTGTTAAAGTGACTGTCTATGTTGGCAGTTTCCACCGCGGTCATAATTCCATTTTATTTACCGCCGGCCTGTGACCGCCAGGGTTGTAATGAGGGCCTCAGTGTCCATCAAGAAAATGCAGCTTGTTGATTCACTCTGATTTTGTGTATGGAAAATACACATTGCTCATAATACCATTGCAATGGACGTCATTGCTGTAGGTGCACATGCAAAGACAATGGCCTTCATCATGACATTGGTGGTATAATCCCGCATTCTGCCGTAGTGACAGCCTCCAACATACCGCTGCGGAGGCGAACATCCGTTCGCCAAATTATGATATATACACACCAATCCGACAGAATGCTCCCACTTACACAAATCTGCCAGCCCAAAAGTCATTGCTAAAGTGGTGGTATGAACACCCATACTGTTACACCAACAAAACAATGCCCACCACATTATGACACAATAATCACCACGGCAGACATTCAATGGTGCTAAACCATTGGCTGCACGCTCAGAATGGAAATGCAAATACTAAATTGTACAACACTGGTCAATACCAAAAGCAGAAACCTGACACTGATACACACACCACACCCACCCACAGTGATATAAAACAGACACCCACATTACCCACAACAATCTACGAATACAAATTATTGCCACCAGACTGACACCTAGACCATTGCGACAACTAGACTCACACACCACATACACCTATACATCCCTCACGCACCCCACTTCACACACCCAACCACAGTACCCAACATCTCACACTTACACACACCACACAACAACCATGTCCCCACAAAGGCACCCCATTTCACAGATGAGGAGTTGCGGGTCATGGTGGAGGAAATAGTCAGGGTAGAGCCATAGCAGTTTGGAGCACAGGTACAGCAAATATCCATTTCCAGGAATATGGAGCTATGGCGGAGAATCGTGGACAGGGTGAACACCGTGGGATAGCTTCCAAGAACATGGTACGACATCAGGAAGAGGTGGAACGACCTACGGGGGAAGGTACGTTCCGTGGCAGCAAGGCACCAGCTCGCCATACAGAGGACATGCGGTAGACCCCCACCTCCCCCCCACAGTTCACAGCATGGGAGGAGCAAGTCTTAGCATTACTGCATCCTGAGGGACTCGCTGGAGTAGCCAGAGGACTGGACACTGGTAAGTCAATACTTACCACTAATCACCCCCATACCTGCATGCCATCTCACCCCCTCACCCCTCACCCTCACTCCCATCACTCCACTCCATCCCACACACTGCACCTACACATATGACTAACCCCAATGCCAAGCCCTGCATGCTATACTAATGCATGGACAGCCCTCCCAACCCTGCATGGACACCCATCACAAAATCATGCACAGCTTAGGGGAACTAACAATCCCACAATACATCACCATACACAATCAAATGTGGCTGGGCAGCAGCAATGATAGAGGGGAAGCTAGGGATGTACAATATGTCACAGACTTGAAGCATAATACATTACTTATATCCCCACAGGTGCCATAGCCAATCTCAGAGGAGAGGAGGTGCCATGACAAACCAGTACCCCAACAGAAGATGCCCCCAGTGACGACAGTAACTCTGGACTTAACCTGGCCCATCAGGGACCACTGGTCAGTCAGTCACCCCAGCCCACTCCCAGTCAACCACAGAGCCTCCCCCATCAATATCCAGCACCACAGCACCCACCCAGCATCCCCACACGTCTGTCCCCAGGACACATCAATCAGCAGTGTGCTCTCCTGTACAGGGACCCTCAGTCCACACCTTGCCCCCATGACAATCAGGGACCTGGGGTCAGTGGCAGTGGGCACACTGTTCAGGGGAGAGAGGCACAGGGGAACCACCAATCCCAGGACAGGATGGGCCTGATCCTTAACAACATGCAGGAGAACAAGTGGCTGCAGGAGGAATACCATCAGGAGATCAGGGAGGACTTGCAGGATCTCAACACCACCATGGTCTCCATAGCAGGGGTGCTGGCAGACATGGCCAACATCATGAGGGAATTGACAGCACACCAGCGGGTCCCTACCACTAGCCAGTCTATTGACCATCCCTCCACTTCAGCTGCTAGTGGAGCATGGCATACAAGAGCATCTGGAAGACCTGCAGTTCCAGCACCATGGCAGCATTGATCTTCTCTGTGTCTCTGTTGGTGAGTCTTTGGTCTTCTGTGATGTGTTTCCACCAGGCTTTTGATGGCATTCGTACCACCCCGGAAATCGTGGTGGTTTGCAATGTCATAATATGGTGGGTGGTACCTTGTCTTCCGCCTGGCTGTTGATGGTTACCGCTGTGGTGCGTGGTGTTAATGTCCTGGCGGATGGTGTGGTACATTGGCTGTCTATGGGAGTTATCACCGCTATGGTCTTAATTTGGCGGTAATTACCACCAGCCTGTTGGCGGTATTACTGTCACTTCAACAGTCACCGCCAATGTCATAATGACCACCAATGTGTGCTATTAACTTTAGGTCACTCTTCTTCAGCTTTAGCTAAGGGTTTTTGTGTTTTGGAAGTACATTATATATGAAGACTTTTGAGAATCAATCATACAGATCTTGTAATGGTATTTTAAATATTTTGCATTACTGCACATGTTCAAATCCCTACATGTGAGTGGTATATTTTTTTAAAAACCAACACATAGTATCAACTTAAAATGTTTTGTGCTTCTATGTACATTTGGATAGAAATGTGGGTTCACATTTACATGCGTTATTTGAGTTAAGTTTGGAGGAATAAATTGCCAAAATTCTTTAGCACAGGTGGCAAGATTAACTACTGCACAAACAAAGAGTGCTGTACTGTGTTACAAAGAAGGTGGCATGATGTCCTACACTTGATAGATCAAACATCTGGCCAGAGGGCATTCACAAATGTTTGTTGGGAAGTTCTTCTTCAAAAACTGGGGAACTTTACTTCTTCGTCCTTTGTTGAGTGTTCTGACTCCCTTGGAAGTTGTGGCGTTTGAATGGGAGGCAGCTGAGTGAGGTTACTGGGCTCAGGAACAGAAACATCTGAGGCAGAAGATGAAATTGCCATGTTCCCAATAACATATGCGAATGCCAGTAAGGCAGCATGGTAGTCCCTTACAAGAGTTTGCTGATTTCCCAACAAAGCAATGATGTTGCTATTGAGGCTACTCATTGATGCTATAAAAGAGTCAATCTTGGCCTCCAGTGACTGGATGAAAGAATTGATGGCTCCCAGCTGCCTGATAACATCACTGGTGGCTGATGTAGAATGCTGGTGTTGTTTTCACTTCTGCATCATGACACCAGTGATGTCAGTGTGTCTATCCCATGGAGACAAGAGTATGTGTCTTTGTCACCCCTTTATTGGGTTTAAGACATTTACGGACTACTTGAAGAGTGCCCGCTATGACCTCAATCCCCAACTGGGCTTCATCAGTCATTTGCTGCTAGACTCCTACCAGTCACCATTGAAATGTAATTTGGTGGTCCTCAGAGTCCTCAGCAGTTATGTGATAGGTTGATGGTCCTTGTCCAGTCTGTGCTGGTTCATCAGGAGAGCCAACAATGTCATCTTCCCTTGGCAGTACTGGAGGAGAAGCTTAAAAACTGTCCAGGAACTATTGGAGCGTGTCTTCATCCATGGGGGGCAGGATGCTGTCATCAACAGCTTATACAGCACAGACAGTCTGGTCTCCAGGAGATGTTGTTTGCCCCTCTAGAAAGAAATAGAAATGTTTGACAAAAATTCCATGATTTAATATGACATATGTGATTTCTGTTACATTTGGTTAGTATTTTTCTTCACTTTCAAATACACTGGATATGTGGAGCAAATGTTTCTACAAGGGAATATGTCCATGTTGTACTATTGTTGCTTGTTACATGGCACTGCATGTACATTGCAAACCTGCTCCTTTCCTTCACTGATGCAAAATGTGCTGCCCAGCACCACTGCAGGTACCATTGAACCATGTAGCAAGGGTACCTACATTTTCTCTAGCCATCAGTGTGTGCCCCAGCTCTAGGCTAGAGATGTAATGCACTATAAATTGTCAACAGGCACACATTCCTACACTTTAGCTTTCACACAGCAAAGCACACCAAGATGCCCTGCTGTACTGTATTGCATGCAGTTAGAGCAATATTGTGCCTTATGGGTCATACTTCACAAACATAGACAAAACACTACACAGTAAGCCATCTAGCTGCATTTCATTAAAGGGGGTGAGCATGCATATACCATTTTCAGGGGAGTCCTGTAGTTTCTTAGCACACAGACAGTCATCTTCAGACTCCACAATACAAGAAACTAAGGACCATCTCTGAAGTAGGTGGCCTCCTTCATAATTGGAAGTATGCCATGGCTGAAGTGCACTACATTCCCTGAGAACCTAAGAAGCTCATCTACAGAGTCCCACAAGGCTCTTCACTCAGGAGCACTCTTTTAAACTTGTCCATGATTCATCCATAAATCTTCATTTACACCCAAGTACTCTACATCATCTCATAAACTGAAGAAACCCAGAATATTCCAAAGACTCTTGGGAGACATCAACAGCACCAAACGTTAATATAATTTGCCATTGACAATCATGGCTAACTGTGTCATCATTCAAGTCTGTTCCACTCACCTGAACTCCATGTGGTTCTAATGGGGCAATGCTGGACCCTTATCCACCCGAGCACTAACCTCAGTGTTGGAGGAGAGACTATGCGCTTGCACCAGAACTCAAGAAGACGGGGAAATTGGGATTCACAAAAGAGAAAGATGTTGCATTTGGATCGTTATCACTCAGCCTGGGGGTAGTGCATGGAGTCGCCCAATGTGAAACTCTTTACTTAGTTATAAAAAAACTCCTCCGCACTATGTGGAGTATCACAGGGAGGCAGAGTTTCCCATCGTGCCCATTCTCATTGAGTTTTATCTCAAACGCACTGTGGAGTAGGTTCTCGGAATCAAAATCACATGCAAATGGCACCACATTGTTTTTTACTCTGTTTAGGGTGCTGGGCCTATTGTTTAATACCTTAATAATCTTTTCAATCCTTTGCCCTCCTAATTAATCTACACTTCATTTTTATTTATTGTGTTAGTGTGCCTTTTGGGTCTGTATATTTTTATGTTTTATTTTTTTATTTTTTAGTGCTTTTTGTTACTTTTTGTATTTTTGTTTATTTTTCCTTTTATTTCCTTAGTTATTCTTATTCCTTCCTTCATTCCTTCATTCCTCCCTTTCTCCCTTCCTTCCTTCCTTTTCCTCCTGCTTCTTTTTTTCACTCCACCACCAAGCTCCATGGCAGAGCAGGGCGGTGCCGTAGAACAGGGGGGCAGCAGCGCCAGGCCGCTCTGTCAGCCAGCAGCAGCCCTCTACCTAGAGGGTGGCAGCACCGCCGAGGGAAGCAGCCCTAGCCCATCTTTTGTGAGGTGGAGGTCGAGTGCACCGTCCAGCACCTGATGCACCTCTGGGCAGATATTATCGATAGTGAGCAGGACCTGCTTGACCTGCTAGGAGTAGAGAGTTTGGAGCTCGATTAGTATTACCTGCATTTGTGTTCTACAATGCTAACCTTTTTCCGAATAGCATGCTGCTCACATTCAGAGGTGAGTTACTTTTATTTTAGGTTTAGAATAATATTATGTGATCGAGTTAGACCTAGGCAGGTGCTCAGCGCTACATCATTAGACTCATCAGTGCTGGCTTCTCCTGATTATATAGGAAGCCGTTGCAATGCAGACTCCTTGGTCCTCCTGTCACCAGTGTGAATTAGTGACATCAGTGAGTTAGCATCCTCTATGACTTTCCTTATGTAGTGCATACAGTCCCAAGCACTTTCATAGTGATGTGTAGTATTAGTATGCATCTATGCACTGCAAAAAAGGGAAACTGAGATGGTCCATCAAGGGGGTTGAGAAATGAGAATAGAATCCAAGTACATTCATTGCAATGCATAATTTCCAAATGTAATTTTTGTTTAGGCCTGAGCGGAAATTGTGGAGTTCTGCTAGGCAGAACTCTGCGAAGTGCAAAGAAACATTGCTGAGGAGTTCCGTGTGCTGCAGAGTTTGGGTAAGTCACAGTGTCTGTGCTGAATTTCGGCACCAGGATTTTCTCCTGTACTGTACAATCAGTGCAAAGGCATCATACGGAGTGCTAGAGGGGGCTAACTTCTTTGTGTTGCTCCAGTAGATTTCCTACTTGAGCAGCAGCTTCCTCCACGCATGCAGCAGCTTTCTCAACGTGGACAGTAGCGACCTGCCGTGATGGCCCACGTTCAGAAATCTTTCTCGCACTTTCCCACATAGCGATTTCTCTCGGTCGAGCTTGCCAACTTAACTTTGGTGAGCCATGTGAGGGAAAAAATCTACTCTACATCACTTCGCTATGTTTTTTCAGAACTCAGTACTCCGCACAGAGTGCAGAGTGGGCAAAGCTCTGTGAAACCATCGGTGGAGTGGAATTCTTCACCCACCCCTATTTTTATTAAATAGGGTTTTTTGGAGTTCAGCCAGCTCAACGATACACGATCACACTAGTACCAAAGGTGATCTGATTTAGATAAGTACAATGTTGCTGAGTTTTCCAGTTATAATAATTTTGTGGAGATTAACGTACCACTAATCTATTTTTTTAATCTTCTTTATTTCTTACATCAGCACCCAAGGGTAAGAAGAAGGGCACCACAGAGGCGGGTCTGGCAGGGGCTGGGGAGGCACTGACCACCAGCGTCAATGCCGAAGGCTCTGCTCATCCCAGTAAGTCCTATTATTATTATTTCCCTCAGTTTTATCTCTGCCCATTCTACTTTTATTTTTGCCTTGCCTACTTTTTTATACTATCTCCTTTTTCTCATCTCCTCTATCCAATTTTTGTTTAATTCCTGTTATCCCTGCATTATCCTTTTTAGTGTCTTTCATTGACCATTTTCCACCCCTTCATTGCGCATCAAGCATTCTGAGTCATCATTATCATAGGCTATAGCTCTGCCCCTCCATTACCCAAAGTTTTTGGTTGGCTTAACTACCTGGTTTTTGTAACATTGTGAACCAACAAAATGGTCAGAGTGATATTTTCCATAGAAGATAGTGCAGTGCTAACCATACTGTAGCAATGTATTGTGGCTGCGTTTTATTTTGAATAAGAAAAATTAAGGGAAGGTGTAACTGGCATCTGAAAACTGTACAATGTTTTATTCTAGCCACACTGACCACTAGTGAATCTAGCTCAAGTTCCGCTGCAGGAGCAGATGGAACAGGGGGAGAAGTGACGCCAGGGACGGGGGATTGTAAGTCACATTGCATGCTTATTGACAATTACTATTAATCACTAGCTATAAAGGGGTTGTCGTGATTGTGAACCCCTGCGTTACTGGCTACCACAGTGGTTGGGTTACTTATGGCCTCTCCTATCTACAACTCAGCCAAAGCAGACGTAGTGCATGCTAAAATGATGGCTTGAGGGAAACAGGAAAGAATGGAAGGTTAAATTTAAAGATGGGTGAAATGAGCAAAACGAAAAGATGCAAGGGGGTGAAGTGATGTGGGGGTGAGCATTGGGTAAATGGATGGGTTAAAGGATGATTGAAAGAAAGGGTGGATAGTAGATACTGAATTGGTGGATAATTGATTGTGAATTTTGGTGAAAGACTGGATGAGAGAAAGTAAAGCTTTAATCATGGTGGCTATGAGTGAATGTAGTAGGAAGAATGAAAGTATGATTGAATAATTTGTTGGATGAATAAACAAGAGAGCTCTTCTGGAGAGGGGCATGCTGCTCACCAATTTCACTTACTTTGTGTCTTATGGTTTTCAAAGCTATGGTTCAAAGTGGGGAGTATTTTAATGTTTGCTCTAATCCCTATACTCACTGTATTTGTTAAATGAGACACACATGTATCCCACTCATCATCTTTCATCAGCACCCTCCCTGCCCATGGTATTTGCTTTCACCACCCATGACCGAAGAAGTGCAGTATGGTTCAGTTTGTGCCTGCAGTGTTGGCTGTGCAATGTGTGTCTGCTTTAGTTACTGCAGCATTTGCAAAAATGTCAATGCATTGCAAACCAAACACACACTTCTCCCACTCAGTCTCCTCTTGGTACTTCACTTCACTCCTGTATTCTTTCTTAAGTTCTTCCTCCCGGCCTACCAAACAAATTGAAAAATCCATTCTAGGGATTTGCCACATTTGCAAGGCTATGTGAAGTGTTTCCAGAATTTATTTTGTGCTTTCCCATAACAGATTTATTTTATGCCTGTTAAGATGTTTCCCTGTAATCTTTTGTCTTTACAATGACTAAAAAAGCAAAAGCTTAGGCACATGATGAATCGATGATCAGTGACACACTTCGATTCTATAGCAAAAGCTCCACCTAACCATCTAATCCCTCTACCTTACTCTGCAGTAAAGTCAGTCAAGTTTCCTTTCCTTACTGCCCAGCAAATTAATTTGTTGTAAAGAATTTGTAGTGGTGGGCAAGGCCAGTGAGAAAAGTGGGGCAACCAAGTGCCGGATTTGATTTTAAGTTTGGCATAAGGGATACTCTGACGAACATGCCAAATACAATCTATATAGCCAGTTCCTTTCCCTTAAGTGTGGTGAATCATTTTCCCGACCGTTGATTAACAGGAGACTGAATAATATATCAGCACTTTATACATGGCATGTGTGAGGTGTATTATTTATTTAGCTGCCTTTTTGGAGTCAGGGTAGAAACTAAATTAAAGGAATTTGGGGAAGAACAGGGACATTGGAACTAAAGATAGATAATTGTCAAATACAGCTGTTCAAGCTGCAGACAGTAGCAAAGTACTCAAAGTTCTGGCTAGCATGCCTCCATTATTTTGAAACAGCAACTTGTAATCCATATTGCATAATAACTTACTCATAAATGAGAGGCAATTCATTTTTTTCTTACACTAAAAGTGTCCATTTATTTGCTAGAAAAGCGTCAGCAAGGCTAATCTTCAGGATGAACACACTGATATAAATAGGCCCACCTCCTGACACCTCCAACTCTACTTGCTATAATAGCGCCGAGTTTAGAGTGGCCAAGCAGGGGAGAGGAAAAATGAGGGAAGGGAACAGCTGGGAAGGAGACCTGTGGAAACAAGAATAAATAGGCCAGCAATAATGAGAATACACTAATACAGGTTTTATCTCTGTATGCAATAAGTCTTGCACTTCCTATTGTCTTCAGATAAAATTGGCCTGTTTTTTATTGCCTGGGTAGTAGCTAACATTTGCTACCTTTAATGGTTCACAAGGTGCTAAAAGAAGATTATCAGGAAAACACCTTTAGTATATGCCAAATTAGATGTTACATCACATTTCAAAGAATTGAGCAAACACGATTTCAATTTGCCTCATTAAATCGTGTTATTCCATAGATATGTTAATTCATGATCATAAGGACTGTCGAACAAGAATCATTCCTCAAAAAAGGCACTCTAGCAACTTGGAATCAAGTGCTATACAATGTGTCTCATTTTCACTTTGCCACTTGTAAGCGGTTAATAAAATGTATCTAGTTTCGCTCTGCCACTTGTGAGCAATTACTGTGTAACAAAGAAATAACTGTTAGCGATATAGTTTCACTCTGCTACTTGTGAGCGATTACCATGTAACAAAGAAATAATTGTTAGTGATATAGTTTCACTCCGCCACGTGTGAGCGATTAACATGTAACAAAGAAATAACTGTTAGGGATATACAAATACATTTGGCCCTGTGACTGTCCTAATCATAAAAATCACATCAAATTCCAATGTCCCAGCAAAGTGCTGGTACTTTGCCACCCACTACCTACTTTTGAAGAAGTGTTTGTTCAGAGCATTGTTTACAATATCTTTTTAAGTTTTGTTTTTCTCAATATAGCTACTCCTGTTGTTCGACCAGCATCCCCCGTGCAGGAGATAGCAGTCTGTCTGTGATGGTAGGGGCTGGAGAACTTTCAGGCTGAATACCACCGACTGGTGGTCCTGGAGGAGGAAGAGGGTGAAACAGCTGCCTCCGGCCCAGAACCCAGCTCAGCGGCACACCAGCCCCAGCCTCCAGCCTCCCAGTCACTACATTGCCAGTGCTGCTGCCCACTGTCAGGGTTCCTGACAGTACCTGCTGCTGCCCTCTCCTGCTCTGACAGGGCATTGCTCCACTGTATCTTGTAGCAGATTGACTGGATGGAGAGTCGTCTCACCAGGATCCAGCAGAACCTGGACCAGAGCCAGACCCATTTAGACACTGTCCTCTTCTAGGTCTTTTTTATTTTTTTGTTTTGGTGGGAGGGGGTTGTTGTGGACAGAGAGGATGGGGAGGAAGTTGGGATTGGATTTCACATTGGACATTTGGCTGGACTTTTTTGGGGATGGGGTTATTTGCTTGGGGAGAGGGTTGGCCTGTTATGGGTGGAGAGGGTGGGTTTCTGTATTTTATTGTACTTGATTTATGCCTCAAAAGTTTATGTTGGTGTTTTAGTTTGCAATGCTGTCTTTTAGTGTATGTCATTTACTTATACCCATGCTCTACTGCCCTCTACAAATATATTGACCACTAGGGAATGGTTGCCATTGCCTATTTGTCCTACAAAAACCTAGATACAGACAGACAACATCTTCTTCAGTAGGAGTAGTTAATTACTAACTAAACAAGTCCACTTCAATCCATATTTCTTCTCTTACCTGAATAAATGAAGTGAGGGAGTCTTCTTACTGCATTTTTTCCCCAAGGTCGCATCTTTATTTTCAAAGGGAGTTGTGGTAGTAGCAGGCTAGCACGCTAACAGGGAAGACAGAAGCTATCACTCCCACCTATGCAAACTCCAACTGCACAATTAACCAAAGGGTTATCTGTCACTGTCAACTAGATTGAATGAAAACAGAGATTTAGTGGGCCATATTATATCTTACCTTTAGGAAGACTGAGACCAGATTACTTCAGTGACAGTATTTGGCACACAACAAAGAAGACTTGATATGATAATAAAAACTAGCAATGTCAACTTCTTCTGAGCAATGTTTAGGAGCTAGTATTTAAACTCTAAACTTAGGTAATGAAATCATGGAGTAAGGAGAAGTAGGCTCAGAGTCAAGAGTGGTTGGACAAAGTTAAGTGTTTATGCAACACACAACACAAAGCATGAATGATGATTTTGATGGGGCTGGTGTGGAATATTGCCCAGGTAGTAGAAAGTCATGCAGTGAGTTGGTGATGCTTTCACCACATCCGTCCTAGCAAGTTTGTGATCCATTTATGATGTAAAATTAAGTCACACCTTGATAAATCACAAGACCCAGGGGAAGAGGGTTAGGGGCTTAATAAATGAATGGGAAAGGGGATTTGGGGAAACCACAACAATACTCATCGGCACTGAGCAGCACAACATCATCAATGTGTTGTGGAAGGAAACTTTGAAGAAATAAGTATGACACAGTTCAGTTAAATGCATTGGAAACAGTGCTTCTGTCCCAAAGTGACCCAATATTGTATATCTCCAAATGTAATGTCTTCTAGGTTTGAAAAATACAAATTATGGAGGATTGAAGTTAACCCACCCACTTCTGAAAAATATGATTGTTAAAAGGAAAATGAAACTGTATTGCCAAATTGGGAGGTGCATCTCCATTCTTCTTGAAATGTCTGTCACTCTTAAGTGCTTGGCTGAACCTGTCTAGCAGGTAAGCTGGATTCTTCAGCTTTCACCAAGTTATGTTTGTGTAGAAAAGGAATAGGAGAAAGCCTTCATATTGAAAAAATTGTAACTGTATGATAGAGTAAAGAAGAAGGACAAAAAGAAGCATAGTAAGCCTCATGAAGAGTCAGGATTGTACGAAGAAGACTCAGAGGATGACCAAAAACAATAAGAGGAGTTTGATGTTTGAGCCAGCAATGCAGCAAACACGTACTCAGCCACCTCTCTCTAGTCCACAGAGCTGAGTGAGTACTAGGCCTCAGAGTCTTCGCCATCATCATGGTTTCTCTTTAAAGTAGATAACTTTCCCCTTCTAGCTGTTGAGATAGTCCTGCCCTGAGTCCTTCTATTCTCCTCCTCCCCTGAGTCCTTCCTTCCTCCTCCTCCTGATTCTAAGGAAGTCCGTCCAGGTCCCAAACCGAGTGAGGGAGACCCAAGTGCACTGCTATTGAAGAACCAGATTATTTTGTGTTGATTTGTGTTTGGTAACTAAAGTGACTGGTCTGGTTTCTGAGGAACCAGAACAACGGAACAGACCATCCAGGAAACTTTGGACAAGTTTGAAAGACCAATCACTTTCAGGAAGAAATGATCTACCATCAACACCCAAACATTGCAAATCATCAGAATCAAGTTTACAAATGTGTTGAACTCCCTCCCTCAATGTCAGCCACCACATACATCAGCAATCATCACCCACAGTCACTAAATATATCACCACTCATTGGTGCAATAGTTAGTACTTACCTCTTCCAATCTAAGCATGGTGGCTGAACAAAATGATCTCCTCCATTTGTATCAAGTAGCAACATATTGGAATTTTGCATTGGCACTGGCAATCTTTTAATCAATGATCTCTTGGGGCATCCCTGCTAGGTGATGTAGAAATAAAAGGATAGGCAGGTGAGGTAGGCAAGCATCATCTCCAATGTCTTGAAGGGAATGTGGGTGCTTCTTCACTGCAAACGGGTCCAACTCCATTCCGGCCTTATAATATGTGACTAAAACATGGAAGGGCAGCATAAATTCAACATAAACATAGGCCCTCATTATGACCCTGGCGGTGAGTGACAAAGTGGCAGTTATACCGCCAACAGGCTGGCAGTAATTACCGCCAAATTATGACCATGGCGGTGATAACTCCCATAGATAGCCAATGTTCCACACCAACCACCAGGTTGGACACAACACTCACCACGGCGGTAGCCGTCAACAGCCAGATGGAAGACAAAGTACCCCTCACCATATTAAGACACTATAATCCACCATGTTTTCCGGAGCAGTGGCAGCACCATAAAAAGCCTGGGGGAAACACATCACAGAAGAGAAAAGACTCAACATCAGAGACACAGAGAAGAACAACACTGCCACGGAACACAAACTACAAGTTTTTCAGATAATCTTCTACGTTATGCTCCACCTTGAACGTCAACGAAGACGACAACGGTGAGAACAGCCGCCTAGCACACAAGGGAGGGAGGGAGGAAAACAAGAGTGACACACATGCACGACACACACCAGACACACACAAACCATACACACAACCAGCTGCATACAAAAAACTATTTGCACCCAATACACGAATGCACCAGGGTGAATGTATTAATATCAACAGCCTATAAATAAACCAATTTTCCGTGAAACAGATATGTACACATGTACAAAAAGGGACACTGCCCAGCCCAATGTTCAAAGGGCCCACATGGCCACAGGGCACAAACTAAGGCCTAACTCGAATTCTGACTTCATCTGGATAGAAGTATGCAGGGGCATCAGTTTGCAAGTGGGCAGGCACCTCAGGGGAATGGGGGTGGTGGTCACCTTTGCCAAAGTCTGGAAAAAGCCCACCGGTTCTGGAGGGAGCTCCATGCCCATTTCTCTATCATGGGGTGTGCAAGGCCACAGTCTCCCGAGTGGGTGACTTTCCCACTGATTCTGGAGGGGGCCCCTCAAACAGCAGCCCCTGGAGGATGGCCTACATGGCTTCCACTGGTGATGATGTCTGCAATGTGGTGGCAGATGCAGGTGCCTCCTGGGCAGCCTCTGCAGGTGGTAATGGCTGCACTGTGGTGGCAGATGAAGGTGCCTCCTGGGCAGCCTCTGCAGGTGGTGTTGGCTGCACTTCCTCTGCTGGGGGTGGGGGCCCCGTCACCACTGGTGGTGATGGAGGTGTCACCCGGACAGCCTCCACTGGAGTAGATGGCTTCATCATCTCCATGACATGGGACGTGGAATCCTTACACTTCCTGGCAGGGGTTGATGGCTTCTTCCCCTTCATTGCAGGTTGTACGTGTTCCTTAGCCTTCCAGGCAGGAGTCAAGGTCTTCTTCCCCTTCAAAGCAGGAGGTGCAGGCTCCTTCCCCCTCTTGGCTGGAGGTGTAGGCTCCTTCCTCTTCTTGGCTGGAGGTGCAGGCTCCTTCCCCTTCTTGGCTTGAGGTGTGGGATCCTTCCCCTTCGTGACTGGTGGTGTGGGATCCTTCACTGACTTCCCACCACGATGAGGGGGTGCCACCACTGTCCGCGTGGCCTGTTCGGCTGAGGTGCTGGGCTGGGTCATTGGGACCTTGCTCTTACGAGCAGGATAGGGGGAGGAGAAGGAAAGAGGTCAAGCTGGGCAAGGAAGAGCTTCTTAGGGACAGGGGGGCAGGAGGAGGGAGGAGGGATGGGAGTGGAGGTTGAGGGAGTCACCTTCTTTGGCAGGGAGGAGGTTGGGAGAGGTTCACTCTCCTCTTCCATGCCCTCATCTGTGACCAGGAGCATACTGATCTCACACCTATCAAAGTAAGGTTTGAGCCTGTTGTGATGGAGGGCCCTCAGGGGGTGCTTAGAGGTCTTGAGGTCCACTAGGTAAGTGGGCTCCCCTTAAACGCTCCTTGATCTCAAAGGGGCCAGTCTAGCAGTCCTGGAGAGCACTGGGCTCTACTGGCTCCATCACCCAAACCTTGTCTCCAGGTGAGAACTCAACCAGAGTGGTCTTCCGGTCATACCACTCCTTCATCACCTCTTGACTGGCCTCGAGGTTACTCTTGGCCTGCTTTCCAGAAGCATTGGGTTTGGTTGCTGAGGGCCAGCCTTTAGCTGACCACATCTTGGGGAGGTGTCTTGGGAGCTTTTTCCCAGCCCTCTTTAACAATGCCTAGAGGTCCCCTGACAGGGTGACCATAGAGAAGCTCAAAGGGGCTGAACCCCACCACTTTCTGGGGCACCTCTCTGTAAGCAAACAACATGCATGGTAAGAGGACATCCCACTTAAGCCTCATGGCTTCAGTCAGGCCATTAATCATGCCCTTCAGGGTCTTGTTGAATCTTTCAACAAGCCCATTGGATTGAGGATGATAAGGGGTGGTAAACCAATTGGTCATCCCACACTCATCCCACATGGACTTCATGTATGCAGACATGAAGTTTGTGCCCCTGTCAGACACAACCTCCTTAAGGAATCCCACATGGGTAAATATACCCAACAGGGCTCTGGTCACCACCACTGCAGTCACTGTTCTCAGAGGGATTGCTTCTGGATAGCGGGGGGCCAACGACGGGCAGTGGGAGCAGGGGAGCCTTAAGCTTTTTCCCTGTCTTCCCACTAGCCTGGCAGGTGGGGCAAGCTCTGCAGAAATTATCTGAGGCTAATCTCATTCTGGGACAATGGAAGTGTGTGACAAGCCTGCTAAAGGTCATGTCTTGGCCCAGATGTCCTGCCAGGGGAATGTCATGAGCCAGACCCAGTAGGAAGGCCCGGTAACACTGGGGGACCACCAGCACACGTGCTGCCCCAGGACCTGGAACCTTAGGCTCACTGTAAAGGAGATCATTCTCCCAGTAAATATGGTGAGTGTCAGAGGCGTCACCTGCTGCTTGGGCTGTGGCCTGTCACATCAGAGGGTGGGGCATTCCTTCTGCATCTGGCATAATTCTGCCCTGGTTGGCCCACTCTCTACTTGCTGGCCAGCAAGTTCAGGTAGGTTACCCAGGTCAGCTATGTCCTCCCCAGTTGGCTCAGGGGCCTCCTCCTCCTCAGGGGCCCCGTCCACCACCGTGGGAACATCTGAGCCGGGTTTCCCGCGCCTCTTGCCTTCCTCTTTGCAGCTGTCTGGGCCATTGTTCCAGGCTTCAGACGCCCTTGACTCCCTTACCTGGCAGCCATGGACCGTGTGGTCATGCAGACCCAATCAGGCAAACCTAACATCTCCAGGTGGGATCTGAGTTCTACCTCTTTCCAGGCAGAATGCTCAAGATCATTGCCTAACAGACAATCTACAGGCATGGCAGGACTCACAGCTACTTTCAGAGTACCAGAGACACCCCGACTCAAAGGGAACTAGAGCCACCGGTAGGTGACTCCCGCGATTGTCAGTGACTATGACCTGGTGGAATGTATTTGGGACTATCTGCTCTGTTGACACCAGCTGACTCTTGACAGTACTCATACTGGCTCTTGTGTCACGCAGAGCCTCCACCCTTTGCCCATCAATGGTGACCTACTGCCTATACTTTGAAGTATTTTCTGGCATGTAAGCTCACCATCTCTCTTTCTCCCAGAGACACTAGGGAAACCTCTGCCTGTCCCCCAATGCTAACTGGGTCTGTCTCCCCCCCGAGCGCTACACTAGCCAACCTAGGTGTTTGTGCAGTGGTGGACTGTGCCCTCTTGAGGCACTGAGAGTGGCCCTTAGAGTGTCCATGCTGGTAGCACTATAAGCATTTGGGGATGAATTTCCCTAATGTTATATCAAAATACACTGGCTTCTTTGAAAACCTAGAAGAGGAATGGTATCCCCCCCTTGGGAATTCTTTTGGGGGCCTTTTGAGAACTCCTTTTCTTTAAGTTATTCTCCCCCCTCTTTCTTCTGTTGGGAACCCTGACTACCTTTGTGGAAGTCCCCCCAGATGCCTTTTTGGACACTCTGGTGCTCACCCAGAGGTCCGCCTCTTCAGCAAGCTTCCTGGGGTCAGTCAGCTGACTATCTACCAAGTGCTGGTGCAACTCTGTAAAAGAAATATTGAGTATATGCTCTCTCAGAATCAAGTCATTTAACCCTTTATAATCATCTACTTTGCTGCCCTGCACTCATCCATTCAGTGCCTTACTGGAAAAGTCAAAGAAATCTACCCATGTTTTTGTGGACTGTTTGGTGCTGTCCCTGGACCTCTGACAGTATTTCTCAGGGGTCAGCCCAAACATGGCAAGTAAAATGGCTTTCTCGAGTGGTTATGTGTTTTGATCCTTTGGGTCCAGTGTGAGAAGTGTGTCCCTCCCCAGTGCTGGCACATAACTCCACATAGATGTACCCCATTGCCCTTCAGGTACCGCATGAGCCCTTACTGCAACTTCATAAGCAGCTAGCCATTTATCTATGTCATCTCCCAACACAAAACTGGGCACCACATTTTTGGGTATATGAACCTTCTTTTCTCCAGCAGGTCCTGCCTGTATGCTGCCACCATTACTACTGCACTCAGACTGTCTTGCCTTGATCTCCAGCTCCTTGAAACTCAGTTCATGAGCCAACAATAGTTTTTTTCTCAGCTAAGGCTCTCTCAGCTGCAGCTTCAGCTCTTCCATCTTCAATCTGTTTGGCTGCTCTTTTAACCTCAGCTTGCTTGGCTTCTCTCTCTGCCCTCCTCTCCTCTTGTTGAGCCTCAATTTTTAGCCTTGCCATTGGCAACTGAAACTCTCACTCCTCTCTCCTTTCCTCTGCGGTCAGGCTTTGATCAGAGACACTGCTCCCCGGTTCGGCAGGGGCACAGTTCCATTGGTAACATCCACTAATGGCAAAAAATCCTCTGGGGAGCCATCATCTGGCTCCTTCTCCTCAGCATCCTGCCCTGAATGGGCTTCTGCACAGGCCCTCAGTGCCTTTTGAAATTCCTCCTTTCTGGAGGCACCTTGGGAGGGTACTCCCATATCCCTCAGAACCCTTTCAGCTGTTTGACAGTGTATGTCTCCAACAGGGCCAGGTCAAAATCTCCTGCTTGAGACCCAGCCTGAGACATGTTGAGTGAGGATTTTGGTCAACAAATTGACAGGAAAAACAAAATTGCAGAAAAAATATAAAAATTAAGGTGACGTTTAAATGTGGGTAGGTAATTAAATACTTAGCTACTGTATGTCACTGCACAAATACAAGTCCTATCCTCACCGCTGATCATAAATGTTAGAAATGGGATCATAGTTTGGCAGTCAGGTTACCCCATGTCCAAGCAAGGACCCTCACTCTAGTCAGGGTAAGTCACACACAATCCAAATTATCCTGTGCCCACCCTTTGGTAGCTTGGCACTGAGCAATCAGGCTTAACTTAGAAGGTAATGTGTAAAGTATTTGTGCAATAAATCATACCATAACACAATATAGCACCACAAAAATACATCACACAGTGTTTAGAAAAATATATAATATTTATCTGGATATTTGCAGGTCAAAACGATCAGAGATGCAATAAGTAAATGTAGAGATATCACTGAAAAGTGATATAAAGGGGGTCATTTTGACCCTGGCGGTACGGGATCGCCGGGGCTAAAACGATGGAAGCACCGCCAACAGGCTGGCGGTGCTTCCAGGCGTATTACGACCGCAGCGGAAGTGCCACGTTCGCACCGCAGGGGCCGGCGGTATTCCGCCACTTTTGCCCCAGCGGTGATAATCCGCCTGGGGATTACGAGTCCCCAACCGCCAGCCTTTTTCTGGCGGTTTGCACCGCCAGGAAAAGGCTGGCGGAACGGGGAGTCATTGGGCCCCCTGACAGGGCCCCATGCAGCTTTTCACTGTCTGCTATGCAGACAGTGAAAAGCGCGACGGGTGCATCTGCACCCGTCGCACGGCTGCAACACCGCCGGCTCAATTTGGAGCCAGCTCCTATGCTGCGGCCGTGATCCCCGCTGGGCTGGCGGGCGGAAATCAGGTTTCCGCCCATCGGGGATCTTGAAATGGCCGCGGCGGGGGTGCAGCCGCATTGGCGGCCGCATGGCGGTCAGATCTTGGCGGGCAGATGATGCCGCCCGCCAAGGTCGTAATGACCCCCAAAGTATCTTAAGTCTTTTTAAAGCAAACAAAGTCTCTTTTAGCACAAAGTACCTGGTTCGCGTGACAAATCTCTGTAATGGGCTGCAGAGGAGGAGAAGCGTGGAAACAAAGGCGGTGTGCGTCGATTTCTCGGGCCGCACACTGTGATGCACCATTTAGTTTCCACACAGGGACGGCTGTGCGTTGATTTCCGGTGCTCGGTCGTGGATCCTCTTCGGGTTGCGGGGTTTTCCGACACCCCGAGGTCTGTTCATGGAATCCTGGGCTTGTGGAGCGAAGTCCCACGCGCTGTGTCGTTCCGGTTCGGCGTGCAGTGAATTTCTCACCGCAGGGCAGGCTGTGCGTTCTTTTTAGCAAGCTGTGTGTCGAATTTTCGCCGCACAAGGAGTCCAGTTGTAAGAGAGAAGCCTTTTTGGTCCTGAGACTTTAGGGTACAGGAGGCAAGCTCTATCCAGGCCCTTGGAGAGTACTTCTTCACCACAGCAAGGCAGCGGTCCTTCACAGAAAGCAGTCAGGTGAGTCCTTTGGGCAGCCAGGCAGTTCTTCTTGGCAGGATGCAGGTTCTGGTTACAAGTTTCTTCTCCAGGAAGTGTCTGAGTTGGAAGGGGCAGAGGCCCTGTTTATATACCCAAATGTGCCTTTGAAGTGGGGGAGACTTCAAAGAGTGGCTTAGAAGTGCACCAGGCCCCCTTTCAGTTCAATCCTGTCTGCCAGGGTCCCAGTAGGGGGTGTGGCAGTCCTTTGTGTGAGAGCAGGCCCTCCACCCTCCCAGCCCAGGAAGACCCATTCAAAATGCAGACGTATGCAAGTGAGGGTGAGTATCCTGTGTTTTGGGGGGGTCTGAGTTAATGCACAAGGAGCTGTCAACTAAACCCAGCCAGACATGGATTGTAAGGCACAGAAAGATTTAAGTGCAGAGAAATGCTCACTTTCTAAAAGTGACATTTCTAAAATAGGAATATTAAATCCAACTTCACCAGTCAGCAGGATTTTATATCACCATTCTGGCAATACTAAATGTGACCTTCCTACTCCTTTCAGATCAGCAGCTACCACTCAAGCAATATAAGAGGACATCCCCAATGATAGCCTATGAATGGAGCAGGCCTCACAGCAGTGTAAATTTGGGGTTTTTTCACTACCAGGACATGTAAACTACATAGGTACATGTCCCGCCTTTTGCCTACACAGCACCCTGCCCTATGGGTTACCTAGGGCATACCTTATGGTTGACTTATATGTAGAAAAATGGGAGTTTTAGGCTTGGCAAGTACTTTTAAATGCCAAGTCGAATTGGCAGTGAAACCGCACACACAGGCCTTGCAATGGCAGGCCTGAGACAAGGTTAAGGGGCTACTTAAGTGGGTGGCACAACCAGTGCTGCAGGCCCACTAGTAGCATTTAATCTATAGGCCCTGGGCACATATAGTGCACAGTACTAGGGACTTATATGTAAATTAAATAGTTCAATTGGGTATGATCCAATGTTACCATGTTTAAAGGGAGATAGCATATGCACTTGTTAGCAGTGGTAATGTGTGCAGAATCAAAAAACCAGCAAAAACGGTGTCCAAAAAGTGGAGGGAGACATGCAAAAAGATAGGGGTGACCACCCTAAGGCTGTCAGGTCTAACACCTCATCTCATCTATCCGTCATCCGACTGGGATCCTCCCTCTTGTACAAGTGCTATCAGTACTCCATTTCTTGGCAACTGGTTCTTTCCAAGTGACAGTGGGCTTGGCAGCAGGAATGTCACAGCCAATGTTCTCAATCGTGCTGGCAAGAGTCTTGTCTGCCCTGGTAAAACACATGTGCAGCTGCATTTCTTTCCAACAGGTGGAAGATTTAGCCACTGTGAAGACTGGATTCTATGCAATGGGACATATCACCAATATTATTGGGGCGATTGACGGGGCACATATTGCGTTTGTCCCCCCCGCCAGAATGAACAGATGTTCAGGAAAAGTAAGAGTTTCCACTCACTGAATATGCAGATGGTGTGCCTGGCCGACCAGTACATCTCCCACGTCAATGCTAAGTATCCTGGGTCGGTGCGTGATGCCTTTGTTCTGAGGAATAACAGCATCCCAAATGTGATGGGCCAACCAAAGAGGCACCGGGTTTGGCTAATAGGTGAGCCTTGGTTCCCACCCACTGTATGTTAGTGTACACCTTCAGGTGTTCCCCCCATAGGACTGTGTGAGGCTAAATGTGGTCCCTCAGTACTTGCAGGCAACTCTGGCTACCCAAACCTATTGTGGTTGCTGAACCCTGTGAGGAGTGCCAGGACAGTGGCAGAGGAACGCTATAATGAGGCACATGGGTGAACCAGATGGATCATCAAGAGGACCTTTGGGCTCCTGAAGGCCAGGTTCAGGTGCCTCCATCTGACAGGTGGATCTCTGTGCTACTCACCCGAGAAGGACTGCCAGATAGTAGTGGCATGCTGCATGTTGCACAACCTGGCCCTCAGACACCATGTACCTTTTCAGCAGGAGGAGGAGACTGGATATGCCCCTGTGGCAGCAGTGGACCCTGAGGACAGTGAGGAGGAAGAGGCTGAGGATGAGGACAACAGCACATCAGTTGTCCGTCAATACTTCCAATGACACACAGGTGAGACAGAGCAACTGACCATTCCTATGACTATTGGTGTATTTGTGTGGCTGTAGCATGATGGCACTAACTTCCTTTGCATCTCAACTTACTGTCACCTCTGGCTTGTCATTTTACAGGTGTTGGTGATATAACAACTGTGTACTTATGTGCTGACTACAGACAGCTACAGGTCATTATTTCTATGTTCTCACAGTGTTCAGATCATTTGCACTAGATGTGACTGTTTCCATAAATGCACATTTTCAAAACATAAAACACTAGTAGCCAAGTTATTTTCAAGGGTGTTCATTGTAGTGATAAGAAATAGAGGGGAAAGTGCAATGGAATGGGGTGATGATGGAGGAATGTCCAGGGTATTGTTCCAGTCTGTTTGTAGCACAGGTCCAGTGTCCAGGTCGCCATAGGAAGGGGAGCAAAGGAAGTTCAAAGTGGACAAGGTGACAGTGTGGGACACAAGGGGGACAATTAGGAGAGTCTAATTTCCTGGCATTGGTCTTGGCAAGTGTCTCTGGCTTCCGTCTGGTTCGCAGGGAACATTTGCGGGGTGTTCACCTTCTGCAGGGGGAGGGATGCTGGTGGCATGTGGGTCCTGTGGCGGGGCCTCCTGCCCACTAGCTGCAGTGGAAGTGGAGGGCTGGTCAATGGACTGGTTAGTGGTAGGGGCCCACTGGTGTGCTGTTGCCTCCCCCATGATGCTGACCATGTCTGCCAGCACCCCTGCTGTGGAGATCAGGGTGGTGTTAATGACCTGCAACTCCTCCCCGATCCCCTGATACTGTCCCTCCTGCAGCCGCTGTTCTCCTGTATGTTGTCAAATATCTGGCCCATTGTGTCCTAGGAATGTTTGTAGGCTCCCAGGATCTCGGAGAGTGCCTCCTAGAGAGTCAGTTCCCTGGGCCTGTCCTCCCCCTGGCGCACAGCAGTCCTCCCTGAGTCACTGTTGCCCTGTGCCTCTGTCCCCTGAACGGTGTGCTCACTGCCACTGACTCCAGGTCCCTGATTGTCTTGGGTATGAAGTGTGGACTGGGGTCCCTGTACAGGTGGGCACACTGCTGATTGATGTGTCCTTGGGGTAGAGGTGTGGGCACGCTGGATGGGTGCTGTGGTGTTGGATACTGATGGGGGAGGCTCTGTAGTGGACTGTGAGTGGGCTGGGGTGACTGACTGTCCAGTGGTCCCTGATGGGCCAGGTTGTTGGTCCAGATCCTGAAGTCCAGAGTTACTCTCAACACTGGGGGCATCTTCTGTTGGGGGACTGGGTAGTCATGGCACCTCCCCACCGCTGAGATTGGCTGGGGCACCTGTGGGGATGTAACTGATGTATTATGCTTCATGTCTGTGACATATTGTACATCCCTATCTTCCCCCCTATCGTTTGTATTGCCTTACCACCTTTTGCTTGTGTATGGTGATGTATTGTGTGATTGTTAGTTCCCCTATGCTGTGCATGCTTTTGTGATGGGTGTCCATGCAGGGCTGGGAGGGCTGTCCATGCATTGTTATAGCATGCAGAGCTTGGCATTGGAGTTAGTCATATGTGTAGGTGCAGTATGTGGGATGTGGTGGAGTGATGTGAGTGAGGGTGAGGGTGTGATATGGCTTGCAGGTATTGGGGTGATTAGTAGTAAATATTGACTTACCAGTGTCCAGTCCTCTGGCTACTCCAGCGAGTCCCTCAGGGTGCAGTAATGCCAAGACTTGCCCTCCCATGCTGTGAGCTATGGGGGAGGAGGTGGGGGTCCACCACCAGTCCTCTTTTTGGCATGCTGGTGCCTTACTGCTATGGAACATACCTTCCCTCACAGGTCGTTCCACCTCTTCCTGATGTCATCCCTTGTTCTTGGATGTTGTCCCATGGTGTTCACCCTGTCCATGATTCTCGGCCATAGCTACTCTTCCTTGCAGTGGATATCTGTGCTCCAAAGAGGTGTGGCTGTACACTGACAATTTCCTCCACCATGACCCTTAACTCCTCATCAGTGAAACGGGGGTGCCTTTGTGGGGACATGGGTGGTGTGGTGTGTGATGTGGGATGTGTGAGGGATGTATGGGTGTAAGTGGTGTATGTGTGTAGTTGTCACAATGGTCTTTGTGGCAGTCTGTTGGCAATAATTTGTATTCGTAAAAGGTTGTGGGTAATTGTCAAGACCCTTCAAACCTGTCGTGCCATAACTACGAAAGGTGTCAGAAAACTAATCAGAATGCAGATGAAGAAGTATCCTCAGTGGAGACAGCGTCATCTAGGCCGGAGGAAGATCTGCCAAGTCGTGTTGCACCTTTTACAGAAAGGAGGTCGAGAACAGGAATCCAATATGTCCGCCATTGAGACAGACAGTGAAATTGCTGCTCTAGTATTGTATTAGTCCGTTGGTAGGATACGCGCGTGAAACCTGAGAGCTTCGTACTTCAACTGTGCTTTAACAGGAGTCAGGTGTTCGGAGAGGGAGCGCGTCTGTCAATAAACATTCTGTGAGGAAAATGCGTCTGTGCAAGTATATTGATAAAGAAAGAAAACACAAGCATCACAGGGAACGAAACCCCAGGAAGCAGAAAGCAAATTCTGAAAACAAACTTTATTGAAGGTTTATGAAAATTCCCATGGTAAGAACATATATGACAATTCAAAGAGCATTTAGAGAATATAAATATATGAATGACTCAAATAATATAGCATGTTTGACATAACCAACTAAACACAAGAAAAGCTATATAGACAATATTTATGCTTATTTACCTTACGAAGAAGCTAATAAGAGACAGTTAACCAAAAGGTCATTCCTCTTCGCCTGAATTCAAGATAATAAATAACTATATATATATATGTATAGCAACATTCTTGAGCAAAGAAAAAGAAAAGTATGCAGAGGAAAAAAGACTCACAAAATTTCTCAGTTAAGAAGCAGACAATTCTTCTATTGAACTGAGAGAGTATATTTTTTTAAGAAACTTATTTCCATTTCATTAACAACAGTAAGACAGAAAGAGAGAGAGAGGCAAATTTCCCAGAGAGCTCAGGGTGAGTGGTTATAGTATTGTTGAGTGGAAATGATCAGCTGTTAAGTTAATTCGCATATAATAGTGTGTCCTTATTAATTGTGACAATAATCTTTCAGGTGCCGTTCACCAGCTAAACCAACAGTTAGGTGGCAGTCCACGCCTTGATGAAGCATCATCTCTGAAGTAGTGTCTCTAAATCCTATTCCCCTTTCCCCTTTAAGGGTGCTCAATACGGAGATTAGTTTTGTTGCAAGTTGTCTCGGTTGCGATAGAGGACCAATCTCCAGCCCCTGAGGAAATCAACTCTAGGTATCTGAAAGATTGAAGTGCCTTCCCTAATTTACAGGGAAATCAGATTACCTCCTGAGCAGAATGGCAGAAGGAATAGATGTAAAAGCATTAGCCACCATATTATTAGGGCTGCAAAAGCAATTAAATAATACCATAGAAGAAACAGTCCAAATAAAACAGCAAATAAATGAGTTAGGAAACACTTCCAAGACTAGGAGCTCGGCAGTTTCAGAGACCCCTGGCCCCTTAACGTCCCCATCCCCAGGTATATCTACTCAAGTAATTCATGCTGTTTCCCCTGTCATTCTTCTAGCTCAACCAGAGCGTTTTGATGGAGATCAAAATAAAGCGCAAATTTTTTCAACCCAATGTTTATTGCATTTTCTTTGTCGACCCGTCATTTTTTATGAAGACCAATCCAAGGTGGCATTTAAATTGTCTTATTTGACTGGTGACACAGCAGCATGAATCATGCCAATTGTTTCTAGAAACGACCCAGTTACGTATAATTTTCTAAACTTTAAGGAAGAGTTCTTAAGAATATTTGATCACCGAACTGCAGCCCAGGCCACAGATAATGAGCTATAGGAAATTAAGTAAGGCAATAAAAATGCAGTAGCTTATTTGGCCCAGTTTAATAAACTCATAGTGGAAACTAATTGGCCAGGGTCAAAGAGAGCTGCCATATTCTATTGCGGGTTGAGGGATGAGTTAAAAGACGCAGTGGCACAAGTTTCAAATAGACCTACTGAGATTTCAGAATTTATTGATCTGGTGTTACAAATTAACCATCGACTAACAGAACAAAGAGCAGAAAGAAGAAGAGAATATCGGCCCCTTCTGCTAAGATTTGTTCGAGTAAAGAGTGATCATATGAGAACAGGAGAAGGGATAACAGTGGAAGAACCAATGCAAATGATTTCTATTCGAGGTCCGATGTCTAAGGAAGAAAAGGAAAAATGAAGAAAGAATCAACTGCTCTTATACTGTGGTGCACCTGGACATTTTGTTAAAGAATGCCCCAAGAAGCCAAAGGTTGGATTGCTGGGGAAAAGAACAGCTTCATCAGTAGGGGGAGTTGCCCTGATGAAAGCAGAATCTAAGACAACTCCCTCAGAGCATCGATTGGCAAATACTTTACAGTCAGCAGCACCACATTTGATACAAACTGTGTCTGTCAAGACTTCTGAGAAATAAATTCAAGGAATATCAGTTATGAATTACTGGCAATTATTGTGACGTCAAATACGCTCTAAAGATGGGAATTCAATTTGTCAAAAAATCAGCTTTGGAAGTTGTAAAAGCAGTTGAAGGTACCAGTTTCTCTTCAGGAAACAATTACTCATGAGACTGAACCGATTGAATTACAAGGCTTCAGAGGGCATCAAGAACAAATTGTTTTCAATTCAATAGATGCCCCATAATTTCAATTAATTTTAGGTCTGCCTTGGCTCACTGAGCACAATTCTCAAATTGATTGAAGTAAAAGATCTTTAACAATGAGTTTCTCCTATTGCATAGAGAATAGCTTTCAAGGGGAAGAACGAGCATTCATAGAGTCTCAAGCAACCTGTTTGTTATCGCATTCCCCAATGATTTGCGCCATTGAAACAATGGAAATATCTGAGGAATATGAAGATTTAGCTACAGTCTTTGACAAGAAGGAAGCAGAGAAATTACCACTGCATCGACCATATGACTGCAAGATAGAATTGGAGCCTGGAGCAATATTGCTGTGTAGTCGCATTCATGCTTTGACTGAAGCGGAGAACCAGCATTTGAAGGAATATTTCGATCAATATCTTCCTAATGGTTTTATTTGCCCATCTCTGTCTCCAGTTTCCTCCCTGTTGTTTTTCATACCCAGGAAGGATGGAGGACTCAGAACCTGTATAGATTATCAAGCTCTCAATCAGGTGACCATCAAGAATCGATACCCGTTGCCTTTGGTGTCAGTTCTTCTGGATCAAGTAAAGAATGCTAAAATTTACACTAAATTAGATCTGTGAGGAGCATACGATTTGATAAGAGTGGCAATTGGAGATGAGTGAAAAATCGCCTTCCCAACTCGATGTGGATTATTCGAATATCAAGTGATGCTATACAGATTATGAAATGCTCCTGCAGATTTTCAGCATTTTGTCAATGACATTTTATGAGAATATCTTGATAGATTTGCCATAGTATATATAGATGATATTCTAATTTTTTCCATCACTTTGTAAAAACATGTTTCACATGTTCGTTCCATTCTCACAAGATTGCTGGAGCATCATCTTTATATAAAACTGGAAAAATATGCATTCCATGTGGAACGAGTCGAGTTCCTTGGATTCATTTTGTCACCTTAAGGAGTGAGCATGGACCCTTCTAAAATGTGGACAGTTCAAAATTGCCCTTCTTCCAGTAATGTCAAAGAAATTCAGAGTTTTTTGGGATTTGTCAATTTTTATCGAAGATTCATATCCAATTTTCCTCAAACTGTCACTCCCATTATGGTTTGTTGAAAAAAGGGGTAAAGTTTGAGTGAACAAAAGAAGCAGAAAATGCTTTTAACTTTTTGAAGAACTCACTCATTATAGCTCCGATATTATTACACCCCAATCCAGATGAACATTACTATGTAGAAGCAGATGCTTCAGATGTTGCTGTAGGATGGATTTTGTCTCAGCGTCATACAAGTACTGGTTAATTGATCCCATGGCCTTTTTCTCTCCACCTGAAATGAACCATTCAATTGCTGATAAAGAACTTTTGGCAGTCAAAGAGATCTTTCGAGAGTGGAGACATTATATTTTAGGAGCTAAACATAAAGTTACTGTTTACACTGACCACCGAAATCTGCAGTTTTTAAAGTCAGCCCGCACCTTAACAGCAAGACAATTGCGTTGGTCTCTTTATTTTGCAGACTTCGATTTTGTCATCACCTATCGGCCTGGAAAAGCCAATGGCGAGGCCAACGCCTTGTCTCGAATTGATATGAATACATCTAAAGAACTCCCAAAAGAAAGTTTTATCATACCACAGGAGAAGTTTTTATTAACTACTCTATATGCAGATTTAACCAAAGAAATTCAAGAAAGTCTAGATCCCGAAAAAATGCAGAAATGGTCCCAAGAAGCTCCAGAAAGGGAGATTAAGAATGGTTTACCATACCACAAAGGGGCATTGTATATACCAACTTCAAAATGCTAGCAAAGATTCTTCAGGCCCGTCATGATGATCAGTTGGCTGGACATATAGGAATCCGAAGGACTCAACACATGGTACAGCTAAATTTTTGGTGGCCGCAGATGAAAACTCAGATAAGACAATATGTGTCAACTTGTGAGAAATGTCAAAGAGGAAAATCCAATAGAGCTGCTCTACAAGGTCTTTTAAGACCATTACCCACAGTACCTCACCCTTGGCATACAGTTACGATGGACCTAATAGTAATCAAGGGTTTAATACCATCTTAGTTTTTGTGGACACTTTCACTAAAATGGCCCATTTGATTCCTTTAAAAGGAATTCCCCGAGCCCCACAGGTTGCTCAGTTGCTTAACCAACATGCTCATGGAATTTCAAAAATTCTAGTTTCCGATAGGGGGTCTCAGTTTGTCTCTCATTTTTGGAAGGCTTTTACTAGGTGACTAGGAATAGCGTCCCGTTTCTCTACCAGTTATCATCCTGAAACTGATGGACTAGCATAGAGGGTGAATCAAGAATTAGAGCAATATTTAAGAATCTGTTTGATCAAGAAAAAGAATGGCCAGAGTTGGTTTGGGAAGCTGAGTTTGCGTATAATAATGCTTTGCATTCCACTACAGGATTCACTTCCTTTTTGCTCAATCAAGGTAGGAATCCTAATGTAATCTTAGGTAAAGAAGATGACACTGTGTCTGCAGTAGAAGAGATGATAAAGAGATTACAGACTACCTTAGCTAGTGCTAGAAAAAACATAATTCAAGCAAAAGAATCATATAAGGCTCAAGCAGAGAAGAAAAGAAGGGAAGGCCCAGTTTATAAAAGGGGAGACAGAGTTTGGTTATCCACACGACATTTACATCTCAAGGGAAATCAAAAATTTCAGCCACATTTCATAGGTCCATTTAAAGTAGACAGAATGATCAAAACAGTGGCAGTTAAATTGCAATTACCAACTTATTTAAAGGTACATACAGTTTTTCATGTCTCATTGCTAAAGAACAGTCCTCCAAATTTACGTTTGAACACTCCTCCCAGTCCAGTTCAAGTTAGTTCCGCAGAAGAGTACAAGGTCAATCAGATCTTAGATTCTAAGATACAAAGAGGCCAATTATACTATCTAGTTGATTGGAAAGGTTAAGGTCCAGAAGAGCAATCTTAGGAGCCTCACAATTATAAAAATGTTTCAAAGTTAATAAATCGCTGCCACAGGACTTATCCAAACAAACCAAAATTGATGAACTGTTCCTTGTGGGGGAGTAATGTCAAGACCCTTCAAAAATGTCATGCCATAACTACGAAAGGTGCCAGAAAAGTAATCAGAATATAGATGAAGAAGTATCCTCAGTGGAGACAGCTTCCTCCAGGCTAAAGCATCATCTCTGAGGCAGTCTCTCTAAATCCCATCCCCCTTCCCCTTTCCAGGGTGAACAATATGGAGATTAGTTTTGTTGCGAGTAGTCTGGGTTGGGATAGAGGACCAATCTTATGCTCCTGAGGAAATCAACTCCCGGTATCTGACAGTAATGTGGGTGGGTGTTTTATTGTGCTGTGGGTGTGGTGTGAGTATGAGTGTCAGGTGTGTGTTTTGAGTATTGGACAATGTGGTGTTGTTTTTATGTTAGTGTCCATTCTGAGCGCCGCAGTATGTACCGCCGTTGAATGTCCGTCCGTGGTGATTCGTTTGTCATTATGTGATGACGGTTATTTAGTTGGCGTAACAGTATGGGTGTTGGGACCACCACTTTTACACTGACCTTTGGGCTGGCAGGTTTGTATATGTGGCTGTATTCTTTCGGATTGGCGTGTGTGTGTGTGTCATAATATGGCAAACAGATATTCGCCACCGTGGCAGTATGTTGGTGGCCATCACCGCGGCAGTAAGCAGGATTTACCGCCAATGTCATAATGAGGGCCTTAATGTTCAACTATCATTTTTGTTTTGCAAAGAAAGAAAGATGTTCAACAACAAATAATAAAAACTTTCCATGGTGGCTGGCATACTCAGTCCAGGAAGTAGAGTTTTTCCTCAAACTCAAGTGGTTTACCCAGATGTTGGTCAGAAAACACTCTTGATTCTGACCAGTCATCTTCTTCCTCCTCCTGTGGTGTTTCGGGAACAGTGTGATCATGTGGTATAAAATGCTGATTCATTTTGATCATGTTTAAGCCCTCTGTATTTTGAGGTGAGAGAACTGTCACTTCTCACTTTCACAAATGCACCCGCTGTACTGAACACACGTTCAGCAGACACACTGTGAAATGTCATTGGTGCTGCCATTTGATCAACCTCTTGTACCTTTGGCTCTGCACTGCACTTAAGACCTGTCACTTGAAACCAAGCCAGCGCAGAAGTTGGGTCCAATTCTTCTGATGCTGTTGTTGCCATGTTCTTGTTTGCTGTTTTGGCTGCTGTGAGATAAGACTGCCCTCTCTGGAAGTTGAATGGGGGTTACCCCAGAACTTTGGAGAGGGACTCTAAGTTCCAGCCATTCTTATTCCAGTTCTCCAGCTTGCTCAACAATCCACCTTTTTATTTAGAAATACCCCATTCAGAAAAAGGAATGAAATGTGAAGATTTTTTTTTTTATGGCATGGATCAACGGATCAAGTAGGATGGCATAGATGTACTCTTTGGACAAGATAATGTCATTTTGCAGCCTTGCATTACAAGCCAAGCAAAGGGTTAAGCTCTCAACTAAGACATGCGCTTCTGGGTTTTCATTCACCCCTGTAAGTGTAAACCTTTCAGACATCTTCTTTAGCTGCTCCTATTGCAGATACAACAACGGGATATCTTGGCCCATCCTGCTGACCTCCTTGCTAACTTCCCATGTGAAAACCTCAAAAGGGAGCAGTATCGGTGCTAGACATTTGACTAGGCCATATTTGTCCGCATCCATGGTCATAGCTTTCCCAATTGTATCCCCTATTAAAATGATATAGGTGGTAATTTTCAACATGGCAGTAAGGACCGCCACTCCGAAGGTAATACTGCCAATGGCATGGCGGTCCAGACCGTCACATTCTGAACACAGTAGTGAACTGGCTGCAAAGCAGCCAGTTCACTACCACTCACCGCCAGGTCAAAAACGACCGTTGGGCCGATAGTAGGCACATTCGACCCGGCGGTGGAGGCTGGACCCTCAGTGGGATTATGATCCCATTTCCACCAGGGATTTCCTGGTGGGATACCCCACCTGGTAATCCCTGGTGGAAAACATATGGGTGACAAGAATTCACATTCCTGTCACCTGTATGTGACATGCAAGGCCCCCCCTTGCCACTACCCCCACCCACCCCTCAAGCTCCTTGAACCGCCTCCACCCCGAACCCTGAAAAGCAACCCCCCATCTCTCCCCCATATCTCCATGTATACCTCCAAAGTCCCCTCTCACCATTCACCACCCACCCCCCTACAAACAGGTCCCCCTAAACCACAACCCCCCACATCCTCATGCACCCATACACCTATATGCACACACAAATTCATACATGCAGACAAACATCCACCCTTCGCAAACACTCACACACGCCCTATGCACTCACACACTCAAACACACAACCCCCCTTCCCTCTCAGGCAGCACTTACCTGTTCCGTTGAGCTGCTCGGGGAGGGAACGGGCTCCTTGGATACTGCTCCTCCGGCATCGGCGCGCCTCCATACACCGCCACACCTGTAACTGCATCATTTTAGGCGTGGCATGTATGGATTGACTTGGCGGTGAGGGTGAAGCAGCATCCACACCCACCCGTCAGCATGGCGGATGGTGTGCCTCACTGCCATCAATTGTGGTAAGGCTCCATGTGTTGGAATATGGTGGGATGCCTGCCACCGCCACTGGAGGTCTTCTGTCGACCGTCAGCATGGTCGGCGGCGGTGTATCTCACCATGTTCATAATGACCGCCGTATTCATTGATCTGACTCTACTGCTCAAACTGATGTTGCACAATAAAATTGGTTGAGTTCCAATGGGTTGGCACCTCCTGTATCAGGGCTTTACCTGGTATTCTGTTACCACACTGAATAATCCGTAGCTGCTTCAGGGCTCCAAAAGAATGGCTGAAATGAGTACAGAGTCATTTAAAGGTGGTCAGTATGTTGCTGGCTATGTCTTATTTTTTTGAGAAAGTCTTGCACAACCAGGTTGTTGCAGTGCGCCAAACACAGCACCCTGAAAAAGCCACCATCTGCCATGGTATTGACTATGTTACTGCCATTGTCCATGGCAACAAATCAGATTGAGAGACCTCTGGGTCCCAGCCATTCAAACACCTTATTAAATTTGTCCAAGATGTTTGCAGCTGTATGCGATTTCTCCAAGGCAAACATGGCTAATGTTGCATGCCGCCGGGATCAGGAACAAGACCTATAGATAACTTTTGCTCCCCCCGCAAAAGAGATCCCGTATGCAGTGATGCACATGTAATCTGTAGCCTGACAACTGGTCCACATGTCTGTCGTCAAATGGATAGTGTGGACAACACTTTACTGCAAAGTTTGTCCAACTAATGCAACACATTGTGATGTAGCACTGGAACAGCAACTCTGGCAAAATAGGTCTGACTTGGAACCTTCCATTTCAGGCAGATGGCTGCCACAAACTCATACATGCTCGTAATTGTAGCCTGGATTTTCTTCTTTTGTATGGCCACTGACGCAGGCGTCTTTTAATATGTGGGTGGTGGTAGACTCAATATGCTTTGTGGTGCAGTCACTATGTGCTGTAGTTTGTCTATTTGACTCTGAGTCTTCCTGTGCCATTGTGAGTTCACTGAGGCAGGTGATTCTGGTGCGCTGCTGGGCACAGGGTTGCTTTGTGTGAAAATGTCACGCTCTCACCTCCCACTGTGGTTTGACCAGTTGTAGCTGATGTTTCTCTGCTCTCCTCACCTTCACTACTGTGACCAGATTTAGCCATTTTTAAGGTACTCCCCCCACCGGATTGCATGATGTTTTTTCATATGGGTCATCTGGCCTCCAGTACCATAATGTGAACCGGGCTTACCTTGACAAACACTTGTGTGGCAAATAGAGCATATCACAATGTTCTCCTCCTGTTTACTCTGTTGTAAAAAAAAGTCCCAAACTATGGAGGAGTACTTTCTTATTGGGCCACTTCCAGTGCCTGAAGAAGAACTGGAGGTAGGTGGGTGTGCTATTGATTGATAGTCTGCACTGCATCCTTCTACAAAGGTACAGGTTGGTGCAGGTCTCTGCTGGGGCCTTACAAATATGGGAACTGGTGGCGATGCCTGTGCCACATCTCTCAGAGCAGGTTGGATATTAATGTCAGACTCCTCTTTGCCAGCTTCCACAGTGGCTAGTTCGCTGTCATCATCCTCCCCATCATCATCCCCTTCCATGATTCTAAGGCTTTCTGGAACTTTTCTTTTCCCTTACTTTGCTGGTGTCCTCTCCATCTCTCTATTATCATCATCAGAAGTGGTGCAGGGAGAAAAAGGTGGAGTAGTATCCTTTCTTTTTTTTTGCTGGATAGCTGGAAGCCATTGATTCTAAAAGAGGAGGTTCTTGCTTTGCAGGAAGCTTGACCTCTTGCTCTCCTTCAACTTTGGGAAGATCTACTATTGCTTGTTGTGGCTGCTGTCCTCTTAGCTCTGTTTCCTGAAACAATTGGGTACTACTTTGCTAAAGGGGCAAATCCAATTCAACTCCACTGCTCATCGGCGTCACCATGAATGCAGTGGCTGTCTCACTGACAGACATGGTCTTGGGCTTAGGTTGGGGTGGTGCTGTTGATTCGGTGGTCCTGATCCAAGGTTCCTCCCCGGAGGCCAGTGTGGCAGACACATGTCACCTGAAAAAGGTTGCAGTTTGCAGACTGCTGGTAAAAAGCTGCTTCTTCTTACTGACCATTTTCTTGGAAGCACCTTTCTTTGGGGCCATTTTAAGCTCTAAGTTGGCAGTAGCACTAAAATGCACAAATGGTTTGGAGAACTATAACAAGTGTACAGGCCTTCTCTTTGGCAGTACTGCAGGTGATGTGAAATCTCTTCTCTTGTCACCTAAAAGCAACCAAGCAAAAAAACATGTAGTTAGTGAAATGTGACATTGTTGCAGGTTGAAATAGTCCAGGCAAATGCAATCTTTCGGGGGTTGGTTACTTATGCTATGAATACCAATTTAAGCAAATATTGAAAAGTCAAACCACACCACCACACTATACAATTTCAATTCAAATCAGGCAGCACAACATGCAGATATAGCTCTTTGATTTATCTCCATTTGTTTTGACGGAGACACTTTTGGTAGTCAGAGAGAGATGGATGGTAAATGGAATAATCCTTAAAAAAAACTATGGTGGTAAGCTGGTCCAGGGGAAATGGAATAATCATTAAAAAATTAATTATTCTGCTGATTTGTCTGCAGTGCACCTTAGCTAGGGTGTCCAGGAGAAAATAGAATTATTAGACACCTAAAGAAACTGAATGCTGTAGTGTGGCTGTGCACCTTTGGAGGATGGATGGATGGAGGAATGGATGTGGATGGATCGAGGCAAAATGCTGAATTAAAACAAAAAGAAATAAAAAAATTCAAAATGAAAATTATCTAAAAAAAATAAAAACTGAAGTAAAAATTTAAAAACAAGAAATTAAAAACCTTTAAATTAAAAATTGCATGCAAGCCTATGGCAAAGGGACATTGGCTGGATGGACAAAATGGCCACCAGCCACATAGTCAAACAACAACAGCAAGGAGCAATAAGGCACGACAAACAAAGAACACATGCAAGCCTATCGACAAGGGATACTGGATGAATGGACAAAATGGCCACCAGCCACATAGTCAAACAACAACAACAAAGAGTGAGGAAGCATGGGGGAACAAATAAAGAACACAGGCAAGGCTATGGTAAAGAAACACTGGCTACATGCACAAAATGGCTGCCAGTCACATGATCAAACAACAACAAGGAGCGAGGAGAACAAAGAAGAACACATGCAAGCCTGTGGCAAAGACACACTGGCTGGATGCAGAAAATGTCAGTCAGCCACACGGTCAAACAACTGCGAATAAGGAGTCATGCAGAACAATGAACACATGCAAGCCTATGGACATAGACTACAGAAAATTGCCCCTGGCCACATAACATGGAGAGCAAAGACACATGGTGGATGATGACAAACACACACAATCACTGGCCAAAAGTAGGCATGGTGGTAACACTGAAGAAACACTAAAAATAATTCAGCAATGCAAAACACCAAAATTAACTGAGGTATCAGAATTTCACAATAGCAGTACACACATCCTCCTATGCTACCAATTATTACCACATAACATATACACATTTTGCAAAAACAATAAATGCAAACAATAGCCAACATTTTTAATTTAATCTAATGCCATCCCCGCCCTCAATTAAGTTTTTAAAACTTATACCATTGAAATATTTATTCCATGCACTGATGACTACTAGTACTGTGCCTACTGGCTAGATTGCCCTTTGGAAATCTAGGCCATATGGTAAAATAATATTGCAAATGTTACAAACATGTGCAACAAATTTCCTTTCAAAAGATGAAAAATCAATTAAATGTAAAATAAATAACTAGGCCCAAATGTAAACTCCAGGCCACCCACCACTATTAATTTTTAAAATTAAATTCAATTACAAAGAAATATTGGTATATGCCCAAGCAAACAATCAACACCCTTATTCAATAGTGTTGGAACTTAATTGTGTGATTCCACTAAAACTTGAGCCTGATATGGAGTCTGGCGGTCATACTGCAGGAACTCCAATATGGAGTTGAGGAGGCAACCGCCAAGCCGGCCGCCTCTGCATCACTTTATCATAATGTTTTTGCTGGGCTGGCCGGTGGAAACAGGGCAGTGGCATTGTCCTCAGCTCTCAGGGAGCTGAGGACAATGCTGTTGCAGAGACGGTGCCCCAGCACCTTCAGAATGCACATTATCTGCCATAACAGACAGTGCTCATTCCGAGGGTACTGACACAGGAGGCCCCTACACTGCCCATGTCATTGACCTGTGGCCCTGTCCCTGCCTTTCCTCTTCCCTTTCCATGGCAGGGTTCCCACCATGGAAAGGCGGACAAAAAATCAAGTCATAATCAGCACAGCGGTGCCGAACTCAGCACCGTCATGGCTGACCATGACTTGCACCAGTGCCAACCTGTCGGGATCTCTGATCCTGGCAGTGGTGGGGGTGTGCTGGTGGTCCAACTGCCGCCATTGTGAAATGGAGGTCTGGCTGCCAAAGTTGTAGTGGTCAGACCACCACCGCGGATACGGCAGTCCATGGACTGAATAAAGGTCCAAAGTCCTTAAATCCAAAGGTATATCCAGGAGACAAAGAGAGTGATCCTTCCACCTTGAAATCCAAGTAAAAAGTGACTAGGGGCCAGATGTATGAAAGGTTTTTTCACTCGCAAGCGGTGCGAATCGCAAAAATCGTCCGTTTGCGAGTGCAAAAACGTGGTCTGCGATGCATGAAAGACATTCGCAGACCAAAAATAAGAAATCGCAAAAATTGGGATTTTTTGCGTTGCGAGCTGGTTTTGCGATTCACATTTTGCGATTCAGTATTTCCAGTAGGAAATTGCAAGGCGCAAAATGCGAATCGCAAAATCCAAGTAGCAAATAGATGCATCAAAAAATCGCAAATTGAGATTTTTCGCAGAATGGCATTTTGCACATGCAAAATACCACTAAGTGAAAACAGGTGGTAACCAGGTGCAACCTATATAAAGAGGCCCAGAATGCCTCAGACTCTTTTCCACAATGGCTGCACTCTACATCATGGCGAGGAGGATGAGGATCTTGGCAGGTTTGAGGAGAGGGAGGAGACAGGAGCGCATTTTCAGAGTGCGCATTACACTTTTTGACCTGACAGAGGAGGAAGTATATGAGAGATATAGGTTGAACTCAGCCATGATACTTGATCTGATAGCTGAGCTACAACCCATACTGCAGCGCAGAACACTAAGGACTCACAGCATACCCACCCATGTGCAGCTATTATGCTCCCTACACCTACTTGCTTCAGGGAGCTATCAAGGGGTCATAGCAGCAGCTGGAGGGGTTTCACAGAGTACCCTCTCCAGATTTTTCAATGCATTTATCATCGCCATGCTAAGCAAACTCCAACAGTACATCAGATTCCCCCACACCCCACAGGAAATACAGCAGACAAAAATAGAGTTGTACCAGATAGCACAGTTCCCCCACGTCCTAGGTGCCATAGATGGCACACATGTGGCAATCTGTCCACCATCAGCCACAGAGTATGTGTACCGAAACCATAAATACCAACATTCCATGAATATTCAGGTGATATGCAATGCCTCCTATATCATAACTGATCTCGTGGCCAGGTACCCAGGGAGCACACATGATTCGTACATCTTTCGCCACAGCGGCATTCACACAAGACTGCTAGCTTACTAGGTAATGTTACTCTGTACACTGGTGCATAAATGGCGAACCCATGTCAGATGGCTCAGTTACTCATCACACCCTCAGTCCCTTCCAGGAGACAGTGCCTACGCAGTGCGCACCTACATGATGACACCCTACCTCAATCCCACAACACCAGCAGAACGGAGATACAATGCAGCACACAGGGCAACCCGCAACGTGGTGGAGCGCACATTTGGACTGCTGAAGAGTCGCTTCCATTGGCTCCACAAAAGTGGAGGGGCACTACAGTACAGTCCAGAGACCACATGTAGAATAGTGGCTACTTGTGCAATCTTGCACAATATAGCTACAACCAGGGGCATACCTATAGAAATCAGTGACACTGAATCAGATGAGGATGACGATCCCATACCACCTCTACAGCCAGCAGACACGACCAGTGCAGCAGAGGGATGGCAAAGGCGTGCGGACATCACACACAACCATTTCAGACGTGAGTATGAATGACACAAATCCACTGACAACTGTACCTGTAGTGATATAAATGTATTACCTTACGTCAGGTAATGAATAATTGAGAAATAAATGAAACAGGTGATGTCACAAATGCAAATAAACTAATGAACAGAGTCACATACTATTCCATCATAGTGGCAACAGCAGTGTAATGGCAGCAAGAGTCACTTTCTTCTCCCACGCACACCACTCGGGTGCCCAGTTAAGTCACTGACACCTCAATTGACACCTTAAGTGGCAGTGCTGTGCCTGGCACTGCGCCGTCTGGTGTCTGCTGCTGGTACGGCAACACTACTGAGGCTTGAACTGTACTCAGTGTCCCCCAAGGCTACCTCACTGGGAGTGGCAGATCTTTGTCCCATTATGTGTTCAATCACATTAGTGATTTGAACTAGTCCCTGCACAATGTCCCTGCGGCTATGTGTAGCCTCCACTTTTGCCGCCACTGCGCGATGGGCGATTTATGCAGTGGAATTAGCCATCCTGTTGGAGGACCTACAGTAGCTGCCAAACATTGTCCGGAATCAGTGTTCCTGTCTGCGCCGGCTAACCCTCTCATGGCGCAGCTCCTGGCAGAGGTCACTGACAGCACTTGTTAGGTCCCTGGTGTCCTCTGAAGCCTGCACCTGTCCCTCACGCAGCTGTAAAATATTGCCATTTAGTGCGTCCAGTTGGCGATGCAGGCCCTTCATGTTTCTGTTGTGTACTCGCAGGTTCCAGTCTAAACTGAGGATCCGCTTATTTTGCAGATGCTGCTGCTGCAACATAGCAGCCTCAAAGCCCCCGAATAAAGACGGACCCTCACCTGCCTCATGAAGTTGTGCCTGGGACTCTGTCGCAATCCTGCGTGGTGCTGGCTGACCCCTACCCTCCAGACTCTGGCTGCGCCTGTCTGGTGCTGACGGTGTGCTTGGCCCTTCCAAGTGCTCATCAGAGTCGCTGCTGAACTCTGGCTGTGGTAGTGCCCTGGGCCTGCGTCAGACAGTGGACATGTGGAGGGACCCACTGGTGTTGGTATCCGAGGGCTGATGGGTGTCCGTCTCTCCTACACATGTACTGGGTGTGGCTGCTGGGCCTGGCCCACCTGCAACAACAATATGCAGCATGTCAGTTCTGTATGTTACATTATCTGTCAGAAAATGGCAATAAAGTTACAGGTACTGCTCTACACGGTGTTGTGTGTGTTGTGTTACCTTGGGTGTCACTATACTTCATTACATTGTTATGCCACTGTCTGTACTAGTTTGTGGACTGACACTCCCATAATGCATTGTTGTGCTGCTTCTAAGATGTGTACTGGACTACTTCACACACTTCTTCACATTACATGCTAATTCCTAAGGGGCTTTTGTGCATACACATATAGGGTTCCCAAACATCATTGCACTTACCTTGGCTGGTACTTGGTTTGCCGGAGGTGTCGATGTCTGTGACCCCAGTCACAGCTTCAGGGAGGAGTTTGGATTCCACCAGGTCCTCCAATGGTGTGGATCGTGCTTCTGCTGGTGGTCCGCCACCTGTACCCCTGGCATCCGCAAGTCTCCTTGCCACCCTCTCTTTTGCACGGGAGCGCAGGTCGTACCACGTTTTTTTATTTCCTCGATGGAGCGCTGTGCCACTCCAATGGCACAGATTTTGGATTGAATGTCCAGCCATAATCTTCTCTTTTCACTCTCAAGAACCTGGAGTGAGCTTTTCCCAAACAGGCGGTTATGGCTCCTCACCACCTCCTCAGTCAGGACCTCAAGCTCCTGTTCACTAAATTTAAGCTTGCTCTTCCTTCCTGAAAAGTTCGGTATTACAGTTCTACCACTACCACAATGGATGTTATGGCAATAAGATCTACACATACACATATATAATTCCTTCAGTGAAGCACTTCATAAACCATGTGGAGGGGGGCCACTCTTTTCAAGGTAAAATGCTTCCAGGGATCTTAGCGCACATGTTGCACATTATAGGGACATGCTTTTGCAAATGCTGGAACCCTGACAAACTTTATGTGATATAAGTGGTGTAGGAGGCTGGACTGGCTTGTAGTGAGTACCAAGGGGTACTTACACCTTGCACCAGGCCCAGGTATCCCTTATTAGTGTATAGGGTGTCTAGCAGCTTAGGCTGATAGATAATGGTAGCTTAGCAGAGCAGCTTAGGCTGAACTAGGAGACGAGTGAAGCTCCTACAGTACCACTAGTGTCATATGCACAATATCATAAGAAAACACAATACACAGATATACTAAAAATAAAGGTACTTTATTTTTATGACAATATGCCAAAAGTATCTCAGTGAGTACCCTCAGTATGAGGACAGCAAATATACACAAGATATATGTACACAATACCAAAAATATGCAGTATAGTATTAGAAAACAGTGCAAACAATGTATAGTTACAATAGGATGCAATGGGGACACATAGGGATAGAGGCAACACAAACCATATACTCCAAAAGTGGAATGCGAACCACGAATGGACCCCAAACCTATCTGACCTTGTAGAGGGTCGCTGGGACTGTAAGAAAACAGTTAGGGTTAGAAAAATAGCCCACCCCAAGACCCTGAAAAGTGAGTGCAAAGTGCACTAAAGTTCCCCAAAGAGCACAGAAGTCGTGATAGGGGAATTCTGCAGGAAAGACAGAAATCAGCAATGCAACAACAATGGATTTCCAAACGAGGGTACCTGTGGAACAAGGGGACCAAGTCCAAAAGTCTCAAGCAAGTCGGAGATGGGCAGATGCCCAGGAAATGCCAGCTGTGGGTGCAAAGAAGCTGCTACTGGACTGTAGAAGCTGAAGATTCTGCAGGAACGACAAGGGCTAAAGACTTCCCCTTTGGGGGATGGATGCCCCACGCCATGGAGAGTCGTGCAAAAGTGTTTTCCTGAAGAAAGACCACAAACAAGCCTTCCTAGCTGCAAGTCGTGTGGTTAGGGTTTTTGGATGCTGCTGTGGCCCAGGAGGGACCAGGATGTCGCCAATTGCGTCAGGGGACAGAGGGGGCACCCAGCAAGACAAGGAGCCCTCTCAGAAGCAGGCAGCACCCACAGAAGTACCAGAACAGGCACTACAAAGATGAGTGAAATGGTGCTCACCTGAAGTTGCACAAAGGAGTCCCACGTCGCCGGAGGACAACTTAGAAAGTCGTACAATGCAGGTTAGAGTGCTGTGGACCCAGGCTTGGCTGTGCACAAAGGATTTCCACCGGAAGTGCACAGAGGCCGGAGTAGCTGCAAAAGTCGCGGTTCCCAGCAATGCAGTCTGGCGTGGGGAGGCAAGGACTTACCTCCACCAAACTTGGACTGAAGAGTCACTGGACTGTGGGAGTCACTTGGACAGAGTTGCTGGATTTAAGGGACCTCGCTCGTCGTGCTGAGAGGAGACCCAGGGTACCGGTGATGCAGTTCTTTGGTGCCTGCGGTTGCAGGGGGACGATTCCGTCGACCCACAGGAGATTTCTTCGGAGCTTCTAGTGCAGAGAGGAGGCAGACTACCCCCACAGCATGCACCACCAGGAAAGCAGTCGAGAAGGCGGCAGGATCAGTGTTACAGAGTTGCAGTAGTCATCTTCGCTACTTTGTTGCAGTTTTGCAGGCTTCCAGCGCGGTCAGCAGTCAATTCCTTGGCAGAAGGTGAAGAGAGAGATGCAGAGGAACTCGGATGAACTCTTGCATTCGTTATCTAAGGAATTCCCCAAAGCAGAGACCCTAAATAGCCAGAAAAGAGGGTTTGGCTACTTAGGAGAGAAGATAGGCTAGCAACACCTGAAGGAGCCTATCAGAAAGAGTCTCTGACGTCACCTGCTGGCCCTGGCCACTCAGAGCAGTCCAGTGTGCCAGCAGCACCTCTGTTTCCAAGATGGCAGAGGTCTGGAGCACACTGGAGGAGCTCTGGGCACCTCCCAGGGGAGGTGCAGGTCAGGGGAGTGGTCACTCCCCTTTCCTTTGTCCAGTTTCGTGCCAGAGCAGGGCTGAGGGGTCCCTGAACCGGTGTAGACTGGCTTATGCAGAAATGGGCACCATCTGTGCCCATGAAAGCATTTCCAGAGGCTGGGGGAGGCTACTCCTCCCCAGCACTAACACCATTTTCCAAAGGGAGAGGGTGTAACACCCTCTCTCTGAGGAAGTCCTTTGTTCTGCCTTCCTGGGCCAGGCCTGGCTGGACCCCAGGAGGGCAGAAACTTGTCTGAGGGGTTGGCAGCAGCAGCAGCTGCAGTGAAACCCAGGGAAAGGAAGTTTGGCAGTGCCAGGGTCTGTGCTAGAGACCCGTGGGATCATGGGATTGCACCAACAATGCCAGGATGGCATAGAGGGGGCAATTCCATGATCTTAGACATGTTACATGGCCATATTCGGAGTTACCATTGTGAAGCTACACATAGGTAGTGACCTATATGTAGTGCACGCGTTTAATGGTGTCCCCGCACGCACAAAGTCCGGGGAATTGGCCCTGAACAATGTAAAGGGCACCTTGGCTAGTGCCAGGGTGCCCACACACTAAGTAACTTAGCACCCAACCTTTACCAGGTAAAGGTTAGACATATAGGTGACTTATAAGTTACTTAAGTGCAGTGTAAAATGGCTGTGAAATAACGTGGACGTTATTTCACTCAGGCTGCAGTGGCAGGCCTGTGTAAGAATTGTCAGAGCTCCCTATGGGTGGCAAAAGAAATGCTGCAGCCCATAGGGATCTCCTGGAACCCCAATACCCTGGGTACCTCAGTACCATATACTAGGGAATTATAAGGGTGTTCCAGTATGCCAATGTAAATTGGTAAAATTGGTCACTAGCCTGTTAGCGACAATTTGAAAGAAATGAGAGAGCATAACCACTGAGGTTCTGATTAGCAGAGCCTCAGTGAGACAGTTAGTCATAACACAGGTAACACATTCAGGCACACTTATGAGCACTGGGGCCCTGGCTGGCAGGGTCCCAGTGACACATACAACTAAAACAACATATATACAGTGAAAAATGGGGGTAACATGCCAGGCAAGATGGTACTTTCCTACAAGTGGCCCATACTCAATCTGAAAACATGGAAGTGATGATATTCTACAACATGAACTCACCATTGTTGCCCACATAACTATATCCAAACGCCTCACCCTCCAACCACCCCAGAATCCTGTCCATCATCATGAACACCAACCTCACCATGAGATTTCAAATTGCCACCATCACTTCCACCTACTTTCACTTATTTTGCTCGCTCTGCTATTTCCTCATATGACTCCCTCTTGACTTCTGTAAGACCATCACTCAGTCGCTCATCACATGTAGACTGTCCTACACCAGTGCTCTCTACTACAGCATCTCTGCACACATGCTACACAAGGGACAAACTATCCAACACACCACTTCCAGTCTTTTACTCACTGTACCTTGCTGCACACACAGCACACATCACCTCGGACAAAGACACTTGGGAGGTCATTATGAGTTTGGCAGTCTCAAGACCACCATGCTGGCGGTGGCGGTCATACTGCCAACAGGCTGGCGGGAAGACTGCCAAATTATGACCATGGCATTATTCCCAACAGCATACAGACAAACCATAGCCGGCGCCAACAGTGCGGTCAGGCCACTGCCATCTACGGTAGCCACATGCAGGCCGGTAGAGACCATGTTACCGTTGATCATATTACGAGGCTGCACAATGCCAAGGTTTCCGCCACGGTCACACCACCATGGAAACCCTAGTGGAAACCAACAGTATAAAAGGAGACACTCACCTTCAGAAAGCCATACTTGTCCAGAGCCATCATGGAACCAGAACTACACGTTTTCCTGCTGCTCCTGCTGACCCAACACCTTCGTAAACTAGCGACAATGACGACAACTGCAACCGTGAGTACACACTTACCTGTCACTGTTGTAAAATGTCCAAGTACCTACACACACACAACATACCAATCAGGAACGGGTGGCGAGGGCGACACACACATGTAAACCTACACCAGCACTCACACTTACACACAGCCACGCACCCACACGCACATACATAGTACTCACAATACGGCCAATGCACACACACACGGATGAAATGCAAACCAATCCCCAAACACACAGCACTGGCACAGTCACACACAACAACACACAACAAAAAGATACCACTACAATACAACCACAACATTATTAAAGCATCAGCAAGCTTCAAAACAGACACCACCACTTGACAAATCATACATACAACACAACATACCGACACCAAAAAAAGAATACACAGTCATACATCCAAACAACGCAGCATACCTCATACCCCACAAACATCCATCACAATGGAGCTGACATACCAATCTCTACACACACGCACACGCGCACACAACACAACCACACAAAGACACACAACATTGCAAATAACACATGTTAACACAAACACCACACAATACCAACACAACATGTCCCCAGAATAAACATGCCCATCTCACAATACACACCCATCACTGGGGGACAAATATGAACACAACCACACATGCTGCTCAGACAAAATCAGTAGCACAGCCACCAGTCACACAAAACTTATTCACAGACAAACAAAATCAGCCAAAGCCCAAACTGCCCTAAGAAAATAAATGCAGGACAAAGATGTAACCTTTAACCCCTTCGCTGCCAGGCCTTTTACCCCTCAGGTGCCAAGCCTTCTTTTGGCTATTTAAGGCAGTTCACACTTAGGCCCTTATACCTTTTTGTCCACATAAGCTACCCACGCCAAATTTGCTTCCTTTTTTCCAACATCCTAGGGATTCTAGAGGTACCCAGACATTGTGGGTTCCCCTGCAGGAGACTAAGAAATTAGCCAAAATACAGCAAAAATTTTATTTTTTTCAAAAAAAGGGGGAAAAGGGCTGCAGAAGGTGGCTTGTGGTTTTTTCCCTGAAAATGGCATCAACAAAGGGTTTACGGTGCTAAAATCACCATATTCCTAGCTTTCAGAAACAGGAAGACTTGAATCAGAAAGCCGCATTTTTCAACACAATTTTGCATTTTACTGGGACATAACCCATTTTTACTATTGTTTGTGCTTTCAGCCTTCTTCCAGTTAGTGACAGAAATGAGTGTGAAACAAATGCTGAATCCCAGAAAGCTAAACATTTTTTTAAATTAGACAAAATTCTGAATTCAGAAAGGGGTAATTTGTGTAGATCCTACAAGGTTTTCCTACAGAAAATACAAATTATTGAAATTAAGGTGAAAAAACTGCCATTTTTCTCTACGTTTTACTCTGTAACTTTTCCTGCAATGTCAGTTTTTTAAAGCATTATACTGTTACATCTGCTGGACTCTTCTGGTTGTGGGGATATATAGGGCTTGTAGGTTCATCAAGAACCCTAGGTATCCAGAGCCAATAAATGAGCTGCACCTTGCAATAGGTTTTTATTTCTGTACAAGGTAAACAGCCATTCATTTGCTGAAATATAAAGAGTGAAAAATAGGTATCAAGAAAACCTTTGTATTACCAAAATGGGTACAAGATAAGGTGTTGAGAAGCAGTGGTTGTTTGTACATCTGTGAATTCCGGGTTGCTCATACTAATATGTGAATTACAGGGCATTTCTCAACTAGATGTCTTTTTTACACATTGTCTTACACTTGGAAGGAAAAAATTTAGAGAAAGACAAGGGGCAATAACACTTGTTTTGCTATTATGTGTTCCCCCAAGTCTCCCAATAAAAATGGTACCTCACTTGCGTGGGTAGGCTTAGTGCTCAGGACAGGAAATACAACATGGACACATCACATTTTTACATTGAAATCTGACGTGTTTTTTGCAAAGTCCCTAGCTGTAGATTTTGGCCTCTAGCTCAGCCCATTTAGAGAAACCTACCAAACCTGTGCATATTTGAAAACTAGACACCTATGGGAATCCAGGATGGGGTGACTTGTGGGGCTCTCACCAGGTTCTGTTACCCAGAATCCTTTGCAGACCTCAACATTTGGCAAAAAAACCTTTTTTCCTCTAATTTCGGTGACAGAAAGTTCTGTAATCTGAGAGAAGCAAAAAATTTCCTTCCAGCCAGCGTTCCCCCAAGTCTCCCGATAAAAATGGTACCTCACTTGTGTGGGTGGCCCAGGTACCTGCTACAGATAATGGCCAAAAACCTGTAGAGATTGAGGGGTTAGCACAGCGAGTTGATAAGCACATATTTTTCTTTTAAACATCCTTAGGCTGACTCTGCTTTGGGGACCCACACAAGTGAGGTATAATTTTACTTGGGAGACTGAGGGAAATGCTGGGTGGTAGGAAATTTGTGAGGGAGCGGCGATCCTACAAAGAAAAGTGAAGAAAATATGCTTTTTTAAGCAAATATTGAGGTTTGCAGACGATAAAGGGTAAGAAAATGTTGGGGGATTCACACAAGCCATACGTCATTGGACTTCTTGGGGTGTGTAATTTAAAAAAATGTCTGGCCGATTTTGTCATGGATCATTTTGATGTGTCGACGTACTTCTGTGATGTTCTGAACACTAAAATTGTGAAAAGAAACGCACTTAGGTTATGTTAAAAAGACCCCTCACCCACCAACCAAGTTGGTGGCATTCTTCATCATCGGGGTCCCACCCGAGACACTAAGGGCCAGATGTAGCAATCTTCCAAATTGCGACTTGCAATTTGCGAGTCCCAGCGACTCGCAAATTGGAACTCGCAATTTGGAATGCAGAAAGGTGTCTCAGACACCTTCTGCGAGTCGCTATGGGGTCGCAAAGACCCACCTCATTAATATTAATGAGGTGGGTCGCAATTTGCGACCCCATAGCGATTCAGGGCAATCACGGGGATGGTGGCCTGCTGGGAACAGCAGACCACCATGTCCGTGACTGCTTTTAAATAAAGCAGTTTTTTTTTTTCAAAGTGCAACCCGTTTTCCTTAAAGGAAAACAAGCTGCACTTTGAAAAAAAAACAAAACCTTTAGTTTCGGTATTTTTCAGGGCAGGTAGTGGTCCATTGGACCACTGCCTGCCCTGAAAAATTATTTTTTGTGCCAGACACAAAGGGGAAGTGGTCCCAGGGGGACCCCTTCCCGTTTGCGTCTGGGTTACCATCCACTTCAAGTGGATGGTAAGTGCGCTTTCATTTGCAACCGCAATTGCGGTCGCAAATGAAAATGCATACCATTGCGACTCGCAAATAGGAAGGGAACACCCCTTCCTATTTGTGACTCGCAAAATGCATTTCAACATAGCGAAGACACATTTGCGACTCGCAAACAACGATTTTCGCCATTTGCGACTCGCAAACGGCGATTTTCGCCGTTTGCGAGTCACAAAGTCTTTGCTACATCTGGCCCCTACAGTGTCACGGATGTGCAGCAGTGCCTAATTACAGCAGAGCTGGTTTTTGTCATTTTTACCATACATACTGGTTGTATTTGGCACGAGGGTGACTAATGGTTCAGTAGATCACATTTTATTAACAAGAGATTTCACAAAAGTGAAATGCACTATTAATAACTGACAGGCCAAAAAACTGAACCAATGACTCACAGCTCGTGAGATGTAAAGCCGCGTCAAGGCACCAACTGTTTTACAGTCCATTCACACACCTTTCATACATGATATGCACAAGACCATTCTCACCCCCAGCTGTGGGCCCAGCACATTACAACACTTGCATCAACAGACAGCGCCATTCAAGGTCCCATCACTTTCAAAGGCCCACATGCCTGATACAGCAAACACACCAGCTGATGGGAGTGTGTGGACTGGCGTTTGGCTGGCACTGCCAGCCAAGCCCACTACATGCACACTGCAACCAATCGCCACGCCACACACACCGCCAGGCAAGCGCAACCGTACGCACACCGCCAGCAAAGCACGACCCCACATACACCACCAGCAACACGCCACCCCACGCACACTGCCAGCTAAGCACCAACCCACACACACCGCCAGCCAAGCACCACCCCACGCACACCGCCAGCCAAGTGCCACCACACACACAACGCCAGCCAAGCGCCACCCCACACATACCACCAGCCAAGCGCCAGTCCATGCACCTCACCATCACTTTTTTGTGTTTTTAAACAACAAAGAAACCACTAATTATAAATAAGTACAAAATTACAAACACAAAAGCTCTAACTGAATACATGACAGTAATGCCAACAGTGAAACTGAACATATAAAAATATAAAACAGCAGTTTTACGCTCACGCTATTTCCCAATAATTCTTTTGTGTGTGGTATGTCCTGAAACAGCCACCCACACACAGCCCAGGATTTGAAGGACAATCAGGGCTGTACATCCTAGTCTCCTTCCTGATACCTCTTCGAGCGCAGACTACATTTCTTAGTAGGAAAGTCTTTTTTGGCCATGGGAGGAATGTGCTCAGCAAAGTGACACTCTTTCAATCTAGCCACATCCTCCACCACTGCTTCTCTGGGAACTCTTAACTGTTCCAGCACAACAAGGGTCACTATGATATACTCCTGAAATGTCATCTTTGACACTGGAGAACTATCCTTGAACACAACAAAAGCATTAAATGCTGCCAACTGGGACAGGTGAACAGCTAATTTCTTATACCGAACATAAGACTTACAGGCAGCAGTGTAAGGTTCCAACCTCTTATCTACTCTATCAACACCACCCATGTGCTTATTATAGTCTACAATGCACACATGTTTGCGCACTTCAGCAACTTGACCCCAAACAGCCATAGGGTAAGTACTCTCATCATGGATGGTAGTTAGCATGTACACATCCCTCCTGTCTACAAATTTCATAGCTAGCTGCTCATCATTCCGCAAGGCACTGCACTGTCCCTTCTCAAGTTTTTTACAGACAAGCTCTCTTGGATAGCCTTTCAGATGAGAGCGGATTGTGCCACAAGCAACAGTGTCCACTCAGAACAATTCCTTGAATAACTGAACTCCAGTGTAGAAGTTATCTACATATAAATGGTGACCTTTGTTAAACAGTCGTTCACCAAGTTCCCACACAATTTTCTCACTAACTCCAAAAGTGGGCGTACAACCAGGGGGGTCAATACTGGAATCCCTACCAGTGTAGACCCAGAAATTATAAACATATCCTGTACTACTTTCAGACAGCATATATAATTTAATTCCATATCGTGCCCTCTTGCTAGGAATGTGCTGCCTAAAAACCAAACAACCCTTAAAAAGGACCAAAGACTCATCTACAGATATTTCTTCGCCTGGAACATGTATCTCTGAAAACCGATCTACCAAATGATCAAGGACAGGTCTAATCTTTAAAAGACGGTCAGAATCAGGGTGATCTTGTGGCAAGGCTAAAGCATTTTCTACAAAATGCAACATCTGAAGAAGAAGCTCATACCGGTTACGACTCATGATTGCAGGAAATATAGCAGTTGCCATCAAGGGACTAGTAGACCAATATGAAGACAGTGATGTGTTCCTTATCTGCCCCATCTAAAAAGATAAATCCAAGAACTTTTTCAACTCTTCCAGATTTGTGGTAATCCACCGGGGAGCTCTAGAGTGTGGCCAAAGTCTGGCAGCGTTGTCCCTCAAATACTTCTCTGCAAACAAAGTAGTCTGCTCAGCAATCTCTTCCAAGAATACATCGTCCATAAACAACTCAAAGACGTTGACAGGCAAAAAGTTTTCCGTATTTACTCTACACCCTGGGAAACCAGTAAAGGCAGGCAACTGTGGCTGCTCCATGTTTGGTGCAACCCACGTGTCAAGTCTTCCAATGGGAAGCCTTTTAGCTGCTTGCTGCTGCACCATTGGCACATCAGTGTCTTCCTCTAAAACAAGCACTTCATCAGCACTGTGAGTGGCTTCATCATCAGATGATTCCTCTCTGACAGAAAATTCACTTCCAGAATCTTGCACTTTCTCTTCTGCCTCAGATGTAGAGTCAGACTCATAAGCATGGTCATAGGTTTTGACTCAAAAATCACACCAACAACCTGCTGAGCGGTCATCCTACGGCTAGCCATGATCCTTCCTACCAAAAGTAACTGGACAAATGCACCACCAACAACCAGCACTGTGTAAACAAAGTGTAGCTTTATCATTAAGAGTTATAAACTCAAAAACTGTACCACTCACTTGCCTGAAAAAGCTTGACTCACCAACACCTACGCTGCACAGCCACAGCAATCACCAATGATATCCCACCAAAAAGAAAAAAGAAAAGCAAATTAGACATAAGACAACATAAATAACATTGTGCATAAATCTAAGGACAATTTCCTGCACAACCCTGCATTTAGTACACCACCTACAAACATGTAATTCATGCATGGCAACAATACTCCTTTGGAGTAAATGTATTTACTTGCCTAAAATATGCAACTATGCAAACCGCAGGACAACCACTGCCAAAACCGCAACAAGCCACAGCAATGGAAGCAAAAGCTTTGAACGAGAACAAAAAGAAGAAATAAACTGGTATAATAACAAATGGAAATACTTCGATAATGACAAACACCCCGCCACCAAACATTTATATATTTTCCCTGGTGTTTAGTGCTCCCTGCCCCAACAGTGCTTTTGCCCCTTTGGGGTTGACCCTTGCCAAAGGGGGCACCCCCCTGACATAAAAACAAAACAAAGGAAAGACAAAAACAAAACCCCTGGTGTCTTTATGGCAGATGGGCCTACAAGAAAATAGACCAATCTGTCCCTGAGGGGGGCAGAAATGGCATAGAATATATTTCCCCCCTTGTGGGGCGACCCTTTCCCAAGGGAAAGCACACACACACATGATCCCTGGCGCTAAGTGGATTCTGTCCACCTTGGGGGCAGATGAGCCTAAAAAAATAGTCTGATCTGCCCCCATGGGGGGCATAACTACCCAACAGTGCTTTATCCCCTTGGGCTGGGGGTGTGACCCTTGCCAAAAAATGTATTTACTTGCCTAAAATATGCAACTATGCAAACCGCAGGACAACCACTGCCAAAACCGCAACAAGCCACAGCAATGGAAGCAAAAGCTTTGAACGAGAACAAAAAGGAGAAATAAACTGGTATAATAACAAATGGAAATACTTCGATAATGACAAACACCCCGCCACCAAACATTTATATATTTTCCCTGGTGTTTAGTGCTCCCTGCCCCAACAGTGCTTTTGCCCCTTTGGGGTTGACCCTTGCCAAAGGGGGCACCCCCCTGACATAAAAACAAAACAAAGGAAAGACAAAAACAAAAACCCATGGGGGGCATAACTACCCAACAGTGCTTTATCCCCTTGGGTTGGGGGTGTGACCCTTGCCAAAAGAACATCCCTGGTGTCTTTATGGCTTAGGCCATAAAGGCCAATCTGCCCCCAAGGAGGGGGCAGAATTGGTATAGAATATATTGCCCCCTTTGGGCCACAACCCTTGCCCGATCGGCCACCCCCACACAAAGCACACACACACACACATGATCCCTGGCACTAAGTGGATTCTGTCCCCCTTGGGGGTATTTGGGCCTAAAAAAAATAGGCTGTTCTGCCCTCAAGGGAGGCAGAACTGCCCAATAGTGCTTTTTGCCCAAGGGGTCGCTCCCCCACACTGTAAAAAGGGCATTCCTGCTGCCCGATCAGACATCGAGGGAAAGGAAAACACCTCCCTTTCCCACGATGCCTCTGTTTTTGCAATTCTCCACCCCTCCTGCCCCGAGGAAAAACTCACCTCCGTCTTCCTGGACGCGCTGGAAGCAAATGGCTTTCATCGCATCTGGCACCCTCTGATGATGTCAGCGCACAATTGTGTGCTGACATCATTGGGGGGGTGGGAGGGTGAGGGTGGAAGGGGAAGTGATTCCCCTTCCAACCCTGACCTGGGGGTGGAGGAGGTGGCCCTCGGGGGAAGCACTATCACTTCCACCGAGAGCCAGTCCCAGGTCGTTATGTTTACATCTGTGATGCCTCAGCGCCACAGCCACGGACATAACCATTATGTCATTGGCGGGGAAGGGATTAAAGCAACAACAGGTTGGCTCTGATATATATTAAATGTAAAAAATATATATATATAAATATATATACAAAGATTAAGGCCATAGGCCAGTCCAAAATCAATAAGTGCAACATGCACATAATACACTTGTATGTGCCCTTAACTTGTCTCCCGACTACTATGTAACCTCCACAGATAGGGGCATCAAGGGAGTGGCAGGAACCTCAGGGATTAAGGGGTGTTGGGTTCGGAGTTGAGAGGGGGATCTTTGGGTTTTAGAGGTGGCCTTAGGTTGAGGATTAGGGGAGGGTTGGGAACTCCTAGGAGGGGTAGAATTTTTGGTGGGGGAGGGGCATGGGTAGTTGCAGATGGGCAAGGGAGGTGTTGAAGGTGGATAGACTGGACTTGGGGGAGGGACAAAGAGCATTTTGGGGTCTCCTGAGCGAGAAAGGAGTAGGGAAAAGGTTAGCTTACTTTGACACACAGGGACGGTCATGGCAAAAGGGTTTGGGTGTGGAGGGAGAGGGAGTGGTTGTCTGAGTTGTTTTGGTGGAAGTGTGTGCAAGGTATGCTTGTGGGTGCTGGTTGTCTGTTTGGTGGGTGAGTGTGGGCGTTTATGTGTCTTGGGAGGAGAGGGGTGGAGGCACTGGGAGATGCCATGGTGGATGGTTGACTGTCTGTTGGGGTGGTGACTGCAGGCATGGTGGATGTGCTGCATGTAGGCGTGTCTGTGGTTGTGTTGTCTTCTCATGTGGTGACTGGGGTGGAGGTCTGAGGGTCTGCTATTGTGCTGATTGTGGATAGGATAGGTGTTGTGGCAGGATCAGTGAATGCTGGTGTGGTGACTGTAGGTGTTGTCAGATGATGCTGAAGATGGTGGGGGTGTCAGGGCAGGTAGTGACTATTGATGTGTCTGCAAGTGGATGTTGCTTCTGTGCATGCCTGTGGTGGGTCTTGTGGTGCTTGTGTTTTTCTGCGCTACCCTTAGGTGTTAAAGTGGATGACTGCTTGTCTGTTTGTGTGCTGTGGCTGGGTCAGGGAACAGGGATTTTGGATTGGGGAGAGGAAGGTGAAGGAGGTCAGAAGACAAAGGGTGACTGGCTGACGTCAGTGTGGAGGTCAGAGCCTAAAAAGATCTCTGTATGCCAGCCAGTGCACTGTAAATGTCCTCCAGGAATGCATTACTCTGTTGGACCTGAGTTGCCAGTCCTTGGATGTCATTCACGATTGTCGACTAACCCACAGAGATTGACCTCAGGAGGTCAATAGCCTCCTCACCGGGGGCAGCAGGGCTGACAGGGGCAGGGGTAGTGGTGCCTGAACTAATAGGAGACGCCAACCTTCTCGGGTGAGTGGGCATGGCCAAGTGGGTGGGGAGCTACAAGGAGGGCGGTGGTAGGAAGGGGGGTGGTGGAACAAGATGGTCCTGGGGTGGTCCCAGGTGGGTCAACCACCGCCAGGGAGTGTCCACTGAAGGAGGATTCTGAAGATGATGTGCTGTATCCAGTCTCCCCTTGTCACGTAGGTTCTCATTAGGGTAATGAGGCTACTGAATGTGGGGCGGTAGGATCGTCTAGGTAGTAGGTACTGAGAACAATTTCACATCTGGTGACACCTGCTGGCCTAATCAGGGGTTTCCGGCTAAATAGCAGCATCCCATTTCTGACAGACTCGGTTGTAGCAACCAAGCTCATGGTAAGATAGACTCCCCAGGGAATTGTGGTACATCAGATCACATCTCTCAGTCACCAAGGTCTCACTCAGGCAAAGACAACAGAGGCAGAATATATTTAAATAAGCATTTATTAAAATATCCGCATCTTAGATAAAAGCAGTTGCATATCAATATCGAGGATAATGAAAGACAATATGTGCCGGCATGTGATTAAAACTGTAAAACCTAAGAACAGTCCTACCATGCTGTCTAAACAGAGGAGTGGATCTATAACCCCTCACCTACGCTAAGTATGAGCACAGCATACTAAGCCTAATCTACCCTTCGGGTTTCTCCCTGGGAGAACATCATCCCTCATAACTTAAGAAGAGGCCCTAGGTCTAGAGAGACACCATCCCCATCCAGTTCAGGGCTCAGCCGTCTAAGCACATATCTGAAGCGAAGCTTGCTGCAACCAGCATACAGTCGTGGTCAGCTGGCTAGAATCTCCCTCCAACGTGTCTGGGACTAAGAGGTGTTTTATAATAAAACAGCTGACATTCTAAGAAATGGTCCCCATGTCTGAGTGTGTGCATTTCTGGAAATGCAAGAGACACAGCATACCATGTTTGTCGGCCACCCTATCTGACTGTAGCCTTGAAGAAAGCACACAGTGAACTACATGTCCTACTAAGAACACAATGCTTTCCTAGGTGAAAGGGCAATTAGATAGAGAGAAATTAAACAGCTCCGCAAATGAAGCTATTGCTAGAAAAACAAAGCAATGTTGTGTAAAATGTAATAGGGTGAAAGTGCAAAGTGGCAGGCCTAGTTAGCTAAAACAACGCGTCTAAAACCTAACTAAAATAGCTATCCAACACCCTGTGGCACTCCCCTCACTCTTCGGGCTACTGGGTCCCTCGCTGATGGTGGTATCATTCCTTGCCAGTCAAATTTGGTTCAAACCAAATGCGGAAAGAAGGTATACAACACGCTAAACCAAAGCAGCAACCAAGACCTTAATTATGATATGTTCATTGAACACACGCCATATGAAAGGACAATTTTGATTACCACAATGTGGCACTGGAATACAAAGTTCAAAAGTCAAAGTCAGTATCAGCATCGCCAAATATATCCAGGACAATGGAAGCCAGGAGACGGTCAACTTGGGCAGGTGACAAAATATCCAAGTCATATCAACAGAGCACTTGTGTTCCAGAGCCTGAGCCTTAGGTGAGGCAGCAGCATTCCATGTCATGCCCACTGTAGAGTTAAGAGTCGCCAAATCCACAAAGTGGCAACTCATACATGGCCTCCCGTAGCAAACACACCTTCAATGCGCATGTCTGATGATGAGCCCTCATCGAGAACATCAACAGATCAACGCCCAATGAAAGTAGATGGCGCATAGAAATACTAACTTCCAGTGCACATTCAAAGAGGTACCAGAGGTATCGAAACATGGACTGCACGCAATCCAAAATTGTCGGAATTACAAAGACCAGTCACACTCCAGCTGTTGTAGGAAAGGTGATCTGAACTACTAAATCATGCGTTCATGATACAGTTGCACAGGTAGTAGCACTTTCTGCCCTCCTTGCTGTGAAGGGACAGCCATTGTGCAGAAAAAGTAGCAGCAGCAGGATGCCACCAATTAAAGCCAAATTGATCGGGAGTCTCCCGAAAGCACTCAAAAAAAGTAAATGTATGGCTGAAGGTATTAAGCCAACTATAGGGGAGAAGGTGTTAACTAAACCAGAACCAACTGCCTTAAAACATGGGGTTATTCCACTAGTACTAGATGTATTAAATATTAATCACAAGAGTTCACCAAAGGGCCTTGGAAAGTTGGTATTTAAAAGGGACTGAATTTCCACAATGACCTCTTAGCTTGAAGAGCATAGGTCTCATGGTCTGATGTACGTGCCACATGTTTTTGGAACAATAAGGCCCTTAATCTGCTCAACTTGTCAAAATTAACATCAGAAGTAGCAATATGAGGCCAGATGTCTTTTACTCCTTTGAATTGCGCGCGGGGGGTGGACATACCCGCAACATGTAACAATTTTGGAGACCGAAATGACATAAGGTATTCCGACTCACATTGCACACCAGCTCTCACTGTTAAGGAGCACAAAGCTGCCATTGGCGAGCACCTGAAATGCAGGTCTAATTAAGGATACCGGAAATCCCTTCAGATAACAGGCTAAAATTGCCACAGAGGCATTGCATGCCAATGCAAGGACACCTGTTTACAAACCATTAAATGGCTCGCATTCGCTGCCGCTAAGAAAGACCTTTTTCATGGCATTGAAAAATTTGTACGAAAAGGGAAGCTCCCACACCTCGTGTATGTCCTAATTTAATTTTATGTTTCATATATGAAGCGTTTTCTGTGCTGTCTTCTGGAGCCTAACAGAAAATCCTGAAAATCTGTGTTATTGGACAGGAGACCATGATGTTCTTTAACAGCATCTAGTGAGAAGACCTTCATCCATTGCTGGCATAGTTATCCTACACTATACGTTGTCACATTACCTGAGTTCCCTAAGGATGTATAGCGAGGGTCCAGCCCATTAGTTCTAAAACCCCAGGGGAGTTCACATAACGCATATGGCACCCATTGGTGTCTACAGGCCACAATACCCACCCACCAGGATGTGATAATGATTTGTTATATGTTCCATTTTGTACCCATTGATTAAGCTTGTCTTCAGATGCATGTGTGTACTTTTGCCATTTGTTAAATTTCTCAGGGGTGGGAATACTGGGCGCATTCAATTCCTTAATGTTCACTAAGCCTAAACAGCTTGTTTGTTTTACTATTTCAATTAAGAATATCATTTGAACCAGAATCATGCAAGCTCTAAATAAAGCTTCTATACCTCTAATGTGTCAATTTCTTGTTCCCCACACACTTTTCAAGTCAATTGAATGAACCCAATGTTCATAATCTTCTATGGCCAATAGGGAAACAAAGGAATCAGAATATATCAATTTTGTATCAATGAATAAAACATACAAATTTTCTATCACTGGCAATTTGAAATATTATGACTCCGCATTCTTGACATTATGTCCACAAAAATATGCAAACTTTTCAGTGTACATTTTTGAGCTGCCTATTGGCGGAATCGTCAGTGTTCCCATTTTGCATATTTAAAAATAGTTTTCGGGGGTACTAGCTCTGTGAATGAAATGATGTCCATAATGATTATAACAGAACATATCTCCATATTTTACTTTCAATTGATAAACATCATCATTTTCAAAAAAAGATCAGACATCATAGTATCAACTGTTTTGACATGCCAATCATCAGAAATCACTTCAGGTGTAATTACATCAGTCAATGAAAGTTTGAACACATAGGGGGTCATTCTGACCCTGGCGGTCATTGACCGCCAGGGCCAACGACCACGGAAGCACCGCCAACAGGCTGGCGGTGCTTCCTGGCCAATTCTGACCGCGGCGGTAAAGCCGCGGTCAGAAAAGGGAAACCAGCGGTTTCCCGGAGCTTTTCCCCTGGCCAAAGGAATCCTCCATGGCGGCGCTGCAAGCAGCGCCGCCATGGGGATTCCGACCCCCTTCCCGGTTTACACCGCCAGGAAGAGGCTGGCGGGAACGGGTGTCGTGGGGCCCCTGGGGGCCCATGCCACTGGCATGGGCAGTGCAGGGCCCCCTAACAGGGCCCCAGCAAGATTTTCAGTGTCTGCTTGGAACCACACTGAAAATCGCGACGGGTGCCACTGCACCCGTCGCACCCCAGCAACTCTGCCGGCTCCATTCGGAGCCGGCTTCATCGTTGCTGGGTCTTTCCCGCTTTTGGTGGTCGCCTGCCGGCCCAGCGGGAAAGTCAGAATGACCGCCGCGGTCATTTGACCGTGATGCGGTCTTCTGGCGGTCTCCGCCGGGGTTGGAATGACCCCCATAATGTATTTGAATGATCTATGTAGGACCATATACTGTATGTTGAATAAGACTTTATCCCAAAGAATCCCATCGGGAATTGGCACTGCTGTAATGTTCAATAGGGACAAGTCTCTGCCTATTTTATGTGAAGAAAAATGTGGTTTTAAGACCTCATCTACCAGTTTAACTGTAGAGCGATCAGGAAGGTAATGACCATGAATCAGAAGAAAGAAAACAATGACAAACCCAATCCAAACAAGAAAAGCAACCACAGTCAGCGATAACCATAAATAGTTCCAAGGACAAGTGAGATAGTCAGTTTTTAGCCAGTGTATTAGCTTACGTATTCTTGACAGTTCAGTCACAGTTGAGGCGGATGGGTCCGAAGAAAAGTCATCAATATCGACAAAGTAACCATTATCTGTAGAAACAAATGCTTGAGGTGTATTCGGAGGAGGAAAAACTGTTGAAGATTTCCTTGGTAGTGTGTAGTATGTTACAACATACTTTTGTGTTGAAGTTGAGGAAGGCTGGTCTATATCAGCAGGAGTCAATAAAGTAGTAGTTGTTAGAGAAACCAATGAAAGCTCATTTTGCACCCTCTCCAAGCTCAGAGAGGTATCAGCGTTGCTGCTGAAAAGTTGCAAAGGAACATCCTGGTCTGTAGTGAGAGGGATTTGGGCACTACTCAGGAGTCCTCTAGGTCAGCTGTGCAGGATCGGCTACATGGTGTAGCCTGACATTGTCAATGGAGACAAAGCAATTCTCTTTAGAACCAGGCAGCGGTGGTAGTGTAACAGTTCTGGTACTGTCTATTCCCAGGACTGAGACCGGTGCACCAAACTCCTTTTTCACAGCAATCTTTTCATGTACTTGAACCCACAGCTTGAGAATCCAGCCAGTAGATGTTACTGGTACATCCCTATTTCCAGAGGAGGCAGCACTGGGCGATGTGTTGTCATCACGGAATTGTTGTAACTCCTGCAAGACAGTGACATGTTCATTTATGTCGAAAGGCGTATCTGCTGCTTCCGTGTCAGGACCATCAAGATCTGGAACATACATTTGAGTTCCAAACAGGCACTCATATGAAGTAGCCCCTCCACTCCCCGGGACCTTCTAGGCAGATTATTAAGTGCTCTCTGAACCCCATACAGGTGTGTAAGCCAACTATGACCAGTTCCTAATACTTTTGCTTTAGATCGCAGTTTCATCGTTCCACAACACTATTTCCCTCGGGATGAAATGGAGACGAGTAAAGCAGTTGGACCCCTAATGAAGCCATGGTATCCCTGTAAGTCCTTGAGGCAAAAGCAGGACCACGGTCCGAATGGAAAGCTGAATGGAAAGCCGCAACAGCCTATGTACCAACAAAGACTTGCAAGTCTTTAATAACAGTTTGAGCGTCACCTGAGCGTTGTGTCCAGACCCATAGAAATCTGAAGCATGAGTCTACAGCTACTAGAATGTATTGTATGCAATGTCTGGTGTCAGGGGACCACAGTGGTCCAAGTACACACATTGTAAAGGTTAGGTGGAAATTAGGAGGGGTTTTTGTGTTGGGCACTTAATGCTGGAGCCTTTTATTAGTTGGCAGATGTCACAGCGAAGGACATACTAATTGGTCTGTTTGTAAAGACCTAGCCACCAATAGCGTGATTGTAGTATTGAAATTGTAGCCGCCACACCAGCATGTTCAGATGCAACTCCCTCAGACTCTGGTCTTAAGTCTTTGTTAGGAATTACTTGGACCCCCAAGCCTGGAATCTTTACTTCTGCATCATAAATGCCTCCCATCCAGTAGGAATGCTTTGTGGGATAGGCTTTGGGCATAGGTTTGCCCTCAGCCGTCGCTCCTATGCTGCTAATGTTTCATCATCTACTCTTGTTTTAGAGTGTGTTACTGCTGCAACAGAAGCTATTGCTACTGCCGACTTTGCTGCTTCATCAGCCAAAGTGTTGCCTTCAATGCGTAATCCAACATGTTTGTGTCCTAGTGTATGTACAACATGGACATTCAGTAGTTTTTCCTTGAGATCTTCTACCTTCGCCCACAGAATTCTGTGTTTTATGGTATTACCTTTTGAATCTCTGAACCCATTTTGTCACCAGGAATGCAAGTATTCATTAAAGGACTAGACTCAATAGTATGAATCACAATCAGTCATCTGGTCCGGATCTGTATGTTCCAGTGTCATCACCAAAGCCCTAAGCTGTGCAAGTTGTGCTGTACAATCCCCTAGAGTCTGTGTGTAAGTTTTTCGGGATGGAACTTGCCATCCTTCATATATCCACTCACGACTGCGCAAGCAGTTGAGTATTGATGTTTGGTGCCTATAGCAGGTTGTGCTGAACCATCGGTGTACAAGATTGTTGTGTATTGTTCAATAGGTAGTGTATTTGCTGGAACAGGATATTTAAGTTCGTATTGTAGGAGTTCTTGGGTCTGTAATTTGGAATCAAACAAATAATCAACATCGATGGCCATCAGAGACGTTGCCCATTGAATCCAACGTGGATGTAATACTTTAGTGTTTGGGACGTTTGCTTTGGTGACTGCCTCAAGGGCTGGACCGGGGATACAACAATAATGCATTTCCTTTGCGCTAGAGGTCTCTCTTTAAGGACCGCCACTTGAACAGCAGTGAGAATGTTTTCAGAGGGAGCAAAGCGTTGTTTTGCTGTAGAATATAGGTGTGATTTATATGCAATTGGGATGGTCTCACCCTCATTGAAAGTCACATAGGTGAAACCAATGGCACCAGCATTACTCTGATGACCAAGTGTTTTTTGCTGTCCCCTGTGTGTAAATGTTTTGCTTCAAGCATGTCTTTTTGTATTGCTTTGAGAATGCCTGTGTGTTCGACTGTCCAGTGTTTGCTCATAAAGTCAGGACGCATTAGGTTTAATGTGTTGTGCATAATCTGTAATATAAGTTCTGCCAAAATTCAGGAAGCCCGACACTGATTGGGCTTTTTTTTAATTGTATTTGGTGCTATTTTTGTTTTTTTTTAGTTACATTTGTAGCCGATTTCGGCTAATCCTGCAACAACACGGGCTACCCGTCTTAAATGTTGTATGAGGTCATCATCCGTAAGGTAAACATCATCCACATAGGACAACGCTTCAGGGTCTATGTTGTTTACTATTGATGTCAAATGAGCTGAGAACAGTCCATGACTGTTCTTATAGCCTTGTAGGAGTCGGCAATTTTTTTTCTGGGACCCTAAAGAGCTGAAACTTGTTAAGTCCTTGCTTTCAGGTGCTATGTTTTGGCAGAAAAACCAATTGGATATATCCAGTGTTGTTTTGTATTTTTTACATGCAATGTTGTAAATTAATTCTGTGCTATGTGCGTTTTGTGTAGCATATGTTTTTGGGTGACTATTTAAATGCTTATAGTCTAAGACTATTCTATATGAGTGGTTAGGTTTAGCGACTGAAAATAATGGATTGTTCATTGATGAGTCTGAGGGTTAAATGACACCCTGGTATTATAGTTGTGTGAGGATTTCCCTCACGGGGGCTTTTGTCTCGTATTTTATTGGATATTGCGGGTGGGGCTGAGGTGTTGATTTTATTGGTATTATATGGTAGGGAGAATTTTTGTCTCAACCTACATGATTGCGATATAGTGCAGGTGCCTGCACCACTGCCCAATCAATGGTGAATTTTTCAATGAGCTCTTTCGGAACAAGGGGCGAGAAAGATTTTTAAATCATGTCTTCTCCATCTTGGAGATCTCGGATAAATACCAGTAGCTAATCTTTTTTGGCCAGCAAAATATCATAAATAGAGACAACGCGATCCCAAAAGATGGCATCTATTATTTGTTCGATGTCCCCTTCTAACTGACTAGTTACTTTATACACTCTGGCCCTCATTATGACATTGGCGGTAAGTCCCGCATACCACCATGCTGACTGCTGCCAACTTACAGCGACCGTGGCGGTATACCCCTACCCATATTATGACCCACACATAGCAATCCGTCACTATACAGACACACACACAAGTCCGCCAGCCCAAAGATCAGTGATAAAATGGTGGTAGCAAAACCCACACCATTACGCCAACAGAACTACGACCACAACATTATGACCCATGAATCACTGTGGCGGACATTCAACCGCGGTAAACCATTGGTGGTACATACTACCGCGCTCAAAATACACACACACATAAAAAACACCACAACATTGGACAATTCAAACTACACACACCTGAAACATGTACACACACCACACCCACACACCCACACCACTATAAAACACACACAAATTACCCACAACCCTTTACGACTACTAACCATTGCCAACAGAGAGAGAGAGAGAGACACACCAAGAGCACCCACAGAACCAGAGCCACAGAACACCATCACCCATACACCATCCACGCACCTCACCGCACACACCCCAACACATCACCCCACACACCCTCACTGACACCACTCACACTACACCATTGGCACCACAAAGACACCCCAGGTTCTCAGAGGAGCTAAGGGTCATGGGAGAGAAAATCATCCGGGTAGAGCTACAACTATTTGAATCACAGGTGCAGCAGACATCTATTGCAAGGAAGCTGGAGCTATGGTGGAGAATCGTGGACAGGGTCAACGCCGTGGGACAGCACTCTAGAACAAGGGATGACATCAGGAAGAGGTGGAACGACATATGGGTGAAGGTGCGTTCCTTGGTTGCAAGATGCCAGATAGCAGTACAGAGGACTGGCGGTGGACCCCCACCTCCTCCCCCACAACTTACAACATGGGAGGAGCAAGTCTTGGCAATACTGCACCCGGAGGGCCTGGTAGGAGTAGCAGGAGGACTGGACTCTGGTAAGTTAATTCTCCATTACTATCATCCCCCCTACCTGCATGCCATCACATACCCCTACTCCTAGCCTCACCCCCACCACCTCACAAACACCCCACCATCACAACCGACCGATCCCAATACCCAGCACTGCATGCAACAATAATGCATGGACACCACTGCATGGACACCTATCACCATACCATGCACACTAGAGGGAGTCAACTAGCCCACAAAATAACTACTCATACAAGGCAAAGCTGACAGGGCAGTCACAACCATAGAGGCCAACACACCAATGCACAAGATGTCACACGCAGAAACAAAAACACTGCATTTACATCCCCACACGTCCCACACCCAACGTCACCGGAAAGGAGGTGCCAGCAGCAGCCAGTCCCCTCGCAGAAGAGGGCCACAGCAGCTCTGCTTGCCTGGATCTGGATGACAAACCTGGCCCATCAGGGACCTCTGGACAGTCGGTTACCCAGACACAGTCCCATACCACCACAGAGCCTCCCCCCTCAGGAAACACCACCACAGAACCCACCCAGCAGGCCCATCCTTCTGTCATTCAACATAGATCATTCAAAGCTCTGACCTCCTCCCTGATGGCAGCCATTGCCCCTGTCTCTAGCCTCCCCCCTCCAACTTCCTCTACCCAGTCCCATTCCCCTGAACCCCAACCTATCCCAAGCACACATTCAGACCAGCATGCACCCAAGACAACACACAGGAGTGGCTCAGGCAAACACGAGCACCACATCATCCCACAGGCACTCACACAAACACCATCCAGATGCAGAAATACCAACATCCACTGCCTCCACTGTGTCCCCCTCCTCCTCATTGTCCACCTCCCTCCCAGTAGCGTCTACACTCACACCCGCATGCACTACATCCACACCCACTGCCTCCATCACCATCACACCTATCAGTACATGCCCCTCACTGGCAGTCACCACCCTCACATCCATGCACACATCCCCTGTGTCCTCTCCCACTGTGTCTGTGCCCCCTCCTCCCAAAGTACACAAACGCAAGCACTCAGACACCCAACAGCCATCCACCTCACAACAGCAACAGCCCATGTACTTGCACCCAGACATAGCAGACACCTCATACAACCGCTCCCTCTTCCTCCACTCCCAAACCTTCACCCTCTTCCCACCCCAGTGTCCCTAAGAAGCTTTTCCGCTCCACCCTTGACCTCTTCCATACCCTTCCCCATCCTAAACTTCGGGCCATAGTGGGCAGAACCCAGGCCAGCACCTCAGCCACTCAGTCCACGGCCACTGTAGTTTTGACAGCTACTGCAAGTGTGAGAGGCTCCAAGGAGACACCCATTAGCACTGGCAATGTGCTTGCACCAGCTGCCAAGGGGAAGTGCAAGGAGGCACCACCAGCTTCAAGGGCAAGGAGGCACCACCACATGGCAAGGGCAAGGGCAATAGCAAGAGCAGGGAGGCACCACTACATGGCAGGGGCAAGTGCAAGGAGGCACCACCAGTTGCCAAGGGAAAGGGCAAAGGGCCTGCCGCTGCAGGCAGGAGGGACAGGAGGCCTGGTGCTGTGACAGGAACTGAGCCCCAACCACCAACCATGGCGCTTCAGCCATCCGAGGCAGCAGGAGAAGGGCTGGAGCTTCCCCCCACCACTGGTAGCACTGCCATCAGCACAGCCACATGCACCAGCACCACTGGCAGCAGCAGCAGCCCAATTGGGCAGCTGTCTGAGGCTGCAGGGGAAGGGCTGGAGCTTCCCCCCACCACTGGCAGCAACAACACCAGCACCGCCACTGCCACCACTGTGCAGCCGTCACCAGCGGCGGATGGACTGTAGTCCTGCCTCCATGGAGTGTTATGCATCCTGCCGACTGCAAATCTTGTGGGTATGACACCCAGGTGAGAGACTGTGACCTTGCACTCCCCAAGTGCTGCATCACAGGACCCAAGGCCCCCTCCAGAACCAGTGGAGAAGCCATCCACTAAATAGACTGTGGCTTTGCGCTCCGCAGGACCAAGCAGTAGGCAAACCACCCACTTGAGAGAATGTGGCTTTGCACTCCCCAGGAACAAGCAGTGGGCAAACCACCCACTAGAGCGACTGTGGCCTTGCAGTCCCCAGGACCAAGCAGTGAGCAAACCACCCACTAGAGAGACTGTGGCTTTGCACTCCCGAGGACCAGCAGTGGGCAAACCACCCACTAGAGAGACTGTGGCCTTGCACTCCCCAGGACCAAGCAGAGGGCATGTAGCCCTCTCCGGGACCAGTGGTGTTGTACCATCTTCCGGCTGAAGTGCTCCCTCATTCCCCTTCCCCCTGAGGTGCCTGTGTATTTTTGACCAGATGCCCCAGCTGTGTTCTCTCCGTGTTGATGCAGGAGTGAAGTGGGGCCTTGGCCTATGTGATGTGTCCCTGTGGCCCACGAACATTGAGGACTGGGCAGTGTCCCTCCATTTGTATATCTCTAAATACTGTTTTGAATTTTGAGGATGTATGTCTAGTTTTTTATCTTATTACACTCACTTTAATCACTTCCTTTTGTCCTTACATTATTACTGAGGGGTACGGGGTGGATGTGTAATGTTGTTGCATTGGTTTGTGTGTATGGTGTTGGGGGTGGGGTTGTTGCATGTTGTGTGTGTGTGTCACTCTCTTTTTCTCCCCCCTCCCCTGTGTGGTAGGTGGCAGTACTCACCGTAGCCGTCGTCGCCAGCATTGGTATTTCTGGTGTAGGAGGAGGTAGACCAGCATGGGGAAGATCTGCAGTTCGGGCTCCATGGTGTCGTGGTTCTTCCTTGAGTCTCCAGAGGTGAGTCCTTTGCCTTCTGTTTACTGTTTCCGCCGTGCTTTTGATGTCATTGGTACCGCCCCGGAAAAGGTGGAGGATAGGCCGGTCATAATAGAGTGGGCGGTACATTGTCTTCTGCCTGGCTGTTGGCGCTTACTGTGGCGGTGCTTGTTGCTACCGCCATGGCAGTCGGTGTGTTAAAGTGTCTGTCTGTGTTGGCGGTTTCTGCCGTGGTAATAATTAAAACATTTTACCACCGGCTTGTTGGCGGTATTACTGCCGCTTTATCACCGACCGCCAGGGTTGTAATGAGGGCTTCTGTCTGGTGTGGAGACACTCATTCCCACAGTCTATACTTGTAAATAGTCATAAGTTGCTTTCACCTCCAGATGCTCTAGAATGTCCTGGCGAACTATTGTGACTTCTGCTGCACTGTCTAGCAGTGCTAACTCCCACTTCTTGTTCTTCAGTAAAGCCTTCTTCTTGAGTGGCATGAGTAATTGCAACTGCTGGCACTTTTTTCTTTTTAAACTGTGGTTTCTGTTGTAGCAGTTTCTCTTCTTTTTTAACTGAAACTTCTGACAAGCATTGTGAGTCCTTTCTCAGTTTCATGTACTTGGTCCGCTGATATGACTGCCCACCTCACTGCATTTTTCCGGTGAGTACTGAAAGGAACGAGATTGGCGTGTCTCAGTACACTGATATCTGTCAGCCGTTTTTATATTCAAATATATATATTTCAAAGGTTGATTCTATTTTGTGGGGTCTCCAAATGCACAGATTCTCCCCTTTCTTTTCTAGGTGTTTGCTGTTTGCAATCTCTGATGAAGGCACAACATGTGGCAATCCCATACAGTGGCCATTACATTTTCACATTCAATGTCTCGAGAACAGCTATTTAAATACATGTACCAAATCATAGAGGATTTGCTGCAGTCACTATTCCCTATTACACGATAAAAGCATTTACTGCTTCTGTGGCCTACCTCCCAAACATGAGACATTCACTGACAATCATAGAGAGCATAGTTACAACTACTAAACAATACTAATTTCTAGGAGGGCACATTACTTTCCACCTGACATGCAGATTCAGAGCCACAACATTACAAAACTAGTACACCAACATCACTCACAGCATTCCTGACGTGATTTCCACTACCTAAGTCCAGACAACACACATATTCAACTGAAAAGACATGTACACATGATGTACACATGCACCTACATGACTGTCATTGCACCAACAACATATCCCACAACAACACCTGTAATGGAAATAGTAGTACGGCTAAACCATGACATCTTGAAATATGAGGTGAGCCAATGCCAGGTCCTGTCCAAACTGCCCACATCAGCTAGGGTAAGGTAACAATGATTGTCCCACTCTACAAGATCTACCCCGAGCAACCATTGAGACATGATAATACCATTTGTTGCACTCTTATAGGTAGGGAATTGGCACATCTAGTATGGACATTGCACATTGTCAAAGGGTAGGACAGCCTAGCCACTTACCTCATCTACACAATATGCACTGGGATAAAAGTGATTTGTCCACTTCAATGGCATGGAAATGCATGGTACGGGTAAACAGACAAAATCAGACCCCCATAATTGCATGTCCTACTGTTAAAACCTTCACATACCGCATAGTAAGAGCATGAAGTGACAATGGAGACACCTCACAAACCCATTTGAACAGTCCAATATTGGCCATACCTATTAACTGAATGAGATGCCAGCCTCACACGGAGTCAATACCTGTACCTGGAGACAAGGTAACTAGGCCCTTTACCTAATATGTCAGGCCCTCTGTAGCACACACAGCTGATCTTTTCAAATGGGAGTGGTCTGACACCTTAGAGCTACATTATTATATAACATGTATAGTATATAGATGGATAAGATGATACAGCAGCTTACAGACATATATATGTCTGAGTAAAGTCACACATGTTGCACTGTCAAATGTGCATCTCCACATGCAGACGTAGATATTCCTTGACAAAGGTGATCTAAACGTCCACATGCACAATCCTTAGGCCAGATCTCCATCTTTTATTCAGGCAACTTGAGTACTATGTATTCCCAATATTTAACATACATGTAGCACTTACTACAGTGTCACAGATGTTAAAGTGTGACAGCAAATACGAAAGTACCAGAGGAAAAGTATGTGGAGTCAGTCGGTACTTACCCCCCTGCGGCTGCTGTGCTGTTCACCACCAAACTGTGGGTCATTGGGGGGGGTCGGGTCCGACAGGAGCCCCTCCCTCGTTGGGAGGCATCCGCAGCTGGGCCTCGGGGTCTTCCATGCCCAGGATCTCAGGTCCTACTACAGCTTTCTGCAATGGATACTCCGCTGACTGTGGCACCCCATGGTCCGCACTTGCTTGTCAATGGCACCCCAAATCCCTCTCCTTCATCTGGTTGCCGTTGACCTGCATGGATGACACACAGATAAGGAGAAAGTCATGTACATATGCGGCAAACCAATAGGACTGGTCAGAACACATCAGTCACAGCAAGTAGGCCCACATACCCATTGTCTCTGCACACATGCCTTCACATTATGCCATCTGCATGCAAGTTCACATGCCCATTGCAACGTCACACAGAACAACTATCACACATAGCTAAGACTCACCTGCTCCTCTGATGCCCCATATATCTGTCCATACAGCGGTAGGACCTCCACTACTATCCTTTCACGCTCTTCCTAGGTGAAGGCAGGGACCCTATCACCTGAAGGATGTGGCATGATGGCTCCCAGAGGTAGTACACAGCACCTCACGTTGTGGAGGTCTTGCTGGCAACAGTTTCAGGAGTCAAGTGAGCAATAGTGCAGAAGATGGAGGTCACACCCGCCATGTACATGACCGTCACTGCCGGTGGACATCATCATTGGTCCAAGTCCACCAGTTTTCCAATCGCAAGTTACACAGTGGTTGCGACCGCCTAAAGCCATGACAACTTCCCTTGTTGGACTTAAGTCACTTCCACCTGTCTAGTGCAGTAGGTCAGGAGCCTGCTATTTTGGGCACATTTAATGGATAGAAGTGTTTACTAATCTGTGTCATTCACCTACTCCCCTAAAGTGCTGCATATCTGTATCTAGTGCCATCATGTTTGGGTCACATATTGTGCACATGTGAAGTAAAAACTGTGTTGAGTGGGAAAATATAGTAATAGCTCTTAACTGAAAAATATAGGCCCAGATTTATGCAAAAGTGGCGCAGCGTGGTGATGCCCCAAAATTAGCAATGCTGCGCTGTACCACTTTAGAAGCACAGAGGTGCGCCATATTTAGAAGAATATGGAACTCCCTTGTGTTTTTCCCTGAACTGGAACTGAATAGAGCTGCCTGTACCAACGCAGGCATCCTTGCACCATAGTGCATGGGTGTCTGCATTGAGAGGATAGATTGTTTATGTGCAGGAATGTATTCCTTCCTGCAAATAAACCATCTATAACGGCAATTTGGCAGTTCTATGTTTCCTGCAAAATATGGTGGCTCTAACAGCAGGGATGTACTTTGTGCATTGTTGAGACACCTGGACAGCTACATCAAGTTTCCTCACTGAGCAGATTTGGCATATGTGAAAGCAGGCTTTTATGGGGTGGGACACATTCCTCATGTGGTAGGAGCCATTAATGGCTTCCATGTAGCCTTGGTCCCTCCCAGTGCCAATGAACAGGTGTGTAGGATCAGGAAAAACTACCACTCAATCAATGTTCAGGTGGTGTGTCTGGCAGACCAGTACATCTCACAAGTCACAGCCAAGTATCCAAGTTCTGTGCATGATTCCTATATCATGCGGAACTGCAATGTCCCACAGCTAATTACACGACTCCACACAGAGAGAGCCTGGTTGGTTGGTAAGTTTCCATGGTAGTGTGTGTTTGTGAAGTATGTCTCCTGTCATCATAATGTAGCGAGTTAAACCATTGTGCTCAAAGGTGACTCAAGGTATCGAAACCATCCTCAGCTGCTGACACCAGTGAGGTACCCAACCACCCCAAGGGAACTCCGTTACAATCAGGCCCACGGGATGACAAGGCGTGTAATAGAGCAAACATTTGGTCTCCTGAAGGCAAGATTTAGGTGCCTGCACCTATCTGGAGGAGCCCTCCTCTGCTCGGTATGCCAAATAATCGTTGCCTGCTGCATGCTCCACAATCTAGTCCTGAGACATCAGATACCATTGATAGCAGATGAGGGGGAGGCAGGTGGACCTGTGGCTGGAAATGCTGATATGGAAAGCGATGAACAGCCAGAGGAAGAAGGAGCAGGAGACTTTAGGGCAGACCTTATCAATCAGTACTTCAACTAATGTACAGGTATGTGAAGTGGACCTTTTGTTGTGATGAATGTGTACAACCAGAAGGAGATGGCTGCCATTACACCTCCTTTCTTGCTTTATCTGTGGGGTGTAATGAGCTCTAAGGCCTATGTGTGAGTTGTGGATGCAGACTGATAGATTGTAATGTGTACCAGACAGTGTGTTCTGCTTTTTCATGTACAGTTACAGCAGATGCTAACATATACTTCTCGTAAAGAATTCTCAGATGTGAGGTATGTTTAATGTATTCCCCTATCCTCTTTTCCTTTCACTCACTGATTTAACTAGATCCAATTTGGCTCTGCAGCCTAGGCTTGAGGTATTCTGTGTCGGAAGCCAATGGAAATTGCTGACAGACATGCAAGGTGTACCTGACAGATACCTGGTAATACAAAATTAGTTTCAGTCTAATTGTATCTTCATAGTTTATTCTATATAAAAGTGGGGTTGTAAATGCTTAGTTCTTCTCTTTTACCTGTGTGGCTGAGAAGGATGTAACATGGTGTAAAACGTGTCAGGTGAAGTTTCTGGCACCTGTGTGAAGGTTGAATCATGGCCTCTCGCTTCACAATGGATGGAGTACTTTGTGATGGCCATGGGACCTAGCTGTGTTTGTGTTCTACCTTTGCAGTCCAAGGTGATTGTAACTGTATACTGACATAGGTGAGTGACAATCCAACAGGCATGGGCCCATTGTTAGTGTATGTTTTCAGTACTGGGTTCCTCTGGAATGATCTTTGTGTGTCCCATAGGGTATGTGATGTACTAGCTATGGTATGGGTATGTGAAGAGCCTACATGTGGTGATACAGAGGACCTATCTGTGTTCCCCAGCTTTGTAGATAATTTACCATGTGTGTGACTTCTGTAACCTGTGTATGTGTTTTTTGTTACTCCATAGCTTAAATCCAGATGGTACTTTCTGCCATGCTCTATTTCCTGAATGCAATACTGACAATACAATAGTGTAAACCTGGATTTCAACCCCTTAGACATCTGTTGATTGACATTTCTGTTGTAATGCGTCTCCTGCTGAGAGAGCCTCTGTATGATGAGCATTACATTGTTCGATCAATACAGGGGGCATGACCAGACCACAGTTGGCAAACATGGCTATTGTACATGGATTGTAAATGACACATACACAGTTGCTGTGTTCAAGTGTCATTTATTGTGCTTGTCAAAAGATTATCAGTGACAAACATACTAGATAAATGAACATAAAAGTGATGGGTTACACCAGTTGGTTGTACAAGTCCAGTGTCCTTGTACCATGGGAAAATTGAGTTTGATTTCAGAACCATCAACAGGGTGTATCTGTGGCACACAAGGGTGACAAATCAGGAGAGGTTCACTTCCTGGCAGTGTGTTCGGTCTTGCATCTGCTACTGCTGGATGTCTGGATGGACGTCCACGTTTGCTGGGGGGTTGTTCTACTACAGCAGGAGGAGTGTCTCCAATCCACTAGCTGACGCAGATGTAGAAGGGGCAGATGTTATGTTAATAGTGGAAGAGGCCTGCTGTTGTGTGGAGAAGTTAATTGCGGTGGTTTTGATGCCCCTCAGCACCCCTGCACTCATAGCCATGTGTGCATTTTGTGCCTGCCACTGCTGCATGACTTCCTGGTGGTGTTCCCTCTACAGCCTTTGATTTTCCCCCATGAGAGTGATGATTTGGCCCATCCTGTCTTGGGAACTTTCGTAAGCTCCAGTGACTTGGGAGATGGTTTCCTGGTCAGTTGTGTCCCTTTGAGGCCCCATCCTCTGACACACAACATCCCTCCCACACACTCTAGCCCCATGCGCCTATGTCCCTGGCACAGTGTGCCCACTCCCAGTGGTTGCAGGTCCATCATTGTCAGGGATGGCAAGGCTAGACTCAGGTACCTGTACTGTGGGGCACACAATAGATTGAACAGTCCTTGGGTCACAGGTTTAGGGGCAAATGGTTGCCTATGAAGTTGATGTAACAGTGTTGGGAGGTTTTGATGTGGGCACGGTGAGGCTGAGAGTCATTGACTGACCAGTTTTCCCAGATGGGCCGGTTGTTCTTCAGTGTACAGACATCCAAAGGAGTTGTCCTCACTGGGGCCTTCATCCTGAGGGAGACTGACAGTCTCAGGTACCCTCTTATGGTGGCAAGGTTACCTATGGAGGGATTGAGACACAGAGTTCAGGTAAGAAAATGTGTTTGGTTGCTTTTTTGTGTGATGCAGAGATGCAGATGCAGATGACAAGTGGCTTGTCATCAATCCATGCAATGACATTGACTGCTGCGGCACAGCATACCTTAGTTGTACATACGAGTCTGTGACTTGTTTCCCTTACTCCATATTGTGAAAGGTCATACTAATTGGGTATACATTTTAGTGCAGATGCAATCTGATGATGTATGATATGTGACATGTCTGTTCGTCTATTTTACCTAGTGTAGAGACAGGCTTGCCAGATGTCACACATGGAAGCTGCACAATGCACAATGTGAGTATCCAGAGGTAATTGTCCTGCAAGTATGTGTTGTACATGTGCATCAACTCCACCATCTTCATTTCAACCCAGGACTTCCTATTTCTAGATTGGTATCTGTGATCTGTGGTCATTGAGAATGGTCACCGAGCTGTATATGTGTTTTGCTTCCATTGTTGTTGTGGGTGTGCCCTTGCAGTGCTGGCATTGCCATGTGCTGGTCCTCACTAGAATAATTTAGATAATGTAGCCAGTACTTTGGTTATACGTGCATAACATGTGATGTGCACTATCCAGGTTTTCACAATGATGAGTTGGTGCATTCTGGAAGTCGTAGTGATCTGATAAGCCTGTAGTTAATGTGCCATTTTCAAGTGCTATGAGGGCAGTTAGGCTGAGTGAAAAGTTGGCATGCAAGAGAGATGCATTTGGTGATTAGGTGAGAGGTGTAGTGGCTACATTAGTTAATTAGGGAGGGTTTAAGTGGTGAGGAAGCATGCAGGACTAGTCAATTGTGTGACATGAATGGTGTGGGTACTGATGACGCAGAAAAGGAAGGACTAACAAATATTCATGTATCATGTAACCAAAATCATATAAGGTAGTGTGATTTTAGCAAAGAAAAATAATGTACGTGGGAAATTGTGCCCACGGGGTAGTTTGCCATTATTATAAACAAGCTTAATTATTCATGAAGAATTGACAAATTTAGTAATCCGTCTTAATTGCAAATGTATTCTATGATTTTCTTGTTGAAACTGTTATATGCTTAGCTTAAATTTAGCAGAGGCTTTGGCCTAGTTGCCTGGTCTCAAATTTAACTGCGTGGTTTTCACTTGTATTAACAAAGACATATTATTTTACTTTAAGGTTGTGTTTTTCCAGTAGAGTTGACTAATACACTTATCTCAAGGTTTCGTGCTAGGCTAGTTTCATCCCTTTTGATGCAAGGTCAGCTCCTGCAGGTGCAGACAATAAAGGCACTAAGATAAAATTAATTGGCAAACTTTGTTGCAACTTGTGTTCCAAGGCTCCAAGGACAATGTATGCATAAATGAGTACTAGGAGAAAGACACTATTCATTGGTCAAATTGAAGCCACCCTATGAACCCTCCAATGGAAGACCCTGAAGAATTTGGAATGTTTCTTACTTAAACCCACCGGACAAAGAGAAGTCAGCCATTTTCTTTGATGCCATTTTGAAGCCTGATTCAAGAAGCCATCTTGAACGACCCTCTGATGCCTTTTCCCTGTCGCAGAGAAAGAGACTTTAAAGAATTCTCACCCTAGAGACTTTTAACTTTAATCTTGCCCCGTCTTGCCCATACAGTAACTTTGCCCCATTCTCCTTGCTGCTGTAAGGAAACTTGCTTTAACTTTGCCCCCTTGAAAATCTGCCCCATGCTGATCGAACTGTTACCTGAAGGATGAAGACTTTTCTTGAATGCTGATTGTATTTGGTAAATATGAAAGGATAATTGTATTACGCATTGTGTTTTCCTTCCTAGGTACCAACTGCTTATTTTGATAGGGCCCAAGCTAGGAGTTTTCTAAATTTGTGTTAACTAAATTCGTTTTGCATGAAGCCCCACATGCCAATGCTAATTAGAGGTTAGTTGAGGTATTCACTTGATGCACCATGCTAAATTGAAATCTTGTTATGCTGACCGATGTATGCAATTAGTCAAATTCAGTTGCTTATATTAGTGATTCGTATTGCTATAACCGAGTGTATTATAATCCAGATTTTGCGTAGATTGCGTTTCTTCCGCCGCTATGGACAGATAGTAATGTTCGTATATGTATACCATTTGATTTTGAGACTCACTTATATCATGCTAGCTTTGTTAATATAGAGAAATAAATTCATTAACTTCTAATAAACTGGTGTGGTTACTCATGACCGAAAGGTCATGGTGCGTCAAAATACTGATTGTTATTGATTCTTAATGTGTTGTTTGATCTATTAATTTAGTATTGGGTATTGATTATAATGATTATTGATCATGGATTTGAAAGATCCGACTATATTTGGATGATGACAACCCAACTCGGTTAAAAGGTTCACCGACCTCCGGCGTGTCCAAGTACAAGTAATTTATAAAGACTGGATGCGCTATCAGTACTTACCAGACTCCAGTCTCTCAGGTATTCCAGTCAGGGCCCCAGGATGCAGTATGTGCAAAACCTCCTCCTCCCAAGATGTGAACTGTGGGGGATGATGTGGGGGCCCACCGCCAGTCTTCTGCAAGGCTATCTGCTGCCTGGATGCCATGGAATGCACCTTCCTTCGTAAGTAGTTCCACCTCTTCCTGATGTCATCCCTGGTGTGTGGATGGCTACCTACAGAATTGACCCTGTTGACTATCCTTTACCACAGCTCCATTTTCCTGGCAATAGATATTTGTTGGACCTGTGCTCCAAACAGATATGGCTCTACCATGACAATTTCATCCACGATGACCCTCAACTCGTCATCAGTGAAACATGGGTGTTTTGTGGGGACATGGCAGTGGTTGTGTTGTCAGTGTGTGGGGGTGTTGTGAATGTAAGGGTGCAGTGTTGGGTAATTGATGAAATGTGGATGCTGCAATGTGAGTTGGAGATTGTAGTTGCTGCAATGTGAGTTGGAGACTGTAGTTGCGGAATATGTGATGTGTGTATTTTGATAGTTGTGCTGATGTGGGGTGTGTGCTGAGTGAGATGTGTATGTGTGCCTATTGTGACCAAGTAGAAGTCATTGCAGATTTGTCTTCTTACTGAATGTGGGTGGCATTTTGTTTTCAAAGGATTGTGAGGTGTGTAGGGGTGTGTTGTATAGTCTCAGTGGATGTGAGTGGTGTTCTGTTTCAAAGGATTGTGGGGTGTGTAGGGGTGTGTTATATAGTGCAATGAGTAGGTGTGTCAGGTGTGTGGATGTGTGTCAGGTGTAGGGTACTCAAAATATCCAATGTGTTGTGGTGTTCTGACAGAAGTGGATTGTGACTGCTACAGTTTGCAATAGCAATGGTTTTCCGCCATGGAAGAACCGCTGTAGTGATTTGTAGATCGTAATATGATGGGTGGATTATTGTCGAGCTGGTGGTGATGGTGGTGGGATTGCCTCTTTTCCGTCCTCCATTGTCCTGGCGGTTTCGGAAATTTCTCTGTTTTTTGGCAGTCTTAACAGTGTGAGTCATAATACGGCGGTCGGATTTCCATCAACATGGTCATCCGCACATGGTCCACCACAGCAGTCTTGCCAAAAGACCGCCAAACTTGTAATGAGGCCCTTGGTTTCCATTCAGACACAATGCCAGTTCAAGATGCCCACCCAGACCTACAAGGCATTGCACTATCAGGGAGCCATCTACCTCACCTACCATCTACACTTTGACAACCAATCATTAACCTCCGCTCAGCACACATAGAAAGAGGAAACAACCGAGGAAAAATAAACATATATCTCTTCATTATGCCTCTCCCTGGGGTGGTGTATCTTTTTTGGCACATTCCTAGGATTACCAGTTTTTGTAAATCCGGAATGCATAAAAATCCATGGATGCTGCATGGGAACACCCAGGCAACATCCATAGAAAAGCCTCCCTGACACAAAGTAATCTAACACAGTGATTTGCACTGCGTTACATTACTTGAGATTCATGAAGCCATGCAGGGCCACGCAAGGTGGCCTTGTGTGGCTTCATAAATCTCACCTAAGGTTTGCGATGCTCTTGTACCACTTTGCATGTAAATATGTAAGGGAAACAGTAGTTTCAAGCTAAGATATACCCAATGGAATATATCTAAGTGTGTTGCCTGCCGATCTTGGCTGGGGTCTAGACAAGGCTTTTTATAGCACTGACTACATGCCTCTGTTTATAAGCTCCCCATATAGTGGGGAAAATATGAGTAGGTTATAAGACCTTTTTGTTTGTTCATTTGGCAGTAGTTGAGGGCCCACTAGCAATGATGTTTGGGGATTGGCACATATTTTCCCTTAATAGACTTTGATCTAAGAGCACAAAAAAGAAAAAAAAGAAAAGAGGGGAAGAAGGTAGAATAGAACGATGGAAAACAGTGCCAAAGGGAGATTGCAAGGATGAGAAAACAACCTGCAAGAGTAAGATAAGGCAGGGAGTGCCTGGTAGTGAATTAAGAAGGCTTGAAGTGGACACAAAACTACACAGCCTTGGTATTTGGCACCCCAATCTCCAATAGCACCAACCACAAGCTTCTAAGCCACACGTGACCCAGCTCTTATTCTTTTACAAATTAGTCACAGTATTTACCACTGGTGTTTCAGGGCTTCAGGATGCTATATTCGTTTTGGAAAGCAGAGTTGCAAGTTTTGTAAAATTGCTCCTTAACTGTGGCAAAAGTGACTTGCTCCAGGTGGTGGTAAAGGTATTGGAAATTAAATATAATATAAATAGTAATCACACTCAATAAACTCAATATCCATCTGAGATAAATGATTTGCAAAGGCCTGATTTAGAGGATGGGTATATGAAAGAAAACACCAAAATGCATTATGTGACTCAAAGTGACCCCAAAAATGTCTTCTGATGTCTCCACATGCACAAAATGTTCTATGAAGTAATAATAGAAGGTTGGCTCCCAAAAAATATTCACAGCTGTCCTTGCGATGTGCATAGATTCTAAAGTGGGAATTCAGTGACCAGCATGATGGAACTTTCCTACATCATTAGGGCATGCCCATTCCTTGCTGGATCTAGATAACTCACTGAATATGCATACCATGGAAGGTAGCAGTGACACTTGTCCAGATCCCAGGACCTCTTGAGGCAGGAGCATGAAGCACATCAGTGAAACTACAGGGACACCTCTACACATGAGCATTGACAAGGTCAACAGTTCTATACTTGGAAAACTAATGTGATAGTTATTATTTTTCTTTTTTTATTGCAAGCATATGCCACAAAAATATAAAGAAAGTGAAACCTGCTACTCATATATGTCAGAAATTGGGCTGTTGGTTGAGGTTGGCATGTGAGACCTTCTCCCCAAAGACAGTCCTTGTCAGGATAAACCACAAAAGGTCACTAAATTAACATCTGCTTTACCTTCTGGTAGCTTCTCACAAAAGCAGTCAGACTTAACTTAGAGGCAATGTGTAAAGTACTAATGTAGCACTAAAACTATAATAAAGTGAAAGCACAACACAAGAAAAATGGCAGACCAATTAAAAAGAAATAGAGTCAAATTTAATATGTTTTTGATACATAAAATGTCAAATTTTCATTCAACAGAAACAGTGATAGGCAGTTTTCAAGGTTTCTGGAAAGAGTAGCACCTAAAAGCACAAAGCGTCACTTGCAGTTATGGGGGTGTACAAGAACAGGGAAAAGACACAAGTTCAAACCAACCAAAATGGAAGGTAGGCCAGATTCAGGCACTCAGTGATACCTACTAAAAAGGTTGCCAGAACAGTCCAGTTTGTGGTGGAGGAGAACGCAATGAGCAGGGAGAGCATTGTGGATGGCCACTACTGTAGCAGGAAGTGCAGGCCAGGCATTGCTGACTGTCGGCACATTAGCATGAATATCCTGTCAAGCTAAACCGTTGGTCTTTGTTGGAGATTTGCATAGGTGGTGACTGCAGCTGTCAATGCTGTGGTGTGAAGTGCAGATCTTGCCTTGCTGGCTATCACTATAGTATGAGGAGTCGGGTTCACCCGAGCTTTACATTGTTGGTTGGTGCAAGCAGCAAGATCTTGGCACAAACGGGTCCGTTCAAAGTAGTGAAGAACCTTAAACTTTAGGATTTGTCCTTTTCTTCAAGGAGGTGTTCAACTGATGCCACACTAAATGTTCAGGACCTAACGGGCACTTCTTGGGGATCAGACACTCACTCCTGCAGAGGCCAGTGCGGCTCAGGTAGGTTCAGTTGCAGCTCTAGGCAGGTCCAGTGCAGAAGGTCAGCTGGATAGTCGCAGGGACTTCCATGAGTGTGCTTGGAGTCACTTTGGCCTGAGATAAAAGATGCAGGTCCAGTCTTCATTCTAATCAAGCAGGGAAGGCCTCAAACAGCAGATCAGAAGGGAGTCCTTCTTCTATAGTGGGTACAACTCCAGGAATGTACTAGAGAAGCCTGAGGGTCCCTTTTTTACCGGATGCTCACTTTAGAGTGAGGAGAACCTTCTTGAGTTTCTCCCTCAGAGATGTCTGGAATTTCCAGGATCCATGCCCTATTCCCACTCTGTCAGGGGGCACAAAAGGCTAGTGTGAAGTCCTTTGTGTGTGAGCAGGGCTAGAGCCTTTGACATGCAAGTGTAGTAGGTGGCAGCTCTGTCGCCCATTAAGCCAGGATGGGCCATCTTGGCAACACCAAGGCCCTCTATTGTGATGCTGTTTGGGTGAAATACACAAAGGCCAAGTACACCCAGATCCATGAAAAGGTTTCAGGTACCAAATAGTTAGGACAAGAAAATGTCTATGTTTAAAAGCATTTAAAACAGTGATGGATGGAATGCTTGCATTTATCTCAGCCACCAGTAATCACTCGGGTCGCATCCCAATCCATTGTTATCCTGCACACCACGCCACCTCAGTTTGGGCCCAGCTATATGAAAATCAGTCTTTACCCTGCTCCAGTAGGAACAGTCCAGCCTGAACTGCCAAGCCAGGTCCTCCCTGAACCAGAACACAAGCAACCCAGAACCGGTTTCAACCTAATTTTGGGCTCATCAGCTGGGTACTACCTGGTTCCTGTGACACAGTATGCATAGGACCCAATCCTGGCCATACCTGTCCCACTTAGGACAACACAATAAGTATACAAATGGATGGATGGAATGCTTGAAATAATCTTAGCCACTGGTAATCACTGTGGCAGCATTCCAATCCATCATTATTCTGCACACCATGCCACTTCTGCTTGGAACCAGCTACATGCAAATCAGTTTTGACCCTACTCCTGTAGGAACAGTTTAGGCCAAACTGCCAAGCCAGGTCCTCCCTGAACCGGAACACAAGCGATGAAGGCAAAAAGTTTGTGGGTGACCTTACAGAGAGGGCCTAGTCCAACAAATGTTTGTCTGGATTATATGCAGACATTTAGGCCCTCATTCTGACCTTGGCGGGCGGCAGAGGCCGCCCGCCAAAGTCCCGCCGTCAGATTACCGTTCCGCGGTCGAAAGACCGCGGCGGTAATTCTGACTTTCCCGCTGGGCTGGCGGGCGGTCGCCTTCAGACCGCCCGCCAGCCCAGCGGGAAAGAGGCTTCCACGATGAAGCCGGCTCGGAATCGAGCCGGCGGAGTGGAAGCTGTGCGACGGGTGCAGTTGCCCCCGTCGCGTATTTCACTGTCTGCACAGCAGACAGTGAAATACTTGTAGGGGCCCTCTTACGGGGGCCCCTGCAATGCCCATGCCAGTGGCATGGGCACTGCAGGGGCCCCCAGGGGCCCGCGACCCCCCCTACCGCCATCGGACTGCCGGGATCTGGATGGCGGTGGGGGGGTCGGAATCCCCGCGGCGGTGCAGCAAGCTGCGCCGCCGCGGAGGATTCAATGGGGCGGCGGTACACTGGCGGGACCCCGCCAGTGGTGCCGGTCCGACTGCGGCTTTACCGCCGCGGTCGGAATCCCCATTGGAGCACCGCCGGCCTGTTGGCGGTGCTCCCGCGGTCCTCCGCCCTGGCGGTCAAAGACCGCCAGGGTCAGAATGACCACCTTAATTTGGTATCACGAAAAAAACCTCATCAGTCAACTTTACCAGGTGCATAGCATAGTAATTTGATGGTTATTGAACTTAAATTGCTTAAAGAGAGAAATTATAATTGGTGATAGCACCCTCGTATGAGGGGATGCTCGAGGAGTCCCACCCATGCTCCCCTCCAAAGGGTATCTCTATGGGGTGCACTGAATCTGCTTTACCTCTTTTTGGGAGCACAATTAGTGCATATCTCAGTAGCTATTTGCCCCTATGCCCAAGGCATTCACTCATTTGTGTAGGTCGACACATTTTGTACTGGCACAATCCATCTTCTAAATAGAATCACTCACGCATTTGCATTCCCTTCTGCAAAACAAAAGAGCACCTTGGGTTGAAAGAGGACAGTGCAAACTCCTGTTGTACCTGCTTCTTGCGGGGCATTGCGGAAAACTACTACTGATGCTCTTATTGGCAGAGATATAAGAATAAATGTATGACATTCCAGTGATGGGTAACTGAAATGATGAATGGGGTAAATCACAAACACTGCAAATATCCACTAAGATTTGGACCTCTACAGTGGAGGGGAGGAAACAAGCAGGAGATGGAATATCACTGCAGTTCCATCAACTAACAAGCATGATTCTAGACAAAATGGTGTAGGCTACTCAGGAGTATCATTTAAAATGTGTTTTTATAGAAAGTGAAGTGACAAGCTCTGAAATAGCTGAGAAGGCGAATGAGTACTAAACACTGACCTCTAATAAAATATTGAAATTACACTTGTTTGCTCATGATGCCACTACTACTACAACTAAAAGAGTTATTGCTGTTAATATTTCCACAACTATTATTTCTACTACTACAAGTAGTCGATACAATACGTCATTACTACTAGTACTACTAACAATATATGCATGGAAAAACTTTCCAACAGAATCAGTGGATGCAAAAATAGAAGAGTGGATGGTATGGAGACAACAGGGCAATGCGGCTGAACATGCTTTGGTAGTGCTTGGGACAACGTTGGGTTATTTTTGTAAACATTGTGTAAAATGACAGGCTCAGTGGTTATGGCCATCATCCAAGAGTTTCCAGGGGTTGCAGCTGTGGCCCCTGTCTTGCCCCCTGAAGCTCTTGGCACTGCCTTTTTGCGAATCCTGGCCTCAGAGTTGGAAAGATTGGTGCCAAGAACACAGGGACAGTTCTGAATTCATTTTTCCTACCCATTTATCATTATAAGAACAGTGAATGCAATTCTATTATTCATTAAGAGTGCAATAAAAGACAGAAGGCACTTAGTTGGAACAGAGAGAGTGTGTGAGTGTGTTTTTGTATGTGTGAGCATGTGTGTGTGAATGAAAGTGAGTGAGAGTCAGTGACAGACTGAGATATATTGTATGAGACTCAGGGGCATTTTTACAAGCCCCTTGCACCACCGCAGCATCATTTTAGTTTATGCTAATGCGGTGCTAAGATGGCTTTTCTGCCACACCATATTTACAAAGTGGTGCAATGCTTGCATTGTGCCACTTTGTAAATCCTTGAGCCACATTATGCCTGCATCAGGCATTATGAATGCAAGGGGGGGTATTCCCATGCAGGGAGGCCTGAAAAAATGGTGCAGAGAAATTTACAACATTTCACTGTGACACTTTTTCTGTCATTTTTAATGCCTGCTCAGAGCAGGCTTTAAAATGAAGTACCTAATATATTCAATGGGCCTCCCTGTGCTTTGCTGCATCAGTGTCAAAATGTTGAGGCTAGTGTAGCAAAGCTCCACAATAGCGTCAATATGTTGATGCTATTGTGCTAATGACCACCATGGTGCGCCGTATTGTAAATACGGCACAGCCCTGGTGTCGTTAGGTGCCGTTAGGGGCCGCAGGAAAAGTGGCATATCATCTATGATGCACCACTTTCCTGTAATTATGCTACTGAGTTTCATTAAGTATGAGTAAATGAGAATGAATAAGTGAGATTAAGAATGATTGCAAATGAGTGAGTGAGAGTGTAAGGAGGTGTGAGAGAGAGTGAGTGAGAGTAAATGGATGAGAGTGAGTGTGAGTGAGTGAATATGAGTGGGAACAAGAATGTGAGTTGATGCTTACAAGTTTGTTGTTGGCCCTGGCATACTGACTATGGTAAATCTCAAAACCTGTGACTAAACACCAGCCTGGCACACCAAGGGTAATTGGTGACCTAGAGGGCACTAATGGTAAAATACTGGCATACTAGAGGTAGTCCATGGCATAAAGGTCTCCCATGAAAAAATACCTGTATGATTGAGAAATTCTTGGAATGTGAACAGCAGTGTGCAAAATGCTGATACTAGCACACTGGAGGTAATTCTTGGCATAAAGGTGGACAACATGCCATATTGGAGGGTGGCAACCATGACAAAATGCTGGTCCTAATATACTTAGGTACTTAAGGAACTTCAGAGATGAAAATTGTGATGTAAGGATCATGTCACGTGCCTTCCTTGAAAAAATCTGGGTCAAAGTTCGTATAATGTTAATTCCTTGAAGTCAATAAGGTCAAATGATATGTGAAGTCACTTCTGCTGTCCCTGGCATTTTGGTGAATCACAACCATGTTCTTTTCTGAAGTGCAGTTCTACTTTATTCTGACTTAGAATGTAACTTTAACGTACATTTGTACTGCATTCTCTAACCCTATTCCGCATGGTAAGCATTGTGTGGGTGACACCATAGTACAGTCTCAATGCCTATTGAATTCACATGTGAGACTGTGAAGAAAGGTGGCATGTATAATGTGTTTTGTATGCAGAGAAATGCACACATTTCTACTGAGGTTTGCACTAACTCCTCACCCACCCAGTCACAGAATCCCCGAACAGTTATCAAGAAGTTATGGGGGTCATTATGACCTCGGCGGTCGGCGGTAATGTGGCGGCTGTACCGCCAACAGGCTGGAGGTACATACTGCCACATTATGACATTGGTGGGTTGGACTGACATGGCAGAAGCAGCCACCGGGCTGGAGATAAAAATCTCCAGCCGGACGGTTGTTATTGAACCGCCTCAGGCATGTTGACCCTGCCTACCGCCATGGTTTTTGTGGCATTTGTAACGCCATGAAAACCAAGGCAGTAGGCCCTATCAGTGACAGGGAATTCCTTCCCTGTCACTGATAGGAGGCGCCTCCCCCCAAGAACTTCCCAGACAACCCACCCCTCCTTCTTCCATACTCCCCGTTCCAATCCCTACCCCCACTACACACACAAATGCACACACGCAGATACACACCCACTCACACAGGCATACACTCATTCATACACGCATGTATCCATTCATTGATGCACACATCCGCACCACATTCACACTGACTCGCAGACAAGCATTCACATATCCATACTTACACGCATTCTCATACATGCTTACACGCACACAAACAACACTACACATATATTCGCATTCACGCACACACTCTCACACTCATGCACACACACCCCCCACTACACACACAACACCCCGCCCCCCATCCCTGTTGGAAACCCGACTTACCTGAATCCAGGGGGACTTCTGGCAGGGGACAGGGCGCTGCTACCACCAGCAGCGCCTGCAAGCAGAACACCGTCAGGCAGTGTGCTGCTGGTGGTAGCAGCTCCCCCTTAACGCCATCTGCCAGCATAGCCACAACCGGATTTCCACCCTTCTTTTGGCAGAAATCCAACAGCGGTCATAATTTCGCAGATGGCTTTTAGCAGCAGCGAGGGTGTTTTGGTGGCCGTCGCCGCGGCGGTAGGCGGTACTTACCACCAATGTCATTATGTAGGCCTATGTCTTTTGCTGACAATCAACTTTATCAGAAAAATAACTGGTGACCTTGTGGAGGCCACCCTCTCCTCTATTATTCAGTAATTCTAAGTAAACAATATTACATTATGGAGAGCCATATATATGATGTTTTACCATCTATCTGTAAAAACATGTTAGAATTGTACTTTCTCCTCATGTTAGCTTGTGACTCAATATGTACTTAGTAATTTTATCTTCTCCTTGTCCAAGGACCTAGGTAGAGCAGTGGTCTTCAAACCATATGGCTGGTCCATCTTTGATGATGGAAGTGATGTCTAGGGGGCATGAAGCTTTGGCAAAAAGAGGAATATTTGCCATTTTCAGCAGTGTTGTCATTTGAGGGCAGGGAGGGACCAACATGTTTTACTCAAATGAAACTCCACATAATACATTAAAACATCATTGGGTTAGAGATATAGAGGGTCATTATGACCCTGGCAGCCAGAGATAATGTGGCGGTAGTACCACCAACAGGCTGGCGGTACTGATCGCCACATTATGAAATTGGTGGGTTGGCTGACGCCAACCCACCTGTGTACCACTCCGACTGCCATGGCAGTAGCAGCCGCCAGGCTGGAGATAACAATCTTCAGCCCCGTGGCCGCTATTGTATCGCCGGCAGTATCATGACCCTGTCTACCGCCATGGTTTCCATGGTGTTCGTAACGCCACAAAAACCATGGCAGTAGGCCCTACCAGTGACAGGGAACTCCTTCCCTGTCACTGATAGGAGGCCCCCTTCCCCAACACTCCCAAGACACCTCCCACCCCCTTCATCCATGCTCCCCTCCTTTCCAACCTCTCCCCTTACATACACACACACACACGCAGACACACACTCATTCACACAGACATACACGCATGCATTCATTCATTCACACACACATCTACACTTATTCGCAGACACCCATTTTCATACATACACGCACTCACACACATGCAAACATGCATGCAAACAACACTAAACACACACTCACATTCATGCACACACTCACACATACATGCACACACCCCCCCCCACACACACAAAATACCCCCTACCCCTCTCCCCTGTCAGAAACCTGGCTTATCTGTATCAAGTGGGTCTTCCGGCAGGGGACGGGGCGGGGCGCTGCTACCTCCAGCAGTGCACCGCCAGGCCATATTATTTTTCATAATATGGCAGGCAGCGGTCTACTGGCGTGGCACTGCTGGTGGTAGCAGCGCCACCTTACCACCATCCGCCAGTATAGCCACAGCTGGATTTCCGCCCTTCTTGTGGCGGAAATCTGGCTGTGGTCATAATTTGATGAACGGATGGTAGCTGCGGCTATGGTCTTTTGGCGGCCGTCACCGCAGCGGTAGGCAGTATTTACAGCCATTAGTGTATTGAGGGCCATTGTCCGCATGCAAAAGCTTGACATACATAGACTGGTATTTGAGGGAGATTTGAATTTAAAATGTGGGTCTATTTCATTTCAGACACTGTACGAAAGTGCCTCTTTTGATATGGTTAGCCCCTCACTTTCTGCCTCATATTTGATGTAGTTTCAAAAGTTGTAGTGCCCAGGGTCCTGCTAAATAGGTTCCCTGGGCCAGATCTCTTTCCCAAAAATGTTGTGATGCATTGGCACAATTGGCAAAACCTCTAGCTGCCATGATAATTCCCTAGAAAATGGTACTTAGGTACCCAAGACATAGGGTACTAAGGGGAGGCCCATGAGGGCAGCAGCACAGATTGAGCCACCTTCATGGACCATGCATCCAAGTGCACCCAGCACTGCCATTGCAAGCTGAGTGTCCTGGTGCAATCCTAAAATGCAAACTTTACATGGAACACAGCCTGTGTGACCTCTCCACTACATACTACATGCAATATAGGTAAGTCACTCCTTTGGCAGGCCTTCTAGCCCAAATGCAGGGTGCACTATAATGCATGTGTGAGCATAGGTGCATGAGGAATATGTCCCTACTCTGTCCTTGCCAAACCTGGGACATAGTAAGTGTAAAGAGCAGCCATTTTAAATGCATGTGCTGGATACTGGTCAGTATGAGTTTTACAGCTACATGATGGCTACTCTGAACCCTGGGTTGTTTGGTATCAAACAACTCAGAACAATAAATCAAAACTGCATTGGATTTATTGTAAAATGTACACAGGGGCTACCTTAAGGTGACCCCTGCAAACGCTAATTAACCCTGGCATTGTTGCCGGCTAGTCACAACCAGCCAGCTACCACCAGACAAGATTCTGGATCCCTGGGGTGATGAACTTTGCTCTCTGGGACCAGAAAACAAAGCCCTTTCTGAGCAAAGGTGTTACACCTCCTCCCCAGGAATGTTCACTGCCCTAACTTTGAGCTTCAAATGGCTTGCCATCCTTGAACTCAAACCCCAACCTGATCTGCAAATCAGATTCAATGGACACAAGAAGGACAGCAACAAAGAAGACACAAGGCTCGAGATCTGAAGTCCTGCTACCCCAAGAAAAAGACACCAATCCCTGCCTGCTGCACTCAGGACTCAACTATCACAGCTGTGGGGTTGACTGGACATCTGATGGACTCTAAGAACCTTCATCCTTCTAAAAATTGCCAAGGACCTCCCTCTAGAGTGAAGGCATCACTTCCTGCAAGCCAGAAGCAGAAACCAGTGAAGTCAAGTGCACTGACCAGCCACTGACCAAGGAACAGACATAGCAGTAGGATCAAATTCCACAGAATAGACCCAGAGGACAAACCTCACAAGTGTGCCAAGTTTGGTGGCACTGCACTCTCCAGTTGCTGAACCGTGCAATAACCTGGAGTACTGGACCCCTAACATCAGATACCCAAAAACAAATTCCACTCCAGACTCTCCAAGGACCAGAAGCAAGCACTAGTCAAGGGTATTTAGGACACGCAAGAACCACCCCTAGAGTGGCCCTGCTGACCTGTAAACTACCCTCCAAGTGATCTGCCTCCTGGTTCCAAGGGTACCTTGGCCCACAGCTCTTGTCTGACCTATCTGCTCTGCGCCCAGCCTCCCTAAGCCCTGCACGGGGGAACAAGCTGTGCTCTAAGAGTTCCCCATCCCTTGCAACCTCCATATTCCAGGAGGACCCATCAGGCTCAACTTGAAGTCCACCTATGCAGTGCATTTCAAAGTGGTACCCCTCTCCACCCCTCCACCAGCTGCAAGACTTTCAGCAGCTGCTCCCACTTGAAATGGGAATTGCCTGAACTTCTCCAGCTGGCCTACAGGACCCCCCAAATGACTTCGACCTAAAAACAGAAGGAGACATTGCTTAACGCATTGCCTGATTTTATCTGCATTTTTAAAGTTTTCTCCAATTGATTCCTATGATGCTTAATGACACACAAAACGAATGTTAAACTTTGAAAAATCATAACTTAAAAAGTACTTACCCAATTTTGATGATCTCAGTTTTAACAATTTTATAAAAAATCTGAAGTATTTTTGTAAATTGGTCTTGAGTTTATCTTTTGAGTGTGTTTCCACATTCATTGATACTGTGAATCCAACAAATGCTTAGCACTTCTCCAAGATTGGTCTCATTATTTGACCAAGCTACTACAAAAATGAAAGCATTGCATGGTCTAGTTTTTACCTCTGTAAACCAAAGTGGGGTTTCTTTGACTCACTGCACAGTGCACATCATTTTTATACACTATATAGAGAGCTAGCCCCCTACAGACACCAGTGAGAAAAGGTTATTCTCTTGCTTTATTTATTTACTAGATTCACTATTTTGGATTGTCCACAAGATATGGATTGTGGTGCAACTCTTTCAAAACATATTTATTGTGATAACCTATGAGTACCAACACTTTGCTCTGCAACTTAGATGTTGAAAAGCATTGTGTTCATAACATTCATTTATCTACCCCTTTATTGACTCATAGTAGGAAGAACCAGGGGACGCATAATCTACCTCTGTCTTCCTTCTAGGTACCCTTAGAACTACCTTTACAACACATGGTCTCAGATATTTTAAGGGAGCAGCAAGGACAGAAAGTAAGTTTAGTTTTACAAGAAATGCTTACTTTCTGTACTTTACGCTTGATGCTCTTCCCCTAGCGCTTCAGTAGCAAACAGGAAGGTGTTGAGGAGTTGGATGTGGGAAAACTACCTCTCCTTATTTTTGCTGGAAGCTGTAGCCATCTCACTGCGGTGGAGACAAACAATTTAGAACTTTCATAGAATCATCAAATGCACTTGATGCTCATCAGACAACTTTCAGTTGACTTCATGATAGAGGCTAATGTTGGCAGAGGGATCACCCAGATCCATCTTGACATATCAGCATTAATTGCTATGATTCACTACCCTAGTCTGCTTGACAGACTGGGATTGCTTTTTCCTGCTGGGATTACAAACTCAGCCTGGATCGGTTCGGATTATTCTACAATAATCATCATCAGTATGATAACCTACCTTTCATAACTTCAAATAATTGTCTGATAAATTGTGTTTAGCAAAACTGCAGGTCTTAGCTCCACACCTGCTTAACATTTATATTAAGCCTCTGGCCAAGCTTATCTGCAAACACGATTTATGCTTCTTACATGTATACCAATGACACACAACTTGTCCCCTGAATGGATGGTGAAGTTTCATTGGATACATCTTTTGAATATCGTTTGAGGCTAAAGTGGATGAACAGTCACTGACTGAGATTTTATTTATCTCACAAGCAGACTTACACTGAATTATTTTCCTAATTGGGAGCCAGTGCAGTTGTTTGAGATAGTGATGAACAGGGTCAAACATTCTTATGTTAAACAATAATCTGGTCTTATTATTGTGTGGTCTTTGCAAGCAAGCTACTCCTTTCATAGGCAAACCCCAAAATACTGAGTTATCCTCATCTAATATTGATTGGATGTAGTCACTAGCATTTGTGTCTCTGTGTGAGAAGGAAAGAAATGGGAAAATGCTGTCCAAAGCTTTCAGGTGAAAAAGAGTAAGAGACAGATAGTTTTGGACACCCACCTAAAAAGGTAAGGGAAAATGCACTGTCTTACCTACCATCTTTACAGTAGAAGGTCTGATGTTCAGAGTTTAGTAGATTGAACTTTAAAAGATGAATCACTATCCATTTTTTATTAGCTCCTAGGGCAAAATGTAAATAGGAATTGAGTCAGTACAGGGCTTGAAAAATCCACTCGACCACTCTTGCATTGGCAAGTCTTATTTGAACAGGTTGAGCTATGTTTTCTCCTCCCTTCTGGTGAGTTGAAACTGAACAGGTGTTCTGTTCAGTTAAAAAGAGGAGGGGCAATAAAAGATGCCTTTAAATCGTGTTTTTATGTCACATTTGCTCTGTGTTCACAGACAGAGGTCAAAAGTCAGTTTTTCTTACAATTAATTTTCCTTCTGACTGCAGAGCTCCAGGGCTTTGTAAGGTGAACTGTATGACCTGCTGCTTAGAATGTAAAATAAAAGGATATAGGGTGTCAAGTTTTTCATAACACACAACATTTCAATAACTAAGTTAACTGTCCAATCATTTCAAAATATATTTCAGTAGTTGTGAAAGCCCTTTTTGTATTTGTGTGCTGAAAAAATATTTGAATAGGATGAAAAGAAACCAGAATACCTTACATGTGGATGTACAAAGGATATGTTTTCTGAAACTCAATTTTCAAAGATTGTTAATACACTGTATAGTTTTATCAGTAAAGCTGCAAGTTAGTGGAGAGGTTTTTGGACATTTCTTGGAAAGATGCTGTGTGTAGATGACAAAATGTTACCACATCATGGTTTAGTAATGATTTTATTAAAATTGAGTGTTTAAACAAACTGAGAAACACTCCTGCCCTGATGTCAATGTTGTTAGTAAACTAAAAGAAGTCCTAGGTTATGTGGGCTAGACCTCATGGGTATGTGGGTTAGAATCTTGTGATGCATGTAGCAAACTTTAGTCTACTTAATCAAACAAAGGAGTTTTTTTACTGCAGAAAGGCTGAGCTCACATATTTGAAGGTGCAATCTGATTTGAGAATTAAGAAAAAGGCGGCTCTGTAAACTATTTGCCTAGGATCACACAATTTGAGACCAGTTTATTGGCCAAGTACATTACACTTAAGTCGAGTAGATTATTTAAGTTACTCGACCTGCAGTTCTAGTAACTTTTTTATGATTTTCTGAGCCCTGTCAGAAAGATTGTTTGATAGAATAAATATGAACTGGGTATTGTCTTTTTAAACAAAAATGAGGGACAGGGAGATTAACGGTCCAGTGTATAGCCTCCCAAACCTACTCAATATAAATACAAGATACACTGTTCCCAAGAGAAAAAAGGAAGAAGATCACAGGGCAACCCTTATGCTAGAAGCAAGTGCCCTCACACATCCCACTGGATGTCATGCTTCATCATCAGGCAAGCTCCTCGTCAGTCCGGACCTCCAATGTCTGACGGGCAGCCCTGTAAGAGGGCTCTTTGCCAGGGATCTTTGCTCAGTAGCACTGTGCCTTGATGAAACAAAGGTAGATTGAACAATGCCCATCTACAGGCACTGCGGAAGTAAGGAGAGATAGGAAAATGAATAAAATTGCCTCAAAACCCGAACAGGACACCAAATTTTAATGAACGAGAGAGGGTGATGGCCAAGATAATAAAAACATATAAAGGAGAGTGGGGAACGTGCTAATGCTCAAACACTCTCAAAATACAAATGAAGGCAGGGGATAAGGGTCTTTCCTAAACCCCAGGGTTGCCCTGTAATCTTCTTCCTTTTTTCTCTTGGGAACAGTGTATCTTGTATTTATATTGTCTTTACAGAAAATATGCTTTGACATCAAACTTTTGCAAAAGAAAGGCTAAGGCATACAAGTGAAGCATAAACCACAGAGAGTATTTAAGAGAATCCTACAGCGAATGACCCATTGGAAAGACTTGGGTACAGAATGATAAGCCCCAGTGGAATTTCTTGAGATCTTCCTGACAGGAATGAGGCCAAAGATTCTAGATGTGGGAGTTATGATATTGAAGGCGGTGGAGAGGTCCAATAAGGAAAGGACCCCTCCAATTGTCTTGTTTACGATCATCTGGAGGCTCATTTGTGGTGTAATAACTGATTATTTCCCACAAAACTTTGCAGTTGAGATGAAACAGTCTGCTCTAATATTTTGGAGACCTATAACAGTAATGAAATAGACCTATAACGTGTTGCTTCATTAAGGTCTTGCCATCTTTTGTTGATAGTAGGTAAACTAATACTTCCTGAAAACTCTCAGGAAAGACTCCTGTGGAAAAACAGACATTTATTATGTTCTTGCCATGTAGCAACACTTGCTCTTTGATTGTTTTCTAGAGAAAACCTAACACTAGGTTGTCATAGGAAGCTGATGGACTACTATTCATTATCAGTTAAGCACAGTTGTCAGTAGTTAAAAGACTGAAAATGGCATAAAGGGTGATTGTGTTCTATAACGTTTTATCCAATCATTACTGGCTGAGGGTAAATGGGGGATGAGGTCTTCCCTAATCTTTGCATTTTGTTCTAAAAAAATATGAACAATGTCACTACTTGTTGCTGAGGAGTGAACAAGAGCATTCATTGTTTGAAAATGTTAATGTCTTTGGTAATATTTTGTGAGAAGGATATCTTAGAGTATAATGCTCTTTTTGCAGATCTACCTAGAAGGCACAAAGGTTTAATCTAATATGGTACAATAATGGTTATAAAATGAATTTAAGCTCTAGATGGCTAGATGGCATGGCATTGTGTAGCAAATAGTCCAAACTTGTCTTTTAGCCTTTGGGTCACTACTGAGATAATGCTGCTGGCTTGCCTTTAAACTGATTTATCTATACGTTTAACAGTCCTGGTAAGATCTTTCAAGAAGATAAAGAATACACTAGTGTTCAGACCAGGATAGTTTGGATGCAAGTTGGAATTAACCAGATGATGAACTGCAGAAATCAAGTCTAAGGAATGACCTACTTTAAGGTTTTGACCAATCACATGCTGTGATTGGTTCAACAGTTTCATAAGTGTAAAATCTAATGAATAGTGGTATTATTTGCAAGCATGGCTGAAATTGTAATCATGTTGGAGTAATTGTAGTCATTTCATTAGTTTTGCATGATCCTTTTGATGCAGAATTACCGTAAATGATGCAATTATGTCTGTTTGCATAGTTATGAGTTATTGTAGTGAAAAATACATTCTCAGCTCCATTTTGGATGATAAATGCTGGGCTAAGCTCTTCACGTAATTCTGTGCAATTTCGAGTAATTCTGCCGTAATTTCACATATTTGTGCTACAGCACATTATACAAGTTACACCCACCCTGAATTTGGTAGTTCTGCCCAAACTTTAAAGTCACCAAATACAAACAAGTTATCATAGCGAGTTTGCCCTAATTTCAGACATATGGCTTCAGCTCTGAGAATTTCTTACAATGGATCTCCATAATAAACGATTCATCACGGATACTACTACCCTAGATAACTCTCTCATTTACCTATATGCTTGCACTGTGGACTTTATTAAACAGCTAGCCTGAGATCTTCTAAGATGGGGCCAAAGGCTTCAGTACACCAGGTCTGTGTGATGAAGGTTAGCTGTAGATTTTCATTTGTAATAAGTGCATTCATTGGAAATCTGTTTGTCACAGTGGATCTGTTATTCAGGAACCCGCCTTTGAAACATGTTTAAAGAAAGGCTTATGGGTAGTTGATGAATGAAAGTTAGATGGAATAGATCTTAAAGGGTCTCCCAATGCTCATCTGTCAGGGGAGAACAGGAAGGGACTCCACAGGATCTACCAGGACCAGACAGCCCTTTTATTCTACAGGGCATTTCCCCAGTGGGCTGGTGCCCTTACTGCCAGTTTTGAAAGCCCAAGGATGCTTCTGCTCCCTCTGTCACTTTCCCCATCTCCACGATGTTAACTCCAGCAGGCATGGGAGGGGTTCAAGAGAAAGAAAGAAAGAGATGAAGGGAGGGAGAAAGGTAGAAAGAAAGTGAGAATCAGAGAAGGATAAAAGATAGAAAGAAGGGCAGAGGGAGATTGGATGGACGAAAGAGAGAGACTGCCCAAATAGACCAATTGAAGGTTTTTTTTTTAGCATGTTTTGCATTTTTTAGTGCCTGATTTATCTGACCCTAGAAAGAGCCTTCTTTGATTATTTATGTTTACAGGGTGTAACCTAGCTAGGTTTGAGGAGCCCAACCCTTCTGTGCACTGTGCTTACTGGATGTAACTAAGCATGCCCAAGAGTTTGCCTTTTGGTAGCTGGAGAGGATACAGTGGTCTGATATATGTTCTTAGACAGAACTACATTATTCTCACTCATATGCTTGGATCGGTTTACTCTGAATGCAAATTATGAATTTGAGCTGTTCCATGTAACTCTAGTTTCTACTTAATATTAATGGGTTTTGAACTACAACAAACTGTAAAGTGTTGGGATTGTTGCAACTGTGGATATTTTTGTGCCTACTTTACTATCCAACAATGTAAGTTGGACAAGTAAGACAGCTCTTTGTCACAGTTTGTTGGTGTAATTAAAGAGATACAGTTTGCTGAATTATTTTAGATGTTGATGCTTCATTCACCTAGCTTTGACAGTACAACAATCACAAAGATATTATCTTCAAGAATGGAAAATTAATACTCCCCTTGGCTGTGCAAACACTGAAGCCAAACCAGTCCCTTCTCATCACCAGTTTTCACCCCCGAATGAACTCACAGGCAGAAAGTTCAGGTATGTTCGTCAACCACACCTGCTTATGCATTTAATAGAACATTAGTCCCTTAATAAGGAGTAGTTGTGTGCATGTAATGCTACAGAAGAGTGTGTGTCTCTGTGGTGAATGCATGTTTTTTTGCTGTAAAATAGAGGGCCTCATTTATGAGGGAATGACGCAGTGTGGCGCTGCAAGCCGACTTGCTGTGCCGTGCTGTGTCATTTTGAAAGTGCAGGGATGCGTCGTAGTTACAGAAAAAGATGCATCCCTGTACTTTGTTCAGCACTGGTGCAGAAACTACTGCCTAGTGCCAACGCAGACACTCTTGCATCATGGTGAAACAGTGCCTGCATTGCAGGGATGATTGTTTATGTGCAGAAAGGGACACCTTCCTACATATAAACAAGAAAGAGGAAAAAATGGGGAGAAATAATGTCATTTCTCCTTGTTGCACCACTTTAATGCCACCCCTGAAGTGGTGTAGGAATCTGGGGCCAGATGTATCAATCAATTTTGCATTGGCAAACGGTACGAAACGCAAAATTGGGCCGTTTCCGAATGCAAAAATGCCTTGCATTCGCTGTGCAATTTTAAGGAAGCGCTAAAATAGCGATTCCTTAAAATTGCGACCCCATTTAGAGAATCACAAATTGCGATTCTCTAAATAGGAAATCGCAAATAGGTAATTCCTATTTGCGATTTCCAAAGCACATGTATCAAGCATTTCCTAAATGCAAATTGGGCATTTAGGAAATTCAATAACTACCAAATCCAATTTGGTGGTAAGCATGTGCAATTTTTAAAAATGCATTATAAATGCATTTTTAAAAATGACATGTAGAGCACACATGCCTCTAGGGCATGTGTGTGCTTCACATGTCCAGAATTTTTTTTTGGGGTGCATCAGAGGGGGCCTTAGGCTCGCAGCACCCTGGGGTTTGCATTACTTAATTTGCAAAGTCCAAACTGGAATTCGCAAATTGGGAAATGCAAAACCATTTGCACCTCTGGGCCTACAGGCCCAAAAGGATAAATGGAGTTGAATTCTCTAATTGCGATTCGGTAATAGCGATTGCGAATTTTAAGAAATCACTATTACCGAATCGCAAATTTCATACATCCCATTTTGCATTTCTTATATAGCGATTTCTTAAAATTTGCTATTTAAGAAATGCAAAACGGATCTTTGATACATCTGGCCCCTGATTCCCAACCTTGTAAATGTGAGATTTCGTCAGGTTCCATGGGTATTGGGTGGGAACACCTACAGCAACACCCATGGAACATCCCTTTCACGCAATGTTATGTATGTAAGGGGGCTATATTTACAATGGCATGAAAAGCCATGCAAGGTGACTTTGTGTGGCCTTTTATAGATGGGGCAGCACACTGTGCTACCGGAGTGCAAAAGAAATGATGCTCTGGTGGCGCAGTGTGCCGCTAGGGCCTTGTACATGAGACCCAGAATGTCTGCACATATTTGTTTCAAGATGGTTGGTTATACTTCTTTTTTATTGCGCTTTACCCTATCTGAATAGAACACCTATCATTTATTTTCCTAAAACTGAAGGACAGTAGATCTCACAGGCGAAGTTCTTTCTGTTTAACATTGTCACTCATGTACTTATCTACATTATTTTTCTCGCTTTGAGCGGCATGAGATTCAGCCCACACAACAGCTGGTCACGCTGGTAACAATATTCTTCATTTTTGATTAGTATGCATGGTCTTGTTCTCCTTCTCAACCTCTCCAGATTTTCTGAACATTTTAAAACGACTGCAACGTTTAAATTTTTCTCAAGCCCTAACATCCCTTGACTTTAATTTACAGTGCCTAACATGCTAAATTAACTAGGCAGGTGCTATTTTTATAAAAAAGTAAAGCGTGCAGAAATTCCCAACCTTAAGTAAGATAGACACACTCTGTCGTGCTACTTCACGTGCCTTTACTGCTCCCACCTGAGGCAGTAAACGAATAAACATTGTGCTAAAAGTATTCACATGCTACATGGAGACATTATGACCTTCAAATATTCGCGTAAAAATTTATACGATTATTAATGCTGTTTTTTTCTTTATTAATCATCAACAACTGGCTTCATGGGAGCGTTAAAACAAAAAAAGAGATTTGTTTCGATTTCAACCCTACTAAATTCTCCTGCATTTACCTCACCCTGCTACTATGCTCTCCCTAACCCTTCTACATACACTTCCCTCCTCCACCCCCCTTTACTCATCCCAAGCCCTTGGGTTGAGTAAATTAAGGATATACTCCCAATTAACACTTCTGGATTTCTTTCCTCCTCCACCCCACCATTACTCCAGTCAATCTAACTAACAAACTCTCATATCCGAGGCTCAAATTAACTCATAATAATACTAAAACTGTACTCATTATTTCCCGATACTAATCCATCACTAATTCTTGTTGGGTTCCAGAGTAGTGTGCTACTCCCCGAAAAGCACTTCGACACCTCGTCAGAGGTAGTAAGTGCTATATAAATACGATTACAATACAATACAATACAATACAATTTGGTGATCATACAACAGTGTAGCTACTGCATCATGGAATATATGAGGAATATGTGGGTTACCCCAAAGTAGTGTAAGCTAGTGATCCAGAGAGACTTGAAATTGCTTACAAATCTCGGCACAGTTTTTCCCTACGTCCTTAATTATCTTGAAACATACCCTTTTAAAGTAAATTAGGTCTGTCAGTCTACATAACAAAAAGTTCTAGTCAGGCCCCATTGCTGGTTGATATTCTAAACAATTAGTGTTGGGGGAATGATCTGTCAGTACATTTTGAATTTGTGTGCCAAATGCAGAACAGAAGTAGGTCTTAAAATCTGGCAGTAAAAAAACAGACCTTTGAATGGAAGCTTCATAAGGTGACTAGAATGCCTAAAACAAATAGATAACGTTGGCGAGGATATTCATTTTCATTATGTTGAAGCACTCGATAATACTGACCAGAAGATCAGTCCAGCTCTGCATCTTAACAAAACATAAAAGCAGTAACTGTACATAATTTGGATGGACAATCCATTCTACTTTACTTGTAATCTGTATCTCTAAATAAATAGACAAACTTTCTCCTTGCTTGGGGGGAGGCTAACCCCACAAGCCCCAGATGCCTTAGCGGCACTAGAGTCGCCGGCTGCCATTTTGTGCCCGGAGGCGCTGTGAAAAAGACACTGCATACCTGCTCCATGGGACAAACTTTCTCCTTGCTTGGGGGGAGCCTGAACCACAAGCCCCAGACTCCTTAGTGGCGGCTTTGGCCGCCGGCTGCCATTTTGTGCCTGGAGGTGCGGTAAAAAGGTGTCTGCAAACCCGCTCCACGGGACATACTTTCTCCTTGCTTGGGGGGAGCCTGAACCACAAGCCCCAGGCTCCTTAGCAGCACTAGAGCCGCAGGCCACCATTTTGCACCCAGAGGCGTAGTGAAAAGGACGCTGCAAACCCACTCCACGGGACAAATTTTCTCCTTGCTTGGGGGGAGCCTGAATGACAAGCCCCAGACTCCTTAGAGTCACTTGAGTCGCCAGCTGCCATTTTGCACCTGGAGGTGCAGTGAAAAGGACGCTGCAAACCCGCGCCGCAGGACAAACTTTCTCCTTGCTTGGGGGGAGCCTGAACCACTAGCCCCAGGCTCCTTAGTGGCACTAGAGATGCCGGCTGCTATTTTGCACCCGGAGGCGCGGTGCAAAGGATGCAGCAAACCCACTCTGCGGGATGCGGGTGGGACGCGCCCGGGCGTGTGCCCGGGCGAAGAGCGGGGCAAGAGCGGGACAGTCTGAGCCCGTCAGAGCCCGGAGGAGGCTGGACTGGGCATACTTTGTTGTTTTTTTCATTTGGTTTGAGGATTTGTATAATTCCTGTCTAGTTTAGTGAAGATTACTTGATATAGCAAGTACAATGTATATTTACAATGGATAAAAGGAAGCAAAACCAAGTGGTGAACGGTATAAGTACCAAAACTTCTAGTACTACTAATATGATCACTAACTATCTTATAGATGCAATGGGGAAACTCAATGAAGAGATCAATAACGCTGAAGCACGTTTAGTGGTAACCAAAAATGTTGTACATGAGGCTATCATAGAAGTGAGTACTGAGGCTGCAAACTTGATTATTGAACTAGAATCCCCAAAGGAAAGTCTTTTTGCGGCGGTCCCTAGGTCTTCTTTAGGCCCATTAGCACCCACAGACAGAATAGTAGAAATTAAGGGCCAGATGTATGAAAAGTTTTTGCACTCGCAAACAGTGCGAATCTTAAAAATCGTCCGTTTGCGAGTGCAAAAACGTGGTCTGCGATGCATGAAAGGCATTCGCAGACCAAAATTAAGAAATCGCAAAAATTTCGATTTTTTGTGGTGCAACCAGGTTTTGCGACTCACATTTTGCGATTCGGTATTTCCAGTAGGAAATTGCGAGGCGCAAAATGCGATTCGCAAAATCCAAATCGCAAATAGATGCATAAAAAAATCGCAATTAGAGATTTTTCGCAGAATGGCATTTTGCACATGCAAAATACCACTAAGTGAAACCAGGTGGTAACCAGGTGCAACCTATATAAAGAGGCCCAGAATGCCACAGACTCTTTTCCACAATGGCTGCACTGTACGTCATAGCGAGGAGGATGAGGATCTTGGCAGGTTTGAGGAGAGGGAGGAGGAGACAGGAGCGCATTTTCAGAGTGCGCATTACACTATTTGACCTGAGAGAGGAGGAAATATTTGAGAGGTATAGGTTGAACTCAGCCATGATACTTGATCTGATAGCTGAGCTACAACCCATACTGCAGCGCAGAACACTAAGGACTCACAGTATACCCACCCATGTGCAGGTATTATGCTCCCTACACCTACTCACCTCAGGGAGCTATCAAGGGGTCATAGCAGCGGCTGGGGGGTGTCACAGAGTACCCTCTCCAGATATTTCAATGCATTTATCAACGCCATGCTAAGCAAACTCCAACAGTACATCAGATTCCCCCACACCCCATAGGAAATACAGTAGGCAAAAATTGATTTCTACCAGATAGCACAGTTCCCCCATGTCCTAGGTGCCATAGATGGCACACATGTGGCAATATGTCCACCATCAGTCACAGAGTATGTGTACCGAAACCGTAAATACCAACATTCCATGAATATACAGGTGATATGCAATGCCTCCTATATCATAACTGATCTCGTGGCCAGGTACCCAGGGAGCACACATGATTCTTACATCTTTCGCCACAGCGGCATTCACACAAGACTGCTAGCTGGGAAGTTTGGTGAAGGATATCTTCTAGGTAATGTCACTCTGTACACTGGCGCATAGATGACAAACCCATGTCAGATGGCTGAGTTACTCATCACACCTTCTGTCCCTTCCAGGAGACAGTGCCTACGCAGTGCGCACCTACATGATGACGCCCTACCTCAATCCCACAACACCAGCAGAACAGAGATTCAATGCAGCACACAGGGCAACCCGCAACGTTGTGGAGCGCACATTTGGCCTGCTGAAGAGTCGCTTCCGTTTCCTCCACAAAAGTGGAGGGGCACTACAGTACAGTCCAGAAACCACATGTAGAATAGTGGCTACTTGTGCAATCTTGCACAATATAGCTACAACCAGGGGCATACCTACAGAAATCAGTGACACTGAATCAGATGAGGATGGCGATCCCATACCAACTCTACAGCCAGCAGACAGGACCAGTGCAGCAGAGGGAAGGCAAAGGCGTTCCGACATCACACACAACCATTTCAGACGTGAGTATGGATGACAAAAATCCACTGACAACTGTACCTGTAGTGATAGAAATTTATTACCTTACGTCAGGTAATGAATGAGTGATAAATAAAGTAAACAGGTGATGTAAAAAACTAAAATTAACAAAAGAACTGAGTCACGCACTATTACGTCATAGTGGCAACACCAGTGTAATTGCGGCAAGAGTCACTTTCTCCTCCCACACACACCACTCGGGTGCCCAGTTAACTCACTGGCACCATGAATGTCACCGTCAGTGGCAGTGCTGCGCCTGGCACTGCGCCGTCTGCTGCAGGTACGGCAACACTACTGAGGCTAGAACTGTCCTCAGTGTCCCCCAAGGCTACCTCACTGGGAGTGGCAGATCTCTGTCCCATGACATGTTCAATCACATTAGTGATGTGCACAAGGCCCTTGACAACGTCCCTGCTGGTGTGTGCAGCCTCCACTTGGGCCGCCACAGCGCGACGGGCGATGAGTGCTGTGGAGTTCGCCATCCTGTTGGAGGACCTGCAGTAGCTGCCAAACATTGTCCTGAATCGGTGTTCCTGTCTGCACCAGCTAACCCTTTCATGTCGCAGCTCCTGGCAGAGGTCACGCACTGCACTAGTAAGGGCCCTAGTGTCCTCAGAAGCCTGCACCTGTCCCTCACGCAGCTGTGTGATGTTGCTGTTCAGTGCGTCCAGTTGCCGATGCAGGCCCATCATGTGTCTATTGTGGATTCACAGGTTCCGGTCCAAACTAAGTATGCGCTTGTTTTGCAGGCGCTGCTGCTGCAACATAGCAGCCTCAAGGCCCCCAAACAAGGACGGACCTTCACCTGCCTCATGAGGTTGCTGCTGGGACACTGTGGCACTCCTGCGTTGTGCTGGCTGACCCCTGCCCTCCAGTATCTGGCTGCGCCTGTCTGGTGCAGACGGTGTGCTTGGCCCTTCCTGCTGCACATCCGACTCGCCGCTGAAGTCTGGCAGTGGTAGTGCCCAGGGCCTGCGGCGCACAGTGGAGATGTGGAGGGACCCACTGGTGTTGGTGTCAGAGGGCTGCTGGGTGTCCGTCTCGCCTACACAAGGACTGTGTGTGGCTGCTGGGCCTGGCCCACCTGCAACAACAATATGCAGCATGTCAGTTCTGTATGTTACATCATCTGTCAGAAAATGGCAATAAAGGTACAGGTACTGCTCTACATGGTGTTGTGTCTGTTGTATTACCTTGGGTGTCACTATGCTTCATTACATTGTTATGCTACTGTCTGTACTAGTTTGTGGACCGCAACTCCCATAATGCATTGTTGTGCTGCTTCTAAGATGTGGACTGGACTACTTCACACACTACTTCACATTACATGCTAATTCCTAAGGGGCTTTTGTGCATACACATATTGGGTTCACAAACAACATTGCACTTACCTTGGCTGGTACTCGGTTGACCGGAGGTGTCGATATCTGTGACCCCTGTCACAGCTTCAGGGAGGAGTGTGGATTCCACCAGGTCCTCCAGTGGTGTGGATGGTGCTTCTGTTGGTGGTCCGCCACCTGTACCCCTGGCCTCCGCAAGTCTCCTTGCCACCCTCTCCTTTGCCCGGGAGCGCAGGTCGTACCACCTTTTCTTAATCTCCTCTATGGAGCGCTGTGCCACTCCAATGGCGCAGATTTTTCCCTGGATGTCCAGCCATAACCTTCTTTTTTCGCTCTCAGGAACCTGGAGTGAAGATTTCCCAAACAGGCGGTCATGGCTCCTCACAACCTCTTCAGTCAGTACCTCCAGCTCCTGTTCACTAAACCTGAGCTTGCGCTTCCTCTCCTGCTTCTCCTGTGATGTTCCTGGGGTTTCCATCCTGGCTCAGGTGTTTCTGCTCCTGCTGAGTGCTGCTCTATGTGGCTGGGCTGCTCTCTCTCAGGATGCTGGTTTGGGTGTGGCACCTGAAACTGCATGGGATGACTCATTTCCTGCTGGTGATGTCATCAGGCTCCTCCAGGTGTGCATTCTCGAACTTTCTCGCAATTTGCGATTTTTTACAGAATCGCAAAAAAATTGCAAATTGCGAGAATGCAAATTGCGATTCAGTAAATGGGCCTCGCAAACCACAAATAGCGATTTTTAAGAAATCGCTATTTCCGAATCGCAAGTTTGTTACATGGCCAATTGTGACTCGGAAATAGCGATTTCTTAAAAATCGCTGTTTGCGATTCGCAAACCCCAGTTTTCATACATATGGCCCTAAACCCTTGAATACTATAGAGGATTCAACCTCTCTGCCACCGAAGAAGAAGAGAAGTAGATAGATAACTAAATATAATTCCATACCACCACCACAGCCTCCCAAGGGTGGCAAAATATCTACAGAAATGCATGGAGGTCACCCATCAGTTGCATCATTAGGCCACGATGGGCCTCTTTTAAAAAGTATGGAAACTTTGTTTAAGAAATTACACAGTAAATTAGACAATATAGAGTCCGAAGTATTGTCAGAAATTAAGGAGATAAAAGACTGTGTAATTAAGATAGAAGTAAGCGTTAACTCAGTGACTAATGCTTAAAAAACTTGGCCTTTGGTTGTGATATTACCCCAAATGAAAATCAAGTGGATATAGTTACAAGGAATAATACAATGACAGGGAATGTGGACTCTAATAGAAGAGGCATAGAATGCTGTTACCCTGCACAGAGGGAACCATCTCAACTCAAGGCACATATTACTAACCAAGCGAGGCAATTAAATGTAAACCATAAATGTCAGAGTGTGAATAGAGATAGATCTGTGAAAGAGGTTTTACAACTACCCCCAGATGCGACTCCATATACTATCATTTTAAAAAAACGTTCCCAAATTGCGACTAAATATTGTTGAAACATGGGCAGAATTACGTGATAAAGTAGGACATTGGATGTTGATTAATATATGTACTCCAGACATATTATTTTGTGAAATTTTATTTGCAAGACGAGTCCAGTTTGTGGGATACTTGGATGAAGAAGAGGGAGATTGTATAGTGGTTAATTTCCATGATCCTCGTTTTGTGGGTAAATTAATGCTAGATTTAGAAAAAAGACATCTAGGATACTTTTATAGGACGCAGAATATTCTAGGTGCAAGATGCACAGGAGATACAAGGAAAGTACCTAGTAAACCGGATATGGATGATAATTTAGAGTGTTTCAATCAATTTACCACCTTGAATAACGTGAAGGATCTGGATTGACAGCAGGAGGATATGAATAGAATAGGGATACCTGCCCCTGACAAAATACTATCCTCCACTATAGAGCCAAAACTCAACATTCCGAGCTCTAACGGTAATGCTGAGTCTGATGGGAGGTCCTTAATAAGGGACTCAATTATTCTCATGTCATGGAACATAGCCGGGGTGAGATCGAAACTGGCTGATAAGGAATGGCAGACTGTAATAAGTTTGTCATATATTATCTGCCTACAATAGACATGGCATACCAGATCATTCCATACAGAAGGATGTTCCACATTTATTACACCAGCTACTGCCTCACCTAGTGGGAGAGCCAATGGAGGGTTAGCAATATTGATTTCAACATTAGTACCGTTTATATCGGTGAAATCCTTCCTTGACTCCCCTTACAATCAGTTTCTATACTTCCGGATAAATGGCATCACAGGAATTGTACTAATCAATCATTACAATAATAAATTTGATGATACCAAAAAGGTAGTGGCATTGACCCTCCAGAATGATCTACAGCTATTTTTAAATGATATAACATCAACATATTTTTTAGTATGGGCTGCAGATTTTAACATCGGGATGTGCCAGACTACAATAGAAAACTGGGATGAATGAAAGAGCCTAAAAGAAACATCTGGGAATGAAAAGAGAGTAAAATTTGGATGATTTGATCATAATTGTTCATTAGCAAGTCAAGAACTTAAGCGAGCCCTGCAGGCCCAACCAAGAAATAGGGAAGAAGTAATATATAAACGCTCCAGCTATAAACATGCATTGGAGACTAGGAAGGCACAATTGAGAACTAGGGTATGGGATAACCTGGAGCAAGTAGTGGCATTGCGAGATAGCCCCTTATTTTGGAAAAACATTACCAACCATTCCTAAAAATTAGAGATGCACTTGAGATTACTGTACATGTTTCATTAGCGGATTGGCTCTCCCATTTTGGCATAATATTCAATCCAGATCACTTGATTATGCATTCCTTGAGTACTGGGATAATTGAGATTAAGTCACATGTTTGAAAGCGATCAGTCTAGAGGAAGTGAGAGCAGCAATGGGAAGATGTTCAAAAGGAAAGGCACCGCGCCCTGATGGGGTGCCAGTAGATGCTAACTTGACATATCTGGATCTATGGTGCCCTATTTTGACCCACGTTTTCCTGAGTGTGGCAATGGGATATATTTTAACACCATGGACTGAAAGTATAATTGTTCCCATCTTCAAAAAAGGAAATAGAGGTGACCCCAAATGCTACCAACCTATTTACCTTTTAGACTCTTCAGTCATACTATTAGGGAGAGTACTCCTAGAAAGATGAGAGTCTTGGGCAACCGCTAATCATATACTTACGGAGGCCCAATTGGGATTTAGATCTGAGGTTGGAACCATGGAACAGTGTATAAATCTTAACTTAACAATAAGCAAATACACAATAGCAAAAAAGGGTCATGTGTTTCTCTGCTTAGAAGATCGTAGCAGTGCTTTTGATTTAGTGAACCATGCAAAGTTGTGGAAAGTGTTAATAGATCTGGGTGAGCCCCTAGATATAATTTGTTTTTTGGCACAATTGTACAACCATTTAACAGCGCAAGTGAGATATGGGAGAAATGGTGAATGTACCCCAAGCTTTAGGATTGGAGAGGAATATGCCAAGGCTGCATTTTAACTCCCCTTTTATTTTCCCTTTATATCAATGTGGTAGATCCCTACTTAAAAAATATGGCAGTCGATACACCCAAAATAGGGGAATGTCCTGTTCCGGTGCTCTTATATGCAGGAGATGCGGTACTGCTGTCATGAACTGCAAATGGGCTGCAGCGGCTGATTGAGGGTTTTGTAGAATTTATGGAGGGTAGAGATATATGCCCTCATTTAAATAAAGCAGTCGTAATGACTTGTGGCCAGGGAAAGGCCAGAAAGAAGATGTATTTTATTAAGGGCCATAAATGTGAAGAGGTAAATAGAGTTACATATCTGGGTGTACAGTATTCTAATATGGGCCACTGGAAACAACACCTAAAAATAACTTAGATGAAGTATATCAGGGCAACAGAAGCCATTTTTAGATTCTCAAAAAGAATAGTAATAACCCCCTTAGGGAAATGCTATAAATTTATAAAAGTAAGACAATCAATAGCATTACGTATGGTTCTGCCCTTTGGGGCCTAATGCCTGAGATACAGTCATTACAAGCATTAGAGAATAAATTTCCCTGTAGACTACTAGCAGTCCCAAACTCTACATCTACTTATATGGTACATAGCTAATTGGATTGCCCCTATGTCCCCTTGGCAATGCCTTGGCATGGCATGTGGTCTACAGAAGGGACTCGGTTTACTGAAAATATCATAAAAGACTGCCTTACACTGGAACATTGGGATAAAATCCCATGGTTTGTGCATTTAAAAGATCTGTTAAAAAGCATAAACCTACATTCACACTTAGAGAATCCGGGTATTATTCTTCAATTTAGCAAAAAAGAACTGAAAAAACAATTAATGGAATGGAGGGACAGTGATAGAGTAAATAGAGAATGTAGGAAATCAACAGTAGCACTTCACATGACTGAAGCTAATGATACAATTCAAAACTATTTATTTACAGTTGTAAATATCCAAAACAGATTTTATTTAACCCGGATGCGTTTTAGGACATTGTACTTTTTAGTAGCTTTCCCAAAGATGAGGATATGGAGTAAAAGTCTACCGAAGTGTCCCTGTGTGGGACGATTTGCCCAATCTACGATGCACTTTCTAATATCTTGTAGATTTTATTATGACATTAGGAAATATTTCTTTAAATCTTTATTTGTCACTAATAAATTATTTTATTGTAGAGAAGCTTTTAACTATTTATGTAAACTGGACACAAAAGAGAATGTGGTGCAGTGATAACATTTATCATATATGCTGTATTTGCTGTAGAACAGAGTAAAAAGTCGATGCATCTAGAAACCCTCTGTTATGAGAATGAATAATGGCCTAATTAGCTGTACTGAAGGATTTTATTTATTCATCATCAATGTTTTGAAGCATTTTATTGTACATTATCTTTTTAAAGGGACTGTATCTCTTTTATGGAGTAATATCCGAATAAAGATTGATTTGATTTGATTTGAAGTAGCCACCAGAACAATCCACTCAATCCTTCCTATCTGTTGTAATGTTAAATATAGTTTGTCTTTTTACTAAATGTAGCTTGTACCCAGAAGTAGCTACAAATTTCCTGGCCTCTAATGCTGTTTGTTCTATAGCTTGAATGGGACTTGAGGAGTATGCAGCTACATCGTCACATATGCACCAATTTTGACTTCAACAACACTTAAGTTTACAGATTGAATCAAAAAATTTATCTCAGGCCATCTTAGAAAAGGGTCTATGTGCAAAGCAAATGGTAGGGGGGATAGCAGCCATCTGTACCGTGACCCTCTACATATGTAAAATGGGAAGAAAAAGTGTCCGTCAAGCACTACCCTGACCATTGATTTTTGATAAAGGCTTTTACCATGGTTGAAAGACTTATCACCAATACCCAAAGCTCACAAAGTTAAACATAAATATACCCAGGAAACACAGGTGAATGTTTTTTCAGCATCAAATAAAATCATGCCGACACTTGCTCCCTTGGTGTTCACTACTTCAGACAGTGCAATTGGTTACATCGGTCCCAGGGGGCCTGCACAAAGACTGTGTGACTGTCCAATTCACTTTGTTATGCACCATAGCTGTGACACTCCTAGGGGTAGCAGTTACCTTTGTATTAGCAATATTTGAAGCATTCATAGTATGAACAAGTAAAATGGACTGATTATCAGCCTGAAAAGATTCACGAGCCAAATCCGTTTGCCCGGAAGGGTGAAAATCTGTGCCAGTCACTCATATCTGCTGAAGTGACTAAACTGCCTGTTTTGAGGAGTCTTTTAGACGAAAATCATCTGCTTGCCACTTACAGTTTCAAATTTAGAAATTGTCACTTTACCTTGTACAGGTCTGTCTTCCTCTCATAACTTTGTTACATTTTTGCATCAGTGTCCTTAGAAATTGATAAGATGTATGTATTGGGAGGTGCAGACTGAGAGCTAGTTGAACTGCCCTTGGTGCCTTCAACTGCTTGTATCAAAGCCTCTGCCACAGCAAGAGTTAGGTGCTGGGACCCAAGGAGATCTGTAATGGCTCCAGGCTGAGCAGCCAAAAGTTTCAAAACCAGGTGACTAATCTGTGAAGAGGATACCTGTGTCTCCTCGAAGGATCCTGCACTGGCCCCTGAGATGGTAGGTTTTCCACCGGAGGAGCATAATAAATGGCGGTATGGCTGTCTTAGATGACACCATTCCAATGAAGCAATCACCATCTTTTTTTTCCAGATTCTCACAATGTATATATAAGATAATTTAACATAAAATTAAACTACAGGAAACTAATTCACATGATAAGGCTCTCATTGAGAGGAGCTGAAGGAACTGGCCGGATACCCACCCCATGAGTTACTGATACTGAGGGCACCGATAACTCAAGGAATGTGGAAAATATGGCCTATTACCCTTTACAAGTTGGGCCTTCAGAGTCTACCAATAAATGAGGAAGTATCAGGAAATGTGTATTTTTAGGTTAGATTTACCTGATATTTCTTCATTTTGGGCCAGACTTTCACCCAGAATCTTTGGTTGCTTTCTGCAGCTGAAAACTCCAGGTGAAACCTTAAAACACAGAAAACAACTGCTGTGTACTGGCCCCATCTGAATTAAGAGGAAACTCGTAATGAGGGTCTTAGCAGTAATCTTGTGAATATAGCATGAATATACTTCTTCCAGACCTATGCTGGATACCATTTAAGTGTGAGAAAGTAACAGGCTTTTACTCCTATGTTTGTGTTAATCTACAATGTGGCAACAAGCGGATGGAAACTTAAATATTTGAAGATAGTAAAAGGAACATGGAGCCACCAGACCACTCAGCCAGCACTGAGTCAAGCGCTAAGCGCCAAGTATCAACTCGCACCAAATTCACACCAACATGGCACAGGCCCAACACAGACCTGGAAGTGGTGCAAGCAATAGTGCAAGTAATAATGAGCAACTGCAGAGCTCCATACCTCACTAGCTAGGGATTTTTATTGGACATTTATTGAGGGTGCAAGTTACTTCAGGGCTTTAGCACGGAAGAGGCCGGTGTTATACCGGTGCGTCTTGTGCCTAATGGAAAGCTGTCAAGCACCTCATCACTCAACACCTCAAAACCTCATCACCTCCTCACTGGCACTTAATTCTAGTTTGGTCGCCTAACCATCAACTACCGGCAAAAGGAGCAGAGGAGCAAGGATGACACTAACTCAGGGGAGGAGAAAAGCAGCAAAGAGGTTAAGGCAAAGCTCCCTGGGACCAACGGACTTGATGGTCCAACCAATTGGCTCTACTGAGTGGAACCCTTCCATTAACCCAACAGCAACAAAGAAACCTGTCAACACCTCAAGTAAACTAGTTGGACATCACAAGAAAGAGGGATACAAAATCACTGACTTTCTGTTAACTAAGCCAGCGCATAAGTCCATCCCAGCTCACAATGGCTCACAGCCGGTTTTACTGCATATGGATGCTGCTACTGGGACAACTGTTGTAGCGACAGAGAGGCCCCTTCAAGACAGGGAAAGTTTCCACAGCAGCACCCCAAGCGCCTTTAACGGAATAGCTATGGCAGAAGTACATACTGGTAATCAACAGGACTCCTTCTCCACTTAGCAACTGGAATAACTGGAGCCAGAACTCCCCTCTACAGTCACCACAAGTATCGCAATTATAGCTTTTACAGCAATCACCACAAGAGAGGTGTATCAGCAACTGCACAACAATGCATGATCCACCTCTAATTGACCTCTCTGATACTTGTGCCACTGTTTCTTCAACTGAGCCGGCGGCTTGTGAGGGATCCAATAATGTGGCCCAACTGTCCAACACCAACACTACGCAAGGAGGAGAGGAGTATTTGGAAAATCCAACAGCTATTCTGAAACACTGTATTACCAGTAGTAGCAGCTCATTGCGGAGATGGAGGCATACCCCTCCTCTAATCCATGGCGCTCCAGTGCCGTAGCCAAGCAGGATCAGGCAATGGGCACTGAGTTCTCCTGTCTGGAGGAGGCAAAAGACCCGGCGGATCCTTCTCTGGTATTCTCAAGGAATACAGGTCAGTTTCCAGGGAGGCCGGGGCCTCTTGCCAGGCTCTCCTATCGACCATGGATGCAATGTCGGCAGTTATTTATTATCAAGCAGACATACAGGAAACTAAGGTGGACCTACTCAACATCTTGACAGTGCATATCGTGAGTATAGACAAGAAGCTTTGAGGGTTGAACGACCTGATAAGAAGGGCTCAGACCCATTTTTACACTCAGCAAGCGTTATGTCAATATGCTTCTATAGGAGTCAACTCACTGAAGACTTTTTAAATTCTAAATGACATCTTAACAGAAGTCAGGGCTCAGGCCCCCTGATATCAGGACGGGCTTTGTAGGAGGGAAGGATCCATGTGCGACAAGTACCTCGATAAGAATGGCGCTGACAGTGAAAACAAAAATCCACAGGCTACTTGCTTCTCCCAACAGATGGAAAACCAGAGCTCATCTGGGGCAGCAAAGACTCCAACACTCAAGCAACAAGTCCTGTCAAGGATAGGATAGCAGGAAAAGCTTCAAACACCTCAGCAGTAAAAGAGATCTCTCTTACTAAAAGGGAGAATAAACGTCAAAGGAAAGCTCGGAATGAGGCCAAGGTGGCTCAGCAAAACAGTATCTGGAAGTCATGTGCAAAGTATATTGGCATGCAAGGCAAAGACCCTGAGGGGAAAGATGAGGGAGATTCGGAGGACAGCAGCATATATCTCATGCACCGGACGACTATGCAAAAGGTTAACCATGATAAACCAACACAAGCCGTTTCCACATGCAAAAATCAACCATGTCACCAAAATCAGTCACTTAAGGATATCAGGTCACTGCCCAGGTCCCTGGGTAGAAACCCAGTTCAGTAGGAGCTGATGACTAGCAACTCCCCGGAGGTGGATCCTAACATCGATCTGATTACTGCTCATGGGAACCAAAGAGGCAATGCTGGTGTGGAAGCCTTCAATTGTAGGGAAAATAACCAAATTCCTGCAGTAAACAATCACTGTCAGGCCTCACAACATCCTCCACAGGCAAACACCATGCCAAACACCAGCAAGAAACATTCCACAAGGAATTATACTAATCTTAAACTGCCAACATCAATACCCTGCCAGGAGGATAGACCTTGCAACAAACTGAGGCTTTTAGCGACTGCAAACTCCTCTTCATCACATGGTCCAAATCAAAAGGGGCCTTTGACATCTAAAGTAGAAGAAGAATCATCAAGCTCTTAAATGAAATGTGGCACCTAGCCCAAATCACTACGGCAGAGCTGCAGACAGTGGAGTTTGTTCAGCACCCGAATAATAGGGACAAAGAGGCAACACTTACATCCTGGGCCTCTCCAGCTACCGCCGCCAAACTTCTGGCACACCAGGACATCTTTAGTTCATGGGGCATTACGTTGCAAAGACAAGAGCCATGCCAATATCCTCGCCTCCTGCTCCTGGGAATTGTGAGGGGGGCCTCAGTATTGAAAGGAGCAGTTGGAGTGGAGCCGACTCCAAGCAGATGGGAAAATGTAACTATAATAAGGAATCAAAGTTCTCTTCATCAGGGGAGTAGCTATCAAGTATTTATTGGCAGGCCTCCATTTTGTAATTAGGCAGAGCGGCAATACATTATGGTCCACAGTAGCAATTGGTCCTGTCAAAAAATCTAGATGGGAAACTGCCATTGAGGAGTGCCTCTATATATGCTCTTGGAATTGCCATGGTCTGAAAGAAATGGTAACAGACACAGAGGCGTCGACATTCTTACGGAAATTTAATTTCATCATGCTTCAGGAAACCTAGTGTACGTAGTCTATTCAAATCTCAGGCTGTCGGCTGGCATGTTCCTGCTGTCAAGATCCAACAAATTTGGTCATCCCAAAGGTAGACTCACTACCTTCTGTTCAACTAATACTAAATGGGCCATCAAACAAATTGATCACGGAATAGACTGGCTCCTGCTAATTAAGATGGAACCTCAGGGGCTAAACGGGGCTAATACACCACTGCTACTAACCAATGTGTACATTCGCCCGAATAAGGAGCAAAATAGAGAAAACATGGAAACACAGTTAAACATCCTCAAAATGTTGATGAGGCAGTACAAGGAGGCCGTTCACATTGTGTCCAGTGACTTCATTGTTGACTTGAGCAAAGGCTATACAAAACAGGGTCAGAAACACTATGGCCTGCATCTGAACAACGGGTTTGAAAATCTTGGCCTCCGTCTCTTGTTGACCCACGTACGGGGAGATTCTCCCTCACCAGTAACATTTTCAAGTGGTTCAATAAAATCAACAATTGATTTCACGTTAATAAATGAAGCAGCTCTGCCACTTGTCGACGCCTACAATATCTATGCACGTCTAGAGAGCGATCACTTTCCAAAAGCAATACAGTTAAGATGGGTATGGAAGCAACTACCAACAGCAAACATCATCATCGCAGCTCCAATGAGCTACAATACAAAGAAGTTAAAATGGCAGGGTGACGGCATTAAGAAAGTGAGTCGCTCTGCATGGGCCCTGAAATAGCTCAAGAGAGAATTTGAGAACCAGGAACAAACTGCATTGTGTTCAGGAGCATGGGTGAAGGCATGAAAGCACCTACGTGATTCATTACTGAGCATCTTTCCTTATAAAATCCCTTTCTCAAGCTCTGCAATTGTTGCAAATAAAAATCTGAAAGGTGTTAGCGAAGAGCATCCATGGTATAACAGATCTCTGCATAAATTCAAAAAATCAAGTCTCACGTGAGACAAAAAAAGTGGCAATGGAGGCATGAAAGAATAAGAACCCCAATGAAACAAAGCTCCTTAAATTGAGATCACAATACAAGAAAGAATGCTGGATGAAAAAAAGGCTGTGCTATGAAGACCTGTGGCAAAGCTCCTGATGTGTAACAAACTGAAGATCAACAAGAAGTTATGGCAGCTGGTGAATGGGCTGGTACATGGGAAAAAAACATCATTCTAATGCAGGCATTGATTCTGCTTCCTGGGAAGCCTACGTCTCAGTGTTGTAGTCATCCTCAGACCAAAAGGTGATGGGAGGAGACCCTCTAAAAGCAATTCGTAGCATCTCATGTTCGACCGACTTTGGCTTTAGAGTAAAGTTAAAAACAGACACTTCCCTTCCCAACCCTGATCAAGACAATGCTATCACAGATATAGACATTGAGCAGCTAATAGGCATTATTACAAAGCTAAAAACGGAAAGAGCTGCAGGTCAAAGTGGTATCCTTAACGCCCTTTTTAAAGGTGATGGAACATACTGGGCTTACTTCTTGCTGCTCCTTTTTAACAATCTCCACGGCACAAAGCTGCTTCCAAATGCCTGGAAAGGTAACATCTTCCATCCAGTTTATAAGACGGGCAACCCTGCCTCTCCACTAAATTACAGGCTAATAGCCTTGATTGATGTTGAAGCAAAATTTTATGCATCCTGTTTGGATACACGAGAAACATCTCCTACCACGAAGTCAGACTGGTTTCAGAGTAGGCATGGGGATTTCAACCAACTTGACTGCCCTGGCTCTACTAGGCATGAAGTCCAGGCACAAGAAAATCTCACTATTCACCTGTGTTATTGATCTTAATTCTGCGTTTGATCGTGTCCCAGGAGCTCCACTGTGTGAAAAACTGAAAAGCTGTGGTCTCCCAATAGCCTTTTGAATGCAATGATAGAATTATACTCAGGTACTTGGGCACAAGTCAAAATTGGAGAAGGTGACCATATTACTAATATAATTCAAACATTAAACAGTCTAAAGCAAGAATGTGTCTTAGCCCCTGTGCTTTTTAATCTAAATCTAGAAGACCTAGCTAATGCTCTTTCTCAGGTAAACAATCACCCGCCCATTCTGTCTCAGGAAGAAATTGTATGGTTACAGTATGCAGAAGACATAGTATTACTTAGTCAAACTCCAATTGGTTTGCAGCACAGCATCGACTCACTCACTTGTTATATAGCCAAGAAAGGTTTGGAATTGAACTTGAATAAAACTGAAGTGGTCAGACTGGTGGAGTCGAAATGTAAATATTTTTCATGGATCATTAATGGAACCCAGATGGAGATTGTTACTGCATATAAATACTTGGGTTTCATAGTGGACCACAATCTAACCTTTAAACCTCAGCTTGTTGCTGCTCAAGCAAAGGCACAATCCTTGGTCTATGGGTTTAAGATCTTAAAACAAAAAATTAGTTGTCCATCATACAACCAACTTCTCTCTGTTATGTCTGCACGGCTAATGGCGACAGTTACATATGGGGCTGAAACAATGTTGGGCAAAGAAATAGCAGTTTTAAATCAGGTTCAAACAAAGGCCTATAAAACAGTGTTCCAGATTTCAAAATCAGCTTCTCCAGCTCAGGTACACCCAGAAGTTGGATTTAAAAAACTACAAATTTCAGAGTAAAAACGCGTACGTAAAACGCTGCTGGAGAGTGCGAGCTGCAGAGAAAGGAACTATAAGCAATCTATGCTGGCGTGAAATTGAGGGGCAACAGCACTGGAACACTATAGGCTAACGAGGAAATCATCTAAACAACTCTACAAAGGAACTGGGCCTGCAAAACATCTGGCGCATGAGCTTGAGCAAAGCAGAGCTCTACCAGATGGTAAACACTGTAACTTGGTTACTGTCGCTTACAACAGATAATAACATGCTTGCCAAAAGATGACATGCCTGGACCGTGTTATCATCAGATAAAGCACTCTGACCACAGGAATATTTATAAGCATTTTTCACGCAATCGCTAAATTCTCAATTCATGATTTGCGTTTTTGGACAATTGAAACTAAAGACATGCCCCTTTCCTGGAAGCAGCAGTTCAGGACTCAATCTTGTCGCCTCCGAAGGTACAAACAAGAGTCACTTGTTTTTTGTGTATGCCCAGTGTTGGCCGAACAAAGGAAAAACTAAGGAAAATATACCTGAAACATATTTTTATGGCCCTGGGTATACGCTCATGTAGGCCAGCCATCATTAGATAGTTAAGTGGCTCTTCAATTCCAAGTATTGCTGAAATGGTAGCACAAAGCCAGGACGGGTAGGGGTGCCGTCATTTCTTATGTCCTTGGGTGCCTGTGGATGGGTATTTGGACTTTTTTTGCTTCTACAGGGTCATCTCCAATCTTTTTGCATCCTGCCTCCTATTTTTTCTGACCTGTTGTTGTCAGCTTTTGAACTCTGAGCACTTTACCACTGCTAACCAGTGCTAAAGTGCATATGCTCTCTGTGTAAATTGTATTGTTGATTGGGTTATCCATGATTGGCATATTTGATTAACTGGTAAGTCCCTAGTACAGTGCACAAGAGGTGCCTAGGGCCTGTAAATAAAATACGACTAGTGGGCCTGCAGCACTTGTTGTGCCACCCACATTAGTAGTCCTGTAATCATGTCTCAGGCCTGCCATTGCAGTGTCTGTGTGTGCAGTTTTAAACTGCCAATTCAACTTGGCAAGTGTATCCACTTGCCAGGCCTAATTCTTCCCTTTTCTTACACGTAAGTCACCCCTAATCTAGGATCTAGGTAGCCCCAGGGGAAGGGTGTAGTGCATGTTTAAGGTAGGACACCTACTAATGTGTTTTATATGTCCTGACAGTGAAATACTACCAAATTCGTTTTTCACTGTTGCAAGGCCTATCTCTCTCATAGGTTAACATGGGGGCTACCTTTAAATATGATTACATTGTAAATTCCCTTTGGGAGCAAATGGACATGTGGAGTTTGGGGTCTCTGAACTCACAAATTAAAAATACATATTTTAGTAAAGTTGGTTTTGAGATTTTATGTTTGAAAATGCCACTTTTAGAAAGTGAGCTCTTTCTTGCTTATACCATTTCTGTTTGTGGATTCACTGTCTAGGTCAGTTTGACAGTTGGGCTGGTTGCATCTCTCACTACACAGTGACACAAAGGGAGCTGGGGTGTAGTCTGCATTTCCTGATGAGCCATCTGTGCTAGGAGGGAGGGGATAAGTAGGCCTACTTCAAATGAGAAAATGGGTATAAGAAGGGCACCCAAAACCACAGACTTTAGAACACTTCTGGAAACCAAGAGGAACCTCTGCCTGGAGAAGATCTGAAGAGCTGAGGAAGAAGAGCTGCCCGGCCTGTGACTGTGCTTTGTGGAGCTATCTTGCAGTTGCTGCTTCTGCCAGAGTAAGAGGGCAAAGACTGTACTTTGTGTACCTTCCATCTTGTGAAGATCTCCAAGGGCTTGATTTAGAGCTTGCCTCCTGTTGTTTGACGTCTCAGGGACAGCAAAGACTTCCCTCTGCCAGTACCTGGAGTTTCTGGGGAGACTCCTACTCTGCGCTGTGGTGTCCATCTAGTTCCTGGGACCCTAAAACAAGAAGTTGGCAGCCTAAGATGAAGAAATCCACGCACAGAACGACGTGCGGGGAAAAGATCATCGGAACTCCGATCTGCGGCTGAAAAATCGACACGCCACCGGCTTCGCGGCTGAAAATCGACATTCGCCTGCAGTGCGACTGAAGAACTGACGCACGGAGCTGGAGAAAAGACGCGCAGCATCGCTGACGGAGGCTGGTGAGATCGCAACCCTCGCTGCATGGTTTTCGGATCATCGTGCGGCTGGATTTCCGACGCAAGTACCACTGGGCATGGGAAAACAACGCAAGGCCTGCCAGGACCAGAGAGTGCAAACTTGATCGACGCATCGCTCTCCTGTTGAGCAAAGAAACAACGCACCCGACCTGTCGAAAGGAGAAACCTCTCAAGGTCTCGCCTGTGAGTCAAATCGACGCATCTCAAGCCCTTTTTGATGCACACTCACCCGTGTGGGTTATTTTTGATGCACTCAAGGTACATTTTCATGCTAACAGTGTTAGTGTGTGTTTAAAACTACATGAAGACTCTTTTTGATTTTTAATTGATAATTTGACTTGTGTATTGTTGTCATTTTGGTCTTGTTTTGTTTAGATAAATATTCTCTATTTTTCTAAACCTGTGTTGTGCCATTTTGTAGTGTTTTCATTAAGTTACTGTGTGTGTTGGTACAATTACTTTACACTTAGCACTCTGAAGTTAAGCCTTCTGCTCGTGCCAAGCTACCAAGGGGGTATGCAGGGGTTAGTTGAGGGTGATTCTCTTTTACCCTGACTAGAGTGAGGGTCTTTGCTTGGACAGGGGATAACCTGACTGCCAACCAAGGACCCCATTTCTCACACACCCTGTCTCTGCTGTGGTGCTCCCCTCGCCCTCCGTCCCACTGGTGCCCTCACCATCGGTGGATTTGGCCTCATGGGCCCTGTGGGATGAAGCTCCCTCCGTCGCCGGTGCCTCTGCTCCTCCGCCAGATGATGCTAATGCACATAAGTACAGGGTGACAAAAGAAAAAGGGGGGGAAGAGACAAAGGATACACTTCGTCAATGGCTGCACCAACACCATTGTTGGCGTACATGACACACACACACACACACACACACACACACACACACACAGGGAACAGCCCGATGCACTAGGCAATGTACGACCTGTCACAATGCTAGTCACCAGGCCATGGACAGGAATGCCTATCGCCAATAGCAGCATACCTGAGATCTACAGACCCCTGCCCAGTAGTGGATGCCTACTAGCTTGGTGGGAGGTGGTGTACATCAGACCATGCCAAATATGGATTTGTATATTGGGAAACTGTACTCACCCCCTTGTGGCTGTTGTGATGCCCTCAAGCGCCCATCCAGCCCCGGATAGACCACCGCCTGTATGCGGGCCATCAGGGGGGTCAGGGTTCGACGGGCGACCCTTCCTCATTGGGAGGCCATCCCCAGCTGGGCCTCCGCAGTTTTTCTTGCCCAGCGTCTCAGGTCCTCCCACTGTTTGCGACAGTGGGTGCTCTGCCTACCGTAAACCCCCAGGGTATGCACGTCCTTGGCGATGGCACGCCACATACCCTTTTTCTGATGGGCGCTGACCTGCAGGAAAATACACATAGAAAAAGGTATCGGTCATACCGTCCGGCCTGTTACACTCATGGCCCACCATAGTCCTCACATCCCCTTAAGTTCAGACATTACCCACCATATATGTAGCACGCTGCCCAGGACCCTTCTACCAACAACCCTTACACGAGGCACTCACACACAGCACTCCATGCATTCATGCCACATGCATCGGGCTCACAGTGTAGGGTAGGACCCCATCCACCAATCTCTCCAACTCCGCAGCGGTGAAGGCAGGGGCCCATTCCCAGTGACACAAGCCATGGTCAGTTCCAGACACAGATTACAGCAGCAATTGCAGTGTAGGTCCTCTCCTGTTGAAGGTCAGGTAGCAAGTGAGTGAACAGATAGAAATTAGCGGTCACGTCCGCGGCGGTGCATACCGTCACCGTCGGTGTACATCACCATTGGCCACTGTAACCCATAGGGCCCAATGACAACCAATGAGGAGCTTGCCCGGCGGTACTCGACCGCCTCCCGCAACGGCGCACAACATCAGCGGAACTACCTCATTTCCACATGTCCATCCACACAGGACAGGCGGACGCCATTTCGGGGGGGGAGGCCATGGCACCTAACTGTGTCACAGTACACATATGTACCATTTGGGCCTATCCAACAATATTGTGTAACAGTCACAACATGCAATGCAGTGTAGTGTTTGGACATGTGGAATACTGACCAGCTGCTTAACGTTTTTCCCCCTAGATTACAACCGCTGCGGATGAATAGGAGATGGAGACATCCCCCCGTGTAGAGACCCCTGGTGGACTTGGCAACAATGGAGGACAGGCACATTATCCTCACCTGTAGACTGGACAAGGCAACAATCACAGAGCTGTGTGCCCAATTGGAGCCTGACCTGATATCTGCTATCCATCCCCCCTCTTGTGCAAGTCCTATCTGTGCTCCATTTTTTGGCAACTGGCTCCTTCCAAGTGACAGTGGACTTGGCAGCAGGAATGCTACAGCCAATGTTTGCAATAGTGCTGACCAGAGCGTTGTCCGCCCTGATTAAACACATGTGCAGCTACATCGTTTTTCCCCAGGTGGAGGATTTGGCCACAGTGAAAGCTGACTTGTATGCAATGGGACATATCCCTAACATTACTAGGGCTATTGATGGTACACATATTGCATTTGTCCCTCCCGGAGAAATGAACAGGTGTTCAGAAATCGAAAGAGCTTTCACTCTATGAATGTGCAGATAGTGTGTCTGGCGGACCAGTACACCTCCCATGTCAATGTAAAGTATCCTGGTTCTGTGCATGATGCCTTTATCCTGCAGAATAGCAGCATCCCAAATGTGATGGCTCAGCTCCAGAGGCACCGGGTGTGGCTAATAGGTGAGCCCTGGTTCCCACCCAGTGGATGTTGGTGTATGGGTATGGTGTTGGCCATAAGGGTTAGTGTGTGTTTAACAGGTGTCCCTCGATATTTGCAGGTGACTCTGGTTACCCCAACCTCTCATGGCTACTGACCCAATTGAGGAATGCCAGGACAAGGCCAGAGGAACGTTACAATGAGGCACATGGGCGGACAAGAAGGATTATCAAGAGGATCTTTGGCCTCCTGAAGGCCAGGTTTTGTTGCCTCCATCAAAATGGTGGTCCCTGTACTACTCACCCATGAAGGTCTGCCAGATAATCTTGGCATGCTGCATGTTGCATAACCTTGCCTTGAGATGCCTGGTGCCTTTTCTGCAGGGGGGTGAGGCTTGAGATGGGCGTATGTCAGCAGTGGACCTTGTGGACAGTGACGATGAGGAGGCAGAGGATGAGGACAACAAAACAGCAATAAAAGTACTTCCAGTGACACACAGGGAAGACACTGTAACTTCACTTTACATTGACAGTTTTGTGTTGGACTTTATACATGGCAGGCAGATTCTACAAATTCTATGGTCACTTACTTTACCCTTTGGCATCCCTATTTTCAGATATCTGTGCCCCACTCTGGCACCTGGTGTGTTGACTGCAACCTACTACAGGTCATTCCTATGTATACATTCCTGTACAGTTGTATTGAAGTGTTTAAAGCTTCTTAAACAAATACATAGTTCAATCATATGCCAGACTCCATACTTGTATTTTTTTAAATGGTGTTTATTTAAGTGCCAATAAGTAGAGGAGTATGTGCAATGGGCTGGGGTGATGATGGAGGAAAGTCCAGGATAGAGTCCAGTCTATTTGTATCACAGGTGCTTTGTCGACGGGGCATAGGAAGTGGAGCAATGGCAGTTCAAGGTGGACAGGGTGACAGAGTGGGACACAAGGGTGACAATCAGGGGAGTCCTACTTCCTGGCGGGGGTCTTGGCAATGTTCTTGGGCTTCTTCCTGGATCGCAGGGACAGTTTGCGTGGTGGTTCTCCTTCTGCGGGGGGTTGCTGGTGGCCTGTTGTTCCTGTGGTGGGGCCTCCTGTACACAGTGGCAGCGGAGCCGGAGGGCTGTTCATCGGTGTGGCTAGTGTCAGGGGCCCGGTGGTGTGCCACTGCCTCCCTCACGGTGTTGGCCATGTCTGCCAGCACACCTGCATTGGTGACCAGGGTGGTGTTGATGTCCTTCAGGTCCTCCCCGATCCCCAGGTACTGTCCTTTCTGCAGCCGCTGGGTCTCCTGCAACTTGTCCAGTATCTGGCCCATCGTCTCCTGGGAATGGTAGTATGCTCCCAGGATGTTGGTGAGTGCCTCCTAGAGAGTTGGGTCCCTGGGCCTGTCCTCCCCTTGTCGCACATCAGTCCTCCTAGCTTCCCTGTGCCTCTGTCCCCTGAACCGTGTGCCCACTGACTTCAGGTCCCTGATTGTCCTGTGTTTGTGGGATGTCCTGGGGGCCCTGTAGTGGTGGACACACTGGTGATTGACTTGTCGTGGGGACAGAGGTATGGGCCCGCTGGGTGGGCGCTGTGGGTGGGTGCTGTGGGGCCTTGGTATTGGGATGGGTGGGTTGTGATGGTGGGGTGTATGTGAGGTGGTGGAGTGATGGGGGTGAGTGTAGGGATGGGGGTATGTGATGGCATGCAGGTGGTGGGGGGGTGAAAGTAGTAAAGAGTTGACTTACCAGAGTACAGTCCTCCTGCTCCTCCTGCCAGGCCCTCCGAATGCATGATTGCCAAGACTTGCCCTTCCCATGTTGTTAATTGTGGGGAAGGACTCTGTACTGTATCTGGTGTCTTGCTACCAAGGAACGCACCTTCCCCAGTAGGTCATTCTACCTCTTCCTCATGTCATCCCTTATTCTGTCCCACGGTGTTGACCCTGTCCACGATTCTACGCCATAGCTTCAATTTCCTAGCAATGGATGTCTGTTTCACCTGTGATCCGAATAGCTGTGGCTCTACTCGGATGATTTCTTCCACCATGACCCTTAGCTCCTCCTCTGAGAACCTGGAGTGTCTTTGTGGTGTCATGGGTGTAGTGTGAGTAGTGTGTGTGAGGGTGTGTGGGGTGATGTGTTGGGGTGTCTGCTGTAAGGTGCGTGGATGGTGTATGGGTGATGGTGTTATGTGGCTCTGGTTCTGTGGGTTCTCTTGGTGTCTCTCTCTCTCTCAGTAACACAACAAGCTTATTAATGCTACTTTCATGCAATTGATTTAGTTGTCTTTGATCGAAGCATGATTGACCTAAACTGTCCATCTGATCGTTTTGTGGCTTTTTTGTGAATGACACTGGTTGACCTTTATTACAACAAGAATCACGTTATGACATTTTGCATGAGATAAATTTGCTTTTCATTGCAGCTGAGTGCTGAACAACATATGGTCGTTAAACAATAAAATATTTGGTCATGCAATTAATGCATAAGCTTTCATACCTAATCCATGACATTCTGTAATGTGCCTGATATCATGAGGACTTTTGCTAAAAGTAACAAGTTTATAGAATGCATCTAGCTATATACCCGTTTTCGGCTTTTAAAAGTAAAGTGATGCCTCTGGTGAATGAGTGATGAAACAATAGAACATAGACCTTGGTGTAATCAAGAAAATGGGCCCATTTCCCAGGTTTGGCAGTAAAAAACTGCTTTATTATTGGGATGCAAGAAGGCCTCTCAGACCTCTGGGGCTCAGTGCAACTGTTCCTGATGCACTATTGATAGCTATACCCATGCCTGCCGTTTTATGGATCTCTTGCAACTATGTTTGATTGTAATGTAATGTAATGTGGATTTGTAGAGCACTGCTTGTCACTTGGAATGGTATCCAGACGAAGCTAAACCGATGTTAACAAGTTAGTAGGCAAGTACTGGAATGGAGCTTTGTCTTTGTCAAAATGTTCTGTCATTGAGGCGCTGTGGCTCTAGTTGGGCATTTGATTCCTTAACTTGATAGCCGAGGTTCAAGTAACACGTTTCTGTAGCAGGCTGTATTGCAAATGTCATATTTTTGCAGCAGATGTTTGTTTTAGTGAACTGTGGATTAATTATCTGTGTTTTTCTAGGTCTTGGGACTTGACATGAACTATTTGTCAAGTGTGCCATTTATGGCCCATCTGCTGTTCTTTTTTACCATGTGTTTGTGTGTAAAAGAAAACAAATTTAGGGGGCTTTTTTATTTTTTCAGTCTGCTCTTGAAGACTCCAATTACGCTCCTACAAAAACCTTGTCTTTTCTCGTGGCATTTTTCTCGTGACATAACATATGGGAGGAGGTTATCATTTATTTAAATATTCACCCCAGATTTTGCGCTTAGTCACCCTTTGCTAAAATTACATTCGGGCTCTCTGCGAGGGGGGGGTGGGCTGCGTCTGAACATAACGGTATCTGGGATTGGCTATTAATTGGGAAGATACTCCTTCACGCATGCTGTTCACTTGTCCTGATTTTTAGTCGACATTTTTGCAATTGTTCGATCTAATATTACTTTTGTCACTTCCACAAATAAACTTCTGTATTACTTTATATGTATGAAGTACCTCTAAACAGCAGCACAACCATTCAAAATAATTAGGTGTTAAACGCTCTCTTTGAGCTATGACATATGTACTATTTCACTTTCTCTGGTGTGGTGTATTGTGTGGATTAATGGTTCTGCTGAACAAGAATTTATCAAATAAAATAAATCCATGAAGAACTGAAATTGGAAAAGCAGTTTTATGTTGCATATTATAACACTTTTCTAAGTAACTCTTATTATGAACTAATTGAAGGAGTAAAGTGTTTATTGGTGGCTGTTTTCCCTCTTAAAATTCTTTGAGATAGACTACCGACCCTGCATTTCAGGTGTTTATGATTGATGAAACGTCATGCATAATTTAGAACTCTATGTCAGGATTGGAGGCTCCGATTATGTTTCTCCTTCCATGCTTTATTTCTCAGCAGCCAATAAAGTGAAAGTATTCAAAACACTACCCTTCCCAGCAAAACCAACATTGTCATGTGACCAGCCACAAAGTATCTCCCTATAAAACCTGATGACATCAAAAACGTTTCCTCATTCTTTGCTGCTCTGCAGTCAGTTAAGTACTTTTCTTTTTCTTGTGTTTTACAATAATGCCTTCAGTGATACTGGTGTTATGATGTATTCATTGCAACTCTATACACATGTCTGCTCGCTAGCTTCGGACAGTCACATTAGTTACAGCTAGCAGCTGATACAATAAAGACAATTTACAGTTTGTGTTTCATTTCTATATCACATAGATTGTTGGAGCGTTTGCCACCCTTCAAATAAAGCGGCGTGCCACTTTAGTTTTTTTCTGTGGAGCGGGAATATGTGGGAGCGAGAACTTTCCTCTTTCTATTGCCTTCATCGGCACACGGCGCACATGCACGCCCCAACAAGCTTCTCTTGGCAGGTCTTTTCCCACAGGAGAAGTGCACTGGAAGTGCCTATGAGCCCCCCTGAGGCAGTATTACTCCAGTTGGCGTCCTGGTTCAACTGAGTTTCCCAGGGTAGTAAAATTGTGTCAGAGGCTTTTCCCAGGGAGCTTTCCACATGTCCTTCCTGTTCTTTCTAAATACATTTTTTATTGATCTGTGCTGGGGTGTGATTCACTACTTTAGCAACCACTTTCTCCCCCTTGATACCCTTCCTGGGGCTCTAGTACACAATTATTGTCTCCTGCTGGACTATTTGTTTCAGATTCTCCTAAGTACATCTGTGAAGGTGCATAATGTTTGACAAATACCATCAAGGTAGGGAGAGTTACTATTATGATGAAGAACAGTCCAGTTCCTTTGAGCAGAATTTGGTCCATGCCCTGGAGGCAGTTGTATGCCAGAAGGTTAATGAGGCCCTTGAAAGGGCTATTGCTCCTCTGAGGTAACACATCTATGGCTTCGCCCAACAATAGGGCTACCCCCCCATCAGGTATGACTGACGAAAGCGAGGGCAAAGCTAAGAGCAAAAAAGTAAAGAGCCTCATTCAGAGACATTTGAACGACTGACTACCTCCCTGGCTAGTGAGCATTCCTACAGCATCCCATCTGGCTCCCCTGCAGACACCATAGCAGACTCTAATTCTGTATCCTCTCGGAGTTCTTCTCACGAAGACAACCAAGGCCTGCACAGACATGAAGCTAAGTCTCTCCATAGCCCTAGCAAGCAGCCCAAGGTCCTGACTTTTGAGCCAGGTGACATTATGCATCCCAGATCTACTGCATGGGTTCCCCCTCCAGAGGTAGTAGACTATGTCAAAGCCCACATCCGACAGGGTTTTGATAAGGAGGTATGGGCTGGTCTTCGATCTGAGTGTCCTAGGCCCGAGTTGCTGGGCAAAGTGGTGGATACCACTGAGGTGGGCCCCAGCATGGTGACGTACCTCAAGAAGTAAACAAAGGATCCAAAAAAGGCATGGATAGGGCATGGAAATCATTCCAGAATAAACTTTTAGATATGACAGGCCTCCTAACAAAGTTCCTTGAGATGGCCTATCAATCCAAAGAGTCAAACATACCTATAGATGCTGAGGTCCTGGTCGGCTGGGCACAACGGGCCATATACCAATTGGCCAATACCAAATATGCTATATCTAACAAACTCCACTGATCCATATTAATGAAATTAGACTCCAGACTAGCAGACCTAGCCTCTTCAGAGTTGGGCCCAGTGGTGCAGGGTCTCTTATTCAGAGCTCCTTTCTTAAAGGAGTTTTCCAAATTTGTCACAACCTATTCCAGCTTAGATAAGGCCTAAGGTTCAATTAAAAAAGTTCTCAGGTCATTTTTTGGAAGGGTCAGGTTCTTCCAGGGATGAGCGTTCTGCCGAGGCTATCAACAAGGCTCACCAAGAGACAATTTCCAAAGGGCAGAGGTGGCTACAAGGACCAAACTTCCACCTTTTATCCTCACATTCCTCCAGAGGATGATATAGGGGCTCTTAGAGTTCCTTCCAGGACTCTAAAACTTCAGGTGGGAATTATTCCATGTTCAGAGGTAGCTTTGGGGGAGTAACTCAACTGTACACAATTGGCGAAAGATTTCACAAGGCCTGTGGGTTCTTGAGACTATCCAGGGTTTCAAGCTAGAGTTTTAGAAAACCCCTATACAATCAAGTCCTCCATGCCTGATGTGTTTTACCCAACTAGATCAGCCTTTTATAGATTCAGAACTCCAAACGTTTTTGCTGAAAGATGCAATAGAAGAAACCAAACATCACCCAAATGGTTTTATAAGTTCCATTTTCCTTGTTGAAAAGAAAGGAGGTGGCTCAAGATTGGTTCTCAGTCTTTGAGACTTCAACCAATGGATTCTTTACCATCACTTCAAGATGGAGTGGATCCATTTGTTGAGAGATATACTTCAGGAATGGGATTGAATGGTTTGATAAGACCTGAAAGATGCCTATCTAACCATCCCCATTTTCCCACCTCACGGGCACTTCCTTCAATTTCGGTAGAGGAGCAAACACTACTAGTTCAAAGTCCTCCCCTTCAGGCTCTCATCAGCATTGTGGTGATCATGAACCACTAGTAGAATTTCAGATAGTCCTAGGCGTTCGCCTCATCATATATCTGGACAACATAGTCAAACATAATCATAATGTCCCAATGACCACAGAGATCCATTCTGTATCTGAGTGGACAACATCTCTTCTGCAAGATCTGGGGTTCGTGATCAATGTTCAGAAATCCATTCTGAATGTGACCCAATGCATGGAATTTCTTGGTTTTCAGGTGAACTCTCGGACTGTGCAACTGGTTATTCCAATGCAAAAGGTAAAAAATATCAAGAGGTAGTTAAAATTAGTTTTGTCCAGGAAGACTACATCCTTGGGGTCCATAGCCCTGCTAGTGGGCCTACTCACTTCCTCCATTCAAGTGATATTTCTGGGTCCCCTTTATTACCAGCCCTTCAATGCTTAAAACGCCAACACCTGAACAACGGTCTGTCATATTCGCAACAAGGCTCTCTTTCAGAGGACGCAAGGATGGAGATTTCCTGGTGGTTGAGCCAAATGGAAGCAAGGAACCGTAGAGCCATATTTGGCTCAATGCCAGTAATGATCATAGAGTAGGATGCCAACCGTTGGGGTTGTGGAGCCTGTTGGGGCCATTTGTTCACAGGTGGTCTTTGGTCTGCGACAGAATTGTCTAAGCATATCAATTGCCTGGTACACCTAGCAGGTTCCTTTGTAATCCGGAATTTTACTGCAGGAAAAGCAAAATGTTGTATCCTCCTCCGCATGGACAATGAATCAGTGGGCCGCCATGTGAACAAGCTCGGCGGAACCTTGTCCAAACTTCTGTTGAAAACAGGTGAGGATTTTTGGCACTTCTGCCTTCTAAACAAAATATCAGTGTTGGTGGAGTATCTATCGGGGCAGCGCAATGTGATAGCAGACTGGCACTCTCGCCATCTAATAGATTTCAGCAATTGGAGACTTTCGCTATCCAGTGCACTGATGGTGTCCCTGCGACATAAATCTACTCAGGCCTTACAGCCAACTACAGCGTACTTCACCTGGTGCCCAGATCCTGGGGCATGGGCGACACATGGATTTCTGCAAGACTGGAGCCTTTTCCATTCCCATGCCTTTCCTCCGTTTCTGAAGATACCCAGAGTTGTGGCTCAACTGAATGGCAGCGAGCTGAGGTGATCTTAGGAACCACACTTTAGAGGGCACAAGCCTGGTTTATGAATCTTCTCGAACTAGCTTATGATCCTCTGGTTCTGATACCCTGGTGTTGGAAAATGCTACTGGACCTCATACGTCTTCTGTTCCTAGTAGCCTGGCCTCTTTTTGGAAAAGCTGGAGCCTCCAAGGCCTTTCAAGAGAGGCTCAGGACTACATTAACAAAGCATGGGTCTTGGGTACCCACAAACGATATACTTCAGTCCGGAGACGCTGATGTGCTTGGTGCAGTACTCATGGTGAAGATCCCTTTAACATGGATTGCACCATGATCTTGAATTTTCTTTCCTTCTTGGCAGCAGCGGACATGGCCTATAGGTCAATTAACAAATTCCATTCAGCCATTTCCGATGGTCACTCCTTTATAGATGGAAGACCAGTTACTGATCTTCCCATTGTATGTAATGTAATATCGGGGATTAGGATGCTGAACCTTCCTCTACCCAAATATTCAGATTTGTGGGATGTTTACATGGGCCTTACGTTTTTATACGGTTGGCCAAGCAATAAGTACCTATCTAGGAAACAATTGTCCTCCAAGTTGACTATGTTACTATGTTTTATTTCATGTAAAAGAATTTCAGAGGTGAAAGCTCTGGATTTGGCAGGGCACCGTTTTACTCCGGAAGGAGTTTAATTTGTTATATCCCAAAGGACAAAGGTGGTCATTACAACCCTGGCGGACGGTGTTAAAGCTGCGGTAATACCGCAAACAGGCCGGCAGAACAAAAATGGGAATTATGACCGTGGCGGAAACCGCCAACATAGACAGCCACTTTAACACTCTGACCGTCACAGCGGTACAGACAAGCAGCGCGGCGGTCACCGCCAACTGACAGGCGGAAGACAAAGTACCACCCACAGTATCACAACCCACCAATCTGCCACCTTTTCCGGGGCGGATTCACCGTGGATAAAACACAGCAGAAACAGACATTTCAATGGGAAAACACTCACCTGAACAAACTTCACGAGGAAGGAGGCCACCATGGAGCCCGAACTACAAATACTCCCTGCGCTTGTCTACCTGCTCCTCTACGATCACCATCTACGTAGGCACCAAAGACAACGGTGAGTACTGCACCTATGACATAGAGGAGGGGGGAGGCAAAAGTCAGGGTGACACACACGCAACACCCCCACCCCCACCCCGACCCTCGCACACTACAACACACACACCAATGCATTTCCAAACAGCACAGTAACAACCCCCCCCGGAAGAATGCAAAGACAAAAGGAAATCAGGTCAAACATTGTAATGTATCAAAATACAGTAAGCTAATATATACAGATATATTTACACATTCCAGAATTGATACATGACGATTAGTAGTGCAGGTATGCACATATCAATGTCCGTGCACCACTGGACCCAAAATGCATGGGTGAGGCCCACACTAGATACCTGTCCACAAATGGAGAGAACACTGCAGGGGCATCAGATAGAAATACAACAGGCAGCTCAGGGGGAAGGAAAGGTGGGGGCACCTCAGCCTTACAGCACCACGCCAGATCCAGGACGGGGCTTCATGCCCATTGATGTATCCTGGGGAATGCAAAGCCACAGTCTCTCAAGTCTCTACAGTGGGTGGGTTGCCCACTGGACCATCCTGGGGAGTGCAAAGCCACAGTCTCTCAAGTCTCTACAGTGGGTGGGTTGCCCACTGGACCATCCTGGGGAGTGCAAAGCCACAGTCTCTCAAGTCTCACAAGTGGGTGGGTTGCCCACTGGACTATCCTGGGGAGTGCAAAGCCACAGTCTCTGAAGTCTCTACAGTGGGTGGGATTCCCACTGCCATATCCTGGGGAGTGCAAAGCCACAGTCTCTGAAGTCTCTACAGTGGGTGGGTTGCCCACTGGACCATCCTGGGGAGTGCAAAGCCACAGTCTCTCAAGTCTCACAAGTGCGTGGGTTGCCCACTGGACCATCCTGGGGAGTGCAAAGCCACAGTCTCTCAAGTCTCTACAGTGGGTGGGTTGCCCACTGGACCATCCTGGGGAGTGCAAAGCCGCAGTCTCTCAAGTCTCACAAGTGGGTGGGTTGCCCACTGGACCATCCTGGGGAGTGCAAAGCCACAGTCTCTCAAGTGGATATCAGTCTCCACTGGTTCTGGAGGGGGACTGGTGCCCAGACTGCATCAGGCTCCCCGTGACGGTTCCTGTTCCGTCACTGTCCCAGCTGCACATGGGGTAACGATGCTTGATTTGGTGGTCTTTTCCCTGTTCAGCGGTGCTTTGCCGTGGCAGTCTGTGCCCTGTTCAGCGGTGCTTGACTTTGCAGTTTCTGACCTGTTCAGCGGTGCTTTGCCCTGTTCAGCGGTCTTCACCATGGTGGTCTTTTCCCTGTTCAGCGGTGCTTTGCCATGGCGGTCTGTGCCCTGTTCAGTGGTGCTTGACTTTGCAGTTTCTGACCTGTTCAGCGGTGCTTTGCCCTGTTCAGCGCTCTTCACCATGGCGGTCTTTTCCCTGTTCAGCGGTGCTTTGCCATGGCGGTCTGTGCCATGTTCAGCGGTGCTTGACTTTGCAGTTTCCTACCTGTTCAGCGGTGCTTTGCCCTGTTCAGCAGTCTTCACCATGGCGGTCTGTGCCCTGTTCAGCGGTGCTTGACTTTGCAGTTTCTGACCTGTTCAGCGGTGCTTTGCCCTGTTCAGCGGTCTTCACCTTGGCGGTCTTTTCCCTGTTCACCGGTGCTTTGCCATGGCGGTCTGTGCCCTGTTCAGCGGTGCTTGACTTTGCAGTTTCTGACCTGTTCAGCTGTGCTTTGTCCTGTTCAGCGGTCTTCACCATGGCAGTCTTTTCCCTGTTCAGCAGTGCTTTGCCATGGCGGTCTGTGCCCTGTTCAGCGGTGCTTGACTTTGCTGTCTGACCTGTGCATTGGTGTGTGGCATGACGATTCCTCATTGCCCAACGGAGCTGTGGCTGCCGGGCCCTCCAGGGCACTGATGCTGGCAGTGCTCTCCGGACCAGTGACTACAGTGCTGCCCTCTAGGGCACTGACGGTGCTCTCCTGACCAGTGACGATTGTGCTGACCTCCTGGGCAATGACTCAGGCGGTGGTATCCTGACCAGTGACGATTGTGCTGCCCTCCTGGACAATGACTCCAGCGGTGGTCTCCAGACCAGTGACGATTGTGCTGCCCTCCAGGGCAATGATTCCGGCGGTGGTCTCCGGACCAGTGACGATTGTGCTGCCCTCCTGGGCAATGACTCTGGCGGTGGTCTCCTGACCAGTGACGATTGTGCTAGCGGTGGCGTCCCGGCCGCCGGGGAGGATGGCGCCCTTCTCCGCCGTGCTGCTCTTCCCAGACTGTGCAGACTTCTTCTGGCCCTTCACCACCTTTGGAGGAGTCACAGCTGACTCGGCACTCCCCCTGGGACCCTTGGGAGCAGTTTTTCCGCCAGGAGTCTTCACCCTGTCCCGTCGGCCACTTTCCAACTTAAGGTGCTTTACAGGGGGTGGACTGGCAGTGCTTTGGCTCTGTGTCACACTGGCTGCCCTGGTGGCTGGTGCACTCCACACACCTTTAACACGCATCACTGGTACCTGACTTTTTTTGGCTGAGGTGTTACTACGGGACCTATGAATTGGAGGGGTTGGGGTGGTGGCAAAGAGGTCAACGTTGCTGAGGAAGAGTTGCTGACGAAGACTGGGATGGGTAGCTGGAGGGGGTCTGGGAGTGGAGGAAGAGGAGGTGGTTGTAGGAGGTGTAACTTTAGGTGATTTGGGTGCAGGTACAGGTACTGGAGGCTGTCGTGAGGTGGATGGATGTTGGGTGTGTGGGTGCCCGCGTTTGTGTACTTTGGGAGGGGGCATCACAGACACACTGGGAGTGGACACAGGGGACATGTAAATGGTAGTTGGGGTGGTGAGTGCAGGTGAGCGGGGTGTGGTGCTGGGTGTTCTGGTGCGAGTCCTAGTGCCTGTAGATGTAGTGCATACAGGTGAGAGTGTAGACGACACTGGGAGGGAGGAGGGAGATGATGAGGAGGGGGACACAGTGGAGGCGGTGGATGTTGTTGTGTCTGTATGTGGGTGATGCTTGTTTGAGTGCCTGTGGGTTGTGTGGTGCCTATGTTTGCCTGGGCTACTTTTGTGTGTTGAGGTGTATGCATGCTGTTTGATGGTGTGCTTGGGATAGGCTGTGGTACAGGGGACTGGGTCTGGGTGGAGGAAGTTGGAGGGGAGAGGCTAGACACAGGGACAATGGCTGCCATCAGTGCTGAGGCCAGAGATTGCAGGGTTCGATGAAGGGCAGCCTGACCAGAATGAATGCCCTCCAGGAATAGATTACCATGTTGCAACTCCCTTTCTACACCCTGGATGGCATTCACAATGGTAGACTGCCCAACAGTGAGTGACCTGAGGAGGTCAATGGCCTCCTCACTGAGGGCAGCAGGGGTGACAGGGGCAGGGGCTGAGGTGCCTGGGGCGAAGGTGATGCCCACCCTCCTGGGTGAGAGGGCACGGGGCGAAGGCTGAGGGGCTGCTGGGAGGGTAGTGCTGGTAGGGGAGGTGGCGGCTGTACCTGTAGAAGTGGGGGGCACAGATGGTGCCGCCACCACAAGGGAGATCTCATCGGTGGACGAGTCCGTGTCGCTGTTTGGTGATCCGGTGATCGATGTGAAGCTCCCCTCACCCTCATTCCCACTGGTGTATTCAGAGTCTGTGGTGTGGCCCTCCATGGCCATGTGGGATGCAGCTCCCTCGTGCTCCGGTGCCACTGTACCTCCGCCTGATGATGCTGATGCACACAAGAACAGGGAGAGAACAAAAAGCGTGGGGGACGACAGAAGAAAGACAGGTTGAGTGCATGGCTTACCGCTACCGCTGGCAGACAATACAGACACAGCAGCCCCCTGCACTACGCCGTGCTCTTGGCCTCTACAGATGCAATTCCTGGGATCTGCCCTACATGGCTATGGTGGTCATCTGCACACATAGATGACACAGGGGCATGTATACCTGTACTTGGCACTCTACAGAGGTGGGGTGGAGTGGCACATGGCCTGCATTACGGAGGGGCCTAGCCTACAGAAGTCGCCCTGGCCTAGGGAAACCCACAGCCCTCCTCCCCCACCCAGACCCCTCCACTGCATGCAAAGTCTGCAGAATGAGAGTGTACTCACCCCCTTGTGTCTGCTGTGATGCCCTCAAGCGCCCATCCAACTCAGGGTAGGCCACCGCCAGGATCCTGAACATCAGGGGGGTCATGGTGCGATGGGCACCCCTCCCACGTTGGGAGGCCATCCCCAGCTGAGCTTCCGCCGTCTTCTTGCTCCAGCGGCGAATGTCCTCCTATCTTTTCCGGCACTGGGTGCCCCGTCTCAGGTGGACCCCCAGGGTCCGGACGTCCTTGGTGATGGCACGCCAAATGTCTTTCTTCTGGTGGGCGCTGACCTACATGACATGTACAGGGGAAGAAGAGAAGTCATTAACAACAGCACCGTCGAAGTGGGTGGCCCCCATCCCTACCCTTGCCATGTGGCACATGCATTCACAGTCCTTCATGTTCCCTGAACTCAGCCCCCTTCCTACTGACATCCAGCCCTCTCCACTCAGGCATAGCCCATACAACGTGCTCCCTGTGTACTTTCCTGTTGGTCTGGAGGACCGTAGAGTAGCCTGTACTGGGGGAGGACCCCGTCCACGAGCTTCTCCAACTCCTGAGCAGTGAAGGCAGGGGCCCTTTCCCCAGATGCAGCAGCCATTGTCTCTTCCAGACTGAGGTCACAGCAGCACTTGCAGTGTAGGTCCTCTCCTGTCGAAGATCAGGTATCGAGTGATTCAACAGATAGAAAATGGCGGTCACATCCGCGGAGGGGACGTCCGCAGCGGTGCGTATCATCACCGCCGGCGCACTTCATCATTGGTTCCTGGGACCCATAGGGTCCAATGTTAACCAATGCAGCATTGCGCCGCGGTCTATGACCGCCTACCGCGACGGTGTACAACACCAGCGCAGATACCTCACATCCCATTGTCCCACTTTAGAGGTCAGGCAGCCGCCATTTCAGGGGCCCACATGGCTTAATTTATTACTGCGTCACACATACCTAGGCCTACACTCAACACACATACAGGAAGAGTTTTGTATTTGGTGTCGTGTTCTGTGTAGCTGTGGGTACATACCTGGGAATTTGTTGACTCTGTGGTCGATGTTGTCCTTCCTAGGCACCGTCCGCTGGGACATGTGAGGAGAAGGCGGAATCCTCCGGCGTACCGACCGCTGGTAGACCTGTTGATAATGGAGGAGCGACATTTAATCATCACATACAGGTTTGACGTGCCACAATCCAGGAACTGTGTATCCGGTTGGAGCCAGACCTGCTGTCACCAATCCGCCATCCCACAGGAATCCCCCCTGAAGTGCAGGTGCTATTAGTGCTCCATTTCCTTGCAAGTGGGTCATATCAAACAACAGTGGCCATGGCATCAGGGATGTCCCAGCCTATGTTTTCCAATGTGTTGTCCAGAGTGTTGTCTGCCCTGCTGCAACACGTAAGGAGCTACATCGTTTTCCCTCAGGTGGAGGATTTGGGTACAGTGAAAGGTGACTTCTATGCCCTTGGACATATCCCCAACATCATAGGTGCTATTGATGGGACCCATGTAGCTCTGGTCGTCCCCCCGCAGGAGTGAACAGGTGTACAGGAACCGGAAGAGTTATCATTTGATGAATGTACAGATGGTATGTTTGGCAGACCAGTACATCTCCCAGGTTGATGCTATGTTCCCTGACTCAGTGCATAACGCCTACATCCTGCGGAATAGCAGCATCCCGTATGTGATGGGTCAACTCCAGAGGCACCTTGTGTGGCTATTAGGGGACTCTGGTTACCCCAACCTGTCCTGGCTATTGACCCCAGTGAGGAATCCCAGGACCAAGGCAGAGGAACGCTACAATGAGGCCCATGGGCGGACTAGGAGGGTGATCGAACGCACCTTCGGCCTCCTGAAGGCCAGGTTCAGGTGCCTCCATATGACAGGTGGTTCCCTATTCTACTCACCAAAGAAGGTGTGACAGATCATCATCGCCTGCTCGATGCTTCACAATCTTTCTTTGCGACGCCAGGTGCCTTTTCTGCAGGAGGATGGTCCAGATGGCAGTGTTGTGGCAGCTGTGGAGCCTGTGGACAGTGATGAGGAGGAAACTGAGGAAGAAGACACAGACAACAGGGAGTCAGTCATACAGCAATATTTCCAGTGACACAGAGGTGAGAATATTTTGTTTTACTATTACATTCACTTTCACACTTCTACCTCTATCCTGTCTGTCATTTAGTAGCAGTATATGGTAACTGAGTTGTACCTTTCCATTACGGTTTCACAGGTGTGGTTACCAACGTGCGTCATTTGCTTGCATCCTTCATGGACTTGTGATGTGTGACATAGGTATGTTGACATTACAATTGAAAATGCATTTTGACACTGTCATTGATAATACAAATTTACCAAATCACAGACTGACTCCAGATTGTTTTGTGCTCCAAGGGTGTTTATTTAAATGCTCAAAAATGGAGGGAGGTTGTAAAATGGTGATGGGTGATGGTGGAGGAATTCCATGGCAGAGTCCAGTCTATTCGTCTCACAGGTGCTTTGCCCATATGGGCATAGGAAGTGGAGCTGGGGCAGTTCAAATATGGACAGGGTTACAAAGTGGGACAGTGGGAGGACAATCAGGGTGGTCTCATTTCCTGGCGGGGGTCTTGCCATCTTGCTCTGTCCTGTTCCTGGATCTCAGGGAGCGCTTGCGGGGTGGTTGTCCATCTGCAGGGGGTGGGGTGCTGGTGTGGTGGTCCACCGGCGGAGGTGGTGGGCAGTTCATCGTCCATGCTATTGTCAGGGGCCCCTTGGAGTGCCACGGTGTCCCTCATGGTCTTTTGTATGTCCTTCAGCATCCCTACGATGGCGCCCCGGGTGGAACTGATGGTTCTGAGCTCATCCCTGAACCCCAAATACTGCTCCTCCTGCAGGCGCTGGGTCTCCTGAAACTTGACCAGGACCGTCGCCATCGTCTCCTGGGAGTGGTGGTATGCTCCCATGATGGAGGAGAGGGCCTCGTGGAGAGTGGGTTCCCTTGGCCTGTCCGCCCCCTGTCGCACAGCAGCCCTCCCAGTTCCCCTGTGTTCCTGTGCCTCCGTCCCCTGGACCGTGTGCCCACTACCACTGCCCTCAGGTCCCTGTTGTTGTTGGGGTGGTGGGTTATCCTGGGTTCCCGGTAGTGGTGGACACACCGCTGATTGATGTGTCCTGGGTATGGAGGTATGGGCCCACCGGGTGGGTGCTGTGCTGGTGTTACCAGAGGGTGGAAGGTCGGTGTTGGGCTGTGCCTGTGCAAGGGGAACTGACTGTCCCGAGGTCCACGATGGTCCGGGCTGGTCATCTGGATCCAGTTGGCCAGAGCTGCTGTCGTCACTGTGGGCCTCTTCTGTGGGTGGAGATGTCTGGACCCTCCTGTGTGGCTTGTTCCGTAGTGGTCCTGCAGGGGTATAAGAGCAGGATTATTGCATGTGTGTGTGTCATAGTGTGCAATGGGTGGGTGTGAGTGTACCCCAGTGCAAGCATTCCTGTGTGGGGGGTTTGTGTGATGATGGTTTAGGGTGTTGTTATGGGTATGTGCAGTGAGCATGCTTTAGTGAGGGGTGACCATGCTTACTTGTGTCATGCAGGGCTTGGTGTTGGGATGTGTGGTTTGTGTTATTAGTACATTAGTGAGGAGTTGGAGTGATAGGGGAGGGGGTGAGGGTGGGGGTCTGTGATAGCATGCAGGTAGGGTGGGGGATATGATAGTTAAGATTTGACTTACCAGTGTCCATTCCTCCACCGACTCCTCCGAGGCTCTCTGGATGCATGATGGTCAAGACTTGCTCCTCCCATGTTGTTAGTTGTGGGGAAGGAGGTGGGGGTCCGCCGCCAGTCCGCTGTACCGCGATGTTGTGCCTGGAGACCACTGAACGCACCTTACCCTGTAGGTCATTCCACCTCTTCCTGATGTCCTCCCGATTTCTTGGATGCTGTCCCACAGCCTTGACCCTGTCCATGATTCTGCGCCATAGCTCCATCTTCCTGGCTATGGAGGTGTGCTGCACCTGTGAGCCAAATAGCTGTGGCTCTACCCATAGGATTTCCTCCACCATGACCCTGAGCTCCTCCTCTGAAAACCTGGGGTGTCTTTGGCGTGACATGGGGTGGTGTGGGTGATGTGTGGAGTGGTGTATGTGTTGATGTGTGTGCTGATGTGTAGTGGTGTGTGGTGTTTTGTGCGTGGAATGTTGTATGGGTGATGGTGTTGTGTGCCTCTGTGTGGTGAGGTTGTCTATGCTGTGCAGTCTCTCTGGCCTTCGTCTTCAGTTTTTGGTCGTAGGGGTTTGTGGGTGATGTGGGTGTGTGTTTTATATTGTGTTGGGTGTGTGGGAGTGGTGTTTGTATGTGTATCAGGTGTGTGTATTTCGATTTGTCCAATGTGGATGTGTTTTGTAAGAGTGTGTGTATTTTGAGCGCGGCGGTGTGTACCCCAATGGAATACCGCGGTTGAAAGACCGCTGCGTGGATTGGTGGGTTGTGATAGCATGGGCGTGTTTCTGTTGGCGTGACGGTGGAGGATTTTTTTTCGCCAGTTTAACACTGACCTTTGGTGTGGCGGACTTGTGCGGGTGTCTGAATTTTGGTGGATTCCGAGGTGTGTGTCATAATAGCTGTGGCGGAATTCCACGGCCGCGGCGGTGTATTGGCAGTCTTCTGCACGGCGGTAAGCGGCTTTTACCGCCAATGTTGTAATGACCCCCAAAGTGTAATATCAGGTTGGTATCCTATCCAGCCTATCCAGATAACCCAAGCTTTGTGTGGTTGTTGGACCTGGCCCTTTTTGCAGGGTCATCCTCAAACTTTTTGGCTCCTTCCCCCTTTTCTTTCTGACCAGTTTCTGTTGGCTTTGGGACTCTGGGCACTTTACCACTGCTAGCCAGTGTTAAAGTGCATTTGCTCTCTGTGTAAATTGTATGTGTAATTGGCTTTTCCATGATTGGCATATTTGATTTACTAGTAAGTTCCTATTAAAGTGCATTAGAGGTAACCAGGGCCTGTAAATCAAATGCTACTAGTGGGTCTGCAGCACTCATTGTGCCACGCACATGAGTAGCCCTGTGAAACCTGGCTTAGACCTGCCACTGCTGTGTCTGTGTGTGCAGTTTTGAAACTGTCAATTCCACCTGGCGAGTGTATCCACATGCCAGGCCCAAACTTTCCCTTTTTATACCTGTGAGGTACCCTAAGGTGCAGAGTATATTACAAGTAGGACATGTATTTGTGTGTTTTACATGTCCTAACAGTAAAATACTTCCAAATTCGGTTTTCACTGTTGCAAGACCTATCTCTCTTATAGGTTACGATGGGGGCTGCCTTTACATACCTTTTATGTGCAGTTTACCTTTGAGAGCAGATAGATATTTGGAGTTTGGGATCTCTGAACTCAAAATTTAATTTTTTTTTGTGCAGTTGTTTTTTAGGTTGTTAGTTTGCAACTGCCACATTTAGAAAGTGGTCATTTTCTTGCTTAACCATTCCGTGACTCTCCCTGTTTGTGGATTCCTTCTTTGGCTCAGGCTGATAATTGAGCTGTTTGTGCATCTCCAATAGCCAGTGACACAAAGGGTGCTGGGTATAACATGCATATCCTGATGGGCCATCTGGTCTAGAGTGGAGGGGGGAGTGGTCACTTACACCTGAAAGAGTAGTGAGTGCTGTCACACAAAGCAATCTCCAACCCCCTGGTGTGTCTGGAGCCAGGCCTGGGCAAGGCAGGATCCTGTAAACAACAGATACTTTTCTTTGAAGTTGGGCAACTTCAAAGGCAGAAAGGGGTAAAAGTAATGGATCAAAACCCCAAACTTTAGATCACTTCAAGGATTTAAGAGGAACCTCTGCCAGGAGAAGAGCTAAAGGAGAAGTGCTGCTCCTGCCTGTGACTGTGCTTTGTTGGGCTATCCTGCAGTAGCTGCTTCTGCCTGTGAAAGGGGACAAAGACTGAACTTTGTTGTGCATTACTGCCTGGGAAGTATCTCCAAGGGATTGGACTGTGAATGTCCCCTGTTTTGAAGTCTCAGGGCCATCAAAGACTTCCTCTACCAGCACCTGGACTCTCTGCTGAGACTCCTACCCTGCCAAGTGGTGCCTAATCCAGTCCCCGGGCCCTTGAAAGAAGAAGCTCGTGAAAAACCAAGAAGACGCAATCCCACTGACTTTGGACGACTCCGGCCTGACGTTGCTGCCGAATTCCGCATTGCCCTCTGTAATTGACACTGTGGTCCTCGTTGGAGTGCAATGACACTGCAGCCTCGCTGAAGTCCACAACTCCGTGAGACCCGAAGTGCTGTGTCACCGACGTCCATGACACCCAACTTCACTGCACCAGGTCGTGACTACCGGATATCAACCCCACCGGAAGTGTGTGGATCCAATGCTGTACACCGACGCGCCTCACCTCCACAGCTTTACAACTGGAACCCAACACCTCTGCTTCTTCGCTGCACAGCACTGGAACCGACGTCACACCGGATCCAGCGACACCTCAATCCCCGACTCCTTGCACTGGCTTGTTTCCTCATTTTCACAAGGTACTGTACCTGATGGTCCGTGTGACTCCGTGACTGCCATCATTAGTGCTGGATTGTTGGGGACGACTCTGTCATGATGCTGTGATATCACCAAATCGAAGCGCTTGTATTTCAAAGTGCTATATTGAACTTTAATCTTTAAAAAATCATAACTTTGCTTGTTTTGATCTAGTTTTACTCAGATCAATATTGGCTAGTTTTCTAACCTGGTGTGGAGTCCTTTTCCTGTATTTTCACTGTATTACTGTGTGTGTTGGTACAAATACTTTACACATTGCCTCTGAGATAAGCCTGCCTGCTTGTGCCAAGCTACCAAGGGAGTGAGCAGGGGTTATCGTAGGTGTGTATCTCCCTTATCCTGACTAGAGTAAGGGTCCCTGCTTGGACAGAGTGCAAACTGACTGCCAACCAGAAACCCGATTTCTAACAGTGTTTCAATGCTTGGAGGCTTATTAGGTAAGTATGGCGGAATTTTGGGTGGACATGCAGGGTCAACTGTTGATACCACTGCAGAAACCAGTTTGTACTGTTTCATCTGCAAAGTTAGCAAGATGGATAAGATGACTTTTATCAGAGGCAGGTACAGATGTCTCCAAATTTGGAGCTCATTCTGCCAGAGGTGCAATGGCATCAAAGTCATTTTCCTTTGAGTCTCCTCGAGAGAACATTTTGAAGGCCACTGATTGGTCCTGGAACTTTTGATTATAAGCCTACAATTGAGGTATCGTCTATGGTGATGGGACAGCTTTAAACAAGCATAATTGGAGCCTCCGATCCTGACATAGAACGAAAAATATTCTAGTATTTGTGACAAGAAATTTCAAATCTATTAAGGACATCGAGGTGAGGATTATCCCATCCATTTTTTCTGCAATCAATTGGTATTGTTGATATATATATATATATATATATATATATATATATATATATATCGGATTAAATGATGTTTGTGTTTAATTATATTGTTCCCTCTCTTATTGATTCACTGATAGTTTGTTCAGTGATTATCTTATAAATTGAGACAAGGTTTATTGCTTGTATTTTTCTTTATTCTTATTCCTATGACATGTTGACAAATTATGGTGTCTTCTTCACTCTGTCATGGGCGGAGATCCAGTTTGGATGGGGACGTCAGTTGCATGTCCAACTGTCCATTTTTAGATCTATATGCTATGTCCTGGGGATTGCCAGGAGTTGGTTCTTTGGACTGAGGTTCTTTTGTTCCTGCTTTGGACTGCTGTTACAGATGCAGTGGATTAACTTGTGCAAAGAAAGAGGAAATGTTGTGATATTGTCAGGTTTTATAGGGAGTTACTGTATGTTTGGTCATGTGACTCCGATGGCTTTGATGGGAAGTGTACTGTTTTAAATACTTTCACTTTATTGGCTTCTGAGAGATAAAGCATGGAAAGAGAAACATAATCCCCACCTATGTGTCCTTAATAGCATTGCAAAATCTTGTTGTGAATGTTGGAAAATTGTACATACTTTACTTCCTTTAGTTTCTTTCATTTCTATTTCTATTCGAATTGGAGAGAATGCCAGAGTGTCTATAATATTGTGGGGATGACCTTAGGTGCCTGAATGTGCATTCGTGGTAGCCATGTTGGAACGTGTGCCTATGAATATGATCTACAAGTGTGGCAATATTATTCCCAGTATTTGTGTCACTTTTAGCTAAGACAGAACTATTGGCTTTGTCTATGTTTGCATTTTAAGCTAACTTTTTAAGAAAACAACCCAAATCTATTGTTTGCTCCTATTCTTTGGAGCACAAATTGATCTTGTGCTGCTGTCGATCGATTAATGCTGAACGCAGCAGCAGAAGGAGGACGATAGATCCCTGCTAGTTAAGTACACATTAAGAAGAACTTATTTTCTCTTCACCACGTTTGATAATATAAATTTACAGAAAGATGTTGATTAAAAAAGGGACTATCTAGTCTTGACCTTGCTCCGTTTTCAAATAGACAGAAAAGAGACACTTCATTTAAAACGGTGTGATTAAAAACCAGCTTCTGGCATAACTCGCTCCACTGTTTTTCTATATCGAACCTTTGCACATGTGTATGTAGAGAATTGATTGTTAGAGAGGGAAAAGCAAACGTTAGAGAAATTAAGCTAGAAATAAAAAACACTGCAAGTCAAAAAAGAAAAAAAAAACGTGTATGAGGTGCACATGTGATGCTAAAGTGATTAAGAAGAATGAGATAGTTGGGGGCATATTTATACTCTGCGCCGGAATTGCGTCGTTTTTTTTGACGCAATTCCGACGCAAAACTAACTCCATATTTATACTTTGGCGTTAGACGCGTCTAGCGCCAAAGTCCATGGAGTTTGCGTCATTTTTTTGCGTGAACACCTACTTTGCATTAATGATATGCAAGGTAGGCGTTCCCGTCTAAAAAAGTGACTCGGAGGCATGTGCGCCGTATTTACACTCCCGGGCAAAATTCACGCCCGGGAGTGGGCGGGTCAAAACAAATGACGTCCAGCCGCTTTTGCGCCGTTTTTTAGCGCCTGGACAAGGCAGGCATTAAGGGACCTGTGGGCTCGGAAGGAGCCCAGAGGTGCCCTCCCATGCCCCCAGGGACCCCCCCTGTCACCCTTGCCCACCCCAGGAGGACACCCAAGGATGGAGGGACCCATCCCAGGGACATTAAGGTAAGTTCAGGTAAGTATTTTTTTATTATTTTTTTTGTGGCATAGGGGGGCCTGATTTGTGCCCCCCTACATGCCACTATGCCCAATGACCATGCCCAGGGGACAGAAGTCCCCTGGACACGGCCATTGGGCAAGGGGGCATGACTCCTGTCTTTGCTAAGACAGGAGTCATTTCAATGGGGGTTGGGAGTCGAAAAAAATGGGGCAAATCGGGTTGAGGCAAAAAAATTGCCTCAGCCTGACTTGCCCCATTTTTTGGCACCCAAGCTCCATATTCCCCTACGCCGGCGCTGCCTGGTGTATGTCATTTTTTTTCACGCACACCAGGCAGCGCCGGCAGCTAACGCCGGCTAACGTCATTGAATAAATACAGCGCCCGCATGGTGCTTCAGAATGGCGTTAGCCGGCGCTAATTTTTTTGACGCAAAACTGCGTTAGCGCAGTTTTGCGTCAAAAAGTATAAATATGGCCCTTGGTTTTGAAATAGCATGACAGTAGGGTTTGATATAAGTTAAAAATTGAACAAGCGTTGGCAAAGCCAACAGATCTGATGTTGTCTGGCAGCCTTTTGGCAATTCTAGTTTTGTTTTTTCATGGCTTTTGAAAAAGTTTATCTTTTGGAAAGCTTCCATGGGATTGTCAATCTAAAAAACAAACAAAGTTTAACCAAAAGCAAAATTGTTCATAGTAATTCCTACGTTGTGTGTGGATGTGCTCCTTGTGAAAGGGCAGTATGCTGTAACGCATAGTAAAGTCATCCAGTGGCTGAAGTGGGGTGACGTGTTACCCCTTAATGCATTCTCGAATAGATTGCAGAAAAATGTGAATGGCCCAACAACAGGCAAATGAATGAAGTGTGGCTAAAAACGCTTAGATGAAATTACATCATACACATAATTTTAGTTAAATCAAAAGGTCTTGGCTAACACAGACCCCAAAAAGCAAATCATTGTGCCATTGACTGTCGGCCTCTTCTCTTTGAGAAGAAAACAAGAAAAAAAGAAGGAAAGAAAGCCGGAAAGAAGGAAAGAAAGACAAAGAGAGGAAGGAAAGAAAGAAGGAAGGAAAAAGACTAGAAAGGAAGAAGGCAGGAAATGAAGAAAACAAGAAGGCAAGAAAGAATGGAAATAGAAAGAAAGAACATAAGAAAGAAGAAAAGAAAGAGGGAATGAAAGAAAGAATGCAAGAAAGAAAAAACAACAACAATAAAGAAGGAAATAAAGAAGGGAAGAAAGGAAAAAGGATAGGAAAACAGACAAAAATAACTAAAGAAAGAAGGAAAGACAGAAGGATAGCAAGACAGGACACAAGAAAGAAGGAATGGCATCAGTATAGACTCAAGGAACGAATACAAGCAAGCAAGAAAGAAAGAATCAGCGAAAGAAAGAATATGAAATAAAAAAGAAGGAAAAGAGAAAGAAAGCAAGAAGGAGGAAAGGAAAGAAGAGAAGAGAAGAAGGTTAAGAAAGAACAAAATCAAGAAAGATGGAATTAAAGCAAGAAAGACAGAATTAAAATAAGAAAGAAGAAAAGAGTGCAAGAAAAATGGAAAGAAGGAATTAAAGGAAGAAGGAAGATGAGAGAATGAAAGGGAAGAAAAAGGAAGGAAAGAAGTGAAGACAGAAAGAACAAAAGTAAGAAAGTAGGAATGAGCGCAAGAAAGTAGGAATGAATGCAAGAAGGAAGGAAAGAATGAATTGAAACATGAAAGATGGAAACAAAGAAGGCAAGTAAAAAGAAAGGAAGGAAGAATGGAGGAAAGAAAGTAGGCAAAAAAGAGAGAATGCATTAGAGAAAGAAGAAATGAAAGAAAAAGAAAGCAAGAAAAAAGGAACGAAAGAAAGAAAAAATAAAGCGAGAAAGAAGGAATAGAAGAATGATAGAGAAAAGGAAAAAAGAAGGAATAAAAGAAAGATAGAAAAATAAATTAAATAAAGGAAAACAGAGAAGAAGGAATGAAAGTAAAAGTTTAAAAAAAGAAAGTAGAGAAAAAGGAAAGGAAGCAGGAACAAAAGGAAGAAAAATGAAAGAAGGAATGAAAGAAAAGAAAGAAGGAAGTAAATAATGAAAGAAAGAAGAAAAGAGAGAAGGATGACAATGGAAGAGAGAAAGCAGGAAAGAAGGAAAAAACAAAGAAAGAAAGCAATGCAGATAATACAATATTTTGCAAATGTAAATTAAACACATTAAAGTCTGGTTTTGCTCCTGAGCAAAGTTTATTAAAGAACCATTGGTGAAATTGAGTCCAAAATAAATGTGTCCTCATGAATTGTCCACTTATGGATTCACATGTATAATATTTGAAGCTTTTAGTATTTTAATACAGAACAGGTTCAAATGGTTGCCATCTGTTATGCTGTGAAATCCCGGCAGTTAACAGCAAGCGGATGACACTGTAGAATGAAATTACAACACCACTAGCAGGTGTCAGGAACTGATAAAGCATGGAATGTGACTTGTGAACCATCCTGCTGTCACATCAGACTCTAAACACAAAGCATATATCAAACTAATACATTAAAAACAATATTGGCTCAGAAGGGACCTAGCTTGTTTGCTAATGTGCTCCTTGAAAGAGCAACATCCAGTCACCCAGAGTGAAGTTATTCAGTTTCTGAAGTGATCTGACCCTCTGCCCCATGGTTTATGCTGTAGTGAGTGGAAATAACATGTGAATGGTACACCAACAGACCAATGGATGAAGAAAGCTGTCTGAAAGTTCCTTTAAATAAGTATATGGTACATGTATTTCCTTAAAAAATCTATCGTCTTGGCTAACACCCGACCTAAAGGAGTATAATAGAATCTTGTGGTTTTAACACACCAGATGCAACTAACTCTGACCCAGAGGGGCATATTTATACTCTGTTTGCGCCGGAATTGCGTCGTTTTTTTTGACGCAATTCCGACGCAAAACTAACTCCGTATTTATACTTTGGCGTTAGACGCGTCTAGCGCCAAAGTCCATGGAGTTTGCGTCATTTTTTAGCGTGGACACCTACTTTGCGTTAATGATATGCAAGGTAGGCGTTCCCGTCTAAAAAATTGACTCCGAGGCACGTGCGCCGTATTTACAGTCCCGGGCAAAATTCACGCCCGGGAGTGGGCGGGTCAAAAAAAAAATCGTTCAGCCGCTTTTGCGCCGTTTTTTTTTGCGCCTGGACAAGGCAGGTGTTCAGGGACCTGTGGGCTCGGAAGGAGCCCAGAGGTGCCCTTCCATGCCCTCAGGGACACCCCCTGCCACCTTTGCCCACCCCAGGAGGACACCCAAGGCTGGAGGGACCCATCCCAGGGACATTAAGGTAAGTTCAGGTAAGTATTTTTTTATTATTTTTTTGTGGCATAGAGGGGCCTGATTTGTGCCCCCCTACATGCCACTATGCCCAATGACCATGCCCAGGGGACAGAAGTCCCCTGGGCATGGCCATTGGGCAAGGGGGCATGACTCCTGTCTTTGCTAAGACAGGAGTCATTTCAATGGGGGTTGGGAGTCTAAAAAAATGGCGCAAATCGGGTTGAGGCGAAAAATTTGCCTCAGCCTGACTTGCCCCATTTTTTGCCGCCCAAGCTCCATATCCCCCTACGCCGGCGCTGCCTGGTGTACGTCATTTTTTTTCACGCACACCAGGCAGCGCCGGCGGCTAACGCCGGCTAACGTCATTGAATAAATACGGCGCCCGCATGGTGCTTCAGAATGGCGTTAGCCGGCGCTAATTTTTTTGACGCAAAACTGCGTTAGCGCAGTTTTGCGTCAAAAAGTATAAATATGGCCCAGAGTGTCTTGAGAATGTGAATTGTGGCTAATAAGACCTCCTCCACAATATGAAAAAAGACAAGCATTTGCAATGCAGCTGGTCTCGCATTACCTTGAGTCGAGTTAGAGCTATTACCATAGTAAACTCCTAACCAAACTTTTCATGTCTTACTTTTTAGGGGCGAGCGCAAAGTGCTCCGTCCCTCTTCGAATCTCTCTTTAGCCAGATCTGACTTTTCTTGCCACATTGAATAAAAAAAATAAAATGAGCATGATTTGGCCAGAGAACCACGTCTGTATGCTGACTGCCGAATGCTTTGCTGCAGCTGTTTTGCAGACCGCAGGCCTTCGCTGAGGTATTAGCAATGATGTCTTCCCAGGGGAACCTGAAGGGCAGAATTAGAGCTTAACACACTGTACTCTATTATAGCCTAGGTAGGAGTTAGTCTACTGACTGTAGTGGCAATTTGGTAGCGTTGTTCTTATGCTTCACTCTCCTTGTCACAATTTTAATACTGTCAATACTGTCATGCTGTGTCATCCTGGTTATTGCAGCTCACGCTTTGCTGTCTAAGATGCAGTCATTTAATTAAAATAATAACTGAAATATATACTGCCTCTGTTTGTCACTGTATATATGAGTCTAATGTAACTGAGAGAAACTAATGAGACCTGAGTGACCACAGCTTCCCTGTGAACCCAATTATGTCATGCGCTCGGCTGCCAAGTCATCCCTACCCTCGGGTAAAGACGAGGCACTGCTAGTTGGCCAGAGCAAAACGCGGATTGAAGCGACAGGTGTCACCTGCAGTGGGTTAGATTTAGTCTCCCACAGCACAGGCGAAGATATGAAAAAGTATATGCCTAGACACTGCTAATCCTTGGTGTTGCATGTGTGCAATTATAGATCTGGGACGAAGTTGTGAAGTTAAATAAAGGACATTGAGTAAGACAAGGGTTGAGGGGAGAGTCTGCCTGAAGGGAAAGAGTGGGAAAACAGGTAGGAAGGGGAAGAGGAAAGGCAGCAAGTTTGTCAAATTGTAAGAGATCAGAAGCACTAAAGAAAGAAAGTTGAAAAGGAGAGAAGTTTGATGGAGGCATAGTGAAGGGCAGAGGAAAAAAAATAGATGAACCTGTTGAGAGATATAATATGAGGGAGCATGAGAAGTGCTGATCATTGACCAGTTTTTTAGATGGCACATCTGCTTTCCATGCTGAAACGGATAAGCTTTCTTCTGGATACAATTACAAATGCCCATAATAATTTAGGAAATTCGCTCTCACCAGAATAAACTCACAGAGAAAAGAAGCCTCTGTCGCAGTTAAAAAACATAGGACTCACAAGAAAAGAACAATCCAATAAAAGCATGGGCTGAGACTTAAATCCTCACTTGAATGCCCTATCATGTCGTTTCCTGTTTACCAGCCTTCCTAGTAGTATGACTAGAAAGCTTCCCCGATGTAGGCTTGCAGGTTAATACTTTTCATTTACCAGCATTTCAAAACAGGAAAGAGGAAGCTATTGAAAAAAAATCAGGGGGATTTATTTTCCCCATTGACCAACATTGACACTGAGGAAATTGTAGGGGGTAAACTGTGTTTATTATCTTTTTCTTGAAAAGCAGCCGGGCCATGGGGGGATGAGCACTTGATGGGAGTGCATAGAGCACCCCCCTTAGAGTGCATGTTAGTTTGGCTGGCCGTCTCGGCCGGCCAAACACACATGCGCATAGAGCTCTCTTCCTGGACTCGAGAGAGCCTGCACAGGCTCCCAGTCTGCCTGGGAGCGCCCTGGCTGGGTGCTCCCAGCAAATCCTAACACTACTCTAAACAGAGTCAGGATTGGCGCAGGGCAGGCCAGGAGCCTGTGCCTGCAGCAGAAGGCAGCAGAGACGGAGAAACAGGGGAAGACAGAGCACAGCGTGCAGGTAAGTTTATTTTTAATTTTTTTAATTTGATTAATACTTTTCCCCTCATCTCACCCCCACCCCCGTGCGCCACCCCACCCCACCCCCTTATCACCCACGAGCTGTGACTGGGTACACTTTCTTTTTCTGCAGCGAAAACATTTTTCCCTTTGGAGAAATTTCTTCCTACACCCCCAGCAATCCAGCAATGATCTGTTTCCCTTCCCATCTTGGCTGGGTACTTACTCCATTCTTTAGCTATAGCAAATATCTGACCATTTCTAAAGTGAAAAAGGTTTGGGAATGAGTTTAGGAATGCCACAAACGTATATGTTTGTGACAATCACAAACTTCAAAGGCCCCACCATGCCCTGAAGCTGAAACTGTCCTTCCTTCTTCATGTGACCCTCATACTGACTGGTGTCATACAGGCAATGCAGGCCGGTCAAGGCGTTATGACATAGTTGACCTGAAGATAGAGGTCGATGAGTTTCTATTTTGCAACCTGGCTTTGCTTACCTCAGTGCTGCAGTTAAACTAGGCCTATAAATAAAAAAGTGGTTTTACGCCATCCCTTGACCAATCCAGCTAGTCACACAGCTTTTCCGTCAAATGCAGTTAAACCTGCTGCTGGGCCTAGAGCACACTTTCACCTGTGGCCCCGATGCCTTAAAACATTGGGTTACAAGTGTTCGATCTGCGACAACAAAATTGGTTCCTTTTGGAAACAATCACTCACGACCACTGTTGCTCATTTGGGATCTTTTACTACATACTCACACAAATTAATAGTGGTAAAACACTCCTAGTCAAATAGATAATCAAATATTCAACCATTTAATATAAGTAATGCAAAGTGTCTATTAATGCTCCAGAAAAATGAAATGTGACGTGCGCATGAGTTGTGATGAGGTGAAAAACTGCAACATATAACAACTCATAGATAGGATTTACTGGCTGCTAGGAAAGAAGCATTTCAAATGCCCAGTTTGTCCATGGGCAGATAACAATAGTGTAGCTGCAGTTCAAAAACTTTAATTATCGCATTTTAACCCCAGAAATGATTTAAATAAGGATCTTCATCCGGACAAAAATGAATACACATTTGCTACTGGCTGAAAAGTATGCCGCAACAGGTAAAGGCAAGAATGGAGGATTTAATTTCCCAGCTAATTAAGTGAAACTGAGTTACACAGATTCCCTACGCCTCAACACTAGCACCTCCAACAGCGAAAGAAATGTAGTCCAGTATAAGTGTCCAGCAGCAGATAAATGCCAAGATCTGGGACAGTGATGAGCTGACGGCCATTGTAGATCAATTCTCATAAAGTAAGTCACGGAATGGTAGGATCTGTACCTATTAACTGAGAGCACAATTCAGTCTCATTTGTCATGGGGCTTCCAACTTCCCACCGTTGAATGATGTTGCGGTCTGCAACAGGCTGTCAGATAAAACAACTTCCAAATGCTGCTTGTTTGTATGTTAGTATGCGTATGTGGAACTCCCTTTTGGCACTGATGTTGCAGCTCAAAAAGATGCCAAGCACTCACCACTAGGAATTTAAACCACTTTCTTTTCTGTCCAGGTTCATTCAGCCCACCTCCTGCCAACTCTAGTGCTTGTCACTTTTGTATCAGGACGGCCTCAGAGAGCACCTGACAGCTGGTGACCCACTTTCTGGACCAGGTATTTTGCTGCTTTCACTCTCATCAGCCTGTTTCATGGACTGGCTAAATTCCTGCTAGGGCTCCGAGGGACATGAGATACGTTCTTAACTTCCTCAGAGTGTGCTTGCTCCTCTCAACCGAAGAAGTGATTCTGGACTAGGGTCTTATATTGCTGATCCCACTACACCAGCAGGGACATCCTGTGCAGCAGGTGCCCTGAAGAGAAAAGTCTGTCCCACTCTCCATGCGAAATTTCCAGTGCATCTCACCAGGGAATCTACACAGGTTGCTATCTTTGTGAACTTTGCCCCATCCTTTGGACAGGATGAAAATCTCAAAGGCGCTTAACTGTAAGTGACAGGACATGCTGCGTGGGCTGCTGCCTTGGAGACTGGAGGTCTGCAACCACAACTCCTGCCAACACCTGTGGCAGGGAGAGGCCTCCTGCCACATTTTGCACCAGGAAGTGCTTAACTGTAACTGACAGGACACCATGCATGGGGCACTGCCTTAGAGACCGGGGGCCCGGAACCACAACTCCCACCACCACCTGCGGCAGGGGGTGGCCACCCACTGCATTTCACGCCAGGAGGCGCATAACTGTGACTGACAGGACCTCTGTGCACGATGCATGCAGGACCCTCCCCAGACCCATGCCCAGATTAAAACCAGGCCAAAAACAGGCCCATCTGTGCCCATCCATGGCTATACGAGCCTGGGCCTGCTCTCTTGGTATTTGGGTCCCTTAATTTTCTGCCCTCAAGCATCTTGAGTTTTGGTTTCTGGGCCTGTTTTTCCCCAGCCTATGTTTTCAGTTACCAGGTATCACCTTCATGGTAAGCTCCTTGGAGGTAAAAAAGTAAGAGAGCTGTGTTTACCCAGTCTGTTCATAATATCAGTTTCGCTGTGGTATTGTGGACACTGTGCTGGGATCCCACTCTGCTGGAGGTTATAACTTTGCACTTTTGCACTTTAGAGGTTTCGCGCCTCATCAAAACTCAACATTGTGGGCAAGCACAAGACTGGGTGTAACAAGTAAATCTCTGATACAGTTTGTACCACTGATGAGTCTTTTTTAGCGCAGGCTGTGGGTGTTATTTCCAAGGAAATAGTTCAGGCTGAACAATGCCTATCTTTGGGGTTGGTCGGGCCTTTTGAAGTTACAGTATCTTCACGGGGAACTGTGGACATAGCCTCTGGTAGAGGCACTGACAAGGAGAGGGAGGCAGCAGGGAGGCATGGTACTATTACAAAGCTGAGTTTGGGTACTTCTGATATCTACCAATCATCTGATATTGCAGCTACTACCTCTGTAGGTGCAGAAAGGCAACTGCTGATGTTTTGGGACCCCCTGGTTTGGTCTGCCCAGGGCATGATAATCATTCTTCTCCCTCTGAGGCCATCACTGGGGGTTCAATTTGGAGAAATTTATTAGCTGCTATTAATAACCTGTTGTTGTCGCTTGAAGAAAAGTTGGACAGGCTGGAAGTGGAAATTGGGAAAGTAATCTTACTCTGCCATAAACTGCTTTCTTCGAACTTGGCATATAATAGTTCAAATGGGAATCCTTCTTTATCTTAGGGGCAACGGTGTATTAACAGTATTCCAGACCCAAGCAATTTATCTGATGTTCCACGGATGTATCTCCTTCCTGGGCAGTTGACTGATGGTCCTACAGAAGGGCAAGTACAGGAAATGGCCCATAATCATCAGACACTTCCACCAGCTATGACTGCTGCCTGCATAAGCTCATTGTCCAGACCTGGCCATTTGCCTCAGCTTCATATGGGGAACCAGGCTGAAAACAATGCCCAAATATCTTTATGTGATTCTGTCATAATTAATTTACCTCTAGCCTGCTGCCCATTTGTAGCTGTCCTGGCTAACGTTCTCCCTTTGAAACCAGGCCAGTTTGAGACTCCTGAGAGCTTAAAGAATTAAGTTGTGCAGTGGCTGGACTCTGGACAGAGCACACCAAATTATACTTACCAGGAGAGTGGAGTGGGTCGGGCCACTAAGGGAAAACTTAGACGGTGACTGCATTATTACTAATTTTCAATGCCCTAGATTTGTTGAGGAAATTCGTGCAATGTCAGGGCCATTCTCTTTGAATAGCATGTCTATGGCTCTTCTCCCATTAAGTTTCTTCTATCACCACCTACAGCCCTCTGCTCAAATATATAAAGCTACATTGAACATGCAGAGATTGTCTGGGCCTAGGTACTGAATTCATCCTTCATTGTCTGTGGCTAATAGGTTCCAGGTATTAAGTTCCCTATGTGATAAGGACTGACCAAGCCAAGGCAAGCAGAAGGACAAGAGGAATTTGGTTGATAACTAAGGGGGTTGTAAGCTGGCTAATATGGAATGGTGGTTTTCTGCTGGCTCCCTAGACCAGTTTGTAATGGTAAAAGGCACAAATATGCTCAGTGTTGATGGTGCTGTTGTTTATAATACTGCTTAGAATGTAATTACTACCTGCCTGCATCTGTAGATGGTAGGCCCTGGGGATACCAAGCAGCGCCCAGATGGGAGTTATAAATATGCAACCTGGAATGTTGGTGGGTTCTTGAACAAGTTGGAGTCTGATGATTGGACCAATACCATATCTGGCCTTTATGTTATTTGTATCCAAGAAACCTGGTGCATAAACCCGGTACATCTGCAAGGGTTCTCATCTTATTTTCATGGTGCTATTCCTTCTCAAACAGGGAGGGCCAAAGGTAGGCTTCAGATTCCCAGTTCTAATAACCTCCAGGTTAACGTGAAAAAGTCCTCTTTGATGGGGCCCCACACACAATTGCTGTGGTTAACCACTCAGGGGGGGGGGTGATCTGTTGTTGGTTCATTTTTAGGTCGAGCATTGCAGCGCGCATGCACTGCTTTTCCAACGTGTTGATGTGTATCTGGGCTTTTAACAACGCCCACCTCACGCCCATCACTGCCACTCGTTTGTGGGCCTGCCCTTCAAAACTCCTTTGAATACATTGGTAAATGGTTTACCTTTGTCCCTCCTTGGGGAGGTTTTGTTACTGCCTTGGCCATCGCCCCTGTTACATGTCTAATTGCACTTTTGCCGATAAGTTTAACTGTGAAAGAACTTCTTTTCCTTTTGTGTATCTCTTCACGCTGATGCTCACGGCGGCCCTGGCGCTGTGAATTGGCTCCCTTATGTGAAAGTGTATAACTTTCAATTTTCAATTTATGTGGCAAGAAAAGTCGGGTTAAGAGTTTATTACGCTAATAGCTCTAACTCGAGCAGATGCGAGACCCATTGCATTGCAAATGCTTGTTATAATAATTGTTTTGACAATACTCACATTAGAGTAGTTAACGCACTTGACCTTGCCTAGAAACATTTTTACATTCTATCCACACCAATTTATTTTACCACGGGCTGGTAATTTTAATATCTAGACCTGTCCTCTACCAGCAACACATATATGTGGATTTACTAACCATGATGGGGCGGGGAAATGTACTTTTTTGGTATAATGGATATGGGGATGCTTTGAATTCCATCATTTTTCAATACGACCTCCTGCTATTGAAGTGTGAATGTGATACCAATGGGGAGCAGATCCCAACACTCACGGGAAGGAATGCCTTCTCTGTTAAAAAACATGTATTGGTGTCTTCTTTTGCAAGCGTTATGCTAGTGGTATGTGTGTCACCCCTGGCATTGTTAAGTCCTTACTAAGTGATCATGACCCTATTATTCTCCCATTTTCCATTTGGGGCATAAAGCGTGAAGTATCTTCCACAATGAGCACTATTGCCCCATATAGGTTTAATGGGATAAGAATTAAGTTGGCAGACATCAACCCTAATTTCATACTTCAGAAAACTGTTAACGTGAATTCCTTGGAATTGAGTTACTGTCTGCAAGCTGAAGTATATCCTACTATGTCGTTGGGCTTCTTTGAAGGCATTATTTGTTTCACCATGACTCTCCTGACACGCCAACTGAAGGTCACCCAGAATAATATGTAGGGATCTAAAATCAGTCCTATGTATCATCTCAAGGTACCCTGTGGTAATAAAATCCCTCTGCTTAAAGTACAGTGAGGCTGTGAGGATAAGGAAAAAAGCTCTTTGGGAAGAGGCTTGGGCAAAATTAGCTCTTGCTGCTGAAGTAAATGATAATAAATTGTTTTGGGAGACAGTCAATGCACCTTTTTTAACAAATAAAATGACCCCTGAGCTTTGTACCTTAGTCCCCTGTAATGCATGGGTGGCCCATTTCCTCAGAAATCTTTAAGCAAAGCAATAGGAAATGTGGTTTAGTTGAGGATGAGGTGGCATGCAAGTGGAATCCTCTGCCCTGTAATATCGCCATTGATGAGGTATTTTTAGCTGTCAGTGATAATGCTGGGGTAGGGCCCCTGGAACAGATTGGGTGCCTGTAGACATATTTAAATTGACCATTAACTTATGGAGATCTATTCCTACAAGAGTGTTTAATACAGTAGCTGTCGGTGAGATTCCTTCTTTTTGGGGCTCTTCCATAATTGTACTTATTGATGTAATGGGCAATTACCTACAATCCTTGCAGTCTGATACTACTAGGGCTTCAGTATGTCCCATAACTGTGTTGCTATATGCTGATGACGCTGTCCTGTTATCCAGGACCCCAGTGGGCTTACAGCAATTGATGTGTGCCTTGAAGGAGTTTATGAATGCTAAGAGAATGGTGAGCAAAAAATTGAAAAGCTATACCATGACCTGTGGTCATAATTTAAAGAAATGTAGAACTTTTTCTATCCATAATACCCCGATTGTTAATGTTAATTGTTTTTGCTACTTGGGGGTTCTCATTTACAGATAATGGGTCTTGAGCACATCAGATTTCTACTGATACAAATAAGATGAGTAGGAACTCATAGGGGATCTTTAGATTCTCAAGCAAATTGGGTAGTCGCCTCATTAGAGATATGGTAGAAATATGCAAGAGTTGTGGCCACTGCTGTGTATGGGGATGGAGTTTGGGGTCATACGGTAAGCACATCCTTGCAAGCTGAGGAAAATCGTTTTCTTAAATGGCTACTCTGCTTGCCCACCTCATCACCAACTTGGATTATACATCAGGAGGAAGGATTACAGTTTTTGAAGGATGTGCTCACTGTGCCACTGGATTCAAGCTAGCCTGGCTGATGAGGGGTGAAACCGTGAAACCGGTCCCAGGATGCTTGTTTCCGGTCCAGGGAGAACCTGGCCTGGCAGTTCGGGCTGGACTGTTCCCTTGAGGAACAGGGTCAAGACTGATTTGCATATGGCTGGGTTCAAACTGGGGTGGCATGTTAAGCAAAATAATGGATGGATTAAACCCAGATCTGTGACTGGGGGTGAATGTTTGATTGGTTCCGCATTCCGTCCATCCAGTTACGCTATCCCACAGCGTTTGTGTTTTGCTGTGCTTCTGATGAGACCATTGCTATTAAGGTTCAATATCCGGGCAAAAGATGAAACTCATCTCACTCAATTGATTATTGAAGATTGTTCGAAATGCTTTAAGGATCCCTTTGTTAGCTTATATTGATTCCTCTTTAACTCTCTGTTTTATCTATCAGTACGGTTAGATTCTATATGTGTTATCCCTTACTAAAAAGACTATTAAAGAACCCTTCTTGCAGATTAGGATGCAATGGAGAAGGGGCATATAAATGATGAAAGCAACTGTTGCTTTTTAAATGTCTCTTTCCCTTGATGATGGCTGTAAAAGTTATTTATATTGTGTCACCAATATGCAGCATCGTTTTGTCTTGGCAAGGTTTGTACTTGGAATTGTGCATCATTTAGTGGCATTTCCTAAGTTGAAGTCCTGCCCATTGTATATGATACCATCCCTGTGTGCCGGTTTTAGTAACCAAAGCACACTGCATTTTTTTTTTGTTTTGTAAATTGTATCTGCATTACAGGTGCTTTTACCTTAAACCCTTCCTTATCACCCAGAGTATCAGGTCTCACCAATTTGCTCTGATGTTTTTGCATGCGGTAAATGATCGTTTCTGGTGACTGAACGTTGCACTTTACATTCGAAAGGCTATTTATGTGAGTAAAAGTATAATGTAGTAGCTTGTATTCTGTGCTTAGAATTTTGAATGGAGCATAGACTTAGACTTGGGATTGTGCATTATTTTGTGGTGTTTCCTAAGATGAAGCTCTGCCCACTGGATACAATATCATGCCCGTGTGATGGTTTTAGGAACCAATGTACATTTCACTTTATGTTGTTTGTAAATTTTATCTTCATTATAGGTGCTTTTACCTCAAACCTTTCCTTTTCACACAAAATACCAGATCTCACCAATTTGCTCTGAAGTTATTACATGCTCTAAATGATCGTTTCTTGCATCTGAATGTTGCACTTTATATTTTAAAAGCTATTCATGTGAGGAAAAGTATCATGTATTAGCTGTTATTCTGTGCTTAGAATTTTGTATGGAGCATACGGACATGATAGATTTCACGTTAATGTATGTTTTTATGTTTATGTGCTTGGATTGATTTTACCATTTTTATGGACTTCGTGGCTATTTTAAATAAGCCAGATAACGTTTATGGACCTAATCGACTCTGCTTCAGTAGAGGTCAATGGGGAAATACATTCTCCCCATTTTTTTTAAATCTCCCACTTTGCTCTTCTGCAATGCTGGCATGTATGGGGTAGGGCTGTTTGAGAGAGGGGAGTGAGGTGCTATGATAAGAGAGAAAGTATTGCAATGAGACAAAGGAAGAGCAGGCCTGAAATAGCCTCAGAGGGATGGGAGGCAAATTTTGCTGACAAGACGAGACCACAGATAACATGTTACTAGACTGAGGGAAAATGGAGAGGACAGGAGAGCCCCGGTGAACCCAGCAACCAATGAGGGGAAGAGTAAAGGTAGGAGGAGAGATAGGGTGTAGCAGGGAAGCATGCATCTAGTGGTAAAGAGGTATACAACATGTTGGTCTGAAGAGCTACAGTAGTGGGCCATGCTTACAAAGGAGAAAGTTTTGGTTTAGTAGTGATAAGATACCCAAGGAGAGAGGGTTCGGTATTTGGGGAGCAGTTGTGTGGGTATGTCATGAAGGCCCTACAGATAATTTTATTCTTGGGTTTATCACTTTCCTTGAGACGTGCTCTCAGTGTGATTGTTGTGCATATAGTTTCTGCTCCTCACTCAATTCTATCCTCTACCGCCCCCCTTTGGATAGCTCCAGAACTGACTTAAATATCATTATAGATATTTTCTGAGACTAATAATGTCAGATGTATAAATTAAATGAAAATTCACATGATCAAGCCAGCATCCCAGCCTCTCCAGAACATATTATTACATGCAGGAGGGACAGCTTCATTGGCTTCAACAGGGACAGAACCTGAGTTCCTCACCTTGATTTGCAGGCTACAAATAAACATTACATTGCCATGTATTAACCAGTGATAAGGGAAACCTCCTTTCCCAGTAACTCAACGGTAAGAGTGCCAATTGTTGACTTTCTATACTTAGAAAAATCACATATTTCCCCCAGCCTTCCTGTCTCATTGAATTAATAATGGTGTTGAGCCTGCCAAACTGGACTACTTCAATAATGTTTGTGCAGGTCTACAAAAATCTCAAATTCAGACACTGCAAATGATACACAATCAAGGGGAGAGAATCTGCCTTTGCCTTAGGAGATTTGAACCCAATATACCCACCCTGATAAAGCTCCATTGGCTTCTAATCTGATACAGGATCACATTAAACATACTTTATATCATCTACAAAGCCCTACACAAATCTGGCAGCAACTTCCTTCAAATTATGACATCACCATACCAATCAATAAGGAATCTTAAATAAGTGGACACGTTTCTGTTCATTCAAAACTTGCCAAAAATAATTAAACTTAGAGCCAAATCTCTAAGTTTAATTGGTCATCTTTAGAATTACCTGCTAATTACGGAAGAAATAGATTGTCTGTCAATTCAGGAAATACTTTAAGCCTTCATATTTACTGGTGCATTCAATCCACCCCTAGTAATAAAGCAGCTCATTTCAATGATTTACTCCCAGAAGCCTTGTTCCTCAGTGTTGAAAATAGCTTAAATAAATTGAACTATCTTTTTTCCTTAAACCAATTTTCATACATTCCAGAAGCAATCCTCTTTTGATTTTCCATTTCCCTTTACTTTGTATTCCTTATTCTTTTGTTTTCTTTCCCTTATCACGAAAGAGGCCATTGAGAGTCATATAAGTGATTTTTTAGAACTTCAAAAATAAACAAGCATATTTCTAAAGAGTTGGGTGTCTGGAAGTTTACCAGTAACCTGGTTCCAGGTCTTCTGCTGTCTGAGGTACAGGCAACTGTTTGCAGAAGCCACAGTCACCACACACTGAAATATATGGTAGGCAAATGCTCTTGAGAAGCTGCCACCTTCTTAGAAAAAGAAGTCAAAGTTGTAAACAACTTAAATGCTGGATGAAGACTTCAGAGGGATGAAGAAAACAAGGATTCTGGAGTCCAAGAATAGAATTCTTCAGGAATGATGAGCCAGGGTCAGTAAGTGGAGATAACGAGGAAACAAGCAAAATAACACATTAGAAGTGAGGCACTCTCCAACCAGGTTGACACACTTACATAGTAAAAGAACAAGAAAGAGAAAATTCTCAGCAACACATTTGACAGGAAACATAATTGAATGGGAAAGTCAGGGACAAACCACAAAGAAAGAGCCATAATATAAAAGGAAAGGAGAAGAGAACAAAAACCTGCAGTGGACTAACTATGGAGCCACTTTAAAAGGCAGCTGCAAACCATGAGACAGGTAACTGCCTTTTTAAAGCTGAAGGAGCAGCAGCACCCTGAAGCCCAGCAGCTCAAGAGAAAATGAGAGTGACTCACAGCCTACAGTTGCAAGCTTCTCGTAGTATCTCCTGATCCTAGGAAAGTGCAGAAGCCTCAGGATAATGTGTTTCTTGCATTTCCAGGCTGCTGAGCAGCCACAAATATAACATAAATAACACCCAACACGAAGTATGTCCAAACAAGGACCACAGTGATGGGTGGAAATGTCAATCAGGTCCACCGATAATGGTAAATTTGGGAACCCGCCAAAAACCATGGGTGGGTGCATGTGAACACTCACACTCCATTCATGGAATGCCTCCCTGGACCACACTAATTCAAGGCAGAGATTTGCACTGCCTTGTTCTTCTCTAGATTTGTCAAGCCATGAAGGGCCACACAAGGTGGGGGGTGGGCAAGTGAGAGGGTGAAATTAATAATACCAGAGATAAGAAGAGCCAAATTGGCATTAACTAGACATAGAACAGAAGGTTGTCATTATCTAGTGTGGAGAAAGCTCTCCTCTCTAGAGCCTGGACTGTTGCCATAGTGGAGTGGCAATGCACCAATACTGATGGTTTAACCACTCAGCCAGTTAGACACTGCACACAGCAGCATGATCATTCTATTGTGGTAGTGCCACTGATGCCCATACTCTTCTTCATGTGTCTGGGGTCTTGAAGTGATAGTTTGTTGTGACAGGCTGTTTTATATTATAATCAGCAGAAATGTTTTAAAAGTTGGCATAGAAGGTAGTCAGTAATACTAAAGGGCAAATTTACAAGCTCCTTGCACCAACAGAATGTCACTTTTTGTGACGCTTTGGAGGTGCTGTGCCCTGCACCATATTTACAAGGTGGCATTAAGCCATTTTTGTGGCTTCATAGCACCTTGTAAAAATGGACCCCACAATGCGGTTTTCTGCAGCAGAGGGGTGTGCAATAAGTATTGTTCTGGGTGTACTCACGCAATCCATTTGCTTTTTGACACTGCCTCAGAATTACAAGGAAACAAAAATCTGAGGCAGTGCCAAAAACTAGCACCACCCCAGAGGTGGTGCTAAAGTGACACAACTCAGAAAAATACTTGTATTTCTCCTTGTTTTTGCTTTTTCTACTTGTTCTGCAACCTGCAGCACACAAAGAAATAACAAATCACCATTATTGATTGTGTATGTGCAGGAAGTGAAGCATCCTGCATGTAAACAATCTTTCTCTGCAACACAGGCACCCTTGCACTATGGTGCAAGAGTGCCTGCGTTAGCGCTAGGCAGATAAATTTAGCACCAGCGCTAGGTGAAACACAGGGGTGCGCTGCATTTTTGTATATATGGCGCATTCCTGTGTTTCTGATTTCACACAGAGCTGCCAATTTTGATGCAGCCCTACTTTTTCGTGGATATGCCCCTAAGATTTAGAAGATATGAAACCTGACTTTAAATTGTTTGATTTTAATGTTTGTTACTCCCAGGGTTACACTTAAAGAAGATATGGCTGCATTGGTCCAGGTGCTGCCTTTGTAGGGTGAGAAATGACCGGAAATTCATTAAGAAGAAAAGGGATAATCGGCCTGGCAGGGGACTGCTAGGTCCCAAATATCAAGCAAAACGTGCTTAGAGAAAGAAAGCGGTGTGAAGATGAGCTGTTATGGAAGATGGAGATATGTGTGTTGTCTAAAGGCCCACAGGAGGTAAGAATATATAGAATGTAAAACTCTGAAATGTAGAGCCGAATTATCTCGTACAGCAAAAGGCCAATGATGTACCATTGTGAGCCCTTCCATCCCTAACAGCAAAACCACATTCTTACACCTTGTTGCATTGTTGTTGTATCATTTTTGCTCTCCACCGTTATTTATTGAAAGATATTTCAAATCTTAATATTTGTTCAAGGAATGATGAAATAACCAGGTAAAATCTACTGATATACCCTTTGAGTTGTCTGACATTGTAAATGTCCTGATGTGTTTTTGTATGCCTTGCAAAAGTTTATTTGCTTAAGCAATAAAAGTCAAAATGAGTGACTGAATAAGGCTTCAAAGTAAAGAACAGATGAAATTATCTTTGATAAGTGGTGCTGCAAGAAAACAACTCTTGCAGTTTATTATAATAATAGTGTTGCCTGTTTCCAGGGCTCTTTCTTTAATCAAAAGAAATTATAAGGTCCAGGAGGGCCATTTAAAGTGAGGACCCATTAGTATTTGCCTACAGCTACTAAAAAATCTATTCATAAAAGATAGTTCCTGTCCAGCTTATTGGAACATTGGTGGCCTGAAGTGGTTTGCGAATAGCATGAAGAAATAAGAGATCACTTATATATAAACATACGAATTAACCAGTGAAAGAATCCTTGTGACCATCCTGACCTCACAAAGTCCAGCCAATTCGTACTATATAGACGCATGGAAGGAAATATTCGCTCAACCTAAAGCTATCTGGGACATTCACAGCTAAAAAAGCGTCAATTATTACTTCTGTGATGTTGTTATGATTACGATTATGATTGTGATTATTATTATTAATATTATAGTAGGGTTAATACCCTGTAGTCTCGCAAACCTGAATCACCGTTTTCTGCCTAAGCACTCCCTAGATCTAGTGATAAAAAAAATATGAACGATAGAATTCATGCACGTTTAACCTTTCCACATTAAACAAGGGCACAAACCACAGTTCATTGGAATTTATTTTCTAATTGGGAAAAAAACATGACGGATGTGAAGGACAATCGAGATAATAAAATACTTTTACTAGATAATTAATCTCTTCGGAGTCATTAATCCTGCCCTACTCCGAGCTGATACTGTTATTTCCCTTCGAGTTTAGAGTTTGTTAGAATTTAATTGGAGCGATTTGCCACTGCTGTTGGTTAGGGGAAGAGATCGGACAATTTCCACTTCATACGGAGATAAATGAAAAACGAAAAAATGACAAGTTGTCGCGGTAGAGACCATTGCTAAAAATGAATCCTCTATTGTGAACTATGGTGTATAGTTTTTTATATTTTAACTAGTGGGGATACATAATTTAAGACCACCCCCCTGCAAAATACTTGTGTGGGCCCCCCTCCCGCTGGACCCAGTCATGGCCCTGCTGCCTGTGCACAGAGTATTGTGCTGAGGGGTTTCCTTGGAGTTCGGGGGCCTCTACATCGCAGTGGCTGCGGGGGCCTTTGTTCCGCCACTGAATTTAACATGCTGTACATAGCATGCGTTTTACTCAGCGCTTTGACTCATGTGGGCACAAATGCAACTGTGACTTAGGTGGTCATTACGAGTTTTGCAGTCTCTTGACCACCAAATTATGACCAAGTCGGTCTTCCCAACAGAACACACACAACAACCGCCAGTACCGGCTGTGTGGACATGCCGCCACAGATGGTGGTAGGCACCTTCAGGCCAGCGGGGACCATGTTACAATCGGACATATTATTAGGCTGCACACTGCCAAGGTTTCCGCCGTGGGTGCACAGCCATGAACACCCTGGCAGAAACCAACTCTCTAAAAAGAAACACTCACCTCTTGGAACACACACCTGACTGGAGCTGCCTTTGAACGTGTACTGGAAGTCCTCTCACTGTTCCTGCTTGCACAACAACCCCAGAACCAGCGACGAAGACATCTGTGAGTGCACACACCTATCTCGCACTGGAGGGAAAACCCAAACTATACACACAACATACACATCCGGGACAGCTTGTGATGGCGACACGTAAATGTAACCACACACCCACAGGCACATCCATACACAGCTACATACACACATGCATACCCATTCTACACACATGCACACCCGTACTACATACAACACGGATAAAACACACGTGCCATACACACACCAACCCGCAGACACACAGCACTGGCACTATCTAACTCAACCATCCACAACAGCACCGATTCAAACAATGACATCACAACTGCAACTACACAAACGCTTCGCCAAGTAATATCATTGCACATCTCCACATGACAACACATACTAACAACATGTAACAACACCAGACAACCAATAGACACAATCACACTGCCATAAAATGAAGCATACGTCATACGATGATAATATCACACACAATGCATGTGACATAGCCATCACCACACACATGAACACACTTAACAACCACACAAGGGCACACAACACCACAATTACACATGTTAACACAGACAATACACAATTCTGCTACATACATGCCTGTAACAAACACAAACATATCCTACACACATTACACAGCAATGCCAGTAGGACAAATGGCCAGGCCACACCCACACATGCAGGCCAGGCACAACAGCTAGTACAACCAGCACACACCCAAATGTCACACACACACAAACCAAAGCCCAAAAAACACTAAACAGCCATGTAGAAAGAAAGGCAGGACAAGTATGCTAGTATTGAATCCAACAGCAGATTGGGCCAGATGTATTAAAAATAGCAATATGATATGAAACAAACATTTACAATTAAAAGGCCGTTGGCCAGTCCACAGTGCCAAAAGAACAAATGGCATGTCAGTGTGCCCCTACTTGACTCCTGAATGCAACATGGCCTCCACAGGGTTGAGGCATCAAGGGGGCAGGCAGGCACCTCAGGGACTGGGGGTGGAGGGGTATTTGGGCTTGGGTATGGGAGGGGGGTTCCTTGGGCTTGGGTTGGCAGGGAGGTCCTTGAGCTTGGGAGGGGGGTCCCTGGCCCTGGGCTTGGAAGGGGTAGACTTCTTGGCAGGGGTAGTGGCATGGTCACTAGCAAGGGGCACAGGGGAGGACATGGAGGTGGAAGGGCTGAACTTGGGGAGGGGCAAAGAGCACTTGGGGTATCACAGGGTGGGAGAGGAGTAGGGAACAAGAAAAACTCAAAAGGGGAAATGCACCTTAGTCACAGGGGGGCGGTCATGGCAAAAGGGTTTGGGAGTGGAGGGAGAGGGAGTGGTTGTAATATGTGTTGTGTCGATGTTTTTGGTGCAAGTGCGTGTGTGGAATGCTTGTAGTTGCTGGGTGTCCGTTGGGCAGGTAAAGTGTGGGTGTTCAGATGTCTTGGGAGGAGGAGGTAGGGGGTACAGGGAGATGCCATGGTGGAAGGGTGACTGTCTGTTGTGGTGGTGTCTGCAGGTATGGTAGATGTGCTGCATGAGGGGGTGTTGGTGGTTGTGGTGTGTGCGGATATGGTGACTGGAGTGGATATCAGCGGGTCTGATATTGTGCTGACAGTGGGTGAGACAAGTGTTGTGGCTGGATCTGTGAATGATGGGGTGGTGGCTGCAGGTGTGTCTGGTGTAGTGTCTGTGAAGTGGGGGTGGTAGGGGAGTCAGTGTAGGTAGTGGATGTTGGTGTGTCTGCAGGTATGTGCTGTTTGTGTGCATGAAGGTGGTGGGTCTTGTGGTGCTTGTGTTGGACAGTGGTGTCTGTCTCTGTTGAGGTGGATGCATACTTGTGTTTTTCATTGGGTTTGGGGAGAGGGGTTTGGGATTGGGAAGAGGTAGGTGGAGGGGGAGGGTAGACAAAGGGAGACTGGCTGCCATCAGTGTGGAGGCCAGAGCCTGAAAGGATCTCTGGAGGCCAGCCAAGGCACAGTGAATACCCTCCAGTAAAGCATTGCTCTGTTGGACTTGAGCTATCAGTCCCTGGACACCATTCATGATGGTGGACTGACCCACAGAGATGGACCTCAGAAGGTCAATAGCCTCCTAGCTGAGGGCAGCATGACTGACTGACACAGGGGCAGAGGTGCGTGCACAAAGGAGATGCCCAACCTCCTGGGTTAGCCGGCACGGGCTACTGGGTAGGGAGCTACAGGGAGGGCGGTGCTAGTAAGGGGGGCGGCAGACAAAGATGGTGCTGGGGTGGTCGCAGATGGGTCCGCCAGCACCAGGTAGTGTCTACTGGAGGAGGATTCTGAAGAAGAGGTGGTAGATCCGATCTCCCCCATGGCACTCTCCTTGCCCTACGTCCCACTGGGTCCATCACTCTTGCTGGTTGAAGCTTCCTGGGTCCTGTGGGCTGCTGCTTCTCCTGCCTATGTTCATGCACACAAATACACAGAGAGACAGGGAGAAAGAGAGAGAGAAAGAGAGCAAAAATGAGTTAACGCATAGCTCTCATACACACTGGTAAACAGGCACATGTGTGACAATACATATCCCTGCTGGGCCATCGCAGGTGTCAATACACATTACCTACATCATGTCACAACTAGCCACACCTGCATACCAACCCTCACACCTACATCAATTTCCAAGTAGGACAGCACAACTGGAGTCACCCACATGATGATAACCAAAGGCATATTTGCTGGCACAGCATGCCGTAGATGCATTATCAAGTGAATGTCTGAATACACATAACACCTCTTCAAACCCCTATCACCCATTGGATGTGCAGCTGACTGAACAAAACACTTCAAGCCTCTACAGTTACAACACCTGCTCAGTCCATGCCCTCTGTAATATATCTATTACAGTGACAACAAATCCACTCACAGACCACACAGCACCTGCCTGTCACATTACATGCAGACCAAACACTCTGTATAGTGATACCAGTATAGAAATCAACACTGATTTAGTCATTAGTTGTCAGATACCTAAACAGGTTACATATGATGTGTACAATATGAGTCTGTAGTATAGCCATGTGAATAGTCTGACCCAATCACAGAGCCAGATCAGCAGACACCAAACACATATATCACAACTTATCATACTGCTAAGTGCATCTACAATGGCCCATATTGTACATATAACCCATCCATACTCAATCACTGAGTACAATGTCATAACAGATGTACTTCAAGAACAGTCATATTACATCATGGTCCACTTACAATGCCACCACACATGCAATTACACCTGTTTGACTGTGCAACAAGACAACTCCACCCTTACACGCCATTCCAGGAAATACAATATCTGTCACAGAGCCCAGACACCACACATCTCAGATGGTAAATGTCTGGATGCATTAGGCACACATGGACCAACACCTCTGCCTGTATACCAATTACACATTCCACTACTACATGAGGCAGATTGAGGCAACTAAATGAACATTTGAACCACATCAACATGCCATGTGCCATGCAATAACCCAACCTCTTCTAATCTGCCTCTTCACCCTGGCCACGGCAAGCAGAAATAGCCCTAGACCATCAGATGTTCCCCCAAGTAACCACTAGAACATGATGTAGGCAATAACTCAGCAATGTAGCATAGCAATTGCTAGGGCATTGCTATACATTCCATATACATATCAGGGGGATAAATACGAGATTTGCCAAGACACTTACCACCTCTAGCACCATCCCATTTGTTTAACGGTTACATCCCCACAAGTCTTGCACCTAGTAATGCATTATGTCTGTAACCAGACCTCATCAATTGAACATGTATCAGTATACCTGTTTGGCTACCTTTACATACCCTACAGTCAGTAGATCACCTATATATGGCTATACAGCTACCATGCCAATAATCCTGTTCCACGAAGACCATATCGGTGGTGGAACTGTAACGGCAGCCCCACATTCAGCCAATACCATTACCAGTACATGATGTATATAGTCCTTATGATAAAACGAGAGTCACACAGTAGCATAGACAGTTATGATATACAGATGGGAGTGCACTGATGTCTCAGAGCCACAAATGCAGATGGTTGGAGCTGGTCATACCCAGTGCTTAGGGTCATACAAATACTCACATGCATTGTATAGGCAAGATGGAGTCACACATGTGCCTATGTTATTAGACCATGTCAACATTCCAGACATGGAGAGGTCTAGAAATGGGAGTGTACATCCACTGGCAGTAAACCATGGCAACACATCTACTAATTATACTCAGCCAGGGTACATAATACCCATTTCCAATAGATGAAAAACAGGATGCTTTTACTACAAGGTCACATTGCCTGCAGTGAGGCACCTAATCCTATTTAAGTCCCAGGATACAGTCAGTACTCACCCCCTGGTGGCTGCTGTGCTGCCCTCAAACACCCATCCACCTCAGGGTAGGCCACCTACAAAATGCAGGCCATTAAGGGGGTGAGGGTCCCACGGGCACTCCTCCTTCGTTGGGAGGAAATCCCCAGCTGGGCCTCTGCGGTCTTCCGGGCCCAGCATCTGAGGTCCTCCCACTGCTTTCTACAATGGGTGCTTCACTGGCTGTGGACCCCCAGGTTCCGCACTCGCTTGGTGATGGTGTGCCAGATCCCTTTCTTCTGATGGGCATTCACCTGCATGGATGACACAGACAGAAGGAGAAAGTCATGTACAGTCATGTACACTGGCACCATACCAACAGCAGTGGACAATACACATCAAACTCACCAAGTGCCCACACCTAACCTTCCTCTCAGCACACACGTCTTAACTCCACGCCCCCTGCATGCATGTACTCCCTCCTGATACACTTACCACTTACACCATCACGCACACCCCATCACACATGACTATGGCATTGAGCCAACCTGCTCCTCTGGTGCCCCATACAGCTGTTCATACAGGGGTAGGTACTCCTTTCACAAGCTTCTCCATCTCTTCTGGTGTGAAGGCTGAGGCACTATCACCTGCAGGACATGGCTTGATGTCTCTTAAAGATAGTACACAGCAGCTCAGATCGTGGAGGTCTTGCTTGCAAGAGTGTCAGGAGCCAAGTGAGCAAGGCTGCACAAAATGGCAGTCATGGCTGCCACGTACTGGACTTTCATCGCCAGCGGTCATTGCCATTGGCCCCAGACCCCAATAGGCAGCAATTATAACAAATGAGAAGTTACGGCCGCCTACAGCCATGACAACATATGCTGGTGGACTAAGGTCACTTCCAACTGTCCTGTGCAGCACGACAGATGGCTGCCATTTTATGCACATATCACGCCTTGCTGTCCCTACATAAGTGTGCCATACACATTTTTGACCACACTGCAGATTAGGCCCATGTTGTGGCATCAAGGTTTTACTTATACATGTGACATGCATGAAACATGATATGGCCGGATGTCAGATGACGTGCATGTCCAGATACTTGGAGGCCATAGGCGGTATACGAGGCTGGCCCTTTATGTAGTGTGCAAACTAGGTACACTGTGTAGGGGGTCCAGGCAACCACAATTTGGTTTCCAGAGGCAAAAACTAGATTTCCTAATGCTCTTATTTTTGAGGTAGCTTGGTCGAGCAGTTAGCCTAATCTTCGAGAAGTGCACAGCATTTGTTGTACTCACAGTATCAATCATGCGACTCACATACTCAAAGGAATAACTCAAGACCAATGTATAAATATACTTCAGATTTTTATATAATTTTTAAGCTCAAGGTTGTCAAAATTGGTTAAGTACTTTTTAAGTTATGAATTTTTGACGTTTTCATAAATGCAGTCTTTCTTTGCAGAATTATGCACCATAGGAATCAACGGAGGACCACCTATAAAAATGCATATAAAATTGATCATTTGCATTACCAAGCTTTGGCAGGGTGGTCATAGTTGTCGGTGGACATGCTGTGCCAGCAGGAGAAGTTTGGGCGGCTCCCGGTCCCAGTGAGAGCAGTGTTGGGAAGACTCTTGGAGCCGGTGCAGGGCCGTTGTGAGGGACCTCTTGGAAAAGGTCTACATGGGCAGGTATAAAGGTGGTGCCTTGGGGTACCCTTGTGGTGTTGAGGTCGCAAGCGGCGAGGGACCCTTGGGGCACAGCTGGTTTCTTGTTGCAGGTTGCCAGGGCGGCCAGGTGCAGGGCGAGTTGTTGATCCAATGGCTGTGCGCAAAGATGCCTCTCTGGTCCAGATGCAGGTCGCGGTCACAGTCGATTGCAGGATAAAGGGCGCACTCTAGTGAGAGATCTGGGGTGTTCCTGAAGACCCTCAACTGGGGCTTCCTTCTGGTCCAGTTGTAGCTCAGGGGGAGCTGTTTTGCTTGGTTTCCAATGTCAACTGACCAGAGGTATTGGCACAACTCATCCACTGGAAGGTGCAGTGCCACCAAACTTGGCACACTTACAAGGTTTGTCCTGGCGGTCATTGGTGTGTTGTCAGATCTGGCGGCAACTTCCAGTTTGGGAGATATCAGCCGATCAGTGAAGTGACCCTCACTGACTTGTTGGTTCTTGCTTTGTTGTTGGGTGGTGCCACCACTCAGAAGGGAGATCTGGGCCGATTTGTGAATTGTGGAGGTCCTCTCAGTTTCTTGGGATCAATCCAGTGTCCAGCTCCTCAGCAGCGGTGATTTTCAGGTCCTGGGCGAAGTAGGCAGGGTTTGGTGCCTTTTCTTGATGCAGCAAGTCCACAGTTCTCTTGATTTGTATCCTTTTTGGTGCTGGTCGTCTTTGTCCTTTAGAATCTGATTTCTTGGTCTAGGGTTTCCCACTAACTACTGAATTTAGTGGGTGTTTTAGGGGGAACCTGGTAGTGTCGAATGGGACACTTACCTTTGTGGCTATACCCACTATAGTGACCACTTCCTGTGGGAAGGGTCACTACCCTAATAAACCTCATTGGCTATTTTCCTCTATCAGAAGATGGAGGAAACTAAAAAGGAGGGTCCACCTCCCAAGCAACACATTAGGGGTGGTGCATGCCAGGTGAGGTCACTCCTACCCTTTGTTCAGTTTCCAGCCTTTGCTCTTGCCAAAAGTGGGATTTTGCAAAGGGGGATGCCATCTGCTGCAGGCTTGTGGGTCGAGTTGAAAGGGTGGTAAGCCCTCTGAAGCTCACCGTCAGGTCAGTGCATATTTTCTAGGGTGAGGGTGTTAGCTTCTCCAACCAGGAAGGGTATTATCTTTCAAACTGGAGAGGCAGGCCTCTCCCCCAAGGTTTGTTGGCAGTTGGATAAGACCAGTCAGCAACAATGACAGGATAGTTAGCTTTTGCAGGGGGCACCTCTAAAGTGGCCTCTGGGTACATTTAGGAATAACTATAAGACTGGCACCAGTTTTGATTTATCTTTCTGAGTTGTTTGATACCAAAAAACCCAGGGTTCAGAGTGGCCATCATGTACCTGGGAATCTCGTGTTGACCAGTGTCCAGTGCATGTATTAAAATGGCTGCTCTGTTTACTCACTGTGTCCAAGGTTTGGCAAGGACACAGTGGGGGCATATTGCTCATGCAGCTGTGCCCTCACATATAATATGGAGCACCCTGTCTTAGGTCAGTAAGGCCTGCCAGGGGGTAGCTTACCCATAGTAAATGCAGTATATGGTGGAGAGGCATACAGACAGTGTGGCATGTTGAGTTTGAGTTTTGGGTTTGCACCAGAACACTCTGCCTGGAATAGCAGGGCTGGGTGCATCTGGATGCATGGCCCTAGAGGGTGGCACAATCATTGCTGCTGCCCTCACGGTCTTAACCATAGTACCCCATGCCCTGGGCACCTAAGTGTCCCTTTACTAGGGACGTATAGTGGTATCCAATTGTGCCAATGCATCACAACAGATTTAGGGAAAGAGCTCTAGACCAGGGAACCTGGTTAGCAGGGGCCTTGGGCACTACATTTTCTAGAAGTCATTGACATCAGGCAAAAAGTGGGGGGATAACCATGTCAAAAAGAGGCTCTCTCTCACAGGCGGTGTACCAATGAAGATATATAGCATGACTATGTTCATGATCAGTGCAGGACAGGTTAGTGTGCCACATATGGTACATTACACATGGGATATGTGTCACTAACGATTTACAGGGCCAGTAATATGCAGCAAAGATGGTGTCCAAGCCACTTAAGCATGGCCATTATAGTATGTGTCAGCAGTGCAACGCATGTCTACAGTGTTAGGTGTGCACAATGATGACATGTTATGCTTACATGTGTTAAGTGCTTATCACTTTCTACATTTTCTCCTCTTTATCCTAGATACCGTGCCATGAGGAGATTGAGACATGCACCAGTGGTCAGTCCACTCACTGAACTTGCAACCCTGGAGGACAGGCATATCATCCATACCTATCATCTGATTCGTCATGCCATCATTGAAGTATGTACCCATTTGGAGTCTGATCTCCTGCCTGCCATACACAATCCCTATGCCATCCTTCCCACAGTACAAGCCCTGTCAGTGCTACACTTTGTTGCCACTGGCTCCTTTCAGAATACATTGGGCTTGACATCAGGGATGTCACAGCCCATGTTCAGTCTTGTGTTGAAGGATGTACTTTATAGAAACACTTGGACAGCTACATCATGTTCCCCCAACGTGTGGATTTCGCCTACGTGAAGGCAGACTTCTATGATATGGGACACATCCCTCATGTGATAGGTGCCATAGACGACACCCATATAGCCCTGTTCCTTTCTAGTGTCAATGAACCGGTGTACAGGAACAGGAAGAACTACCACTCGATTAATGTCAGGTGGTGTGTCTGGCAGACCAGTACATCTCACAAGTGACAGCCAAGTTTCCTGGATCTGTGCATGTCTTCTCATTGTGAGGAACAGCAATGCCCCACACAAGATGTCACAACTACACACAGAGAGGGCGTGGCTCATTGGTATATATGCATTTGGATATGTGTCTCTGTTACAGCACCTGTCATCACATTCTTCCCTGTGGCTGTACCTGTATTGTAACATGTCCTACCTTTGTGCACACAGGTGACTCAGGCTATCCTATTGTTCCCAGTGAGGTACCCTGCCACAGAAGGGGGACTCTGTTTCAATGAGGTCCACTGCAGGTTGAGGTGTGTAATAGAAAGGACATTTTCACCTTTTGAAAGCCAGATTCAGGTGCCTAGATGTCTCTGGAGGTGCCCTTCTCCGCACTCACCAAAAGGTATGCCAGATCATAGTTGCCTTCTGCATTCTCCACTGTCTTTCCATGAGATATGAGATACCATTGTTAGCTGATGGTGATAAGGCAGCTGGACCAATGGCTGGTAATACAGACATGGAAAGTGATGCGGATGCAGATGAGGGAGGTGCAGCTGACTCTAGGACTGAGCTCATCAATCAGTACTTCCAGTAATGTACAGGTACGCTGACTGTGTATTTGCAAGTGTTGTATATCCACGTTGATTGGTGACAATGGTCCTCCTGATTTGAATCATCAGTGGTGTAATGCCATTGAACAGTCAACAGGTTGTCTTAGTGGCACACAAGGGAAAGAAATCAGGAGAGTTTCACTTCCTGGCAGTGGGTTTGGTCTTGGCATCTGCTCCAGCTGGATGTCTGAGTGGACGTCCACATTTGCAGGGGGGTTCTTCAGCTATGGAGGGGTGGGTGCCAGAGGCCTGTGCTTCCCCTGGCAGGGCTTTCATTCCACTAGCTGTGGCTGCAGATGTCGAAGACTCAGATGTGATGTGGCTAGTGGAACGGTCCTGCTGGTGGGTGGAGGAAGCACGCAGGGTGGTGTTAAGGTACCTGATTACCCCTGCAATGGAGGCCATGGAAGTATTGTGGGCCTGCCATTGCTGCATGACCTCCTGGTGGTATTCCCTCTGCAGCCTCTGGTTTTCCCCCAATGTGCTAAAGATCTGGCCCTTTCTGTCCTGGGATTGTTAATATGCTTTCAGGACTTGGGAGATGGGTTGCTGGTCAGTTGACTCCCTTGGGTGCCCCGTCCTCTGGCACACAGGTTCCCTTCCACACCCCCTGGCCCCATGTGGTTGTGCCCCTGGCATGGTGTGTCCACTCCCAGTGTTACCAGGACCTTCATTGTTGTGGGTGTGAGTTGGGGACTCCGGTCCCAGTACTGTGGGGCACACAATTGATTGAACTGTCCTTGGGACACTGGATTGAGGCTGTGATGTTGATGCAAAAGGGTTGGGGGCGGTTGATGTGGGCAGGGTGAGGAAGAGAGTGGTAGACTGACCAGGTGTCCCAGATGGGCCATGTAGGTCCAGACATCCAGAGGTGTTGCCCTCATTGGGGCTTTTATCCTGAAGAGGGCTGGCTGTCTCTGGTATCATCTCCTTGATGGCAGTGGCAGGAGTACATGAGGATGGAGTAAGAGAGAGTTAAATGGTGGACATGGGATTGGTTATCTCTTTGTCTGATGCATACAGTAGCTTGACATGAGTCCCAGCAATGGCAATGACAGATGTAGCCCTGCAAACATTGTTTGTGAATAGTGGATTGTGACTTGTGTACCATGCTCCATTGGGGTTGGTGTCAATCAAGCTAGGTAACTTTTGCTCTGTGGATGGGTTCAGGTCCTGTCTGATAGTTCTCATGACAGGTGTGCCCTATTAGCTCATGGTAAATCAGGCTTGCAAGATGTGAGTGGGAATGGCTGTACATTGTAGCATGGTGCCCATGTTGGAGGAGGGTATGTGTAAATGCAAGTTTGCTTGTCTTGTCTGTGCATGTTTTGCATGGAGTATACCTTCTTACTTTCAAGCCCATGATCAGTCCATTACAGGGTTGTTGATCTGGATAAGTGGCCATTAGGTTTGGCGATTGTGCTGTAGCTGTGATTGACCTTGTTTGCCACTGTGATGTGCCATTGCATTGCTGTCATTGCCAAGTAGTGGTCCTCAGTCGAAGCATCCAGTTGATGTTGTCATATATGCAAGAGATGTGATGTGCACATTGAAGGTTTTGTAGTAGATGGGCTACTGCATTGTGGGAGTCCTAGTGATTGTTATTGGCACTGCTATCTGTGCACTTGCCATGGACTGTGAGGGCATTGGGCCTGGGTGGTGGTGTGGCATACAGGAGAGGAGCATTATGTGATTAGGTGGGAGGTGTAGTGGGAGATAGAGTTAATTTGGGAGTGCTTGGGTGGTGTAGAAGCATGCTGGACAGGACAAATGCGTGCCAGGGCATTGGTAGTTACTTACCAGAGTCAGGTCCTCAGTATATTCCGGTCAGACACTCTAGGTGCAGGATGTCCAAGACCTTCTCTTCCCATGATGTGAACTCTGAGAAGGAGGTGGGGGCCCACCGCCAGTCTTCTGCACGGCAATCTGATTACATGATACCATAGAACTCACCCTTCCCTGTATGTCATTCCACCTCTTTCTGATGATGTCCCTTGTGCGTGGATGGTTGCCTACTGAGTTGACCAATGCCATGACTCAATTTTCCTAACAATGGATGTTTGCTGGACCTGTGCTCCAAACATTTGTGGCTCTACCCTGACAATTTAATCGACCATGACCGCAACCCATCGTCTGTGAAGCTTGGGTGCTTTTGTCGGGGCATGGTGGTGGTTATGTTGTGGGTAGGGGTGGGTGTGGTGTCTGTAAGGGTGAGTGCAGGGTGCTTGGTAGGGTGGGGTCTTTCGTTATGTGTGATGGTTGGTTGTGGTATTTGTGTGTAGTCATTATGTGGGCATTGTGTTGTTCATGCAGTTTTTGGTGTGTGCTGAGTGGGAAGTATGTATATGCCTATGGTGTACAAGTGCTCATTTATTATTTTTTGAGTCCTCGCTGTCTGTGAATATCATTTTGGTAACAACGGATTGTGGGTTGTGCGGGGGTCTGTCATATAGTGCAGTGAGTAGGTGTGTCTGGTGTGTATATGTGTGTCAGGTGTACGGTAGTCAAACTGTCCAATATGGTATTGGGTTCTGTCTGAAGTGAATTTCTGAGCATGGCGGTTCGCACCGCCAATGGGTTTCCACAATGGAAGAATCGCTGTGGTGATTTATGACTCATAATTTGGTGGGTGGAAAGTTGTCAGGCTGGTGGTGCTGGTGGTGGAACCTCCTCCTTCCCGCCCTCCTGACGGTGTCGGATTTGTGGCTGTTCAGTGGCGATCTTCAGTGACTTTTAACACAGTGGTTGGATTCCTGCAAACATGGCGTTCATTTGATGGCTGCCACTGCAGCAGTCTTCTGAAAAGACTGCCAAAGTCATAATGAGACCCTTAGGCCCTCATTATGCCATTGGCGGTAAGTCCCGCTTACCGCCATGCCGACTGCCGCCAACATACCACCCCTGCAGCGGTTTACCGCTACCCATATTATGACCCACAAATAGCAATCCGTCACTATACAGCCACACACACAAGTCCCCCAGCCCAAAGGTCGGTAATAAACTGGCAGTAGCAAACCCACACCGTTACACCAATAGATCTACGCCCACAGCATTATGACCCACGAATCACCACGGCGGACATTCAACCGCGGTAAACCATTGGCGGTACATACCGCCGCGTGCAAAATATGGAGAACCTAACAAAACAAAACTACATTGGACAATTCAAACTACACACACCTGACACACATACACACACCACACCCACACCACTATAAAACATACACACACACACTACCCACAACCCTTTATGACTCAAATAAATTGACAACAGAGAGAGAGACACCAAGAGCACCCACAGAACCAGAGCCACATAACACCATCACCCATACACCATCCACACACCTTACAGCACACACCCCAACACATCATCCCACACACCCTCACACACTACATACACTACACCCATGGCACCATAAAGACACCCCAGGTTCTCAGAGGAGGAGCTAAGGTTCATGGTGGAGGAAATCATACAAGTAGAGCCACAGTTATTGCGATCAAAGGTGCAGCAGACATCCATTGCTAGGAAGATGGAGCTATGGCGGAGAATCATGGACGGGATCAACGCTGTGGGACGGCACCCCAGAACAAGGGATGACATCAGGAAGAGGTGGAACGACCTACGGGGCAAGGTGCGTTCCGTGGTTGCAAGACACCAGATAGCTGTACAGAGGACTGGCGGTGGACCCCACCTCCTCCCCCATAACTAACATGGGAGTAGCAATTCTTGGCAATACTGCATCCTGAGGCCCTGACAGGAGTAGCAGGAGGACTGGACTCTGGTAAGTTAAGTCTCTTTTACTATCACCCCCTTACATGCATGCCATTACATACCCTCACCCCTACACTAACCCCCATCACCCCACCACCACACATACACCCCACCATCACAACCCACCCATCCCAATACCAAGCCCTGCATGCAACACCAATGCATGGACCCCCATCACAGACCTGCATGAACACCAATCACTAAAGCATGCACATTAGAGAGAATCACCTAGCCCACAAAATCACTACTCACACAAGGCAAAGCTGACAGGGTAATCACAACCATACTGGGCAATACACCCATGCACAAGATGTCACACGCAGAAACAATAACACTGCATTTACATCCCCACAGGTCCCCCACACAACGTCACCGGAGAGGAGGTGCCAGCAATATCCATTCCCCCCCACAGAAGAGGCCCACAGTGATGACAGCAGCTCTAGATGCCTGCATCTGGATGACCAACCTGGCCCACCAGGTATCTCCAGACAGTCGATTACCCAGGCACAGTCCCAACCCACCACAGAGCCTCCCTTCTCAGGAAACACAACCACTGCACCCACCCAGCAAGCCCATACCACAAACACAGGACGATCAGGGACCTGGGGTCAGTGGCGGTGGGCATACGGTTCAGGGGACAGAGGCAAAGGACAACAGGGAAGCTTGAAGGACTGCTGTACGACAGGGGGAGGACAGGCCCAGGGAACCAACTCTCCAGGAGGCACTCACCAACATCCTGAGAGCATACCACCATTACCAGAAGACCATGGGCCAGATACTGGACAAGTTGCAGGAGACCCAGTGGCTGCAGGAGGGACAGTACCTGGGGATCAGGGAGGACCTGAAGGACATCCACACCACTATTGTCACCATTGCAGGGGTGCTGGCAGACATGGCGAACACCATGAGGGAGACAGTGGCACACCACTGGGCCCCTGACACTAGCCACACTGATGAACAGCCCGACACCGCTGCCGCTAGTAGACAGGAGGCCTGCCACAGGAACAACAGGCCACCAGCACCTCTCCCCCTATAGAAGGAGAGCCACCACACAAACGGTCCTCACGATCCAGGCAGACGCCAGAGAACATTGCCAAGACCCTGCCAGGAAATAAGACTCTCCTGATTGTCACCCTTGTGTCCAACTCTGTAACCCTGCCCACCTTGAACTGCCATCGCTCCACTTCCTATGCCCCCTTGGACAATGTACCTGTGAAACAAATAGATTGGAATCTATGCTGGACTTCCCTCCCCCATCACCCCAGCCCATTGCACATACCCCTCTACTTATTAGCACTTTGATAAACACCCTTTGAAAAAATACAAGTATGGAGTATGTCAAATGATTTAGGTATGTATTTGTTTAAGAAGGTTTAAACACTGCAATACAACTGTACAGTAATATATACATAGGAGTGACTTGTAGTTGGCTGCAGTCAACACAACAGGTGCCAGAGTGGGGCATAGATATCTGAAAATAGAGATGCCAAAGGGTACAGTAAGTGGCCATAGAATTGGGAGAATTTGCCTGCCATGTACAATGTCCAACACAAAACTGTAAATGCAAAGTGAAGTTACAGTGTCTTACCTGTGTGTCACTGGAAGTACTGTCGTATAATAGCTGTTCTGTTGTCCTCATCCTCATCTTCTGCCTCCTTGTCTTCACTGTCCATATGGTCCACTACTGCCACAAGCCCATCTCCAGCTTTATCTTCCTCCAGAAAAGGCACCTGGCGTCTCAAGGCAAGGTTACGCAACATGCAGCATGGCACGATGATTTAGCACACCTTCTTGGGTGAGTGGTACAGGGATCCACCTCATCATTGTAATGATCCTCTGCACTTGTCCTGGGATTTCTCACAGGGGTCAGTAGCCATGAGAGGTTGGGGTAACCAGAGTCACATGCAAATATCGAGGGATACCTGTTAGCCAAACACTAACCCTTATGGCCAAAACCATACCCATACACCAACATATACTGGGTAGGAACCATGGGCTCACCTATTAGCCACACTTGGTGCCTCTGGAGTTGAGCCATCACATATGGGATGCTGCTATTCCTCAGGATATAGGCATCATGCACAGACCCAGGATACTTTGCTTTGACATGGGAGATGTACAGGTCCGCCAGGTACACTATCTGCACATTCATCAAGTGAAAGCTCTTTCGATTTCTGAAGACCTGTTCATTGGAGGGGGACAAATGCAAATATGTGTACCATCAATAACCCCAATAATGTTGGGGATATGTCCCATTGCATAGAAGTCAGCCTTCACTGTGGCCATATCCTCCCCCTGGGGGAAAACAATGTAGCTGCGCATGTGTTTCATCAGGGCAGACACCAGTCTGGTCAGCACTATTGAGAACACTGGCTGGGACATTCCTGCTGCCAAGCCCACTGTCACTTGGAAGGAGCCAGTTGTCAAGAAATTGAGCACAGATAGGACTTGCATAAGAGGGGGGATCCCAGTGGGCTGGCGGATGGCAGATATCAGGTCTTGCTCCAATTGGGCACACAGCTCTGTGATTGTGGCCATGTCCAGTCTATAGGTGAGGATAATGTGCCTGTCCTTTATTGTTTCCAAGTCCACCAGGGGTCTATACATGGGGGGATGTCTCCATCTCCTATTTATCTGCAGCGGTTGTAACCTAGGGGGAAAAACGGTGAGCAGCTGGTCAGTATTCCACATTTCCAAACACTACACTGCATTGCATGTTGTGACTGTAACAGTATGTTGTTGAGTAGGCCCAAATGGTTCCTATTTTTACTATGACTCAGTTAGGTGCCATGGCCTGCCCCCCCTGAAGTGGCCTGTCCTGTGTAGGTGGACGTGTGGAAATGAGGTAATGCAGTTGACGTTGTGCACCGTTGCGGGAGGCGGTTGAGTACCGCTGTGCAACTCCTCATTGGTTGTCATTGGGCCCTATGGGTTACAGTGGCCAAAGGTGATGTACGCCGGCAGTGATGATACGCACCGCCACAGATGTAACCGCCATTTTATATCTGTTCACTCACTTGTTACCTGACCATCTACAGGAGAGGACCTACACTGCCAGTGCTGTTGTGACCTGTGTCAGGAACCTACCATGGCTCATGCCACTGAGGAAAGGGGCTCTGACTGCAGCGCTGCGGAGCTGAAGCTGCTGGTGGATGGGGTTCTACCCCAGTACCGAATGCTATATGGGCCTCCAGACCAACAGATGAGTGCACTCTGAGCACAATGCATGGGGCATGAATTTATGGAGTGCTGTGTGTGAGGGCCTTGTGTGGGGGGCGTTGAAGGAAGGGTTCTGGGAAGCGTGCTGCATGTATGGTGGGCAATGTCTGTGCGTAAGGGGATGTGAGGACTATGGTGGTCCATGAGTGTAACAGGCCAGACGGTATGACAGATACCTTTTTCTATGTTTCTTTTTCTGCAGGACAGCACCCATCAGAAAAAGGGTATATGGCGTGCCATCGCCAAGGATGTGCAGACCCTGGGGGTCTATCGCAGGGGAAGCACCCACTGTCACAAACGTTGGGAGGACCTGAGATGCTGGGCAAGGAAACCGGCGGAGGCCCAGCTGGGGATGGCCTCCCAACGAGGAAGGGGTGCCCATAGAACTCGGACCCCCCTGATGGTCCGCATACTGGCGGTGGCCTATCAGGAGCTTGAAGGCATCACAGCAGCCATAAGGGGGTGAGTATAGTTTCTCAATATACTACTTGCGCGTGGTGGGGAGGCCCCTGGGTGGGGGATGTGGGCCTGTGGGTGCCCCTAGGCCAGACCAGACATTGCAGGGTAGGTCTCATGTTGGGCAGGGGCTGATGAACACCACCTCCTACCAAGCTAGTAGGCATCCACTACTGGGCAGGGGTCTGTGGGTGTCAGGTATGCTGCTATTGACATTAGGTATCCCTGTCCATGCGCTGGTGACTAGCATTGTGACTGGTAGTGCATTGCCTAGTACGTAGGGCTGTTCCCTGTGTGGTGACTACCATTGTGACTGGTAGTGCATTGCCTAGTACATAGGGCTGTTCCCTGTGTGTGTGTGTGTGTGTTGGGTACGCCAACAGTGGTGTTGCTGCCATTGACCAAGTGTATCCTTTGTCCCTTCCCCCTCCTTTTTGTTTTGTCAGCGGGTCCTTATGTGCATTAGCATCATCTGGCGCAGGAGAAGAGGCACCGGCGAAAGAGGGAGCTGAATCCCACAGGGTCCAGGAGTCCGAATCCACCGATGGTGAGGGCACCAGCGGGATGGAGGCGAGGGGAGCACCACGGCAGAGACAGGTGGGGACAGTTCAGACAGCCTCCTCCAGAACCAGTGGAAGAAGCCATCCACTCACCCCCTCTTTGCCAGGATGAAGCACACGGGGCACAAGGCCTCCTCCAGAATAAGTGGAAGAAGCCATCCACTCACCCCCTGCTTCCCAGGATAAAGCACACTGGGCACAAGCCCCCTCCAGAACCAGTGGGCAAACCACCCAGTAGGGAGACTGTGCCTTCACACTCCCCAGGACCAAGCTGTGGGCAAACCACCCACTTGAGAGACAGTGGCTTTGCACTCCCCAGGACCAAACAGTGGGCAAACCGCCCACTTGAGAGACTGTGGCTTTGCACTCCCGGGGACAAAGCAGTGGGAATACCACCCCCTTGAGAGACTGTGGCCTTGCACTCCCCAGGACCAATCAATCAATCATGAAATGTATAAAGTGTGCTACTCACCCATTAGGGTCTCAAGGTGCTGGGGGGGAGCTACTGGTCGAATAGCCATGTTTTGAGGCGTTTCCTAAAAGTCAGGAGGTCCTGGGTCTGGCGCAGGTGGAGCGGCAGGGAGTTCCAGGTCTTGGCGGCGGTGGGCAAACCATCCACTTGAGAGACTGTGGCCTTGCACTACCCAGGACAGCGCACAGGTCATGTTGCCCCCTCCAGGACCAGTGGTGTTGTACTATCTTCCGGCTGAGTTGCCCCCGTTTCCTGTCCCCCTGAGGTGCTTGTGTATTTTCGACCTGATGCCCCTGCAGTGTTCTCTCCATGTTGTTGCAGGAGTCAAGTGGGGCCTTGGCCTATGTGATGTGGCCCTGTGGCCCACGGACATTGAGGAATGGCAGTGTCACTCCATTTGTATATATGTTTATATAGTGTTTTGATTTTGAAGCATGAATTTCTACTATTTTATCTTATTACACTCACTTTAATCAATTCCTTTTGTCCTTGCATTATTCCTGAGGGGTACGGGGTAGATATGTGATGTTATTGCATCTGTTTGTGTGTATGGTGTTGGGGATGTTGCGTATTGCATGTGTGTGTCACTGTCTATTGCCTCCCCCTCCCTTGTGCGCTAGGCGGCAGAACTCACTGTGGTCGTCTTTGCCGGCGTTGCTGTTCGTAATGCATGAAGAGGTATACAATCATGAGGAAGATGTGCAACTCGAGCTCCATGGCATCGTGGTTCTTCCTTGAGTCTCCAGAGGTGAGTCCTTTGCTTTCTGTGTACTGTTTCTGCTGTGCTTTTGATGTCGTTGTACCGTCCCGGGAAAGGTGGTTGATAGGCCTGTTGTAATACTGTGGGCAGTACATTGTCTTCCGCCTGGCTGTTGGCAGTTACCGCCGCAGTGCTTGTTGCTACCGCCATGGCAGTCAGTGTGTTAAAGTGGCTGTCCAGGTGGGTGGTTTCCGCCCTGGTCATAATTCCATTTTTGTTACTGCCGGCCTGTTGGCGGTATTACCGCTGCTTTATCACCGACCGCCAGGGTTGTAATGAGTGCCTTACTGTCTTGAATCCAGTGAATTGGTGACTGTTCGCACTAGTTCTCACCTATAAAAGCTGTCACCGCCACTAGTATTTGTGGTTTCTGTTTTTCTGTGATTCAGACTCCCCCTTCAATTATCTAAGCTGTAAGCTCCAGTGAAGCAAGCAACCAACAGGCATCTATGGTATTTGTATATACTTTTATATACTATTTTGACAATGTATATCTTCTTCCATTCCAATAAGTACAGCCTCCTTCGGTGCTAGGTTTCTTTATGGAAAAAAGATAAAGCTTCAGCGATCATCTTTGTACACTCTGGCCACACGAACTTTGAGGGCCAGATTTATAAACGTTTTGCATCGTCCTTGTGCAACGCAATACCTAGATGAGATTTATCAGAGCACACTAGGGCTCTTTGCATGGCTCTGAGTGGCTTGATAAATCCAAAGTAACACAAGGCAGCGCAAATCGCTACCTTTTGTTACTCTGCGGCAGGGAGGAGTGCCATGTGTGGAGCGTGGGTGGTCCCATGCATCCACCCATGGATTCTGAGACATGCAGTGTAGCAAGATGGCTTGATGCATTGTATTGCATGAATTTTTGATAAATATGGCCCTGCCTCTCTTGCATAAGGCATTTAATTCCCCTACTTTGTCCAAGTCTGACATATGCAGAGTTTTAGGGGTGGTATTAACTTCACCACAAGGGGATACATTGTATGAAAATTAACAGTTTTTATTGGCATATATCCACAAGTCTGGAACTTCAGAAAGAGAGGAACAGTTTCTTAAGTTTATTTTTTACCAGGTTTGTCACCAATCCTGATTGTGCTGTATAGAGCTGAAAGTAAATGAAGCAGTTCTCCCGCTTCTTGAGTTCAGTATTTCAGACAGCTTCAGTATGCTTTTGGGCACAAAAGAACTGGTATCATGAGGACTTTGGCAGACAATCAATGGGCCAGATTATAAATTATGAATAAACCTTTGAACTGGAGATTTGGACTGGCCTGAATAATCACTACTGAGAAGTGTTTTCACACATTTCCTCCTATTACAGGTTGAACCCCATGTAATGGGGAATATATGGGCTGACTTTTCTTTATTGAATTTAAGCCGAGGTTTCTGTGCAAGGAGGGAAGGTGGAAATTAGTTCTGACAGAGCAGAGCAATCGGTGCTCACGCTCTGCCATTGAAAAAAGTCAGTGTAAAGATGAGGAATTGGCTTGTATGCTGTTGCCAAAGCCTTGTGAATTTACTGGCCAGAAATATCATCCCATAATATTGGGTCCAGTTTTCTTGCATCTGGGAAAACCAAACACTGGGTTAGTACTGATCAGATGGAACAGTATCCCACTTTGGGATACCTCTCTAACTGATTTTAAATCAGATATTTTTTTACATTTTGGGTAACCTGCTTCCCAGCTGAACCCCCTTGAAAAAGGGGTCCACCAAAAGTAGAACTCCTTTCAACAAATGTTAACTACCATTCTCATGTTTTATCTGGCTCATCAACATTCATAATTTAGAGTGTGTGTGTGTGTGTGTGTGTTTGTGTGTGTGTGAGGGATAGTTCCCTTGTATGGTTATTCATGTAATGAATAATATAAGTTGGATTTGTAAAGCACTGTCTCTCACCTGTGAGGGTATCCAGGGACCAAGTAGGTGAGTGTAGGCGTGTGGTAAGGCTGGGCCTGAATACAGGCAGTCTTGATGGTCCCGCAAGAAGACTTACTGAATAGCCAGGTCTTCAGGTTCTTGCGGAATTCAAGAAGAAGGAAGCTTTTATTTGTTGGGTAGGTCGTTCCAGGATTTGGAAGCTTGGTAGGAGAATGAATGACCTCTTGTTCTGCTTCTATGGATGCAGGGTTTGTGTGTGTGTGCGAGTGAGAATGCTGCTTAGCAAAGTTGTCTGGTTGGTTAGTGGAAACGAAGCCGTTGATTGAGGTATGCGGATCCCATGTTGTGTACTGACTTGAATGCATGTGTGAGAAGTTTGAACAGGCAGGATTTCTGGATGAGGAGCTAATGGAGCTCTCTGAGGGCTGGTCTAGTGTGGGGATGGTGCAGGAGGTCAAGGATGAGTCTGGTGTCATTTGTGGATCGTTTCAAGTCTGTGAAGGTGATGGCTTGGGATGCCTGCATAGAGTGTGTTGCAGTTGTCCATTCTGCTTTTGATTATGGCATGCATGATGGTACATCTGGTATCCAGTGGGAGCCACTTTGGGGTTTTATGTAACATGAGGAGGGTGTGGAAGCACCAGGAGGTGACAGTGCTTACCTGGGGCTTGATGCTGAGGCTGGTATCCATGATGAGGCCTAGGTTCCTATCATGTTTGGTTGAGGTGGGTGTGGGTCCAAGATGAGCAGCCACCAGGCGGAGTCTCAAGGTAAGCTGTTATCAACAAAGATCAGCACCTCAGTTATGTCGGTGTTGAGCTTAGACAGTTTTCTTTCTTCCAATTGACCATGCCGGTCAAGCAATATTTGATGTTTGTCTTTGTGGTGATGGTGCTGTCTAGGAGGGAAAAAGTGAGCTGGGAGCTGTTGGCATTAGAGATGTTGTTGATTTCATGGGATTGGATGATGTTTGCCAGAGGAGGCTTGTATATGATCAAAAGTGTGGGGCTGAGTGATGATCCCCGTGGGACTCCACAGATAAGATCTTTGTGTTCTGATGTGAACAGCAAGAGCCTGACTCATTTTGTTCCTAACAGAGAGGAAGGAAGCTATCCATTTGAGTGCTGGTCCTTGTATTTCTACTCTGTGTAGTCTCATAAAGAGTGTGTGGTGGGAGATGTTGTCAAAATTGATGGAGAGGTTAAAAAGGATGAGAGGGGTGGTCTGCCCACAGAGGAGGATGATGCGACTGTGGTTGCTTCAGAATCCTGATTGTGAATCATCCAGGAGTTTATGGCTTTCTAGGTGGTCAAACAGTTGCCTGTTGATGGTTTTCTGGATGACTTTGGCTGGGAAGGGGAAGAGCGAGCTGGGTTGGTAGTTGCTGAGTACTTTGGGATTAGCTGAAGGTTTCTTGAAGAGGGTGGTGACTTCAGCATGCTTCCAGCTAATTCCCTCACCTTCTTTGTCATTGTGATTGAGAGAGTGAATGAGCATTATCTCATTCCTTACTCTCCTCTTTCTTTTAACCTTTGCCAAGACCCTCTCTAGATCAATAAATAATTGTTTTGTGTTAGGTTTTGAGCCAATTTTATCTTTTTTTCTTTTGCTCTTCTATTCCTCATGTGCCTGTAGGTTGGCACTGCTTTCTATATCTTTTACCACGGCACAGAAATATTAATGCCCTATGAAGAAGCATGACATCCAATAGGAAGTGTGAGGGCATTTGCTTCTAGTAATAGGATTGCCCTGTGTTCTCTTATTTTTTCCTCACTTTGGAACAGTGTATCTATGTTCATTAGTACTCACCTGTTGGTCTGGAGGCCCACACAGCTGTTCACACAGGGGTAGGACCCCATCCACTAGGAGCCCTAACTCCTCCAAAGTGAAGGCAGGGACCCTTTCCCCTGTCACACAGGCCACGGCAGGATCCAGATACAGGTCAGAGCAGCACACGCAGTGTAGGTTTTATGCTGTGGAAAGTCAGGAATCAAATGAGGTTATAGACAGAAATTGCCGTTACTTCCGCGGCGGTGTACACTGTCACCACCGCCGGTGATCGCCATTGGACACTGTACTCCATAGAGCCCGATTTTAGCCAATGAAGAATAGCATGGAGGTACAAGACCACCTTCCGCCATGACTCCCAATGCCGACGGAGTTACATCACTTGCACCTTTCCATACTTACAGGACAGGCGGTCGCCATTTTATGGTGGTGGACAACAATACGAAACTGGAAACTGCGTCATTGCATTAAATTGTGCATACATTGCCATTCACATTGTCCGATTACATACATGCTCAGTTACACTGAGGTGGTGGTTCCATTGTTCAGTTTGTGACAACCTTCTCACTCTTGTGTCCCTTAGATACCTACCACTGCGGAGGAATAGGAGGAGGAGACAAGACCCTGTGTACAAATCCCTTTTGGACTTGGCTACACTGAAGGGCAGGCACATTTTACTGACCTATAGACTGGACAGGGCCACAATCACAGAGCTGTGTATTCAATTGGAGCCTGATCTGATATCAGCTATCCGTCATCCCACTGGGATCCCCCTTCTTGTGCAAGTTCTATCAGTGCTCCCTTTACTGGCAACTGGTTCTTTCCAAATGACAGTCGGCTTGGCAGCAGGAATGTCACAACCAATGATCTCAATAGTGCTGGCAAGTGTTTTGTCTGCCTTGGTCCAACACATTAGCAGCTACATAGCTTCCCCCAAGTGGAAGGTTTGGCCACTGTGGAGGCTGGATTCTATGCAATGGGACATATTCCTAATATTACTGGGGCAATTGATGGAACACACATTGCATTTGCCCCCCGGCACAATGAACAGGTGTTCAGGAATCGGACATTTCTACTCACTCAATGTGCAAATGGTGTGCCTGGTGAACCAGTACATCTCCCACGTCACTGCCAAGTATCCTCTGTCGGTGCATGACCCCTTTGTCCTGAGGAATAGCAGTATCCCAAGTGTGATGGCACAATTACAGAGGCACAGGATGTGGCTAATAGTTGAGCCTGAGTCCCCACCCAATATATGTTAGTGTATGCCTTCAGGAGTCATCCCCCATACCATTGTGTAAGGGTAATGTTTGTCCCTCAATTCTTGCAGGTGACTCTGGCTATCCAAACTTGTTGTGGCTCCTGACCCATGTGAGGAATGCCAGTACAAGGGCTGAGAACTGGTATAATGATGCACATGAGCAGCTAGGCGGATAATAGAATGTATCTACGGCCTCCTGAAGGCCAAGTTCAGATGCCTCCGTCTGACAGGAATCCCTGTGCTGCTCCCCTGAGAAGGTCTGCCAGATAGTTGTAGTATGATGCATGTTTCACAACCTGGCCCTCAGAGGACATGTGCCTTATCTGCAGGAGGAGATTGGAAATGCCCCTGTGGCAGAAGTGGACACTGAGGACAGTGAGGATGAGGAGGCAGAGGATGAGGATGTGGACAACAGAACATCAGTAATATGGCAGTACAACCAATGACACACAGGTAACATAGTGGAACCGACCATTCCTCTAATTATTTATGTTTTCAGTATGGATGTGGCAGGATGGCAGTCACTTCCTTTGCACCTCAAGTGAATGTCACCTATGCCTTCTCAATTTGCAGATTTTGGTGTTATTACAACTGTGTACTGATGTGATGACTACAGACAGCTACAGGTCATTATTTGTATGCTATCACTAAGTTCAAGACAATTGCACAAAATGTAACTTTTAACATAATTGTACATGCTTATCACATAAAGCACTATCACTCAAGTTGTGTTCAAGGGTGTTTATTATAGTGAAATGTATAGACGGAATAGTGCAATGGAATGGGGTGATGGTAGAGGTAAGTCCGGGGAATTGGTCCAGTCTGTTTGTAGAACAGGTCCAGTGTCCGAGGGGCCATAGAAAGGGGAGCAATGGCAGTTCAAAGTGGACAAGGTGAGACAGTGGAACTCAAGGGGGAATTTCAGGAGGGGGTCATTTCCTGGTGGTGGTCTTGCTCCTGGAAAGTGTCTCTGGCATATGTCTGGGTCGCTGGGAATGATTGCTGGTTGGTTCACCTGCTGCAGGGGAAGGGGTGCTGGTGGCCTGTGGGTCCTGTGGCAGGGCCTCCTGTCCACTAGCTGAAGCAGATGTGGTGGGCTGTTCAGTTGACTGCCTAGTGGAAGGGGCCCTCTGGAGTGCTGTATATTCCTTCAAGATGTTGACCATATCAGCCAGCACCCTGCTATGGAGACCATGGTGGTGTTGAGGGCCTGAAAATCTTTCCTGATCTCCTGAGGGTGTACCTCCTGCAGCCACTGGCTCTCCTGCATGTTGTTAAAAATCTGGCCCATCTTGTCCTGGGAATGTTGGTAAGCCCTGAGGACATTAGTGAGTGCCTCTTGGACAGTCGGTTCCCTGGGCCTGTCCTTCCTTTAGCACAGCAGTCCACTGAGCGTCCCTATCCTCCTGTGCCTCTGTCCACTGACCGGTGTTCCCACTGCCACTGATCCCAGAACCATGATTGTCATGGGTGTGAGGTGTGGACTGGGATCCCTGTACAGGTGGCCACACTGCTGATTGACGTATCCTGGGGACAGAGGTGTGGGGATGTTGGGTTGGTGCTGTGGTGTTGGATACTGATGTGGTAGGCTCTGTGGAGGACTGGGAGTGGGCTGGGGTGACCAACTGACCAGTGGTCCTTGATGGGACAGGTAGTTCATCCAGAAGTCCAGAATTACTGTCATTACTGGGGGCATCTTCTGTTGGGGAACTGGTTATTGCGGTACCTCCTCGCTCCTGGGATTGGGTGGGGCACCTGTGGGGATGTAAGTGATGTTTTATACTTCATGCCTGTGACATATTCTACATCCCTAGCTCCCACTATAACGTTGCTGTTGCCCTGCCACCTTTGTTTGTGTATGGTGATGTATTTTGGGATTGTTTGTTCTTCATGCTATGCATGCATTAGTGGTGGGGGTACATGCAGGGCTGGGAGGGCTGTACATTCATTGGTATGGCATGCAGGGCTTGGTATTGGGGTTAGTCAAATGTGTAGGTGCACTGTGTGGAATGTAATGGAGTGATGGGAGTCAGGGTGAGGGGGTGAAATGGCATGCAGGTATGGGGTGTTAGGTAGTAAATATTGACTTACCAGTGTCCAGTCCTCCGGACACCTGTGAGTCCCTCAGGATGCAGTGTTGCCAAGACTTGCTCCTCCCATGCTGTCAGCTGTGGAGGAGGAGGAGGTGGGGGTCCACCACCAGTCCTCTGGATAGTGAACTGGTGCCTTGCTGCCATGGAACGTACCTTCCCCCGTAGGTCTTTCCACCTCTTCCGGATGTTGTCCCTTGTCCTTGGTTGCTGTCCCAGGGCGTTCACCCTGTCCACGATTCTCCGTCATTGCTCCATCTTCCTTGCAATGGATATTTGCTGAACCTGTACTCCAAACAGCTGTGGCTCTACCCTGACTATTTCCTCCACCATGACCTGCAACTCCTTATCTGTGAAACGGGAGTACCTTTGTGGGGACATGGGTGTTGTGTGGTGTGTGTTGTGTGGTGGGTGTTGAGTAATGTGGGTGGGTGTGGGGTGCATGACGGATGGCTGGGTGTTAGTGGTGTGTGTAGTTGTTGCTGTGATTTGCGTGGCTATCTCTTGGCTATTTTTGTGTTAGTAATGGGTTGTGGGTAACGTTGGTGTGTGTTTTATAGTGCTGTTGGTGGGTGGGTGTGGTGTGTGTATCAGTGTCAGGTGTGTGTTTTTGGTATTGGCCAATGTTGTGTTGTTTTGTATTTGGGTGGCCATTCTGACTGTGCCAGTGTGTACCGCCAATGGTTTACCACCGTTGAATGTCCGCCGTGGTGATTCATGGGTCATAATGTGGAGGGCATTGTTTTGTTGACGTGACGATATGGGTGGTAGTTCCGACACTTTACCACTTACCTTTGGAGTGGCGATATGTGTTTGTGGCAGTATTCTGTCGGTTTAGTGTGTGTGTGTCATAACATTGTGAACGGATGTTCACTTCCGCGATGGAATGTTGGTGGTCATCACCGCGGTGGCAAGCGGCAGTTACAACCAATGTCATAATGAGGGCCTATGTGTCAGACAGAAAGTCAACATCTCTATAAGCATATCTGAATGCTCCAAATAGCTAATCGATCTTGCCCTTAAGAAGTGTTTAACCATCATTATGCCATGTCCATGTTGGATTGACATGTATAGTGGAGTAGCAACAATAGTGGCCATGACGTAGTTATTTTGCCAAGGAATATCATGTATTTTGGCTAGGAAATCCACCATGATGCATAGGAAAGAAGGGAGTGCTGTGACAGCTCTTTTAGAATGTATCAATGAATATAGATGTGTTTCCAACTCATGAACCAATGGAACTCAAAATAAGTCTGCCCAGTGGCTTTTGCATACTTTTATGCACCTTGGGAAAAAAATAAATGGTCAGAGTTATTGGATTATCCATCCTAAAATATAAATATTCTTCCTCAACTAGAAGACCCGCATTGTGCCAGTCTTGTAAACTCTGATGATATCACAAGTTTATATTCTTGATTGGATTTGTTTGCAATCTTTCATAATGTTGTGTAATATTTATTTGTTTATTTGTCTCATTGCCTCTTCCATATAAGAGGGAACATCTTGAATCACAATCGTTTTCACCTTTATCAGAGGTTTTAACAATAGTTGTGATGTCTTCTCTTAAGTGCTTAAGAGCTTTCCATTCCCCTTGGGTCAAATTACTTCGTTTTTGTTTCATTGACTCCTTCAGTTTCACTTTGTTCAATTCATCAATCAATAGTTCTTGGAACAAATCAATTTTATTTCCCAATGGTAACTGGGGACAAAAGGTTGATGGAGGCTTTAGCCCACTTTCTCCTCCTTTCCATATTGTTCAGTCTAATTCTGCATGCAGTTGTTCATCTGATGTTGGTAATGCAGCCATATTATCCAGAGTCTCTTCAGATTCCTTTTCTAGTCCCATTGATGTTCTTAAAGTCATTAGATCCTCCACCATCAGATAAGAGGTTTTTGGTTGATTTGCCTTGTAATTTTTGACTTTCAGAGGGTGAGTTTCAAAATATTTCTTGAGTTTTAGTTTTCGACAAAATGTATACAGGTCAGTCTGTAAATTTGCTTGGTTTAGTTCTGCTGTTGGACAAAGCAATTTTCTTTTCTTGAGGACCTTAATTTGATCTTCATTTAGAGTCTTAGAGGATAAGGTAATAACTATATTTTCTGTACTTGATTTGTTTCCAAGTTCTACTTGTTTTTTCCTCCTCCTCATCCTTGCTTTGTTACTTCCTCCTCTTCTCATCCTTCTTTTGGTTTTCTTGAATGTTGCCTCCGATAACCTCTCCCCCTTCCTCTCCCTCTTTGTCTCATTATCATTTGTATTAACCTCAGTTCCTCAGAAAAATCCAAATTTGTGATATCCGGCTCTTCATCCAGGGAGCTGGCTTCGGAGCTATCCGTTCTCGTAGATCTTTCCTGATCCATTGCCATGTCCATTGCTGCCCTGGTTCTCAATGTAGCATATTTGCGGGCAAATGTATAAATGCAACCAGATGTATAATCTATTCTGTCCTAATTAATTTTTTTTGCCTTTTTGTTCTCAACTTCTAACTCATTTTAATTGATTTTCTTTTCTATTTGTTCCAACAACTCTTTAACTTCTTCAGATCCATTACATTTCGCCAGTTCCTGTTCTAATTCCTTGATTTTCATCAATTTCTCTAGTTTTCTTTCTGCATGTATGATCAGAGTTATCATCAGTGTGAAAGAACATTCATTTGTATCAGTCTGCCAATTTTTTATTAAATCTTCCTACAAATCATTCAGAGTCAGCATAATTAGAATTCTTAAGCCCTGTGGCACTCTCTTATACTCAATATATGTTTGGAATGTGGTTTTCTCCCACCATTTATTGACTTCCATTATCCAAGCATGGTCAAATTTTTTAATTATGGCATCCAATCTTCTCTTCTTTTCTCCTCCTAATATCAGATCTTTTTTTCTTTATCAACATAGGTCTGTTCAGCATTCAATAATTCATTTTCTCTTAGAGCTCAAGAACTTCCTGTGTCAGACATGTTCAAATTGAGACTACAATTCAAATTTTCCCCTTCTTTCCGGAATTGCACTGATATTCGTTTGTTCTGCTCTCATTCCTAAGTTACATTCAAGTAGGATAATATATTTACTATTAGTGTTTGCGTCCAATCGTCAAAGAAGGAAAACAATCATGTTGTTTCTATTTACAATTCACCTCACAATTCCGCTTTCCTTATCCTGCTTGTGTTACCTCATGTACGAATAGTGTGCCGGGGATATGCCCAATTACATAAATATATAGATATAGATATATACATATTCACTAAACTAAACAAATACAATAATTCCATGGGCGTGATAGTTAGGAAATACCACTAAAAAAAAACTGAAATATTTACTGAAAAAATCGAAGGTTACGAGGATGTTATCGTTAGACTTAGATTTTACACACACAAAACTATAGAAATTAAGCACTTACAGTTATATGAGCTAACTTTAATTTACGCCCGCTATGCACTGCTAATGATCTCACATATTACATCACTCATTACATGATCCGTGATATCACTGATGACATCACTGACAACATCTAAAATGACATAACTGATGACATCACTGAGGACACCATTCAGCTAGTGTGTTTCAGAAATGTTTCAGAGATTTAAAGATATATACTAAGCTACTTCATTAATTAAATTAGTATGCTTTCTGTACTGGTAATGAGTGATACTATTGGTAACATATATTTTTAACGGGTGTACTACCAGCCCGGCCCATGCAAATCAGACACAGGTAACAGTAACCAACCTATTTGTGGGGGGCTATACAATGCTAGAAAGACAAGAAAAAAATGTGTGCTCCTTTTTTTACAAAAGAAATGTATGGCCAAAATAGACCTACTATTGACAAAAATGACAATGTAGGCTGGTAAAGAACCCAGGGGGTGGGGGTGAAAGGTGTAAATTTAGGGCCAGATTTACAAGGCCCTTGAGCCCCTTAGCACCACATTTGAGGCAAAATTTTTGCCACAAATGTGATGCTTACAGGCCACTGCCTTATCTGTAAAGTGCTGCAAACTAGTTTTGCACCACCTTGTAACCCTTTCTGCCACATCATGCATAATATCTGCTTGATGTATGCAAAGGGGGCGTTCCCCCATTAGAGGGTTGCTACAAATGGTGCACTGGAATCTACAAGATTCCATTGCAGCATTTCTAGCATCATTTTTAATGAGGCTCCCATTGATTTCAATGGGCCTCTTAACACAATACTGGATTAGTGTCATTTTTTATGCTAATCCAGTATAGTGTTACAATAGCATTAGAAAAAATTACGTTATTGCCCCTAACATGCGCCATGGTGCGCCATATTGTAAGTACGGTGCTTCCATGCTGCCACTGGGGGACGCAAGGAGGCTGCAAGAAAAGTGTTGCATCACTAGGGATGCACCACTGTCTTGAAAAAATGGCCCTAAGTTTTGGAATACAGTGATTAACAGGCAGACCCCTGGTCCCACTGCATCACCAATGCTGAGGGCAGACCCAGAGACATTTTAAGGGGTGGGAAAAGTGGGCAATTGCCCTTGGCTCCCCAACCTTCCATGGGGCCTCTTTGTAAAGCAATCTTTCTGTCTTGCTTTGCATATCGCTTCTGTTTATTTTTATATCTAAAACTCTTTTCTTCTCTCTCCCTACCTTTCCACCCCTGTGTTAGAAATTGGGTCTCTACTAAGCAGAGGTATGCATCCTGTCTAGGATGGGAGCGGAATCCTTTTCAGGGTAAGTCAAATACACACTCTAAATGAACCTGTTCTCACCCTCTGGTAGGTTGGCAGAGAGCAGTCTGGCATAACTTAAGAGGCAATGTGTAAAGTAGTTGTGCAACACACCTATAAATACAGTAACACAATGAAAACACCACTAAAAGACTCAACACCAGTTTAGAAAAATAGTGAGTTTTTATCTGAGAAAAATGACCAAAACGATGAAAATCTAATCAGTAGAAGTTGAGATATTAATTTTTAAAGATTAAATTTGAAAAAAGTGATTAGAAGGCATTATCAGTCAAAAGGTTACTTGAGGTCGTGAGGGACCGGTACAAAGTCAAAATCCAGGTTCACCATGATGGAGGGTAGGCCAGTTACAAAACTGACACAGGGTCCACTGGAACATTACATTTGGAGAAGCAAAGTGTTGTCGACGAAGACACAATGCATCAGTTATCCTGCCTTACTCTTGGCGATGCATGAACAAAGTGGATGCAATGAGTTTATTTATTTCTTGAAAGCTGAGGGCTGCTTTGTCGAAGGGCCGTGCAGCACATTGTCGTTGGGCCGTGCAGTCTGTGGATCCACTGTTGTCAGGCAGCCACTGAGGCGCCAGTGAAGAAACGATGTGTTGAGTTTTCTGCTGCACTCTCAGATGCAAAAACTACTTTGGAGCCCCAGGCCTGGAGAGGGGCACCTCAGGCAAGGGTAGGACTCACAGATAGCAGAGTACAGCAGCACCACGAGAGTTGCAAGCAGTCTTTGATGTCTCTGAGACTGCAGAGGAACAGGGGGCAAGCCAGTAAGCCCTTGGGGAGACACTGGTCTACCAGATAGGTCCAGTCCTTGTCCTCAGCAGGGAAGAAATCAGCAGGCAGCAGGCCAGCTTAGCAATACAGAGAAGCAGTTCCTTGGACAGTCAGTCCAGGCTGAGTGGCAATCCTTACAGTGCAGCAGTCTTTGCCTTTGCAGAGTGTTTCCAAGTCTAGTAATGGTCTGATTTCAGGGGGTCAGAGACCCAGTACTTATACCCAAAAGTGCCTTTGATGTGGGGAATGACTTCGAAGGATTTCTCTGAAGTGCACAGGTACCACTTTCAGCCCAACACTAGCTCCAGACAATCACTCGGGGATAATCCGCACCTTTGTGTGGTCTCAGTCCACTACCCGTTGAAGTGTGTGAGCCCTTCCTAACCTCCTCACCATGAAGACCAATTAGTATGCAGATGAATGCAGATGCAGTTCAGAATTTTGTGTTGTGGACATCTGAGGAGAATGCACAAATGTAGCTGTCACCCAGCTAAGCCTAGATGTGTATTTGGAGACAGGCCACAGGCAGACATGGCAATGAGTGCAGAGAAATGCCCACTTTCTAAAAGGGGCATTTCCCAAATAGTAATAATCAATCAGACTTTACCAGTAAAGAGGATTGATCATAACTGTTCCAAAGATATGAAACATGATGCAGCTACTCCTTTCAGATCAGGAATTATAGCTTAAGAATATATTATGGAACTTCCGATGCTGGCCTTTGAAAGGTGCAGGCCTCACAGTAATGAAAAACAACTTTGGGATTTTCTCATTACAAGTACATATAAAACTTAAAACTACATGTTCTACCTGTTACATACCCCTATGGGCTACCAAGGGCCTACCCTAGGGGTGATGTATGTAAGAAAAAAGGAGTTTAAAGCTTGGCAAGTAGATTTAAATGCCAAGTTGAACTGACAGTGAAACTGCACACACAGGGTCTGTAGTGGCAGGCCTGGGACATGATTACAGGGCTACCTAAATTAAGTTGGTGGCACAGTCAGTGTTGCAGGCCCACTAGTAGCATTTAATTTGCAGGCCCTGGGTATATGGTATACCACCCTACAAGGCACTTACAAATACATTAAATATGTCAGTTGTGGATACACCAATGTTACCATGTTTTAAGGGAGAAGCACATGCTCTTTAGCACTGGTTAACAGTGTCCTAAGAGTCCTTAGAGTCCTAAGGCCAGTAAAAAGATATAGCTAAAAACAGGTGGTGAAGGGCAAAATGTCTGGGGTAAGGCCACCCTAGGGATCCCAGGTGTCTCTCTTTGACAAGTGTCTTCATTAGGATTTTTGTGGCCCTCGGAAAGATATATTTCTACTGCATATGTGTGAAACCTTCTCTGAAAGTTTGTTTGGCATTCTGCAGGCTACAAGCAAGAAAAGAGTAATACAATTCAAGGACGATATACACATGGGGGGGCACAAAATATGGCTTGCGCAGGGTCTCAAAAGTGCTTAAGATGGCAATGACTGACATACTAAGAGAAAGGGCTTCCAGGTCCACCAGTCCTTCGCAGGGTTCTGCGATCCCAAGGCACATGTACGATGCTGACTTGTGCAGAGCCATGTTCTGAAAGTGACACAAGCTATCAAAAGAAGGCTCTGAAATTACCCACAAATGAGCAAAAAGAAGCAGCAAAAGGTTTTTACTTTGGAGGTTCATTGTTGCCCCATCTAGGTTCAACCAACCTTTAGGAGGTCATTGCCTCCTGGGATACAATTCAAGGGGAGATCAGAACTGATGCCAGCTAAGGTTGCCTTCCATTTCCAGGGGCGCTAAGGCTACAGGTTTGATTTTAACCTCACCTGAGACTACCCTTACTTTTTGTGTCTCTCCTGGCACATATTGATCTGGTAGCAGCAACTTGTCAACCACTATAGTATGACTGGCACAGGTGTCCCTTAGGCCGGTGACAGAGATCCCATTTTACCTCAATGGGGTGCAGGTACCTGCTGCCACCCTCAGGGATCACCAGCTTACCATAATGTTGAGGCGGAATTCAGTGGAGTGAAGCAATCACTCAGCTATCTCACCCTAATTCTGCACGAGCAGGCAGAGTTGTGCTCAGCCACTCATTCGCGCTGATTGATGCGAGCCACATGCTCCCGGTTGCAAACATGAACATGAATGGCACCATATAGTTTCCCACTCACGGCCATCTTGTTTTTTCCTATTCTGTGCATAGTGCTGGGCCTACTTTTCAATCTCATCTATATCTTTGCAATCTCTACTCTATCCTACTTATCCTTACCTATTTTACATGTATTTAATTAGTGTGTGTATTTGTGTTGTTGTATTTACATTTTTGCCTCTTTTTTATTTTTTGTCACTTTTTGTCCCTTTATTAGTTTTCCCCTAACTTCTTCTAACTTAATTTTTCCCTCTCTGTTCATTTTTTTACCGTTGTCTTTTTTTTAAAATATCACAACCAGCACTATGGCAGAATGTGGGGGACAAGGTGACACCAGTGCAAGGAGTGCGGCAAACCGCACACCCTGTGGGTGCCAGTGCCTCCAAGGAGTGCAGCCTCATGCCATTGTTAGTGGGGAGGAGTGGCCACACTTATTTTTTTAGTGCAGCACCACAACCCCTCTATGCTGACAGCAGACGGCAAGCCTGACAGTGGGTACAGCTGTCGGGAGCATCAAATACTGTGGGGGAAGGTGTGTCATTGTATCCGCTGATGCACTGAGGTTTGGCACACCGAGCAGCAGCTAATGCACTGCTGGGATGATATCATTGACTGGGAGAGGGACCAATATCATTGACTGGGAGAGGCACCTGCTCGACCTGTTGGGCCTCCAGGTTGCAGGGCATGGTGAGTTCTAATTATTAATTATTACTAATTTTGTTGTGTCCTGTCCTAAAATGCTATTTGTTTTCTCAAATAGCATGCTTCTCACACTCAGAGGTAATTTAAGTTCACATAACGTAATGTTATGAATATTATGTCATTTAATTTGAGCGAGCAAGGTGCTCAGCACTACTTAGTTCCGCTTGTTGCTGTGGGCGCTCACTTGGGCTGATTATATTGGTTATGTTGACTCCTCTGTCCTCCTGTCACTAAAATAATAATACTGTGTTAGTAGTAGTAGTAGTAAGTAATATCTATCAGTGAGGTAGCATTCTCTGTGGTTTTTTTATGTAGCTCATACAGTCCCAAGCAATCTTCCAGTGATGTATGCATGGATCTATGCATTGAAAAGGTCAACTGACTGAATTGGCCCATCAAACATAATTTGTTACAATGCACTGGTATTTTCAAATGTAGTGTAGGAAATTTGAAGTAGGGCTTAGGTAAGGGGTCAGAAATTAGGAATAGGTCAACCTGATCATGTAGGTATTAGGTAATCTGAATCAGAAAAGTACTATGCCAATATGTCACTGCATTTGCCTGTCAAAATATTTTCTAGGAGATTAACTGTACCACCAATCTATTTTTGTTATCTTATTTATTTCTTACATCAGCACTGAAGGGAAAGAAGAGGCCATTGAGGGTGGACGTTGCACTGCCACCACCAGCACCACGGCAGATGGCATTGCTGGACCAAGTAAATCCTTGTTAATATTTATTTCTTGAAGTTTCACCTCTCCCCAGTTAGATTAATTTTTCCTCCTTTCTCTAATGTTGTGACTTTTTTCAAATGCTGTTTGTTCTTTTCAATGCTTATTCTTGTTATCCCACCCTGCATTATCCTTTTCTCTGTATTTCTTGTTTCTATAACTGACTTCCTCGTGTTTCTGCAATCTGTAACTTAAGCTTTCTTCTGCTTGGTTATGCTATCCCTCTCCCCTAGCGTTATGCCCTCTAGGCTGATACTGTAAGACTAAGACACTAGAATAGGCAGTCTACTGTGAAAAATGCAGAGTTTGCAGACCCAAGCAAGCTCTTCTACACTTGTTTGTTGCAAAGGTTTTCTATTTCTTGCTCATGCTCAAACGACAAGGGAGTGGCCAATGTTATGGTGACCCCCCTCCAATGAGGCTCTGCTAATCCCACTATTGTGTGACTGTCTGGGATGAATTCACAAAGTCTCAACTGACAGTTATACCCAGTCATGTGACCTAAGGCAGGTTGTAGGCACAGAGGGCTTAGGGCAGGAAAAGGCCAACTTTTGAAATGTGCCATAATCAAGTCTGTAATGATAAATCCAACATTACCCTTAAAGAGGGCTTATCATTACAAGTTCATAGGCAGCAAACATGATATATCTACCATCTCTGATTTAGGAATTACAATTTACATTTTAATAAGGAATCCTAAATGTTACCTTATAATGGGGGTAGGCCTCCCAGTAGTGAGAAAATTAATTTGGTAGTTTTTACTACTAGGACATGTCAAACTAACATGTCCTACCTTTTAGTTACACAGCACCATGCCCTTTCGGCTACTTAGGGCCTACCTTAGGGGTGACATATGTAATTAATGGGGGGGTTGAAGCCTTGGCAAGGGATTTTAAATGCCAAGTAAACAAATCAGTGGTTCACTGCCTTCAGGCTGCAAAGGCAGACATGGACACGATTTAAAGTTCGACTTAAGTGTGTGTCAGAATAAGGGCTGCAGGCCCACTAGTAGCATTAATTTACAGGACTAGGGTATATGTTATACCACTCTACAAGGGACATACATGCAAATTAAATATGCAAATCAGGTATCTATCAAACCATGTTTAAGAGAGTGAGCACATGCACTTTAGCACTGCTGAGCAGTGGTAAACTGAACAGAGTCCTAATGCCAACAGAACAAAAATCCAGACTAGATGGAGGCAGGCAGGCAACATGTTTGGGGGAAGACTACCCTCAGGTTGACAGGTCTTACACAAACCATATGTCTAAGTTATTCTACCCATTCATTGCACTTCAGATGATTGACAGTCATCATACTATCTGTGCCCCTCCATTACGGTTGGCTTGAATATGGGTTTTTCTAACATTGTCAACCAGCAAAATGCCCAACGTGGTATTTTAGATGGGAGAGGAGATACCACAAACTCAGCAGTAATCATGTGTTGCGGTTGCATTTTGTAAAAAAAAAAGGGGGGAGGTGTATGTGGCATCTGAAATGTATAATGTTGTTTTTTCTAGCCCCTCAAGCCCAGGTGCCACTCTACCACCAGTAGACCAGATGTAACACCTGAAAGGGGAGCCTTTACAGTGGCTGGGATTGGTGATAGTAAGTCACATTGCTTGGTTATTGACAATTACTAGTATACCCACTCACAATCACTCACTTATTGTTCCAATAAATGTACTTAGTTATAATTATCTTTCAAATCCAAGCATGGGTAGGTTAGGTGCACAGTTGTATCTTTGACTCAGGCAGCACAATTAATTTGGTATCAGCACTCTTGTAAATATATGATCTTTTAGGGCAGCCGTGCTAAGTAATGCAGAAAAAGGATAGGCATGTGAGGAAGGCAGACATGGTCTTCAATGTCACAAAGATATTGCGGAGCTTCTTCATTGTACACTGGTCCAAATCCAACCTGGCCATATATGTGACTAAAAAAATGGTGGGACAGTATATAATTAAATCCAACACAAACAATGTTCCACTAGGTCTTTTTTTTTTTGCAAAGAAAGAGGTTCAGCAGGAAATAATTAAAACAGTCTATGGTAGCACTGACATTCTCAGTCTGGAAAGTAGAGTCTGTGCTCAGACTCTGGTGGTTCACCCAGAAGTTGGTCAACTACCACTCTTGATTATGACCAATCATCGTCCTCCACTTCCTGTGGTGTTTCGGGAACGGCATAATCAGGTGGTATAAAAATGTTAGTTCAACCTCTCCATGTTTTGAAGTGAGAGATCCTTCTCACTGTTACAACTTAACTATTTGCACTGAACACATACTCAGCAGACACATTGGCTACAGGACAAGTCAGATACTTTATTGCCAGCCTGATGAGCTCTGGCCATTGGCTCATCTTCCCAGACCAATACACCAATGGATTTTGATCCATATACACCTTTTATGGGTCATCCAGCTACTCCTAGAACATCCTCTGAATGGTCATTTGTACTGCCATTTGATCAACCTCTTTTGCCTTTGCCTCGGCACTGCACCTAAGACCTGCCACCTGAAACCAAGCCAATGCAGATGTTGAGTCCAATTATTCTGTTACTGTTGTAGCCAGTGTTCTTGTTGCTAGTGTTGGTTGCTGTGATGAGACAAGACTGCCCTCTCGGGAAGTTGAAGGCAACACCACAGAACTGCGGAGTGAGACTCAAAGATTCAGCCATTCTTTTTCCTGGTGTTTGGCTTGCTCAACAATCCACTTCTTGCATTTTGTAACATCCCTTTCAGAAAAAGGAATAAAAATTGAAATAATTTTTTTGTAGTGTGGATTAAGTAGGGTGGCACAGATGTACTCTTTGGATGAGATAATGTCATTTTGCAGCCATGCATTACAAGTCAAGTGATAGTTTAAGCTCTCAACCAAGGCATGCACTTCAGGGTTTTCATTCACACCTCCAAGTGTGAACCTTTCAGACACCTTCTTTAGCTAGTCTGTAGCAGATGCAAGAACTGGATAGCTTGGCCTATCATACTGTCCTCCTTGGTAACTTACCGTGTGAAAACCTCAAAAGGGAGCAGCATCTGTGTCAGGCATTTGACTAGGCCCCATTTGTCTGCATCCATGGTCATAGCTTTCCCAATTGCATTCCCTCCTCTTTGAAATACATACTCATTGATCTGTCTGTACTGCTCAAACAGACATTGCAACATATAATAGGTCAAATTCCAACATGTTAGAACCTCCTGTATCAGGGCTTTGACTGCTACTCCATTTCCATGCTGAATAATCCGCACCTGCCTCGGGCTTTAAAAGAATGGCTGAAATTAGTGCAGATTCATTGCAGGTGGTCGGTATGTTGCTGAATGTTTTCTTTTTTAGGAAGCTCTTGCACAAACAGGTTGATGCAGTGTGCCAAACACAGGACCGTGAAATAGCATCTGATTGGCATGGGCTTGATTATGTTTCTGTCATTGTCTGTGGCAACAAATGCAATTCAGAAACTCTGAGCTGCAGCCATTCAAACACCTTGCTGTTAAATTCATCCAAAATGTTTGGAACTGTATGTGATTTCTCCATGGCAAACAAAGCTACTGTTGCATGCTGCTGAAAGCTCTTCAAACTGCTAAGACCTGTAGATAGCTTTTGATTTACCCTCGCAAAAGAGATCTAGTGTGAATTGATGAACGTGTAATCAGTTGCCTGACAACTGATCCATATGTTCATCATCAGGTCGATAGTGTGGACAAAACTTTGCTTCAAAGCCTGTCCAACAAGTGTACCACAGTGTGAAGCAACTTTCTAGAAGTAGGTCATGGTAGCCTCAATGTGCGTCATGGGGCAGTCACTGTATGCTGTGGTGTCTCCATCTGACTCTGAGTCTTCTTGTGCCATTGTGAGGTCACTGAGGTGGGTGATTCTTGTGCACTGCTGGGGACAGGACTGCTTTGCCTGAGGATGGCACCCTCTTCTTCTTCACCTCCCACCATGATTTAACTAGTTGTAGTTGATGTTTCCCAGTGCTCCTCACCTTCACCACCACAACCACGTTCAGCATTTTTCTATGGTGCTCCTCTCACCCAATTGCATGACATTTTCTCATATGGGTCCTTTGGCCTCCACTACCATAATGTGAACCAGGCTTACCTCAACGAACACTTGTGTGACAAATGCAGCATATTGCAATGTTCTCCTCCTGTTTCCTAAATGTCCCAAACTGCGGAGGAGTACTTTTTTTGCGGGTCACTGCCAATGCCTGAAGAAGAACTGGATATAGGTGGGTGTATCTTCGGTTGCCTCTCTGTAGTGCATACTTCTACTGAGATAAGGGTTGGTGCAGGTCTCAGCTGGGGCTATACAGATATCTGAGCTGGTGATGCTACCTGTGCCACATCCCTCGGAGCAGGTTGAATAGTAATGTCGGACTCCTCTGTGCCAGCTTCCACAATGACTGGCTTGTCATTGTCATCCTCCTCATGATTCCCTTCCATGAGTCTGAGTCTTTGAGGAACTTTTCCTTTCCCTTGCCTCTCCCGGAGTCTCCCAGACTCTGTCAGGGTCCACTCAATGTTCCTATCATCCTCATCAGACGTGGTGCTTGGAGAAAATGGTGGAGTAGCACCCCTCCTTTTCCTTTCTGGAGATCTGGGAGCCAATGATTCTAAAAGAGGAGGCTTTTGCTTGGCAGGAAGCTCGATCTTTGCTATTCTCCAAGTTCAGGAAGATCTACTATTGCTGGCCGCCACTGCTGTCTATTTTGCTCCATTTCCTGAAATGATTGGGAACTACTTTGCAAAAGTGACAAATCACATTCAGTGTCACTGTGTGTGGGTGGTGCCATGATTGCAGGGGCTGCCTCACTGACCGACATGGTCTTGGGCTTAGGTTGTGGAGGTACTGTTGATTGTGAAGTGCTGCTCCCAGGTTCCTCCCCCAAGGCAGATGTGTCAAGCACATATCTCGCAAAAATTGTTGCGTTTGGCACACCACTGGTGGAAAGTGTTTTTTTTCACTGACCACTTTCTTGGGAGTAACTTTCATTTGGCAATGGCACTAAGCTGCACAAACGGAAGATATTGGCAGACTGAAATTACTATACACGCCTTCTATTTGGCAGATGATGTCTCTTCTCTTGTGCATTAAAAGTAACCAAGCAAGAAAAACCTGTAGTTAGTGAAACCTGCCATTGTTACAGGTTAAAATAGTACAGCACGTGCAACATTCGTGTAGTTTGACTTTACAGTGTTTGGATAAATTGGTATTTATTACAGAAGTAACCAACCACACTAATATTGCACTTGCCTGTACTATTTTAACCTGCAACAATGCCATGTTTCAGGTTGCCAAATAAATGTATTTCAAATAAGCAACAAAACATTCAGATATAGGCCCTCATTACGACCTCAGCGGTCTTTTTCAAAGACCGCAGAGGAACCGCTGTGCAGAAGTCCGCCAGTGCAGGCAGTTTTCCGCGCGGCGTATTATGACTGCTGGCATCCCTCCGTCCTTTTTTGGGCGGAGAGCCGCCAGCAGCCATACTGGCGGTCGGCGGGGAAGTGGAGGTTGCTCCACCTCCATCGCCCATGATCAGAACACCGCCCACCGAATCACGTCCCATGATTCGGTGTGGCGGTGTTCTGGTAATGGGGAACTGGGGGTGGAGCAGCCCCCATGGATCCTGTCCCCTCCCGGAGGATCAACGGACAAGGTAAGTTGATCGTCCGTTAGGGGAGGGGGGTGAGGGGGTGTTGTGTGTTGTGTGCGTGCATGGGGCTGTGCGTGTGAGTATGTAGAGGGGGTGTGTGAGTGCGTGTATGCATGCAGAGGGGGGATGTGTGTATGGGAAATGTGTGCGGGTCAGTCTGTGTGCATGTCTGTTTGTATGTGTGCCGGTCTGTGTTGTCGCAGTGTATGTGTGCGTGTAGGTGTGTGTGTCTGTGCATGTTGTTGGTGGCGGTGGGGAGAAGGTGTGTGTCTGTGCATGTTGGGGGTGGGGGTGGGGAGGGTGTGTGTGTATGTACATGTTGGGGGTGGGGGTGGGGGTGGGGAGGGAGGTCCTGCCACCTTTGGGGGGTGGCAGTGGGGTGGGGGGGGTGGTGGGAGGACTCACAGGTGGTGGGGGAGACCCCTATCAGTGCCAGGGAAGGAATTCCCTGCCACTGATAGTGCCTACCACCATGGATTTCATGGCGGTTCCAAACCCCCTGAAATCCATGGCGGTATGCAGGGTCGTGATACTGCCGGCGGTCTGGTGATGGCCGCCAGGCTGGAGACAGAAGACTCCAGCCCAGCGGTCATCACCGCCCTGGCGGTCAGAGTGGAGAAGTGGCAGATGACCATGGCGGTAACCGCCATGGTCTTAATTCCATTTTTTTCCCGCCGGCCTGTTGGCGGTATTACCGCCACTTCTCCCCTGTGCGCCAAGGTTGTAATGAGGGCTATAGTTCTTTGCTTCATCTCCATCTTTTTTAAAGGAGACACCTTCAGTAGTCAGAAAGAGGTGCATGGGTAAATGGAATAATTATTAAAAAACCTATTGCAGCAAGCAGGTCAAAAAATAATAATTAAAAAATGAAAATTAAAAATTAAATATTAAACAAATGATCAGTAATTGCTGATGTTTGTATGTGAGGACAGAAAGAAAGAAACCTTCTGTGTGAGGAAAGGAGGTGTAAAAAATGCAAAAAAAGAAGGAAATAATATAAGCAGTGTTCTTCACAATCAAATTCTTTTAGTATAAATATACTACAATGATCCCCAAACATATTATTAAACTGGTATCACATGCATCCATGCAGGCCTACAGCAAAGACACACTGGCTGGATGCACAAAATGGCCAAAACCACATGGTCAAAAAATAACAGAGAGCAAGGAGCAAGGGGAGCAAAGAAAGCATGCAAGATTATGGCAAAGGCACACTGACAGGATGCACACAATGGCTGCCATCCATAAGGTCAAACAACAATAGCGAGCAAGAAGGCATGGAGACCAAATTACACGCAAGCCTGTGGCAAAAACACACTGGCTGGATGTACAAAATGGCTGCTAGTCACATGGTCAAACAACAATAGTGAGCAAGGATGCATGGAGAACAAATAACACAGGCAAGCCTTTGAAAAAACAATCTGGCTGGATGCACAAAGTGTCCACCAGCCACATGGTTAAACAACAAAAGTGAGAAAGGAGATGTGAGGAACAAAGAACACATGCAAGCCTATTGTAAAAACACACCTGCTGAATGCACAACATGGCCTCCAGCTTTAAGGTCAAACAAAAACAGCAAGCATGGAGACGTGGGGAACAAAGAACACATGCAAGCCTATGGCAAAAACACACTGTTTGGATGCACAAAATGTCCACAAGACACATGGTCAAACAACAAGAGCAAGCATGGAGACATGGAGTAAAAAGAACACAAGCAAGCTTATGGCAAAGACACACTGGCTGGATGCCCAAAGTGGCTTCTGAACACATGGTTAAACAACATCAGCAAGCAAGGAGAAATGAGGAACAAAGAACACATGCAAGCCTATGCCTAAAACGTACTGGCTGAATGCACAAAATGGCCACCAGGTACATTGACAAACAACAACAGCAAGCAAGGAGGCATGAGTAACAAAAAACACATTCAGGCCTATGGAAATAGACTACACAAAATGGCTCATGACCACATGGCACGGAGAACAAAGACAAATGATGGCCGATGATAAATACACACACATACACATCAACACACTGGCCAGAAAAAGGAGGCATAATGGTAACACTGAAGAAAACACTAACATTAATTCAGCAATGCAAAAAATGAACATGAACTGAGCTATAAACATTTTACACTAACACACATCCTCCTATACCATCCAATATTATCAGACATATACACTTTTTGCAGACAAAAATGACATACAAACAATAGCCGATATTAATCCAATGCCACCCCAGCCCTAAGTGAAGTTTTAAAACCAAATACCCAAAAAATATATCTTTCATGCACTGATGACTAGTACTGGGACTACTGGCTAGATGGTCTGTTGGACGTCTAGGCCACATAGTAAAATAATTGAATATTGCAAAGGTAACAAAGAGAGATGGTACTGAGCTGTGTAACAATTTTCCTTTATAGAAGATGTAAAATCAATTAAATGCAAAAACTAACCAGGTCCCTATTTAAATTTAAGGCCACCTATCATAATGAAATCAAAAAATCTAATTAAAGTACAAATCAGTACTGGTGCATTCCAAGCAAATGAAAAATCGTTTTTGAACTTTAAAAATACAATTATTTATCAAAGATGCAGTGTTGGGGCATGGTCACTCACCTGAAAACCAGGCTGTCTGCAGGGGCGATTACTGTTCTCCTGACCACCTGAGGCACCTCTCGGTACTGCTGATTGCACCAGGAGCCCAGCCAGGTGCCCCAAAAGGAAAGGGGATTTGGAAAAAGAGAGAAAGGAAAACTGCACTCCTTTTCAATAGGTCCAGCCGGGTGTGGTTCTTCGGGTTATGGAGGACTGTCAGAGGAGCCCCTGGAATTGGTGAAGCTATGTGCTATTAAGAGACTGTTTCACAATATTCAATGAAGCATGCACTGACCTCATTAAACATTAAACAGCATAAAAAAAATATGCACTGATCTCATTAAATCCGTCTAATTTGGTTCTCACAGTACATTTACCTGGTATTATCAGCAATTTGGCCCTCTTTCTCTTCTCACGGATTAATACATACAAAAGGTGACATAATCTGAATGTCTCTAAACACATTAGGAAGTTCTGCAAGTCTCTTTCATGGATCTGCACTTTCACTTTAGGTTTTTTATGGTAAAACTACAACATAAATCGAGTTGCAATACCAAAACCAAGAAAACACATAAAGAGTGTTCCTAGCACTGAATTGCATAATCATTATTAACATAAAATGAATTGCAATACTAAAAGCAAGTAAACTCAGACATAAAGTAATCCCAGCACTGAATTGCATAATCAGTATTAGCACAAACATAAACAGGTAGATGACGGTGAAGTTCTATCACAGTTCTCAGTTTCACAACAAAAGTTGTCAAGGACCAAACACTAAGGCCCTCATTACAACCCTGGTGGTCAGTGATAAAGCAGCGTTAATAGCGCCAACAGGCCGGCGGTAAAAAAAATGGGATTGCAACCACGGTGGAAACCGCCAACACAGACAGCCGTTTTAACACTTCGACCGCCGCGGCGGTCACCGCCAACAGACAATGTACCGCCCACCCTATCACAACCAACCAATCTGCCAGCTTTTCCAGGGCGGTACCAACGCCATCAAAAGCATGGTGGAAAGAGTACCCAGAAGGGGAACCACTCACCTTTCGACAATCCCAACGCCAGCTCCAACACCATCACGCCCTCACAAGACCTCTGCAACTCCCTCGCCACTTTCTTCCATCGAAAGATCACCGACCTACACGACAGCTTCGGACCCCAGATCCCGCCGACCACCACTGAACTCACAGCCCCAACCATCACCCTCAACGCTTGGACCCCCATCGGCCCCGAAGAGACAAGAACCACCATGAACACCATCCACTCCGGCGCCCCATCGGACCCATGCCCCCATCACATCTTCAACAAAGCCGACGCCATCATCGCCCCCTATCTCCAGAGCATCATCAACAGCTCGCTCCCCACGCCCACCTTCCCCGAGAGCTGGAAACACGCAGAAGTCAACGCGCTCCTGAAGAAACCTACAGCGGACCCCAACGACCTGAAGAATTTCAGCCCCATCTAGCTCCTCCCCTTCCCAGCCAAGGTCATCGAGAAGGCCGTCAACAAGCAACTGACCAACTTCCTCGAAGACAACAACCTGCTCGACCCCTCCCAGTCGGGCTTTAGGGCCAACCACAGCACGGAAACCGTCCTCATCGCAGTCACCGACGACAGCAGAACCCTGATGAACAACAGTGAAACAACCGCCCTCATCCTCCTTGACCTCTCGGCTGCCTTCGACACCGTCTGCCACCGCACCCTAATAGCCCGCCTCCGCTCCACTGGTATCCAAGGACAGGCCCTGAACTGGATCATCTCGTTCCTCTCAGACCGAACACAGAGAGTCTACCTCCCGCCCTTTCGCTCACAACACACCAAGATCATCTGCGGCGTCCCACAAGGCTCCTCACTCAGCCCCACTCTCTTCAACATCTACATGAGCCCCCTCACCAACATCGCTCGCAAACACAACATCAACATCATCTCCTACGCCGACGTCACCCAGCTGATATTCTCCCTCACCAAAGACCCAGCCACCGCCAAAGCCAACCTGCAGGATGGAATGAAAGACGTCGCACAGTGGATGAAGCTCAGCCGCCTGAAACTGAACTCAGACAAAAAGTAGGTCCTCCTCCTCGGTAATTCCCTGTCCGCCTGGGACGACTTGTGGTGGCCCACGACCCTGGGCACCACACCCACCCCCTCAGACCACACACGCAACCTCGGATTCATCCTGGACCCCATTCTCACCATGACCAAGCAAGTCAACGCCGTCTCATCCTCTTGCTTCCACACCCTTCGAATGCTCCGGAAGATCTTCCGCTGGATCCCCGCCGATACCAGAAAGACTGTTACCCACGCCCTCGTCACAAGCCGCGTGGACTACGGGAACACCTTAAACGCAGGAACCATCGCAAAACTTCAGACACGTCTTCAGCGCATACAAAACGCCTCTGCACTCCTCATCCTCAACTTACCCCGCCACAACCACATATCCGCCCACCTGAAACACCTGCACTGGCTCCCCGTCAACAAAAGGATCACCTTCAGGCTCCTCACCCACGCACACAAAGCCCTCCACAATAAGGGGCCCGAATACCTCAACAGTCGCCTTGCCTTCTACACTCCCACCCGTCAACTTCACTCTACCAGCCTCGCCACAGTCCCTCTCATCCGCAGAACCACCGCCGGAAGTAAATCCTTCTCCTACCTGGCAGCCAAGACATGGAACTCCCTTTCCATCCACCTCAGGACTACCCAGGACCACCTCACCTTCAGGAAGCGCCTCAAGACCTGGCTCTTCGAGCAGCAGTAACCCCCCCCTAGCGCCTTGAGACCCTCACGGGTGAGTAGCGCGCTCTATAAATGCCTTGATTGATTGATTGATTTACACTCAACGAAGAACCAGGACGCCATAGAGTCCAAACTACAGGTCCCGCTGATGTATCTGCTAATACACCAGAAACACCAAAGAAGGCGGCGGTGACGACCACAGTGAGTACTGCACCTAGCACACAGGGAGGCGGGGAGGAAAAAGAGAGTGACACACACACGCAACACCCCCACCCTCACCCACAACACCATACACACAAACACATGCATCAACAGAACATTTACACCCCGTAACCCCCTGGAAGAACGCAAGGACAAAAGGAATTGAATGCAAATAGTGATATTTAGAAATATGCAGACAAAGTTAACGCTTATAAACAACAGTAAATACAAATATTTACAATATGTACAGAAGGCCGTACACTGTCCTTTGCAAAAGTTCATTGCCCAGTGGGCAGAAAAACATGGGCAAAGCCCACACTTGACTCCTGCCTCAAAAAAGAGAGAACACTGCAGGGGCATCAGGTCGAAAATACGCAGGCACCTCAGGGGAAGGGGAGGAGGGGTACCTCAGCCGGAAGATGGTGGTACTACGCCACGGCTCCTGGAGTGGGCAACATGCCCACAGTGATGTCCTGGGCAGTGCAAAGCCACAGTCTCTCAAGTGGGTGGTTTTTCCACTGCTTGCTCCTGGGGGGTGCAAAGCCACAGTCTCTTAAGTCTCTCAAGTGGGTGGTTTGCCCACTGCTTGCTCCTGGGGAGTGCAAAGCCACAGTCTCTCAAGTGGGTGGTTTGCCACTGCTTGGTCCTGGGGAGTGCAAGGCCACTGTCTCTCAAGTCTCTCAAGTGGGTGGTTTGCCCACTGCTTGTTCCTGTGGAGTGCAAGGCCACAGTCTCTCAAGTCTCTCAAGTGGGTGGTTTGCCCACTGCTTGCTCCTGGGGAGTGCAAAGCCACAGTCTCTCAAGTGGGTGGTTTGCCCACTGCTTGGTCCTGGGGAGTGCAAGGCCACAGTCTCTCAATTCTCTCAAGTTGGTGGTTTGCCCTCTGCGTGGTCCTGAGGAGTGCAAAGCCACAGTCTCTTGAGTCTCTCAAGTGGTGGTTTGCCCACTGCTTGCTCCTGGGGAGTGCAAAGCCACAGTCTCTCAAGGGGGTGGTTTGCCCACTGCTTGGTCCTGGGAAGTGCAAGGCCGCAGTCTCTCAATTCTCTCAAGTGGGTGGTTTGCCCACTGCGTGGTCCTGGGGAGTGCAAAGCCAAAGTCTCTCGAGTCTCTCAAGTGGTGGTTTGCTCACTGCTTGCTCCTGGGGAGTGCAAAGCCACAGTCTCTCAAGTAGGTGTTTTGCCCACTGCTTGGTTCTGGGGAGTGCAAGGCAACAGTCTCTCAAGTCACTCAAGTGGGTGGTTTGCCCACTGCTTCGTCCTGGGGAGTGCAAACCACAGTCTCTCAAGTCTCTCAAGTGGGTGGTTTGCCTACTGCTTGCTCCTGGGAAATGCAAAGCCACAGTCTCTCAAATGGATGCGTCTTCCACTGGTTCTGGAGGGGGCCTTGTGCCCAATGTGCTTCATCCTGCCAAGGAAAGTGATAATGGATACCTATCTCCAATGGTTCTGGAGGTGGCCTTGTGCCCAATGTGCTTCATCCTGCCAAGGAAAGTGATAATGGATACCTATCTCCAATGGTTCTGGAGGTGGCCTTGTGCCCAGTCTGCTACATCATGCCAAGGAAAGTGATAGTGGATGCCTATCTCCACAGGTTCCGGATGGCGCCTTGTGCCCAGTCTGCTTCATCCTGCAAAGGAAAGTGATAATGGATGCATATCTCCACTGGAACTGGAGGGGGCCTTGTGCCCAGTCTGCTTCATCATGCCAAGGAAAGTGATAGTGGATGCATATCTCCACAGGTTCTGGAGGGGGCCTTGTGCCCAGTCTGCTTCATCCTGCCAAGGAAAGTGATAGTGGATGCCTATCTCCACAGGTTCGGGAGGGGGCCTTGTGCCCAGTAATGCAGCACCTGGGGTGTGGCAGTTCCCATTCCCTCACCTGGGGGTCTGAGGCACAAGATGTGCAGGGAACAGGTAGCATGATACTCCATGGAGGCAGATCCAGACTCCATCCAACTGTGACTCAGGCTGCAAACTGCTGGTAGTGCTGGTGCTAGTGGGGGTGCTGGGTCCAGGCTGCCTCCTGCATCACGGGCGGCTGCCCAATGTGGATACTGCTGATGACAGATGTAGTGGCACCGGCTAGGCATGTGGTGGTGCAGATGGCAGTGCAGGTGGCGGTGCTTGCGGCGGAGATGCTGCCGGTGCTTCCCGTGGTGCAGGTGCTGGTAGTAGTGGAGGGAGACTCCAGGCCATCTCCTGCAGCCTCGGACGGCTGCCCACTGGGGATGATGCTGCTGACTGTTGTTGTGTCAGCGCTGGCGCAGGTGGCGGTTCAGGGGGCGGTGCAGGTGGCGTGCAGATGGCGGTGCAAGTGGTGGTGCCTGCAGCGGGGCTTTCCACGGTACAGGTTGCTGGGCTGCTGATACTGATGGGGGGCACCAGTCCCTCACCTTAAGGCTCCAATGCCTGAAGTGCCTTGCCTTGGGTTTTCTTCCCCTTCCCCACCTTGTCAGATGCTGCTGGGACCTTGGCACTGGCAGATGCAGTTTTTGAGGAGGCCTTGCTTGGTGGGTCGTGCTTCTTGGCCGTGCTACATTCTGGCCCCTTCTTCACCTTGGCACGTGGCGGAATGGATTGGTCCTTTGCAGGGGTCTGTGGCACACTGGCAGCCCTGACGGGTGCCCCCTTTGATCCCCTGAGATTTGCTGGTACAACAGTGGACGCCGACTTGGTGGCTGAAGTGCTGGCCTGGGATCTTGACATCCTGGCCCGAGGGGAAGGACGGGGAGAGAGGCGCAGGGAAGAGGTCAAAGTTTGCAAGGAAAAGTTTTTTAGAAACACTGGGATGGGAAGATGGAGAGGGTTTGGGAGTGGAGGAAGTGGGAGTGGTTATACGAGGTGTACGTCTGCTGAGTTTGGGTGAAGGTGTATGGGCTGGATGCTGTTGTGAGATGGATGGCTGTTGGGAGGGTGGGTGCTTGCGTTTGTGAACTTTGGGAGGGGGGTCACAGACACACTGGGAGAGGACACAGGGGACGTGTGCATGGTTGTGGGGGTGGTGACTGCTCGTGAGGGGTGTGTTGTGATGGGCGCGCTGGTGATGGACGTAGTGGATGAGGATGTAGTGCATGCAGGTGTTAGTGGAGACGATACTGGGAGGAGGGTGGATGACGAGGAGGAGGGGGACACAGTGGAGGCAGTGGATGTTGCTGTGTCTGCATGGGGATGGTGCTTGTGTGAGTGCCTGTGTGATTAAGTGTGGTGCTTGTGTTTGCCTGAGCCACTTCTATGTGTTGATTTGGGTGATTGTTGGTCTGAAGGTGTGATTAGGATAGGCTGGCGTTGAGGGGATTGGGACTGGGTAGAGGAAGTTGGAGTGGGGAGGCTAGACACAGGGACAATAGCTGCCATCAGTGCTGAGGCCAGAGCCTGAAATGCTCTCTGTTGGGCTGCCACGCCAGAATGAATGCCCTCCAGGTATGCATTTGTTTGTTGCAAATGCCTATCGACACCCTGGATGGCATTCAGAATGGTTGACTGCCCAACAGTGAGGGATCTCAGGAGGTCAATAGCCTCCTCACTGAGGGCAGCAACGCTGACTGGGGAAGGGCCTGAGGTGCCTGGGGTGATGGTGATGCCTACCCTCCTAGGTGAGTGGGCACAGGAAACACGCAGAATGGCTGCTGCGGGGCAGTGCTGGTAAGGGGGGTGGCGGCTGTACCTGTTGTTGGGGTGGGCACAGATGTGTACGACACCACCAGGGAGCTTCCATCGGAGGAGGTGTCGCTGTCACTGGTCTTCCCTCCTGTCCCCGTTGTGGTACTCCCCTCACCCTCCATCCCACTGGTGCCTTCACCCTTGGTGGATTCGGCCTCATGGGCCGTGTGAGATGCAGCTCCCTCCATCGCCGGTGCCTCTGCTACTCTGCCAGATGATGCTAATGCACACAAGGACAGGGTGACAAAACAAAAAGTGGGGGGAGAGACAGAGGATGCACTTGGTCAATGCCAGCAACAACACTACTGTTGGGGACACAACACACAGGGAGCTGCCCTATGCACTAGGTCATGCCCAACCAGTCACAAAGGTAGTCACAAGCCCATGGGGTACACTGCATAATGCCAGAATCTGCACACCTGACACCCAAAGGACTCTGCCCAGTAGTAGATGCCCACTAACACCGTTGGGTTTGGAGTGCTTCAGAGCCTGCACACAAAGGACCTACCATGCCTTGATTGCCCTAGCCTAGGGGCACCCACAGCCCACATCCCCCACCCAGCTAGCACCTAAAGCGTGCAAAGTTAGGATTCAGAATTTGTACTCACCCCCGTGTGGCTGCTGTGGTGCCCTCAAGCACCCATCCAACTCCGGATAGGCCACAGCCAGGATGTGGAACATCAGGGGGGTCATGATGCGACGGGCACCCCTTCTACGTTGGGAGACCAGCCCCTACTGGGCCTATGCCGTTTTCTTGGTCCAGCAGCGCAGGTCCTCTCATCTCTTGTGGAATTGGGTGCTCTGCCTGTAATAGACCCCCTGGGTCCGCACCTCCTTGGCGATGTCACGCCAAATACTTTTTTTCTGGTGGGCTCTGACCTAGAGGGAAAATACAGCAGAAAAGGAAATGACTCACCCGTCCGGACCAGCATACTCATTGCCCCCCAGTTCCCACCCATGCCCTGACGCACATACACTGACCACCTCTCATGCAGCACTCAGACCAGGATGCATCAGCACCCCCCAACATGTGGCTTATATCCACACCACTCCAAACATGCATTGCCCACACATCATGCTCACAGTGTACTCTCCTGTTTGTCTGGAGGACCGTAGAGTAACATGTACTGTGGTAGGACCCCATTCACCAGTTTCTCCAACTCCTCTGCAGTGAAGGCAGGGGCCCTATCCCCAGACACGGTGGGCATTGTCACTTCCAGACTAAGGTCACAGCAGCACTTTCAGTGTAGGTCCTCTCCTGTTGACGGTCAGGTAGCAAATGAGTGAATAGTTAGAAAATGGCGGTGACGTCTGCGGCGGTGCGTACCATCACCGCCGGAGTACATCGCCATTGGCTCCTGGAACCCATAGGGCCCAATAATAGCCAATGGGAAACTGCGCAGCGTTCACCAGCGCACTTACCTCATTTTCACTTGTCCCTCCTCACAGGTCAGGCAGCCGCCATTTCAGGGAGGCACATGGCATGGCACCTAACTGCGTCACAGCAGACATTGGCCCTTCAACTGACTCTCAACTTCACATACTGCGTGTGTGACTTAAATTCAGCAACAGTTGTGCATTCTATGTGGAAATATTACCTTCAGCTCACCATTCTCCTCCATAGGCTACAACCGCTGAGGCAGATGGTGAGATGGCGGCATCCTCCGGTGTACAGTCCCCTGGTGGATCTGTCGACAATGGTGGACAGACACATTATCATGACATACAGACTTGATTGTGCCACAATTCAAGAACTGTGTGCCAAATTGGAGCCAGATCCAATGTCAGCTATCCACCAGGCCACAGGAATACCCCTTCTAGTGCAGGTTCTGTCTGTACTGCATTTCCTGGCAAGTGGTTCCCTTCAAACTCCAATGGCCATGGCATCAGGAATGTCTCAGCCAATGTCCTCCAACATGTTGTCCAGAGTGTTGTCTGCCCAGCTTCCCTGTTGTCCTGTGCCTCTGTCCCCTGAACCGTGTGCCCACTGCCACTGACCCGAGGTTTCTGATCGTCCTGTGTTTGTCGGGTTGCCTGGGGACCCTGTAGTGGTGGACACACTGCTGACTGACGTGTCCTGGGGACAGTGGTATGGGCCCACTGGGTGGGTGCTGTGCTGGTGTTTCCTGACGGGGGAGGGTCTGTAGTGGGTTGGGACTGTGGCAGGGGTACCGACTGTCCAGAGGTCCCTGATGGGCCAGGTTGGTCATCTAGATCCAGGCGTGCAGAGCTGCTGTCACCACTGTAGGCCTCTGTGGGGGGGGAGCTGAATGTAGCTGGCACCTTCTCTCCGGTGACGTTGGGTAGGAGTCCTTTTGGGATGCAAATGCATTGTTAATGCATCTGCGTGTGCCATCTTGTGTATGGGTGTGTTTCCCTCTATGATTGTGCTTTCTCTGTCGGCTTGGCCTTGTGTGAATGGTAATTTTGTGAGCTGGGTGATTATCTCTATTGGGCATGCTGGGGTGATGGGTGCCCATGCAGGTTTGTGATGGGTGCCCATGTATTTTTGTTTCATGCAGGGCTTGGTATTGGGATGGGTGGGTTGTCATAGTGGGGTATATGTGAGGTGGTTGAGTGATGGAGGTGAGGGTAGGGGTAGGAGTTTGTGATGGCATGCAGGTAGGGTGAGGGATATAGTATTAAAGATTTGACTTACCAGAGCCAGGCCTCCTGCTACTCCTGTTAGGCCATGTGGATGCATGGGAGGAGGTGGGGGTCCACCGCCAGTCCTCTGTAAAGCAATCAGGTGTCTTGAAACCACGGAACGCACCTTCTCCCATACGTCGTTACACCTTTTTCTGATGTCATCCCTGGTCCTTGGGTGCTGTCCCACCGCATTTACCCTGTCCACGATTCTCTGCCATAGCTCCATCTTCCTTGCAAAAGAGGTCTGCTGCACCTGTGATCCGAATAGCTGTGGCTCGACCTAGATGATTTCCTCCACCATGACCCATAGCTCCTCCTCAGAATCGAGGGTGCCATGGATGTGAAGTGAGTGATATGTGTGAGGATGTGTAGGGTGATGTGTGTGGTGATGTGTTGTGGTGTATGCTGTGATGTGCGTGAATGGTGTATGGGCGATGGTGTTCTGTGTCTCTGATTGAGTGGGTGCTCCTGGCTTGTCTCTCTCAGTTGGCTTTCTTTTTTGTTGTTGTAAGGGGTTGTGGGTAATATGGGTGTGTGTTTTATAATGGAGTGAGTGTGTGGGTGTGGTGTGTGTATGTGTGACAGTTGTGTGTATTTTGAATTGTCCAATGTGGTGTAGTTTTGTTTGAGTGTGTATTTTGAGCACAGCGGTCTATACCGCCAATGGTTTACAGCGATTGAAAGTCCGCTGCGTTGATTCGTGGGTCGTGATACTGTGGGCGTATTCCTGTTGGCGTAACTGTGTGGGTTTTGCTATCGCCAGTTTATCACTGACCTTGTGTGGGTGTCTGTATTGTGGCAGTATTCTATGTGTGGGTCATAATACCCGATGTGGATTACTGCCGCGCTCACGGTATGTTGGCAGCCGTCAGCACGGCGGTAGGTGGCATTTACTGCCAGGGTTGTAATGAGGGCCTAAATCTGTAATTCAACCCTCATCAAGGCCCCACTCATCATGTCTGTGTCCTTAAAAGAGGCCTTTCAAAGAATCAAGAAGGCTAGAGTGCAATCAGTCTCAGTTTTCAGCTTTCACCAAAAAACAAAGCAAACATAATAAAATTCTACACAGATTCCAGACAACATGCTCCACTTAGCTGACAGAAGTGTGTTCTTTCCAGAAGATCTCTGCTGAGGCTCTTTGCTGTCAGCCAAGTCAAGAGGGCAGTGGGTGGGGCCTGGAGGGAATTCCAGAGTGCAGAGGGCTTTCCTTGCCAGACAGGAAGAAAGCCCAGCAGAGTCATGTGCACAGCAAGGGTATTTATAGCCAGCATGTTACAAGCAACCCAGTCGTGTTACACACAAATGATTAAAACAACACCCCTGAGGATGTTGACAAATTAGGCAGAGTTGTTGGGTCCTGACATGCAGCAGGACAAATTATCAAAAATCAGTGTGTCAATTCACACATGATTAAGTCATAATTATCAGTGATTGCCTATTTCCTACTCTTAGTGCTACTATCTAATAAGTAAAACCCACTCCCTTCCTCTTGCAATTTCTATGCAATAAGTGAATGCTCCTTAATTCCCCATTGTCCCTTTTCTTCCCATTCCCTCCAGATCCCCCTAAATCGCTTATTGGTACCTATTCTCATTGCATACAAAAACTCCTGGTGTTCCAACTTACCCATCTTGGTGTGCCATTAAGCCACTGTTGGCACTACACGTAAATATCCAGTTTGCTAGGATAGGTGACTTTGCCACCAATGTGGTTATAAAGGAAATGTAGTTTTGCTCGGTGGAAAATGCTTTTGCTCCTGAGGAAATGCCAAAGAAGACCATTAATGGGTAGATACGATTTCTTGCCCCAGTCGTTTTCCAAGTTCTTGAAAAAATAATGCTCCAAAATATGGCCAATCTGGGACAAGAAAATATATGGTACCAATCGCCTACCCCCCTCCTACACCTGAAACATATCCGTCGCCCCCTCGTACATCTGTTCAATCTTATCTAGAGTATAATATTTTATCCATTTACAAAAAATGACATTCTTTTAAAATTAAGGGCGTGAATGGCTTTACCACTGTATCAATAATAATAACACTATTGTGCTCAAGATATTTCACAGTCGGATCTGGATGCTATTTTGCTGAAACGGGCCGGAATCAGCTGCAGGCCTAGACACTAAAGTAGAACTCGATACCAGTTCCCCACTCCCAGTAAACAAGAAATGAAGTAGGCCTGGCTAATTTTCTCTGATACTTTGCTTAGGCCTACTGGATAACCACAACACAGAGGCTTAATGTGGTATGGCTAAAAAAGAATACAGAATACACCCATGGATAATTCTGTCTAAGTTTTGTTCACGGAACAAAGTGATTATTGGTAGAAAAAACTTTCAGCTTGACAAAACCAACAGCAGCCTACCGATTAAATAAAGAACAACCTAGATTTAAACCCAGTTTTACACAAGAGTCTAGTCTCATTTGCAGATGCCATCGAGGAAGTTTATATTCTTGCCAGATTAAATTGAAACAGTCTAACACAAAACAAGGGTTTTTATCCTGAGTTCTCTTAGGCAATATGGAGATCTGTAAAAAAGAACCTGGATTTATCCCAGCGGTTTTAAGCATACTGTTCAAGTACTCATTATCTTCACTAAAGTATCGCTTAGATGCAAATGCCAACCAATTCTAAAGACCTACTTAGTAATATAATTTGAAACTTGGAAGCGCCAGACCACGCTTCTTCTGTATTAACTGGACAATTGTTCATTTTGCCAGTGGTTTCTTCCCTTGCCAAATAAATGCACGCATTTCTGTGTCAGTGGCCTCAAAAAAGGTTTTGGGAAATGTAATTACCACATTGGAAAATGCAAATAGAAACAGTGGCAACAAGTTCATTTAAATAAGCGAAAATCTATTTTCATAAAAGGGAGGTGCCCCTATTGTTTTAATAATGTGTACACCTTGATTAGTAATGGTGCATAATTAGGAGCGAATACATCATTACAATTATACATTATCTTAACACCTAAATATCGACCAGTATGCTCGGCCCGACAGGTTGCCTGCATAGCAGAGAGGAGAACATCTGGAGAACAGTTAAACATGAGAGCCTCTGATTTAGTGTGATTCATTTTATAGTCGCCAATAGCTGCAAACTTTGTGATTTTGACAAAAGTATACATAATGTTTTTCTCATCCGCAGCTGAGTATAATACCATGTCTTCTGCAAATAGTTTTAATTTTGGTGCCCCTGGAATAGATGGCCTTATTTTTTGATCTTGTTAAATCGCACAGGCCAACGGGGACATTGGGCACCCTTGCCCGGTGACCCTTCTAAGAACTAATTCCTTGCCATTATTATTAATGATACTAGCGTTGTCCTCAGAATATAATGCTCTCAGCAGGCACATGAAACTCAACAGAAATGTGAACTTATGAAGAATTGCATACAATATGTTCCATTCTACTGAACTTCCGCATCGAGCATTAAGACCACGGCCTTTGTGTCTTGATTGGAGTACAAATCTATTGCTTGTATCAAAAAATTTATGTCGGAAGAGATATGTCGACCAGGGAGAAATCCATTCTGGTCAGTATGAATAATTGACTGAGCTACAGCAGCTAACTTATTTGCAACTATTTTAGCAAACTGGCTTGCAGTCACTGTTTAGAAGGTTTATTGGTCAATAAGAATTGAGATCTGTTTTTATCTTATCTCACTTTAGGAGCCAGATATAAGGCACGCCTGCAGAATCTGATTGCAAAGGTGGACCAAGAATGGAGCTTACTGCACAGAGAAGGTCCTATATACCTCAACAGGTATACCATCCTGACCAGTAGCTTTGGCATTGGACAAGAACTTTATTGCCTGCTGCGCTTAAACCAAATTTATTGGTGTAGATATGGATGTAATTTGTGCCGCCATCAAAGTTGGCACATTGATCTCTTCGAGCCAGTCTATGATTGCCTCAGAAGGCATATTATGTAATTCCAAGTATAACCTGGTGTAATGATTAAGAAATACCTGTGCCACCTACGAGGATGAAGAGTAAATCATATTGGTCAGGGGATCACGTATCATTTTAATGGTATTCACATTGGCTCACAGCTTTATTGACCATGCTAAATATTGTCCAATAAATTCATTTTCCTCATTTCTTTTCTAAAGATATGTGGTATGGTTCACAATTTCTTTAGCTGTGAAGAAAGCCTGGAAATTATCCTTAGCTTGAATTAAAGCTGTCTGCGTACTCTTATCGGGGGCCTGTGTGTGTACTTTCATTGCCTCATCCAGTCAAGTTTAAAACTCAGCGTTTTCAAGTTGCCTTTTAGCCACTTGATACGAAATTACCTGTCCTCCGAAGTATGCTTTTAAGGCTTCTCATGCATAAAAATCGGAGGTTGAACAAGAATTAAGGCTTAAGAAAGCCACTAGACAGTTCTTTGTCTGTTCGACCCAGCCATCATCCGCAAGCAATGCTAAGTTGAATTGCCATTGTGGTCTTTGTAATTTTAATCGTATCTGATATCTATGTAGAATAATGAATGGTCAGAAAAAGCGCTGGCTAGGATAGTAGCTTTGACCCACAGGACAGAGTGAGACATTTTTTAAAAAGTTGATACACGATTAAAGTAGCATGTATATTGATGACCCGTGGGATGATTAGCCCGCCAAGGATCGCCTTAAGCAAAGTCCTGCATTAAGGCATGTAAGAACTGGATGGATTTGGGTTTGTTTTGATTTTGTATTCACACAAGACCATGTCTCAAATTAGATTAAAATCTTTCCCTATTGTCACATATCCTGATGCTTATTGTAACAGAAAATAGAGGTCTTGTAGGGGAGAAGGTATGTCCTCAATGGGACCATGATAGCTTACAAAATTATACACTTGAATTACTGAACCTAGCTTTAACGCAAATCCCTCTATCCCCTGGGTCGCGTACTACTCAAAGAATTTCTGCTTGGGCTGTGCATGTAAATAAAATTACTACCCCACAGTGTGAGGCCTTCGATGAAGCAAAGTATGAATATTGGATTTATGCTGGCATGCAAGGCTGATGGCCTTTCTCCTTCAGATGCATCTCCTGGAGGAATATAATGCCCGCCTCTATGCATATGAGCAAAGCTAAAATAAAATGCCTTGAAACTCTAGCTTATTATTTAAACCATTTACGTTGGAAGATATGACTTTCAGATTATTATGAGGCATTTTTTTCATGGTGTTCTTTTTCACGTTATGTTACGCTCTTTTTACAAGGCCCAATCCCCCCACCCTTCGCATAGTGCCTTGACATGACACTGATAAACTACTTTAGCCAACCAAGGGGCATAATTAAGAATAGCTATGTTCCAAACTGCACATAAAACAAGCCATGAAAAGCTGAGGCTACTGTCTGCCCCCCCACTTTTCTTCCTATATTCCGCTCGCCCCCCATTGGGCTGCTGAATGGTTTCCAAAAAGTCTTGTGCTAGATCCACATCATGAAAAATGGGAGACTGTCCCTTAAAAAGGACTGTCAGTATTGCTGTACAATACCAGATGGGGCCCCCGTACTTTGAAAGTTATTGATCAAATCTCTAAATTCACAGTGCCTTTGTGGTGATACGGCGGACATATCCAATAAGATTTTAAAGGAAAAGTCTCCTGGAATCTGGAGGAGTTTAGCTTTAAACTTGGAAAGAATATGCTCCTTAATCCGATAGTCACCAAAATTAACCAATATTGTCTGTGGATACTTAGCTTTGGGAGGCTGAACTGCAGGAACATGGTGAATCTGTGTGATGGTGAGACTAAGGTTTTGAACAGCCGCTTCCAGATAGACATGTTTGTAGTGTCCTGCTGGACACGTTCTAGTGTTTGGCCAGCCTTTCTGCTGAGGGCTGGCCTCCCACATATATCCCACACCACCCAACACAGGCGTCACCGGTCAGGTGACCCTGGCAATAAAAAGGGCTGGGCGCACGTGCCCAGGGCCAGTTTCACCCACTAAGAAATCGAGTCCGTGTGTCTCATTTTAGTAGCATGGGGGCCTAGGGCCCCAACACTACATTGGCGACGAGGGAGACTGCCCCATTCGTGCACCGGCTGCTGCTGTATACAGAAATGGGCATCAAGCTGCTAAAAAAAAAAAAGGGAAGGAAGGAGGTGAAAATGTAGACATCTGCTGCGATCGGGAGTGTGAGCTGCACAGATGACGCAGAAAAAGTGAGTGCCGGAAGACAGGCGAGTCTGCACTTAAAAGCGCACATATGCCCCCCCGTGTCGATTGACGCGCGCCACAGCATGTGGGAAGGCTGCTGGGGCCACGCTTGAAATGCGCTCACGGTGCTGTCGCGCACCGTGAATAAAAAGTAAATGCTGCCGTGCGGAGAGGTGATCCTCTGCACCCAAAGCCAAATGAAAAGGAACATGCCTAGGGCCGCCCCCCCCCTCGAATAAAATGCCAAGTTATGGCTGGGGCCAGTCGCCCCCAAGAAAAGAATGCGGTCCGCAGCGTGTGCCAGGCTGCGGCCGCGAGTGAAGGACACGGTGCAATCGGGCACAGAGAATAAAGAAAATGACCGGGGCCATTTTCCCCTTTTCTTTTCACTCATGGTGCTCTCGCGCACCGAAGCAAATATGCCCAGGGCCACCCCCACCCCAAAAATGCCAGCAAGACGGCCCACAGCACAAAGGAAGGCTGCTGCGGCCAAAAACAAAACCGAAAGTACACCGGTGCACACACGCATCGGAAACTTGGAATACATGGTGCTGCCACGCACCGAAAACTTGAAAAACATGATGCTCACACGCACCAAGCACAACACAATTGCCAGGGGCCGCCCCCCCTTATGGGAAAAGCAAGGAAAATGCGTAGGATGAAGCATCAGTGCAGTCACGCACCGAAACAAGTTGAAGTACATGGTGCAGACACGCACCGAAATAAGTCTGAAACACAAGGTGCAAACACGCACCAAGTGCAAGGTAAATTGCCAACGGCCACACTCCCCCCAAAAGGAAAATGCGTGCATAATAATTCGGAGGTGCAGACACGCACCGAAAACAATTTGAAATATAGAGGTGCACACACGCACCAAAAACAATTTGAAATATGCAGGTGCAGACACGCACCGAAAACAATTTGAAATACAGAGGTGCAGACACGCACCAAAGTACTAAAATGCCCAGGGCCGCGCCCCCCTTTATGAATCAAACCAACAAGAATTTCGAGTAGTGAAGGATTGAGGTGCTGAGGCACCTGGGGAAAAAAAAACAGTGCAGGGAGCCCCCACCCCCCTCACTGAAATCCGTGCCCTCTGCATGCCTCTTCAAACGAGGCTGTACAGTGCTGAAAAAAAAAAAAAAGAAGAGAAGAGAAAAAGTAGAAAAGAAAGAAAAGACACTTACCTGCAGCCCTCTCCAGCCTGGTTCCTCTCCGGTATCTGTCTCCAACAAACAAACAAACAAGAGGAAGAAACAATGTCTTTCAAGCATGAAAAGTGCACTAGTGGCATCCAGTGGCGAAAGTTGGTACTGCACCCTACTCCTGTGTTAAAAAGAAAACAAGATTGGATGAAGGCAAGTCTACAGCAGCACTTTCAGAAAGTGACTGCTCCAAACCAAGAGTGCGCCCCTGGACGGAAATAGCGCAGAAGATGAAAACGGCGAGGAAGAAGGACGCGACGCAGACGACGCTGCACAGGGAAGGAGAAGACTGCAGCTGCTCCAGCCAAGCTGCACCCATGAGAAAGGGACGTAAGTGCCACGTAAGGCACGAAGAGTGCACACATGGGCAGCGCAGCCCCTGGCGGCCATCCAACGTCATCGCCGAAAGAACGCCACGTCTCAGCAGTGATGAATATCACCGCAGGACAAAAAAGGGACATGCCAGGCAATAACAAAGGACGGCCAGAAAAGAAAAGAGACTATGTCACATGTGCAGAGAGCTGCACCAGGGAACGTGACGACATGGAAAAGCGCCCGCAAAATTGGAGAGAGCACCCGAGAGCGTGACGTAACGCACGGGACAAGAGGCCGTGCCAGCCGGCCTTTCTGCAACACAATATGGCCACCGTTGGCCCATCACACAGAAGGTCATCAGAAGCGACCAACCCTGCAAAGCACACTAAGACTTCAAGCAGGACCCAGCGCCAAGAAGGCACTGCCTTAAGGTGCAAGCACTGCGCCCTCCAGTGAAGAGGAAGCAGAAAATAAAATGACCCCGTCACTGCCCTGCAACGTGCCTGAGACTAACCAAGGAGTGTCCTCCCCCACACTGCCTCAAGACGGAGTCAGCAGCAACTCGCAGCAGGCAAGAGGAGAGTCGCACACCCTGAGTGGCACATGGCCACCACTGCAACACGTGGAAGAGCGCCCTAGTCCTGCAGGACAGGACCTTCGAAAGGTCCACACGAAAGGAAGACACGTGGCCAGACGCTACAACAAAGGAGAAGAAAGTGTGGCGTAGCACCACGCTATGAAGAAGGAAGAAAGGAGACTGTGTGACATCACCTGTCACACTGCAACAAAGAAAGGAGACTGTGTGACATCTCCTGTCACACTGCAACACCTGACGACCACAGAAGAACAAGAACGGAAGATCAACAGGGTGGAGAGATGGAGGACTCACACAACAAAGGAAGAGTGCACCCACAGACAAGACAGCCACTGGGGTGCGGTGACATCACTGGAGACAGCTCAGCGGGAGTGCCAAATGTAAGACGCCATGCGCGAACTGCGTACTTACCCCACACGTCAAAGGTGACCATCCATCCACCTGTCATCGGCTGCTTGAAGCAGATGGCACCACTGCTAGCATCTGCACATGCGCAAAAGAAAGACTGCACTCGCTATGACAAAGTTACTCCAATCACCCTTACTCCAGCAACATCACTTGTCGTCCAGGTCTCCAAATGGCAAACATCATCATTGCCATGTGCATGACGGTATCCATCAAAGAAGCAGTTAAACAACCAGACTGGAGTCCTACACCTCTGCGTTAATGCTCTGAAGAACCAGTCAACCAATGACCAACTGCTCGCCCTGTCTGTATCCTGCTCTCGGTGACAAGAGCAAGTCGTGAGCTAGACCCATCTATCTCTGTAAGTGCACAAGCGACCAGACAGTGGCTCCTAGGAGGTCTTGCAGCTGCCCTATGTGGCACACAGGCAGCCCCAGCGCAGACCACAAGCAGTCCCGTGACAACCCAGACAAGGGGGCTCTCAAGCTTGAGAGAGGACTGGACATTGCCCCACCGATGAAGTCAAGGAGACAAGCAAGGCTGTGCAATGGAGACTCCAACAGGTCGCAGCACACCAAGACTGTCTTCAGTGAATTAACATGACACCAACTAGACACCCTCCTGGCAACGTGAGAGACAATAGACCTGTGTCCGTTTGAGAGCCCGCATGCCCCTGATCCATGTCGGCAACCGCCCTGACTACGAAATATCCACCTTTGTGGTTGCACAAATGATTTGACCATGGCTCCTGTCGGAGAGCCTGCAGCGGCCGGCAGATGGCCCACATGCAGCCCAGCACAGTCCATGCCAATCCCGTGGCAAACCCATCGAAAAGGCCTTGAGGAAGTTCCATAGTGAAGAATCCAAAACCGAGAGGTGGTCTGGAAGCAGCTCTGACATCAGAGGGTCAGAATGTACAAAGGTTTCAAAGGAGGACCTCACGCCATCACAGATGTCATCCATCTTCAAGGGATTGGCCTTCGTGAAGCCAGGATGTCCCGGCAAGCAGATTCACAATGGACTCCACCAACGCTCGTGATGCACCCAATTCGAATGACACACCCAATTCGAATGATATGCCCTATTCGAACAAATTGAACTGTAAACACCACCAGCCTCGCCACGAGTGCCCACAGGACTGAACGACAGCGCATCAGTGGACACTTAACCAACCATCTGACTGTCAGAGTCCGGACTTCTTCCACACAGTGTTCGTGCCCGGCTGTGACTGGTTAAATCATGAACTCGTGCAAAAGGATCTGTGTGCTCCCAGCTGCACCTGCCCACTGCAATCCTGCGGCCTGCCTTCTCGAGGCCGAGAGACTGATGGTGGTGTTTTTGTTACTGTGTTTTTCTCTTGCAGGTTGGACTTTCTTTTTGTTCCTCAAAGTTTTGGAGGAATGTAGTGCCTGCTGGACACGTTCTAGTGTTTGGCCAGCCTCTCTGCTGGGGGCTGGCCTCCCACATATATCCCACACCCACCCAACACAGGCGTCACCGGTCAGGTGACCCTGGCAATAAAAAGGGCCGGGCGCACGTGCCCAGGGCCAGTTTCACCCACTAAGAAATGGAGTCCGTGTGTCTCATTTTAGTAGCATGGGGGCCTAGGGCCCCAACACTACAATGTTCAAGTATAAGGTCAATAATTAACTTGGTCGTAATCTGCCCATTCTCATGGTCCTCAGGAAAGCCTGTAAATCTTAATCTCAAGAGGTGCAATCTATTCTCGGCATCGTCAGTTTTGATCTTTAAGTCCACCAGCTCTGATTAAAGCTTTATAACAGATGAGTCAAACTAAGTGCCCCAATTTTCCAGGCCAGAAACACGCTGTTCGCTCTCCGTAATGTGTATATTAAGCTGCTGCAAGTTATTGTTAATGAGACTTAACTGTACTTCTGTCCTCCTATTCCCCTCCTCCTGTAAGATTTTCATAATTTTAAGCTCCCCCAGGATCTGATGGAGAGTCTCAGTTGTGGGACTACATCTGTTGCTGATTCCTCATCTGCTTGTTCAAAAACTAAAGAATATCCAGATTCACGTTGCAAGGAATTTGCTGGGTTTTGACTGCTGCGTGGGGCCACGGCTGGATCTGCTGGATCTGAAGACTTGACTGCTGATTCGGAATTGGAAATATCCGGGCTGATTAGTTCAGCTCACACGTCATTCAGGCACTTTTGGATTGTAGGTACTGGATTGGGTACTGGATTGATCTGGGCTAAATTATTTTTTCCAGAATCCTCAACAAGCCCGGCCAGCTTTGGGAGCTCCCCAGGACTGGGCTGTAAAAACAGTGGGTATGTTTGTCCTCGTTTTGCCACTAGGGAATTGTCAAAAGGAATTTTCACCCCAGCATCTCCTCCTCTGTCACTAGTATTGAATTCTAAATCCATATTTTCCTGCAGTAGTCTAGCAGCTGGTGGGGTGCTTCTTTTTACCTCCCTGGAGTCTATCTGTGCTTCAATGTTCCTTCTACTGTGATCTACTGATTCCCTCTCCTTTGCATTTTTACTGTTATGGGGGCTCATTAAATGAGTGGATTCAGTTTCAACCATTGCAGCAACTGAATCTTTACATTATTGCTCGCACCAAACTCAGTGCCTGTTTCTTTTCCCTGCAACTTGTGGCGATGTTACTTCAAGCAGTAGGCAGTCTTGACAGGATCACAAACTTTGAACTGAGAGTCGCATGTGATTTGCTTCATTGTAAAGCTAGTTGTCAAACCTCACATCAAGTATGCTGAGCGCCTACTTGGGAGCTACACACCGCATCTACAGCTATGCAGGTCACTTCTGTGGTGAGCCCAAGTATGCCCCCTGGTGTGCAGCTTATTGCATCTCCACCAAGGGTGCACACTGAATAATATCCCAAGTGATTTTCTCTTGTTCTGCTCTGCTGAAGGAAATGCTGCACCTTGTCCCCCTCTTCCGGTTTTTCTCCCCTTGTATGCCCCTTGAGATAGCCAGTCCAAAGTGTAAAGTGCAGGCGAAATATGTGGCAACTTAGTAGAAATGCAGCATTAAACCAGCAGCCGACCTGTGGTTATGTAAACTCACCCAAGATCTGGCTCTCACTGTTATGCCGTAGTAAAGCCTGGGGAATGCCATGATGTTGACACCAGGGCCCTGCATGGCTCATTGTGGGGCCAGCTCTAGGATGTGTGTGGGCAGTTGAGATTTGAAGTGTGGTGAGAGGGAGAGGGGGAGAAACAAAGTGTTGAGTGGTAAAATTTCTTGGAATACCGCGTTGCTCTTCACTGATTTTGGTGCTTGTCTGGTCAGGACTGTGCACTGTACTGCAGCAGTGCTGCGTCTTCTTTTACCCAGGAGCAGGGCAGTGTGTTCACTGCACTCTCTGTGAGTGCATGCCGGCCACCATACCTCCCGGAACGGCATCAGTGATTTCATGGAAAGAACAACTTGAAAGGTCCATTAGAGAAGAAAATCCACTCACAAACCTCTTTTTGACTAAATTTAGCTGTATCTTGAGTACTGAATCTATTCGAAAAACAGTTGTGCTTGCAAGCAGCACTGTTTTTGGCACCATCACGGCCAGAAGCCCCGCGAGCGGCCGCAAATTCTCACCCACGCTCGCTACCTGCCTAAGAGTATTGTGGCGCTTGCGTGCACCAAAAACAACAATCTAACATGCACAAACAGAAAACAAATGCCTCTTCTCGCCGGATTGCAGAATTTGGGAACTCCCCCCTACTCTGTGTAGTGCAAAGTGTCTGAATTCCCAAAACACTGAGGATGGAGTGGAGTTTTGCGTCTGGGCCTACTTACCATCTAGACCTGTTTCCCAGCAAAATGCTGAGAGGGCCACCTCATTTGAGGGGTCCTATTCAATGGCTAAGATGGAGAACCCAGTGCTAACCTCATTTTGGAACAGGTTGGATCACCTCTGTAGTGACCTGACTGCTGACAGTCAAAATACAACTTGTTGTTCAAGAATTTTTTAACACCTGTGTCCCCCAGCCCCTGCTTGTCAGAGTTGGAGTGGGTTTTGTTCTCCTCCTCTTCAGGGTTCTGGGGTACTGGGCTTACCTTCTCATTCCTTTGTTGTTTGTGGGCCTAATCGCCCCCTTTCTGTAGTCACTACCCTGGGACTTCTTGTGTGCTCTTGTCCTTACCCACTCATCATCCTTGCTAGCCAGCTCTTTTGGACTGGAATGCTTTGAATCCACTAGATATTGCTGTAACTTTTCTGAGGGTCAATTACTCAGTATATGCTCCTTAATGAATGAACTGTAGAGCCCCTCAAAGGGAATTACCTGGTTACCTTGTATCCAGCCCTCTAATGCCTTTACTGTGATGTCAACAAAGTCCACGCAAGAATGGGTGCTGACTTACTGGATGTCCCTGAACTTTGTCCTGTACTGCTCAGGGATGAGACCAAAATTTCTGATCAGACACTTTTTCAGGTGCAAGTAAGAATCTGCTTCCTCCCCCTCTATGTTCAACTCACACAGCAGTGTCCCACAATATTGAGAGCTAACCCTCCTCATCCTAAGGGCCCTCTCAAAGGCTGTCAGCTATTTATCAATATTGTCCCCTCATGTAACCTAGAGACTATCCCCCTGGGCAGCTTTGGGTCGAATCCACCACCCCTTGACATTTCAAACTCTTCTTCACTGCCACCATATATTTGTTCTTCACCTGCCACCTCTTTTTGGCAAGGGCCAACTCTAAAGCTGGGTAGGATAACTGGGCCTCAAGCTCTCTTTTCCTGAGGGAAAGAACTACTTCTCCTGTGGTGGATTTTCTCCCCCCACTAGCTCTAGGGAGTGCCCCAGTCACTGTGTGTATGGAAAGGCACTCTGCCTCCTCATCATTGAGATTGGAGGGGTTATCCTCCCCTCCCCTTCAATCTCTAGCGCTTCCTCTGTGGCTTCTAGATGGAAACCTCCCCAGGCTTCAAGGGACTGCACCAAACCTTCCTTTCTACTGTTAGTAAATGCTGGTAACTCCCTAGCCCTATACAACACCCTATGTTCAGCTACAGTGAGTGTGGGTGGGCTTGCCAGATCAAGCTCCATGGTATCCCTAGGTTTGGTTCACACATAAACATTCTGCAAAAATCTAAAAAAAAAGAAATAATTAAAATTAGTCCAAATTTAAATAATCAAAATAATGTTTGCACTAGGTCATTAAAATAAATAAATAAAGGATTTCAATTGCCTCACTTAAATATTGAATGGAGATATTAAACACAAGTACTGGATCCCACAACTGCACACCAAACGTTGGAAAGTGGGTTATTAGTAGGTGAAGACAGGTAACTACAACCAGTAATAACACTAGTATCATAAATAAGGTCCAGTCAAAGTCTCAATAAATTAATCCTTCCTCAACCCTTGGTAGCTTGGCTGATGAGCAGTCAGGCTTAACTTAGGAGAGACTGCTTGAGGAGTCGGGGGCACCAAATCACATCCCCCAGCATTCAGTGCGGCAGGAGCGGCTTACACTGCCCTGAACACACCAGGAGGTACTTAAATTCTAGAAGGCTACCCGCTGGGCAGGGGGCTGCTTGTGGAGCCGTGGGGCACCAAACAACATCCCCAGCATTCACTGTGGCTGGAGACGCATACGCTGCCCTGAATGTGCCAGGAGGCGCTTATATTTCAGAGGGTGACATGCTTTGTGGAGAGACTGCTTGTGGAGATGGCGGGGCACCAAACCACATCCCCCAGCACTCAATGTGGTTGGAGCCACTTACACTGCTCTGAATGGGCCAGGAGGCACTTAAATTCCAGAGGGTGACCCACTGCACAAAGAGACTGTTTGTGGAGCTGGGGACCACCAAACTACATCCCCCAGCATTCGGTGTGTCTGGAGCCGCTTACGCTGCCCTGAATGTGCCAAAAGGGACATTCATGGGATGTGCCAAGGACGTGCCTGGGTAAAGTCTGGGCCAAGGGTAGGCCCGTCTGTGCCAATCTGCTCCTGGATGAGTTTGGGATGGGCCACCCCTCTGAGCCGTGTGCGAACATACTGTTGATCCTGGTATTAAACCAATAAAATTTTGGGGGCAATCTTCTGCACACCATGTGGAACACATATTTGAAGATTTTTGGGTAATTAAAATGTTATACATAAAAACTGGGCTAAATAATCCTGAGAACAGCGACCCAATGCCATTTAGAACAGCAGTATTTGTTGCTATTGGTGCTGGTGCATGGTCATTCATTGGGACCCGCTTCGTTGGACTCATTTCCTGTCTTATTCCATTTTACACTGTCTAAACAACTGGGTTACTTTACAACGGATTCTGTTGATTAAGAAGCTATGAGGCCGTGGCAATGTAGATTTGCTGTAACGCTGGTAGCGTGTGTAGGAACATGGGGAACCACAAACCAACTGCCCTGACTAAGCCTTCCTCATCTTCGTTGGAAGAAAAATGATACAGTGGCATGCATTGCACCACTTTGTAAATATGGCGTGGGAAATTCAGCCTCAGTGTAAAAAAATGGTGCTAATGTGGCACAAGGAGGGACTAGGCCCTCTTAAATGTGGGCCTAAGACCCTCTGATGTTAGGGCCGAATTTCAGATGCAGCGCCACTTTTCTTGCGCTCTGATGCACCCCACTAACACCACCATATGTGTGCCATATTTATGATACTGTGCACAATGGCTGTATTAGAAACACTAGCAACATTTTTGATGCTATTTTGGTGCTTTACTCCACTAGCATCAAAAATGTTGACGATAGTGGAGCAAAGTTCAAAGAGGCCTATTGATTACAATTGGTGCGTCTTTTTAACGCTTGCTTTTAGCAGGTGTTAAAAATGACGCCAAACATGTCACAAATAAATCTTGTAGATTTCATTGCACTATTTGTGCGGGCCTCCTTGCGCTGGAATGCCCCTTTTGCATATATTATGCATGGCATATGCATAATGTGACACAAAGGGTTACAAATTGGCGCAATGTATGCATTGCGCCTCTCTGTAATTATGGCATGAGGAAAAGGCCACCTTAGCAATGCCTTAGCATAAACAAGATTATGCTCAGGCAACGCCAAAGTGGAGCAAGGGGCTCTGAAATCTGTCCCTTAGTTTGGCCAACCCATATGCCTGTATGTCATGTTCACAGTGTTGGTCCCCTCCCTTGCCAAAACAACAGCAAAGTTATCACTGTGTAATCAGTCTTTAGGGAACACATGAGAAGATGGACAATAGGGACAAAGCAATGCCAGGGGTGGACCAAAATCAGTGTAGATTCCTGAATAATAGACAAGCCAATGGCAGACAGGATGAAAGCATTAAGGGCGAATGATGCTAATAGTAGGTCGGCGAATGTAATTTTATCCAGGGAGGTCCAGCGCTAACAGAGGGTGGTAGTTAGCCACATGTTAGTGGAGGGGATCGGTGCCCTAATAGGGATATAATTGATCTTCAACCAGCTTGTTGCCCCATGTGGCGGTTATGGTAAATGTTCCCTCACTAATAAAAGGTGCTGAAGAGTCATCTACTCAGTTGAAGTACAAGGTGTTGCACTGGCTTTGGTCTAGATTATTAATCCCTTCTTCAGCAGCAGACCAAATCCTACTTGCCCGGAGGCTGCGTTTTATTGGATCATCTAATAAGTTCCTGTGAGGTGATCATGTTACTGTAAATTGCAGGCACCCAAGATATGCTGGGAAGACTCCGCACAATAGCTCACATGGTAAAAAAAAATAACACAAGTTTATTAGTTAATTAAAACCATAAAACTTTTCCTTCCACATGAACATTTAACAGAACAATTTTAGTGCAAGAAGGCAATTACAGTTCTTTAGCTTAGGGTGAAATGGTAAGTAAAAGTTCCTTCCACATAAAGATTTTAAGAAAAGAACGTACTAGTGCTATAAGGCATTAATAATAGGGCAGCAGAACAATCTTATTGTGGGTAAGATAAATACAGCGCCAAATAAAATCCTGTGTTTAAAATGAAATGATATATGAAATTTCCTTCCACAAAGAAATTTTGAGAGAACAGTAACAGACCAATGAGGCATTAGTAAAAATAGGACAAAGTGGGAAGAGACCTTCTATCAATTTTATGTACCCCTACTTAAGTCTGATTGTTGATACCGGACTTTATTACGACACAAGCTAAACAACCCAATGGACTACCTAGGAGCCTTCCCTTCTTTAAGATGTTGAAAGCGGGTTATAGGGATTTCGCTATCGTTTCTGCCCTCCCTCTGACTTGGTTATTTCAAGAGGCTGTGGTTTTAAGAGTGAAAATTTCCAAAAATTGAACCAGCCTAATGTTCAATATTGTATTTCGAGGGTTAAAAGCTGCAATTAATGCTTGTCTGCAAGATCTAATTCCTAAACCGTTAAATTCTTTTTTCAGTAAGAGTCTCCTTTCGGCCGCCAGGGCTGGACAAATACAGACCACATGCATCAAGTTTTCATCTGCTAGATAACAGAGACGGCACTCCTTGGAGCCTACTTGCTGCTCCTTCTTCCATTTTGGCATGAGGTCTAAAGTAGGGACTTCACCCAGCCTAAGTCTGAGAAAGGATTGCTTGATTTTCTGTGAGTAGGAGCCAGCCATAAGTGGTGATTCTTTAAACGTTTTGTAGGAGTTAAGGATCAACCAACTATGCTCCCTTTTGGTCAATGAGATCTTATCTACTAGCAAGCTCTGTAATTTACTTGCTTTATTCACTGCTTTATTGAAACGGGGATGGGTAGAGACCGGTTCCATACCTCATCTAAGTTCAAAAGACTCTTACTTTTTTCTAGATACCTTATGTAGTTGGAGTTCCCTCTTTCTAGGATAATTTCCTGCCAGACTAGATTGGCTAAAGACCCTTTTGAAGCGCGGCTCAATTTGTAGCAGCATTTAATATATGCTGCCGGTCGGGCTAACAACTGTTTGACCAGCATGAATTCCAGTCTGACCTGGGCTGGCGATGCACGCCCGGGTAGCCGAAAAAGGCGCTTATAGGTTTTTATCAGAAGCTTATCCAGAAGACCTACTTCCATCCCCCTCATTATTTCGGTCCCATAGGTGATAGTTGGAAGTAGCTTCGCTCTCATTACAGCTGTTAATGGGTTCAGAGCATGACCACAGATTGAATTTGCTAGCTTGCAAAAGGCGTAAGTAAGGGCCTGCGTCTTGTTTTTTATTGCTTCTTTTTGTGGCGTGTTATTACCTTTAGCATCCACCACCAATCCTAGGTATCTGTATGATGTTACTTCCTCTAGGGTTTTCCCATTCATATGCCATTTACCTTGGGTGGTTGGCCTGCGGTTTAAGGTAATCATTTTAGATTTTTTATGATTAATTTCTAAATCATTAGAACCTGCGTATTCTTCTAATGCCTTTAACAATTTCTGCATGCCTATTCTGGTATTACTGATTAGTAGTAGGTCATCTGCATATAGTAGGTTGGATACTTGTTGACCGCCCAGTGAGGGAGAGTGGGATGAGTGACCATTTATCTTGGTGGGGAGATCTGCTATGTACAGGTTGAAGAGTGTTGGGGCCAATACACAGCCTTGCTTCACCCCCACTGTTGTTTTGACTGCCCTGGATAGGTGAGAGCCTTCCCCCAATTTAACCTTCACCCAAGTATCAGAGTATATCATTTTGATGGCATTTAAAATAGAATGTGGCAGCCCCCACTGTAGTACATTGGCCCACAATTTGCCGCAGGAGACACAGTCAAAAGCAGCTTTAAAGTCAACAAAACATAAATAGGTTGGAGTCCCCTTTGCTTTTGCTCTGTTTATGATCAAGCCTAGCCCCACAAGATTTGTTAATGTTCCTTGGTGCTTGGTGAACCCGGTTTGATTAAAGGGTAGAATATTGTTATCAGTAATTCAGGCTTCTAGATGTTTTAGCACACAGCAGGAAAAGTACTTGAGGTCAACGTCTAAAAGAGCGATTAGTCTGTAGTTGCTTGGGGAGAGCACGCTCCCACCGTTATATATGGAGTGGATTATTGAGCCTTTCCAGGATGGCGGGACGTTGCCTGTTGTGATCACATCATTAAACATTGCTGCCAGGAAATTGGCCCATCTTTCCGTTTCTTGTTTAAATAGTGCTTGCAGTAAGCCATTGGGGCCAGGGGCGCAGTCCGTTCGTGACTTTCCAATGACTTTTAATAGTTCTGGTGCCGTAAATTTCAAAGGTTCAGGGATGTTGGGATCCCAGCCAATCATATGCGACTGAATTTGAGGGCCTTCTTCGATGGTCAGTTCTTTTAGATGGGACTTTAAATGGGATACCCATACTTCCTCTGTTATGTTTGCGTTATTGCCTGCTTTTGCACCATTGTCTATTGTATTGATGATTTTCCAAAATCTTTTGGAGTCAGATGTTTTGGTCTCAAAATGTAGTTTGGCCCACAGGACCTCCTGTTGGCCTTTTTTAAAGGTCCATAGATCCCTTTTATACAATTTCCTTTGCTCTCTCAGGGCGGTCAATATTGATCCATTATCTGGGCATTTACGCAGTGACCTTAATAATTTACCTACAGCTGCTTTCCTTTTGCGCACTGGCAGCGGTAAAAGTGAACTTTGGCGGTGATTCAATTGTGCTCCCTTTCTCGTGTTACTTAAGGAATCTTTTTTTATGAGGTCGAGGGCAAAGTTCTCCCAAACTGTTGTCAACTTTGCCCCACTTGTGGTCATTGATTCTAGCTTTCGTAGGGCCTCTTCTGCCTGACTTTCAATGGTGTCAGAGGACCAATTGAGTCGCTTTAGATTTTCGGTGCCTAGTGTCCCATTTAGGGCTACCACTTTCTCCGGTTTTTGCGGTGATGCACAGATCCCAAATACCTGTGGCTTATGGTCGCTTTCCGTGCGGTCCATGATGGTAAAGGTGTTTACTAACTTATATAAAGCAGGGGACACCAAAGTGTAGTCTAGATAGGAGACCGATTTCCCGGAGAATCTTGCCAATGCCGGTAGGATATCGGGGCACTTCCGTCCGTTTAACGTGAAGAGGCCTACTAATTCACAGGTGCATATGAAACTCTCCCCTATTTTGTCTTTCCTGAGTTTTTTTGGGAGGGTTTGGCTGGGCATTCTTGCCACTGTTTGGATGCGATCCTCACTGGGGTTGTGGAATAAGCTGAGATTGAAATCGCCCGACATTAACCAGAATACTGATTTTACTCTACATTTTATCCTTAATAGTTGAGTTAAAAATTAGTTTTCTTCAATTTTTTTATTTTTAGGATTGATGTATGTGTTGACCAGAATCAATGGCTCCTGTGTGTTTTTCCCCCAATCGTCTAGCTGGAGAAATAGGAAAGGTTGGTTTTCCTCCTTATGCTCAGAGATTTTTACCAAAAGGCTGGTGCTAACGTAAATGGCAAGGCCTCCCTTTGGCCTACCGGGCCTATTTGTTTTCGTTGCTGGGCTAAGATATTCCATGAATCCGATTATCGGTATTGATTCCATTGCCCAGGATTCCTGCATGAGTAAAATGTTGAAGGAGCTGAAAAAATTTATTACTGCAGGATCCTCCAGTTTTGACCGTAGGCCACCGACGTTCCGGGAGCAAAATGGATAATATGCTGTGTGGGGGTTGATCCTTACCAATTCAATTGTTGCCCATCGGTCTTGGGGGTAAAACCGTCGCTACCCATTCCCTTTCTGGATACTTTTATTGACCCAAGACCACTCTTTCCCTCCCTTCTTCTTTCCATACTTGGACTGTCAGCGGGTGCTTAGGTGGATTCTCCTCACTGCACCTTTCTTCAATGGGTCTGCTGGCCTGATGTACTCCTTTCAGAACCGACCATGTGCCTTTGGGAGTTCCCAGGTATTGTGAGGCTAGTAACGGAGTTGGATAGTGGTCTCCTTTGTAGGTGGTTACCTCAATGCCCCAGGCTTTCAATAGGTCCTTTCTTTTCATGATCCGCTTTGGGATATCTGGTGCAGAGAAGATGGTGAGTGTTGGATCCGTGTGTTGGTTGCCTCTTGCTTGGATACATTTTATAGCTGCGAGGTCCTCCGAGGCTACAAACTGAAGATCCGGTAAGGCTTTTATGATTCTTAAGATAGAAGAGCGATTAAGAACATCTGTGGGGGACCTGGAGGTGAATTTTGGAATCCAGAGTAACTGGAGGGTATTCGTGTCTGTTATAAGTGACTGATTTTGCTCTATGTGCCGGTTTTGCTCCCTATAGCCATCTTCCCTCTGACTAATGGCAGACTTGCTGCCCACATTGACCAGTGTTAGTTGGGGGGGCAGTGCAGGCGTAATGGGTTTTGGTTTTGTACTCTTCTGGCCCCTTGTGGGGCTTGGTCTTAAGTTCGTATAGTGCCAATTGCTTTGGGTGGTCACAGGGGGGATTTTGTTGAGTGGGTAATGTCTGCTAAGGCGGGGAGTGTTATCACATCTATTATTGTGTTAGAGCTTGTACTTTTGTGGGTAGTAATGTCTCTATTATACCCTCCATTTGACGTCGCCTGGTCTTTAGGTGGATTCTTTGATGAGTTGAGTTGATGAGGTTGGGCGGACTTCCTTCCCTTCCTTGCCCGCTTTCGTTCTCTTTTTTAGAGGGTTTGGGTTGTGGGAAACTGAGGGTTCCCAGGCTTATTGATGGACTGTAGCGGAGGATGATTCACCATGGGTTCCATACGAGCACTTGCTAGTTGGCGGCTGTCAGCCAATATTCTCTCCTCACTTATAATCGATGAAGCGGGCGCTAGGGAGGAAAGGGGCTGCTGCTCTTTTTGTTTCTGCTCCCTCGGAGTAGATATTAGCATGGTGGCGAGTGGTTTAGTACATGTATGTTCATCCTTCCAGGTGGAGCGGATTTCTTAAAGTATTCCCTCTAAGATTTGCGGCAGTTGAGATATCTTATCTACTACCTCTTTACAGGAACACATTGTATAGTCATTAGAGTGATTGACTTGCGCCCTTGTTATAAGTGCGTTTAATTTTTCCAACTTACTGTCAATCCCGGAGACAAATACTGCCAGGGTGTTTAGCAAGTCAACTTGAATGTTTATTTTATTTGAATGAAACTGCAGCGCCATGACCGTTGCTTGCATTGAATTTAGGATTGCAACCCACATTTCTTCTGACCTGACTGCCACAGGGGCTTGTAACTTTAAGTCGGGCTCTTGGTTACCACTTGATAGTACTTTGTTTATTATTGTTTTATGGGGGACTTTCTGTGCGGCTGTCACTGTTTCTGTTTTTGCTGGTCCGTTTGTGAAGACCTGTTCTATACCCCAGAGGTCCTGTTCTTCTTTTTCACAGTTGTACGTTGGGAATGAGTGAAGTTTTGGACTTTGACAGAATGGGCCACCTTCCTGAGATTCTTGTTCTAAATGTTCTGCGATTGCTACCAGTTCTGAGTCCAAGATGGGTAGTTTTGCTGGACTAGATGACCATTGGTACTTAGCGGCGTCTAGGGATTTATTACATAGAATTAAGTCCTGACTAGGACTGTAGAGGGATCCTGGTGTGGGAGTAACTGGTACCACATTGTCCTGGACTATACTTGATGCGTCTACTTTCGTAGGGTGATTTTTCCTGATCACTACTGTTGGAGATAGGAGGAAGGGGGCGGGGGGGCACGTGAGAATTCATTCTGAGTTTCTTTTCGCTGCTTCCCTGATGTTGCCGGTCTTGGCTGGATGAGGTTATTTCCCCAAAACTTGTTTGGGTTGGAGCCAGGGAGTTGATCCTTTTTCTGGTGGCGTTGGAACCAGCAGTAGGGAAATAACCGGTTATCTTGTGATGCTTGGGAGAGACTGCGGACTCTGGAACCCCCTCCGGCGGGGTCGCCGCTTTCCAAAAGCCGGGCTCTCCCCAGATCGTTTTTTTCCATGCTGGAATTTTGGTCGCCTCCCCCGCATGTGCCATTTGCTGGATTTGTTAGATTTTGCCTCCTGCATGGGAGGGGGGGAGATCCCGTTCGCTGCTTGCTCTCCTTTTTGGGGTTGCTTCATCCAGAGCCAGGTCTCCTTTCCTTTTTCTCTTTCCTTGATTTGCTGGACGGTTGGTAATACTGCCTCGTGCTTTGCCTGATCTCATGATCGGTAAGTTTTGCTGCCTTAGAGCAGGGTGATTTTGGGCGGGCTGTTGGAGTGAGGGAGAAGGGCCTTGTTGAGCCTTGTTGTGCCTTTTATTGTTTTGAGGCAGTTAGGGGTGCCGTCCTCCAAAAAGAAACTTTAACGGACGTTGATTTCTGAGTGTGCGATCACCCTCAGGGGAACTTGGAGATTTTGAGGGTCTGGGGCCTGGGTCCTGGGGAGGTGCAGAGAGTCCGGAGTTGCTGGACCGGGCCAGTCCTTGTTGGGCCGTGTTGGTCCCTTCTGCTCCTGGCCCTGGCTACCCTGGGCAAGGTGCAAGGGTGGGTGGAGGAGCAGGGCAAGGGGGGGGGGTGAGGCCACAAACTGCCTGGTGGGTCTACCAGGGTGGGTTGGGGTGAGGGGTGCTGCACGTCCTGGCGGTGGAACCAGCGCCAGAACCTGGACCAGCTTCCCCCCGCCCTGTTGCCCTCCTTGCCCCCCATTAGCCCCTTTGCCCCTTTGCCCTCTGTTGCTCACCTGCTCACTTGCCTCTTGCTGGTGGTCACGTCACGGGCAGCACCTGGAGCAGAGGGCCGGTAGCTGATGTCCTGTAGCCAATGTCCCGAAGCCTGGTGCCCGGTGTGCCGCCCTTGAAGGGCCCTTCCTTTCTTGCCACCAAGAAATTTGTAGCCCCCTAAGCCCTTATGCCCCCATGCCCCCACAAGCCGCACCCGCGATCGGGCCGCTTCTGCGTTGGTCCGCAGAGGGGGGGGGCGCTGTCCTCTGTGCACTCCGCGCACGCTGTCAGGGTGCTGCAGGCACCGGCGGCTGCTCAGCTGTCAGGCGAGCTACGGGCAGGGCCACCATCTGGCTGCCCGTACTAGGAGGCTAGGTGTACTAGGAGGCTCACCGGTGCGGTTTGCGAGTGGCGAGCCGTGTGCGGCTCCGCTCCGCTCCGCCCTGGCTCCGGCGCACTGACTCCGCGCTGACTGACCCGGAACCGGAAAACGCCTGAGGAACCACCTTCTCCTGACAACGCGACGTGACAAAGCGATTCTCTTACAGCTACCCAAGGATAACCGGGCACAGTCAATACCGATCAACCTGATCTTCCGTCCAGGGATTTGCGTAACTAATGTTACTTTCAAGTTACCCGAGTATTGAGAGATCACAATAAAAGTATGTGTGTGTGTGCCACCCATGTTTCCCAGGTTCATTCGTCACATGGGGTTTTACAGAGGGATAAGGTTACACTTGTTCCTCTGGGTTTTCTTTTAGAAGCATTTAGTGCATCCACTGGCTGCCATGGTTTTGAAGCCCTTTGACCCCCTTTTAGTGGGGTAGCAGAAAGGCCAACTTACACTCTCAAATGGGTTTGCTCCTTTGAATGAACTACAGGATGTAGACTGACTTACAGAGCCTCTAGAAATTGGAGACACCTTAAATGCAATTAATCTGTCCCCAGGGATCGAGTGGGAGCATTGCAGATAATAGTATAGGCTCCATCATTTACCAACAGGGTTACAAAGGGATCTATACAGCAATTTCTTGGAATATTGCCGGAATGACAAATATATTAAATGAGCAGGAGTGGTTAAAATGAACTGACACCTCACATATTATTTGCATTCAAGAAACGTGATAGGTGACCACTATACATATTGAGGGATTATTTTCCTTGTTTGTCCCAGCAATTTCGTCTGTGACAGGTCGAGCTAAGGGTGGTCTACAGATCTTGATTTTAAACCTATTGCCAGTAGTAATTAGAAAATCTGTATTGCCCTTCCCACATTATCAATTTGTGAGGTTAAAATTTTTGGGGAATCTAAACTTGTCATCAATTACTACAGTAATGTATGCAACTCAACACGGGCTGAGATAGTAACTTCCTTGCAAATAGAGTTTGCAAAGTTTCTCAAGCAGGCTAAATCATCTTGCCCAATAACCTGGAGTGGTGATTTTAATATAGGAAGATGTTGCTTTTCTGGAAAGAGTGTGTGTGGATTGACTAATAGGGGGTGGATGTGTTACATTTCAGACATAGTGACTATGGGGACGCTTTGAAACTCCATAAGTAAGATCGGTTGCTATTGGGAGAAGTAGACAGTCCAAGTACCCCCAGATACACACATGTGGGAGGGGATAATCCATCCACGATTGACTACTTTTTAATTACTACTGCTTTGGAGCGATATATTACTAGCTTTAAAGTTAAGCAAACAGCAGTAAGTGATCATAACTCTTTAGTATTAAACATTATTCACCCGAAAAATTATACAGATTGACCCCTTTTAGAACCAACGGTGTACGCATTAAGTGGTCGGGGGTTGTTCACATAGGCATATCAGGGGATCTCATGTTGCTAGTCTCAAATTAATATGAGCTATATTTGGCTTCTAAGATTGCTATTGAGGCCCTGGTCCCAGCCTTTTTGTCATAGCAAAAACATGGTTGGTTCGATCATGAACACATGCAGGCACTTAAGCTCCTGCAGGCTGCTTTACACCAAACACCAAGAAATATGACCCCTGTTAAGTCACTAAGGATATGCTATAAAGATTCCTTAGCAGCTAAGAAGGCAGAGCTGCGGGAGGAGGCATGGGTAAGTTTAGCCCAGGGTGCTAACATCTGGAACATAGTCAATATTCCATTCTTGAAAGAGGATTCAGGTCCAGCTCTCTCCTCTTATGTGGCCTCACAGGCTTGGATTGACCACTTCAAGACAATCTTTACCCTAGAACATACTGATGAGTCAGGTGACCAATGCTGTGCTTTAAATGACTAGGATGAGAGCTCTAACTCTAAAGCCACCTCACATCTGGTATTTACATTAGAAGAAATTCAATGTGCAATGAGTATGAGCACCAAAGAGAAAGCTCCAGGACCGGATGGGATCCTAGTTGATGCCTTTACATCCATGTCAGAGCTGTGGGCTCCAATCCACACTCAAGTTTTCAATATAACTTCAAAATGTATTTTTCCTTCCTCCTTGTTAAAGTCCATTAGAGTTCCTATTTATAACAAAGGCGATAGGGCGATCGGGCGATAGGGCTGACACGAAATGCAACCATCTCAAATCCTTCCTAGATTCTTCAGCCAAGCTACTGGGTAGGTTTCTTCTGAGGAGACTAGAGGACTAGGCAAACAAGGCCTCCATCTTATCGGAGGCCCAGTATGGGTTCAGAAAATAATTAGGGATTGAGTAATGCTTAAACCTGGAACTCCTGATAGGTAAATATACCACAGTAATTCCCAGAACACCATACCTTTGTTTTGCTGACCACGTTTGCTTTTGATTTTGCTGACCACTCCATTTTGGTGGGGCATTTTACTATCTTGCGGAGCGCCAAAGGATATTGTTAATCTACTGGCACAGTTTTATAGTAACCTTTTTACTCAAGTACGCTGTAGCCCTAATGGCAAATTGACATCCCCCTTTGGCGTTAAGCGAGGTATACGGCAGGGGTGTGTGTTAGCTCCCTTTTTATTTTCTTTATATATTAAAGAGTTGATGGCCTACTTTGTTTCCAGCAAGTTGATACAGTGGTTGTTGCAGGTTGCTCAGCTCCTGCTCTCCTGTATGCTTATGATGTAATCCTTATGTGTAGGACTTCAATGGGACTCCAGAAAATGATGGACCTCTTTTGGGGCTATATGACCTCAGTGAAGCTCAAAATACACAAGACCAAGACATATGATTTGTGGAAAGACTCCCAAAAAAGCAAAATACTTTTATCTTGAAGGCACTGAGATAGCTAAGGTCAAGTCCTTCTGCTATTTGGGAGTAATTTTCACTAGCAAGTGTTCATGGGCTGAGCATGTATAGAATATTGGGCTAAAAATGAGAATAATTAGCAAAGGGGTGTTTAGGTTTGCAAGTAACCTAGACAGGTGTCCTATCAAAGAAATGCTTACCATCTATAAAGCAAAGGTCCTATCTGTAGCAACTTATGGAGGGGGTGTATCTGGCTACTCATCTGGTAAATCATTGCAGATACAGGAAAATACATTTCTGAGACAGTTGTAGTGTTCCCTCAGTTCATCAGCGACCTCCATTCTCCAATGAAAAGTTCATTTAAATCACTGGAAGATATTTTATCATTCAGATCGATGGCCTTGTGGGCTCTATATGGGCAGAACAGGAGACTGAACTCACAAAGGCTATCAATCAGGATTGTATGAATATGGACTATCCTTTGAAAATCCCATGGCACTCATATATTGACAACACCCTTAGGATAGTATATGTTCTTTCGGGGGTCCAAGAACTAGGTAGGATACTTTCATTGGAGAAACCTACCATAAAAGCTATAATGTTTGAAAATGGGGTGAGGAACAGAGCCCCCCATGATGAGGCAAAGCTAACAGTGGTGACATATATTTCTATTAATATTTCTCCAGGCCCACAATCATATTAATGTGGGTCACAAAAGGTCAACACTGTGTTGTCCTGACTAGATTAAGGTTGGGTAGTGTGCACCATCTTGTAGCAATTCCCACGTTAACACAAATGAAGATGGAGGCCACTCCATGTCCATGTGTTGGAATCTCTAGGCAAAGGCACATTGCACTTTAGGCTATTCTGCCAGTTTTACTCTTTTTTTCATGATTTGTTTTTTAAAACCTCTTTTATTGCGTATAATATAAGGGAGTGTGAAGTTGCTATGTATTATACTTAGGAATCACCAGCTATTTGTTTTAATTTTGCAACTTATATTTGTAGTGCACTTCATGTCGGGAAAAGAATGATATAACAAATATGGATGTTCAACACGTAAATTATTATCGATGTCTCCTTTTAATGGTAACAGTAAACAAGTAAGACACAACAAACAAAAAAAATCCAACACCAGTTCATAAACATAGAAACGTTTTTTTCTCTTCAAAATGACCTCAAAACGACAATAATCCAATGTAGGGAACTGGATATATGATTTTAAAGATGAAATTAAAAAAATGTGCTTTCTAGCACCCAAAAGTAAAACGTGCCAACCGCAGCTATCTGGTTGCACTGGGCCGGGACCAAGTCAAAGTTCTGGGTCAACCGTGATGAGCGTGGGTCAGATATAATGAGTGGTTATGGCCGGTCAAGTTTTTACCTTTACACGTAGTCACCTTTTTGTTTAGCTTTTTCTCTCAATGTTTCCTCAGCAGGCTGTGTTGCAGTTTGACAATGGTGGCTTGCTTCAGCACAAGGCCTCATGATTCCTGTAGGTCGTGGTTTTCATCATTGATGGCAAAGATCTCTGGAGCTTCAGTGGAGCAAACCTGAATTTCAGGCAGAGTAGCAGTTTGATATCGACGGCTTGACTATTGACGAGTGGTTAGTCAACTTGTGAAGAATTTTACAAAAATTCTCCAAATGATTCCAAACGTCTGGATCATTTTCCAGAAGGTTCTTGAAGGGCCTTGAGAGGCCCACAACACCAGCCAGGGGTCCAGAAGCTGTGATTTGCTTCTTGGAGGTTTGGGACTACGATTCCCACAATGCACTTAGGCAAATCCTTAAAAGTCTAGTTGAGTTGGTCAGATGGGCTTGTGCTTACAGGAGTTGATGCAGGTGCTAGGTAGCTCTTTTTCTACCTGTTGCTTTCAGGAAGTCCACTCCTTAATCCTTTTGATTTTGAAGCAAGGCAAAGTTTTTTGTGAAGCAATCCTCTTAGAGTGCAAGTCAGAGGTTCAACAGGGTTGTACTTCTGTTGATATTCCCAGGCAGGCAGCTCAAGTACTGTACAACTCTTCCATATGTATTCCTCATTCTGGACTGGCAAGGGGGGAGGCACCGCAAACAAATGGGGTTCTAGTTTATACTCTCAGTGATGACCACTTCCTGGGAAGTGTGGAATATATCTGTCCCAGAATGTGCTTTTTTTTTATCAAAAATGAAAAGAGAGAATCTCTTTCCTTGGAGTTAAGGTTTGGCCAACCCAGCCCACAAGGCTGGCTAAGTTTTCCATACACTCCCCTTCCAGCACCACGTCTAGTTCAATTACAGGAGCACCCATCTGGCTGAGGGTGCAGGAAGAGAGGGTGGGCTTGGGTCCTATGCAGTCTGCCTTTCTCTGTTTGAAGACCAGTTTGGCTACCCAGCCCCCTTTCTATCCTGGCATCTGCAGCAGCAGATCTTCTCTCACCAGATGGTTTGTTTGTTTCAGCCCGGTCCACCTCATACCTCATCAGAGCCAAAGGCTGACCAATCATAAAAGGCTGCTACAGTACCGTTGTAGGTAACTTTAGGAAAGCAGTTCTAAAACTAATTTCTTGTAATTGTTATAATAAATCTAACTTGGCACATTGTTGGATTTATTGTAACTATTAATTGAATACTTTTATTCACTGTTCTAGGTCATTCCTGTCAAAAGTTAGACTTTAGTAAAATTTAATAAAGCCTTTCCATGTTAGCCTATGGACCTAGCAGTGCTACAATGGGGAAAATGAAATGGGCAGTTTTCGCTCATCAGGGCATAGAAACCATATTTTATAAAGTCCCTGTTTTTAATTGCATGGCATCCTACCTTTGGGGCACCAGGGCAGACCTTAGGAGTGACTTAGATGTCATTAAAAGGTAGTTTTAGACTTTGAAAGTACTTTAATTCAAAGTTGAATTTGGAAAGGAGATGGCACACCACCATGGACCCCACCAACCAAACCGCCTACAAGAACTTACTCAGCCAGTATTACAGGTTCCTGAAGAACGCCAAAAGGAACACCTTAGGTAACCGCATGAAATCCAGCTTCAACCACAGCAAGGAACTCTTCAGCATCATCAATGAATTCTCCAATCTCTCAGCGTCTGAAAACAGCATCATGCCTTCACAAAACGCCTGCGATGCCCTCGCTGACAACTTCCATGACTATATATCCACCATCTACAGAAACATTGCACCCAACCTGCCACCGCTGACACACTCAGCCACTTGTACCCCAAAGGTACCCCCGGAAGCCACAAAAATCACCAGATGAACTAGCTTAACTCCCAAAACACCCCTGACATCATGCGCTCCTTCCACTCAGTATCTCCTACTGAACCCTGCTTTCACCACATTTCAAACTTGGAATCAAATCCATCAGCAGCAAACTCAGCAACAGTTGCAACCCATCCCTCACTTCAGCCACCTACCCGGATGACTGAAAATGCTCCAGAATCAAACCCCTCCTCAAGAAACCTTCTACTGACTCCAATGAACTCAAAAACTACCGACCAATCTCCCTACTCCCCCTTACTGTAAAAGTCCTTGAGAACGCTATCATCGAGCAACTCATCGAATACCTAGAGAACAACAACCTTCTGGACATGACCAAAACAGGCTTCTGCTCAAACCACAGCACCGAAACCACCCTCATCGCCACCACAGATGACATCATAAATATCTTAGACCTTGGAGAATCGGCTGCCCTCAACCTCCTCTGCCTCTTAGCAGTTTGTGATTCTCTCCCAACACAACCTGATCAAGAGGCTCCACCTAATCAGCATCCAAGAAAGTGCTTCAAATGGATCGCATGCTTCCTATCCAACAGTACCTAAAGAGTCCTCCTACCTCCATTCTCATCAAAACACAAATACATAATCTGTGATGTCCTCCAAGGATCATCCCTCCTCCACACCCTCTTCAACACCAACATGACCTCCTTGGCCAACATCATCAAGAACCATGGACTTGATATAATCTCATATGCTGATGACAATCACTTCATCCTCTTGCTATCCAAAGACCCCTCCACAGCGAAGACCAACTTCCACCTCTGCATGACCAGCATTGCAAACTCGATACAAGGGAAGTGCCTCAGAATGAACGCAGATACAACTGAAGTCATGATCTTTGGAAGCACCACCTCACCATGGGATGACTCCTGGTGGCCATCACATTGGGACCCCGCCTCCACCCCCAAGGTCAAAGCCCAAAACCTTAGCATTATCCTGGATTACAAACTCTCTATGAAGAGTCAGATCAACACAGTCTCCTCTGCCTACATCCTCACCCTCTGCATGCTACACAAGATTTTCAAGTGGAACCCGGTTTCCACCAGTTACAGTGTCACACAAGCCCTCATCACCAGCTGCCTGGACTATGGAAATGCTTTGTGAACCAGATTCACATCAAACCTCACCAAAGAGACTACAAATCATACAGAACTCAGCGACTAGACTCATCCTGAACCTTCCCAGAAGGACCCACATCACCCCCCACCTGAAGAATCTCCTCTGGCTCCCCATACACACAAGATGCCAATTCAAGATGCTGACCCAAACCTACAAAGCCCTTCACACCCAAGAACCAGCATACCACAACCACCACTTCAGCTTCCATCTCCCCTCTGGACCCCTGTAGTCCACTTCCCTCTCCCTTGTCAATACCCCTTGTATCCACTGCAGCAATTTTGGAGGCTGCTCCTTCTCCTACCATGCAACAGTCTCTCCATCCACCTCAGAACTGCAGCCTCCAGCCCAGAATACAGAAGGGGGCTCAAGACCTGGCTCTTTGACTGAAACTCCAAGCAGCCGGACTCAGCGCCGGGATACCTTCACGGATGATTAGCGCACTATACAAATCCTGATTCAGTGATTAATTGATTGATTGGACACAGTTTTATTTTAAAAGCAGTCTGCAAGGCAGGATTGACTTTAAATGAGAGTAGACATCTATCAGTGCACCATTAAGTGCCTTAAATCCACTGGGGTCTCAAACCCCACATGCACTACCATATACTAGGGATGTCGGTAGTTTCTCAGAACCAATTCTAACTACACCTAACTACCATTTACCTGGTCACTGGCCCTGGGCATGGTTAGTAGAGCACAGGGCAGAATCAGTGTCAGCCAGCCAGCATCTAGTAGTCCAAATGGGGGAAGAAAGAGGGGGGGAACATCTGCAAAAAGCTCAGTTTTCTTACACACCTTAAATATGTGTGAAGAATTCTGAAATTCCCTACTTAAGCTTTCCATAAATGTCAGAGCTGACCTTGTATACTTAATATTAGACTTGCCTGAAGATCTTTGTTCAGTAGATGGCTAAACCTGGTCACTAACCAGAAGTTAGAAAAACAATTTCATTTTTAAAATATTCTACAATACACTTCTCAAGTTTCCTTGGGTTTCTTTTCATTTGGAAGGGGATGGGTATGCTCAATTGTTTTACTTGCAGAAATTAAATTCTAGTTCCATGCAGTGTTGCAATTGTTTATTTTAACAAAGAACACAAGTCAGTGATTTAATATATTACTGACGTATGATCATTGCTGGGAAGCCCTCAAATATTGGTTGAAGGGTGACACTCACTCCTGAAAACATATCTGAGAGCCATCCTGGAATTACTGGACTATTACCATAATCTGCTAGGCGGCTTGCAGCACACCACAGTGCCTTTTCTACTTGTAGTGAAAGAGGTCTTACGGCTTTGTTACAACTTTGGTGGTCCTAAAAGCAGACTGCCAAAGTCATGAGGAGGAGGCCACCATCATACCAGTGGAGTCCCCCCAAGTGTATAACAATGTTCCCGCAGGGCTGACCGGCGGGAGCATTGTATTAAGCATTCCCGCCGGGCTGACCGTCAGGAACAGTTGAGCCTACGCCAATTTCCTAACACTCCAGCACCATCAGAAGGTACACTGTCTGCAAGGTAGAGAGTGCACATTCAAATGGTGCTAGGCAGGGGGGCCCTGCACTGCCCATGCTATGGGCATGGCAGTGCAGGGACCCCACTGTGGCCCCGGCATCGGCTTTCTGACAGTCTTTCCATGGCGCATTCCCTGCCACGAAAAGGCTGGTAGAAAGAGGGGTTGTAATCAGCCAGGCGGTGCTGAGTTCAGCACCGCCGTGGCTGGTTACAAGCCCGTCCACTGTAATTCCTTCAGAAGCCATGTTCCCAGCGGGGACAGCGGTCCCCTCATGGGTCCACCCGCCTGGGTCATAATTGGGTGGTCGGACCATCAACCCAAGTGTTGCAGTCTTTGGAGTGAGTTAGTAAGTGAATGTTGTGAATGGGTAAGTGATAGGGTTGGTGTATGATCACTTGCAGATGCTGGGGTGAGTGTGCAAGTGATTCTTTGTGTGAGTAAGAAGGTAAACAAATGGAGAGGTGAGAAAGACTGTACAACCTGCTTTTGCCTTTAAATACATTCCCAGTAACCAGAACAGTTGTGCGTTTTCTCCAGGTCTTGGCATCTTGTGAAAGAGAGGCATTGCCCCATCTTCACTGGTGTCTTGTTCTGTCTGCGTTAACTGTTTTTTTCCTTTTCTTTCTGTAATGATGATTACCTTAGCCCAGATGATTTTAGTAGACTGCCACTGCCCCTGGAATGCAAGGCCACTGCCAGGCAGCATAACTGTTTCCATAATGCCCACAATGAAACTAATATCCTCAGGCACTTTCAGAAACAATGACACCTTACTACGGACCAGCAGACGTTCCACTCTGCACTGCAAGTAAATGTGTAATGTGATGGGGGCATGAGGTGTAGCAAGGAAATCATGTACCACTTCTCCTCATGCTAACTGGACCTCCGGCTGGACAGGTTTGAGCCCCAGTCAGGTGCCCCCAGTGACAGCATAAAACCTGTGTAGCAGACCCAGGGAAAGGATGGAGCCAGCTGTTTCATTCGACCTCTGCCAGAGGTGGTGGTAGAGACCTCATTGGGTAAAATGGAGGTGGCGACTCCCTCCTGCGACCCGCAACATACCTAACAAATGCCCATGTGAGAGAGATAGAGTTAAGGGGGGGCAAAAAGCAACAGATATTTAGGGCATGGGAGTGTTCTATGAGGTTTGGATTGATGCACTGAGAGTCGGAGAGGATGGAGGGTGCATAATCTTTTCAATTGCAGAGATTAAAAGGTTTAGGGTGGAGAAAGTATTGGGCAGTGAGTTTGAGTCTATTATAAAGGAGGCTGAGTGAGAAGAGAGCCAGTGAGGTTCAGAGAGGGACAGAGATGGCTGAAGCAAGTGCGAGTAGAGCTGAGGTGAACCAGTGTAGATGTTTGTTTTAAGGGTCGGACTGAGGTATTTAGTGAGTGCTGGAGGTGAGTGTGTTGCATTGAGGATTGTAGTGAGTTCTGGAGTGAGAGTGTGCTTCAGTGAGGGTCCTAGTTAGTGCTGAAGTCCAGGAATGTGCGATGTACAATTTACTAGATTATAAGTCCCAGTGAATATAATGTTCAGAAATCCCCCTCATCTGAATCTTTTGTGTAAAGTGCAGCGTTCCAGTGTAGGCCTGGTGCGTGCTCCACTGCATGAGTTGGAACTGTTCTCTGCAGGAATCCACAGCAGAGTTGCTCCAGTATGAGTTCTCTAGTTATAATTGACCAGGCCCAGGGGATGGGGACCCGAGGGCCAAAATTGCCATTGGGAGGGGCCCACATCTGCTCCCCCAAACATATATATATATATAAATCCCCCCTAGTCCGTCCCCCCTGTTTTTGTGTTTTTTTAAAGCAAGCAGATGTGTGGATCTTCTGCAAATTTACAGCAAAATAAAAAAAACATGTTTTGGACCCCACCACCGGGCCCAAGGGTCACATAATTCTTACTCCTACCCTTCCCCTTGCCTTTTTTTTTTTTTTTTCAATTTTCTTGGGACTCAGCATGTTTCCTCACTTGTAATGAGGTAGTGAATGTACCAGATATATTGTTATCTGTGGTTATCTTGCCTTCTTAAATGTCATAGTACCCACATAATATGGCAATCTACAAATTCAATTACATTTGGATGTTCAATCCCACTTTTAATACTGCATTATACATAACATACTTCGGCGCCCCTGCATTGTATTTAAACATGTGCATCGGGAAGGTGGCGGTCCTCTGGGCTGTGGGGGGATTCAGCAGCCCACCATTAAAAATTCTAATGCCCCTGCAACTGGCCTACCTTGGGGCTTTAGTGAAACAGGCGTGGGAGCCTGCACTTGTTTTATTTTTTTTATTTTTATTATTAGCAGATCCATGGATCGGCACGATTCCTGCCAAATATTTTTTTTAAACTGTTTTTTTTGCTCTGGAGTCACCAGGGCTAAGGGGTCACAGTGTCCCTGCCCTGGCACCTTTTCCCTTTTTTAATATTTTTTCAGAGACTCGGCTGAATCTGAGCCCCAAAATGGCTGTCGACACTACCTTGTTGAAGTGTTGGCAGCCAATCAGATCTCAGCATGACATCTGAAGGGTTTGTGCAGCCTTCGCGTCCCTATATATATTTGGATTTTCCTTAATTTCTCATAAATTCCTTAATGGATTTACACCAAATAACAAAAAGGGGCTTTCTAGACCAAGAGCTACCTTTTTGCCAAATTTGATTTAATTCTGTGCAGTGGTTCGGGTGCTATAGTTAGGTTCTGAATTTACTCATACAAAACCATAGAAATTCAGCAGTTATAATTAGTGTTCAAGTAACTAAAATTTGGGCACTAAGGTAACTGTGACTCACGCAACCTTTTTTTAGACCTCTTTTTCTCGGCCCCCGCTTGACTGATCACCCCAAAACTTTCCATGTGCAACAAAAATCACTGCTACACTTTCTTGGGAAAATTTCGTGACAATTTGTCAAACGTTGCCAAAGATATAGGCGAATCAAAAAAATATTTTCCTATTGAAACATGGACCTAACTATAACTACTTTCTTTTCTTTTTGGATTGTGTATGTATATACATATATATATATATATATATATATATATATATATATATATATATATATACACACACACACACACACACATATATATATATATATATATATATACACACACACATATATATACATACATATATACATATATATATATAAATATATATATACATATATATATATATATACATATGCACACATATTTTGATCTATCTATCTATCTATCTATCTATCTATCTATATACACACATATATATGTACACATATATTTGAACACATATATCTACACACACACACACACACGGAATAGCACATGAACCATATATATATATTTATATATATATATATATATATATATAAATGAAAACTGAAAAAGAACACGAGTCAGTCAGCCCCAAACGTGGCAGGCTGTAACAGGGTCGCAAACCCTATATATTCCACAAATTACTTCTTCAAAAAGAAGACAATGTTACAGCCACTCAAGTCACTATCAAAAAATGAGTTTAATATGGCAGAACAAACAAAACAGCAAAAAGAAGAACTCTTTCTAACGCGTTTCAGGAGACATCGCTCCCTTGTTCACAGAGACATCCTCAGCCCCATTTCTCTCTCCATTTTACATACTACCCTAAACATCAACATAAAAAACTGACTAAATTTCCTTTATACACTAATGGCCGCCATATTTAAATATTTCAACTACCAAGGATATAACATCACTTTCACATTAAATCCACCTTATTTTCAATATTTTTTGTATTGTTAAATATTTATGGTATATTTAACTCAATCTTTTATGTATACTTTCACTCCCTATAATGATTATCACAATTAACTTTTTATATATTTTCAAGTAGAAAAAATTATTATTCCAAATACATCAGTTCCATAATATTTAACCTAAATAATCATACCTCTTGTAGTAAATGAACTTTCTCCTAATCATACCATTCGTGTAATCCTTGGATTCTATCAATATAATAGCTCTTTTGCTTTTATATAATCAATTTGAATTCCTGTCAAGAGATAGAAATGAAGAAACATTAATTATATCAAACAATACATAAATCATATGATAAGTTACTAATACTAAATCAAAATAATTTTATCGGAAAAAATAATATTAGTATTGGTTTCACGACTAGTTAATGCAAATGTACAGATAGTTCTTCCTTCTTATTCATCCCTATAGGGTCCATCGTATTACATTTAATAATCAGCCTTGATTCCAATTTTCTCAAATCCAAAGTCCTGTTACCACCTTTTACTCCCATTAACCCCTTCTGTGCCCAGGACGTAATGGTTACGTCCTGAGGCACAGTGCTGCTGTGCCCAGGACGTAACCATTACGTCCTGTGCACAGAGCCCAGAGGGAGCGCTCTTGCTCCCTCTGTGGGGTTCCCCCCCACCCCCCCAAGTCAGGGATGGAAGGGGAAGCCCTTCCCCTCCCACCCCCGACCCCCCCAACCCCCCCTGTGACGTCAGCGCGCGAGCGCGCGCTGATTAGTCACAGGGTCTCCCCCATCGCGCTGGAAGCAGAGCTTCCAGCGCGATTGAAAAAGAAATGCTTTTGCATTTCTTTTTCAATCCCATGGGGGAGGCCCCGAGAGGCTTCAAAGGGAAGGAAATGTATTTCCTTCCCTTTGAAGTCTCTCACAGGTTTCAAAAGCCGGATTGCTTGCAATCCGGCTTTTGAAACCCCACTAGACACCAGGGATTTTTTTTTTGTTTCAGTGAAATTGGCAAAAGGGAGCGGCCCCTTGGGCAAGGGTCGCTCCCGGGGGGGCATTTTTTTAGGAAGGCCTTTTCTGCCCCCCCTGGGAGCAGATTGGCCTATTATTAGGCCGATCTGCCCCCGGGGGGGGCAGAAACCTCTAGGCACCAGGGACCTTTTTTTTTTTTTTTTTTTTTTGTGATGATTTCTTTTTTTTTTAGGTGGGGAGCGATCCCTTAGGCAAGGGTCGCTCCCCTACGGGGCAATAAATATTTAGGCCATTTCTGCCCCCCTTGGGGGCAGATTGGCCTATTTTGATGAGGCCAATCTGCCCCCAAGGGGGGCAGAAACCATTAGACACCAGGGAGTTTGTTTTCGCGCGCGAATTTCACGCAACGGGAGCGACCCCTTTGGCAAGGGTCGCTCCCAGGGGGGGCATTTTTTTGGGAAGGCCTTTTCTGCCCCCCCTGGGGACAGATCGGCCTATTATTAGGCCGATCTGCCCCCAGGGGGGGCAGAAACCTCTAGGCACCAGGGATCTTTTTTTTTTTTTTCTTTTTGTTATGTTTTCTTTTTTTTTTAGGTGGGGAGCGACCCCTTAGGCAAGGGTCGCTCCCCTAGGGGGCAAATTATATTTAGGCCATTTCTGCCCCCCTTGGGGGCAGATTGGCCTATTTTGATGAGGCCAATCTGCCCCCAAGTGGGGCAGAAACCATTAGACACCAGGGAGTTTTTTTTTTTGCGTGAATTTCACGCAAGGGGAGCGACCCCTTAGGCAAGGGTCGCTCCCTGGGGGGGGGGGATTATTTTAGGCCATTTCTGCCCCCCTGGGGGGGGTAGATCAGCCTATTTTGATTCGGCTGATCTGCCCCCAAGGGGGGAAGAAACCACTAGGCACCAGGGTTTTTTTTGTTTTTCTGTTTTACAGATGGGGAGCGACCCCCTTGGACAAGGGTCGCTCCCCTGGAGGGGCAAAATGTATTTAGGCCGGGCAGATCGGCCGATTTTAGGTCAATCTGCCCCCAAGGGGGGCAGAAACCACTAGGCACCAGGGATCTTTTTTTTGCGCCGTCACACAAGGGGAGCGACCTTGTAGTCAAGGGTCGCTCCCCGGGGGGGTGGGGGGGGAAATTATTTTAGGCCATCACTGCCCCCCCTGGGGGCAGATCGCCCTATTGGTATTAGGCCGATCTACCCCCAGGGGGGGCAGAAACCTCTAGGCGCCAGGGCAAATTTTTTTTGTGTGGTTTTTTTTTTTTTTTTTTTTTTTTTTTTAGAGATGGGCAGCAACCCATCAGGCAAGGGTCGCTCCCCTGGGGGGCAAATTGTATTTAGACCATTTCTGCCCCCTTTGGGGGCAGATTGGTCGATTTTAGGTCAATCTGCCCCAAGGGGGCAGAAACCACTAGGCACCGGGGATTTGTTTTTTGGCGCCAATGTCACGCAAGGGGAGCGACCCCGTAGGCAAGGGTCGCTCCGGGGGGTGGGGGGGGTGGGTGTTCGGGGGCAAATTTATTTTAGGCCATTTCTGCCCCCAGGGGGGGGCAGAAACCTGTAGGTGCCAGGGCAATTTTTTTGTATTTTTTTTTTTTGTTTTTGTTTGTTTTTTTTAGAGATGGGGAGCGACCCATCAGGCAAGGGTCGCTCCCCTAGGGGGCAAATTGTGTTTAGACCATTTCTGCCCCCCTTGGGGGCAGATTGGTCGATTTTAGGTCAATCTGCCCCAAGGGGGCAGAAACAACTAGGCACCGGGGATTTGTTTTTTGGCGCCAATGTCACGCAGGGGGAGCGACCCCGTAGGCAAGGGTCGCTCCGGGGGGGGGGGGGGGAACGGGGGGGTGTTCGGGGGCAAATTTATTTTAGGCCATTTCTGCCCCCAGGGCGGGCAGAAACCTCTTGTTGCCAGAGCAAATTTTTTTTTTGTGTTTTTTTTTCGTTTGTTTTTTTTTTTTTAGAGATGGGGAGCGACCCATCAGGCAAGGGTCGCTCCCCTGGGGGGGCAAATTGTGTTTAGACCATTTCTGCCCCCCTTGGGGGCAGATTGGTCGATTTTAGGTCAAACTGCCCCAAGGGGGCAGAAACCACTAGGCACCGGGGATTTGTTTTTTGGCACCAATGTCACGCAGGGGGAGCGACCCCGTAGGCAAGGGTCGCTCCGGGGGGGGGGGAACAGGGGGGGTGTTCGGGGGGGCAAATTTATTTTAGGCCATTTCTGCCCCCCCTGGGGGCAGATCGGCCTATTATTAGGCCGATCTGCCCCCAGGGGGGGCAGAAACCTCTTGTTGCCAGGGCAATTTTTTTTTTGTGTTTTTTTTTTGTTTGGTTGGTTTTTTTTAGAGATGGGGAGCGACCCATCAGGCAAGGGTCGCTCCCCTGGGGTGAAAATTGTGTTTAGACCATTTCTGCCCCCCTTGGGGGCAGATTGGTCGATTTTAGGTCAATCTGCCTCAAGGGGGCAGAAACCACTAGGCACCGGGGATTTGTTTTTTGGCGCCAATGTCACGCAGGGGGAGCGACCCCGTAGGCAAGGGTCGCTCCGGGGGGGGGGGGGACGGGGGGGTGTTCGGGGGGCAAATTAATTTTAGGCCATTTCTGCCCCCCCTGGGGGCAGATCGGCCTATTATTAGGCCGATCTGCCCCCAGGGGGGGCAGAAACCTCTTGTTGCCAGGGCAAATTTTTTTTAGTGTTTTTTTTTTTAGTTTGTTTGTTTTTTTAGAGATGGGGAGCGACCCATCAGACAAGGGTCGCTCCCCTGGGGGGCAAACTGTGTTTAGACCATTTCTGCCGCCCTTGGGGGCAGATTGGTCGATTTTAGGTCAATCTGCCCCAAGGGGGCAGAAACCACTAGGCACCGGGATTTGTTTTTTGGCGCCAATGTCACGCAGGGGGAGCGACCCAGTAGGCAAGGGTCGCTCCGAGGTGGGGGGGTGGGGGTGTTTTTGGGGGGGCAAATTTATTTTAGCCCATTTCTGCCCCCCCCTGGGGGCAGATCGGCCTATTATTAGGCCGATCTGCCCCCAGGGGGGGCAGAAACCTCTAGACGCAAGGGCAAATGTTTTTTTGTTTTTTTTTGTTTTTTGTTTGTTTGTTTTTTTAGAGATGGGGAGCGACCCATCAGACAAGGGTCGCTTCCCTGGGGGGCAAACTGTATTTAGAGCATTTCTGACCCCTTTGGGGGCAGATTGGTCGATTTTAGGTCAACCTGCCCCCAAGGGGGCAGAAACCACTAGGCACCGGGAATTTGTTTTTTGGCGCCAATGTCACGCAGGGGTAGCGACCCCGTAGGCAAGGGTCGCACCTGGGCAGGGGGGATTTGGGGGGTCAAATTTATTTTAGGGCATTCCCCCCCCCCTGGGGCCGGCTGAGCTAGAGGCCAAAATCCACATGTAGGCACTTTGCAAAAAACACCTCTGTTTTCTGTGAAAAAATATGTTGTGTCCACGTTGTGTTTTGGGCCATTTCCTTTCGTGGGCGCTAGGCCTACCCACACAAGTGAGGTACCATTTTTATGGAGAGACTTAGGGGAACGCTGGGTGGAAGGAAATTTGTGGCTCCTCTCAGATTCCAGAACTTTCTGTCACCGACATGAGAGGAAAAAGTGTTTTTTGGCCAGATTTTGATGTTTGCAAAGGATTCTGGGTAACAGAACCTGGTCAGAGCCCCGCAAATCACCCCATCTTGGATTCCCCTAGGTCTCTAGTTTTCAAAAATGCGCTGGTTTGCTCGGTTTCCCCAGGTGCCGGCTGAGCTAGAGGCCAAAATCTACAGGTAGGCACTGTTTTCTATGAAAAAATTTGATGTGTCCACGTTGAGTTTTGGGCCATTTCCTGTCGCGAGCGCTAGGCCTACCCGCACAAGTGAGGTATCATTTTTATCGGGAGACGTGGGGGAACGCTGGGTGGAAGGAAATTTGTGGCTCCTCTCAGATTCCAGAACTTTCTGCCACAGAAATGTGAGGAACATGTGTTTTTTTAGCCAAATTTTGAGGTTTGCAAAGGATTCTGGGTAACAGAACCTGGTCCGAGCCACACAAATCACCCCATCTTGGATTCCCCTAGGTCTCTAGTTTTCAGAAATGCACAGGTTTGGTAGGTTTCCCTAGGTGGCGGCTGAGCTAGAGGCCAAAATCTACAGGTAGGCACTTTGCTAAAAACAGGTCTATTTTCTGTGATGTGTCCACGTTGCGCTTTGGGGCGTTTCCTGTCGCGGGCGCTAGGCCTACCCACACAAGTGAGGTATCATTTTTATCGGGAGACATGGGGGAACGCTGGGTGGAAGAAAATTTGTGGCTCCTCTCAGATTGTAGAACTTTCTGCCACAGAAATGTGAGGAACATGTGTTTTTTTTAGCTAAATTTTGAGGTTTGCAAAGGATTCTGGGTAACAGAACCTGGTCCAAGCCACACAAGTCACCCCATCTTGGATTCCCCTAGGTCTCTAGTTTTCAGAAATGCACAGGTTTGGTAGGTTTCCCTAGGTGGCGGCTGAGCTACAGGCCAAAATCTACAGGTAGGCACTTTGCAAAAAACACCTCTGTTTTCCTTCAAAAATTTGGTTGTGTCCACGTTGCGCTTTGGGGCGTTTCCTGTCGTGGGCGCTAGGCCTACCCACACAAGTGAGGTATCATTTTTATCGGGAGACGTGGGGGAATGCTGGGTGGAAGGAAATTTGTGGCTCCTCTCAGATTCCAGAACTTTCTGCCACAGAAATGTGAGGAACATGTGTTTTTTTAGCCAAATTTTGAGGTTTGCAAAGGATTCTGGGTAACAGAACCTGGTCCCAGCCACACAAGTCACCCCATCTTGGATTCCCCTAGGTCTCTAGTTTTCAGAAATGCACAGGTTTGGTAGGTTTCCCTAGGTGGCGGCTGAGCTACAGGCCAAAATCCACAGGTAGGCACTTTGCTAAAAACAGGTCTGTTTTCTGTGATGTGTCCACGTTGCGCTTTGGGGCGTTTCCTGTCGCGGGCGCTAGGCCTACCCACACAAGTGAGGTATTATTTTTATCGGGAGACGTGGGGGAATGCTGGGTGGAAGGAAATTTGTGGCTCCTCTCAGATTCCAGAACTTTCTGCCACAGAAATGTGAGGAACATGTGTTTTTTTAGCCACATTTTGAGGTTTGCAAAGGATTGTGGGTAACAGAACCTGGTCCCAGCCACACAAGTCACCCCATCCTGGATTCCCCTAGGTCTCTAGTTTTCAGAAATGCACAGGTTTGGTAGGTTTCCCTAGGTGGCGGCTGAGCTACAGGCCAAAATCTACAGGTAGGCACTTTGCAAAAAACACCTCTGTTTTCCTTCAAAAATTTGGTTGTGACCACGTTGCGCTTTGGGGCGTTTCCTGTCGTGGGCGCTAGGCCTACCCACACAAGTGAGGTATCATTTTTATCGGGAGACGTGGGGGAACGCTGGGTGGAAGGAAATTTGTGGCTCCTCTCAAATTCCAGAACTTTCTGCCACAGAAATGTGAGGAACATGTGTTTTTTTAGCCAAATTTTGAGGTTTGCAAAGGATTCTGGGTAACAGAACCTGGTCCCAGCCACACAAGTCACCACATCTTGGATTCCCCTAGGTCTCTAGTTTTCAGAAATGCACAGGTTTGGTAGGTTTCTCTAGGTGGCGGCTGAGCTACAGGCCAAAATCCACAGGTAGGCACTTTGCTAAAAACAGGTCTGTTTTCTGTGATGTGTCCACGTTGCGCTTTGGGGCGTTTCCTGTCGCGGGCGCTAGGCCTACCCACACAAGTGAGGTATTATTTTTATCGGGAGACGTGGGGGAACGCTGGGTGGAAGGAAATTTGTGGCTCCTCTCAGATTCCAGAACTTTCTGCCACAGAAATGTGAGGAACATGTGTTTTTTTAGCCACATTTTGAGGTTTGCAAAGGATTCTGGGTAACAGAACCTGGTCCCAGCCACACAAGTCACCCCATCTTGGATTCCCCCTAGGTCTCTAGTTTTCAGAAATGCACAGGTTTGGTAGGTTTCCCTAGGTGGCGGCTGAGCTACAGGCCAAAATCTACAGGTAGGCACTTTGCAAAAAACACCTCTGTTTTCCTTCAAAAATTTGGTTGTGTCCACGTTGCGCTTTGGGGCGTTTCCTGTCGTGGGCGCTAGGCCTACCCACACAAGTGAGGTATCATTTTTATCGGGAGACGTGGGGGAACGCTGGGTGGAAGGAAATGTGTGGCTCCTCTCAGATTCCAGAACTTTCTGCCACAGAAATGTGAGGAACATGTGTTTTTTTAGCCACATTTTGAGGTTTGCAAAGGATTCTGGGTAACAGAACCTGGTCCCAGACACACAAGTCACCCCATCTTGGATTCCCCCAGGTCTCTAGTTTTCAGAAATGCACAGGTTTGGCAGGTTTCCCTAGGTGGCGGCTGAGCTACAGGCCAAAATCTACAGGTAGGCACTTTGCTAAAAACACCTCTGTTTTCCTTCAAAAATTTGGTTCTGTCCACGTTGCGCTTTGGGGCGTTTCCTGTCGTGGGCGCTAGGCCTACCCACACAAGTGAGGTATCATTTTTATCGGGAGACGTGGGGGAACGCTGGGTGGAAGGAAATTTGTGGCTCCTCTCAGATTCCAGAACGTTCTGCCACAGAAATGTGAGGAACATGTGTTTTTTTAGCCAAATTTTGAGATTTGCAAAGGATTCTGGGTAACAGAACCTGGTCCCAGCCACACAAGTCACCCCATCTTGGATTCCCCTAGGTCTCTAGTTTTCAGAAATGCACAGGTTTGGTAGGTTTCCCTAGGTGGCGGCTGAGCTACAGGCCAAAATCCACAGGTAGGCACTTTGCTAAAAACAGTTCTATTTTCTGTGATGAGTCCACGTTGCGCTTTGGGGCGTTTCCTGTCGCGGGCGCTAGGCCTACCCACACAAGTGAGGTATCATTTTTATCGGGAGACGTGGGGGAATGCTGGGTGGAAGGAAATTTGTGGCTCCTCTCAGATTCCAGAACTTTCTGCCACAGAAATGTGAGGAACATGTGTTTTTTTAGCCACATTTTGAGGTTTGCAAAGGATTCTGGGTAACAGAACCTGGTCCCAGACACACAAGTCACCCCCATCTTGGATTCCCCCTAGGTCTCTAGTTTTCAGAAATGCACAGGTTTGGTAGGTTTCCCTAGGTGGCGGCTGAGCTACAGGCCAAAATCTACAGGTAGGCACTTTGCAAAAAACACCTCTGTTTTCCTTCAAAAATTTGGTTGTGTCCACGTTGCGCTTTGGGGCGATTCCTGTCGTGGGCGCTAGGCCTACCCACACAAGTGAGGTATCATTTTTATCGGGAGACGTGGGGGAACCGCTGGGTGGAAGGAAATTTGTGGCTCCTCTCAGATTCCAGAACTTTCTGCCACAGAAATGTGAGGAACATGTGTTTTTTTAGCCAAATTTTGAGGTTTGCAAAGGATTCTGGGTAACAGAACCTGGTCCCAGCCACACAAGTCACCACATCTTGGATTTCCCTAGGTCTCTAGTTTTCAGAAATGCACAGGTTTGGTAAGTTTCCCTAGGTGGCGGCTGAGCTACAGGCCAAAATCCACAGGTAGGCACTTTGCTAAAAACAAGTCTGTTTTCTGTGATGTGTCCACGTTGCGCTTTGGGGCGTTTCCTGTCGCGGGCGCTAGGCCTACCCCACACAAGTGAGGTATTATTTTTATCGGGAGACGTGGGGGAACGCTGGGTGGAAGGAAATTTGTGGCTCCTCTCAGATTCCAGAACTTTCTGCCACAGAAATGTGAGGAACATGTGTTTTTTTAGCCAAATTTTGAGGTTTGCAAAGGATTCTGGGAAACAGAACCTGGTCCCAGCCACACAAGTCACCACATCTTGGATTCCCCTAGGTCTCTAGTTTTCAGAAATGCACAGGTTTGGTAGGTTTCCCTAGGTGGCGGCTGAGCTACAGGCCAGAATCCACAGGTAGGCACTTTGCTAAAAACAGGTCTGTTTTCTGTGATGTGTCCACGTTGCGCTTTGGGGCGTTTCCTGTCGCGGGCGCTAGGCCCTACCCACACAAGTGAGGTATTATTTTTATCGGGAGACGTGGGGGAACGCTGGGTGGAAGGAAATTTGTGGGCTCCTCTCAGATTCCAGAACTTTCTGCCACAGAAATGTGAGGAACATGTGTTTTTTTAGCCACATTTTGAGGTTTGCAAAGGATTCTGGGTAACAGAACCTGGTCCCAGCCACACAAGTCACCCCATCTTGGATTCCCCTAGGTCTCTAGTTTTCAGAAATGCACAGGTTTGGTAGGTTTCCCTAGGTGGCGGCTGAGCTACAGGCCAAAATCTACAGGTAGGCACTTTGCAAAAAACACCTCTGTTTTCCCTTCAAAAATTTGGCTGTGTCCACGTTGCGCTTTGGGGCGTTTCCTGTCGTGGGCGCTAGGCCTACCCACACAAGTGAGGTATCATTTTTATCGGGAGACGTGGGGGAACGCTGGGTGGAAGGAAATTTGTGGCTCCTCTCAGATTCCAGAACTTTCTGCCACAGAAATGTGAGGAACATGTGTTTTTTTAGCCACATTTTGAGGTTTGCAAAGGATTCTGGGTAACAGAACCTGGTCCCAGACACACAAGTCACCCCATCTTGGATTCCCCCAGGTCTCTAGTTTTCAGAAATGCACAGGTTTGGCAGGTTTCCCTAGGTGGCGGCTGAGCTACAGGCCAAAATCTACAGGTAGGCACTTGCTAAAAACACCTCTGTTTTCTTTCAAAAATTTGGTTCTGTCCACGTTGCGCTTTGGGGCGTTTCCTGTCTTGGGCGCTAGGCCTACCCACACAAGTGAGGTATCATTTTTATCGGGAGACGTGGGGGGAACGCTGGGTGGAAGGAAATTTGTGGCTCCTCTCAGATTCCAGAACTTTCTGCCACAGAAATGTGAGGAACATGTGTTTTTTTTAGCCAAATTTTGAGGTTTGCAAAGGATTCTGGGTAACAGAACCTGGTCCCAGCCACACAAGTCACTCCATCTTGGATTCCCCTAGGTCTCTAGCTTTCAGAAATGCACAGGTTTGGTAGGTTTCCCTAGGTGACGGCTGAGCTACAGGCCAAAATCCACAGGTAGGCACTTTGCTAAAAACAGGTCTATTTTCTGTGATGTGTCCACGTTGCGCTTTGGGGCGTTTCCTGTCGCGGGCGCTAGGCCTACCCACACAAGTGAGGTATTATTTTTATCGGGAGACGTGGGGGAACGCTGGTGGAAGGAAATTTGTGGCTCCTCTCAGATTCCAGAACTTTCTGCCACAGAAATGTGAGGAACATGTGTTTTTTTAGCCACATTTTGAGGTTTGCAAAGGATTCTGGGTAACAGAACCTGGTCCCAGCCACACAAGTCACCCCATCTTGGATTCCCCTAGGTCTCTAGTTTTCAGAAATGCACAGGTTTGGTAGGTTTCCCTAGGTGGCGCTGAGCTACAGGCCAAAATCTACAGGTAGGCACTTTGCAAAAAACACCTCTGTTTTCCTTAAAAAATTTGGTTGTGTCCACGTTGCGCTTTGGGGCGTTTCCTGTCGTGGGCGCTAGGCCTACCCACACAAGTGAGGTATCATTTTTATCGGGAGACGTGGGGGAACGCTGGGTGGAAGGAAATTTGTGGCTCCTCTCAGATTCCAGAACTTTCTGCCACAGAAATGTGAGGAACATGTGTTTTTTTAGCCAAATTTTGAGGTTTGCAAAGGATTCTGGGTAACAGAACCTGGTCCCAGCCACACAAGTCACCACATCTTGGATTCCCCTAGGTCTCTAGTTTTCAGAAATGCACAGGTTTGGTAGGTTTCCCTAGGTGGCGGCTGAGCTACAGGCCAAAATCCACAGGTAGGCACTTTGCTAAAAACAGGTCTGTTTTCTGAGATGTGTCCACGTTGAGCTTTGGGGCGTTTCCTGTCGCGGGCGCTAGGCCTACCCACACAAGTGAGGTATTATTTTTATCGGGAGACGTGGGGGAACGCTGGGTGGAAGGAAATTTGTGGCTCCTCTCAGATTCCAGAACTTTCTGCCACAGAAATGTGAGGAACATGTGTTTTTTAGCCAAATTTTGAGGTTTGCAAAGGATTCTGGGTAACAGAACCTGGTCCCAGCCACACAAGTCACCACATCTTGGATTCCCCTAGGTCTCTAGTTTTCAGAAATGCACAGGTTTGGTAGGTTTCCCTAGGTGGCGGCTGAGCTACAGGCCAAAATCCACAGGTAGGCACTTTGCTAAAAACAGGTCTGTTTTCTGTGATGTGTCCACGTTGCGCTTTGGGGCGTTTCCTGTCGCGGGCGCTAGGCCTACCCACACAAGTGAGGTATTATTTTTATCGGGAGACATGGGGGAACGCTGGGTGGAAGGAAATTTGTGACTCCTCTCAGATTCCAGAACTTTCTGCCACAGAAATGTGAGGAACATGTGTTTTTTTAGCCACATTTTGAGGTTTGCAAAGGATTCTGGGTAACAGAACCTGGTCCCAGCCACACAAGTCACCCCATCTTGGATTCCCCTAGGTCTCTAGTTTTCAGAAATGCACAGGTTTGGTAGGTTTCCCTAGGTGGCGGCTGGAGCTACAGGCCAAAATCTACAGGTAGGCACTTTGCAAAAAACACCTCTGTTTTCCTTCAAAAATTTGGTTGTGTCCACGTTGCGCTTTGGGGCGTTTCCTGTCGTGGGCGCTAGGCCTACCCACACAAGTGAGGTATCATTTTTATCGGGAGACGTGGGGGAACGCTGGGTGGAAGGAAATTTGTGGCTCCTCTCAGATTCCAGAACTTTCTGCCACAGAAATGTGAGGAACATGTGTTTTTTTAGCCAAATTTTGAGGTTTGCAAAGGATTCTGGGTAACAGAACCTGGTCCCAGACACACAAGTCACCCCATCTTGGATTCCCCCAGGTCTCTAGTTTTCAGAAATGCACAGGTTTGGAAGGTTTCCCTAGGTGGCGGCTGAGCTACAGGCCAAAATCTACAGGTAGGCACTTTGCTAAAAACACCTCTGTTTTCTTTCAAAAATTTGGTTCTGTCCACGTTGCGCTTTGGGGCGTTTCCTGTCGTGGGCGCTAGGCCTACCCACACAAGTGAGGTATCATTTTTTATCGGGAGACGTGGGGGAACGCTGGGTGGAAGGAAATTTGTGGCTCCTCTCAGATTCCAGAACTTTCTGCCACAGAAATGTGAGGAACATGTGTTTTTTTAGCCAAATTTTGAGGTTTGCAAAGGATTCTGGGTAACAGAACCTGGTCCCAGCCACACAAGTCACCCCATCTTGGATTCCCCCAAGGTCTCTAGTTTTCAGAAATGCACAGGTTTGGTAGGTTTCCCTAGGTGGCGGCTGAGCTACAGGCCAAAATCCACAGGTAGGCACTTTGCTAAAAACAGGTCTATTTTCTGTGATGTGTCCACGTTGCGCTTTGGGGCGTTTCCTGTCGCGGGCGCTAGGCCTAACCACACAAGTGAGGTATCATTTTTATCGCGAGACGTGGGGGAATTCTGGGTGGAAGGAAATTTGTGGCTCCTCTCAGATTCCAGAACTTTCTGCCACAGAAATGTGAGGAACATGTGTTATTTTAGCCACATTTTGAGGTTTGCAAAGGATTCTGGGTAACAGAACCTGGTCCCAGACACACAAGTCACCCCATCTTGGATTCCCCCAGGTCTCTAGTTTCAGAAATGCACAGGTTTGGTAGGTTTCCCTAGGTGGCGGCTGAGCTACAGGCCAAAATCTACAGGTAGGCACTTTGCAAAAAACACCTCTGTTTTCCTTCAAAAATGTGGTTGTGTCCACGTTGCGCTTTGGGGGCGATTCCTGTCGTGGGCGCTAGGCCTACCCACACAAGAGAGGTATCATTTTTATCGGGAGACGTGGGGGAACGCTGGGTGGAAGGAAATTTGTGGCTCCTCTCAGATTCCAGAACTTTCTGCCACAGAAATGTGAGGAACATGTGTTTTTTTAGCCACATTTTGAGGTTTGCAAAGGATTCTGGGTAACAGAACCTGGTCCCAGCCACACAAGTCACCCCATCTTGGATTCCCCTAGGTCTCTAGTTTTCAGAAATGCACAGGTTTGGTAGGTTTCTCTAGGTGGTGGCTGAGCTACAGGCCAAAATCTACAGGTAGGCACTTTGCTAAAAACAGGTCTGTTTTCTGTGATGTGTCCACGTTGCGCTTTGGGGCGTTTCCTGTCGCGGGCGCTAGGCCTACCCACACAAGTGAGGTATTATTTTTATCGGGAGACGTGGGGGAATGCTGGGTGGAAGGAAATTTGTGGCTCCTCTCTGATTCCAGAACTTTCTGCCACAGAAATGTGAGGAACATGTGTTTTTTTAGCCACATTTTGAGGTTTGCAAAGGATTCTGGGTAACAGAACCTGGTCCCAGCCACACAAGTCACCCCATCTTGGATTCCCCTAGGTCTCTAGTTTTCAGAAATGCACAGGTTTGGTAGGTTTCCCTAGGTGGCGGCTGAGCTACAGGCCAAAATCTACAGGTAGGCACTTTGCAAAAAACACCTCTGTTTTCCTTCAAAAATTTGGTTGTGTCCACGTTGCGCTTTGGGGCGTTTCCTGTCGTGGGCGCTAGGCCTACCCACACAAGTGAGGTATCATTTTTATCGGGAGACGTGGGGGAACGCTGGGTGGAAGGAAATTTGTGGCTCCTCTCAGATTCCAGAACTTTCTGCCACTGAAATGTGAGGAACATGTGTTTTTTTAGCCACATTTTGAGGTTTGCAAAGGATTCTGGGTAACAGAACCTGGTCCCAGACACACAAGTCACCCCATCTTGGATTCCCCCAGGTCTGTAGTTTTCAGAAATGCACAGGTTTGGCAGGTTTCCCTAGGTGGCGGCTGAGCTACAGGCCAAAATCTACAGGTAGGCACTTTGCTAAAAACACCTCTGTTTTCCTTCAAAAATTTGGTTCTGTCCACGTTGCGCTTTGGGGCGTTTCCTGTCGTGGGCGCTAGGCCTACCCACACAAGTGAGGTATCATTTTTATCGGGAGACGTGGGGGAACGCTGGGTGGAAGGAAATTTGTGGCTCCTCTCAGATTCCAGAACTTTCTGCCACAGAAATGTGAGGAACATGTGTTTTTTTTAGCCAAATTTTGAGGTTTGCAAAGGATTCTGGGTAACAGAACCTGGTCCCAGCCACACAAGTCACCCCATCTTGGATTCCCCTAGGTCTCTAGTTTTTAGAAATGCACAGGTTTGGTAGGTTTCCCTAGGTGGCGGCTGAGCTACAGGCCAAAATCCACAGGTAGGCACTTTGCTAAAAACAGGTCTATTTTCTGTGATGTGTCCACGTTGCGCTTTGGGGCGTTTCCTGTCGCGGGCGCTAGGCCTACCCACACAAGTGAGGTATCATTTTTATCGGGAGACGTGGGGGGGGTGGAAGGAAATTTGTGGCTCCTCTCAGATTCCAGAACTTTCTGCCACAGAAATGTGAGGAACATGTGTTTTTTTAGCCACATTTTGAGGTTTGCAAAGGATTCTGGGTAACAGAACCTGGTCCCAGACACACAAGTCACCCCATCTTGGATTCCCCCAGGTCTCTAGTTTTCAGAAATGCACAGGTTTGGTAGGTTTCCCTAGGTGGCGGCTGAGCTACAGGCCAAAATCTACAGGTAGGCACTTTGCAAAAAACACCTCTGTTTTCCTTCAAAAATTTGGTTGTGTCCACGTTGCGCTTTGGGGCGATTCCTGTCGTGGGCGCTAGGCCTACCCACACAAGTGAGGTATCATTTTTATCGGGAGACGTGGGGGAATGCTGGGTGGAAGGAAATTTGTGGCTCCTCTCAGATTCCAGAACTTTCTGCCACAGAAATGTGAGGAACATGTGTTTTTTTAGCCACATTTTGAGGTTTGCAAAGGATTCTGGGTAACAGAACCTGGTCCCAGCCACACAAGTCACCCCATCTTGGATTCCCCTAGGTCTCTAGTTTTCAGAAATGCACAGGTTTGGTAGGTTTCTCTAGGTGGTGGCTGAGCTACAGGCCAAAATCTACAGGTAGGCACTTTGCTAAAAACAGGTCTGTTTTCTGTGATGTGTCCACGTTGCGCTTTGGGGCGTTTCCTGTCGCGGGCGCTAGGCCTACCCACACAAGTGAGGTATCATTTTTATCGGGAGACGTGGGGGAACGCTGGGTGGAAGGAAATGTGTGGCTCCTCTCAGATTCCAGAACTTTCTGCCACAGAAATGTGAGGAACATGTGTTTTTTTGCCAAATTTTGAGGTTTGCAAAGGATTCTGGGTAACAGAACCTGGTCCGAGCCACACAAATCACCCCATCTTGGATTCCCCTAGGTCTCTAGTTTTCAGAAATGCACAGGTTTGGTAGGTTTCCCTAGGTGGCGGCTGAGCTAGAGGCCAAAATCTACAGGTAGGCACTTTGCCTAAAACAGGTCTATTTTCTGTGATGTGTCCACGTTGCGCTTTGGGGCGTTTCCTGTCGCGGGCGCTAGGCCTACCCACACAAGTGAGGTATCATTTTTATCGGGAGACTTAGGGGAACATAGAATAGCAAAACAAGTGTTATTGCCCCTTGTCTTTCTCTACATTTTTCCCTTCCAAATGTAAGACAGTGTGTAAAAAAGACATCTATTTGAGAAATGCCCTGTAATTCACATGCTAGTATGGGCACCCTGGAATTCAGAGATGTGCAAATAACCACTGCTTCTCAACACCTTATCTTGTGCCCATTTTGGAAATACAAAGGTTTTCTTGATAGCTATTTTTTACTCTTTATATTTCAGCAAATGAATTGCTGTATACCCGGCATAGAATGCAAACCCACCGCAGGGTGCAGGTCATTTATTGGCTCTGCGTGCCTAGAGTTCTTGATGAACCTACAAGCCCTATATATCCCCGCAACCAGAAGAGTCCAGCAGATGTAACGGTATATTGCTTTCGAAAATCTGACATTGCAGGAAAAAATTACAGAGTAAAACTTAGAGAAAAATTGATGTTTTTTTCACCTCAATTTCAATATTTTTCATTTTCAGTTGTTATTTTCTGTAGGAAACCCTTGTAGGATCTACACAAATTACCCCTTGCTGAATTCAGAATTTTGCCTACTTTTCAGAAATGTTGCGGTTTCTGGGATCCAGCATTGGTTTCATGCCCATTTCTGTCACTGACTGGAAGGAGGCTGAAAGCACAAAAAATCGTAAAAATGGGGTATGTCCCAGTAAAATGCCAAAATTGTGTTGAAAAATTGGGTTTTCTGATTCAAGTCTGCCTGTTCCTGAAAGCAGGGAAGCTGGTGATTTCATCACTGCAAACCCTTTGTTGATGCCCTTTTCAGGGAAAAAACCACAAGCCTTCTTCTGCAGCCCATTTTTCCAATTTTTTTTAAAAAAATGAAATTTTCACTGTTTTTTGGCTAATTTCTTGGCCTCCTTCTGGGGAACCCACAAGGTCTGGGTACCTCTAGAATCCCTAGGATGTTGGAAAAAAAGGACGCAAATTTGGCGTCTGTAGCTTACGTGAACAAAAAGTTATGAGGGCCTAAGCGCGAACTGCTCCAAATAGCCAAAAAAAGGCTCGGCACAGGAGGGGGAAAAGGCCTGGCAGCGAAGGGGTTAAGATCCTGTCAAAAACCATAAATTGTAATTTGTTTACATTTTTGTCATGACATTCCTTGAAGTGTCTTGCCACAGGATATGACTTGTCTTCATTCCTAATTGCTCTCATATGTTCCAGGATACGTTTTTTAGCCATATGTATCGTACTACCTAAGTAAAATTTATTGCATGGACATTTTAAAGCATAAATACAGTAATCAGATACACAAGAAACATGCTTTCTTATTATAAAAGGTTTTTGTGTCCACGGAAAGTCCACCTCCTTACAATTAGAGCTATATTTACAAGCTTTACATTTACCACAAGTATAAAACCCTTGGATAGACTTTGCTTTTTCATCACTGGATATTAAACTATGGCTTAACACATCTTTCAAGGAGCGACTTCTTCTAAAAGTAAAAGCAGGATAGTCATCCAATAATTTGCCTATATTTTCATCAGTTTTAAGGGCTGGCCAGAATTTCGAGAAGGCCTTCTTAATATCATTAACCCTATTATGATACGAAGTTATGAATCTTATCTTAGTATTTTCCTCTTTGGAATTATCCAACTTTTCAACCAGAAGATCTTACCTTTTCATTTGTCGAACCCTACTTATAGCTTTATTTATAAATGTCTGAGGATAACCTCTTTCTCGGAATCTATTGGCCATTATTTCAACCTCACTTTCAAATGTGGTATCTAAACTACAATTCTTTCTAGCCCGTATTAATTCCCCGTAAGGGATACTATAGATCAGATTCTTTGGATGACTACTTGTTGCATGAATGATGCTATAACCTGCTGTATTTTTCCTATAAAGTTCACATTCCAATTTGTCATTTATTACTTTGATTCTCACATCCAAAAATTCCACTTCAAATTTAACGGATTATTATTCAATTCCTCAACAAAATTGAGGGCTGATTCCTTACTGCCTTTCCAGATACAGAAAATGTCGTCAATATACCTCACCCAAAGGACTGCTCGGTCTTCATAACCTGTGATGTTCCAGACCACCTGTTCCTCCCACCAACCTAGGTATAGACCCACATAGCTGGGGGCGAAACAGGTCCTCATTGCAGTCCCTTGGCACTGTCGGTATAACGTGTTATCAAAAATGAAAAAATTATAGGTCAAACACATTCGTACCATTTCTAATAACATTTCAGTGTGTAAAAGGTATGACAGTGACCTAGCCCTCAAAAAATGTCTCACTGCCTCAATTCCCTTGTCATGTGGAATGCATGTATATAAGCTATTAACATCTAATCTAAGGAGGAGATAATCTTCTTCCCAACCTATTCCATCAATTATCCGTAAAAAATCTCTAGTGTTTTTAATGTATGAAGGTAGAGACTCCACAAAAGGACGCAAGAAATAATCTACATATTTTGAAACATTCTCCAACAGGCTGCCCATAGATGATACAATGGGTCTTCCGGGTGGATCTTTTGCATTTTTATGTAATTTGGGTAAAAAGTAAATTGCTGCTGTTTTAGGGAATTCAACCTTCAAAAACTGGTACTCTTCCAATTCAATCAATCCTTAATTCTTCCATTCGTCTAATCTATCAAATACTTCCTTCTTCGCTGCTGACATCTCATTTCTGTCAACTTCTGAATAGCTTTCTTTGTCTCGTAATTGTCTTAACCCTTCCTTTAAATAATTGTCTCTAGATAGAATTACAACATTTCCACCTTTATCAGATTGCTAAATCACTATACTATTGTCACTCTGCAGGGACTGAATTGCTTTTCTATGTTTCATTGATAGATTATCAAATTTGGGTCTCTTTGTATATCTTAGAGATTTCAAACATCCAATTACACCTTTCTCAAAAACATTAATTGCTTCACAATTTACTGGTGGGGAGAAAGTTGATTTGGATTTGAAGTTATTAGGACATCTTTGATCAATTTAAATTCCCATCTGAGGTAAATTCAAAATTGGATCTTGTTCAGCCACAGTATTCTCATCTAATTCACACAAAGTAGGCAATAAATCAATATCTCCAATTTCCAAAATTGATGGCCTTTTGTTGCTATTTTTACTTCCATCCTTCACTTTGGTTCCAACCATTTTTTCAATTTTAAATTTCTCACAAAATGGAAAAAATCAATGCGACTTTGTGTGTAATCAAATTGCATGACTGGGCAAAATGATACACCCAATGCTAATACTTCACGTTCCGTATCAGAGATATTTCTTGTAGAGAGAATAACAACTGTCATTTTTTGCATTACTTCATTGATGATTGACCCCTTGCCTGTACTCCTGTTGGACCTTCCTTTGAATCTCTGAAACCTCTTCTTGGTCTTCCTCCTCTTCCTCGACCTGGGTGAGCTTCTCTGCCTCTCCCCACTTGGCCCATAGATCTTCCCTGGGCTATCAGGTCGAATTCCTTTAAAACATTGTCTTTTACTCCACTGCTGTCAGATTGAGAAGAAATATCACTCTCACTTTCTTCGCTGTCCTGTACTTCTCTACTCACTTCTGATTGTGTTTTAGTTATTTCCTCTCCTGATACCAAACTCTTATCACTCCCAGTTCTCATATTCCAAAAACCTTCTTTTGACCTATTCCTAATCATTTCATATTTCCTTCCAAAAGTGAGAATCTGTCCTTTCTCATAATCTTTAAGATCCCTTAAGAATTTCTGTTGTTTCTTTGCCTTTAATAGATCTTCCGTTTTGCGTAATGTTTCATTACACTTCTCCATTTCTTTTTCAAAAACTTCTGCAGTACACATATCTTTCAATTCCTTAGTTATTGCTTCAATCTTTTCACTCAATTTTGCTTGATCCTTCCATGCATATTTGACTAATATTTTTAACATATTCATACTGCACTGGTGGTTATTCTCCATCCATTCCACCACCATTTCAGGATCTGGATTCTCAAATGTTGGTGTAATGAAGATCCTCAAATCTCTGGGAATTCTTCCACTATCTATATATTTCTGCAGGGTTACTGCCTCCCACCATTTAGACTGTTCCTTTTTAGAATTCTTCCACAGGTTATTCCATAATATTCGCTGATTTTTAACTGCTCCTCCATTACTACCCAAATCCGAATCTTTGTTATTAATTGCACTGAACAGTGCCTCAGCTCCCGCCAATCGTGAAACATTTTTATCAGAAGCCATTCTGCTTTCTACCTATAAATCCAGTAATCTCAGTGACTCTCCCTCTGTTTACTCACAGAGTCCTCCGCTGCTGTTAACCCAGCTTAAATCTTCTTAATGTTCTATAATATACTGAATGTGTCACCTTTTCACTACGTGTATGTCACATTAATCAGTCTCTCATTCAGTAAATAGTCATAACATAGTAATAATTGAAATCTTGTCCCAGCTCTAAATCAGCTTTGCATCAATTTTAAATCCATTTAAGTTCTTAATAATAGTAATAGGTAATCCACACTCACGTTATGGCAGCACTCCTTGCTATTGTTTGAAGTTGTTTCCAGAAAGTAATTTCATTTCATGCAGCAATGTTACTCTGCTTCCACTCGTAATCCTCAAATGAATCTCATAAAAGCGTCTCAAAATATTTTTACTTTTGAATGTACTTCAAAATTCAAAATTAAAATTAAAAGCAGACATGTAGAAACCTTAACATCTGCTTAATGTTGAACACGCGCTAAGAATAACTACGCGTTTTAACTATCAAAATAAACTACGAACGCGCTAATGTTTGTTCCCACGTAACGGAGTTCAAAATTAGACGCGCTGAGATGTGTAAACAAAGACTGCCGTTTTCACTCCAACACACGCTTGTAATCTTAATGCATGTGTGTGTCTTTCACAGAAAAACTCTGAATGCGCTAGTCATACTCAAGCGTATCGGAGTTTCAACACTGCACACCTTCGGAAGCATTCAGGACAGACGGCTGAACAGCAGATCCTCGATCCAACCTACTTGAAAGTCCCCTTTTACCAATGTAGTCTCGGAGACGGACGTTCCAGAAAAAATAAAAGAACAGCTGAGCAGCCGGGGCAAGAAAACAATTATGCTGGGAAAGCGGGTGCTGACTGCATATCATAAAAATGAAAACTGAAAAAGAACGCGAGTCAGTCAGCCCCAAACACGGCAGGCTGTAACAGAGTCGCGAACCCTATATGTTCCACAAATTACTTCTTCAAAAAGAAGACAATGTTACAGCCACTCAAGTCACTATCAAAAAATGAGTTTAATATGGCAGAACAAACAAAACAGCAAAAAGAAGAACTCTTTCTAACGCGTTTCAGGAGACATCGTTCCCTTGTTCACAGAGACATCCTCAGCCCCATTTCTCTCTCCATTTTACATACTACCCTAAACATCAACATAAAAAACGGACTAAGGCCCGTATTTATACTTTTTTTGCGCCGAATTTGCGTCGTTTTTTGACGCAAAAACGGCGCAAACTTGCAAAATCCCATTGTATTTTGTAGGTTTGCGCCGTTTTGCGTCAAAAAGCGGCGCAAATGCGGCGCTAAAAAAAGTATAAATACGGGCCTAAATTTCCTTTATGCAATAATGGCCGCCATATTTAAATATTTCAACTACCAAGGATATAACATCTCTTTCACATTAAATCCACATTATTTTCAATATTTTTAGTATTATTAAAGCACACGTTTATATTTATGTCAGGTTGTGGCCAGCCAATGAGGGCCTTGCTTTTCCCCAAGATCTGAGGAGGATCCTCAAATCTGCTGATCCAACGCCAAAAACTAAACGGGCTAAATTTTTGTCCATGAGGTGTCCCTAAGGGAACCCTCCATGCTTCCTAAGGGGTCTGGATCCCTGTCCTTTAGACAGCTTTTTTCCTACCCCCAGGCAATGTGAGAAACAAAATGGTAGCCAAAACCTTTCTGTCAGGTTGCGGCCAGACAATCAGGGCCTTGCTTTTTCCCAGGATCCGAGGAGAATCTGCGTTCCTATAAATACAAATGTGGTTTTTATTTAATAACTAGAAAACCACTGAACAGATTCACACCAAAGCACAAAAAAGTTTGCTTTCTGGACCAGGACCTAGCTTTCTGTCAACTTTGGTGTTAATCCGTTGAGTGGTTTGGCTGCTATTCCTGTTTAAAATTTGTATAGAAAATGAATAGGGGAAAAAACGCTCTGGAACCCCCCCTTCTTCTAAGTCCCTCCTTGGTGGATCACCCCAAAAATTTCCATACCAATGCTGAAGTGAGCATCATATTTTTAGGAAGTTTTTGTGAATAGTCATCAAACGGCGCCAAAGTTATTAGCAAAACAAAAAAACGCTTTTTCTATACCTGCCTATGTATATATATTTATATGTGTGTATATATTTCGGTGATGGGTGAAGAACTGTTTTAATAAAATGCTTGTATTTAAAATATACAACATATTTTTTTTAAGAGAGTAAAAATGATCTGGGTGTAATAGGCAGGAAAGTGTATTAATGTTCAGCTATTATTATAAAAAACTTGTGTATTAAGTGCTTTAATAAATGTAAATAATTTTAATTATAATGCATATTTATTCAGAATATACAAACTATTTTTAGGAGTGGGAAGCAAGGGATCTAGGAGTAATGGGTGGAGAAATGTATTAATAATCTGGTTTTTCCATACTTGCATATCAATGTATTAAATAAATGTTCAAAATCCAAATTCTAAAGCATACTTATTTAAAATACACTAAATATTTTTTAGGAGTGGAGTTTATGGGTTCTTGGGACAATTGGTGGGGAAATGTATCAATACTCAAGTATTTTTTAAATACTTGTGTGAATATATTTATCACGTTGGGTGCCCAGGATGAAATGGTCTCGTCCACATCTGTGGTGTCTCAGTGCCACGGACGTAACCTCCTCGTCCTGGTATGGGCCCTCAGGGGAAGCCCTAGCCCTCCCCCGGGGGCCTCACACACCCCTTCCAGGGGCAGGGCTGGAAGAGGAATTGCTTCCCCGACCCCCCTGTGATGTCTGATGACATCAGCGCACGATCGCGTACTGACCTCATCAGAGGCCGCCCTCACTGTGCTGGAAACTCAGCTTCCACCTTGGATCGGAAGAGAAATGCAAAAGCATTTCTCTTCCGATAACAGTCTGGCAGCCAGAGAGGCCTTTCCTTTCCTTTCATGTTTCTCTGAGGATTTCTGCTCCCCGATCGTGAAGCAATCGCACAGCAGAAATGCCCACTAAACACTAGAGATGTTTGTTGTTTTTCTATTTCTGTATAAGGGGAGCGACCCCTTGGGCAAGGGTGGCTCCCCAGGGGGTCAAATTATTTTAGGCCATTTCTACACGCCTTGGGGCCAGATGGACCTATTCCTATTAGACCGATCTTCCCCCAGGGGGGCAGAAACCACATAGGCACCAGGGATTGGTGTTTGTGTGTTTTGTTTGGGGGGCAGCCCCTTTGGCAAGGGTCACTCACCTTGGGGGCACATTACTGTTGGCCATTTCTGCCCCCTGGGTGGGGGCAGAAAACCCACCAGAGACGAGGGAAGAAATTGTTTTTAAAAAAGAGGGTGGGCTCACCGGTGGGCAGATGGGGCAATTACCCCTGATCCACTCCCCGGGGGGAGGCAGAAAGCCTACGAGATGCCAGAGAATTAAAAATAAATAGTGAGATGGTGGCTACCAACCAGTATGGGCATGGTTATGCCCCCAAACCAACTGAAGGGAGTAACAATCTTTCAGCTCTCCCCCAGCACAGTAAAACATCTTATCTCATGGCAAGCAAGAGGGCATTTGATTATTTTGGGTTTTGGTTTTACATTTGGGCCATGAGAGCTTGCCTAACTCTCAAAATTGTCCCACTTGGAATGGTGAGGGCTGCCCTTTTTGGACTTTGGGATGCTTCAGGTAGAAAAATCTAAGAGACCTAGACACATCTGAAAAGTAAACATCTGGGTGAGTCCAGTGGGGTGCCTCACATACACATCGCACCATTTTCTTACTCACAATGCCCTGCAAACCTCCATCTTTGCTGGAAATCACACATTTATCCCACATTTTTTTGATGGAACCTTCCGGAATCTGCAGGAATCCACAAAATTCTTACCACCCAGCATTATTGCATCTATGCCAATAAAAATTCTGCCCGACTTGTCAGCCAGAGAATTTTTTTTCTAAACTGTCCTTTTGGACCTACTTTGGTTCCCCGTCATTTTCAACATGTTTTTGGCTCTTCCCTATCACAGGCACACCTACACAAGTGAGGTGTCATTTTTACCGGGAGACTGAGGGGAATGTTAGGTGGCAGCAACTTTGTTCTGGTGTGGTGATCGCACAAAGAAATGTGGGAAAAATTAGATTTTTTTACCTAAATTTGAGGTTTGCTGAGGATTCTGGGTAAGGAAACACTGGGGGATCCACGCAAGTCACACCTCGCTAGACTCCCTCGAGTGTCTAGTTTCAGAAATGTTTGGGTTTGGTAGGTTTCCATACATGGCTGCTAAGCTCAGGACCAAAAACGCCGGTGCCCACAGCGCTAAAACAGGTAGGTTTGTATTTGTCGGGAGACTTGGAGGAATGCTGGGTGGAAGGAACTTTGTGGCTCCTTTCAGATTCCAGAACTTTCTATCACTGAAATGTGAGGAACAACTCTGTTTTTTTGTCAAATTTTGAGGTTTGCAAAAGATTCTGGTGAAAGAGAACCTGGTGGGAGCCCCACAAGTCACCCCATTTTAGATTCCCCTAGGTGTCTAGTTTTAAAAAATGCATAGGTTTGGTAGGTTTTCCTAGGTGCCGGCTAAGCTGGAGGCCAAGATCCACAGCTAGGCACTTTGCAAAAAAGAGGTCTGTTTTCTTTGGGAAAATGTGATGTGTCCACATTGTGTTTTGGGACATTTCCTGACGCGGGCACTAGGCCTACCCACACAAGTGAGATACCATTTCTATCGGGAGACGTGGGGGAACCCCACAAGTCACTCCATCTTGGATTCCCTTAGGTGTCTAGTTTTAAAAAATGCATAGGTTTGGTAGGTTTTCCTAGGTGCCGGCTAAGCTAGAGGCCAAGATCCACAGTTAGGGACTTTGCAAAAAAGAGGTCTGTTTTCTTTGGGAAAATGTGATGTGTCCACATTGTGTTTTGGGGCATTTCCTGATGCGGGCACTAATCCTAACCACACAAGTGAGATACCATTTCTATTGGGAGACGTGGGGGTACACTGGGTGGAAGGATATTTGTGGCTCCTCTCCGATTCCAGAACTTTCTAATCACCAAAATGTGAGGAAACTGTGGGGGTTATTCTGACCTGGCCTGGAGGGAACCGCCGAATGACTGCACCGCGGTCAAAAGACCGCAGCGGCCATTCTGGCTTTCCCGCTGGGCCGGCGGGCGACCGCCAGAAGGCCGCCCGCCGGCCCTGCGGGAAACCCCCCTTAACAATGAAGCCGGCTCCGAATGGAGCCGGCGGAGTTGTAGGGGTGCGACGGGTGCAGTGGCACCCGTCGCGATTTTCAGTGTCTGCAAAGCAGACACTGAAAATCATTATGGGGCCCTGTTAGGGGGCCCCTGCACTGCCCATGCCAGTGGCATGGGCAGTGCAGGGGCCCCCAGGGGCCCCACAACACCCGTTCCCGCCATCCTGTTCCTGGCGGTACAGGATGGCGGGAAGGGGGTCGGAATCCCCATGGAGGATTCCCTGGGCCAGGGGTAAACCGGCGGGAAACCGCCGGTTTCCCTTTTCTGACCGTGGCTTTACCGCCGCGGTCAGAATGGCCCAGGAAGCACCGCCAGCCTGATGGCGGTGCTTCCGCGGTCCCCGGCCCTGGCGGTCATGGGTCGGAATGACCCCCTGTGTTTTTTTGCTAAATTTTGAGTTTTGCAAAGGATTCTGGGTAACAGAACCTTATGTGAGCACAAAAAGTCACCTCATCCTGGATTCCCCTAGGTGTTTAGCTTTAAAAAAATGCACAGGTTTGGTATGATTCCCTAGGTGCTGGCTGAGCTAGAGGCCAAAATGCACAGCTAGACACTTTACAAAAAACACATCATATTTCAATGTGAAAATGTGATGTGTCCATTTTGCATTTCCTGTCACAAGCATTAGGCCTACCCACTCAAGTGAGGTACCGTTTTTATTGGGAGACTTAGAGGAACACAGAATAGCAAAACACATTGTTATTGCCCCTTGCCTTTCTCTACATTTTTTTCCTTCCAAATGGAAGACAGTGTGTAAAAAAAGACATCCATTTGAGAAATGCTCTGTAATTCACATGCTAGTATAGGCACCCCGGAATTCAGAGATGTGCAAATAACCACTGCTTCTCAACACCTTATCTTGTGGCCATTTTGGAAATACAAAGGTTTCCTTGATACCTATTTTTCACTCTTTATATTTCACCAAATGAATTGCTGTATACCCCGAATACAATGAAAACCCACTGCAAGATGCAGCTCCTTTTATTGGCTCTGGATCCCTAGAGTTATTGATGAACCTACAAGCCTTGTATCCCCACAACCAGAACAGTCCAGCAGATATAATGGTGTATTACTTTTGAAAATCTGACATCGCAGGAAAAAGTTACAGAGTAAAACGTGGAAAGAAATGGCTTTTTTTAACCTCAATTTAAATATTTTTATATTTGAGCTGTTATTTTCTGTAGGAAAACCTTGCAGGATCTACACAAATGACCCCTTGCTGAATTCAGAATTGTGTCTACTTTCCAGAAATGTTTAGTTGTTCGGGATCCAGCATTAGTGTCACACCCATTTCTGTCACTAAGTGGAAGGAGGCTAAAAGCACAAAACACAGTAAAAATGGGTTATGTCCCAGTAAAGTGCCAAAATTGTGTTTAAAATGTGATTTTCAAGACCACAAACCCTTTGTTGATGCCATTTTCAGGAGAAAAAAAACACAAGCCTTCTTCTGCAGCTGTTTTTCCTTTCTTTAAAAAAAAAACAAAAATGTTGCTGTATTTTAGCTAATTTCTTGTTCTCCTCCAGGGGAACTCCCAAACTCTGGGTACCTTTAGAATTCCTCGGATGTTGGGAAAAAAGGGCACAAATTTGGTGTGAGTAGCTTATGAGGCCTAAGCGTGAACTGCCCCAAATAGTCAAAAAAAGCCCTGGCACCTGAGGGGGAAAAGGCCTGGCAGCATGGGGGTTAAGGATTGCAGATCATTAAGACTGTTATGCTTATTTATGGCAAATATATCAAATCATGTACTTCATGTATTACAACATACAATGCCAAATTTAGATTAGAAAAAACACATTTTGATTCAAAGAAAGAAATATTAAATTAAAAACATTGACTAATGTGCAAAGACAAAACTTTAAATTCTTAGTTTTTTTCTGAAAAAACATAATAAACTGAATTCAAACTATATGATGAATAAAGAAAATAAAATAGTTTTAAAAATTTAAACATTTACAATCCATTTAAAAAAAGTAAAATAACATTTCTTTGCTATTTTCCCACAGGATCACACTCATTCCTATGGGAATTTTTTTTCCTTATTTTGTTTTTTACTTTTCAGCTTGAAGTTCTTGGATGTGATCCTTTGTTGTGAAGAGTCACAGTCAAAAGCATAGAAGAGCTGCCGTCATTCAAGTACATTCTGATATTCTTAAAAAAACATAAATGTTAGATAATTTATTATAGGACTGAGGTAGAGCGGTAGTTAGATGGTATACACATTTATATTATATATATTGTATATTTTAACCAGTTTTACTCACAGATAGGATTGCTTTCAAATGCTTACGTCAGATTTGTTTTTCAAAAAAGTTTCTTTATGGATTTATTTATTTATTGTTGTAAGGTTAGAATGCACATTCTCATTTTTTTTCAATCTGTTTTTTTTTTAATGGGGTTTAAAGATGACAGTCTGGAAGAAGAAATAAGATAGTGTTGTTGTACTCTTATTTTACAAGGGTATTTTTTTTTCTTTTAAGTAGTATCTTGGGCTGTTAAGAACTTTTAAGACCATATGTTTCAGAAGAAAGAAGACAGCATTGAGTGTTTGATTTTTTAAAGCAACAAATAGCAGTTTTCAGGTTGAAAGGTTTGAAGAATGGAGATGAAATAAAGGTTGATAATGGAGTATGTAGATTTTTTTAACCTTTATTTTTTGGGGGGTTTATAGTTTGTGGTTTACATTTATGGATTAACAGATTACCTGTGACACCTGGTGAGTGACTAGATTATGAATAATCAGGAGTTGAAGAAAAAAGACATCAACCCGTAGGACATAAAGGGGGTCATTACAACATTGGCGGTAAAAGCTGCTTACCGCCGTGCAGAAGACCTCCAACACACCGCCGTGGCCGCGGAAATCTGCCACAGCTATTATGACACACATCCCGAAATCCGCCAAAATTCAGACACCCACACAAGTTCGCCACACCAAAGGTCAGTGATAAACTGGCGAAAACAAATCCTACACTCTCACGCCAATAGAAATACGCCCATGCTATCACGACCCACGAATCCACGCGTCAGTCTTTCAACCGCGGTATTCCATTGGCGGTACACACCGCCGCGCTCAAAATACACACACATCTCCAAAACACCACCACATTGGACAATTCGAAATACACACACCTGATACACATACACACACCACTCCCACACACTCAATACTATATAAAACACACACCCACATTACCCACAAACCCCTACGACCACCATTACAGAGAGAAGGCCAGAGAGAGACACCACCATCCACAAACTAGCAGCCACAGGCACTCAACACCATCACCCACACTACTTCCACGCACAAAACACCACACACCACTACATATCACCACACTTATCACCACACACACCACCCCACACATCACCTACACCACCCCATGGCACGGCAAAGACACCCCATGTTCTCGGAGGAGGAGCTCAGGGTCATGGTGGAGGAAATCGTCCGGGTAGAGCCACAGCTATTCCGATCACAGGTGCAGCACACCTCAATAGCAAGGAAGATGGAGCTATGGCGAAGAATAGTCTACAGGGTCAACGCAGTGGGACAGCACCCAAGAAATCGGGACGACATTAGGAATAGGTGGAACGACCTACGGGGGAAGGTGCGTTCTGTGGTCTCCAGACACAACATCGCGGTACAGCGGACTGGCGGCAGACCCCCACCTCCTCCCCCACAACTAACAACATGGGAGGAGCAGGTCTTGACTATTATGCATCCTGAGGGCCTCGCAGGAGTCGGTGGAGGAATGGACTCTGGTAAGTCAAATCCTAACTATCATATCCCCCACCCTACCTACATGCTATCACAGACCCCCACCCTCACCCCCTCCCCTATCACTCCAACTCCTCACTAATGTACTACTAACACAAACCACCCATCCCAACACCAAGCCCTGCATGACACAACAAAGCATGGACACCCATCACTAAAGCATGCCCACTGCACATACCCATAACACCCCCCTCAACCATCATCACACAAGCCCCCACACAGGAGTGCAAGCACTGGGGTACACGGTCACCCACCCATTGCGCACCATGATACACACAGATGCAATAATCATGCTTTTACACCCCTGCAGGACCACTACCCAACGTCACCAGACAGGAGGGTCCAGACATCTCCACCCCACCCACAGAAGAGGCCTGCAGTGATGACAGCAGCTCTGTCCAACTGGATCTAGATGACCAGCCCGGACCATCGTGGGCCTCTGGACAGTCGGTTCCCCACACCCAGTCACAGGCCACCAAAGACCTTCCACCCTCTGGTAACACCAGCACAGCACCCACCCAGCGGGCCCATACCTCCGTACCCAGGACACGTCAATCAGCTGTGTGTCCACCACTACAGGGAACCCAGGATAACCCACCACCCCAACAACAACAGGGACCTGGGGGCAGTGGTAGTGGGCACACGGTCCAGGGGACGGAGGCCCAGGAACACAGGGGAACTGGGAGGGCTGCTGTGCGACAGGGGGCAGACAGGCCTAGGGAACCCACTCTCCACGAGGCCCTCTCCTCCATCATGGGAGCATACCACCACTCCCAGGAAACGATGGCAACGGTCCTGGCCAAGTTTCAGGAGACCCAGCGGCTGCAGGAGGAACAGTATTTGGGTTTTAGGGAGGAACTCAGAACCATCAGCACCGCCCTGGGCACCATCGTAGGGGTGCTGAAGGAGATACTTAACACCAGGAGCGACACTGTGGCACTCCAAGGGGCCCTGAGAATAGCATGGACGAAGAACTGCCCACCACCTCCGCCGGCGCTAGTGGACAGGACACCCCGACACAGGACCACCACACCAGCACCCCACCCCCTGCAAAAGGAGAACCACCCCGCAAACGGTCCCTGAGATCCAGGAACAAGACAGAGCACTATGCCAAGACCCCCGCCAAGAAATGAGACCACCCTGATTGTCATCCTACTGTCCCACTTTGTAACCCTGTCCATATTGGAACTGCCCCAACTCCACTTCCTATGCCCATATGGGCAATGCACCTGTGAGACTAATAGACTGGACTCTGCCATGGACATTCCTCCACCATCACCCCTCACCATTTTACAACCCCACTCCAATATTTAGCACTGCAATAAACACCCTTGAAGCACAAAACAATCTGGAGTCAGTCTGTGATTTTGAAAATGTGTATTAGCAATGACAGCAACAAAATATGTTCACAAATGTAATGTCAACATACCTATGTCACACATCTCAAGTCCATGAGGAATGTAAGCAGATGACAAACGTTGGTAACCACACCTGTGAAACCGTAATGGAAATGTACAACTCAGTTACCATATACTGGTTGAAATCGACAGACAGGTTAGAGGTAGAAGTGTGAAAGTACTTGTAGTAGGCAGGAATGTGTTCTCACCTGTGTGTCACTTGAAATATTGCTGGATAACTGAGTCCCTGTTGTCAATCTCTTCTTCCTCTGCTTCCTCCTCATCACTGTCCACAGGCTCCACCGCTGCCACAACACCGTCATCTGGACCATCCTCCTGCAGAAAAGGCACCTGTCGTCGCAAAGCCAGATTGTGAAGCATACAGCAGGCCACGATGATCTGGCACACCTTCCTTGGTGAGTAGAATAGGGAACCACCTGTCATATGGAGGCACCTGAACCTGGCCTTCAGGAGGCCGAAGGTGTGTTCGATCACCCTCCTAGTCCGCCCATAGGCCTCATTGTAGCGTTCCTCTGCCCTGGTCCTGGGATTCCTCTCTGGGGTCAGTAGCCATGGCAGGTTGGGGTAACCAGAGTCCCCTAATAGCCACACCCGGTGCCTCTGGAGTTGACCCATCACATAAGGGATGCTGCAATTCCGCAGGATGTAGGCGTCATGCACAGAGCCAGGGAACATAGCATTTACCTGGGAGATGTACTGGTCTGCCAAACATACCATCTGTACATTCATCGAACGATAACTCTTCTGGTTCCTGTACACCTGTTCACTCCTGTGGGGGGGACCAGAGCTACATGGGTCCCATCAATGTCACTTATGATGTTGGGGATATGTCCAAGGGCATAGAAGTCACCTTTAACTGTAGGCAAATCCTCCACCTGAGGGAAAACAATGTAGCTCTGCATGTGTTTCAGAAGTTCAGACAACACTCTGGACAACACGTTGGAAAACATAGGCTGAAACATCCCTGATGCCATGGACACTGTTGTTTGAAATGACCCACTTGCAAGGAAATGGAGCACTGATAGCACCTGCACTTGAGGGGGGATCCCTGTGGGATGGCGGATTGCTGACATCAGGTCTGGCTCCAACTGGGTACACAGTTCCTGGATTGTGGCACGGTCAAACCTGTCGCTCCTCCATTGTCAACAGGTCCACCAGCGGTCGGTACACCGGAGGATTCCGCCATCTCCTCACATGTCGCAGCGGACGGTGCCTAGGAAGGACAACAGCGACCACAGAGTCAAACAACTCAAAGGTATGTACCCACAGTCTACATAGAACACCATTCATACACAGAATCTGGCCTGTATTTGTGTTGTGCGACAAGGCCTAGGTCTGTGTGACGCAGTTGTGAATCAGGCCATGTGGACCCCTGAAATGGCGGCTGCCTGACCTCTAAAGTGGGACAATGGGATGTGAGGTAACTGCGCTGGTGTTCTATACCGTCGCGGTAGGCGGTCAGAGACCGCGGCGCAATGCTGCATTGGTTAACATCGGACCCTATGGGTCCCAGGAGCCAATGACGATGTACGCCGGAAGTGATGGTACGCACCGCCGTGGACGTGACCGCCATTTTCTATTTGTTCAATCACTCGATACCTGATCTTCAACAGGAGAGGACCTACACTGCAAGTGCTGCTGTGACCTCGGTCTGGAAGAGACAATGGCTCGTGCCTTCACTGCAGAGGAGTTGGAAAAGCTCATGGACAGGGTCCTCCCCCAGTACACGCTACTCTACGGTCCTCCAGACCAACAGGTAAGTACACAGGGAGAATGTTGCATGGGCTATGCCTGTGTGGAGAGGGCTGGTTGTAAGAAGGAAGGGGGCACAGTTCTGCGTGCATGAAGGACTGTGAATGCATGTGCCACATGGCAAGGTTAGGGATGTGGGCCACTCACTTCGACGGTGCAGTTGGTAATGACTTCTCTTCTTCCCCTGTACATTTCATGTAGGTCAGCGCCCACCAGAAGAAGGATATTTGCCGTGCCATCGCCAAGGACGTCCGAACCCTGGGGGTCCACCACAGACGGAGCACCCACTGCCGGAAAAGATGGGAGGACATTCGCCGCTGGAGCAAGAAGACGGCGGAGGCTCAGCTGGGGATGGCCTCCCAACGTGGGAGGGGTGTCCGTCGAACCATGACCCCCCTGATGTTCCGGATCCTGGCGGTGGCCTACCCTGAGTTGGATGGGTGCTTGAGGGCATCACAGCAGACACAAGGGGGTGAGTACACTATCATTCAGCGGACTTTGCGCACAGTTAAGGTGTCTGGGTGGGGGAGGAGGGCTGTGGGTTTCCCTAGGCCAGGGCGAGTTCCGTAGGCTAGGCCCCTCCGTAATGCAGGCCATGTGGCACCCCACCCCACCTCTGTAGAGTGCCAAGTACAGGTATTCATGCCCCTGTGTCATGTATGTGTGTAGATGTCGTCCATAGCCATGTAGGCCATTTCCCAGGAATTGCATCTGTAGAGTCCAACAGCGCGACGTAGTGCAGGGGGCTGCTGTGTCTGTATTATCCGCCAACTGTAGCGGTAAGCCATGCACTCAACCTGTCTTTCTTCTGTCATCCCCCCCCCTTTTTGTGGTCTCCCTGTTCTTGTGTGCATCAGCATCATCAGGCGGAGGTACAGTGGCTCCGGAGCACGAGGGAGCTGCATCCCACATGGCCATGGAGGGCCACACCACGGACTCGGAATACACCAGTGGGACGGAGGGCGAGGGGAGCTTCACGGCAGTCACAGGATCTGCAACCAGCGACACGGACTCGTCCTCCGATGGGAGCTCCCTTGTGGTGGCAGCAAAATCTGTGCCCCCCACTTCTACAGGTACAGCCGCCACCCCCCCTACCAGCACCGCCCTCCCAGCAGCCCCTGAGTATTTGCCCCGTGCCCACTCACCCAGGAGGATGGGCATCACCTTCGCCCCAGGCACTTCAGCCCCTGCCCCTGTCACCTCTGCTGCCCTCAGTGAGGAAGCCATTGACCTCCTCAGGTCACTCACTGTTGGGCAGCCTACCATTTTGAATGCCATCCAGGGTGTAGAAAGAGAATTGCAACACACAAATGTATTCCTGGAGGGCATTCATTCTGGTCAGGCTGCCCTTCATTGAACCCTGCAAACTCTGGCCTCAGCACTGATGGCAGCCATTGTCCCTGTCTCTAGTCTCCCCCCTCCAACTTCCTCCACCCAGACTCAATCCCCTGTACCCCAGCCTATCCCAAGAACACCATCAGACCAGCATGCACACACGTCAACACACAAGGGAAGCTCAGGCAAACATAAGCACCACACATCCCACAGGCACTCACGCAAGCATCACACACATACAGACACACCAACATCCACTGCCTCCACTGTGTCCCCCTCCTCGTCGTCTCCCTCCTCCCTCCCAGTGTCGTCTACACTCTCACTCTCACTCTCACCTGCATGCACTACCACTACAGCCACTACGTCCCGCACCAGCACACCCACCACCACACCATGCTCACATGCACTCACCACCCACACTCCCATTTACACGTCCCCTGTGTCCTCTCCCAGTGTGTCTGTGACGCCCCCTCCCAAGATACATAAACGCAGGCACACACCCACCCAACAGCCATCCACCTCACAACAGCCTCCAGCGCATGCACCTTCATCCAAAGTCACCAAACGTACACCTCCTACAACCACTACCTCTTCCTCCACTCCCAAACCCCCTCCAGCTACCCATCCCAGTGTTCCTAAGAAACTTTTCCTGACCAAGCTTGACCTCTTTTCCACACCCCCCCTCCAAATCATAGGTCCCGTACTAGCACCTCAGCCAAAAAATCTCTGGGACCAGTGGTGCTTGTTGTTACAGGTATGTGGATTGCACCAGCCACCAGGACAGCCAGTGTGACACGGAGCCACAGCACAGCCATTCCCCCCCCCTGTGAAGCACCAGAAGTTGGACAGTGCCCGGCGGGAGAGGGTGAAGACACCAGCCAGCAAAGCCGCTCACAAGGGTCCCGGGGGGAGTGTCGACTCAGCTGTGACTCCTCCCAAGGTGGGGAAGGGGCAGAAGAAATCTCCAAAGTCTGGGAGGAGCAGCACGGCGTAGAAGACCGCCATCATCCCCGCTGCCCAGGAGGCCACCGCCAGCCCAATCGTCACTGGCCAGGAGGCCACCGCCAGAGTCAGTGCTCATGAGGGCAGCCCGATCGTCACTGGCCAGGAGGCCACCGCCAGAGTAAGTGCCCAGGAGGGCAGCCCGATCGTCACTGGCCAGGAGGCCACCGCCAGAGTAAGTGCCCAGGAGGCCACCGCCAGAGTAAGTGCCCAGGAAGGCAGCCCGATCGTCACTGGCCACGAGGCCACCACCAGAGTCTGTGCCCAGGAGGGCAGCCCGATCGTCACTGGCCAGGAGGCCACTGCCAGAGTAAGTGCCCAGGAGGCCACCGCCAGAGTCAGTGCCCAGGAGGGCAGCCCGATCGTCACTAGCCAGGAGGCCACCGCCAGAGTAAGTGCCCAGGAGGGCAGCCCGATCGTCACTGGCCAGGAGGCCACCACCAAAGTAAGTGTCCAGGAGGCCACCGCCAGCCACAGCCCAGCTGCCCAGGAGGGCCCCGGCAGCCACAGCCCAGCTGCCCAATGAAGGACCGCCAGCCCCAGCCCAGCCGGGCAATGAAGGACCGCCATGCCAAGCTCCACTGAACAGGGCAAGCACCGCTGAACAGGTCAGAAACTGCAAACTCAAGCACCGCTGACCAGGGCAAAGACTGCCATGGCAAGCACCGCTGAACAGGGCAAGCACCGCTGAACAGGTCAGAAACTGCAAACTCAAGCACCGCTGAACAGGGCAAAGACCGCCATGGCAAGCACCGCTGAACAGGGCAAGCTCCGCTGAACAGGGCAAGCACCGCTGAACAGGTCAGAAACTGCAAACTCAAGCACCGCTGAACAGGGCAAAGACCGCCATGGCAAGCACCGTTGAACTGGGCAAGCACCTCTGAACAGGTCAGAAACTGCAAACTCAAGCACCGCTGAACAGGGCAAAGACCACCATGGCAAGCACCGCTGAACAGGGCAAGCACCGCTGAACAGGGCAAAGACCGCCAACGCAAGCACCGCTACCCCATGGGCGGCAGGGGCAGTGACGCAACTGAGATCGTCACGGGGTGAGTGATGCACTCTGGGCACCAGCCCCCATCCAGAACCAGTGGAGACATGCATCCACTCTGTCTGTCCTTCACAGGATGAAGCACTCTGGGCACCAGTCCCCCTCCAGAACCAGTGGAGACATGCATCCACTCCGTCTGTCCTTCACAGGATGAAGCACTCTGGGCACCAGTCCCCCTCCAGAACCAGTGGAGACATTCATCCACTCCGTCTGTCCTTCACAGGATGAAGCACTCAGGGCACCAGTCCCCCTCCAGAACCAGTGGAGACATGCATCCACTCTGTCTGTCCTTCACAGGATGAAGCACTCTGGGCACCAGTCCCCCTCCAGAACCAGTGGAGACATGCATCCACTCCATCTGTCCTTCACAGGATGAAGCACTCTGGGCACCAGTCCCCCTCCAGAACCAGTGGAGACTGTTATCCACTTGAGAGACTGTGGCTTTGCACTCCCCAGGATTGGACAGTGGGCAACCCACCCACTGTAGAGACTTGAGAGACTGTGGCTTTGCACTCCCCAGGATATGGCAGTGGGCAACCCACCCACTGTAGAGACTTGAGAGACTGTGGCTTTGCACTCCCCAGGATGGTACAGTGGACAACCCACCCACTGTAGAGACTTGAGAGACTGTGGCTTTGCACCTCCCAGGATGGTACAGTGGGAAACCCACCCACTGTAGAGACTTGAGAGACTGTGGCTTTGCACTCCCCAGGATGGTACAGTGGGCAAACCACCCACTGTAGAGACTTGAGAGACTGTGGCTTTGCACTCCCCAGAATGGTACAGTGGGCAACCCACCCACTGTAGAGACTTGAGAGACTGTGGCTTTGCACTCCCCAGGATACATCAATGGGCATGGAGCCCCCTTGTGGATCTGGCGTGGTGCACTCATCCAGCTGAGGTGCCCCCCCTTCCCTTCCCCCTGAGGTGCCTGTTGTATTTCTATCTGATGCCCCGGCAGTGTTCTCTCCGTTTATATCAGGTATCGGGTGTTGGCTTCGCCCACGGATTTTGGGCCCAGTGGTCCACGGACAATGAATGGTGCATTACCTGCACTACTAATCGTGATGTATATTTTGTTTAATGTGTATATATATATCTGTATATATTTGGTTACTGTATTTTGATATATTACAATGGTTCCACTCATTTCCTTTTGTCTTTGCATTCTTCCAGGGGGGTTGGGGGTTGTTACTGTAATGTTTAGATATGCATTGGTGTGTGTGTTGTAGTGGGTGAGGGTCGGGGTGGGGTTTGGGATGTTGGTTGTGTGTGTCCCTGTCCTTTGCCTCCCCCTCCCCTATGTCGTAGGTGCAGTACTCACCGTTGTCTTCGCCGCTGGCATTGATGATCGTCGTGTAGGAGCAGGAAGACTAGTGCAGGAAGAATATGGAGTTCCGGCTCCATGGTGCCCTCCTTCCTCGTGGAGTGTGTAGAGGTGAGTGTTTTCCCTTTGAAATGGCTGTTTCCGCTGTGTTTTTATCCGCGGGAAATCTGTCCGGAAATGGTGGCAGATTGGTAGGTTGTGATACTGTGGGCGGTACTTTGTCTCCCGCCTGTCTGTTGGCAGTGACCGCCGCGCTGTTTGTCTGTACCGCCGTGGCGGTCTGAGTGTTAAAGTGGCTGTCTTTGTTGGCGGTTTCCGCCACGGTCATAATTCCCATTTTTTTTACCGCCAGCCTGTTGGCGGTCTTACCGCTGCTTTAACACCGTCCGCCAGGGTTGTAATGACCCCCAAAATGTTAAAAAGCTCAGGCCCTCATTACAACCCTGGCGGATGTTGGTAAAGCAGCGGTAATACCGCCAACAGGCCGACGAAAAAAAAATTGAATCACGACCATGGCAGAAACCTCCAACATAGACAGCCACTTTAACACCCCGACCGCCACGGTGGTAGAAAAAAACACCACAGTGGTAACCGCCAACAGACAGGCAGAACACAAGGTTCCACCCATTGTATTACAAGAGGCATATCTGCCACCTTTTCCGGGGTGGAACCAACGCTACCAAAATCACGGCTGAAACAAGACACAGAAGGGAAACCCCTCACCTCTCAACATCCAACGAGGAACCAGGACACCATGGAGCCCAAGTTACACGTACTGACCATGCTGGTCTTCCTCCTGCTCTATCAGGAGCAGGACAGATGCCGTCGACGACCACGGTGAGTACTGCACCTACAACACAGGGGAGGGGGAGAGTGACGCACATACACAACATGCAATATCCCCACCCCCACCCTCACCCACAACACCATACACACAAATACATGCAGCAACATTACATATACACCCCCCACCCCCTGGAAGAATGCAAGGACAAAATTAAATGATTGTAACAATTGTAATCATAAAAAATCAGATAGTGAAAGTTCAAAATTCAGTATATACAAATATGAACACCAACTACACAAGTCCGGATAGTGTACCAATCATTGTCCGTGGACCAGTGGTCCCAAAATGCATGGGCAAAGCCCACACAAGATACCTGACTTGAAATGGAGAGAGCACTGCAGGGGCATCAGATTGAAAATAAACAGGCACCTCAGGGGGAAGGCGAGGGTGGGGCACCTCAGCCGGATGAACGCACGACGCCACTGCTCCTCGAGGGGGCTCCATGCCAATTGCTGTATCCTGGGGAGTGCAAAGCCACAGTCTCTCAAGTCTTTCCAGTGGGTGGGTTGCCCACTGTATTATCCTAGGGAGTGCAAAGCCACAGTCTATCAAGTCTTTCCAGTGGGTGGTTTGCCCACTGCTTTATCCTGGGGAGTGCAAAGCCACAGTCTCCACTAGTTCTGGAGGGGGCCTTGTGCCCAGAGTGTTTCATCCTGCCAAGGACTGCGGTAGTGGATGTGATTCTCCACTGGTTCGGGAGGGGGCCTTGTGACCAGAGTGCTTCATCCTGCCAAGGACTGAGGTAGGGGGTGTGATTCTCCACTGGTTCTAGAGGGGGCATTGTGCCCAGAGCACTTCATCCTGCCAAGGACTGTGTTTAGTGGATGCTTTTCTCCACTGGTTCTGGAGGGGGCTTGGTGCCCAGAGTGCTTCATCCTGCCAAGGACTGAGGTAGTGGATGTGATTCTCCACTGGTACTGGAGGGGGCTTTGTGCCTAGAGTGCTTCATCCTGCCAAGGACTGTGTTTAGTGGATGCTTTTCTCCACTGGTTCTGGAGGGGGCTTGGTGCCCAGAGTGCTTCATCCTGCCAAGGACTGAGGTAGTGGATGTGATTCTCCACCGGTTCTGGGGGGGGCTTGGTGCCCAGACTGCTTCTTCCTGCCAAGGACTGGTGTCGTTCATGTGATTCTTCACTGGTTCTGCAGGGAGCCTTGTGCCCAGAGTGCCTCGTCCTGCCAAGGACTGTGTTAGTGGATGCTTTTGTCCACTGGTTCTGGAGGGGGCTTGGTGCCCAGAGTGCTTCATCCTGCCAAGGACTGAGGTAGCGGATGTTATTCTCCACTGGTTCTGGAGGGGGCTTGGTGCCCAGAGTGCTTCATCCTGCCAAGGACTGAGGTAGTGGATGTGATTCACCACTGGTTCTGGAGGGGGGCTTGTGCCCAGAGTGCTTCATCCTGCAAAGAACTGAGGCAGTGGATGTGATTCTTCAATGGTTCTGGAGGGGTCCTTGTGCCCAGAGTGCTCCACATGCAGTGTGGCCAGTCCCATTCCCTCACCTGGGTGTGTGTGTCACGAGATTGCCTAGGAACAGGTAGCATGATACGCCATGGAGGCAGAGACATACCACCCCTGCTGCGGCTTCGTCTGCCACCTGCAGGTGCAAACAGTGATGAAAGTCATGCCTCATGGAAGCTGGCCAGGGTCCAGGAAGTCTCGTCTAGCCTCAGACGGCTGCCCAATGGTAGCCATGTCAGCTGTGGTGCAACTGTCCGAGCACGTCGCGGGGCTGGTGGCGGTGCTTGCGGCTGTGCTGGCGGTGTTGCATGTGTCAGCACCTATTGAGGGACACTGAAGGACGTCTCCAGCAGACTCGTAAGGCTGCCCACTGGGGAAGATGCTGGGGACTTTTGCTGAGGCTGCAGACGTGCAGGTGCAGTGCAGGTGGCTGTGCAGGTGGCGGTGCTGGTGGCGGTGCAGGTGGCGGTGCTGGTGGAGGTGCAGGTGGCGGTGCAGGTGGCGGTGCTGGTGGCGGTGTAGGTGGCGGTGCTGGTGGCAGGGCAGGTTGCGGTGTTCGCCGCCGTACAGGTTGGTATAGTCGTTGACAGAAGGGGTGACACTAGTCCCGCAGTCTGTGCCACCTTGCCCTGTCCTGACCTGCTCTTCTGCTTTTGTCCCTTCCCCACCTTTGATGGTGCCGCAGGTGTCTTGCCACTGTCCCCTTTTGTTTTGGCAGAGCCCTTGGTGGCTGGTAGGTGCGGCTTCACTCTCCAGGATGTGGGCACCTTCTTCACCTTGGCAGGTGGTGGAATGTCCTTGGCCTCGCAGGGTGGCACACTGGCAGCCCTGATGGGTGGCGCACTCGATGACCCCTCAGTTGCTGGCACCACTGTGCCTGTGGATTTGGTGGCTTAGGTGCTGGGCTGGGACCTGGAAAGCCTGGCCCTAGGGGAAGGACAGGGGGGAGGTGTAGGGAAGAGGTCAATGTTAGCCAGGAAAAGCTTCTTAGACACACTGGGACAAGAAGATGGAGGGTGTTTGGGAGTGGGGGAAGAGGTAGTGGTTGTAGGAGGTGACCGTTTGCTTAATTTGGGTGAAGGTGCATGGGTCAGAGGCTGTTGTGAGGTGGATGGCTGTTGGGTGGGTGTGTGCCATGCGTTTGTGTACTTTGGGAGGAGGGCTCACAGACACACTGGAAGAGGACACAGGGGATGTGTGCATGGTATTGGGGGTGGTGATTGCACGTGAGCGGTGTGTGGTGATGGGCGTGCTGGTGATGGAGGTAGTGGCTGAGGATGTAGTGAATGCAGGTGTGAGTGGAGACGAGACAGGGCGGGAGGAGGAGGACGTGGAGGAGGGGGACACAGTGGAGGCAGTAGATGTTGCTGTGTCTGCATGGGGATGGTACCTGTGGGGTGTGTGGTGCTTATGTTTGCCATGTCCACTCTTGTGTGTTGATGAGTGTGCATGCTGGTCTGAGGGTGTGCTTGGGATAGGCTGAGATACAAGGGATGGGGTCTGGGTGGGGGAAGTTGGAGAGGGGAGGCTGGACACAGGGACAATGGCTGCCATCAGTGCTGAGGCCAAAGCCTGAAATGCTCACTGTTGGGCCACCTGCACAGAATGAATGCCCTCCAGGTATGCATTTGTTTGTTGCAAATGCCTCTCAACACCGTGGATGGCATTCAAAATGGTAGATTGCCCAACAGTGAGGGATCTCAGGAGGTCAAGAGCCTTCTCACTGAGGGCAGCAGGGCTGACTGGGGCAGGGGCTGAGGTGCCTGGGGCGAAGGAGATGCCCACCCTCTTGGGTGAGCGGGCATGGGACACACGCTGAGGGGCTGCTGGGAGGGCCGTTCTGGTAGGGGGTGGCGCTGTACCAGTTGATGCGGTGGGCACAGAGGTGCCCGCCACCGCAAGGGAGCTCCCATCAGAAGAGGAGTCGCTGTCGCTGGTGTATGCTCCTGTCCCCGTTGTGGAGCTCCCCTCACGCTACATCCCACTGGTGCCTTCAGACTCTGTTGCTTCACCCTCCAGGGCCAAGTGGGTTGCAGCTCCTTCCTGCTCCGGTGCTACTGCTCCTCCACCAGATGATGCTATTGCACACAAGGACAGGGAGACAAAACAAAAAGGGGGGGAAAGCCAGAAGAAATACATGTTCTGTGCATGCAACACCACTACCATTGGCGGACACAACACACAGGGAGCAGCCCTCTGCACTAAGCCATGCACTAACAGTTCCTAGCAAATTTACATGCCCATGGGGGACAAGGCCTAAGCCCAATTGCTGCACACCTGGAAGTCACAGGAGTCTGACTAGGTGTAGATGGCTATTACCAGTAGTGGTGTTGGGGTGCCACAGAGTCTGCCTAACAAGGGACCTATCCTACCAAGTTCGCCCTGGCATAGGGGAACCCAAAGCCCACTTTGCCCACCCAGACACCTTGTAAAGCGCGCAGAGTCCGCTGAATTAGAGTGTGACCTTCAGGTCTGGCCTTCAGGAGGCCAAAGGTGCATTCTATAATCCTCCTAGTTCACCCATGTCCCTCATTGTACCGTTCCTCTGCCCTTGTCCTGGGATTCCTCAATGGGGTCAGTAGCCATGACAGGTTGGGATAACCAGAGTCACCTGCAAATGTCGAGGGACAACTGTTAGACAGACACTAACCCTTATGGACAACCCCATACCCAGACACCTATATCAAATGTGTTGGGACCTTGGCCTCGCCTATTAGCCACACACGGTGCCTCAGGAGTTGCCCCATCACATAAGGGAAACTGCTATTCCTCAAAATTTAAGCACCATGCACAGAGCCAGAATACTTGGCATTCACATGGGAGATGTACTGGTTCCCCAGGCTACAGTGTCTGGGGAAAGGGCCCCTGCCTTCACTTCGGAGGAGTTGGAGAAACTGGTGGATGGGGTCCAACCCCTGTACACGTAACTGTACGGTCCTCCAGACAAACAGGTGAGTTAACTGTGTGCATGGTGGGTGGCACCTGAGTGTATGGAGTGTCGTAGATGGAAGAGGGTGGGGAGGGGGACAGGCCAGCATGTTAGGATTGTGTGTGTATGTATGGCTGGGCCAGGGTGGGAGGTGTTTGGCAATGTGTGAGAGGAAATGTACGGGCTAGAAACACCCATTTTTACTTCACTTTTCCTCTAGGTCAGCGCCCACCAGAAGAAGGGTATTTGGCGTGCCATCGCCAAGGACGTCCGGACCCTGGGGGTCTACCATAGATGGAGCACCCACTGCCGTAAAAGATGGAAGGACCTGCGCCGCTGGAGCAAGAAGACGGCGGAGGCTCAGCTGGGGATGGCCTCCCACTGTGGAAGGGGTGCCCATCACACCATGACACCCCTGATGTACCGAATCCTGGCGGTGGCCTATCCGGAGTTGGATGGACGCTTGAGGGCATCACAGCAGCCACACTCCCTATACTACTCACCGAAGAAGGTGTGCCAGATAATAGTGGCCTGCTGTATGTTGCACAACGTGGCTTTGCGATGCCAGGTGCCTTTTCTGCAGGAGGATGGGCCAGATGGTGGTCTTGTGGCAGCTGTGGAGCCTGTGGACAGTGAAGAAGAGGAGGCAGAAGAAGAAGATGTTGACAACCGAAACAACATCATCATGCAATACTTCCAGTGAGACACAGGTAAGAAGATGTAACTGCTTCCCACATCTCATACTATTGTTGGAGCTAGCATACGTCTGTCATTTTCACTCAGTGTATGGACCCTGACTTGTTGCTTTGCCTTTCCATTTCACAGATCTGGGTCCCACTTTGTGCCCTCTGCTATGTTTACTGCTGGCCTACATCTGTACTACATTGGTATGTGAACAAGTACATTGACATTGCTATATTCCAGAGGTATTGCAATTACACATTAGTGAAAGCACAGAGAGACTCCAGATTGTTTTGTGATTCAAGTGCGTTTATTTCTGTGCAAATAAGTGGAGGGGGTGTGTGAAATGGGCTAGGGTGATGGTGGAGGAATGTCCATGGCAGAGTCCAGTCTATTTGTTTCACAGGTGCATTGTCCCATGGGGCATAGGAAGTGGAGCAATGGCAGTTTAAGGTGGACAGGGTGACAAATTTGGACAGAAGGGTGACATTCAGGGGGGTCTTATTTCCTGGCGGGGGTCTTGGCAATATTCCCTGTCTTGTTCCTGGATCTCAGGGACCGTTTGGGGGGTGGTTCTCCTTTTTCAGGGGGTGGGGTACTGGTGGCCTGTTGTTCCTGTGGCGGTTCCTCCTGTCCACTAGCGCTGGCCGAGGTGGAGGGCTGTTCATCGTCCAGGCTAGTGTCAGGGGCCCGTTGGTGTGCCACTGTGTCCCTCCTGGTATTGAGAAGGTCTGCCAGCAACCCTGCAATGGTGACCAGGGTGGTGTTGATGGACTTCAAGTCCTCCCTGATCCCCAGGTAGTGTTCCTCCTGCAGCCGTTTGGTCTCCTGAAACTTGGCCAGTACGGTGCCCATGGTCTCCTGGGAATGGTGGTAAGCTCCCATGATGTTGGAGAGTAACTCGTGGAGAGTGGGTTCCCTGGGCCTGTCCTCCCCCTGTCGCACAGCAGTCCTCCCAGCTTCCCTGTTATCCTGTGCCTCTGTCCCCTGAACCGGGTGCCCACTGCCACTGCCCCCGGTCCCTGATCGTCCTGTGTTAGTGGGGTTGCCTGGGTTCCCTGTAGTGGTGGACACACTGCTTATTGGCGTGTCCTGGGGACAGAGGGATGGGCCCGCTGTGTGGGTGCTGTGGTGGTGTTTCCTGAGGGGGGAGGTTCAGTGGTGGTTTATGACTGTGTCAGGGGAACTGACTGTTCCGAGGTCCCTGATGGACCGGGCTGGTCATCTTGATCCAGGCGTGCAGAGCTGCTGCCACCACTGTGGGCCTTTTCTGTGGGGGGACTGGATATGTGTGGCACCTCCTGTCCGGTGACATTGGGTATGGGTCCTGTTGGGGTGTAAATGCATAGTTTTTGTATCTGTGTGTGCCATCCTGTGCTTGCATTATTGCCATGGCCCTTGTGTGATTGGTGACTTTGGGGCATGAGTGAGTCACTCTCCTGGACTTTCTTTGGTGATGGGTGTCCATGCATTGGTGTTACATGCAGGGCTTGATTTTGGGATGTGTGGGTTGTGTTAGTGGGGTATCTGTGGGTTGTTGGGGTGATGGGTGTGACGATGAGGGTGGGAGTTTGTGATGGCATGCAGGTGGGGTGGGGGGGATAAAGTAGTAAAGATTTGCCTTACCAGAGTCCAGTCCTCCTGCTACTCCTGTGAGGCCCTCAGGATGCATTATTGCCAAGACCTGCCCCTCCCATGTTGTTAGTTGTGGGGGAGGATGTGGGGGTCCACCGCCAGTCCTCTGTAGAGCAATCTGGAGTCTGGATACCACGGAACGTACCTTCCACCGTAGGTCGTTCCACCCCTTCCTGATGCCATCCTGTGTTCTTGGATGCTGTCCCACTGCGTTGACCCTGTCGACAATTCTCCGCTATAGCGCCATCTTCCTCGCAATGGACATCTTCTGCACCTGTGATCCGAATAGCTGTGGCTCTACCCAGACTATTTCCTCCGCCATGACCCTGAGCTCCTCCTCAGAGAACCTGGGGTGTCTTTGAGGTGCCATGATGGGGTGTGGGTGATGTGTGAGGTGCTGTCTGTTTTGTTGTGTGAGGGGATATGTCAGTGTGTGTTGTTTGAGATATGTGGATGTTGTTTAAGTGATGGTGTTGTGTGTCTGTGGATGCTGGTGTTGTGTTAGGTAGTCTCTCTCTCTGGCCTTCTTTCAGAATTTTGGTTGTAAGGGTTTGTGGGTGATGTGGGTGTGTGCTTTATATTGGGTTGGATGTGTGGGTGTGGTGTGTGTATGTGTGTCAGGTGTGTGTGTTTTGAATTGTCCAATGTGGTTGTGTTTTGTGAAAGTTTGTGTATTTTGAACGCGGTGGTGTGTACCGCCAATGGATTACCGCGGTTGAAAGACCGCCGCGTTGATTTGTGGGTCGTGATAGTGTGGGCATACTTCTGTTGGTGTGACAGTGTAGATTTTGGTATCACCAGTCTATCACTTACCTTTGGTGTGGTGGACTTGTGTGGGTGTCTGTATTATGGCGGATTCTGAGCTGTGAGTCGTAATACCTGTAGCGGAATTCAGCTGCCGCAAAGGTATGTTGGCGGTCTTCTGCACAGCGGAAAGCGGGATTTATCACCAGGGTTTTGATGAGGGCCTCAATGTTTTAAAAAAAGACAATTGTATTTAGAAGATAAACCAGATGAGTAATGTTTGTAATTTGTTTATATTTTTTGTGATATCAGATGTATGAAATATTGTCAAGGAAGTCTGCAGCTCCTAATAATGATTGGATTTTGGTCAATAGTCTCGCTGGCATTTCCTCTTTTGGAAATTCAAGGTTGCAGAAAAAAGCCGCCCGCCATGCGGTTACTGCCGAATGACCGCCCCGTGGTCAAAAGACCGCGGCGGCCATTCCAACTTTCCCACTGGGCCGGCGGGCGACCGCCAAAAGGCCGCCCGCCGGCCCAGCGGGAAAGCCCCTGCAACGAGGAAGCCGGCTCCGAATGGAGCCGGCGGAGTTGCAGGGGTGCGACGGGTGCAGTGGCACCCGTCGCGATTTTCACTGTCTGCTAAGCAGACAGTGAAAATCTGTATGGGGCCCTGTGAGGGGGCCCCACGACACCCGTTCCCGCCATCCTGGTTCTGGCGGTGACAACCGGCAGAAACAGGCTGGCGGGAAGGGAGTCGGAATCCCCGTGGCGGTGCTGCAAGCAGCGCCGCCATGAAGGATTCCCTGGGCCAGGGGAAAACCGGCGGGAAACCGCTGGTTCCCCTTTTCTGACCGCGGCTTTACCGCCGCGGTCAGAATAGCCCAGGAAGCACCGCCAGCCTGTTGACAGTGCTTCCGCTGCCCTCCGCCCTGGCGGTCATGGACCGCCAGGGTCGGAATGAACCCCCAAGTGTCAATGATTTTGCCTGTCTCCTTTCCTGAAGCATTTGATCCTTTTTGAAAAATTCCCAAAAATGATACACGTTAAGAATTGTGCCAGCCCTCAAAACCATTATTTGTCTTTTCAACTCCCTCTAACCAGAACTAAATTTTTTATTATAGAGAAAGAAAACATCAAAACATATTGTATATACATTTTACACAAAACACAGCACAGACCACAGACTTCTGAGGAGGTCTGAAAGAGAGAAGAGGCTGAAACATGTCAACTCCCTAAGTTTTAGAGGAGCCATTGTCAAGAAAGGACTTTGGGCCTAATTACAACCCTTGTGGTCTGCAGACTGCCAGTGGCAAGGTGGCAGTCTGGCCGCCAGCAAAGCGGTGATCTGACCATTTTAGTGTTGGTCAACCCGCCACGGGTAGCAGTTCGGCCATGGTCAGACTGCCAGCACCGCCAGTTTCCCTCCCCTGGAGAGACTAGTGGTGCTGGTGGTCCTAATCTGAAAGGGCAGTGCTGCATGCAGCGCCACCTTCGGGATTATGACCGCCCTCTACGTAAACCTTTACATGGCAGTTCCACTGCAATGTAAAAGCTGGTGGAGATGAGGTGCAGGGATCCCCATGGGGGCCCATGCAGTGCCCATGCACTTGGCATGGACAGTGCAGGGGCCCCGATGGACAGTCCCATTGCGCTTTTCACTGTTTGCAGACAGTGAAAAGCACAACGGGTCCTGTTGCACCCTACGCATGCAACATTTCCGCCAGCTCAATTATGAGCCGGTGTCAATGTTGTGGGCTGTTTTCCCCTAGGCCAGTGGGCCGAAACACCGTTTCCGCTTCTGACCCAGCAGGGAACTTGTAATGGGGGCTACGGGAAGGTGCAAGAATTTGGTGGGTGGCCTTTTCCGCCCTCCAAACTCGTAATGAACTCCTTTGTCTGAATACTCTAAGGCGGAAAGGTCTGGAGAAGAATTGGTTTCCACCTCATTTTGACTAGCTCTCGGTGGATGATGACTGAAAGTGGACATGGAGACTGCCTGTTGTGTATACAAATGCTGTGAGGTAGACAATTGATGACCTCGACTTATGTACATTTCATTTGTTTTGTGTGTTGTAAGATGTTTATATGTTAATATTTTGATGTTTTTTTTCTATATGAGAAAAAAAGTTGTTCTCTGTGTATTAGAAAATAACAGTAACGGTTCAAAAGAGACTTATGGTGTAAGGTGATTTACAAGACGGCCTGCAATTGAGTTGTTTGTACCTTAATTAATCATGTACAGTCTGATTAGTAAGTTAGCCTTATGCCCCACTTTGATTTTGTATGGTGCAGATTGAAGCAGGAATAATAAAGCTCACCTTTTTCAGTGTATGACACCTTTCTCCAGATGTCTTAGATTGGAGTGGGATTATTAAATCTCACCTTTTAGTCAATTTGGCTGACATGGGATATATTGGCGTGGAAATTATCAGTCTCACCCTTTTCCCAGCATGGCTTACGTTGGAGCAGAAATAGTAAATCTCACTCTTTTAGTGCCCAGCACCTTTACTGACATGGCTTAGACAGGAGTGTGAATAGTAAGTAAGGCCCATTCATTGCCTTGCAATGCTATATGTGTCAGGCGAATTTGAACATTAAAAAAGGTATTAAATAACCTTTTTTTTTTAAACATAATTGTAATCTAAACCTGCATATAATCCTACTTTTATTTACTTTATTAGGAACATCTTAGAGAAGAGTATCTCCTGATTTAGAATGTTTTGGTGAAGGTGAATAAATATATATAACATTATTTTAAATAGTATTGCATAAGACCAATCGTAAATGTAACACCATATATTTTTAGTGACTAGTAAAATTGATGTTTTATGTTTTGACTGTCTATAATTGTTGGAAAGTGGATTATTGGTAAGGGCAGGTAAGCACCTTCACTTAGCAATAGGCCAATCACCCCCACTAGGTTCAGTTAGGTCTCAATAAATTAACCACAGCTCAAGCCTTGGTAGCTTGGCAATGAGCGACAAGGCTTAATTTAGGAGACAAAGGTCCTCATTATGACTTTGGCGGTCTATTTTGTAAACCCCGGAAGTCATGCCCGCCACATGACTGCCAGTGTTGGCGGTCTTCAAACCGCCATATTATGGCTGCTGGCTGCTCTCCACCACTATTTGGCAGGGAAGCCGCCAGCAGCCATACTGGCGGTCGGCAGTCTAGTGAAGCTTGCTCCGTCACTAGCGCCACATCACCACAACACCACCCGCCGTATTACAACATTGTAAATGGCATGGCTGTGTTGTGTTGGCTGGGCGCTGGAGGCGGAGCAAGCACAATTGACACCATTCCCTCCCAGACAACCACCGCAACCACCACAACCACCAGGCAAGATGATCAAGGGGGGGGTTTGAGCTTTGTGTGTGTGAATTGCAGTGTGCGTGTGTGTGAAGGGAGGGGGGTGGGGTGGTGTTGTGTGTGTCTGCGTGTGTGTGCAAGTGTCTGTGTGCTTGTGTAAATGCGTGTGTGCGGGGAGTGGGGGGAGTGTGTGTACGTGTATGCGGGGGTGAGTGGTGTTGTGGCCGTGTGTGCATGTGTGTGCAAATGAGTGAGCACGAATGTGTGCATGTGTCTATACAAGTGTGGTGTGTTGCGTGGAAGGGGGCAGGGGGTTCAGAATGGGATCCAAGGGCTCAGAATGGGGATTGGGGCAGGGGTTCAGAACAGGGATCTGGATAGTTCACTAGTGATGTCATCATTTGGAAAATCTCTGGTTCCCCTCATCCAATTATATTTGTTTTGGTGTCATTTTAAAGATAAAAATATAGGTCATCATTATGACACTGGTGGTGACTGTTAAAGTGGCAGTAATACCGGCAACAGGCTTGTGGTAACTACCACCTAATTAAGATCATGGCGGTGAGAACTCCCATAGACAGCCAAATGTAACACACCATCAGCCAGGGTGTGAACACCATGCAACACGCCGGTAGCCATCAACAGCCAGGTGGAAGACAAGGTACCGCCCACCATATCATGACACTAGAAACCGCCATGATTTCCGAGGTGGTACCAACGCCATCGAAAGCATGGCAGAAACACATCACAGAAGACAAAAGACTCACCAACAGAGACACAGAGAAGATCCACACCGCCATGGAACCGGAACTTCAAGTCTTCCCAATGCTCTTCTAAGCCATGCTCCTCCTGGAACACCAACGCTGATGAAGACAATGACGATGACTACAGCCACCTAGCACACAAGGGAGGGAGGGAGGAAAAGGAGAGTGACACACACACGCACAACACATACCATTCACACACACACACACCATACACATAACCAACTGCAGAAGCAAATCAATGGTACAGGACACACAGAATAATAATACAAGGACCAGAGGTTGGCAGTACTGAAATTGTAACTGCAAGACAAAAGCCACCATATGAACCAATTTTACAACAGAGATACATAAACAATTGTCCAGAAAGGGCCAATGCCCAGTCCAAAGCACATAAGGCCCACATGGCCACAGGGCACAGTCCAAGCCCCAACTTGATCCTAACTAACTACGCACAAATCTGTCGGGGGCAACATTGTCAGAAGTGGACAGGCACCTCAGGGGGAAGGGGGTAGTGTTGCACCTCAGCTGAAGTCGGGAACTTGCCCACTGGTTGTGGAGGAGGCTCCATGCCCAGTTCCCAATGCTGGGAGTGCAAGGTCACAGTCTCTGAGGTGGGGAACTTGCCCACTGATCCTGGAGGGTGCTCCATGTCCAGTTCCCAATGCTGGGGAATGCAAGGACACAGTCTCTGAGGTGGGGAACTTGCCCACTGATCCTGGAGGGTGCTCCATGTCCATTTCCCAATGCTGGGGAATGCAAGGACACAGTCTCTGAGGTGGGGAACTTGCCCACTGATCCTGGAGGGGGCTCCTTGTACAACAGTCTCTGAAGGGTGGCTTAAATGCCCTCTCCTGGAGGTGAGGGCTGTTGTGTCTCAGCTAGAGGTAAGGGAGTCAGTGACTACTGGTGGTGGTGGTACCCTGCCAGCCTCTACTGGAGGTGAGGGCTGCATTGTCTCTGCTGGGGGAGGTGTCTCCTTGGCAGCCTCTGCTGGAGATGAGGGCTGCATTGCCTCTGCTGGGGGAGGTGTCTCCCTCGCAGCCTCTGCTGGAGGTGAGGGCTGCTGTGTCCCAGCTGGAGGTGAGGGCTTCTTGTCTGTCATTGTTTGTTGAGTGGGAACCTCTTCCATAATTAGTGGTTACGTGGGAACCTCTTTTGTCATTGGTGGTAGAGTGGGAACCTTTTTTCTCATTGGTGGTTGAGTAGGACCTTTTCTTGCATTGGTGGTTAAGTGAGAACCTTTTCTGGCATTGGTGGTTGAGTGGGAACCTTTTCTTGCATTGGTGGTTGAGTGGGAACCTTACCCCTCCTGGCTGGTGGAGTGGGATCCTTACCTTTCCTGGCTGGTGGAGTGGGATCCTTCCCTTTCCTGGCTGATGTATTAGGATCTTCCCCTTTCCTGGCTGGTGGAGTGTAATCCTTCCCTTTCCTGGCTGGTGAAGTGGGATCCTTCCCTTTATTGGCTGGTAGAGTGGGATCCTTCCCTTTCATGGCTGGTGGAATGGGATCCTTTCCATTACAGGTTGGTGGAGTGGGATCCTTCCCTTTCCTGTCTGGTGGAGTGGGATCCTTCACTGTCTTGCCTCCACGACTAGGAGGTGCCTCCACTGTCCCCGTGGACTGTTTGGTTGAGGTGCTGGGGTGGTTCATTGGGTCCCTGCTCTTACAGGCAGGACGGAGGGGTAGGGGGAGTGAAGAGGTCAAGCTGGGCAAGGAAAAGCTTCTTAGGGATAGTGGGTGAGATGAGGGAGGAGGAATGGGAGAAGAGATTGAGGAAGTGGTTGTTGGAGGAGTACGTCTGCCGGACTTGGGTGCAGGTGCATGGGCAGTGTGCTGATGTGAGATGGATGGCTGTTGGGTGTCTGAGTGCCTGTGATTGAGTCCTTTAGGAGGGGGGATAGACAGGGTGGGAGAGGACACTGGGACACGTGGATGGATGTTGTGGAGGTGTCTGCTAGTGAGGTGTGTGTGCTACTTGGTGTGGTGATGCTGGTGGTGGCGATTGAAGCAGTGCATGCAGGTGTGTGTGTGGACTTGACTGTGAGGGAGGTGGAGATGGAGGGTGAGGCAGTGGAGGCAGTGGATGTGGATGTGAGTGCAACTGTCTGTTGTTTGTGTGAATGCTTGTGGACTGTAGTGTGGGGCCTGGGTTTGACTGTGCCACTCTTCTGTGATGTGCATGCTCGTCTGTATGTGTGCATGGTATGGGTTGGGGTTGAGGAGAATGGGGCAGGGAAGTGGTAGTTGGAGGGGAGACGGTAAAAACAGGGACAATGACTGCCATCAGAGAGGAGACCAGAGCCTGAATCGATCTCTGTTGGGCCACCAATCCACCGTAGATACCCTCTAGGAATGCATTGCTGTGCTGCATCTGGGATGCCAGCCCCTGGATACCATTCACAATGGTTGACTGCCCTACAGAGATGATTCTCAGGAGGTCAATTGCCTCCTCACTCAGGGCAGAAGGGCTCACTGGGGCAGGGCCTGAGCTACCTGGGCGACGGAGATGCCCACCCTCCTGGGTGAGTGGGCACAGGCAACTCCATGAGGGGCTACTGGTAGGGCAGTGCTGATACGGGGGTGGCGGCTTTACCTACAGCTGGGGTGGTCACAGAAGTGTCCGCCACCACCAGGGAGCTTCGATCAGAGGAGGAATCAGAGTCAGTGTTGTCACCTCCTGTCTCTACTGTGGTGCTCCCCTCACCCTCTATCCCATTGGTCACCTCAGCGTCAGTGGGCTCTGCCTCCAGGGTCCTGTTGGTTTGCAATTCCATCTGTCACTGGTGCCCCTGTTCCTCTACCAGATGATGCTAATGCACACATGAACAGGATGACAGAAGGAGAAAGGGGCGGAGAGAAAGGGAGCACTGGATCAATTACAGCTACAACACCACAGTTGGAATACGCAGTACTGTCCCACACAGGGATCAGGAATGAGCACTGTGCATTGCACTGGCATTCAATTGGCTAGATGACACAAAAAGATAAGGGCCAACCACCACCAACTGCACCCCTCCTAGGACCCACAAAGCCCAGACTGACATTGAATGCAACCGAGCTAGGTTACCTGAATTTTCTAGACACCCATTACTCTTGAGCTGGATCACGCTGCAAACTCTGACCTGGCATTAAGGGGCACCCACTAACTCAGACCCACCATCCGGATCCCATGCCACTTACCAATTATTGTAGTAAAGCCCACTGTACTCACCCCCCTGTGGCTGTTGTGATGCCCTCAAGCGCCCATCCAGCTCTGGGTAGGCCACCTCCAGTATGCGGGCCATCGGGGGTCAGGTTCAGACAGGCATCCCTTCTTTATTGGCAGGCCATTCCCAGCTGGGCCTCCGCAGTCTTCTGTGCCCAGCGTCTCAGGTCCTCCCACGTTTCCTGCAGTGGGTGCCCCCCAGGGTCCACACGTCCTTGGTGGTGGCACGCCACAATCCCTTCTTTTGAAGGGCGCTGACCTGCAGAGGTAATACAGACAGGAGGACACCATTACACATACAATCCAGCCCGTCACCCATATGGCCCACGAATCCTGTTTCCAACTCCATTAGCACACACATCACCTGGTGCCCACCATGAACACTACAAACAGACATTCCCTCCGAAATGAAACGATGCCTGCACACACATCTACATTCAACCTTTCCACATGCATCGTGCCCAAAGTGTACTCACCTGTTGGTCTGAAGGCCCATACTGCTGTGCATATTGGGGTAGGAACCCATCCGCCAAGCGCACCAACTCCTTCGAAGTGAAGGCAGGGGCTCTTTCCCCAGTCACTCAGGCCATGGTAGGTTCCAGAAACAGGTCACAGCAGCACACTCAGTGTAGGTGTTCTCCTGTGGAAAGTCAGGAATCAAGTGAGGTTATAGATAGAAAATGGCAGTCACGTCTGCGGCGGTGTACACTGTCACCAGTGTTGCTGATCCCCATTGGCCGCTGTACTCCATAGAGCCCCATACTAGCCAATGAGGGATTGCACTGCGATGCAAGACCGTCTTCCGCCAGGAGGCCCAACGTTGGCATAGGTACCTCACTTCCACCTGTCCCTAGATACACCAGAGGCGGTCACCCTTTCATGGTGGTGGACTACATACAGATCTTCCATAACTGAGTAATTTCTGAAAATTGCACATATACTGCCATTTCCACTGTCTCATCACATTAATGCTGTATGCACAACGAGGCGGTGGTTCTATTGTTCAAATTGTGACGGCATACTCACTCTTGTGTCCTTTAGATACCTACAACTGCGGATAAATAGGAGGAGGAGACAAACCCCTGTGTACAGACCTCTTGTGGACTTGGCTACACTGGAGGACAGGCACTTAATACTCACCTATAGATTGGGCAGTGCCACAATCACACAGCTGTATGCCCACTTGGAGCCTGATCTGATGCCAGCTATCTGTCATCCCACTGGGATCCCACCCTCTTGTACAGGTACTATTAGTGCTCCATTCCCTGGCAACTGGTTCTTTCCAAGTGACAGTGGGCTTGGCAGCAGGAATGTCACAGCCAATGTTCTCAATCGTGCTGGCAAGGGTATTTTCTGCCTTGGTGAAACACATTTGCAGCTACATTTCTTTCCTCCAGGTGGAAGATTTGGCCACTCTGAAGGCTGGATTCTATGCAATGGGACATATATCTAATATTATTGGGGCCATTGACGGTACACATATTTTATTTGCCCCCCTCCCACCAGAATGAACAGGTGTTCAGGAATCAGAAGGGTTTCCACTCACTCAATGTGCAAATGGTGTGCCTGGAGGACCAGTACATCTCCGATGTCACTGCCAAGTATCCTGAGTCGGTGCATGATGCCTTCGTTCCGAGGAATAGCAGCATCTCAAATGTGATGACCCAACTACAGAGGTACAGGGTGTGGCTAATAGGTGAGCCAAAGTCCCCACCCACTGTATGTCAGTGTATGCCTTCAAGTGTTATCCCCATAGGATTGTGTAAGGCTAAGTTTGGTCCCTCAATATTTGCAGGTGACTCTGGTCACCCAAACCTATCATGGCTCCTGACACCTGTAAGGAATGCCAGGACAGGGGCTGAGAACCGTTATAATGATGCACATGGGTTGAACCAGGAGAATAATCGAGAGGACCTTTGGCCTCCTGAAGGCCAGATTCAGGTGCCTGCATCTGACAGGTGTCCCTGTGCTACTCACCCGAGAGGGTCTGCCAGATACTAGTGGTATGCTGCATGTTGCACAACCTGGCCTTCAGATGACAGGTGCCTTTTCTGCAGGAGGAGGGGACTGGAGATGACCTGTGGCAGCACTGGACCCTGAGGACAGTGAGGATCAGGAGGCATAGAATGAGGATGTGGACAACAGAACATCAGTTATACATCAATACTTTCATTGATACACAGGTGAGACAGTGCAACTGACCATTACTCTGACTATTGTTGTTTTCTGTGTGTCTGTAGCATGAAGGCATTCACATCCTTTGCATCTCAAGTTACTGTCACCTATGGCTTGTCTTTTTACAGATGTTGGTGATATGACAACAGTGTCCTGGTGTGTTTAAAACAGAGAGCTACAGGTCATTATTTGTATGCTAGCACATTGTTCAGGTCATTTGCACTAGATGTGACTGTTCCCATAAATGCCCATTATCGACACATAAAACAGTGTCACTCAAAATGTGTTCACGGGTGTTAAATAATTTACTGAAATGTGCAATGGAATGAGGTGATGGTTGAGGAAAGTCTGGAGTAGTGTTCCAGTCTGTTTGTAGCACAGGCCCAGTGTCCAAGGGTCCATAGGAAGGGGAGCAAAGGCAGTTCAAAGTGGACAAGGTGATAGGGTGGGAGACAAGGGGGACAATCAGGAGAGTCTCATTTCCTGAGAGTGGTCTTGGTCTTGGCAAGTGTCTCTGGCTTCTGTCTGGGTAGCAGGGAACGTTTGCAGGTTGGTTAACCTTCTGCAGGGGGAGGGGTGCTGGTGGCCTGTGGGTCCTGAGGCGGGGCCTCCTGCCCACTAGCTGCTGTGGAAGTGGAGGGCTGGTCAATAGACTGGCTAGAGGTAGGGTCACAATGGTGTGCTGTCGATTCCCGCATGATGTTGGCCATGTCTGCCAGCACCCCTGCTATGGAGATCATGGTGGAGTTAATAGCCGGCAAGGCCTCCCTGATCTCCTGATGGTGTTCCTCCTGCAGCCACTTGTTCTCCCGCATGTTGTTAAGAATCTGGACCATTGTGTCCTGGGATTGTTGGTAGGCCCCCAGGACATTGGTGAGTGCCTCCAGGAGAGTCGGTTCCCTGGGCCTGTCCTCCCCCTGACGCACAGCGTTCCTCCCAGTGTCCCTGTTGCCCTGTGCCTGTGTCTTCTGAGTGGTGTGCCCACTGCTACTGACCCCAGGTCCCTGATTATCTTGGGTGTGAGGTGTAGACTGGGGTCCCTGTACAGGTGGGCACACTACTGATTGACGTGTCCTGGAGACAGAGCTGTGGGGATGTTGGGTGGGTGCTGTGGTGTTGGATACTGATGGGGGGGGCTCTGTGGTTGACTGGCATTGGGCTGGGTGTGACTGACTGACCGGTGGTCCCTGATGGGCCAGGTAGTTCATCTAGATCCTGACGTCCAGAGTTACTGTCGTCAGTGGGGGGATCTTCTTTTGGGAAACTGGTTAGTCGCGGCACCTTCTCTCCGCAGAAAATTGTTGGGGCACCTGTGGGGATGTAAATGATGTATTATGCTTCATGTCTATGACATATTGTACATCCCTAGCTTCCCCTCTATCGTTGCCCTACCACCTTTGTTTTTGTATGGTGATGTATTGTGGGATTGTTAATTTTCAGTGCTGTGCATGCTTTTGTGATGGGAGTCCATGCATGGCTGGGAGGGCTGTCCATGCATTGGTATTTCATACAGGGCTTGGCATTGGGGTTAGTCATATGTGTAGGTGCAGTGTGTGGGATGGAGTGGAGTGATGGGAGTGAGGGTGAGGGTGTGATATGGCATGCAGGTTTGGGGGGTGATAATTAGTAGATGTTGATTCACCAGTGTCCAGTCCCCGGCAACCCCAGTGAGTCCCTCAGGATGCAGTAATGCCAAGACTTGTTCCTCTCATGCTGTGATCTGTGGAGGAGGTCACCTCTGTATGGAGAGCTGGTGCCTTGCTGCCACAGAACGTACCTTCCCCGTAGGTCATTGCACCTCTTCCTGTTGTCGTCCCTTGTTCTTGGATGCTGTCCTACGGCATTCACCCTGTCCACGATTCTCTGCCATAGCTCCATCTTCCTGGCAATGGATATTTGCTGTACCTGTGCTCCAAACAGCTGTGGCTCTACCCAGACTATTTCCTCCATCATGACCCCCAACTCCTCTTCTGTGAAACGGGGGTGCCTTTGTGGGGATATGGGTGTCGTGTGGTGTGTTTAAGTGTGTGGGTGCTGGCCACTGTGGTTGGGTGTGTGAAGTGGGGTGCGTGTGGGATGTATGGGTGTATGTGGTGTGTGTTGTGTTGTCACAGTGGTCTTGGTGTCAGTCTGGTGGCCATCATTTGTATTCATAAATGGTTGTGGGTAATGTGGTTTTGTGTTTTATAGTGCTGTCGGTGGGTGGGTGTGGTGTGTGTATCAGTGTCAGGTGTGTGTATTTGGTACTGGCCAATGTTATGTAGTTTAGTATTTGAGTGTCCATTCTGAGCGCGCCAGTGTGTACTGTCAATGGTTTACCCCCATTGAATGTCCGCCGTGATGATTCGTGGGTGATGATTTGGTGGGTGTTGTTCTGTTGGCATAATGGTTAAGGTGTTGGTACCAACACTTTAGCACTTACCTTTGGGCTGGCGGATTTGTGTATGTGGCAGTATTCTGTTAAATTGGTGTGTGTTTGTCCTGATATGGAGAACGGATATTCACCACTGCGGCGGTATGTTGGCAGCTGTCACTGCGGCCGTAAGCAGGATTTACTACCAATGTCATGATGAGGACCGTAGTCTATTTTTATACATTGGTGTTAGATTTTTATTTTGTTTTGTGTTTTACTTATTTAGGGGCATATTTATACTCCGTTTGCGCCGAATTAGCGTCGTTTTTTTCGACGCAAATTCGGTGCAAAACTAACGCCATATTTATACTTTGGCGTTAGACGCGTCTAGCGCCAAAGTATGGGCAAATAGCGTCATTTTTTTGCGTGAACGCCTTCCTTGCGTTAATGAGATGCAAGGAAGGCGTTCCCGTCTAAAAAAATTATTTATACTCCCGGGCAAAAATCACGCCCGGGAGTGGTCGGGTCAAAAAAACCCGCATTTGCGCCACTTTTTAACGCCTGGGTCAGGGTAGGCGTTAAGGGGCCTGTGGGCTCAAAATGAGCCCACAGGTGCCCTCCCCTGCCCCCAGGGACCCCCCCTGCCACCCTTGCCCACCCCAGGAGGACACCCAAGGATGGAGGGACCCATCCCAGGGACATTCAGGTAAGTTCAGGTAAGTATACATTTTTTTTTTTTTTTTTGGGTGGCATAGGGGGGCCTAATTTGTGCCCCCCTACATGCCACTATGCCCAATGACCATGCCCAGGGGACATAAGTCCCCTGGGCATGGCCATTGGGCAAGGGGGCATGACTCCTGTCTTTACTAAGACAGGAGTCATGTAAATGGCGTCTGGGCGTCGTTAAAAATGGCGCAAATCGGGTGGTGCCATAGCTCCATCTTCCTGGCAATGGATATTTGCTGTACCTGTGCTCCAAACAGCTGTGGCTCTACCCAGACTATTTCCTCCATCATGACCCCCAACTCCTCTTCTGTGAAACGGGGGTGCCTTTGTGGGGATATGGGTGTCGTGTGGTGTGTTTAAGTGTGTGGGTGCTGGCCACTGTGGTTGGGTGTGTGAAGTGGGGTGCGTGTGGGATGTATGGGTGTATGTGGTGTGTGTTGTGTTGTCACAGTGGTCTTGGTGTCAGTCTGGTGGCCATCATTTGTATTCATAAATGGTTGTGGGTAATGTGGTTTTGTGTTTTATAGTGCTGTCGGTGGGTGTGTGTGGTGTGTGTATCAGTGTCAGGTGTGTGTATTTGGTACTGGCCAATGTTATGTAGTTTAGTATTTGAGTGTCCATTCTGAGCGCGCCAGTGTGTACTGTCAATGGTTTACCCCCATTGAATGTCCGCCGTGATGATTCGTGGGTGATGATTTGGTGGGTGTTGTTCTGTTGGCATAATGGTTAAGGTGTTGGTACCAACACTTTAGCACTTACCTTTGGGCTGGCGGATTTGTGTATGTGGCAGTATTCTGTTAAATTGGTGTGTGTTTGTCCTGATATGGAGAACGGATATTCACCACTGCGGCGGTATGTTGGCAGCTGTCACTGCGGCCGTAAGCAGGATTTACTACCAATGTCATGATGAGGACCGTAGTCTATTTTTATACATTGGTGTTAGATTTTTATTTTGTTTTGTGTTTTACTTATTTAGGGGCATATTTATACTCCGTTTGCGCCGAATTAGCGTCGTTTTTTTCGACGCAAATTCGGTGCAAAACTAACGCCATATTTATACTTTGGCGTTAGACGCGTCTAGCGCCAAAGTATGGGCAAATAGCGTCATTTTTTTGCGTGAACGCCTTCCTTGCGTTAATGAGATGCAAGGAAGGCGTTCCCGTCTAAAAAAATTATTTATACTCCCGGGCAAAAATCACGCCCGGGAGTGGTCGGGTCAAAAAAACCCGCATTTGCGCCACTTTTTAACGCCTGGGTCAGGGTAGGCGTTAAGGGGCCTGTGGGCTCAAAATGAGCCCACAGGTGCCCTCCCCTGCCCCCAGGGACCCCCCCTGCCACCCTTGCCCACCCCAGGAGGACACCCAAGGATGGAGGGACCCATCCCAGGGACATTCAGGTAAGTTCAGGTAAGTATACATTTTTTTTTTTTTTTTTTGGGTGGCATAGGGGGGCCTAATTTGTGCCCCCCTACATGCCACTATGCCCAATGACCATGCCCAGGGGACATAAGTCCCCTGGGCATGGCCATTGGGCAAGGGGGCATGACTCCTGTCTTTACTAAGACAGGAGTCATGTAAATGGCGTCTGGGCGTCGTTAAAAATGGCGCAAATCGGGTGGAGGCGATTTTTTGCGTCAACCTGACTTGCACCATTTTTAAGACGCCCTAGCGCCACTTTTCCCAACGCCGGCGCTGCCTGGTGTACGTGGTTTTTTTCCACGCACACCAGGCAGCGCCGGTCTGCTTGCGCCGGCTAACGCCATTCAATAAATACGGCGCCCGCATGGCGCTTCAGAATGACGTTAGCCGGCGCAAAAATTTTCGCCGCTAAACTGCGTTAGCGCAGTTTAGCGCCAAAAAGTATAAATACGGGCCTTAGGCCTTAGGCGTTATGCGTCGAAAAAAACGACGCTAATTCGGCGCAAACGGAGTATAAATATGCCCCTTAATGTTTTGGGACTTTTAAATGCTTTGCACACTTATCTCCTAAGTTAAGCCTTGTCGCTCATTGCTAGCCTACCAAGGGTTGAGTTGGATTTAATTTATTGAGCCCTAACTGGACCTATTGCTAGGTGTAGGTACTTAGCTGCCCTGACCAATAATTCACTTTCCAATATTTTTGGTGCGCAGTGGTGGAAACCAGTACTTGTGTTTAATATCACACTACAGTTTCAAGTGAAATAAGTTAAAAATCCTTTAAATTGACCTAGAGCAAAAGTATTTTGATTTTTCAGATTTGGACTAAGTTTTTAATTACTTCACTTTTGATTTTTTTAAATTGTTCTGATCAATTGATGCCAAAGATTTTGTAAGTGATAACACTTAAGGGAGACCATGGAGCTTGATCTGGCTAGCCTACCCACACTCACTGCAGCTGAGCTTAGGGTGTTGTACAGAAAGACAGGATTACCTGCTGCTAACAACTTTAGGAAGGCTGTGATGGTCAAGGCCCTTGAAGCCTGGGTAGTGCAGATGGAGGCAGAGAAAGCTTCAGAGGTAGGAAGGGAGGGGGAAGATGTGCTCCAGGAGGAGGAGGAGGATTGCTTAGCTGTGATTTCACCATCTAGGGCCCCATCTGGAGCTAGTGGGAGTGCCGGGTCTGTGGCATCAGACCAAGAGGAAGCAGAACTGGACCGCAGGGAAAGAGGACCTGAGGCCCAGGTAGCTCTCATAGCTTTGGAGGCAGAGAATATGGTCCTAGAGAAGAAGTGGGCAAGGATTGAACAGAGAGATGGTGGCAGTGACAGAGAAGCTTAGATGTCCATGGGTGGAGCATTTTGTCCCAGACTTCCTGGGGAGGTGGTTCCTGCCTATGTAGAGAGGGGTGATATAGATAAATGGCTTGGGGCTTTTGAGAAGGCTCCCCAGATGAGGAGAGTTAAGCCTCAATACTGGGGTTCACTTCTATGGGAGTTGGTCCCCAACTCTGGGAGGGATAGGCTTCTGACCTTCAGTGGGGAGGAGGCAGATTCATACCCTAGTATGAAGAGGTACTTAACCAAGAAGTGTGATCTGACCCCAGAGCAGTACAGGATGAAGTTCAGGGATACCCAGAAGGTCAATACCCAGTCTTCAGTTGACTTTGTAGACATCTTAGTTGAGGCACTAGAGGGCTGGATACAGAGCAACAAGGTACGTACTTTTGAGGGGTTATACAATTTGATCATAAGATCTTGACCAATTGTATCCAAGAAAGGTTACACCAGCATCTAGTGGACTCTAAGCTGACCAACCTCAGAAAGCTGGGGGAGGCAGATGATGATTGGTTGAGATCCAGGTTGGTTGTCAAGTCCCAAGGGGGAGACTCTAAAAAGGGGGGATCAGATCCCCAAATACCTAAGGAGAGAGGAGGTAAGCCCACCACAGAGACTCCCTCTGTAACCCATAACCCTAAGAAGGATTGACTTAAATCCCACTCCCACCCTGACAAGCAGAGGCAGGGAGACCCAAGAGTTAAAAAACCACTTGGACAGTAAGGCTAGTGTTGACTGTCAGCAGACAGGTCACTTTAGAGGAGATGTAGCCTGTTCACATAAGCTGTTAGCACTGGGCTGTCTAGTGTAGCCATGGAGAACGTCCTCATAGCATTAGGCTGGGAGACAGGACCAGATGGTAAGCTGGTGATCCCTGAGGTTGGGAGTAGGCACTTTCACCCCACTCAGGTGAATGGGATCTCTACCACTGTCCTGAGAGACACCTGTGCAAGCCACACTATAGTGAGTGGCCGGTTGGTGACCCAGACATGTATGTCCCAGGAGAGACCAGAAAAATCAGTGTAGCCACAGGTGAGGTCACTTCCAAACCTGTAGTCAAAGTGCCTCTAAAGAAGGAGGGTATCCTTGACTGGTTTAGGGTGGTGGTCACTGCTGACCTCCCCTAGATTGTATCCTCAGCAATGGGCCCAGATGTGGTGGTCGCCCAGGGCACCCCCCCCCCCCCAACTCAAAGTCTTAGGGAGCCAGTCCCTACAGTTAGGAGACAGTGCTCCCCAAGAAAAAGGGAGAAGAAAAGGAAGGGTAGGCCACTCTTAAAGATAGTTCCAGGGAGCCAAAGGCCTTCTGCCCCAGTAGAGCGGGGAGCCCAGAGTTGTCCCTGGTGAGGCCACACCTGACTCCAAGGAAGTCCTGAGTAGTCAGGCAGCTGTCCAGGTGCAGGGTGTTATCCCAGTATTGACATAAGGGAGAGTAGAAGGAGAGTGTCTGCCACAGGAGGTTGTTACCCCCGTACTAAACAGCAAGAGGGTTGCCAGGACCCCAAAGTTGCCCCTAAAGCAGCTCACCCACCTGTCAGTGGAGAGCTTAGGGTGCGGTTCTGGGTGTTACAACTGTCAGTAGCCTCTGCTGGGTACTGGCCTTCATGGCATCACTGCACTTGGCCTGGGAGGCAGACCCCATGGCCAAAAGCAAAGCCCCCCTGACCCTGTTGGTCATGGTGGGGTTGCTTAAGTGTTGGGTGACCGCTTTGGGTAAGATAGGTGTTGCCCTAGTATAGTTAGGGATAGGGGAGGTGGGCACCTCACTACCCAAGTTGGCAGAGAGAGAGGAGGAAGACCTCCCTAGAGGGAAGTTACAGTTTAAAGTGGGTCCTTTCACTGTTGAGATGGGTTCACTACCCAGAGGGAGTGACCATGACAAGAGGATGTAAGACAGAGTAGGCCCTGCAAAGGGACAGCCAGTTTGCTTCACTGTCTTCCTCGCTTGCCAAGCATAGAAGACTCTCCCAGGGTTAGGCTGAGTCTCCTGGCCCTGTGAGCTGGTGGGGACTTGTGTGAGGAAAGAGGGCTGATTGCAGAGGTCTCCTAACATTTTGCCCCCATTTGCCACTTTTTGTTGGTGTTTTCCTGACTCTATGGTGCCCTGGGTACTGCTAATGAGTCCCTGGGCCTGTGCTCTGTTTAAAATGAGTATGCAAATTAGGATAATTATAATTGGATATGTCAACGTACCTATAAGTCCCTAGTATATGGTAGAGCATGTAGGCTTACGGGCCCCAGCATAGGTAGTACACCTATTTGTGCACTGCTGAGGTGCCCAGTGTAATTTTAAAGGCAGGCCTGCCTTGCTGGCTGCTTTTACATGAAAGATGTAGGCAAATTCGACCTGGGAGTTAAAAGTACTTCCAAAGTCTTAAACTACCTCATTTTTATATACGAGTCACCCCTAAGGTGTGCCCTATGTGCCCCTAAGGTTGGGAGCCATGTAACTATAAGCAGGGTCCTTATACAATTGTTTTATAAGCCCTGGTGAGGAAAAATAGCCTAATTTGTTTTTCCCTCACTGCAGTGAATGGTCTCTATAGGCTAATATGGGGAGACTTTATTTTAATTAATAAAGTCACCTTAAGTGTCAGATACCTTGAGTTTGATATAAAAGTAATTGTTATAACTAATCCCACAACCTACAATTGTTGGATTTGATATAACTTGTTCAGGTAGAGAGTTTTAAAACTCTGCCTGAAAGTTGCCAACTTTCCCTCTGTAGCGTCCTTTTCTGATTGGCGAGTCTCTGGCAGCCTGGCCATGCTGCCTTGATGAAGTGTGAAGTGGCTTGGGCTGATCGCAAAGATGTGCAGGGGGGAGGAGGTCTGCCGCAGCAGATGAGGAAGGGGAAGCGGGCCAAACTGGTCTTCAAAGGCAGGGAAGGACATTTGGAGCAGCCCATCACCTCCCTCACACCCTGAAACCCCAGACAATTAAATGCCCTCTTGATTAGATGAGGAGAGGGTAGGATAGGGGTGTGTTTAGGATTTTTAGCCACACCAGTCGATGAACTCAGCCAGATCTAACCTCCAAAAATCACTTTCAGCTATGTTGGATTTTTTAGGAATGTTACTCCCTGGGACTGAATTTTGGCACACTTCCCAGGAAGTGGTCATCAAAGGGGGAAGGAGCCTGCCTGTGATTTGATACCCAGGACCCCCCTATTTGTCACCCAGGAGCAAGGATAAATATGGCAGAGCTGCACCTATACCTCAGATCCTTACAAGGAAGAACATCAGAAGAAGAAGAACTGCCCTTCTGGACACCTGACCTGTACCTGGACACTGCACTCTGAAGGTCTGCACCAGCGGCACACTTGGGATTCACCACAAGAATGACTTTGTGTGGCTTCAACTGGTTCAAGGAGAGACTCCCTGTTTGTTACAGATGATAGATAGCTAACCAGAGTCCCCTGCATCAAATCTTTGTCCAGTGGCCATTTTGGAGTTTGAGCGAGGTGCATTCTGGGAGTTGGAGTCAGCACCCTCAAGGAGCAACTCAGAGCTTCTGGAACCTTGGGGTGAGCTGTGGACTCATAAAGGACCTTCAAAGACATTCTGAAAGACGATCCAGAAGTTTGGAGAAGATTGGTGAACGTTTTGGAAAAAGCTCCAAAGAGCACCTCAACTGTGACCCGGCCTGACTTGCAGGTTTGTCCCACTGAAGGAAATCTCCAAAAAGTGACTACGTTTGAATGTATCAAGTTGAAAAATCGTCTTAATCCGAACTTAGAAATCTTCACGAGGTCTCCTATGACGCGTATCTGATGAAGGGCTCCAGGGAGGTCAGACTAGACCAGCGACTTCGTCTTGCTAAAGAAAATGTTCAAGAAAACAACTAAGTCTGAAGGTAAAGTTTTGACCGAGGCCTCCTGCTTGCTGTAGCCGAGCAGGGTTCCATCGCGGTCAGTCTTAAGCTTTGACTTTGACCCGGTTGAGGTGCAACCAGAAGACCAGATTGGCGCTATTCGTTTCTGTGCACTAAAAAACACAAATTGTTTTAAAAAATCATATCTCTGGTTCTCCTTATCCGATTTTATTAATTTTGGTGTCATTTTAAAGACAGAAATATAATCTATTGTTATAAGCTGGTGTTGTCTTTTTAGTTTGGTTTGTGTTTTACTTATTTACTCTTTTGTGATTTTTAAATGCTTTACACACTTGTCTCCTAAGTTAACCCTTGTCGCTCGTTGCCACACTAAGAAGGGTTGAGCTGGGTTTATTTATTGAGCCCTAACTGGACCTAAGTTGAGGTTAGTGGCCTATTCCTAAGTGTGGGTTCCTACCTGCCCTTACCAATAATCCACTTTCCACATGGAAAACTGAGAATTGTGTTTCTTTCAAAAGCTACGAGAGTGTGGAATTTTTGAAGTTCTTTATTTTTAACTACAGTACCTAACATTCTGGTTATTCCTTTCACATACAACAATGAATGTGCTTGATTAAAAAGTGAGGTTGTTTGTAGAGACAATACAAGCCAGTTGCCTACCCTGACAAACCCTTTACCCTCAGGTCATTTCACACAACATTTCTAAATACCTTCCCTGTAGATTTACGGTCCTATTATGACTTAGGCGGTCTCACTGCAAATATAACGGTGGGGAGCCGGCCTCCCCCACCTCCATGAGTTCCTGCTGGGCTGGCAGAGAGAGTGCAACAGCATTGGGTTTGGCTCTCAGGGATAGCCAATGCTGCTGCACTGTGTGCACAGGCAGCACAATCAGAATACGCACTGTCTGCCGTGGCGCATTCTGAGTGTGCTGACAGGGGGACCCCTGCACTGCCAATGCCATGGCCATGGGCATGGGAAGTGTAGGGCCACCCTTGTGTCCTTGTCCTTGCCTTTCAGCCGACCCTTCCATGGAGGGGTCCCTGCCATGGAAAGGCTGCAGAAAGGCAAGTAGTACTCAGCATGTCAGTGCTGAGATCAGCACCTCAATGGTTAACCACAACTTGTGCCACCACCAACCCATCGGGATTGCTTATTCTGGCGGTGGCGGGGGTGTGCTGGTGGTCCGATCACCAGCTTCATAATGTGGCAGTTGGACCACCAAGGTTGTGGCAGCCTAACCACAACTGTTGGTACGGCAGTCCATGGACCACTGTATTCATAATTAGGCCCTGAATTCTATTGATATATTCTGTTAATTTCCTTGTAGGTCATTACAATGTGATGCTACACTTGCCCAGGGCCTGCAGATTGAATGCTACCAATGGGCCCGCAGCGCTAATTGTGCCACCTACATAAAAGTATCTCCTGTAAACATGTCTCTGGCCTGCAATTGCAGCCTCTGTGTGCACTTTTAAACTGCCATTTTGACCTGGCAAAGTAAACCATTTGTCCACACCCAAAACTCACTTTTTAAAACAAATGTCACTGCTACAGTAGGCCCTGGATATCACAGACAGCAGAGTGCAGTGTATTTAAACCATTAGATGTTTACTTTTGTGTTTTACATATCCTTGTAGCAAAAAACTCTTAATTTCATTTTCACTACTGCAAGGTCTACCTCTCCCATAGGATAGCATTGGAGTTACCTTTTTACATTTAATAAACTGCAATTTCGAATTGGAACCAGGTAATCCCATATTTGATGCCTTTGAAATTTCAGTGATAAATGGTCAAGTCAGATTTTAAGTTACCATTTAGAAAATACAACTTTTAGAAATTTGGCATTTTTTACCTTAGCAACTTAGGCACTCATTATGACTTTGGAAGCCTTTTTGAAACACTGCCAAAGCAATGGGTGCCAGCCACCCACCATATCATGAGTACTGCTGGCTTTCTGCCACATTTTGGGTGGAAATCCAACAGTAGTCGTGCTGGTGGGTGGAAGCACAGGGGTGGTTCCACCACCGTCCCCGCCGTGCCAGAAGGACTCCGCTCACCTTATTATGAGCAGTAATATGGCGTGGTGGTGTCCTGATGGTGGGCGCTGCCAGAGGGGAAAGCACCCGTTCCCTGTCGAACGACCTCCTCTCTGGACCAGGTAAGTGGATCGCCCAACAGGGGAGTGAGGTGGGAGGGCGCGGGGTGTTGTGTGTGAGTGTGTGAGTGGGTGTTGTCTGCATGTGTGAAAGTATGTGTTTATGCATGGTTGAATGCTTGTATGAATGTAGAAGTGAGTGCGTGTATGAATGTAAGTGTGTATGCGTGTATGAACGTTGTGAATGTAAGTATGAGTGTTGGAGTGAATGCGTGTATGGATGCATGCAAGTGAATGCGTGTATGTCAGTGTTGGTGAATGAGTGTATGCTGGGTGCTTGTGGGTGTCCATGTGCATGTATGCCAGGAAAGGAGGGTGCTGTACCTGGACGGGTGTGGGGGAGTTGTCCGCCGGTGACAGAGAAGAAATTCCCTGTCACCGGTAGCCTTTCTGCCAGAGTTTTCATGGCAGTGCTACTGCCTTGAAAACCCTGGTGGAAAGGCGGCTCCTAATACTGCCGGCAGTCTTCTGTGGACCGCCTCGTCGGAGATGCTCATCTCCGGCCCAGCGGGTCCGATCACCATGGTGGTCTGAGCAGAGATGTGGCAGGTTGGCAAAGGCCAACCCACCACACTCATAATGTGGGGGTTTTCACCGCCAGCCTGTTGGCGGTGATACCGCCACCATAGCCCTGGCGTTGTCAGAAAGTAACCTCTTTCTAGCATGGTTACCCCACTTTTGGCCTGTTTGTGAGTGTTTGTCAGTGTATTTTTACTGTTTCAATGGGATCCTGCTAGCCAGGACCCCTGTGCTCAGAGTTTGTGGCCTGGGTGTGTGTGGTCAGTATGCTTAACTGTGTCACTGAAGTTCTGCTAACCAGAACTCCTGTGCTAAAGCTCTCTCTATTTACCAAATTAGTCACTATAGTTTAGTGACTCCATATTCCAATTCCAATTGGCACACTGGACCCCCCTTACAAGGCCCTAGTATATGGTACCTAGGTACCCAGGGCATTGGGGTTCCAGGAGATCCTTATGCCCAGGGCCAATTCTCCGGACTTCGTGAGTGCGGGGATACCATTACACGCATGCACTACATCTATGTCAAGACAAATATGTAGCTTCACAATGTTAACTCCAAATATGGCCATGTGAGGTGTCTAAGATCATGTAAATGTCCCCCCATTCCAAATTTGGTGTTGGGGGACCAATCCCATGCATCCTGGGGTCTCCACCATGGACCCCCAGTACGGCCAAATCAGCTCTCTGAGGTTTCCACTGGAGCTCCAGCTGCTGTCACTTCAGATACAGGTTTCTGCCCTCCTGGGGACTGAGCAGCTCAATCCCAGAAAGGCAGAATAATGCATTTCCTTTGGGAGGATGGTGTTACACCCTCTCCCTTTGAAAATAGGTGTTACAGGCTTGGGAGGTGTAGCCTCTCATAGCCATTGGAAATGCTTTGAAGGGCACAGATGGTGCCCTCCTTGCATCAGCAAGTCTACACAGGTTCAGGGACCCCCAGTCCCTGCCCTGGCATGAAACTCGACAAAGGAAAGGGGGTTCCCAGAGCTCCTCCAGTGTGTCCCTGGCGTTAGCCATCTTGGATTCCAAAGTATGGGGGCACTCTGGAGACCTCTGAGTGGCCAGTGCCAGCAGGTGACATCAGAGACTCCTCTTGATAGGTGCATACCTGGGTAGGTAGCCAATCCCCCTCTCAGGGCTATTTATGGTCTCTCCTCTGGGTGCTCCCTCAGGTGCAGCTTGCAAGACTCCTCCAGGAATCCGCTGTATCCTCTGCTTCAGCTTCTGACCGTCAGATCAACCGCAGACTGCTCCAGGAACCACTGTAACTGCAACAAAGTATCCAGGACAACTTCTGTGACCTGCAACTTCAGCTCCAGCCAGCATTTGCAACAGTTTCCAAGGTGTGCATGCTCTGAGGACTGCCTGTCTTCATCCTGCACCAGAAGAACTGAAGGAATCTCCCGTGGAGTGACTGAGTCACTTCCCTGCAGGCACCCTTCTGTGACGATGACCAGTATTCTGCTACTCCTCTACTGATGACGAGTGTGATCCCTGGAACACAGGTGGTGGACCGAAGTGACTTAGACTGTCCTAAGGTCCAGCTGTCCCAATTTCGAGGAGGTAAGAGCTTGCCTCCCCGTGCTATGACAATACCTCTGTGCACCACATCATCTCCAGCTCCTAGGGCTTCTGTGCACTTCTTCCAAGAATCCTTCATGCACAGTGCAGCCAAGGTCCCCAGCGTGGTGGAACCTTCCCTTGTTGTGCTGTGATTAACACATTTTGCATCTTCTTTGTCCCTGTGTCCTGGGACTTCCGTGGGTGCTGCCTGGTCTTCTGTGGGCTCTCTGAAGTGCTGAGAGCCCCCTCTGTCTCCTCAGTCCGAGTGCAGGTAGTGCCATTTTGATGTGAACAGAGTACTTGCGCGAACAAAGGCTTGTTGGCGGAATACAGCTATGCAAACTTTCTGTATCCAACAACTCGACGTGGGACATCTCCTTCACCATGCAGGAGACCGCAGCCATCTTCTTTAATGCTCTTCTGTACTCTTCTTCTTAAAGGAGAATCCACTTTTGCACGATCTTCTAGTTTGGCAGGGGCTCCTCTCCTTTCTGGACTCTTCTTCGACTTCTGGACTTAGTCTCCTCTCTCCACAGGTCTTCAGGTCCAGGAATCCACTGTTTGTTGATTGCAGTCTTGCTTGGTTCTTGCAAAATCTCTTATCATGACTTGTAGTGTGTCCTCAGGAAATGTGCTGTACTTTACTCCTGCTTTCCTAGGCTTTGGGGTGGGGTACCTTACTTACCTTTGGTGTTTTCTTACACTCCCAGCGCCCCTCTACATACTACACTAGCCTAGGGGGGAATTTGTGATTCTCATTCTACTGTTTTAGTATATGGTTTGTGTTGCTCCTAGGCCCATTGCATTCTATTGTATTTTCTACTGTTTGCACTATTCTATGAATGTTTACTCATCTGATTTTGGTTACTAGTGTATATATTGTGTATAATACTTACCTCCAGAAGGAGTATTGCCTCTAAGATATTTTTGGCCTTGTGTCACTAAAATAAAGTATCTTTATTTTTGGTAACACTGAGTATTGTCTTTTATTGTGTATAAGTGCTATGTAACTATAGTGGTACTGCAGGAGCTTTGCATGTCTCCTAGTTCAGCCTAAGCTGCTACCCTACAGCTACCTCCAGACAGCCTAAGCTGCTAGAACACTGCCTATATTTCACTAATAAGGGATAACTGGACCTGGTATAAGGTGTAAGTACCTTGGGTACCCACTACAAACCAGGTTAGCCTCCTACAAGTGGTCAGTAGACCACCAGGGCCATAATGAGGGCCTTAGTGCCTACATTGTATCTCTAGGTCACATGACTGGGTGACAGCCATACATATTACATATGGGAAGTTTAGGTGTGACTGAATGGGCTATCATTTGCAGGATGGAAGGGAGGAGCTGGGCCCAGCTCCAGTTATACTTGAATAGGCTGGGTCCTGTCTCCACACAAAGGGCTGCATGCCCCTGGAATTTGTCTGGAGCCAGGACAGGGAAGGCAGGATTTTGGCGACTTCAAAGGGAATCTCTAGAGGCTTCTCCCACTTCAAAGGAAGCCCCAGGTATAAATACTGGACACGAGGCACCAATACTTAAGTGCACTTCTGTACCTGTGGATACTCTGCCAGTAAGAAGGACTGTTATGCTGCTGGAAGGATAGCCATTCTGCTGGGTTGATGCTCTGAAAGAGCTGCTGCCCTTCTGTCCTGACCATCTGCCTGCTGCTCTCTTGCCTGTGTGAGAAGAGAATTGGACCAGCAACTTCAACCTTGGACCCAGGACACCAGAGGGACTCCAAGGGCTAGCCTGCTGGCCTCCTGATCTGAGCCTCAGGACAAAAAATACTCCTCAACATCCTGCACCAGCCCCTGGACCCAGCTAAAGTGAATTAATGTCTATAATTGGTGCCATATAGGTCCTGGATGCTTGGTGTGACCTAGAGAGCTGTGTTTTAAGTTGTTAGGCTCTTTGCAACTGCAAATGGGCTAATTGGCACCAAGATCTTGCCACTTGCAATGTGATTAAGTGTGATGCTCCAGCAGCCGTCTCTTTCCACTAGAACATCGAGCACTCATGGGGACCACCAACAGAAAGCGCCAGTGATGCCCATCTGTGATGACTTCAGGAACTTTGCATTACTTCGGCAGCCTCAAGTGACGCCCTGCTCCTAGCAGCACCTTCTACCATGAACAGGACTCATGGCACATATTTGAGAAGGTAAACTTCAGTGGGCTCAACACAGTGACTGTTTCCAACGTGCCCTCCATCATGGTCAGCCTGAAAGAGTGACTTTGTCCTGCTCCACTGTGACTCGATATCCCTAGTTGGTGTTTTGTGTTTTTGGCACTATTTTCACTGAACAGTTTAAAAATTGTATAACCCTGGTTCTACGGATTGGATTTTTGTCATTTTGGTCTTGATTTAGTTATAAAATGCTGCTCTAATTTTCCAACTTAGTGGGAACCTTTTTGTGTGGTGTTTTTCACTTTATTAGTGTTTGAGGTGTTGCTCAAATACTTTAAACATTGCCTCTAAGTTAAGCCTTACTTCTGTTTTCCAAGCTACCAGAGAGTTGAGCACAGGTTAAATTAGGGTTTGCTTTTGCCTCACCCTGACATGGATTGTGGTTGCCACTTGACCAGTGCTCACTCCCCAGTCAAGCAGTAACCCAATTTCTCACATTGATTATGAGCAGTGAAGAGAGGACGTGTTTGTGTAGTGCCATGCAGTGATTTAGTGTACACTACCATCCTGTATCTGAGACCAATTAGCCTACACCCACACCACCGGACTCCTCTGGACTGACCACTGCTGCGTCCACTTCTCCTTCACTAAACCCCCACACACTACCATCAACACACCATACCCTACCACATGTGGGACAAGATCCCCACAGAAAGACTAAACTCCCAACTGGCCCATAACCCCCCCCACACACCAATGACCCCAAAACAGGAGCTCACAACCTCTCCAAATGGATCACTACCTGCGCAGACAGACTAGCCCCCCTCAGAAAACACATCGCCACCCGCAACATCAAGAACGCCCCATGGTTCACCCCTGAACTCGAAGACTCCTAACACAATTGCCGCCAAGCTGAGAAAATATGGAGACTAGAACCTTCCACAACCAACTTCTCCACCCTCAAAACCACCATTCGCACCCATCACCAACTCATACGCACTGCCAAAAGAGATCACTACAAGACACGCCTTGACAGCAACTCTCAAAACAGCAAAGAACTCTTCACCATCATCAATGAACTTGCCAAACCCAAAGCCAGCAACATAGACCCCCCACACACACACAGCTCTATGTGACGCCCTTTCCAACCACTTCCTCCACAAAATCCTGGACATCCACAACAGCTTCATACCACACACACCCACCACACATACCCCTCACTCACCCAACCGTAACCCCACTCAAGACCCCCCACCACATTCTCCACATGGACCCCCACCACACACGAAGAAACCGAAAAAAACATGATCTCCATCCACTCCGGTTCCCCCTCCAACTCCTGCCCACACCGCATCTACAACAAAGCTAGCCGCCCCCATACTCTACAACATAATCAACTCCTCTTTCGACTCCGCCACATACCCAGACCCCTGTAAGCATGCGGAAATCACTGCCCTCCTAAAAAAAAAAAACAAGTCGACCCAGAGATCCTCTCCAACTACCGCCCCATCTCCCTCCTTCCTTTCCCTGCCAAGGTTGCAGAGAAATTAGTCAACACCCGCCTATCCCACGTCCTCGAAGCAAACAACACTCTTGACCCCTCACAATCTGGGTTCCGCAAGAACCACAGCACAGAAACCGCCCTCATCGCATGCACTGACGACATCAGGACCAAAGTCGTCAAAGGCGAGACCGTCGCACTCATCCTCCTAGACCTCTCCGCAGCCTTTTACACTGTCTGCCACCACACTCTCCGCACACGCCTCCACAACGTAGGAATTCGCCACAAAGCCTTAGACTGGCTCACCTCCTTCCTCACCGACCCGACACAGAGAGTCCGCCTTCCACCCTTCCACTCCAACACTACCAAGATCACCTGCGGAGTCCCCCAAGGATCCTCCGTCAGCCCCACACTCTTCAACATCTACATGATCCCCCTAGCTAACATCCTCCGAGCACACGGAATCACTATCCTCTCCTATGCAGATGACACCCAACTCATCCTCTCCCTCACCCGCAACCCCACCACCACCAAAACAAACCTACACGCCGCTCTCCTCGACACCGCCAACTGGATGACCACTAACCACCTCAAGCTCAACTCAAACAAAACCAAGATCATCATCTTCGGCCCCAACAAAACCACATGGTGGCCCACCGCCTTAGGCCCCGCACCCACCCCGCAAACCACGCACGCAACCTCGGCATCATCCTCTACCCCTCCCTTTCCATGACACAGCAAATCAATGCTCTAACCTCCTCCTGCTTCCACACACTCCGCACTATAAAAAAATCCTTCAAATGGATTCCCCCAGAAACCAGAAAGACAGTCACCCACGCACTCATCAGCAGCAGACTGGACTACGGTAACGCCCTCTACGCCGACACCACACTCAAACTCAAACGCAAACTCCAGAGAATCCAGAACACAGCCGCCCGTCTCATCCTTGGCCTCCCCCACCACGAACGAATCTCACCACACCTCTAATCCCTTCACTGGCTCCCCAGAGACAAGAGAATCACATTCAAGATCCTCATCCACGCACACAAATCCCTCCACAACACCGGCCCAGCCTACCTCAATGAAAGAGTTAACTTCCACACTCCCACACGCAACCTCCGATCAGCTGACTTCGCCCTAGCCACAGTCCCCCGCATCCAATGCACCACCACAGGAGGCAGGTCTTTCTCCTACCTCGCCCCCAAAACCTAGAACTCCCTCCCCACCGAACTCCGCAAAACCAAGGACCTACTGGTCTTCAGAAAGAAGCTCAAGACTTGGTTGTTCGATCAGTGACCCTCCCTCTCCCCCCCGTTTCCCCTCCCCCAGTGCCTTGAGACCCTCACGGGTGAGTAGCGAGCTCTACAAATATTTTTGATTGATTGAATTAGTTTAAAAAAAAATCTTGATTGCCCTTTTTGCCTTTTTACAGTTTATCCCTGACTGTTATGCTTGAGACCTTGTATGCAAAAATGGAGTTTGAGCTGGCCAACATGGTTATCCTCACTGTGGCCCAGCTCAAGGACTTCTGCAAGGGGAGGGTATTTCCAGCCAAGGAGAGGGGATTTCCAGCTAAGAGCACCATCACAACGGTTGAACTCTAAACGGCACTGAGGGCATGGGCAGAACCCCACATTCACTGGTTGAAGCCACAGGAGAAGATAATGAGATGGAAATGCCTGGAGAAGTCATTCCTGTGCTACCACTTGTAGTTGAGGGGAATGACTTGACCCCTGAAGTGGAGCTCTCTGCCAGTGCTGGCAGAAAGGAGCAAGTAGAGAGAATTCAAGCTGCAGATGTCCAGTTGAGAATAGAAGAGAAGAAACTGGCCAAGGAAGAGAAGGAAACAGGCCATAGAGTAGAGAATCACTTTGAGTGGTTGGCTCATGGGAGGCATCTTCAGGAGCAGGACATCAGGGCCAGACAAGCAGAGTCAAGCAGTGACGGTGGCTGCGTACCTACAGTGTCCTCTGGTGACAGTAGTTTCCACATCCCCAAGGGTCTAGTACGTGACTTTGTTGTGGCAAATGCAAAAGCAGCACAATGATCGATGAAATGCTTGAATTAATCTCAGCTACTGGCAATCAGTCTGGCTACATCCTAATCAATCATTTATTTGCCCACCAAGCCACCCCAGTTTGGATCCAGCGATATGCAAGTCAGTTTTGACCCTGCTCCCCATGGGAACAGTCCAGCCCCAAATGCCTGGTTAGATCATCTGTGTACTAGAAACAAGCATCTTGGGACAGGTTTCGGGGTATCACGTCTCATCAGCAAGGATAGCGTGAATCCAATGGCACAGTGAGCCCAGAACCTACAACTGTGTCTCATAGGACCTTGAAATGAAGCACATTTTATATATTTCTCTGGGAGTACTAAAACCATAAAGTATTCTTTTGCTGTAAAATATGCGAACAGTTGGCAAGGAGTCATAGAAACCATTTCCAGATAGGGAATGCAGGTGGGACTTGACCTGGTGTGTACACTATATGGTCCAGCGAGTACATGTCCGAATGTCTGGCCTGAGGGGCACGTGGTCACTGCATTTGCTGTGTGTGCTGTGTCTTGATTGGCTAACTGTACCTAACTACATGTGGCATCTAACTTTATAGTGTTTTGGAATGCAAGTGTCCCTCTGGCCATTTGTGCTTTATTGGGGCCAATATCCAGAGACCATTGTAGTGTTGCTGCCTATGCATAGGATCTGTCCTAAGCGTGTGTGTTTGGCTGTTGGCTAAGTGCTACCCCACCTGTGACCTGTCAGTCATTAACCTGCAGGCTTGGGTTGCAGAGCCTGCCTGACCACCTACCTATGTACTGCAGTTAACAGAGTTCATTGTGGAGGAATCAAATAGGGGTGATGCAATTTCATGTGTGTATGAAAATGTGTCATTTATGTATAAGGGTGTCTTATTGTCATGCACATTGATTAATCCAATATCAACATCCCCCACAGTCGAATTGTCAACTACATCATCAAACTCATAAGTCATGACAGTCACAGTGTTGGAAATTTGTTGTTCCACCTCCCTCGTTGCTTGTTCCCTACTCAATTTGGGGACTGCAATTTTACAGCAGGAAACCCCGATTGCTGGAATCCACACAAAAACAGTAACACAATGAAAATGGGCAACAATGATGTACACAAACCAGTCAGCCACCGTAGGAGCCAGGAAAACCAGTTTGTGTACCTCGCCTGCTCAGGGGACCCTCCCTCTTCATGCGTGCCCTTCTGTAGCTGATGCAACACTTGAATGGCTAGTGTCAAAGTTCCATTGTTCATGTATTTGGCAGGTATGCAAGTGCAGCAGGATGTACCAATCTTGGTACACACCCCACCCTCCATTGCAATCATAAAGTTCAAGACATACCGATGTTGCATCACCATGAGGCCGATGTCTCTCAGTTCTTCCCTGATTGCATTAAGGCGGAGCTTGGTTCTGTTCATCATTTTGAGCATTTTCCACCATGTTACTTGCAACCAGTGGGCATTTGTTTTTGTCTGCTGGGTAGAGAAGGGTATGGACCCTTCCACCGATAGTTGGGTATCAGTGAACATTCTATACTGCTTGGGAATGTCTTTGCATTGAGTGCAGCCAAAATAATCAGCAGTTCTATTCCTTTGAGCCTGATGCAACAGTGTTGTTTCATTCCTTAGTGGTTATAGGTACAGATCTTCTTCAGGTGTTACCTGTGTTGGGGTGTGGATGGTGAGAAGTGAGCAGAGGCCACGTCTTGATGTAAGCAACATCGCTGCACTGCTATTAGGTGTGGAGGTGCCCCATTGCGTGTCCTGAATGTGCTGTTGATGCTCAGTGGAATGGTTCCTTTACCTCTGAAACATAAGGAATACAATGTGAGTTTCCATACAAGTTGAGGTTGCCCCTTCTATTCTAGCCATGTGTACCTGTCTGTCTCAGTGTCCCAGACCTCCTGACATAGGGTATCTATGCTGTTGTTTAAACCCACCACTACACAACCCATTGTACTTCATTTCATCGAGGTGGATACAGCTGCACTGAAATTCTATGCCTGGGGTCCATTTGTTGTAAACAAGGACAGCCCCAGACACCCTAATGATCACCCTGAGACTGCAGATGTAAGCAGGAGTGGACGTGTTTGTGCACTGGTAAAGGCATTTTCCTTCTTCTAAGAATTTCTTTTCATGAAAATCTCAGGGCCAAACAATGTCTTTCCGTATAACTCTCTTCCTGTGTATCCTGTCTAGCTGTTTGGATGTCGCTAGGCTCAGTAAGAATGCACACTGCTGTACGATTGATCTCATAGTGTGTCAAATTTATTACTACCCTATGGGGTTCCCCTTTGATAGGTTGTAATTTGGCCCTAATTCTATGGTACAGATAGAGGAGGCATTTTGCTTTCTCAGGGGCTACCTCTTGCAATAAGTGCAATCTATTTGCACTGATTGTGTGTGGTATCAACGAAAAAACATACCATGACCAGCTGATGTCTTAGAGCCCACAGTGGTCATGTGCAATATAGTGCTTGTGGGATGCTGGTGTTGCATGCAATGTAATTAAAGGTGACGTGTGAGGTCCCTACACAATTGTGGTGACATTTTCCGAATAGACCCCAATAGATCAGACTGTTTTTTGGAAATACTTGGATGCTGTAGCATCCCAAGCAACCAGTGAATGTATGAATGCAATGATACATATTTTTTTAACATCTTGGGATGAGTCAAGGGGGATGTATATAGTCCTCTGGTGGCTTGAGTTTGATGGTTTCGACAGTTAAAAAAAGTTTGTGGTGCAGTTCATGGCAGGGGAGCTATGGAAGATTTCAGCCTCACGCCACAAGGGTGGACCCATGCATCTTTCTCTTCCACCTTGAGGGCAGTTGGTGAAGACTACTCAGTAGGGTCCTTCAAATTTGGCTTGCTTCCATGAACTTCTTGAAAAGGTTGAGGTAACTGAAATGGTAGCTTGGAGGTGATGTACTTGGAGCTCTAATGGGCAACCTGTTTGAATAAGAATTTGGGTGGTTTGGTTAGCTCTGAGAGACACACATGCAATTTGACCCCTAATGCTTAAGAGCTAGTCTCAGTACTCAATTTGGTCTGAGGTTTGGGGATGGATGTCCTCAGTCTACCTGTTACTATCTGTTGTGGTGTGAGGTAGTGATCACTGCTGGGTGTGTTCCTTAATGGGAACAAGGCTAGGGGCAGGCAATGGAGCCACTTCTTGTTGAAGCTGGTGCAAATTTTACTCATTTTGTTTTTAAGTAGGCCATTGAGCTTCTCAATGACATAGGTGCTTTGGGGGAGGTTAGTTTCCAATAGGGTAGAGATATCATCAAGCATAAAGTTAATAAAGTGCCTTCTGATGTTTGACCGGATGACGCTTGGCACCCCCCACCTGGGTATTACTTCTCTGACAAGAAATGTTGCTGCTTCTTTAGTGTTGCAGTGTACGCAAGAACCAACTTTGATCTACCTAGAGTATGGCCAGACCACTACAATCAGGCACTGGTAGTTAGCACACTGATCGATCATGTCAATGAAGTCGATATATAATGCCCTGAAAGGCCCCGTTGGTATGGGGATAGCTGACAACAGGGCCTTGAGAGTAGGTTTGGAGGAGTAAAGTTGACAGACAGATCTTTGTTCAATGCATTGTTACTATTTCAGAGAGGTTGGGAATAAACCAATTGCTTTGAAATTCTGCCATCATGTTGTCCTTGGCTGTGTGTGTTGGCAGATGCAGTTGGGGCAAAGCTATGTTGGCTAAGTTCTGCAGCATAATCGGCTTCAGTGTTGGTGTACGTATATCTGTATATGAGGTAGTGTGCTGATTGTGTTTAACTTCTGGCTATCCATCCCTCTTCTTCAGGCAATGCAGTTTCCTGTAATACACTCAAGTATAAACCGGCAAATTCTATATATGCCTTCTCCTGAGGGGGTTTTGATTCAGTAATCTGGTAGATGGGAAATACATGAGCCTCCTCAACCGTGCCATAGGCTGCCTTTTTGCAACCTGACTGGCTAGTGTATTTCCCCCAGATATGAAGTCCTTGCCTCCAGTATGGGCAGCGCATTTTATCATGGCTGTATGCTTAGGCAGGGTCAGCGGGTTGAGTAACTAGAAGGTCCTGGTGTACGAGCAACAGGTTTGCCATCTGATTTTTGAACTTCTCACCTTTTCCACCTTCCTATGCTGGAGTGCACTGTGGTGGTGACAAAGGCTGAGTCTGAATAAATTGTCACCATCTTCCCTTAACTTTGAGTGAGGACTTCAATTAGTGTGGTCAGTTCTGTCGCCTGTGCTGAGAGGTGGGGGAGGAGGGTTAACTGTGCAATGACCTGTACCCTCAGAGAGGCTACAGGTTGTTGTCCAGTTAACGTGTGGCTACAAGCCATGACAACCGCTGCCCCGTGTGTCTTACTCCTGTCTCTTGATCGGTCATAGAGGAACAGTTGATAAACAGTGCATCACTATCTAGGATGGGCTCCTCCCCTTCCTGAAACTCTTGGACTAGGAAGGTGGCTGGGTTCACTGTACTACCTTAAGCAATGGCCTGCAGAGAAACAGCTCATAACCCAAAACTCGTCTCATAGTCAGCGTGCTCTTTCTCTTATGTATTACCACAAACACTAAATATTCCGCTGAGAGGATGAGCTGTGCCCCCCTCATGATAGAGGTGCTTTTATTGACAGCAAAGGCTGCTGCTGCTAGCGTCTGCTCACATGGGAGATAACCCTGCATGGCAGAGTCTAAGAGTCTGCTGTAAAACTCAAGGGGCTTGTGACTCAGGGGATAAGTTTGTATCAGACCTGCTGATATGAATCACCAGTCACTGTGGCTGAATAAGAAAAACTACTTACTATAATCCGGTGTAATAAAAATGGGATTATGTCTGAGCTCTGTCTTGAGTTTGCAGAAGGCGTCATGCATCTCAGGCTTTGAGGCTAGTTCCTCATGGCCAGCTTTTGCCTTTTTCATGGCCTCAAACAAGGGGGCAATGAGTGTGCTGTACTCGAAGACCCACTCCCGAAAGTAGTTGGACTGGCCCAAAAACGTCTGTATGCCCCTCTTTGTTTTCTGTGGTGACACAGCCCTGATAGAGTCTGTGCACTCCGTGTGATCTGCCGACTGGCCACTGATATCAGTTGGGCCACATAACTACCCTCTTTTTGTCCATACCAAAGCTTCCACTTCTATACTTGTAGCCTCTCTTGGCAAGTGCAGTCAGGTGGGCTATCATGTCCTGAGGACAAAGTATCTTGGAGGGATTGCATAATAACATGTCATCAGCATATTGTATTAGGATGCCCTTTGATCAGAAGTTGGCAAGGTCATTCCTAAGGATCCGATTGAAGATACTGGGGGATTCACAGTACCCCGGTGGTAGTCTTTGGTATAACAACTAAAGCCCTCAGAGATTTAACTCAGTCAGGGACTGACTGTCGAGGTACAGCAGAATGCTAAAGAATGCATTCTTAATGTTGATCACAGAGAAACAGAGAGCTTCAGTAGGTATGTTGGTAAGCATGAAGAAGGGGTCTGGTACCATGGGAAATTCATGGACCATAATGTCACTGAGGGGGTTCAGTTCTTGCTCCAGGAGCCAGGCCCCTCCCTTACTCTTCTTGACAGGGGAGATCAGTGTATTTCAGGAAAAGTCCCCATGTATAGGACCCCCTGATCAATTAGTGCATGGTGGGTTCTTTAACAGACCACCCAGTTACTGACAGTACAGGGCACACAAGAACGGGTGAGTGAATTTCATCTGCTGGGAGTAGGGCTGGCCCATGTTGGTCCAACAATTTATCTGGCTCTGGAAATGGAAGGAGGATTGCAACCCGGTCCCAACCTTGGAATTTCCCTGTATGACCCCCTCAGAACCTGCTACTATGTGCTTTTACCACTCTGAACTTCTGCGGTGAAATCGCCATTGGTGCCACCTCCTTCTGCACCATTGCAGTCACAGCTGTTCTGACAAAGAACCAACTGCTTCCTGCTCAGGGATTTTGCAGTAACAACCTGGTTCCATCCTAACTACTTATTGCCCTTTTCCTCTTCCCTTCTTGCCTTAACTTCTCTTCTCTCCCAGTTTACAAGGCACTGCTGTATGCAGGGCAAATTCCAGTTGGGATTTCCCTTCCCGTACCTAATCCAGCGCCGTGTCATCTGGCTCAAAGGACCCTTCCCTGGGCCAGGACAAGTCAAACTTGTTCCTTTCCTCAGTCCAGTCTGCCACTAAGTCGCAGAAAAGATGTGCAAAGTACTCCCCATTGCTTCTTGACGCTACCTCCCGATGGGTCAGCCAGCGATTGCCGTGCACTCAGGCCTGACAGTACCTGTTCTCATCTTCAGCTCCAAGGAAACCAGGAACCCATTCCTCACCGTTGCTAGTCATGCTGTTAAGGATTTCCCTGTTACCCATGCATGTTTTGAGGAATCAGCAGGGGTACGTGCTCTCTGTGCCACTGAGGCGAGGTCTATTGACCACAGTGGACAAAGAGTAAAGGGGAGTTGAGCGTCAGGGTGCTCTAGTGCTGAACTGGAGTGGTGCAGGGGGTGTTGGGGCCTGTTGGCCTGTCGGTCCTCCATGCCAAGATCTAACGGTCTGCTATTCGGTAGGGGCTCTTTGAGCACCCTCGACTAGCGGGTTAGTGTATGCCAACGCGGGTATGCCAGGCATCAGGGAGAGCACCCCCATACCCACAGATGGTGTGGGAGGTGCGGCACCTTGCTTGCTAGTGATGGGTCAAGGTTATCGGCCTGGTCTTCCTCAAAAATAGCCCAGAACTATAGCAAGACTTCCTTTTTGACCTTCTTTTGCCCTGTATATTTTGTTTGTATGTATGTTCTTGTGTTTTGAATTATATTAGTTTGGCCAGGGGAATGTGGAAGCCTTGGTATGTGTGTAACTTGTGGCAGAGCTTGCTAAGCTTTTTAGCCTGAATGGGGAAATTACTCTGCATGTGCACTAAAGGTGATCCCATGGTGGTATTTGGGTAGTCTTTTCAGGGAATAGTTGCTAGGTTTATGTTTTTTTTTTTTTTTTACATTGCACACTGTTAGAAATGGCGTTTCTGGTTGGATAGGGTACGCACCTAAGCCAGGCAGAACCCACCCACTCTCGTCAGGGCAAGGCAGTTACACGTCCAAGATAACCCCTGCTCGACCCCTTGGTAGCTTGGCATGAGCAGTCAGGCCTATCCCAGAGGCAATGTGTAAGGCGTTTGCACAACACACACAACACATGTGAGGCACTATTCCCACCACAAAGGAAACACTACACCAAGTTATATGAAAATATAATGTATTGCACACAACACAATTATTAGACCAAACCTCACATATCAGTAGTATCATGCTACCTTAGCAGTTGTCAGAACGTTACACATTAGTTACTCTGCAAAACTAGCAGTAGTCACACATAACATACAGGTTACTTAGTATTCTGCAAAATAAGCAGTAGTCAGGAAAAACACATTATTACATCAAAGCACTTGTCATAAGAATATCATAAACACCCATATTAGGAACATTATAAAACAAATGGCAAGTCAGAAAAACATAGTTGCATGTTATGCCCATTAAAGGAACGTTTGCATACACATATCAAAACCTCATCAAACAGGTAGGCAACATATAAATCAAGAAAGTCTTTAAAAATAACTTATGTTGTATATATATATTGTCAGTGGGAAGTACCTGGTTAGATGTAGGCACATCTAGTGCCTGCAGAACGACAAATGGGGCACCCGACGCACCTCTGTGCAAAACGGGGGCCTTCTGTGAGCTCTGAGACAGAGAGGGGCCGCATGCACCCCCTCTGTACTACTGATGGGCCCCTATGGGTGCCTGCATTCGCTGGGGGCCCCCTGGGCCTCCACTGGCCCTCACAAGGGGAAGGCCAAGATCAGGCAGAAACCTAATGGGAGGAGGGGGGCGACATGCAGCCCCTTTGTTAACAAAAACAGGCCCCTCCTGGGGCCTGCGATTGCTGAGGGCCCCCCCCCGGGCCTTCACTGGTCCTCCAAAGATGGGGGGGGCAAGGTTCAGGTGCCTGCCCACAAGGGCCCAAACAAGGGACAGGCGGCGCCGGGGAGCCTCTGGTGAGGCTTCTGCCCTGCCCGCGGTCCAACAGAGACTTCTCCTGGGCTTGGTGTGGCAGGGAGAGGCTTCCCTCTCCCCTGCCCATCTTGTCTGGGCCCATTAAGGGCCTTCTGGTGCCCCTGGGGCGCTCCTTGGAGCGATCCCTGATCTGGGGGCACCGCTAGGAGCACGCTTGCTTCAAAACAAATTTCACAGTTTCCTTCGTGCCCCGGGGACACAGAAAACACCACGACTCTGGCGCTGCATTCGATACAACCTGGGTCGCAGCGGTGATGGTTTTCACAGCAAGATGAAGCGCTTTTCAAGTGCTGGATGAAAAGAAGAGGCAACGCTTTTCCATTTCACCGCTAAACCTCTCAAATATAAAGCACCTTCCAAAGCGATTGGTGTGGCCAAATATTGAAGCACTCCTCGTGCCTCACGATGTTGCATGGGTCAGGGACCACAGCACCCTGCTCCTGGGGACCAGAAATTAAGGAGCAGGCCCACAAGTGAGGGGGTCCAGCAACAGGCCAGCACAGAGGATGGAAGCAGGTGGCAAGTCCTTACAGTGACCAAGCAGGTCACAGGTCAGCACAGCAGCAGTCCATGGTGGTTCCTGTTGAGGTTCCAGCCTTTTGTGTCCAGTTCCAAAATGATTCCAAGAGTCTCCAAAGTGTGGGAAAAACTCCCCTGTACTCATACTCAGTCTTTACAGTGTTTTACAATGGTGGGGGAGAGGAGGTTCCAGCCACTTACAACTGGTTCTGGGTGTGTCCCCTCTCTCCTCCAGCATAGGCTCCAAACATCAGGGGGGGGTAAACAACCCTATTGTGTGAGGCCAGAGCACAGCCTTTACAAATGTAGGTGTGCTTCGCCTCTCCCTTCTCTCAGCCCAGGAAGGCTATTCAGTATGCAGATGCACCTCTGTGACACCTCCACCCTCCCTGTGTACAGGCTGTCTGAAAAGTATGCACAAAGCCCCAACTGTCTCTCTGCCTAGACGTGGATTGGAGTCAGGCTGAAAAACACCAGAGTCAAAAGCACAGAGAAGTGCTTTCTAGAAGTGGCATTTCTGTAATAGTAATAAAAAATACATCCACACAAGTAAGCAGCATTTATTATCACCATCACAACTATACCAAACAGGCCTACTCTACCCCTCATAAATCAGACAATACCCCTTACACGTAAGGCATGGCATTTCTAATGCAATCCTATGAGAAGGCAGCACTCACAGCAGTGAGACACCAAGTTAGGTTGTTTTTTTCACTACCAGTACAGGCCATGCAACCTGGTACATGTCCTGCCTTCTACATACATGGCACCCTGCCCATAGGGCTAGCTAGGGCGTACCTTGGGGGTGACTTACATGTAGTAAAAGAGGAGTTCTGGGCCTGACAAGTTAATTTAGATGCCAGGTCCCTGTGGCAAAAAACTGCGCACACAGACCCTGCGCTAGCAGGTCTGCGACAGGTTTGAAAGTTTACTTCAGTGGGTGACGCAAGCAGCGCTGCAGGCCCACTAGTAGCATTTAATTTACAGGCCCTGGGTATAGAGATACCACTGTACAAGGGACTTACAGGTAAATTAAATATGCCAATTAGGTATAAGCCAATCATACCAACTTTAGATGGAAGAGCGCCTGCACTTTAGCACTGGTCAGCAGTGATAAAGTGCTCAGAGTTCTAGAGCCAACAGCATCAGCTCAGAAAAAATAGGAGGCAGGAGGCAAAAAGACTGGGGATGACCCTGCATAAGGAAAAACGTCCAACACACACGTTTTAATTTTCCATATTTATAGGGTTTTCTTTTCTTTTCTGTTTTTACAGATATGCAAATTTGTATTCTGATGACAGGAAGTATGTAAAAGGAAACTACTGGATCACTCCGGTAGTGGGAAACATGTATACAAGGGGCTTACTGAATGTAATCTGGTGGGGAAGGATATAGACGGGGAAGTGAACTTAACAATATTCACAGATGCATGAAAACAGACAATCAAGAAACAAATGAATGACAATTCACTATCCTAGGAAAAGTGCAATTGTTAGTTCACAGCAACCTGCAATCTGGCAACAAAATAGTAAGCCTTACTTTGGCATCAAACAACAATTTGTGCTAATCAACAATATCTATATTTAGACATTAATCATTGACAAAGAACACAACATTTAAGACAAACACTGTCACGTTGGTCTACCCGCATCATAATATCAAAACCACACGATTTTAAATGGCGGGGAAGATGCTAACTAGGCCCCAAAAATCAGAGGAATGGCACATCCGCAATACCTTAGCCCTGCCTACTCCTAGGGCACGTTATCCTGTGACCAAGGGAAGCTCTGCACTGTGTGTAACTAGAGGAGCCTGATAATCCTTTCAATACCAGCTCAGTGGAAAAGATTGCAACAATTTATGTGGCGAAAAGAAGTGGTCCTACTTTAAAGACCATAGACCCTTCTTGGCAAAACACTAGCTATGGCTAATCTTCTGGATCCCAATTGTTCTAGTAGCCCTAACAGCTGGATTACCCCTATAGCACACCCAGGGGGTCCTGAATACCATCTGTGTCATGCCCAGCGGTCCAGGAGAAGAACATCTCTCACTTCTTTCAAGTACAAACAATGTTAAGAAACCAGTGGCACTGTGAAAACCAGGATAGCCTAATAAAATAGAGATGTGGGCCCTATATCACACACAGAGCCTATGCGTACTGACTGCATCACTCCCAGTGGTCCAAACGAAGGCACCTCTTAAAACAGAGAGCTGGCCCTATGTTGCACCCAGAGTATTCTGTGTACCATTTATGTCACACCCAGAGGTCTAAGTGGCCAGCAACCCAAAAAGCAGGTATTAGACCCTTGGATCAAGCATACCTGTACCTAGTGGTCCAAGCGATCACCCTTCCCGATGCTGACAATCAAGAAAGCGACTTCCATGGATTATGCTTTTTCCTAGTTTGCCACATGTCACATGCTAGGAGTAAGAATCTGATATAGGTGGTCATTCCAACCCTGGCGGTCGGTGTTAAAGCGGCGGCAAAACCGCTTACAGGCTGGCGGTAAAAAAAATGCAATTCCGACCCTGGCGGAAATCGCCAACAGAGACCGCCACTTCAACACACCGCCCGCCACGGCGGGACAAACAAACAGTGCGGCGGTCACCGCCAACAGACAGGCGGGAGACAATGTACCGCCCACCCTATCACAACCCACCAATCCGCCACCTTTTCCGGGGCGGTAGCCCTGCCGATAAAAACACGGCGGAAACAGCCATTTCAAACGGAAAACGCTCACCTCCATACACCCCACGAGGAATCTGGACAGCATGGAACCCGAACTCCACATCCTCCCAGCGATTGTCTTCCTGCTCCTCTACCAGGAGCACGAACGCCGGCGCAGAAGACAACGGTGAGTACTGCACCTACCACACAGGGGAGGGGGGAGGCAAAAAATTACGGGGAAACACATATGCGACACACCCACCCTCACCCTCACCCACTACAACACACACATCAATGCATAACAACACATCACAGTTACCCCCCCCAAACCCCCCGGAAGAATGCAAAGACAAAAGGAAATGATTATAAACTTTGGAATATATTGTATGACTGAGTATAAAATATACCACACATCTAAAACTTTATATACATAAATTGTCCAGTCCGATATGTGTATCAGGCATTGTTCGTGGGCCACTGGGCCCAAATCACATGGGCAAAGCCCACACAGGATACCTGACTCCAACGGAGAGAACACTGCAGGGGCACTAGATAGGAAAACTACTGGCACCTCAGGGGGAAGGGAAGGGGGGGCACCTCAGCCAGATGAGTCCACGAAGCCAGATCCACGAGGGGCCTCCATGGCCACTGTTCCATCCTGGGGAGTGCAAAGCCACAGTCTCTTAAGTCTCTACAGTGGGTGGCTTGCCCACTGTGCCATCCTGGGGAGTGCAAAGCCACAGTCTCTCAAGTCTCTACAGTGGGTGGGTTGCTCACTTTGCCATCCTGGGGAGTGCAAAGCTACAGTCTCTTAAGTCTCTACAGTGGGTGGCTTGCCCACTGTGCCATCCTGGGGAGTGCAATGCCACAGTCTCTCAAGTCTCTACAGTGGGTGGGTTGCCCACTGTGCCATTCTGGGAAGTGCAAAGCCACAGTCTCTCAAGTCTCTACAGTGGGTGGCTTGACCACTGTGCCATCCTGGGGAGTGCAAAGCCACAGTCTCTCAAGTCAATATCAGTCTCCACTGGTACTGGAGGGGGACTAGTGCCCAGAGTGCTTTGTGCAGCCCTGCCCGACACAGATGCGGGTCCTGCCCCTTCCGCCAATGGGCCAGCGGTGCTTGAGATGAAGGGCCCAGTTCAGCGGTGCTTGAGCCGGCGGTGCCCAGCGGAGTGGTGCTTGAGATGAAGGGCCCAGCGCAGCGGTGCTTGAGATGAAGGGCCCAGCGGAGCAGTGCTTGAGATGAAGGGCCCAGCGGAGCGGTGGTTGAGACGGCGGTGCCCAGCGGAGCGGTGCTTGAGATGAAGGGGCCAGCGCAGCGGTGCTTGAGATGAAGGGCCCAGCGGAGCGGTGCTTGAGATGAAGGGCCCAGCGCAGCGGTGCTTGAGATGAAGGACCCAGCGCAGCGGTGCTTGAGCCGGCGGTGCCCAGCGGAGCGGTGCTTGAGATGAAGGGCCCAGCGCAGCGGTGCTTGAGATGAAGGGCCCAGCGGAGCAGTGCTTGAGATGAAGGGCCCAGCGGAGCGGTGCTTGAGACGGCGGTGCCCAGCGGAGCGGTGCTTGAGATGAAGGGCCCAGCGGAGCAGTGCTTGAGATGAAGGGCCCAGTTCAGCGGTGCTTGAGACGGCGGTGCCCAGCAGAGCGGTGCTTGAGATGAAGGGCCCAGCGGAGCGGTGCTTGAGATGAAGGGCCCAGCGCAGCGGTGCTTGAGACGGCGGTGCCCAGCGGAGCGGTGCTTGAGATGAAGGGCCCAGCGGAGCAGTGCTTGAGATGAAGGGCCCAGTTCAGCGGTGCTTGAGACGGCGGTGCCCAGCGGAGCGGTGCTTGAGATGAAGGGCCCAGCGCAGCGGTGCTTGAGACGGCGGTGCCCAGCAGAGCACTGCTTGAGATGAAGGGCCCAGCAGAGCAGTGCTTGAGATGAAGGGCCCAGCGGAGCAGTGCTTGAGATGAAGGGCTCAGCGGAGCGGTGCTTGAGATGAAGGGCCTAGCGGAGCGGTGCTTGAGATGAAGGGCCCAGTTCAGCGGTGCTTGAGACGGCGGTGCCCAGCGGAGCGGTGCTTGAGATGAAGGGCCCAGCGCAGCGGTGCTTGAGACGGCGGTGCCCAGCGGAGCGGTGCTTGAGATGAAGGGCCCAGCAGAGCAGTGCTTGAGATGAAGGGCCCAGCGGAGCGGTGCTTGAGACGGCGGTGCCCAGCGGAGCGGTGCTTGAGATGAAGGGCCCAGCGCAGCGGTGCTTGAGACGGCGGTGCCCAGCGGAGCGGTGCTTGAGTTGAAGGGCCCAGCGCAGCGGAACTTGAGCCGGCGGTGCCCAGCGGAGCGGTGCTTGAGATGAAGGGCCCAGCGGAGCAGTGCTTGAGATGAATGGCCCAGTTCAGCGGTGCTTGAGACGGCGGTGCCCAGCGGAGCATTGCTTGAGATGAAGGGCCCAGCGCAGAGGTGCTTGAGACGGCGGTGCCCAGTGGAGCGGTGCTTGAGATGAAGGGCCCAGCAGAGCAGTGCTTGAGATTAAGGGCCCAGCGGAGCAGTGCTTGAGATGAAGGGTCCAGCGGAGCAGTGCTTGAGATGAAGGGCCCAGCGGAGCGGTGCTTGAGATGAAGGGCCCAGCGGAGCAGTGCTTGAGATGAATGGCCCAGCGGAGCAGTGCTTGAGATGAAGGGCCCAGCGGAGCGGTGCTTGAGATGAAGGGCCAAGCGGAGCGGTGCTTGAGATGAAGGGCCCAGTTCAGCGATGCTTGAGACGGCGGTGCCCAGCGGAGCGGTGCTTGAGATGAAGGGCCCAGCGCAGCGGTGCTTGAGACAGCAGTGCCCAACGGAGCGGTGCTTGAGATGAAGGGCCCAGCAGAGAAGTGCTTGAGATGAAGGGCCCAGCGGAGCGGTGCTTGAGACGGCGGTGCCCAGCGGAGCGGTGCTTGAGATGAAGGGCCCAGCGCAGCGGTGCTTGAGACGGCGGTGCCCAGCGGAGCGGTGCTTGAGATGAAGGGCCCAGCGCAGCGGTGCTTGAGATGAAGGGCTCAGCGCAGCGGTGCTTGAGCCGGCGGTGCCCAGCGGAGCGGTGCTTGAGATGAAGGGCCCAGCGGAGCAGTGCTTGAGATGAAGGGCCCAGCGGAGCGGTGCTTGAGACGGCGGTGCCCAGCGGAGCGGTGCTTGAGATGAAGGGCCCAGCGGTGCTTGAGATGAAGGGCCCAGCGGAGCGGTGCTTGAGATGAAGGGCCCAGCGCAGCGGTGCTTGAGACGGCGGTGCCCAGCGGTGCGGTGCTTGAGATAAAGGGCCCAGCGGAGTAGTGCTTGAGATGAAGGGCCCAGTTCAGCGGTGCTTGAGACGGCGGTGCCCAGCGGAGCGGTGCTTGAGATGAAGGGCCCAGCGCAGCGGTGCGTGAGACGGCGGTGCCCAGCAGAGCGGTGCTTGAGATAAAGGGCCCAGCGGAGCAGTGCTTGAGATAAAGGGCCCAGCAGAGCAGTGCTTGAGATGAAGGGCCCAGCGGAGCGGTGCTTGAGATGAAGGGCCCAGCGGAGCGGTGCTTGAGATGAAGGGCCAGTTCAGCGGTGCTTGAGACGGCGGTGCCCAGCGGAGCGGTGCTTGAGATGAAGGGCCCAGCGCAGCGGTGCTTGAGACGGCGGTGCCCAGCGGAGCGGTGCTTGAGATGAAGGGCCCAGCAGAGCAGTGCTTGAGATGAAGGGCCCAGCGGAGCGGTGCTTGAGACGGCGGTGCCCAGCGGAGCGGTGCTTGAGATGAAGGGCCCAGCGCAGCGGTGCTTGAGACGGCGGTGCCCAGCAGAGCGGTGCTTGAGATGAAGGGCGCAGCGGTGCTTGAGATGAAGGGCCCAGCGCAGCGGTGCTTGAGCCGGCGGTGCCCAGCAGAGCGGTGCTTGAGATGAAGGGCCCAGCGCAGCGCAGCGCTGCTTGAGATGAAGGGCCCAGCGGAGCAGTGCTTGAGATGAAGGGCCCAGCGGAGCGGTGCTTGAGATGGCGGTGCCCAGCGGAGCGGTGCTTGAGATGAAGGGCCCAGCACAGCGGTGCTTGAGATGAAGGGCCCAGCGGAGCGGTGCTTGAGATGAAGGGCCCAGCGCAGCGGTGCTTGAGACGGCGGTGCCCAGCGGAGTGGTGCTTGAGATGAAGGGGCCAGCGGAGCGGTGCTTGTGATGAAGGGCCCAGCGGAGCAGTGCTTGAGATGAAGGGCCCAGTTCAGCGGTGCTTGAGACGGTGGTGCTCAGCGGAGCGGTGCTTGAGATGAAGGGCCCAGCGCAGCGGTGCTTGAGACGGCGGTGCCCAGCGGAGCGGTGCTTGAGATGAAGGGCCCAGCGGAGCAGTGCTTGAGATGAAGGGCCCAGCGGAGCAGTGCTTGAGATGAAGGGCCCAGCGGAGCGGTGCTTGAGATGAAGGGCCCAGCGGAGCAGTGCTTGAGATGAAGGGCCCAGTTCAGCGGTGCTTGAGACGGCGGTGCCCAGCGGAGCGGTGCTTGAGATGAAGGGCCCAGCGCAGCGGTGCTTGAGACGGCGGTGCCCAGCGGAGCGGTGCTTGAGATGAAGGGCCCAGCGGAGCAGTGCTTGAGATGAAGGGCCCAGCGGAGCGATGCTTGAGACGGCGGTGCCCAGCGGAGCGGTGCTTGAGATGAAGTGCCCAGCGCAGCGGTGCTTGAGATGAAGGGCCCAGCGGAGCAGTGCTTGAGATGAAGGGCCCAGCGGAGCGGTGCTTGAGATGGCGGTGCCCAGCGGAGCGGTGCTTGAGATGAAGGGCCCAGCGCAGCGGTGCTTGAGATGAAGGGCCCAGCGGAGCGGTGCTTGAGATGAAGGGCTCAGCGCAGCGGTGCTGGAGACGGCGGTGCCCAGCGGAGCGGTGCTTGAGATGAAGGGCCCAGTTCAGCGGTGCTTGAGAAGAAGGGCCCAGCGGAGCAGTGCTTGAGATGAAGGGCCCAGTTCAGCGGTGCTTGAGACGGCGGTGCCCAGCGGAGCGGTGCTTGAGATGAAGGGCCCAGTTCAGCGGTGCTTGAGATGAAGGGCCCAGTTCAGCGGTGCTTGAGACGGCGGTGCCCAGCGGAGCGGTACTTGAGATGAAGGGCCCAGTTCAGCAGTGCTTGAGATGAAGGGCCCAGTTCAGCGGTGCTTGAGACGGCGGTGCCCAGCAGAGCGGTGCTTGAGATGAAGGGCCTAGCGCAGCGGTGCTTGAGACGGCGGTGCCCAACGGAGCGGTGCTTGAGATGAAGGGCCCAGCGGAGCACTGCTTGAGATGAAGGGCCCAGCGGAGCGGTGCTTGAGACGGCGGTGCCCAGCGGAGCGGTGCTTGAGATGAAGGGCACAGCGCAGCGGTGCTTGAGACGGCGGTGCCCAGCGGAGCGGTGCTTGAGACAGCGGTGCCCAGCGGAGCGGTGCTTTAGATAAAGGGCCCAGTTCAGCGGTGCTTGAGATGAAGGGCCCAGTTCAGCGGTGCTTCGGATGAGTGCCCAGTTCAGCGGATCAGCCCATGGCGTGGAGGTCATTCGCCACCTGACCTGTGGCTGGCTGCACCTTCCTGCCCACCTGGGATGGGCCTGGTGGGGCCCTCCTGGGCTGCAGTACCGGGCCTGTTGGTGTCCTCCTGCCCACCTGGGATGGGGCATGCGGGGCCCTCCTGCACAGCTGGGCTGCTGGCGGTCTTGTTGGGCGTGCTGCCCTTCCCAGCCTTCCCTGGTCGCCTGTGGCCCTTCCCCACCTTTGGCGGTGTGGCAGGTGGCACCACAGTCCCTGCCGGAGCCATGGTAGGGATTTTGGTCCCAGGTGTTTTAGGCCTCTCGCGCCGGGCACTGACAATCTTGGCATGTTTTTGCGGCGGTGGGCTGTCCGTGCCTTGGCTCCCTACTGAGCTGGCTGCCCTTGAGGGTGGGGGACTTCACAGTCCATGGCAGACTGTCTTCACAGGGCCCGCTGTTGTGGTGGCTGAGGTGCTGACTGGAGTCTATTTAGATGGACGGGGTGGGGGAGTTGTTGGGAAGAGGTCAAGTTTGGAAAGGAAAATAAGTTTAGGAAAAGAGGGACGGGTAGGTGTAATAGGTATGGGAGTGGAGGAAGAGGTTGTGGTTGTAGGAGTTTGAAGTCTGGTGTCTTTGGGTGCAGGTTCTTGGGCTGGAGGCTGTCGTGAGGTGGATGGCTGTTGGGTGGGTGGCTGCCTCCGTTTGTGTAGCTTGGAAGAGGGGGTGACAGACACACTGGGAGAGGACACAGGGGACGTGTGAATGGTAGTGGGGGTGGTGACTGAACGTGTGCGGGGGGTTCTGGTGGGTGTGCTTGTGATGGACGTAGTGGCTGAAGATGTTGTGCATGCAGGTGTGAGTGGAGACGTGATAGGGAGGGAGGAGGGAGACGAGGAGGAGGGGGACACAGTGGAGACAGTGGGTGTTGGTATGTCTGCATGTGGATGTTGCTTGTGTGAATGCCTGTGTGATGTGTGGTGCTTATGTCTGGATGAGCTTCCCTTGGGTGTTGAGGTGTGTGCAGGCTGGTCTGATGGTGTGTCTGGGATAGGCAGAGGTACAGGGGATTGGGTATGGGTGGAGGAAGTTGGAGGGGGGAGGCTAGAGACAGGGACAATTGCTGCCATCAGTGCTGAGGCCAGAGTGTTGAACGATCGCTGATGGGCAGCCTGACCCGAATGAATGCCCTCCAGGTATGCATTACTCTGGTGCACCTCCCTTTCTACACCCTGGATGGCATTCAAAAGAGTAGACTGCCCAACAATGAGCGTCCTCAGGAGGTCAATGACCTCCTCACTGAGGGCAGCAGGGGTGACAGGGGCAGGGCCTGAGGTGCCTGGGGCGAAGGAGATGCCCACCTTCCTGGGTGAGCAGGCACGGGGCAAACGCTGAGGGTCTGCTTGGAGGGCAGTGCTGGTGCGCTGGGTGGCGGCTGTACCTGTTGTAGCGGGGGGCACGGATATTGCCGCCACCACAAGGGAGCTCCCTTCAGAGGACGAGTCTCTGTCACTGACATCCGCACGAGTCCCCGCTGTGGAGCTCCCCTCGCCCTTCGTCTCACTGGTGAAATCCGAGTCAGTTGCATGGCCCACCATGGCCATGTGAGATGCAGCTCCCTCGTGCTCCGATGCCACTTCTCCTCCGCCTGATGATGCTAATGCACAAATGAACAGGAAGACAACAAAAAAGGGGGGTGGGGAAAAATAAAGAAATGTTGAGTGCATGCATTGGCGACACCGTTGGCGGACAGGACAGACACAGAAGCCCCCTGCACTACGCCGCGCACATGGGGTCGACTACGCAATCCGTGGGACATGGCCTACAAGCCTATGGGTGACCTCTGCTCACATACATGACACAGGGCAATGAATAGCTGTACTTGGCACCCTACAGAGGTGGGGGGCGGGGGCACAGGGCCATGCCTTATGGAAGGGCCTAGCCTATAGATATCGCCCTGGCCTAGGGATACCCACAGCCCTCCTCCCCCACCAAGACACCTCCATTGCGCGCAAAGTTACCAGGATTTGAGTGTACTCACCCCCTTGTGTCTGCTGTGATGTCCTCACGCGCCCATCCAAATCGGGGTAGGCCACCGCCAGGATCCGGGACATCAGGGGGGTCAAAGTACGACTGGCACCCCTCCCACGTTGGGAGGCCATCCCCAGCTGAGCCTCCGCCGTCTTCCTGCTCCAGCGTCGGATGTCCTCCTATCTCTTCCTGCAGTGGGTGCCCCGTCTCTGGTGGACCCCCAGGGTCCAGACGTCCTTGGCGATGGCACGCCAAATACCGATTTTCTGGTGGGCGCTGACCTATGTGACATGTACAGGGAGAGAAGAATAATCATCACCTTCTGCATGCTCAATGTGAGTGGCCCCCCATCCCCACCCTTGCCATGTGGCACATGCTCTCATCTGTCGTTTGATGCATGCCTCAATCGCTCCCCTCACCACCATCTTTCATCCACCCGACTCAACACAGGCATTGGCCACAAAGCATGGTCCCAGTGTACTTACCTGTTGGTCTGGAGGACCGTAGAGTAGCGCATACTGGGGGAGGACCCCATCCACGAGTTTCTCCAACTCCTGAGCAGTGAAGGCAGGGGCCCTTTCCCCAGTCACATAAGCCATTGTCTCTTCCAGACCGTGGTCACAGCAGCACTTACAGTGTAGGTCCTCTCCTGTGGAAGATCAGGTATTGAGTGATTAAGCAGATAGAAAATGGCGGTCATGCCCGCGGCGGTGCGTACGGCGGCGGTGCGTACCGCAACCGCCGGCGCACATCGTCATTGGCTCCTGAGACCCATAGGGTTCAATGTTAACCAATGCAGCTTTGCGCCGCGGTCTTCGACCGCCTACCGCCACGGTGTCCCACGCCAGCGCATTGACCTCACATCCCATTGTCGCACTTCACCGGTCAGGCAGCCGCCATTTCAAGGGCCCACATGCCTTATTTTCTACTGCGTCACACATACCTAGGCCTTGCATCAACACTCATACAAGCCATTCAATGCATTGGGAATCGTGTTATGTGCAAGCTGTGGTTACGTACCCGTGGGTTGATTGACTCTGTGCTCGCTGTTGTCCTTCATAGGCACCGTCCGCTGGGACATGCGAGGAGATGGAGAAATCTTCCCGTGTACAGACCGCTGGTGGACCTGTCGACAATGGAGGAAAGACATATCATACTGATATACAGGCTTGACCGAGCCACTATACAGGAACTATGTACCCAGTTGGAGCCAGACCTGATGTCACCAATCCGCCAACCCACAGGGATCCCCCCTCTAGTGCAGGTGCTGTCAGTACTCCATTTCCTAGCAAGTGGGTCATTTCAAACAACAGTGGCCATATCATCAGGGATGTCCCAGCCCATGTTTTCCAAGGTGTTGTCCAGAGTGTTGTCTGCCCTGCTCAAACACATGCGGAGCTACATCGTCTTCCCTGAGGTGGGGGATTTGGCCACAGTGAAGGCTGATTTCTATGCCCTTGGACATATACCCAACATCATTGGTGCCATTGATGGGACACATGTTGTTTTGGTCCCCCCCAACAGGAGTGAACAGGTGTACAGGAACAGGAAGAGTTATCATTCCATGAATGTCCAGATGGTCTGTTTGGCTGACCAGTACATCTCCCATGTTAATGCCAAGTTCCCTGGGTCAGTGCATGACGTGTACATCATGCGGAATAGCAGCATCCCTTACGTGATGGGTAAACTCCAGAGGCACCGTGTGTGGCTATTAGGAGACTCTGGTTACCCCAACCTGTCATGGCTACTGACCCCAGTGAGGAAACCCAGGACAAGGGCAGAGGAACGGTACAATGAGGCCCATGGGAGAACTAGGAGGGTGATCGAGCGGACCTTCGGCCTCCTGAAGGCCAGGTTTACGTGCCTCCATATGACTGGTGGATCCCTAATGTACTTACCAAAGAAGGTGTGCCAGAATATCGTGGCCTGCTGTATGCTTCACAACCTGGCTTTGCGACGCCAGGTGCCTTTTCTGCAGGAGGATGGTCCAGATGGTGGTGTTGTAGCAGCTGTGGAGCCTGTGGAGAGTGAAGAGAAGGAAGGCGAAGAGGACGACATAGAGAACAGGAACACTGTAATACAGCAGTATTTTCAATGACACACAGGTAAGAATACACACCGGCATATTACATATACTTAACCCCTACTACCTCTCTACTGTCTGTCCTTTTCCCCCAGTGTATGGTAACTGAGTTGTGACTTTCCCTTCCGATTTCAGAGATGTGGGCCCCACTGCATGAAATCTGCTTTATTTCCCCATGGACTACAGCTGTGTGGCATTGGTATGTTGGCATCACAATGTGAATATGCCATTTGGCATGGTAATGTCTAATACATTTGTACAAAATCACAGCCAGACTCCAGATTGTTTTATGCAATAAGTGTGTTTATTACAGTGCTCTAAATTGGTGGGTGGTTGCAAATCGTTGAGGTGTGATGGTGGAGGATTGTCCATGGCAGAGTCCAGACTATCAGTATCACAGGTGCATTGTCCAGATGCCTGTGGAAAGTGGAGCAGGGGCAGTGTAAGGTTGGAAAGGGTGTCAATGTGGGACAGTGGGATGACAATCAGGGAGGTATCCTTTGCTGGCGGGGGTCTTGGCATCTTACTCTGTCTTCTTCCTGGATCTCAGGGCCCGCTTGCGGGGTGGTTCTCCTTCTGCAGGGGGTGGGGTTCTGGTGGCCTGTTGGTCTTGAGTCGGGCCTCCTGTCCACTAGCGCCGGCGGAGGTGGTAGGCAGTTCTTGGTCCATGCTAGTGTCAGGGGCCCTTTGTGGTGCAACAGTGTCCCGCAATGTGGTGACTACCCGATTCAGAGCCACTACGATGGTGCCCATGGCGGTACTGATGTTTCTTAGTTCTTGCCTGAACCCCATATACTGTTGCTCCTGCAGAAGCTGGATCTCCTGAAACCTGGCCAGGACCGTCGCCATTGTCTCCTGGGAGTGGTGGTATGCTCCCATGATGGAGGAGAGGGCCTTGTGGAGAGTGGGTTTCCTGGGCCTGTCCCCCCACTGTCACACAGCAGCCCTCCCAGTTCCCCTGTTTCCCTGTGCCTCTGTCCCCTGGACCGTGTGCCCACTACCACTGCCCCCAGGTCCCTGTTGTTGTTGGGGTGGTGGGTTAACCTGGGTGCCCTGTAGTGGTGGACACACCGCTGATTGACGTGTCCTGGGGACAGAGATATGGGCCCGCTGGGTGGGTGCTGTGCTGGTGTTCCCAGAGGGGGGAAGGTCTGCTGTGGCCTGTGGCTGTCTGAGGGTAACCGACTGTCCAGAGGTCCCCGATGGGCCGGGCTGGTCATCTAGATCCAGGGAGACAGAGGTACTGTCATCACTGTGGGCCTCTTCTGGGGCTGGAGTGGACATTTGTGGACCCTCCTGCGCGGTGACGTGGCGTTCGGGTCCTGCAGGGGTATAAAAGTATGATTATTGCTTCAGTGTGTGCCATAGCGTGCAATGGGTGGGTGCCCGTGTACCCCTTTGCTTGCATTCCTGTGTGTGGGCTTTTGTGACGGTGGTTTGGGGGGGGATGGGTATGTGCAGTGGGCATGCTTAGGTGATGGGTGTCCATGCTTTGTGGTCGCATGCAGGGCTTGGTGTTGGGATGGGTGGGTTGTGAGGGTGAGACATTTGCAAGGAGTAGGTGTGATGGGGGTGGGGGTGAGGGTGGGGGTATGAGTTGGCATGCTGGTGGGGTTGGGGGGATGAAGTAGTTAAGATTTGACTTACCAGAGTCCATTCCTCCGCCTACTCCTGCGAGGCCCTCAGGATGCAGGATCGCCAAGACCTGCTCCTCCCATGTTGTAAATTCTGGGGGAGGAGGTGGGGGTCCGCCGCCAGTCCGCTGCACCGCGATGTTGTGCCTGGATACCATGGAACGCACCTTCCCCCGTAGGTCGTTCCACCGCTTCCTTATGTCGTCCTGATTTCTTGGATGCTGAAAGCTGTCCCACAGCGTTGACCCTGTCCACTATTCTGCTCCATAGCTCCATCTTCCTGGCAATGGTGGTGTGCTGCACCTGTGTCCCGAAGAGCTGTGGCTCTACCCGTACAATTTCCTCCACCATGACCCTGAGTTCAGCCTCAGAAAACCTGGGGTGTCTTTGGGGTGCCATGGGGTGGTTTGGGTGATGTGTGGGGTGGATTGTGTGGTGCTAAGTGTGGTGATGTGTATTGGTGTGTAGTTTGAAGTGCGTGGTAATATTGCTGGGTGACAGTGAATTGCGCGTCTGGGTGCTCGGGTCTCTTATCTCTGTGCGTGTTCACGAATCTCTAGGAGTAGGGGTTTGTGGGTGATGTGGGTGTGTGTTTTATATTGTGTTGGGTGTGTGGGAGTATTGTTTGTATGTGTATCAGGTGTGTGTATTTCGAATTATCCAATGTGGCTGTGTTTTGTAACAGTGTGTGTATTTTGAGCGCGGCGGTGTGTACCGCCAATGGAATACCGCGGTTGAAAGACCGCCGCGTGGATTCGTGTGTCGTGATAGTGTGGGCGTACTTCTGTTGGCGTGACGGTGGAGGTTTGGTCATCGCCAGTTTCTCGCTGCCCTTTGGTGTGGCGGACTTTTGTGGATGTCTGTATTTTGGCGGTTTGCCTGTTGTGGGTCAGAATGACCGTGGTGGTTTACCGCGGCGGTGTTATGGCGGTCTTCTGCACGGCGGTAAGCGCCTTTTACCGCCGAGGTTGGAATGACCCCCATAGTCTCTTACCCTTGTGACCGCAGTTTCAGAACGGACCTCCGCCCCGTGGATTCAGCAGAGCTTTCAACCAATTGTGGCGTCTTCTCACCTTTCTTGTTTATTCAGATGTGAATCCATCCAAGCAGGGTCCCTTTCCTTTGATTGCAGTCGAGTTCAAAGAACCAATCTGTTACTGGCAGGCTTGCCAAAATGTTGCTTGAATGAAGACTTACCTTAAAAAGCAAAAGACAAGAGACATCTGGCAAAACTGGAAACCTTTCATGTACTTAAACATTACATCCAGGAGAGCATTTACAGCACCATGGTCGCTCATAGTACATTGAAATGAAGCATGTTAAATACATTTCCCTGGGAGCGATAAAACCATAAAACATTCTTTCTCTGGTGAAATATGCAATCATTTGACAAGGAGTCATATATACAATTTCCAGATGGGGAATGCAGGTGGACCTAGACCTGGTGTCGACACTAGATGGGCCAGCGAGTACGTATCCAGATGTCTGGCCTGAGGGGCATGTGGTCACTATGTGTGGTGTGCGTGCTGTGTCCTGATTCGCTAAGTGTACCTAACTACATGTGACATCTAACTTTATGGTGTTCGGGGAATGCATGTGTCCCTCTGGACATTCATGCTTTATTGGGGCCAATCTCAATGTTGTAGTGTTGCTGCCTATGTGTGGGATCTGATCTAACTAAGCTTGTGTGTTTGGCTGTTGGCTGAGTGTTACCCCACCTGTGACCAGTCAGTCATTAACCTTCAAGCCTGGGTCTCAGAGCCTGTCTGACCACATACCTACGTGCTGGGGTTGACGGAGAGTTCATGACAGGGATCTAACATGGGTGATGCCACTTTGTGTATGAAAATCTATTGTTCGTGCATAAAGGTGTTTCTTCTTGTGTGCACTGATTAATCTGATATCAACAATGTCTTGCCATTCAATCCTTTTAAATGCTTTTTCGCCATCTAGGGATGAGGCTACTGTATCCTGGATATCCTTAGAGAGCCAGTGTAGGTGGGTTAGAGTTTTCATGTGTTTGTGGAAGGTTTTCTCTGGTACAAAGCCCATGTGTGTGGTGGATTAGTGTTGGGATGACTTTCTTAAGCTGAGAGACCAGTATTCCTGCCAAAGCTTTAATATCCACATTGATGGAAGGATAGCAGGCAATTACTACAGCACAGCAGTAAGTCCTTCCTGGGTTTTGGAAGGACAACAATCAGTTCTTTGTTGGAGATGGAAGATAGGCTGCCAGACTGCTCTGCCCCTCGTAGAGCAGGCCTATCACCTCTGTTTTAGTCCACTTACAGAATTCCTCAGGGAAGTCGTCTTTCTCTTTAGAATTATTATGTGGTAAGTTTGAGATGGCCTGTGCAATGTCATCTTCAGTGGAATCTTTTTCCAGGGGCACTTTGCCTTCTGCTTGAGACATGAGAGTGAGAGGTTTGTGAAAAATCTTCCTTCTCAGCCCTTATCTATTCCTAGCTCAGAGCTATAAAGTTTCTGGTAATAGTTTGCAAATGTTACTGGTATTCCCTGAAAGTTCTCAAATCAATTGGCCCTTCTTAACTCATATCACAGGGAAGCCCAGCATTCCTTTCCTCCTGTCTTGGTTGTGCTGCCAGGGGGCAGCAAGCTTTTTTCAGGTATTCATAGTGGTGTGCTTGTAATCTGTAGATCACATACTCCACTTTGGTAGCATACAGGGAGTTCAGCTCTGTTTTACCTTTTCCAGTGAGTATCTAGTCGCCACCATCGGGTTCCTACTGTATTCCCAAATTATGGATTTGATATCACATTCTAGGGCAGTTTGTTGTCCCATTCTTAATATGTTGGCTATGGCAGAATCTCACATAACTTGTCCTTTGATGCTGCTTTAGCACCTGCCCATAGAAGATGACTTGAGGTCACTGATCCTTTATTGTCTTTTAAGTATTCTGCCATGAGTTTTCAGTTGCTTTTTTTGAGGGGCATCTGGAGGTGTGTGATATTAAAACTCCATGTTTTTTTTATCGGTTTACTAATCTTCCTGTCTGTGATAAAACAGACGGTCACATGATCTGTAAGGGAACCTTCCAGAATGCACAATCAAGGAAGAGGAGATTGTCCAGTGGGAGAGCAAAAACAAATCCATTCTGGATTGGGAGTTGTGTACTGCTGAGAAGGAGTATTCTTTTTCTACCGGATGGAATGGGCTTGCTATCATGACAAGACCCCGAGCCTCCATTAAATCTCCTAGCAGTGCCCTTTCTTTGTGTTGACCATATCAATTAGACCTGTGTAGTCCTGGACCACATCCAGTGCCAAGTTCCATTCTTTTTTTTTTAACCTGTTTATTAGGTTTTCAAACTTCAATCCGGATTTGTGGCCGGGTACAATATCAGCACTCATTATAGTACATCAGCATGACTTAAACCAATGAGTATGAACTGAATAACTGTTATCAGAGATTTGCGAATAAAAGAAAATGAAAAGATGTAGGAACTAACAAGGAGAAACAGTACTGCTCGCGAAAGACCCAGAAAGAGGGACAGGGGAGGAAGGGAGGAGAGGAAAGAGGGGGGAGGGGGGTGGCCACACAAAGGGGGGGACACCAGAGGAGCAACCCAGAAAAAGTTTGGCCAGATGGAGCAGCAAGGTGGGTGTGACCTTATGCTTGTTCTAGATAAAACTCCGAGAGCGGGTCTCGTTCTAGATAAAACTCCGAGAGCGGGGCCGACGCGGGCACATGTTTGCATCAGTTGCACTGGGTTCCATCGTGCAGAGTGTAGGGGCAATTCTGTGCGGCACTAAAGCAGCAGTCTAATCATTCCCAGCTCGTGCCTCGTGACCACATGTCTACCGCTACATGTAAATTTGTGTTATGTATGGACATAGAGGCTACAATTTCAAGGTGGGCGGGTATCGTCCTTGTTCTCCAGTTGAATAATAAAAGAATCTCATGTGTCTGCCCCCTTGACTCCCCCCCCCATCACAGAGGGAATGCAGTACCTGCGCCTCTGCTCTAGCCCAATGCAACAATTAATTTGACCAGCGGTGTGTGTCTGGCACGCTTGGTGACTTTCACTGCATCGCCAGAAGGCGTTTAAATAAAACAAACGCCACGTCTACGCACCGGTGCACTTGCTTCTTCCCTCTGCATCTCAGTCAGATCCCCAATAAACAAGATTCAGGTGTAGGGGATAGAGAGAGTCCCGACCATTCAGACGTCATTGAGGTAACATCATGCTATGTGTGCAGCACTGGGGGACAATCCCACGTCATATGGAAGAAATTAGCTTCAGGATCCCCACATCTCGGGCATTCGGGGGTCGCTTGTGGGAACATATGTTTGAGCCTGTTTGGGGATAAATAAGTTTGTTGGAGGTAATTAAATTGCGTGTACCGGAATCGAGAGTTACGTAATACTTCTTGTGTCGAAGTGAGTGCTGTAATCCATTAGCGCTTTGTCAGTGGCGCGGGCGGAGCCACATCCCATCTAGCTTTTGCTTGCGATTATGCTTCCTCAGGATAAGCAATTAGTGTTTTATATATCAAGGATATGTTAGACTGTGTGCCCGCTCCAGCTAGCAATTTGTGTAAGACAGGGGCCATCGGTGGTTCTCTGTCCCTCATTCCCCATCCGCCACATACCAGCTGATGTAACGCGCCGTATGCAATGAACCAGCCCTGTCCCAGGTCGTGAGCATGCACCAGCACTTCGTATGTCAGGAAGTGTCCCTCCTGAAAAATTTCTCCTATTGTCTGTATGCCTTCGTGGGCCATACAGCCAATCTGTGTTGTCCAGCCACCCTCCCTATGTCTGGGATGGCAAGCAGGGGGATCTTGGGTGAATAGGGCGGGGACCGATTCCCTCCCAATACATACTGGCGCCAGACCCATCTAGCCGCATTCATCAAGGTATTGCGCAGGCGCAGTGGCCCGTTCTGATCAAAAAGCCATCTCAGCACATTGTGTGGCCCAGGGATGCATTCACCATCCAGCCCTCCAAGCTAAGGGGGTCCTGCAGCCAGTGCAAGATCCAATGTATCTGCGCCGCTGCATAATATAGTTCATACTGCGGGGCACCTAGTCCCCCCTGCACCAGTGGTAAATAAATCTTGGTCAGTGCTACCCGTCAGCACCCACTGCCCCACACCAGGTCGGTCAGCAGGCTGGACAGAGTCCCAAAGGAAGCCCGAGTGAGTGTCAGTGGCAGGGCGGAGAAATAATATAATAACCGTGGGAGAATAATCATCTATTCAATCGCCACTCTCCCCAACGGAGACAGTGGGAGTGAGCACCAGAAGGGTAACAAGCCTCTAATAGACCTGATCACTCAACCCAGATTCCCCGTCCTGAGATCTGTGGTGTCATGATATATATGTATCCCTACGTATTTGAAAGTGGTATAGCACCAAGGCAAGGCGTAAGATGAGGCCGTGCCTCGCTGAGGCTCCGGTACCAATCGCATCGGGAACAGACAGGATTTCGACCACTTAACTCGCAGACCAGATAAATCTCCAAATGAGTCCAGCAGATTCAGTAAATCTGGGATGGATTCAGAGTAATTGCGCAAGTGTATCAATGCGTCATCTGCATATAAGGAGACGATCGGATACTCGTCCCCATCCAGAATGTCCCAATGAGGAGCCATACTCCGTAGCGGCGCAGCCAATGGCTCAATTGCCAATGCAAACAAGATTGGCGATGAAGGGCAACCTTGTCTCGTGCCCCTGCCAATGGCAAACCCATCTGAGATGACTCCACCTGTCTTGACTCTCACTTTCGGGTCAGAATATAATGCATTTATCCATCACATAAATGTATGGCCGAAACCCATGTGCCTCAGTGCTTCCATTAAGAATGGGCAGCCTAGTGTATCGAATGCCTTTTCTATGTCCAGGGAGGCCGCTATTCGTCCGTAGTCTGGCTCCGGAGTCTCCGCCATGAGCCTCAGCAGGCATTGAATATTAATGAAGGTGTTGTGGCCAGGTATAAAGCCAGATTGATCCGAGTGGACCAGAGATGGCATTAGCGGAAGAAGGCGATTTACCAGCATCTTCACCAGTAATTTACAATCTGAATTCAGGAGCGATAAGAGGAGATATGACCGACGTCCAGGGGATCGCGGCCCATCTTATGGAGGACCACTATCACCGCCTCGCGCTGTGACTCTGGGAGCCGCACCACACTAAACGCCTCTGTTAACATTTCCAAATATGGTTTAAACGTCTGTACGGATAAAGTCTGATAGTACTCAGCCGGCAACCCATCATCTCCGGGAGCTTTATTGTGAGCTAATTGACACAGAGCCTGCTGAATCTCTTCCATTTCTATAGGTTTCTCCAGTTCCAGCAACTGTGGAGCAGTTAGGCGGGTTAAGTGAAGCGCCTTAAAAAAGTTCTCCAACCGCCCTGGTGGTGGAGGGGGACGTGCCATGTACAGAGCGCTATACCATTATCTGATGGTCTCGTTAATTTCTAATTGTGTGTTATCTATGTCCCCGGAGTCTAGTCAGATGGCGCCTATGGGGATATGCTGTTGTTTGCCTCTTATTAGCCAGGTCAATAACCTGCTTGAGCGGTCCCTCTCTGAGTGCAACCAAGCTATATGATGGCGGTGAACAAGCTGCCTCAGTCGCAAGTCAACCTCTGCTCGGTTTCCTCTTAACCCAACCAATTTTCCCCGGGCCACCCTGCCCGACGCCACCCTGCATTCCGCCTCACGCAACTCCGCCTCGATTTTTTGTAAGTCGCATGTTAACGTGCGGCGCACTCCCCCTGCCATTGACACACATAAGCCCCTGACCACCACCTTGTGACCATCCCACTCAATTGCCCGTGAGTGCCATATTCACATTTAGAGCAAAGTAAGTGTCAAAATGCTCAGCTAGTTCTGTGCGAAACGGAGGCTCAAGAAATTGATTCAGCTGTAGGCACCAGGTGGGGACGCATGTGAGCACCTTGCCCCACTGAACAGAGGCACTCAGAGGTCAATGGTCGGATATAGTTTTTGCTAGATATGAAGCCCCAGTAAAGTTATCAGTCAGCCCGTGAGAGGTGAGCAGTAAGTCTATTCGGGTGTGAAGGCAATGGACCGGGGAGAAGGAGTGCTCCCAATCTAGGGGGTATAACAACCTTTATACATCATTGAGTCTCCTCTCCATCATCCAAGACTGCAACGCTTGAGAAATTCTCCTATTGGGGGCACCCATGAGTGGCGCGTGGGATCTGTCCATATCCACATTTGGGACACAGTTAAAGTCCCCGCCCCAGATGCTCGGTAGCGAGGGGTCTCGTATTAGTTGTGAGGAGGTAGATAATAGAAAGTTCCCCTGTTTGGAATTAGGTGCGTAAAGTCCCATTATAACTAGTTGTCTCCCGTCCAGCACTCCCTCGGGTTGAACATATCTGCCCTCGTCATCTATTTTATTGTGCGTTACAGTATAAGGGACCCCGAGAGCAATCCATATCAGCACCCCCCTTGCGAATGCAGATGTCTTAGTGCCATGTACCGATCCAGACCACTTCTTGCTGAGATTGCTCAGATCTCCTGCTGTTAAGTGGGTCTCCGGTAATATAGCTATATGTATCTTATGGCATTTGAGGTATGCATATATTCTGCAGCTTTTAGAGGCTCTAGCCATGCCCTGCACATTCCATGTTAAAATATCATTTGTAGTCATAGCGATTTGAGTGTAAGATACTGCATTGTCCACTTCATCGCTGTAATTCAGCTCCAGTGAGGAAATCGATAGATTGTCTTCCCCCCGCCTCCCACCCACTCCCCAGACCCCCCCCACCCGTGAGCATGAAAGAATCTGAGATTAGAAAAGGAATATGGAAAAGGGAAAAACTTACAAAACCCAAAGCAATCAATAACATCTTGGCACAACCGGTGCAGTCAAGGACACTTGTCCAAACTAGTTCCTTATGCATACCCGTATGGGTGTGGTGGGGCGCAGCTGAAGAAGAGGCGCGGATTGCTGCTCGCAGCCATGTCTGGATAATCTGTCTTCTTGCGCTGTCCTGGGTTCTCTGGCATCCACATTTAGCCTCTCTGCCAGGTCGAGGTCAAGCTCAGCACCTACTCCAGCTCACAGTAATGTTCCAAAAAAACAAATGCCCCCAGGGCCGGGATCTCCGGTCAGCAAATTCGAAGGCAGGTCCTCATCAGTCCCTATGCATACCAAGACACTTCACACGCATTGCAGTTCTCAGCTGAGTCAACCCATGATCACTGTGTTATGTAGTCTTAAATGTCGTCAGCTGTGCGTGGGGTGAGGTCGGGGCTGAATATTAACGGGGATGAGGGGGGGCTGGAACAACTCTGTGGCGAGCTTGAGTCAGTATTTCTATCATCACTCTGGGCTGGGGTCTTCGCTACCACAAACATATTGGCCTCTTTTAGGGCCTGTGCTTGGCCCGCTGCCACCTGCGACCTGGACAGGCTTTTTTCGACTCCAGCTCCAGTCCTCTTCTTCCTTCGGGGACGGGGGGGGGGGTGAGCCAACGCTCCCGCCCGATGTCTTCCTTGATTGTGTCCGCCAGACCCTTGGCATGCAGCCACGTCCAAGCATCCTCTGGGGTTGGTAAGATGAGGGTCCTCTCCCCGTCCGCCACTCTGAGTCAGACCGGGAACACAAGTGAGTATGTGATGTATTTGTCATGCAGCAGTTGCTTCACCTTCGTGAACGAGGCTTGTTTACGCTGTACCTCCCCAGTGTAGTCTGGATAGGCCATGATAACAGTGTTTTCCATTCAGATAGGGCTTAAAGTTCTGAAGCACTGGAGGACCTGATCGATATTGTGATAATTGAGAAAATGTGCAATTAGCAGTCGTGGGGGAGCCCCCGGACGGGGCGGCCCACCCAGGATACGGTGTGCTCGCTCTACCACCAACATAGGAGGTGCATTATGCATAAGCACTGTGTCTTTCAGCCATCGTTCCAGAAACACTTCAGCATTGGGTGACTCTACTTTTTCAGGGAAGCACAGAATCCTGACGTTATTCTGATGCAAATGGCCTTCTGCATCTTCTGCCCGCGCTGCAGTTGGGAGATCTCAGCCTCCATGCGTTGAAGTTCACCAGTTGGGCTTTCATTTCGAAAATATCAGGTGGGGCTATACTAAGCGCTGATTTAGTAAGGGTGACTCTGTCCACCAACTTGCGATGGTCTGTTCTGAGGAGGTTGACCTCCAACACCACTGAGTCAATTTTCTCTTCGGACAAGGTTTTAGTGTCCAACACCGCCTGCAATAATTTGTCCAACTGTGCTGAGTGTGTGTGCAACATTTCAGACATCCGGTGCGGAGCTCTGGTTTGGTCACCTGTGGCCCCTGCGATGGAGGGGCATCTCCCTCGGCACTGAGCTGAGTTTGAGATGTTTTTGGCTTGACCATGATGACATGCAGTGAGTCCACACGCTTCCCCCGATGTCACACTGGATAGCAGCCCCGGTGTTAGGCGCTGCGGTCGATAGCGCGCAGGCATGTAATCTTAAAGCAGGCCAGGCCTTTCCCCAACAGGCCGGACTGTGGTGGTAACAGAGACCCTTCACTTCTGTGCCCTGCTCAGACTTCCCCAGTGAACGGCCCTCTGTGTTGAATGATGCCAGGAAGGGCTATAACGGTAGTACTATACAATTGATAAGTACCTGGACGTGGAGAAGTGGTGATTATACACACAGCCAGCCACTGCACCACATATGCGGAGTCTCAATGTCTGCGTTTACGCTGCTCCTGCATTGTATTCATATAGGTGGTCATGGGCCATCCATCCAGCGCTGCGGGCCCAGAGTCAAATCAGAAGAAGAAAGAAAAAGGCGGGGGGAGGTGAGATCCATTCACCCAATGTCAGAGTTGCTCATGTATATTTGGTTGGGGGCAGTACAGCCAGGAGTGTCGAAGGAGAGCTTCCCAATTGCCGGTCTTGTGGGAGCTCTGACTGAGCACTTGGAGATCCGACCTGCACTCCCAGGGGCCAGCTGGCCATATCTCAAGGTAGCAGCTTCAAACCCACCACGCTCGCGTGTGGGGCAGCCTTTTACTGCCAACGGGTCCCTCCAGTTCCAGACGGGGCTCTGCCAGCCTTATTGTCCTCACCAGTTCATGTGGCAGCCTCCCTCACTCTACCGAATCCTGCAGCCGCGCTGGAACCTGCGCGGTGTGCCTGTCGTCGCGGAGCTCTGGACGGTGAAGTCGTCCCCTCATGAGGGTGGACCACACAATTCCAGTCGTCCTTGGGTCCCCCTCCGATGCGGGGGGGGACACCGTACGGTTGTAGCGGGCGCCGGGACCTACAGGGCCGGATGAATTCCAAATATGTGGTGGGCTGCGAGCAGAGCTACTTACGAAGCGTCCGCTCTGGCTGCCATCTTGGCCACACCCCATGCCAAGTTCCATTCTGACCTTAAAATAGTGTGTGTGGCAGTTAGTTTGGCTGCAGTTCTATTCAATCTGAGGAAGAAGGGCAATTTGGCTTGTGGCAGAGCATATCCCAAACTAATCACACTGATGTTAATATTTATTTTGCAAAAATAAACTTGCGGTCATCATACACCGGGAAGTATGCCTCAGTGCAATGAAGGGATTTTTTAATTAAGATGGTCACCCTATATTTTTAGAACTAATTGGAGGTGGGTGGGTTTGGGAATCTGATTGCAGGTTTCTTCAACGATAGAGGAACTTTCCCACTCTGTCCCTCTTGACTTCCTCTGCCTCTGTGCTTGTGAGGTGAGTTTCTTCTAGAGGGGGGATGTTGACCGGCTTAGAGTCCAGATAGGTTGGCATATTTTTCCTTTAAATATAGTTGGTTAGGCTATTCATGTTTTTAGGAAATGACATTCAATGGCCTAGTTGCCATGTCCCTACCATTAGGGAAGAGGATGTTGGGGGAGTGGGGAGAAGTGAAACTGCGTGAGACATATATATATTTCAGCAGTATCTGGTTTGTCCCACTCTGAAAAGAGGACAGTAGTATGTGGAACCAGTAGTATGTGCAACCATGGACAAAGAGAATTATGTAGATAAGTGGGAATCATACTTTCCCCTGTCGAGTTGTAGAGAGGTATGTAGATAGGAGCAATAGGATGGGTGCAGTCAGGATAGATCCAAGTCATCATCCAGGTGCTGGAAGTTGCCTATGTGTTCTATCCTGCAACGTTTGACTGACAGGCTTTTTTTCTCAGGTTTGCCCTTGTCCCACCAGTGAACATCTACCTCCAGAAGGTCTGATACATGGTGCGGGATGGAATGCAGAGCATCTGATGATGATATTGGGTATGGCGGGGTAATGTAATAGGGAGAAGGGAGAAAGTGGGTTGAGGAATTAGGGCAATAGGGGGTGTACAGGCATAGAGAGCAAGGGAAGGAGGGTGAAATTGACACTCTTGAACATCAGATGGGGGAAATAAGTGGGTAGGCACTGTTCAAGGGCTAAATATTTACCCTAAAGTGTTCCGTTCTTCAACTTCTCAGATTGCAAATAATATTTCTGTAGACAACCTTCAGTTTTCAGAGTTAGAGTTTTTCTGCCACTTTATGTCACCATCACGTTAAGCTTGATCCGAATACTCTTGATTATGACTTTTATTGTGAAGGATTGAGCTTGAGTTTCAACCGACAGCGAGTGTGGCACCTTTTATTACAGAAGTTGAGGGTATATAATTTTATTTAATATACATTAGCAGTTGTTACAGATATTTAAGAATTGTTAGAAATGGGGTCTTTGGTTGACAGTCAGGTTACCCCCTGTTCAAGCAAGGACCCTCACTCTAGTCAGGGTAAAAGAGAATCACCTTCAGCTAACCCCTGTTTACCCCCTTGGTAGCTTGGCAGAGCAGTAGGCTTAGCTTCAGAGTGCTAGGTGTAAAGTATTTGTACCAACACACACAGTAACTTAATGAAAACACCACAAAATGACACAACACCAGTTTAGAAAATTAGGAAATATTTATCTAAACAAAACAAGACCAAAACGACAAAAATCCGACATACACAAGTCAAGTTATGAATTTTTAGAGATTAAACTCAAAAATAGCACTTAGAAACAAAAATGCTTCGATGAGATGTTAACACGGCGTTGTGACGGAGTCGTTCCCAACAAGCCGAAACCAGCGGTGCCGGACACGGAGCCGTGTAGACCCCCAAGTACAGTACCTTTGGTGAAGAGTGAAGTCGGGGATCGCGGCGTCTGTGTGAAACGTTGAATCCGTGCACTTCGAGCGGCGTCGGTCACGACGTGGTGCGGCGACTTCCACAGAGTCGCGGACTTCAGCGGGGCTGCAGCGGCATCGGGCCTGCGAAGAGCGTTGCGTTCCAGCGAAGGAGTGCGGTGTCGGGTACAGGCGTCGGTCCGGAGTCGTCCGAAGTCGATTTCCTTGGATTTCCACCAGCTTTCCTTTCAGGGGCCCAGGGACTGGATAGGGCACCACTTGTCAGAGCAGGAGTCTCTCCAGAGACTCCAGGTGCTGGCAGAGAGAAGTCTTTGCTGTCCCTGAGACTTCAAACAACAGGAGGCAAGCTCTAACTCAAGCCCTTGGAGATTTCTTCACAAGATGGAAGGCACACAAAGTCCAGTCTTTGCCCTCTTACTCTGGCAGAACCAGCACTGCAGGAAAGCTCCACAAAGCACAGTCACAGGCAGGGCAGCCCTTCTTCCTCAGCTATCAGCTCTTCTCCAGGCAGAGGTTCCTCTTGGTTCCAGAAGTGTTTCTAAAGTCTGTAGATTTGGGTGCCCTTCTTAAACCCATTTTAGTCTTTGACGTCACCTTTCTTCAAAGGGGACTCACACGTACTTGTGAAATCCTGCCTTGCCCAGGCAAGGCCTCAGACACACAGCAGGGGGTTGGAGCTGGCATTGTCAGAGGCAGGCACAGTCCTTTCAGATGAGAGTGACCACTCCACCCCTCCCTCCTAGCAGAGATGGCTAATCAGGAAATGCAGGTTACACACCAGCCCCCTTTGTGTCACTGTCTAGTGCGAGGTGAAAAACAACCCAACTGTCAAACTGACCCAGACAGGGAATCCACAAACAAGGCAGAGTCACAGAATGGTTTAAGCAAGAAAATGCTCACTTTCTAAAAGTGGCATATTCAAATGCACAATCTCAAAATCAACTTTACTAAAAGATGTATTTTTAAATTGTGAGTTCAGGGACCCCAAACTCCATATGTCCATCTACTCTCTAGGGGAATCTACACTTTAATCATATTTAAAGGTAGCCCCCATGTTATCCTATGAGAGAGACAGGCCTTGCAACAGTGAAAAACGAAGTTGGCAGTATTTCACTGTCAGGTCATATAAACCACATTACTATATGTCCTACCTTATCCATACACTGCACCCTGCCCTTGGGGCTACCTATGGCCTACCTTAGGGGTGTCTTACATGTAAGAAAAGGGAAGGTTTAGGCCTGGCAAGTGGGTACACTTGCCAAGTCGAATTTATAGTGTAAAAGTACACACACAGACACTGCAGTGGCAGGTCTGAGACATTATTACTGGGTTACTTGTGTGGGTGGCACAACCAGTGCTGCAGGCCCACTAGTAACATTTGATTTACAGGCCCTGGGCACCTCTAGTGCACTTTACTAGGGACTTAACAGTAAAACAAATATGGCAATCATGGATAAACCAATTACATACAATTTACACAGAGAGCATATGCACTTTAGCACTGGTTAGCAGTGGTAAAGTGCTCAGAGTTCAAAAGCCAACAGCAACAGGTCAGAAAAAATAGAAGGCAGGAGGCAAAAAGATTGAGGATGACCCTGCATAAGCAAAAAAGTCCAACAAGAATCCTGGCAACCTGATACAGATATTTGAATTGACACCTGTGGTGGAGTTTTGAGAAGAATACGCCTGGTCTATCACTTGAACAATAGGGAGAAACAAACTACATATTAGTCCTGAAGAAGATGGTGTTATCTACAGTTTCCACTGACGCACTCAACGAGATAGGAAAGGCAACAACTACGGTAAAGCGGGGGCTTCTATAGTCTGTGAATAAACTGCATGGACACCAAGGGGCATATTTACACTTTTTTGTGCTGAATTTGCGTCCTTTATTTTACGCAAATTTGGTGCAAAACTAACTCCATATTTATACTTTGACGCTAGACCCATCTAGCGCCAAATTTATGGAGTTAAAGTTATTTTGTGGATGTGGAAACCTACTTTGCGTCAATGAGATGCAAAGAAGGTGTTCCCGTGAAATAAATGACTCTATGGCCTTAGCACCATATTTATCCCCCTGTGCTAAAATCAAGCACGGGAGGGAGGAGGGGTCAAAAAATGGTGCAGGCGTTAGGGGACCTGCGGGCCTATTTCCATGGTGGACACCATGGAAATAGTCGACAGGTGCCCTCCCCAGGCCCCAGGACTCCCCCACCCACACCAGAGGGACAACGGAGGATGGGGGACCCCCTCCCAGGTAAGTATAGGTATGTACATGTAGGATAAAAAAAATGTAAGTGCCATTGGGGGCCCAGAAATTGGCTCCCCTACATGGGACTGAGTGCAATGGCCATGCCCAGGGGACCCTGGTCCCCTGTGCTGGCCATGTGGTGGTGGGCATGACTCCTGTCTTAGAAAAGACAGGAGTCATGTGGTATGGATGGTTTTCCATCAGAAAATGACTCTAGGCAGGTTACAGTCATTTTTGTTTACTCTAACCTGCCTAACGTAAAGTTTTAGAGCAAAACTCCCTTCTTCCATACCACCAGCCCCACCCGACTGAAGTCCTTTTTCTAACGCTAGCATACCCTTTGCACTGGCTTGCACCATTCCATAAATATGGTGCCTGGCTGGTGCACAGAAATGGTGCAAGCAGGTGATAAACTTTTTGGTGCCAAACTGCGTTAGCGTCATTGTTGTTGATTTCAGAGGTGACCTGGATTTGTCTCTGTTTGTATCTTGTCTAAGTTCTGATCAGTTTTTCTTTCACCATTTTCTTCAGAAAAAACGATCCTGCTGTGTACTAAGAATATGGGAAGACTTTTCAGTGTATTGTGAGGGCTTGTCACCTTACAGCAATGACAGTGCAATGTCCATATGCAATTCCTCCAGTTTGCCCAGGATCTTAGACCTTTGGTCTATGTCTACCATCTGATGTTATACACATTGTTGCCGGTTCTAGTAACCCATGTTTAATGACCCACTTCTTATTTTTCGATCTGAGAGACGGGAAGGTTTTTTTTTAACACATTAATGTTTGTGCAGGAGTCCGCAGGAATCTGAATTTTATTTACATCCAGGTTGTTTGTTTGGGTGCCATTAGGAGTATCTGTCATGTCTGTTCGTGATGATGGAATCAGGAATGACCGACAGAGGCTGTTCTGAGTCTTTGTTAGGGGGGATTCTGGGAGATCTTTGAAGTTCTATCAGCAGAGAGAAGATCATGCCTGTAAGGCAGGGGAGAAGGTCTGTCAACAAAACACTTTATATCTTCCTTATCCAGCTTTTCAGGTATCTCATACAAGCACACGTTGTAGCATCTTGCTCAACAATCCCGCTTGGTCACTTTTTACTTGATATTTCAGAAGTCAGGACTCCAAGAGTCCACATTTTCAAGTTGGTCTTCCAACATGATCATCCTGTGTTCAAACCCCTCCATCCTCTCGTGGAAGGAGCATATTTCAGTCTGAATTGATTATTCTTTCATATCGGGATCAGTTATGGTTGCATCCACTTAGACTAGCGGTGATCCAACCATGGTAATCTCCTTAAGTATGGCTCCCAAGGAGACTTCTGTTTGAGTCAAAGCGTTAATTGTCTTGGTACCCCACATAATCTCAGTGAAAAGTAGCTGTTAGAAGGACTTGCCAGATGTTCAGTTATCCAAAGTAGTAGTCACATCCCTGGCTCGTGGGCAGGGGGCATCCACAAACTGCAGAAAGAGGGGGGAACGGGGAGGAGACCTTAGTCTGTTCAGGTAATAGTAGGCACCCCACAAAAAGGTAGTAGGTGAGGCACCTGTGTCATGTGGTGTTCTACAGCCCTAATGAGGAGGACTAGTGCCTGTGTCCCTTCTCCAAAAGTCTCTCAACAATCACTATGAGTCCCTGAGAGTCTCACAACATGTAAAACGGACCCTCCATAACAGAGGATGAATGCTGCTCACAGAGGAGCCCACTCCCTTCTTCTACTTCATTTGTAGGAGTTAGTCTGGAGGCACGATCTATAGCATCATGCCAGAGAAGCCCTTAAAGGGTTCAAATGAGCTCCTATATTTTGAAAGAAATCACTGCTTCCTTTCTGAGGAAGGAATGTATGACCTCTTCCTGGATTAAATGACTTTTGACACTGATACTGTGAGATTCACTGGACATGGAATAGTATTGCCACTTAAGCCAACTATCCAACGTATTTCACTACTCACTGAACATTGTTTTGATTAAAGATCTGTGTGGAGGTTGTATGATGGAACCAAGTATTCCGGAACAACGCATGCCTTAACAACGCGGTCAAAACCACGACCGTGTTGATTCCAAGTATGCCTTTACCATGCATGCCTTTAAACAAATTTTGTTGTGAAAGCATACCTAGTAAAGGCTTGTGTGGAAATGGCATGCGAAACGGCATATGTGGTTCTTTCATGCAATCCCCCCACCCACCCTGAGTCCCAAAAATACCCACACCCCTAATATCTAAACTGCCCGACCCCCTCACCCGCCCTGAGTCCTAAAAAAATAACTATCTCAATTTCCACCTGCCCCAAAAACTAAAGTACCCTGTTGCCTCACCCACACTGAACCCTAAAAAAAACTTACCCTGACCCCCCCACCTCTGCCCCATAAAATTAAACTACCCTGACACCACCACCTGCCCTGAGCCCTAAAAAAAACTACCCCAACCCCCCACCCCTGCTCCTAAAAACTAAAGTACCCCGACACCCCAACCCACCCTAAGCCCTAAATCCACCCTCACTGCTAAGAACTACCCACCAACCCTGGCCCAACCTCACTTTCCTCACCACGTCCTCTCCCTATCCTTTCTCCTCTTCTCTCCTCCCTCCCCCCACCTTCCTTAAGCCTTCCTCCACCTATTCTGAGTTTTGCGATCAATTTATTTTTACAGTTTTATGTAGTGCGAACTCGACTCGAAGGTATTGAAGTGCTTTAAATGACTACCAGTTACTTTAAAAAAGGTCACATTTTTGGCGAGGGAAGTTAAGTGATTTGAGCAGAATCATAGGATGTTAACCGGACGCTGGCACTCAAACCTGGTTCTCTAGTTCTAAAATCAGCAACTCTGGCCGTAACGCAGCACCCTCTCCCTAAGAACAAAGCATCATCAACGTGAACTGATTGCAGACATTGTAGAGTGTATTTAGCCAGGTCCCCTTCTCTCATTACTGTGTTATGCTTAAACGGGAGTTCATCTTTTAGCTAGGGCCTACTCAAGATTACTGTTTTCACTGTGAGATTACCAGTTCACTGAACAAAATTTTTGTTTCACTGGTTTGAACTATTATGTTTTGTACATTTTATTGACTTGCATTGCATTATGGTATAGCTATATTTAAGATGTATAATCTATCAAGACAAGAATTGTCAATGCAGAACGTAGACAGTACATCTATAACTTGTTGTGACTTTGATAACCCTGTTGTCCTGTACCTTGACTCTCGTACAGGCCCTATTTTTAGTTAAGCCTTCCTTTTCACCAACATCTACCAAGAGTGAGAAACACTTTTTTCTGTAGACTGAGTGCTTAGATTGCTGATTGCTGATTACTAGACAATTTGAGCTTTGTCTTAGAGTCCAGTTGCCACTGGCAAGTAGGACTTACAAAGCACATCGTTCACATAATGTAGGAGCGCTGGCAGAGTAGTCGCCACCCCTGTCAGGCGACCTTGAATACTTTGATGTGCGACGGTCATACATGCGAGACCTTAAAGTGAATGATAAGTTGATGATGGGGCAGCCTTCTATAAAGGTTTCATCTAACTCTTGGTCTTTTTGGTACAAACCAAAAAAGTGGGCTAAAAACTACTATTTTTGTATTCTTGCATACTTTACCTGTCTAACAGTATTGAATATAAAATAAACCTGTTTTCTGCCCTAAACTCCCGGTTTTGGACGGCTCTTCACTCTTCATATGGCGTCATTTGAGTGGAGGAGCTTTCTTGATTTCACCTGAAAAAATATATCAGAATGTTGATCAGAGTTGTACTTTATGACAAACTGCATTTAATCATAACGCCCCACTCTCTGATGACTGCGAAGACTTTCCGTGGGACATTTTACAAACATGCTTGATGAAATATTAACCAACATTAGGAAAATAATAATTCTTTAATTTACAAAGTGGACATGACTATTATATATGTAAGACAAACTTCAACTTTTTTGATACATTTGCTTACTCTTGATTTCCCTAAGTGCGACTCAACTTATGGTTTTTGTCACATTATGCATTGTATACATATTGCTCTTAAGACATAAATTTCTGCAGAGGTTTACAAACTTCTAACATCACTTTGTCTTCAAAAAAATATATATTTTAAAAACATATTTTAAGCGAAACATAGTAAACGTGTGTGCTACTTAAAAATCTACGGTATTGCCTTGTAGAACGGTGAGAAATGGACAGTGCAATATTTTCAAAGGGTTGGTTTTGTCATTGTCTGAGCTCAGGCAAAAAAAATGTTTGTTTTTCGATACTAAGGCCCATATTTATACTTTTTGACGCAAAACTGCGCTAACGCAGTTTTGCGTCCAAAAAATTAGCGCCGGCTAACCCCATTCTGAAGCGCCATGCGGGCGCCGTATTTATTGAATGACGTTAGCCGGCGTTAGCCGCCGGCGCCGTCTGGTGTGCGTTAAAAAAAACGACGTACACCAGGCAGCGCCGGCGTAGGGGGAAATGGGGCTTGGGCGTCAAGAAATGGGGCAAGTCAGGTTGAGGCAATTTTTTCGCCTCAACCCGATTTGCGCCATTTTTTTTTCACTCCCAACCCTCATAGAAATGACTCCTGTCTTAGCAAAGACAGGAGTCATGCCCCCTTGCCCAATGGCCATGCCCAGGGGACTTCTGTCCCCTGGGCATGGTCATTGGGCATAGTGGCATGTAGGGGGGGACAAATCAGGCCCCCCTATGCCACAATTTTTTTTTTTTAAAAACACTTACCTGAACTTACCTTAATGTCCCTGGGATGGGTCCCTCCAGCCTTGGGTGTCCTCCTGGGGTGGGCAAGGGTGACAGGGGGGGTCCCTGGGAGCATGGGAGGGCACCTGTGGGCTCATCAGAGCCCACAGGTCCCTTAACGCCTACCTTTTGCAGGCGCTAAAAAACGGCGCAAAAGCGGCCGTAAAGATTTTTTTGACCCGCCCACTCCCGGGCGTGAATTTTGCCCGGGAGTATAAATCCGACGCACATGCCTCGGAGTCGATTTTTTAGACGGGAACGCCTACCTTGCATATAATTTACACAAAGTAGGTGTCCACGCTAAAAAATGACGCTAACTCCATGGACTTTGGCTAACGCCAAAGTATAAATATGGAGTTAGTTTTGTGTCGAAATTGCGTCAAAAAAAACGATGCAATTCCGTCGCAAACAGAGTATAAATATGCCCCTAAGTCTTGTGTTTTGCTTGAGGTTTTCACTCAAGGGATGACCTGAGCATAAATTTCTAAGCCCAGACAACCCTTAATTGATGAATCAAGTAACGTGCAATTTGGCTACAATTACACTTATTTTAGGAAGATCATAGGAGTTTCCTTTTGCCTGTTGTTTGTGCTGTTTTCATTTGGTGCTAAGGTATCAAGCAATGGTTGTTCTCACTAAGGGCCACATGTAGGTACGTTTGGAATTGTGAGTTTCTAATTGCCATTCTGTGTGAATCGCAATTAGGAAATTGTAATTTCAAATGTTTGAAATTCTATTGAGTTTCATTTGCGATTCCCAGTGGGTCGGAAATAGATCTACCTCATTAATATTCATGAGGTAGATCTCGCTTCACAACCCACTGGGAATCACAAAACCCCAAATGTATGGTGGCCTGCTGGGGTCAGCAGACCACCATGTCTGTGATTACTTTTAAATAAAGCAATCTTTTTTTTTAAGTACAGACCTTTTTCCTTAAAGGAAAACGGAATACATTTAAGAAAGAAAATGAAAAGTTTGCTTCTCATTTTTTAAGAGTAAAATGCTTTTACAGATGTTCAGAGAGGGTAAGGGGTCCCTTTGAGACCCCCACCCATTTGCGAATGGGTTACCACTAATTTAGAACTGGTGGTAACCTGCGAATATTTTGCGATCGCATTTCGGTCTCAAAACATTCACTGCTATTTGGTTCAAGGAAGGGGAGCCTTAAACACATCTTTTCCCAATAAGGAATTGCAATTCCAAACTGTGATTTGTTAACAGGTTACTGAAATGCAATTTTTCAGTGGATCATACCAAAAAGCTTCTTAGCGGTCACAAATGGCCTGATTCTGTGAATTGGTTAGTTAGGGACTGCTAAAAAGCTTTGAACTTCTGGCCCTTTGTAGATCTGAATTTGTGTGAAGTCCTGTGGATGCTTGTCTTCTATTAATACTCCATTTGCATAAATTAACCAAGGTTTGGTGCTATGTGATGCAAAGCTGTTTTGTAGTGCATTTGTGTCAGCATTTCATTATAAAAAAAACTATTACATGAAAAGGGGATCGACGCTCCCAGTTGCACTGTTTTATGTCAAGAAGCGTTACATTTCATCATACTAGCACTGGCAAAATAAAAGTAAATCCAAGCTTTTAAATAATAAATCTATCAATGGTTTTGTTACCACTGATAGTAACGTTTGTTGTTTTCTTAGAAGTGCAGTCTTGAAGGTTCATTGGTATAATTAATGTTATTCTGGTCAGTGTTTGCTGTTGATTTACCAGTTATCAGTTAACAGGCAGTATTAAATGCTGCAAGAATAGTTGCTGCATCATACGAAGTGTTCTCATTGTCACTCAAGGAGACGTGTCTTACTGTTGGCTCCTTATGGTTCCTGCCAAGCTTTCTCATATGATCTTGCACCACTCTGCTGCTTGATAATAAAAAGTCAATCATGATTTATTGGAAACCAATATGAGTGTCAGTGTTAGAAATGGGGTCTTTGGTTGGCAGTCAGGTTACCCGCTGTCCAAGCAAGGACCCTCATTCTAGTCAGGGTAAAAGAGAATCACACTCAGTTAACCCCCACTCACCCCCTTGGTAGCTTGGCACAAGCAGGTAGGCTTAACTTTAGAGATCAGGTGTAAAGTATTTGTACCATCACACACAGTAATATAGTAAAAACACCACAAAATGACTCAACACAGGTTTAGAAAAACAGCCAATATTTATTCAAACAAAACGAGAAAAATCATTAGCGCTTAGAAACACAAAATGCTTCGATGAGGTGTTAACACAGCATCATGATGGAGTCTTTCCCAACAATCCAATGCCAACAGCGCCGGGCACGGAGTCACGCAGACCCCAGGTACAGTACTTTAGTAATGTCTGAAGGTAAGCCGGTGCACAAAGTCAGGGATCGCGGCGTCGCTGGATTCCAGGTGGCGTTGGTTGCAGTGCTGCGGGGTGAAGGAGCTGAGGCGACACAAAGAGGCGTTGGGCCCTTGCTGAGGAGCGGTGGAGGTGATGCAGCGTCAGTGTGAAGCGTCAAATCCATGCACTTCGGGCGAAGTCAATATCCGGCGGTCACAATGTGGTGCGGCAACTTCCAAGGAGTCGTTGACTTCGGTGCGGCTGCAGTGGTGTCGGGCCTGCGAGGGTCATTGTACTCCAGTGAGGACCACGGAGTCAGTTGCAGGTGACGTCATGGGATTCGGCAGCGGCATTGATCCGGAGTCATCCAAAGTTGGTTTTCTTGGATTTTCACCAGCTTCTCCTTTCAAGGGTCCGGGGACTGGATAGGGCATCACTCAGTCTCAGCAGAGAGTCCAAGTGCTGGTAGGGGAAGTCTTTGATGGCCCTGAGACTTCAGAACAGGGGGCAAGCTCAGTGCAAGCCCTTGGAGATTCTTCTGAAGCAGGAATATACCACAAAGTCCAGTCTTTGCCCCCTTTCACAGGCAGAAGCAGCAACTGCAGGAGAGCCCAACAAAGCACAGTCACAGGCGGGGGCAGCACTTCTCCTCAGCTCTTCAGCTCTTCTCCTTGGCAGAGGTTCCTCTTGATTCCAGAAGTGATCTAATTTTCATGGGTTTTGGGTGCTTTTCTTATACCCCTTTCTGTCTTTAAAGTAGGCCTACCTCAAATAAAAGTCTCTCTTGTTTGTGAGATCCTACCTTGCCCAGGCCATTCCCCAGATACACACCAGGGGGTTGGAGTCTGCTTTGTGTGAGGGCAGTCATAGCGTTTCACGTGTGAATGACCACTCCTCCCCTCCCTCCCAGCACAGATGGCTCATCAGGATATGCAGGCTACACCCAGCTCCCGTTGTGTCACTGTCTAGAGAGAGGTGCAAACAGCCGGAAAGTCAAACTGACCCAGACAGGGAATCCACAAACAAGCAGAGTCACAGAATGGTTTAAGCAAGAAAATGCCTACATTCTAAAAGTGCCATTTTCAAACACACAATCTAAAAACTAACTCCACTAAGATGTATTTTTAAATTGTGAGCTCAGAGACCCTAAACTCACATTTCTATCTGCTCCCAAAGAGAATCTGCACTTTAATAATATTTAAGGGCAGCCCCTATGTTAACCTATGAGAGAGATAGACCTTGCAACAGTGAAAACCGAATTTGGCAGTATTTCACTGTTGGGACATGTTAAACACATAAGTACATGTCCTACCTTTTACATACACTGCACCCTGCCCAAGGGGCTACCTAGGGCCTACCTTAGGAGTTCCTTACATGTAAGAAAATGGAAAGTTTAGGCCTGGCAAGTGAGTACACTTGCCAAGTTGAATCAGCAGTTTAAAACTGCACACACAGACACTGCAGTGGCAGGTCTGAGCCATGTTTACAGGGCTACGAATGTGGGTGGCACAACCAGTGCCACAGGCCCACTGGTAGCATTTGATTTACAGGTCCTGTGCACCTCTAGTGCACTTCACTGGGGACTTACTAGTTAATCAAATATGGCAATCATGGAAAGCCAATTTACACACACATTTTATATAGGAGCACTTGCACTTTAGCACTGGATAGCAGTGATAAAGTGCCCAGAGTGACAAAAACAGCAAAAACAGAATCCAGCACACATCAACAACCTGGGAAACAGAGGCAAAAAGTTAGGGGAGACCACGCCAAGGATGCCAAGTCTAACAGTCAGTTTCACATATAACTGTGTCTGTGACTTTAGTAATTGCAGTGGTCTGCACTCCATTTCCTACTTTGGAGGATTACAGTCTTCATGGGTTGCGCAACCTGACCGCCGAGAATGCAATGCACCTAAACATGCATGTTTATTGAAGGCAGCCATTCGCTGTACTATGCTTCTGCAGATACTTAAGTTGTCAATCCACTCTTCTTGTGTCTTATAATTTACTAGTGTCACTCGGGGGCGTAGTTTGGTCAGTAAGATTTGAAGGGGGGTGAGCTACAGATTTTCCAACAATCACGCTGGTATACAATGTCAAAATACATTACACGAAAAGCAAGGGCGCATGACAGGGGATAAAGGGGCAATGGAAAAGGAGATGAATGCAGGTTGGCGGGGATACTAAGTGAAGAAAACACAGGGGGTCATTCTAACCCTGGCGGCCAACGACCTCGGAAGCACCGCCAACAGGCTGGCGGTGCTTCTGGGGCCATTCTGACCGCAGCGGTACAGCCGCGGTCAGAAAAGGGAAACCAGCGGTTTCCCGGTGGTTTCCCGGCGGTTTCCCGCGGCCCGAGGGAATCCTCCATGGCGGTGCTGCAAGCAGCGCCGCCATGGGGATTCCGACCCCCTTCCCACCATCCTGTTTCTGGCGGTTTTCACCGCCAGAAACAGGATGGCGGGAACGGGTGTCGTGGGGCCCCCTAACAGGGCCCCATTAAGATTTTCAGTGTCTGCTTGGCAGACACTGAAAATCGCGATGGGTGCAACTGCACCCGTCGCACACCAGCAACTCCACCGGCTCCATTCGGAGCCGGCTTCCTCGTTGCTGGGGCTTTCCCGCTGGGCGGGCGGGCGGCCTTTTGGCGGTCGCCCGCCAGCCCAGCGGGAAAGTCAGAATGACCGCTGCGTTCTTTTGACTGCGGCACGGTCTTCTGGCGGTTCCCGCCAGGCGGGCGGCTTCCGCCGCCCATGGAGGTCAGAATGACCCCCACAGTATTTAATAAAATAATCAACATTTTTGAAGGCTTTCAAAGCAGAGAGGGAGAGAGTGTGTGTGTGTGTGTTTTTGGCTGTTTATTTAAAACATTTCTGTGAATCTGACAGACATCTCACCATACCCAACTGAAAGTATCTGTACCCAACTATGTTTCAGAAGATACATTTATTAAGGGGTGTAACACCCCAAACACCCCCTAAAGCTACGCCCTTGCTGTCACTTCTTTGATGGGCACTTTATTAGCTTGATCAGGTGTCATCTCAGGGTGAACACCCAGGCCTTCTGCAGCCTTATGGAACCAGTTAAGGTAAGATAGGCCAGCTGTTGTCATTAATTTTCAAAACCTCTAATACAAAATGCAGGGAACTATGCAGCATGAGCTCCGAGCAGATTCAGGTCCTAAACAGACCCCTTAAAGTCCCTTTGCTGTGGCGACAACCCTTCTCTGGCATTAAAATGCCACTGCAGCAGTTCTTCACTGGGTCCCCTGCGCCCTTCCTCCTCTGAAAAAGCACTGCCTCCATTAACAGCTACTGCCCCATTTCGTAATGGAAAGTTTTAGTTGATTGCGGTCGATTAAGTTGTGCTCATCTTAAAATGTCTATCCACTTGTACCAAAAGTGTTTCAATAAGAAAATGGAGGTCAGCCTCACCACTAAAATCAGAGTTCATTCGTGTTATGTGCCTGAGAACCTTCTTGGAAAGAGAAAGCTCTGAAAATGAAAGGGGGTGACAAAAGCTGTTGTTTTTAAAACTGCGAAATATCAAGTTTTTTTTAAATACCTGTAATATGTATGACTGTACACATTTCTTGGCAATTTTGATTAACAATGAAATGTAAAAATATACAGAGACTATGAAATGCACAATTGGCTCATTTTTGCTCGTTCTTTAGCTTATCCCACACAATTCGTAGCAGAGCTCCAGTTACAATGTTCGCTGCCTCCACTGACAATCCATCACTTTCCAGTGGCTTTTTCAGACTATCTCTGCACAAGAGATATTTCCTTTTCAGCGTTCATCTCCGCATCACTCAACATTACCTATTTCACCTCACCTTCCTGAACAAGTATTCAGCAAAAAACAAATCTAATTGTTCAGCCTAAATTAATTGAGTAGGACACTGAGAAACAGGCTGTCACTTTTACTGTGATGCATTTCCTCAATATGTTATCAAAGTAAAATGGCTGAGGTGATGCATGAGGAAAATGTAATATACATCATAAGATCGTGTCACTTTGCTAATGCATTGCTCTTTTCGGTCCAGCTTGGCAGCGGAATTCGAGTTTTGCAAGATTTATTTACAAACCAGCCAGTTTCAAAAGGAAAGTCCTGATTCTAATTCATATAAGAAAGTTAGTTGTTGAATAGGTCCTTCGGGAAGTTTGATATAATTTTTCTAGGCCAAGGTTATGATATTTGTAGTGGAATATCCTTTGATACTTCCCAATGACATTGCTTGTCTTAGTTTTCATTCAAAGAACCATATTTACATGTGTTATTCCAAAAATAAAAAAAGATCATCCTAGTAATGTCCCTTTCTCTTAACCTCTAATGGTAATTTAGAGGCCACAAGACAAGCCAGGTACAGTGAACTTTCTTGAATTGGTGTTAAGTTCCTTTCTTCCTCAATGACAGCGCAGGCCTGGCCCCAGAAGTTCACCGGCCGTGATTTTTTTTTACTAAACCCTGTTCTTTGAAAGTGAACTATTTTATCACCCGGTCCCATCAGCTGCCTGTGAAAAGGGAAATAGTTATGATGTAATACATGATATGTGATTGAATATGCTATATGCTTTCATTTATTTAAAAAATAGTGTTTGTAACTGGTGTTTCGTTGTTGAGCAATTGTATATTTTCGAGTTTAAAAGGGTTTTCTTATTCAAAGTGCATTTATTAATTATACCAGCACATTGCTGGTGGGATTATAGAACAGTTAGGATAGTCTGAGGCACAGACCATAAAGATTCTGCTTAACAGGTGAACATGTGAACATACTTTGTGGTTCCTACTGAACAGCTACGAGGGAAAAAGACTTGTCATGCAGAAAGTGATTCGTGGTCTGGGATTAGCACTTAAGCGGGTTTGTTTTGCATGGTTGTCACTGAGCACCACTATCTTGAATTCTAGATTCTAAGGGCCATATTTATACTTTTTGACGCAAAACTGCGGCGACGCAGTTTTGCGTCAAAAAATTTACCGCTGGCTAACGCCATTTCTTTGCGCCGCTCGGGCATCAAATTTATACTTTGATGCACGGAGGCGCAAACCACAGGTGTGGGTCATTTTTTTTTACTCAAACCAATGCATCAAGTCATAAAGAAAAACAACGTTAACGCAGCGAAAATGACTGTGAGCCGGTTTACGACATCGCAAACTGGATACGTGCCTTTTTTGACATAATAGAGTCAAAAAGTGGTACAAACACTGCAAAATGTGCTAAGGAGAGCCAAAATGGATCCCAGATGCTTGGACAGACCCCAGGTAGATGATAACAGACCAAGAACCAGCCAGGAGGACCCACACAAGACCCAGGAGAGGGAGAAGAAGAAAATAAAGTGTCGGTTCAGTGCAGAAGAGCAGGAAATACTGGTGAAAGAGGTGACGGAACACCAGCACCAACTTTTTGTCACCTCAAAAATGCCAATTAGTAGGAGAGAGGCAATATGTCAACAAATTGTTGACAAGATAAACAGTGTGGCAGAATTACGGAGAACTGTCATCGAGTGCAAGAAACGCTGGTATGACTGCAAGCCAGGACAAAGGAAAAGATGGCCAGGAGCCGGAAGGCAGCACTGCAGACTGGAGGTGGGAGTTCAGCACCACAGGAGGCCCTGGACCACATGGAGGAGATGGTGGCAGCCGTCATCCCTAAGGAGATCGTCACAGGCATTCAAGGACAGGACAGCACAGACTACCAGGAGACAACACAGATGCAGGGTAAGTCGCATGGGGAATTAAATTGCACAAATGTTAACTGTAAGTAGGGTGGTGGACATACCTACTACACAATGCATGTAAGTCATGATATTCAGGGAGTGGCATGGGTAAAGGGGCACGGCACGGGGCATGGGCTGTTCAGAGGAAACCTGGGGCACAGTACTACACTACACCAACAATCTTTGCATGGGGGTGTGCTGCCATGCCAAGGATGTTGGAAAGGTAAAGCCAGTCCAAGAGGGTAGGATACAACATAAAACTGCCCTGCTGTCACATGACAGCTGGTATTCTCCCTACATGAACTAGGGCTCAATTAACAGTCTCAGGCCATATCCGCAAGTGGAATGTAATATTGACGACAGTTGCCACTACCACCTCTGCTGTGTGTGAAGGTCAAGTAGCTAATGGCAGTTACGTGCCCATAGATCAAACACACCCAAATTAAAGGGTTCAGGATGACAATGCTATCAATCCCCTGAAATCAATACAAATGTGCTAATCTTTTCAAATGTGAATGTCCATAGTTGCTGCAAACATCAGCCATTCTCATAAACATTATGAGGTACACAGCACTAATGTCATGCCCATGCTGCAAATGTCAGGGTCCACCCTTTGCCTGGATCACAATAGCTCCAATGACACCATGCAATATCCCAACTGTTATACTGCTCAGACAACAGCATTGAGGGAGAGGACATATGTCACCGGCTAGTGAAATACACCCGCACAGTCAGAAGAGGAAACACTGCTAGGACCATCAGTGCAATCCAATGTAGCACATATTCCCCAACATCAACATTACACACTACCAATGCTGACATATATAGTGTGCCATGCTAATGCTTTACACAGTTATGCTAGGCCTCAGAAACATATAGCTGGATGTGAAATATTAGAGACTGGAGCAGTTCAAGATTGTTAAGTGTGGTCCAAGTGCCATCAAAACACCCACAGCCAGTGCAAGTCCTCACCAGGAGAATGGAAGTAGATGGAGGGTTGAGCAGGACAAGAAGGTGGCAATATGCAATTTGGGCAGAACCCACACCTAGAGTATGTGATGCTGACAAGTCCCCAAACTGACCACAATACATCTGACATGCAGGTGGGGTACAGGCCTGGGAGAATGCTAATATTATAGACAGGAACAGTGAACAGGAGCCTATATCACAATGTGCAACTAATAGGAAGGCAGGCACGTCACATTACAAATGCCACAACACAGACACACTAATTGTACTATATCTCATTGCAGAGGACGATGGCTCTCCTGGGGATATGCCTGACCTGGACTTCCCTGATGACATAGATGACGAGCTGACAAACATCAGCCAGCAGACTCTCCAAGATCTTGTAACCCTCCAGACCTCACCTTCAGACGCAAGGAGGAGCACAGATACAGCAGCCATCACAGAGGACCTACCCACCACCCCAATTGTACGACATGCCAGCTCCAACCCAGCTGAGGACTCTGACGACACTGGCACCAGTTTTGAGAGAACTGTAGTTGGAGTACAGCGGGAGCTGGCCAAGGAGGTGTAGGTGGGGATGGAAAATATAGCAGCCAGCCTAGAGGGGGTGCGTTCGTGCATGAGGTCAACTGCAGAACAGGCAGCAGCCATGCAAGGGCGAACATCAATCTTGCAAGAACTTGAAAAAAGTGTGAAGGAAATCAGCACAGCTGTAAGAGAGTTGACACAACACCTCCAACAACCAACCTTTCAACGTGTGCACGAATGCAATATTGACCCCCTCAGGGCCGACCTGGCTGCCTACCACAGTGATGTGACTGCTATTCTTAAGAACCAGCAGCTCCTCCTTGCTGCAGTACTGCCCTTAATAGCCCCACAGTTGGCAGCTACCGGGATTTCTGAATCCACGTCTTCAAACACTGAGGTGTGTGTTGCCCCTTCACACCCACCACCACCAAGGGCAGAGGAGACAACACACACATCAGCAGATGAAGACGTGGAACAGATCACCTTCACCCGTAAGAGTACCCGGTAGCACTAGTCCCTGCCAAATTGTCACTTTTAACCAAGGTCCTGTGCTTTGTAACCTGCCAGTCTTGCAACAGCTGCTCTCAAGCACTGTTCTCCAGCCCACTGTTTACCTTGCCACAATGCCCTGTGAATGTCTCTCACTACCTCATTGGCAATTCATGTCCCTCTGCACTGTATGACACTTCACCCCAGCATGTCCAATGACATGTCCTTTTGCACTTGTGTAGGATCACAATGGAAGGTGTCACACTAATGGACTCACAATCATGGACAATGTAAATATAACACAACAGCACTTTAAAATAAATAGCGCTTCAACAACCACTTTGTCTCTGTGTAATGTGACACATCAACTGTGAGGGAGATTAGTGATGTTTGCCTCATGTCAATGCCCATAGAATGTCAATACAACTTCCCTGAAAGAATGTGGGCTGATAACTATGCACTGTGGTCTGGATTGTACCATCATCTACCCTTCCTGAAGGTTAAGGGTGAGGTAACTCAAAACTAAACAGTAAAATGCTGTTTTGGACAGAATAAGTCTTCTTCATGGGATGTCTAAGCCAAAAAATATTGGCTTAAAATTTTTGTACGAGCCAATTTTTAAGTATGTGACATTTGTCACAATTATTTACACACACACCATACAGCATGAATGGATGTGTATAAGTGTACGTACAAATAAGTAACCTGGCTGTACAATGTAACAAATGATAGGTGTGAGTCATGTATATTTTACTAATTGAGATTATACCATCACTCACCTTATAAGGCTTCACTTGAACACCAGGCTTCAGGCAGACATAACACAGTGTCCTCAATACCAAATCTGGTCCCAAAGTATGTGAGATTGAAAACATACATCAAAAATTAACAACACATTGGGATCCATAGTAACCTTGAGTGGTGGGTGCAATGGATGGCACATTCCTAGCAAAGTAGCTCTGGTGTAGCTGCCAGTGTAACAACTCAATTGGGATTTGGTTGCAAGATGGGACACAAATGCAAATACTAAAGAGACACTGTTCACCCATACCAAGTCCCTGCTCCCCAAGCATATGACACATACTGTAAAGGAGTACCTAAATATTTATTTAACAGTAAAAAAAGGATACTAAAACCAGGGGTAACACCTTAACTAACCTAACCTATCCTAACTACATATTACCCACAACTGGCCCTAACTAACCTAAGCTAAACTTACCTATCACATTTAACTCAACACTCTAAACATCAACCCCCCACCCCCCTTATAAGACGGGACACATGGAGGACAACATGTACTAACCTAAACACATACTATCATATACTAAACAAATATATATATTTTTTTATTTTTATATTTGTATATATTGTTTAAAACACCAAAACCCCAACATCAACATCATCCACCACCCACCCTCCCACACACATAAAAAAATAACATTTAGAAATATCATACCCCCACCCCTCAACCCACTACTACTAACTAAACTAACAGCCTATTCTAACCTAACACTAAGCCCCCTAAACCCACTAATTAAGAAGGGAATCATGGCAGAGGGTATAATTGTGACAAGTTCACCCTCCACAGGGTCTTCTTTAGGGCACGCACCCTCTTATTAATTTGTGACACCTCCTGCTGCAGCCTGTCCAGTCTCCACACCATACGTTGCATGTCACGTTGCATTACTCTAAAATCACCAGGGTCAATGACTGCAGCAGTCATGACTGCAGCAGGGGTGTTCTGAGTGCCAGTTGTTTATGTGTGTCCAGTTGGTGGTGCCATGCTTGTAGGGGGAGGTGCAGGTGCTGCTGTCAGTGCAGTGGTGGCTGATATCCTTGGTGCCACCTGGGTCCAGGTGGTGGTGGTGGCGGCTGTTGTAGACACCGAAGGGCCCCCTTGGGCAAATGCCCTCCACACTCCTGAGGCTCTTTCATGGCAATAACGCCGTGCCATGTGGCGGAACCCAAACTCCACATCCATAATGTGGCGGTAACGCATCGCCCGGCGCTGAAACTCACGAATCTGTCGGGCATCCATATTGGCTGCTGTTAAAAAAGATAAAACCAATCATTAGGGACTTCATTGTGTGATATAGCTACTGATGATAATCAGACATCTAATGTAGCTGAAACAGGCCAGATCACCATACACATCACAGATTCTCCCTGAGGAAGTACATGCCAACGCAGCCTACACATTTCCTATCTAACAGCACAGCAATGCTCTAAAAGATGTGTACCAACTTAATTGACCTGTGCATCATTGTTCAGCCATTAGTCACGTAAGTAATGCTGCAGGTCCTCCACATGTGACTGGCCAACTAATGACTATCTTCTGGATGACAATCAAGGGCCACAAGATCTGTGATTTGTAAATTGAATTGCCAGGATGGAATGCAGTTGCTAATCATGTGTGGGTATTCTTGGTTTGGACAAGTGATTTACAGATTTACATGTCTGTGTACTAAACTTGGATCATCACACCTAGGTACACATTTCATAACCCTAAGCCTGTGCCTTAGGGGTTGGACAAGCAACACATACTTTCAAACATCAAGGACACCCAGGAAGCTTTGAACAGCTGTACATGTGTTTATGCAGTCCTCCACAGGTAAGGAGGATGTCCAACTAGGATAGACCCAAACCTTGGACAATCCCATCCACATTTATGTTTGTAAACGCAGACAATTGTCAACATCATTTAATACCACTAATACCTGTCTTACAACACGCAGATAGATGCAAGCACACATCTGGGCATGAGCTGCATGCACACCTATGACACTGTACTCAAGTGACACATACACATAGCACAACATGTGGAGCTAGATGCTGCTAGGAAGTCAAACATACAGTCGAACATGTTCATTAGTGAACAGGGAGGCTCAAGCCTGTGGGTAAAACTTTGGCATCCCTATTCTGTGAGATTCAGGGTCTGACTTGCTGGCTAAATCATGAATATGGCCCTCTGCTAATTTTTCTTTGTAAACATTTCGAAAACAAATGTCACCCTCTTCACATGGCCATGCCTACAGGGCTGCACTACAATCCCAAAATATGACTATATGCTACTGATTGTCCAACTCAAAGATGGAAAAAAAGTGAAACTCCAGTCAAGTAACATATCAGATCATTTGCCAACACATCATACCTTGCTGTGTCCAACACACAGGAGTCAATCCCACAACAGCTGCAAACACAACACAGAGCTGAAATATTAACACTTACTGGATATGTCTAGGTCCGCAAATCGAGCCACTTCTCCGATTTTGTATGGGGCAGGTCCACCTGTAAAGCATGGAAGGTAGAAATGTGCTCAATGTCTGTGCACTGTACAACACTTTCAAATAAAATTACTGTGTGTAACATTAAATCTGAAAGTCCCGCCTCTCAGGCATGATGATACTCCAACAGACATACCACTGCAAACATGTACAGACCCGGTCACTCCAGTGAGTGATACACACAGATCTGCACACATGCAGTGGCCCTAACTATCATGTGGTGACAAACATGCTCCATCAATTGGTTGCAGACTCATTTATGGAGTGTACTCCTCTCATCATTTGTAGTAATGAGAGACATGCAAAGCCACATTCCTGGAGCACTGCAATAACAGTCACTCAGGTATTATGGCTTGTGCATCAAGGGACAATCATTTACTGTGTGACACACCTGTGGGTTGATTTAAGGTCATGATTTATTATGCTTTCTATGGTCCCTTACTTGTAGGGCCTGTGTTGTGTGTAGGTTACATATGCTACATTGACAGTGTACCCTGAGCCACATATGCCCCCTATGACACCATAATGGCAGGGATCCTGTGCGTTAATTAGTGACAATTTGAGGCAAGCCATGGATTGACCATTTTTAATATTGTAATACAACAAGGAGATATTTGCTGACAGTGTATATTATGGTCACAGGTGTAGTCATTGCACCTGAAATGTGTCACTCATTGCCCTGTGTACCCATTATGGGTTTTGGAAATCACAGTGAGCCACATTCATCATCTTACATTTGCCAAGTTGGGAGATCAGCGGGTATACAGCAAACTGACACTGTCATATTATTAACACATGGTTTAGCAAATGTACCACTGTGTCAATCATGATGATGTAGGTTTCAATTTGTATGTACCTTCGGAATGCCAGCAGTCACAGGAATGCTGGTCTTCTGATCTTAGCATACACCCATGTCTGTGATAGCCTCCATACTGGGAAGTTAATTATAACACATGCTGCACTAGATCAGCAGGGGTGTACCAAACAAAACCAGCAAAGTATTAGGGAACTTTGTATGATGGAATTGGTCAGGGGTCCCTTGCACGACATCATGCACGTAATACATTGTGACCATGCACTCCCCAACGTCAGGTATCCCATGATGATCCCATAACTTATGGGAAGTGCATGGCTATAGAGTAACACAGATAGAACACAGTAGAACAGATGCATTAGCTCTGTTCCAGCTATTGTGCCCAAGACCAATTTAAAACACACAGGTACAATGAACAGACAGCCATGGATAGTTGTTATCCCTCAATTTGTATAATTTACTTCATTTTATAAGCTACAGCTTTGGAAAGTAGCCCCAAACATTTAGATATGAACTCATGTGCATTACTTTGGCATCTATTCCTAATTTAATTGCAGCATAACCAAGTCAAACTATCAGCCTAAGATATTACCTGAGGTTAGAAAGAAATTGCTACGTATGGGTCAGAATACAGTTCAGACATGTATTAGAAATAATTGGGGAACACATTAATTCTTGAAATTATCTAGTGAAAAACATGTCTTTCCTGGTACACTCACAGACCATGGCTAAAACATATGTTAGAGCCACATTTGCATCATCTATTGATGTGAAGGCAGCACTAATTTACAGGCTCCAGTTATGTTTTGTAACTTCGTGCAGCTGTTGTGTCAACAAATGTCGGTAATGTGTAGCAATTATTGTATAACGCAGGGCCACTGCATTGCATTCCACATGTCCAAATACATTGCCTGCAGCATATCAACAAATCTTCTACTGTCACTACAGAGCATTTAAATGTGCACATTACTCTGAATTGTACTCACCAACAGGGCCACCAATCACAATACCCAGGTGGTCCAGCAGGTCTTGCTCCCTGGCAACAAGGTCAGCCCAGCAGTGCTTTAGTTGGTGGTCATTGTGTGGTGTGTTGTAGAAGCGTTTCAGATGGTACAAGACCTTTGACCACCGGAGCCTCCTCGCCTCTGTGTGATACCCCTGTATCACCCTGCCACCTTTGATGGGAGGAAGTGGCACACCAGCCAAATGAATCCCCACAGCTCCTCCTCACCCATTTTCCCCAGACTTGGCCTACCCAACATGACTGAAATAATAAGGGAATTAAGGGGTACAGAGGATAATGAAGGGAAAGGAGGAGAGGACAACGAAATTTAAATAACCTTTAAACAGTCAAACTATCCCCAAACTAACAATACCCACAACAGACTCCCAACAGTACAAAGACAAAATGAGACACCAGAAATGCCAAAAATACACTTACACAGGATACCACAGACACTTAGAAAACACCAAAAGACAATATAAAGAGCACACAGGAGACAAATTCACAATATTCACAGAGAAACAAAGTCACACAGTCAAGAAAAAGTGAAAGTACACCCACTGTACCAATTCTGTAAACAGGATATCCTATTACATCACTTCCTGCCTCAAATGCCTCAAATGCGGTGCGTTTTTATTATGACACATCAAAATATTATGACGCTTACAGTCTGTATGTCATTTTTGTTTACGCTCATGCTTAGAAGTTACCCGCATCCATATTTCTAAATATTTTTCATTGGTAACCAATTTCATGGGGTACAGTGTGGGAATTACTGCTTGGGGCCAATGGATGTATCACGGCTGTGAGCGTCATTTTTCTATTAATATGCAGCATTTTTTGACGCCTATGTGTCTTTTTTGACACATATGTGTCAAAATGCATGTCTTTTTCTGGGTTTGGGTCATTTTTCACATTTTTATAGTACATGACAGCTGTAACTATACAGTGATAGGCTGTTTGCACCTACATTGCACATTCCAGTGTTTGGGCACATGTGGCAGATCGCACTACTGCGGACCATGATCCTCTAGTTGTTGTACCAGATTTGCACTCTTCACTGACGCTATAGATACCCAAACCTTTGGAATACAAATTGGTATTACCCAGTTTGAGCAGGTTGTGCGTCAATAGAGGATAGCAAGGCTACGAAACTTAATACAATAACTCAATGCCTATGTGTCAATGTCTGTAACTTGGCTATTTAAATTTTAGTTGTCCCACTGTGTGAACATCACAAGATGTGTTTTCATAAATGTGCGTGTATGCATGTGTTGTCAATGTGGATAACCATCAAATCATATTCAATGTTGAAATGAGTCAGGAAATGTGTTTGTCATAAACATAGCAACAAATGCTGTGTGAATTTCCCTGAAATGACAAACCATGCACTGGATGGATAGAGGATGGTTGATTATGGCAATGTTACAAGATTAAGCCATCACGTGTACTGGAATGTTGGATACCACTTCCTGGTTACTTGTTTGTATACTACCCATGAGTCAGGCATTTGAAAATGCTATGTATGTACAGTGTTTGTGACACAGAGTCCCAAAAACAATCCAAAAATGTAATGTCACTCCACAGTTTGAGTCATATAAATGACCTATGTTTCTCTTGTGCAGTGGAGGACCAGCAGACCAAGCAGCATGTGTTCACATATTTCCAGTGGTTAATTGCACAAAGGTGTGTGGCCATGTGTACCCTGTGTCATTATTGGGGTCCATGTTGTCACAGTTACGTGCAGGTCTAGTCATGAGTCTGTGGAGCCATTCCCTGCATTAACAAAGTATCCTTCACAGCTGAATTGAACGAAAGCCAAAGAGGAATTGAGAACACACATGGGGATAGTCCAGCTATGGCACTACAGAAGTTTTATGAGACTGACAACAGTGCAACCTTGGTGTGCTCACAAAGTTAATGGATCAGTAATTTAAAACTGGCAGGTTTCCTCACAACATTTGTACACAGGGTGGCCTCTAAAATTCCCACTGTAACCGGGAACATGGGTGCCTCTTTGCTGATTAATCTCACAGCTATTCACCATGCAAGCCCCATCAACAGGTTGGGGCCGATGTGAATCAGTGTGTGGACCGTCAGGGTACAAACATGTTTTGACATTTCATACACGTTAGCAAACATTGTTTGTTGTGCTGGAGGCACCATACCCAATCCATGCACACAGCCATGGTACACTGTCACTATTTTTCACTCATGCATACATGAAACCCAGACAAGGGTTAGGCCGTGATTAGGCTATTTGAAGACATGTCCCACCCCATGATACGAGAAGTAAACTGATTATGCTATACAATGTGTTTGAGTATGAATTGTAGACCTACCTGACACAATACCCCAGGAGGAAAGTGAGAGCATAGAAAGGAACTATGAGACAAAAGTAGCCACATGGAACCTTTATGGTAACATAAAGACAAGGACCTATCAGGCTAACAGGTTGGAGGCTCCGTCAGGAACTAATATGAACAAGGCAAATACACAGTGAGCAGACTGAGACTGGTCAAAGCTGGAACAACACTGTGGAAAATGAAAACTGTATTTGTCCTGTGTGCTGCAACGTTACACAATAACCCAAGGCCTGTGTTACACAAGTAATTTATACAGCAATGCATAACAGGGATATACATACAATGGCAGCTTCTATGCCGTTCCAGGCAGCAGCAAGGGCAGTGCAGGTTCAAATGGCTGATCTGCATGGGAGTGCTCACAGGTGTGTGCAGCTTCAGTACCTCACAAGTCCTGTAGGTGAGAATCAAGTTCAAAGGGCCAAAAGTGCCTTTCATATTGGAAGCAATGGACAGGTGATTACAGGTCCTACAGAGTACCAGGCAGGAAATTATCTGACCAGAAGTCCATGCAGACAGATGAACTATGACTATGGCATAGAGGGAAGCACACTGGAGTCCGAATGTGAGTCTCGGTGTGTTTAGATGAAGGATTATCTGGGTACAAATAGTCATTTTCCAGGGCCCCTAGAGAAGGGTGGGGAGAGACTGAAAACATGGAAGTGGCAGGACTTATGACCTGGGATGGCATGTGCAGGGCATGTCTTGTGAGCAATGCTAGTCATACCTGGGGCACTCGTGCTATCCATTTGCAGCTTACCTGGACTTCTTGTCGCACATACTCCTTGCAGAGATAGCTGATGTCACACTTACTGCTGTCAAGGGTCTGGTCATACATTCCTGCCACCAATGCAATAGCACATCCACTGCCTCATGTATGAGGCAGTTCTTTACCTTATGAATGATGGTGTCTTAGTTGTGTGCCATATGCTGCAATGAACCATGTTGCCAACATGTATGTGTGCTATAACTGTGGTCCTCTGATATTGTCCTTCAAATGTGAAATGGACAGGATATATGTCACTTATAGTGTGTGTGAAGTTGGGTGTACATTCATACCCATCAAATGTGATGTGGATTTTTCAGTTTACTAATCTGTATATCTGCAATGCTCCATGAGGCTACACTCTGATTATGAATCTTAGGGATAATGTGATGCATAAATAATTACCCAGACCATGATATAGTGATTAGAATAGGTGTTTAATGAGATATGGTAAGACAGTGGTGATGGTGACTATAGTTAAAAGAAGTTTTGTACAATGTGTTGTCTCCGACGCAATCCTGCTGCAGTGTTTGGATGGTCCCCCTCATGTTGTTGGACAACATCCTCCTCTTCCTCCGCTTCTGGCAGGCAGGTCGCTCCATACACCGCTGCCCTGTGCCGCCTCCACTCAGGTGCCATTGTTTTATTTTTGCCCTGTTTCCTGAGTGCTTCTGAGCAACCTAAGCCGCTGCTTCCCTGCGGCCCCACCCCCCTCCCTCCACCTCGAATTTCCTTCCCTTCCTGCCGCTGAGCCCTGCGGCCCCGCCCCCCCTGCTTTTCCATTTGCCGATCCCTCCCTCCTCCCAGCTGCCACTCCCTCCCACCTCCTCCCTTTCAGCTGCTGCAGCGCGGGCGGCACGGGGCAAGCCTGTCTGCGCCTCGTGGCCACACCACCGAACTCAGCTGGACAGACCACCTCTGCATCCACTTCTCCTACCAGAAACCAGTCACTCACCACCACGCACACAACCCCCCCGAAGCAACTGGAGCAGAATATCAACGGATCAACTGATTTCCACTATCGCCCGGGCCCCACCCCCTGGGACCCCGGTTCCCAAGACAGCCGCCACCAACCTGCATCACTGGATAGAAGACTGCACCAACACCCTCGCACCGCTCCCAAAAAAAAAAAACACCCTCCACAGAATCAAGGCCAGCTGGTTCACCCCAGACCCACAGGATTCCAAACGGCTATGTCGCAGAATGGAAAAAAACAGGCACCTTGAACCTACCAACTCCAACCACATCGCTTTCAAGGATACCACACGCAAACATCACCAACTGATCCGCACCACCAAAAGGACCCACTTCAAAAACCACATTGACATCAACGTTCACAGCAGTAAAGAGCTCTTCGGCATCATCAAAGAGCTCTCCACTCCCAGGACCTGCTCCAACGACCCCCGCCATCACAGGAGTTCTGCAACTCACTTGCAACCCACTTCTGTCGAAAGATAGAAGAAATCCACAAAAGCTTCAACCCCCAGACCCACCAGCTGACTACAAACACCCACAAACCCAACGCCCCAAGCAGCACCCACCTCCTCCACACCTGAACCCCCGTCAACAAAGAAGACACCGCCAACACAATGGCCTCCATCCAATCCGGATCACCATCGGACCACTGCCCACACCATATCTTCAATAAAGCAAGCATCATCATCGCTCCCCACCTCTGCAACACCATCAACAGCTCCTTTGAGTCAGCCACCTTCCCAGAAAGATGGAAGCACACAGAAGTCAAAGCCCTGCTGAAGAAGCCCAAGGCAGACCCAGACGACCCCAAGAACTACCGGCCGATCTCCCTCCTCCCCTTCCCAGCCAAGGTCATCGAAAAAATTGTGAACACCCAATTATATTGGTTCCTGGAAGACAGCAAGGCACCTGACACCTCCCAATCCGGATTCGGCAAAAACCACAGCACCGAGACCGCACTCATTGCTACCACAGACGACATCAGGACCATGCTTGACGAACGAGAAACAGCAGCACTCATCCTCCTGGACCTCTCCGCAGCCATCGACACGGTATGTCATCACACTCTCCGCACACGCCTCCACACCGTTGGAATCTGCGACAAGGCACTCGACTGGATCTCGTCATTTCTCTCAGGCAGAACCCAGAGAGTCCGCCTTCCACCATACCTGTCAGAAGCCTCCAGAATCATCTGTGGCGTCCCTCAAGGATCATCGCTTAGCCACACGCTCTTCAACGTTTACATGGCCCCACTCGCCAACATCGCACAAACCCACCACATCAACATAGTTTCCTACGCAGACGACACTCAGCTAATCCTCTCCCTCATGAAAGACCCTACAACTGCAAAGAACAACCTCCACAATGGACTTCATGCCATCGCCAGCTGGATGGAATCAAGCCGCCTCAAGTTAAACACAGACAAGACAGAGATCCTCATCTTTGGCACCAACCCCTCAGCATGGAATGACTCCTGGTGGCCCACCTCCCTAGGATCCGCACCCTTACCCACCACCCACGCACGCAACCTGGGATTCATCTTGGACTCCACACTCAGCATGACTCAGCAGGTCAACACCATCTCCTCTTCCTGCTACAACACTCTCCGCATGCTCCGCAAAATCTTCAAGTGGATTCCTGTCAAAACCAGGAAAACTGTCACCCACGCCCTGGTCAGCAGCCGATTGGACTACGGAAATGCCCTATATGCAGGAAAAACAACCAAACTCCAAACAAAGCTTCAAAGAATCCAGAACGCATCCGCCCACCTCATTCTTGACGTCCCATGCCACAACCACATCTCCCCCCACCTCAGAGACCTACATTGGCTACCAGTATCAAAGAGCATCACCTTCAAACTCGTTATCCAAGCACACAAAGCCCTCCACAACACAGGTCCAGCCTACCTCAACGACAGACTCACCTTCCACACCCCCACCCGCAATCTTCGCTCCGCCAGCCTCACGCTCACCTCCGTCCCCCGCATCCGCCGTACCACAGCCGGAGGAAGATCCTTCTCTCACCTAGCTGCCAAGACCTGGAACTCCCTACTGCTCCTCCTTCGCCAGACCCAAGACCTCTTGACATTCAGGAAACGCCTCAAGACATGGCTTTATGACCAGTGGCTCCCCCCCCAGTGCCTTGAGACCCCAACGGGTGAGTAGTGCGCTTTATAAATCCTTTGATTGATTGATTGATTGATTAATTCAGGCATTTGTGGGTCTGGTTCATAGAGGGGAATGTTCCTCCTTACATAAATGTTGTGGAGGATGGAACAGGTCAAAACGATCTTGCAGACCATTTCAGGTGTGTATAGGAGGCTGCCTCCGGTGATGTCAAGGCATCTGAATCTTGATTTCAGGAAGCCAAAGGTCCTCTCTACTATGGTGTGTGTCCTCTGATGTGCCTCATTATAGGCACTCTCTGATGCTGTGCTTGGGTTTGCAAATGGGGTCATGATTCATGGCTGGATCCCATAAACCTGATCAGCTGAAAGAAAAAATGAGTGAAAAATGATGATGTTGCTTGCACCATGATTATCACTTTGCATGGCAGTTGTTAACTTGTGTTGTCTGTGACTCATCCGTGGCTGTGTTATTGTGTGGAATTCTAGGCTTCAAGGATGTGCCATCAGCATTGGGATGTTTCATTATCTGAACTGGTGTTTGTCTGATTGACCGGATGTCAGCAGTATTTTTGTAGACTTGCTGTACATTGTGTACTCTCATGCATTATGTCATGTGAAAGAGGTGTCCATGTGTTTTAACTGGGGGTGACATGATACTTCCGTACTCAGAATCAATTCCACAGTGGTGGTAACACGGTTGCATCTATATGGCCTGGACATCCCATCCAATTTAACATATGCAATAAAATTTGTTAAACATCAGTGAGGCCTTTTGATTTGGCTAGGTGACATTGTACAACACATCTCCATAAGTTGGCAGCACTGACGTGTTGACAATTGGCAATGCACAAATTTCCCATGTGTGACAAGTTCTATGCAGACCTATTTATCTGCCCTTACCAAGTTGACTCATGTTAAAACGTGTACCTACACTACTGAACCTGGTCCAGTTCAGTCTGGCTAACTTGGTTGTGAGGTTGACGGTTTGAGTGTCAGAAGGTCAATATGCCTGTGCATTTGTTGTGTATATGAGTAATTGTCTCAAACTGTATGTGTAGGAATGTGCACTTTCAATATTGTCACATCAATATGTGTTCTTAGCACAGTCCACTTGCTTATTGATAGTGGGCAATGTCAGAGCAGGAGTGATGTGAGATATTGGTACAGCCTCAATGATTCCATGTCCCTTTCATTAGAATCATCATCATCATGCTATGTGTGTCATGGTATTTTGGCTGCAGCGAAACACAAACCCCTTACATTGTACATATTGTTTGTAAGGGTATGTGATTGAGTGTTATTGATGTGATATTGTACGATTAACCTTCCAAGTTGTACTGGTAGTTAAGGCCATTTCATTGACACTGTGTGGTTTTAAATTGGTCCCTTGTAGCTCTGGAGTGCCATCTTTTGTTATTTGCATCTGTCATTTGTCCCTAGGTGTGTATCCAATTGGGTGAGGATATCAAACATGCCTAGCAGTGTCACAACCTCATTGTCTTCCTGGCCATGTGTCAATGTAGTGGTGTATGTGTTGTGTGTCCTGCAGGGTTGCTGTGCTGTGTATATATAAGTAGGTTTCTCTACTTACCAACAAGTAGGCCATTGCCATATCGCCCATCCTGGAAGTGTTGATTGATGGTGCAGTGGCGGAAGATGAATGAATCGACAATGGCCTGCACATTGATGGAGTGTGTGTGCTTCCTGTTGCAGTATATATGCTCAGTTGCAGCAGGTGGCACAATGGGTACATGTGTGCAGTCAATGGCACCAAGCACGTGTGGGAAGCCATTGATTTGGTAGGAGCCCTGTTTGGTCTCCTGATGCTTCTGCTATGTGTTGGGGAAGCTGATGTGCCGGGGTGTGAGGGAGATGATGGCATCCAATACCTCGGGTAGAAAGGCAGAGAATGAGGGCTGTGAGATCCCGGCAACCAGGGCACCAGTGGTTTGAAATGAGCCACTTGCCAACATCTGGAGGACAGCTAGCAGCTTGGTCTCTGGTGGAATGATGTGGGGTGTCTGCAAGCTGGTTGCCAACTGTTGCTCAATGTTGCGCAGCAGCTGCTGAATGGCTTGCCAGTTGAGTCTGTACCTCTGGGTGATGTCTTGTTGCCTGAGTCCATGAAGGTTTGTCCTGGCATCATAGTATAAATATGGTGCAAGGTTTGCGCTGAATGTGCGTCAATAGTTTTGACGCACATTTGGCGCAAACAGAGTATAAATATGCCCCTAAGTCTGGTTACTTACTGTTATGATGTGGCAACAGGGGAAAACAAAAGTTGTTCCCAGCAGTTTCTAGGGCTTTGAAGGAGGTGGTTCTCAGTAGTACTGAGTACCAGCACTTCTAGATTCTCCTGCCCCTATTACCAGAACTTCTTCCTTACCAGGGACCATGCCACAACTCTGGAGATGGACAGCTGACATGCTCATGTTGTGTGTGTGTGCGAATCTGCTCTGCTGCCAAGACAACCAGTGGAGCTGTATATCTACACTACTGGCAGCCTCTCCAAGATGACATCCAATACCTATAAACAAAACTAAACCCACAGTGATTTTTTATATACCTAGCTCTCTCACTCTTCTGCTGTGCCACCCACTGGTGTGGAGTGATTATTGCAGCACAAAAGCTTGTGGTGAAACGTTCAGTAATAGTGTGAATATAAGGCCAGATGCTTTCCTGTAGTCCTATCTTATCGTGGGCAAGCATGCTAAATGCCAGCCAGAATGAGCTCCAGGATTTCTTGTAGAGAAAAAACAGGTCTCAAGCAAGCATCTGGCTGAGCTCTTCATTTCTTTTGTTTTGTGGAGCTAGCAGCACACTACCCACCTGTTTCAAATTATAAATCAGCAGAATTTGAGAGAAATCTAAATGGCAGTCACTCGTACAAGTACTGTGGGTAGATAGAACACAGCAAAAAAGAGTCTGTCGACTATTATTTTCTTTTGAAAGTTGCAAAAATGGATTACACTTAGTTTGACCAGCACATATGAGTTTATGGCCATTTGCAGCTCAGAAAGTACAGCTAGTCCTTTTTATTCTTCACTGAAGAACAACCTTCTGAGCGCTCCTGAATTATCCACTAGCAGCTCATTTGATAAACCTCAGAGTTACCGGGGCCTGCGGGCATGCACACACACACCGACAATGCAGAGTCCAATCAGGCTCTGCTCTTTCAAACGTGATGTAAGTGTGTGATGCAGGTCAAGGCCTGTCCTGTATTGCAACACACATGGGAAATGCTGCCAATGATAAGAGTGTCTGTAGCCAGACCAAGGGGGGTGGTGGTGACCACTGACCATGAGACAGACTGCGCAGGCACTTTTAAACCACAATAAGAATGTTGTATTTGTAAAAACAAATCAGTTGAATCGAATGATGTGCATGTGTGAGGGTCTGTTCGAGGGCCTGCACATATGGGCCTATATTTTGAGGTGTGTTGTAGGTGAAGTACTGCATGAAAAAGTTATTCTATTTCAGCAGAACATGCTAAATTGTCTTGTAGGGGCAAAATAATTCTCTACAGTATAGGCGGCTCATATAATGCAGTATTTACATAGGGTACACATTAATGGATATATCTATAATGTATTATCACTGTGACATAGCTTTAGGGCGATGCAAAGTGCTACATAAAACTATTAATTAAATAAACAAACAGGTGCTACTGACATTGAAAAGGGATGGTCAGTGCAGGGGCCCCTGTGCAGTGCCCCATCGTGCAAATCGGCCAGTGATCTGCGTGACGGGTGCAGCTGCACCTGCCGAACAGAGGCATTGGTGGCAGCTCCATGTGGAGCCGCTGTCAATGTCCTGGCCAGACATTCCTGTGGACAGGCGGGCCACTGGAATGTAGATTATACGGCTGGCGGGGATCCGGGGACGCTGGCGGTCAGTGGTTTGACCGCCAGCATGAACACGGCGGTTTCGACCGCCGTGTTCATAATGAGGGCCTTAATGTATGTACCCAAAAATATTTTATTATAAATGCACAGACTGCAGTGGTTATAAATATGTATTTCAGATTAGAGAATGTTCATTGTTTGAGAGGAGTCTGGGAGGCAGAAGACCTAAATTCAAGGGTCAGTTTAGTGTTCACGGCTCGAAAGACTACTGGCTTGTCCTTGTGAAGTATTTTGGAATGCATAATACAAAGTAATAGTATGTTCTCTGTCCTTGGAGGAAGAGCTGGGATGTAGACCAATCCCTGATTCCGCAACCAAGGCTTGCAGTCTGCCTTGACATGGTATTTCCGTGTCAGTGTGGGTGTCGTACACACACATCATATGTTTATATCAACATGCACAGATGTACTTTGAGAATATCTTGATCTCATTGGATGCTGTAAAAACTAGCATCGCCCACAGCTCACTTTAGCGAGTACCAACCCGTATTGTTTCCAATTTAGAGCACTGCAGTTGTCACATCATAAATACATTCCAAGCTGCTCTGACAAGTTGTCGGAAAGCTAATCTGTGCCATAGCAGTTCTCTGTTCCGACAGAGCTGTGTGGTGGGGAGGGAAAGAACAGAACAGGGTTTAGGGGTGAGTGGGTGCTCAGAAGCCGGGATTATTTTTTAAAGTGTGGGCCTGGGAGATAGGCCCTGTTATTGACGGCTTCTCAGTTACTCTTCTGCTCCTGCACAACAGTTGAAAGCAGGGGAAGATGATTTTGGGAGCCATTTATAAACAAATAATTGTAGAGGCTCTCCTTGCTTACTTCATGTCACTCATAATCCCTTGGTAAAAACCATCCCTGTTATAAACTGTTGCCCATCTATAATTTTATATGTTATATGTTGGTCTCATAACCACCCACCACAGTAAGAATCTTTTAAAGATGATGTTATTGCCTTTTTGTCACAGCAATGAGAATCAAACCTTGTTTCCACTGCTGTGATGCAACTCTGTTCCGTCCTGGAATTGAAGTCTACCTGCTTCAGAATGTGTTTATTTCTAGCTTTAAGATGCCATAATTCAAACGTATGTTCACAATAGAAGCCAGATTTGGAACCAATATAAACATACAATTGTAATAATGTGTAAATGTGAACAAAGGCGATTGTTTTACTGATGTGTTCTGAGTGACATTGTAGCCAACGTGAGCTCCTTATTTGTTTTCTAATTCACGTCACTCTGAGCCCCCTTTGTTCACAATTACCAATCTACAATTCTATTTATTTCGACACACAACTGAAATGCTATGATCTGTTGCAAAGATAATTTTTCTTCAACTATTAAGTAAAGACCCTCTTTCTGAGGTTGGGGGTAATTCTGATTCTCCTGGTATCAGGAATTACTGGCCACACTGAGATTAAAACAAGCTGAAACGTGTTGCTTTTGTGGAGCCATATAACACCAAGGAAGCACTGTCCTATTTGTGCCTCAATGCACCTTTAACTACGTGAACTGAGTGCAAACAGGGCAGCTTGTTTTATTACTGATAATGGACTTCCCCGAGGGCAACCGCAAACCTGGCGGCAGCTCATTAGTGAAAGGCAGACCGACTGTCTGTTGCAGACGGGTCCACCTTTTACAGTGCAGGTGGCACCCAGTCTGTACTTTCAAGAAGGACAGGGACCCCTTGCAGGTGGGTCCAGTAAATGACTGCACCTACCTGCAAAAGGGTGTCTCTGGGGATCCATGGGAATCCCTGTCCCTCTTCCAGATGGGCGATCTCTGGGTTACACCCTCACTGTGCTCCACCTCCTTGTCACGCACAGTCAGTTCATCTCCTTATGGCTGTTACACATGTGCGGCAGTATCTTTATCACGGAGGGGGTCATTACGACCTCGGCGGTCTATGACTGTTGGCTGCTCTCCGTCGTTATTCCGACGGAGAGCTGCCAACAGCCATAGTGACGGGCGGCGGGGAAGTAGAGGTTGCTCCACCTCCACCGCCATGTCAACAGAACACCGCCCACCAAATCACATCCTGTGATTCGGCGCAGCGGTGTTCTGTTGGTGGTGTGGTGTCGGCGGAGCTGCCCCCATAGCTCCCCTCCCCTCCCGGAGGATCGACGGACCAGGTAAGTCAATCGTCCGTTAGTGGAGGATGGTGGGGGGGTATTGGGTGTTGTGTGCATGCTTGGGGGTGTGCGTGTGTGTATGTAGAGGGGGGGGTGAGTGCGTGTATGCTTGCGGGGTTGTTGTGTGTATGGGAATGAGTGCGTGTATGTCTGTGGGTATGTCCGTTTGGATGTGTGCGTGTATGTTTGAATGTGGGTGTGCGTGTATGACTGTGTGTGTGGATGTAGGCATGTATGTCAGGGTGTGTGCGTGTGTGTGTTGGTGGTGCCTGCATGCGTGTCAGGTGTGTGTGAGTAATGTTATGTTGGGGGTCAGGGTGGAAGGGGGGCTCTGCCACCTTTGGTGGGTGGCAGGGGTGGTGGGGGTGTCGGGGAGGGAGTCGGGGTGGGGGTGGGGCGAGGGGGAGACCCCTATCAGTGCCAGGGAAGGAATTCCCTGGCACTGATAGTGCTTACCGCCATGGATTTCATGGCGGTTGAAACTGCTGGAAATCCACAGCGGTAAGCCGGGTCCAAATACCGCCGGCGGTATACTGACGGCCGCCGGGATGGAGACCCAGGTCTCCAGCCCGGCAGTCGTCTCCGCCCTGGTGGGCGGGACTGAAAACCAGCGGATGACCATGGCGGTAACCTCCATGGTCATAATACACCAAGGTAAGACGGCCAGCCTGTTGGCGGTCTTACCGCCGGTTTTACGCCATCCGCCAGGGTTGCAATGACCCCCAGAGTCTCATTGAGGATCTTGTATGGTTAGAAAGGCCATGAAAACAAGCATTTGTAATGCAATAGGGTCTCGCATTTCTCCGAGTTACAGCTATTAGCAGTTGTAAACTCCCAACCAGACTTTTCTTGCCACATTAAATGGAAAAAATACAGCGCGATTGCGCTGCTACAGTTCACTCGAACGAACAGTTGAAGACAGTATGCAGGTAGAAAAAAAGTGCAATTATATAAAAGTGCAATTATGTACGTAACCGGCAAAAGTGCAATTAACTATGTGAAATGGTCAATGCCATTCAAAGTGCTGGACTTCTGCCAAGCGAGATCGCGTTGCGAAAAAATGATAAATAGTAGTCCACAAACATGATGGGAAACAGCGAGCCTCGCACGTTTTCAGTACTTGGTCCCTGTGCTCGAGGAGGGCTAACCACTGGAAAAGGCATGACGTATGCGTGTCTTCCACTAATGAAAGCAAGCAGATTTTGAAAGGCAAGCCCACGAACCAATGAAAGATACTGACGTAACAAGGATGGGGATCTGAGCCCTTTTCTATCTACTAAAGCTTCTTGCAAGCGAAAAGCATGCGCAAGCACATGCGACACAGGCTTGACCCTAAGAGGAATTATAGGTTAAAAACCTGATGGAAATTGTATGTCTTTAAAATTAATGCTTAACTAACCGAAGTCCGCACCTTAAACACAGCAACAGAAATGGTTTGCAAATAATTAGACACAAGCGTTTTCCTAATACAAGAGATGAAGACAAATTGTATACAAAATGGCAATAATCACAAGATACACAAGTTAAAACAGTTTATAATTAAACATACAGCAAACATTGGCAAAGGAAATAGGTGTCACAATTTAAAGAATTATCTAAAAATATGAAAACAGTTACCAACATCACACAAGTTCAAGCATGGCAGAATGATGGACTGCATATAAATGTAAAAAGACTGGGTATTTCTGTATTGTCTAAAAATTGATGTTTAATGGGGTACAGTAACAACAGTAGTTAACCTTCTTAAGTAATATTATTCCTCTGAATATAAGGAGATTATGAACGTTCTTCTAACCTAACAACACCTGGTGTTCAAAACAAACAAGTAATGGTAATCTGAACCACAGAAACTGATAGCTAACGGGGCTGGACAAATGCTCCTTTGTATATTTGTCTGTGTGTGACATGGCATAGCATGAGGTCTCACCAGGCAGGTAAAGCTGTCTGTAGGTGAGACATAAAAATAACACAACTATACATAGTAGATAACATGATAGACTTTTAGTGGTATATTGTATTGGGGCTTACACTGACGAGTTTGCCTGTGAACATGAGACAGTTAAATGTAGATATGTCCCTTTCTGGGAGTGTATATATGCCAGCCTTCAATGAGTCGAGAAAGTTGGCGAGAGAGATTCATTAAATAAAGGATGGCTAACTGAGGCTCGGGAAGTCTGGCACACATATGGATCAGCAGTTTCTTATAGTCACTCTTGTCCTCTGCTTTGCAGCATGACTGATGCATCATGTAGTGATGTACTGTTGTTCTAGATTGTAAGGCTCGCAGGATTCCAGGGGTGCCAGTTGAAATGGAACCTCAGGAGAAGCCTGACGCCGGGTTGTGTATCTCCCAAATAAACTAGATGGTGAAATTTTTGAAGGCATGGGGCGTCAGACATTCTTGCACCTCATTATATGATCCCAGGGGGAATGGGGAAGCTGAGGGAGCCATTAGACTTCTCAAAGGTACTATGCAGTTGGCCCTTGCAAACCGTTACGATGTCAGAGAAACCATTTCTGATATGGTATGGGCGTATTGTACCACACTACATAGTGCTACACAGAAAATCCCTTATGTGTCCATGCGGGAACGGCTGCCAGGTACAAGGTTAGTTCTGGCCTGGTTAAAGGAAGTGTTGTTTGACCATACAGGTATCAGAAATCAGACTGATGTTAGGTCTCTAAAAAAGGGCAAGGTAGATGCTAAGCTACGGGTGGAGGTAGGAGATTGGGTCAAAGAGAAATCAGGCAGGATCCAGGGAGGCTTGACCAAGTTCAGGGGTCCTTTTTGGGTTCAGCGAGTTGGCACATTTTTTGTGGTTTTAGAGAATGGGGAGAGATGGAATTTTCGAAATTTGGCCTTGTATCAAAGGAATGGGATGGCTAAGGAGAATGTTGATGGAGGTTGCTCAGGAATGATGTTTATGAGTGATGATGAAGTACTCAATGGGAGGAGGGCAAAGCCTCTAGATGATTGTGTTGTACATGGAGGTGTTGTGAGACAAATGGATGGGTGTGGAAATGATTCTATTCTTTATGAGATAGTAAAAATATTTGTTATTATTTAACCTCTTTCCTTCAACCCAGTTTTTGGTGTATTTGTTTTATTGTGTTTTTCCTTTTGTGTTTTCTTTGGTTATTATTTGTTAGTGTACAGGGGAGGATGTGTTGTGATGTAATGTTGTTCTAGATTGTAAGGCGCGCAGGATTCCAGGGTTGCCAGTTGAACTGGAAGCTCAGAAGAAGCCTGACGCCAGGTTGTGTATCTCCCAATTAACTTCACGGAACAAACTGCGGCCTGTTCGGGCTTTTATCCACAACACCTCACTTCAGAAGCGATGAGAAGGCACATACGCATAAGAAATACAATTCAATATTATAAAGAAATAAAAAAAATACTAATCCTGAATGCAAGTGTAAGGGGATCCTGAGTCAAGTGGATGAGTGTTCTTCTTTTGCCTAGTGTCGAAAACTGAATGCATACTTGGCCTTGGAGGGCTTTCAGTACCTCTGCAAAGGGTGCTTCTTGTGGATGGTTTCAGGGCTCACTATGTGCACTCGAATAAATGGCTCTTAGAGCTTACACTGGGGGCAAGAACATATTTAACTTGAGCTAAGACTTGTCTTGTGCTATGTGATCATTTACTCAATTAAAATCAGAATTTGTGAAAATTGAAGTAAGAGTCTTGGCCCTGTTATTTTTCTCTAGTGGTCACATATTTCTTTCTGTCCGCTGTTGAGCCTTCAAAAATTCTTCAGGCACTCACTGGGCCTTTTCTGAGACACAGCTTTCAGTCCTCTAGGCAATGATGCATTAGAGAGCAAACGTTTACCAAGTAAGGCTGTGCAGGGCAGAGACTCAACAAACACATTTCAGGAAAGTAAGTCAGGGCTCCATCAGGTGGATCCAAGATGACTCAGTAACGGAAAATATCTGAACTGTGTCTTGCGCCTGTATAGATGAGTGGAGGGGCACTCCATACGTGTCTGCATTAGTACTGGAAAGGTTGAGGAGGCACCTGGCTGGCAGGTGAGCTCTGGGGATTGGGTAATCAGTTCTAGATATGTCTGTGAAAAATGGGTTAGCAAAGATTTCCCTCCATGCAGTATCACTAGAGGTAATTCTTCATTACAAACAACCTTCTGAAGGTTCGCCCGGTGCTTAAGCAGAGCTAGGGAGTCTGTGGGCATCCTTTAAACACAGACTATCCTTTATTCCAACACCTCACAGTGAAAAAAAAGGAGAAAGTGAAATTCTGTTTATCCATCAAACGGTTCCCTTGCATCAAAGGAGAAAACATATGGGGAGTTCCACTTGATGTAGTCCAGCATACATGGCACATGCCATCTAGGGGTTGAAGCATTAGGCTGTCACATATTATAGCCCACCTGCCATACTTTGTGATGTCAAACAAAGAAGACCAAGCAGGTAATAGCTTGCTGTGGTATCCAGTCAGCACATCAAAGCTTCAAATGAATGTAGGAATACAGGGCAGGGAGCAAGGTGAGAATATTTCAGGACCATTTGGTCCAACTGTGAGAAAATGCCTCTTTTGTCATGGTTAGTCCCAACTTTTTGCCTCAAATTTGATTTAGTTTCATAGTTGGTGGTGCCCAGGGCCGCTGCTAACTCCATTTTACTTGGCCAGATGGCACTGGCACCAAACTGTTGTGATGCATTGGCACAATTGGCAATACCTTTAGCTGCAACTATAAGTCCTAGTAAATAGTACATAGGTACAAATGGCTTGGGATACTACGGGCAGGCCCCTGAGGACAGCAGCACTGATTGTGCCACCCTCTAGGGCCATGCATCCAGAAGCATGCAGCGCTGTCATTGCAGTCTGAGTGTCCTGATGCAATCCTAAAATGTAAACTCGACATAGCACAGTCTGTGTGCCCTGTCCACCACAAAATGCATGCAATATAGGTAAGTCACCCCTCTGCTGGGTGCACTATACCGTATGTGGGGGCATAGATGCATGAGCAATATGCCTCTACTGTGTCCCTGCCAAACCTGGGATTTAGTAAGTGAACAGAGCAGCCATTTTAATACATGTGCTGGACACTGGTCAGTACAAGTTTCACAACTACATGATTGCTACTCTGAACCATAGGTTGTTTGGTGTCAAAAAACTCAGAATTATAAATCCAATTTGGTACCAGCATTGGATTTATCCCAAAATCTACCCAGTGGCCACCTTAGAGGTTCCCCTTGAAAGAGCTAACTACCCTGGCATGGTTGCTGGTTGGTCACAACAAGAAAAGATTCTGGAACCCTGCGGTAAGAAATCCTGCTCTCTGGGTCCCAGAACAAAGCACTTCCTGGGTGGAGGTGTAAACAACCCCTCTGTCAGGAATGTGCACTGCCCTGCTAGTGAGCTTCAAAGGGCTTACTGTCCTTGAAACTTGATGCCCAGGCCTGCTGGTAGCAGAAGACAGCTGCCCAATTGCAAACCTCCACTTTCGGTGGGAGCAACAGCGAGAAACCACATAAAGGACAGGAGGAGTGGTCAATCCCACTTTGCACCACCCCTAAGGTGTTGCATGCGAGGTGACACCACCATTTCATTTATCTTCCATCTTGCATGGAAGGGAAATAGCCAATCTGGTGTAGCGAAGTGACCTCTGCCCACAAGAAGTGGCCACTTAGTGGGTGTAGCCACCCTGAGGTAGATGATGTGTTGGTCACTACCAGGTACTCCCCTAAATGCCCACTAAATACAGCATTTAGTGGGATCCCTAGACTAAGAAATTGGATTCCGGGGACAAAAGAAGACCAGCAAAAAAGAAGTCCTGCTGCATCAAGAAAATGTACCAAACCCTGCTTGCTGCACCCAGGACTCGAAAATCACCACTGAGGGTTTGCTTGGACATTGGATGGAATCTACTAATATAGGGCCTCCACACTTTGAAAATTCCTAAAGCTCTCCCTCCAAATTTAAGGCATCACTCTCCTGCAACCAAAGACCCAGTGAAGACCATTTCACTAACTGGCTGCTGACCAAGGAAACAAATACTGCATTGGACCACACTCTACCCTACAGACCTTGAGGAAAAACCCTGCCATTGTGCCAAATTTGGTGATCCTGCACCCTCCCTCAGCCAAACTGCACCATTGTACCAGGTAGTGGTCACCTATGTCGAACACCCAGAAGGACATTCCATTCTGGACTGTAAAAAGACCTTGTGGAAGCCCCAGTCAAGGGACTTCAGAAACCAACAGGACCTCCAACTAGAGTGCCCCAGCTGACCTTCAAGGAGCCCTCAAAGAAGTGTACCTCCAGGGCAACTTTGTGCACACTTCCTGGCTCACTGATTCGCTCTGCATCTGGCCTCCCTGTGCCCTGCACCAAAGATCCTGCTGTGCCCTAAGGGTCTCCCACCCTTTGCCACCTCGACAAACCAAGGGAGCCCACAGGCTTACCTTTAGGTCCTCATGTGCAGTGCTTTTCCAAGTGGTCCCCTGCAGTGGCCTGGCACCAGCTCCAATGAATTTCTGCAGCTGCTTCCATGGAAACTGGGAGCCACCTAAATTTCTCCAGCTGGCCCGTAGTGCCCACTGATGACCTTGGCATACCTGCAAAAGTAGACATTGGTAAACACATTGCCTGATTTTATATGCATTTTAAAGTATTTCTCCATTGATTCCTATGGTGCATAATTACACACAAAAAGACTGTTGTTATTACATTTTAAAGATTCATAACTTAAAAAGTACTTACCCAATTTTGATGTTCCTGGCCTTAAAAATGTTATAAAAATATGAAATATTTTTTGTAAATTGTTCTCAAGTTATTCTTTTGAGTGTGTGTCTTCATTTATTGATACTGTGAGTACAACAACTGATTTGCACTTCTCCAAGATTAGCTTAACTGCTCAACCAAGCTACCATAAAAAGAAGAGCACTAATGCATTGAAAACACAACATAAGAAATATCCCACACCACTGTAGAAAAATTGAAACAATTTTAATAAATTGTCTGCAAAGATCCGATCAGTAGAACCATAGTTATGAATTTTTAAAGTTTACCAAAAATCTAGTGCTTAAAAGATCAGAGTACCGACCACAGACATCTAGTTGGGCAACACTGGATCAAAATAGAAAAATCTGGCTGATCGTAAAGGTGCATAGGACAGATACAGTGAGTGGATTGGGCCCGATCAGTACTTACCTTCATATTGTAAAGACATTCAGAGAAAAATGTTCCGAGAAGGTAAAGTGCAACTAGGCATAGCTGCAGGCAGTATTCAAGGTGGGTGTGTCATAGTTGGGGAGCCGCTGGACAAAGTAGCAGTGAGGATTTCTACTCTTGGACTTACTTACTTATTTGAAGTCAAATGTCTCCAGTGGGACAAGGCAGGAGGCTGTAGCCAATGAGACTTCTATGAGGCTGGATACTCCTATGGCGAAGTACAGATGAACGGGATTTGCTGCTGCAGAGAAGAGGATAGTTGGAGCTGCAGCGAAGTCAGGCCAACCAGCAATGCACTTTGGGTGGATAGTTGAGCAGGCTGGTCCCGGTCTCTGCTCGGTTCTCAGAGCAATTTGTAGCCAAATCTTGGATTTTGCCTATCTGGGGACCTTGAGCACCACTACAAAGGGTCCAGGACTGAAGAGGAACTGCTTGGGGGTTAATACTCACTTAGGCTGGTTCCAGGTGCGGGTTTCAAGTGGAGGGAGCCTTTTCTGTTCTTGAGGCTCTGAACAGGAGTACAGCAAACTAGCCCTTAGAGTCACTCTGGTAGGCCTGAGTCCAGGTGATTAAACAGGGTTCATGCAACAGAGAAGCCCTCTGAGGGTTCAAGGCAGCCCCAGGCAGCAAAGGAGTCCTGTAAGTGTAGCAGAGCTGTCTTGTGAAGTACACAGCAGGCCACAGCAGTAGGCAGTCCTCCGGGAATTCTTTTGTGGATCCATAAAGTGAAAAGAGTGGACCTTAGGGTCCCATTTTCATACTTGATGCTTCCTTTGAAGTGGGAGAAGTTTCTAGAGAATTTCCTTTGAAGTCCTTGAAGTTTCCTGGCTCCCCTGCTCTGGCTCCAAGCTGGCTACATGAACAATGCAGGAGTGACAGGTTATTTGTGTGAAGGCAGAGCACAGCCTATTCAGCTGAAATTAAGGCAGTGCCTAGCTCAGCCCCCATTTCTACCAGTTTATGGTCCATCCAGGCAACCTAATCTATCTAAGGTGTGGCTGTCTAAGAGGAATAAACAAAGTCCAACTGCCAGCTACACCCAGTCATGTGAACCAGGAGAGGTTGCAGGCATCAAAAAGTTTAGGCTAAGGAAATGCCAATTTTCTAAATATGGATTGTTGTTCAATTGTAGCTTGTAGTAAACCTTAATATTAAAGAGGATTTTAATTACAATTTCTCAGACACCAAACACTAAATGCCTACCTGTTCCCAATGAAAAGTTAACAATTAGTAAATGTAATAAGGCAACTAAGTATTATCCTATGGGAGAGGTCAGCCTCCCTATTGTAAAACATGAATTTATAAGCTTTTCACTATCAGGACATATAAACTGAAAAGTACATTTCTGACATTTTACTTACAACACACCCTTCAACATAGAACCTTCCTTAAGGGTAATGTGTATGCAATAAAGTGAGAGTTTATGGCTTGGCAAAGGGGTTATATTGCCATGTTGAATTGGCATTTTAAAACTACATTCAGGCTGCAATGGCAGGCCTGGGACATGTTGTAAGTGGGTTGCACTGCATGTCCTTCATGCCAACTAGTATCATTTAATTTACAGGCCCTGAGTATATGGTGTACCATTCTAGAAATGATTTACAAGTAAATTAAATATGCCAATCAAGTCTAAGCCAATTTTACCATGTTGAAAGGAAAGCGCATATGCACTTTAGCACTGGTTAGCAGTGGTAAAGTGCACAGAGTCCTAAAGCAAACAAAAGCGAATTCAGCAAAAATAGGAGTGGTGAAGGCAGATTATTTTGGGGTCACCCTACTCAGAGCCCCAAAGTTAACATGTCCCCAATACAAAGCCAAGGCAACTTCTTAGTTCTCTGTATCAATGAGAAGGTAGTGTAGGCCATTTCTAATCTAGAATACTCATTCTCACAAATGGCTCCCAAACAGACATGAGTTAGAGGAGTAGAAAATGTTACAACTATCTATACATCTTCCAAGGATAACAAAGGAAAAATGCACTAAACTTTATTGGTAACTAAAGGAAACTTCTCAAGCCATAGGTTTGTAAACCCCAGGGGAATAGAGTAGTTAAAGGCTGGGATAATGCACACTTTATAGCACAGGAATTTGGTGTCCCCAAATAGTTCCTTTAAAATGCGCAGACCTAGAAGCAAAACCAAACAGGGAGTGGTAGATGACTGATTTAACAGCTCCACTATCAGAATAACAGCAGTGTACACTAGGCAAGCGTAAACCTAACCTTTAGACAGGCTGGGGAAGTGCTGCCAATCTTTACTGAGGTGCACTTGGAGGTCCACTGACTGATACAGATTGAATGAGTCCAGTATTTCAAATTGAAATGGAAGAAGTAGGTTAAACAATACTGGGCAATAATAAGGGCTATGGCAGTGCTGCAACAGAAATGTACCTGTGAAGCTTCGCTCATTCCAGCCTGAAGGTATGATTTGAATTAGATTCAGTGAATGGTCTGAGTTAGGGCTTGAGGTGTAAGAGGGGTGATTAAACTTTAACAGGTTAAGAAATAACTAGGCAAAGTCATTGCGCAATTTAAGGGGAACTAGACCTTCTGTGGAAGTTACCAAATTGTCTGTGCGTGGTAGTCTTGTTAGTCCTGCCTTTCTGGTGATTGAAATCTTATAGACAAGAAGTATCTGATCTTTCCTAAATCATCTGATGTGTGCTGGTCAGTGAGGCTAATTTGAGGCTGTGGTTCTTGGAGGTGGCCACTGGGTTTAATTTTTGGGGACTGGCACTTATTTTTCAGCATCTGACATTTACCACGTGCAAAAGAATGATGAAAACACAAAGTGCAAAGACAGAGGAAGAGAAAGAAAAAACATCACAAAGGTGGAATGCAGAAATCTCCACAAGTGAGATAAAGGGGCAGAGAGTGTCTGGTATTGGATTAAAGAGACATTTAGTACTGCACAGCTTTAGTATTCGGTGCTCTGACATTTAATTGTACTGTCCGTGGTTTCTGTGCAGAGCTCTGGGTACTGACACACATTACTTTACAAATTAAATGTATGTGGGGCATACAATAATACTTGTAGAATTTTATTTCAGGTTGCGGATCTCCTGAAGCCTTAATGTAGGTTTGTTCAAATGTACATGTATTGCATTGAAGGATATATTATGTGGCTATCCTGAAACTCTGCCACAGGTCGTATCTGAACCAATTAGTTGAAGATCAAATGTTGATAATTTTGGAAGAAATAGTTTACATTTTCAAGATGCTTACTACCATGAAAAGTGTTATACGTTGCATGAGCTGTTCCTTCCATTCCCTGCCTGAGTGTATTTTCTAAAGAGAACATAGCATTCTGAAATACTTCTAGGTATTTGACATTCACCAGCAAAAGTAATGAGAGACATACAGAGATCAGGTGATTTGCTCATGATTACTCAATGAGGCCCAGTTCCAATAAGAGGGGTGTGTCAGTGCAACGTCTGTACGTACATGTGTGCATCTCGAAGGTCACAGGTATACGTCCTATTTGGATTTTCAGTCTTCAGGTGTCGAAAAAAGAGTAAAACTAATCAATGTTGGCATAACCAATGTTATTTCCCTAGCAGCCAACATTATATTTAGAGTGGAAAAGAAAGGCAAAGTTTCACATCGCTAGACCACGCCTCTTCAGAGACGAGCTAAATACATGAATCGTGCAAATGTTTATCACAAGAATTACATGCTCAGCAGAGTCGGCTCCCCCATAAGGGCGGAGGAGTGTTGCCCCCGCCAGCAGCGGCAGCTGCAAACCTTTTCCCCAAAAACGATAACAAACTTTATTTATTATCGTTTTGGGGGAAAGGAAGTGGGGCCACAGGGATGACGAGCAATGAGGGAGCCTGCTCAGCATTTGTGTTTGGCCAGCCATCTCAGACCGGCAAAACACACATGTGCACAGGGCTCTCTCCAGCCCATCAACAAAGTTGCTGGGCTGGAGAGAACCTGCGCAGGCTCCCAGTCTGCCTGGGAGCGCCCTGACTGGGCACTCCCAGCCAATCCGGACGTTGCTCTGAGCCGCGTCAGGATTGGCACAGGGCAGACTGGGAGGCTGTGCCTGCAGATGAGTGGATGGAGCGGTGCGTGGCGGAGGAGGTAAGATTTTTTTTACATTTATTTTTCATTTAACCTCCTCCCTCTCCCCGTTTCTCCCCTCTGCGCACCACCCCTCCCCTCTGTGTCATGCGAGCCATGACATGCTCAGCCCATTTTATTAGAAAACTCCATTTAAAACTCAGTCAGTCAGTGGGTGATAAAAAACTGTTAACTGAATATCATAAACTACACTGCGCAAAAGTATGACAGATGTTGTAACGCCATCATGCACTTACACCTAAGAACTGATATCAACTCCATTTTCAATCTTGCTCATTTGTGCAGCATAGAAAGTTGTCATTGTCTCGATCTGGACAGTAAAATATCTGAGTCTTAGAAGTCCCTTAATTATTAATAATGTAATGCGGTCGTTAATTTTTCAATTCACCAATTTTTTAAGCTGAAGAACCGTTTTAATCGAACAGAAATGTATTGCACAAAGCAATTTAGCAGGTTCCATTGGCGTCCCTTTGATTGTATTATTTTGGGTACAGAATGCTTTATGTTTCCTGGTTGTGTATGATACTATTTTTAAAATTTTTTGCTCATCCTGACTTGATCTAGATTTATTCTTTTGCATAAAAACTTAGGTTATGCATTTTATTTTAGCTGAGGAGAAGTGGTCCAAGGTAAATCAATGTGTTGTTGAATTCACCTTTGAAATTGCAAACGTGGCCCAAATTTATGAAGGGCCTAGAGCCACCTATCGTCACATTAACGTCATTTATTTGACGCTAATATGGCGATAGTGTGGCAAAAACACTGCACCATATTTACAAAGTTGAGCAATGCTTGCATTGCGCCATTTGGTAAACCCTTGCACCACATTATGATTGCCCCAGGTATAATGTATGCAAGAGGGGTGTTTCCCCATGAGGGGGCCCGCAAACATGGTGCAGTGGAATCTATGATATTCCACTATACCCTTTTTAGCAACATTGTTAAAGCCTGCACAGAGCAGAAGTTAAAAGGAGGCACACCATTATTTATAATGGGACTCTATGTACTTTGCAGGATTACCACCAACATTTTTGGCACTAATCCTGCAAAGTATAACAATAACGTCAACAATGATGATGCTATTGTCCCTAACCTGCATGGAATTAGGGTGGGCGCAATGAGCTGCAAGAAAAGTAGCTTTCATGACATGAAGCGTCACTTTTCTTAAATCTGGGCCATACTCTCTTTGAAACTCGCAGCCACATAGACGGCCTTAATTAAACATCTAGGCCCATATTTATACTTTTTGACGCTAAACTGCGCTAACGCAGTTTAGCGTAAAAAAATTTAGCGCCGTCTAACGCCATTCTGAAGCGCCATGCGGGCGCCGTATTTATGGAATGGCGTTAGCCGGCGCTAGCAGACCGGCGCTGCCTGGTGTGCGTGGAAAAAAACCACGTAGACCAGGCAGCGCCGGCGTAGGGGGAAAATGGCGTTAGGGCGTCTTAAAATGGGGCAAGTCAGGTTGAGGCAAAAAAATCGCCTCAACCCGATTTGCGCCATTTTTTTCGACGCCCAGACGCCATTTAAATGACTCCTGTCTTAGTAAAGACAGGAGTCATGCCCCCTTGCCCAATGGCCATGCCCAGGGGACTTATGTCCCCTGGGCATGGTCATTGGGCATAGTGGCATGTAGGGGGGCACAAATAAGGCCCCCCTATGCCACCAAAAAAAAATATAAAAAATATAAAAAATTATACTTACCTGAACTTACCTGAATGTCCCTGGGGTGGGTCCCTCCATCCTTGGGTGTCCTCCTGGGGTGGGCAGGGGTGGCAGGGGGGGTCCCTGGGGGCAGGGGAGGGCACCTGTGGGCTCATTTTGAGCCCACAGGCCCCTTAACGCCTACCCTGACCCAGGCGTTAAATAGTGGCGCAAATGCGGGGTTTTTTGACCCGCCAACTCCCGGGCGTGATTTTTGCCCGGGAGTATAAATACGACGCATTTGCGTCGCCGTCATTTTTTTAGACGGGAACGCCTTCCTTGCATCTCATTAACGCAAGGAAGGCGTTCACGCAAAAAAATGACGCTATTTGACCATACTTTGGCGCTAGACGCGTCTAACGCCAAAGTATAAATATGGCGTTCGTTTTGCGCCGAATTTGCATCGAAAAAAACGACGCTAATTCGGCGCAAACGGAGTATAAATACGGGCCCTAATGTGTGAGGCACATAAATAACAGCCCTAGGTGAATATGTTGGGCAAAAGCCATGCCCATCACATCTAGCATGATTTTCAACTGCTTTGGGCAAGTATCTTTGAAATTTCTTGTGTGTCATACTCTTGATTCCCAAAATCATAAATGAATTATCAGCTAGTTGCAATGAGCACTCTGTTATCTGCAGTTGGTTCTCGTCCATCCAGAATGGGTCTGTAACATGTCTAAACTGCTCAGTTGCCTTTTGTTTTTACATCTGCATATGGAATACATTTAGTGGCATACTAAAAGGATCATTGGGGATGATTGGATGATGGGTTGCATGCTCTTAAATGTCCACCGGTGGCAGGGTAGTTCAACGCTGACATGTAGAAAGTGAAAGTCTACTCTGTTCAGCAATTGTTATTGTTTACCTACCAGGATGTGTTTTAGCTTACATAGGCAACGTGAAAGTAAACTCTCTTCACCAATTCTTATTGATTACCTATCACGATATGTCGGTTCAATGGCTACATCTCTGGTACTGTTATTTAAGAAATTATGAAGGATAATTTGCATACCTTTTATCAGAATGAGGGGTTATGGGTTTTCCATTGCCATTGAATCTATGTAAGAATGTAATAGCATTGTGTTAGAAATGGGCTCTCTAGTTGGCAGAGTTATATACCCTTGTCCAAATAGGGACCACAATCCTAGTCAAGGTAAATCACACACAATCCAAATATCCTGTGCCCACCTTCTGGTAGCTTGGCACTGAGCAGTCAGACTTAACTTAGTACACAATGTGTAAAGTATTTGTGCAATAAATCATGCAATAACACAGTGACAACACAAAGTATCTGGTTTGCGTCACAAAACACTCACATGGGGACCAGAGGAGGATATGTGTGGAAAAAGGTAGGTGTGTGTCGGTTTTCCCTGCGCCCACCGATGATACGTTGATTAATTTCCATGTGGATAGGGCTTTGCATTGATTTCTGGCACTCAGGCTTGAATTCTCTTTGCAATGCGGGGTCTGTTGACACCCAGGGACCATGCGTTGAAATCCTGGGCGTGCAGGGCGAAGTCACAGCTGTTGTGTCGATCCAGCGGGTGATGCGGCGAAACTTCTGCTGCACGGCTGGCGCTGCGTCGATTCCTCTCGTAGGAAGTCAGGCTGCGTCATTCCGGCTCGGCGATGCATCGATCAGGTGGGCTGTGCGTCAAAGTTCTGGTCGCAAAGTGGCGATCTCCACTCGGGGAGCTAGGCTGCGTCCATCCGGGTCAACGATGCAGTGATTTTCTCACTGCTGGACAGACTGAGTGTCGATTCCGGCAGGCTGTGCATCAATTTTCGCCGCACAAGGAGTTTCCTTGCAGAGATGAAGTCTTCTTGGCCCTGAGACTTCAAGAAACAGGAGGCAAGCTCAATCCAAGCCGTTGGAGAGCACTTCTCAGCAGAGCCAGAGGCCAGCAAGGCAGCATGCCAACAGCAAGGTAGCAGTCTCTTACAGTAGAGCAGTCCAGGTGAGTCCTTTGGGTAGCCAGGCAGCTTCTCTTGGCAGGTGCAGGTTCTGGTTCAGAGTTTCTTTCCCAGGAAGTGTCTAGTAAGGTAGGGTCAGGGACCCAGTTTATATACCCAAATGTGCCTTTGAAGTGGGGGAGACTTCAAAGAGTGGCTAAGAAGTGCACAAGGTCCCTTTTCAGTACAACCCTGTCTGCCAGGGTCCCAGTAGGGGGTTGGCAGTCCAGTGTGTGAGGACAGGCTACTGTTCTTTGAAATGTAAGTGTCAAGCCCTCCACTCTTCCAGCTCAGGAAGACTCATTCAGTATGCAAATGTGTGCAGGTGTGACTGAGCATCCTGTGTTTGGGGTTGTCTGGGTGAAATGTACAAGGGAGCTGTCAACCAGCCCAGCCCAGACATGGATTGTAGACAGGCTGTAAGGCACTGAAGGATTTAAGTGCAGAGAAATGCTAACTTTCTAAATGTAGCATTTCTAAAATAGTAATATAAAATCCAAACTCACCAGTCAGCAGGATTTTGTATTACCATTCTGACCATACTAAATATGACTTGTTTACCCATTCCTAAGCCTACACACAGCAGTGGAAAATGAATTTAGGAGTTTTCTACTACCAGGACATATAAAACACACAGACATATGTCCTGCCTTTTACCTACGCAGCACCCTGCCCTATGGGCTACCTAGGGTCTACCTTAGGGGTGACTTATATGTAAAAAAGGGGAGTGTTTAAGGCTTGGCAAGTACTTTTAAATGCCAAGTCAAAGTGGCAGTGAAACTGCAAAAACATGCCTTGCAATGGCAGGTCTGAGACATGGTTAAGGGCTACTTCGGTGGGTGGCACAATCAGTGCTGCATGGCCACTAGTAGCATTTAATTTACAGGCCCTGGGCACATGTAGTGCACTTTACTAGGGACTTACAAGTAAATTAAATATGCCAATTGGGTATGAGCCAATTTCACCATGTTTTAAGGGACAGATCATATGCACTTTAGCACTGGATAGCACTGGATATCAATGGTAAAGTGTACAGGGTTCTAAAACCAGCAAAAACAGTGTCACAAATGGAGGGAGACAGGCACAAAGTTAGGGGTGACCACCCTAAAGCTGTCAGGTCTAAAAGATTGTTACAGATAGGAAATGGGGATAGGGATTTTCTACATAGGGATGATGGGGTAATTGGCTATTACATATACTTGGCACTGTTATTTAGTAAATGTTGAAGGAAAATGAGCATAGTTGAGTTCTGCATGGTGGGATTAAGGGGGCTACATGGCCACTAAATATATTTGGATATGTATTAAGATTGTTCAAGGTAGGAAATAGGGATAGAGATTTTCTACATCAGGGATGACAGACGTTAAATGGCTTTGACATTAACCTACCACTGTATTTGTATGATTACTGTAAGGAAATTGTAGTAGCTACTTTACTCAATGTGGATTATGTGTGTTAAACAGTATTTGGAAACATTTCTCCCTACATTATCATGGTCCTGATAGAAAAATGGAAATAGATAATGCTTAAAGGGGGGTTATGTGGCTACTACATACCCTGGGCAAGGTATTTTACTTAGCCCTCTTGGGGTAATGGCCATAATGAATTCTACATGGGGGATGATTGGTGTTAAATGGCTGTTGCACAGACCTGACATTGTAATGTAGTGACGTGTTAAGGAAATCGGCATAAATATGTTTTAAATGAGGATGATGGTGGTTAACTAGCAGGTACATGCACCTGGTACAGTTATTTAGTAAATGTTAAAGGTAAGTGGGTATACCCATGTCCTGCATGTGGGATTCTGAGTGTTACATGGCCATTGAATACATTTGAAAATGTATTAGGATTATTCAAGGTAGGAAATAGGGACAGAGATTTTCTTCATTGGGGATGATGGTAGTTAAATGGCTTTGACATACACCTACCACTGTATTGTCATGATTACTGTAAGGAAATGGTAATAGCTACTTTACTCAAAAAGGACTATGGACGTTAAAAGCAGTTCAACACATTTCCCCCTATATTATAATGGTCCTGTTAGAAAAATGGAAATAGATAATGTTTAAAGCGGAATTGTAGGGGTTAAATAGTTGATACATATCCTGGGAATGGTGTGTTACATAGCCCTCTTGGGATAATGGCGATCATTAATTCTACATAGGGGATGATGAGTGTTAAATTGCTGTTGCATACACTTGCAACTGTAGTGTAGTGTCGCATGTTGAAGAAATGGGCATGCATATTTTTTAGAGGGATGTTCTGTGGTTGGTACATACATCTAGTACTGAAATTTAGTAAATGTTGAAGGTAAGTTGACATCTGCATGGGGTATCATGGGTGTTACATGGCCATTGAATACATTTGGAAATGCAATAGGATTTGTTCAATTTAGGAAATAGGGATATGGTTTTTATACATAGGGGATGATGGGTGTCGAATCAATTTGACATATACATTCCATTGTATTTTCATCATAACTGTAAGGAAATGGTAATAGCTACTTTACGCACAGTGGAAAAAGAGCTTTAAATGGCTGTTGAACACATTTTCTCCTATATTATAATGGTCCTCTTAGGAAAATGGAAATAGAAAATGTTTAAATGTAGATTATGTGGGTTAAATGGATGGTACATATCCTGGGCAATGCAATTTACGATGCCCTCTATGGATAATGGCCATAATGATTTATGCATGGGGGATGATGGGTGCTAAATGGCTGTTGCATAGAACGGAAACTTCAGTGTATTGATGCTTGTTGAGGAAATTAGCATAAATATATTTTTAAATAGGGATGATGGAGGTTAAATAACTGCTAAAAATACCTGGTACAGTTATTTAGTAAATATTGAAGGTATGTGGGAATAGCTGTTTCTGCAAGGGGAATATGGGTGTTACATGGCCATTGAATATATTTTGAAATGTATAAGAATTCTTCAAGGTAGGAAATAAGATTAGGGATTTTCTATATAAAAGATGAATGATGTTAAATGGCTTTGACATATACCTACTACTGTATTTACATGATAACTGTAAGGAAATAGTAATAGCAACTTTGCTCACAGGGGATTACAGCTGTTGAACACGTTTTCTCCTATATTATAATGGTCTTGTTAGCAAAATGGAAATATATATTTAAAGGGGAATTATGAGGGTTACATGGCTGCTACATACCCTGAAAATGGTATGTTACATAGCCCTCTTGGGATAATAGCATAAATAATTCTACATGGGGGATGATGGGTGCTAAATCACTGTTACATACACTTGTAACTGTAGTATAGTGGCATGATATGAAGAAATGGACATACATATTTTTTTAAAGGGGATTAAATGGGACATACACCAGGTGCTGTTATTTTGTGAATGTTGATGGTAAGTGGGCATAACTGTGTACTGCATGGAGGATTATGGCCCTTATCATGACATTGGTGGTAAATCCCGCTTACCGCCGCGGTGACAGATGCCAACATACCACCGCGGTGGTGGATATTCGTTCACCATATTATGAGACACACATACCAATCGGACAGAATCCTGCCATATACACAAATCCGCCAGCCAAAGTTCAGTGCTAAAGTGGTGGTACCAACACCCATACCATTACACCAATAAAACAACACCCACCACATCATGACCCACGAATCACCACGGCGCACATTTAATGGTGGTAAACCATTGGCGGTACACACCACATACTCAGAATGGACACACAAATACTAACCTACACAACATTGGGCAATACCAAATACACACACCTGACACTCATACATACACCACACCCACAGCACTATAAAACACACACCCACACCACACACAACCCTTTACGAAAACAAGTAATTGCCACCAGCCTGACATCAAGACCACTATGACAACTAAACACACACACCCATAGATCCCTCACGCACCCACTTTGCACACCCAACCACAGTACCCAACACCAACACAATTACACACACCACACAACACCCATGTCCCCACAAAGTCACCCCATTTTCAGAGATGAGGAACTGTGGGTCATGGTGGAAGAAATAGTCAGCCAAATAGCCACAGCTGTTTGAAGCACAGGTACAGCAAATATCCATTGCCATGAACATGGAGCTATGGCGGAGAATCATGGACAGGGTGAACGGTGTGGGACAACATCCACGTACAAGGGAGGACACCAGGAAGAGGTGGAACGACCTACGGGGGAAGGTAAGTTCCGTGGCAGGAAGGCACCAGCTCACCATACAGAGGACTGGCGGTGGACCACACCTCCTCCCCCACAGCTCACAGCATGAAAGGAACAAGGCTTGGCAATCCTGCATCCTGAGGGACTCACTAGAGTTGCCAGAGGACTCAACACTGGTGAGTCAACATTTACTAATTATCACCCCCCATACCTGCATGCCATCTCAACCCCTCACCCTCACTCCTATTACTCCACTCCATCCCACACACTGCACCTACATATATACATGTATGACTAACCCCAATGCCAAGCCCCGCATGCTGTACCAATGCATGGACAGCCCTCCCAGCCCTGCATGGACACCCATCACAAAAGCATGCACAGCATAGGGGAACTAACAATTCCACAATACATCACCATACACAAACAAAGGTGGCAGGGCAACAACAAATATAGAGGGGAAGCTATGGATGTACAATATGTCACAGACATGAAGCAAAATACATCCCTTTCATCCTCTCAGGTGCCCCAGCCAATCTCAGTGGAGAGGAGGTGCCACGACTAACCAGTCCCCCAACAGAAGATGCCCCCAGTGATGAGAGTAACTCTGGACTTCTGGATCTGGGTGAACTACCTGGTTTATCAGGGACCACTGGTCAGTTGGTCACCCCAGCCCACTCCCAGTCCACCACAGAGCCTCCCCCATCAGTATCCAACACCACAGCACCCACCCAGCATCCCCACAACCCTGTCCCCAGGACACGTGAATTAGCAGTGTGCCCACCTGCACAAGGACCCCAGTCCACACCTCACACCCGAGACAATCAGGGTTCTGGTGTCAGTGGCAGTGGGCACACACCGTTCAGGGAACATAGGCACAGGGCAACTGGGACACTGGGAGGACCGCTGTGCACCAGGGGGAGGAATGGCCCAGGGAACTGACTCTCCAGGAGGCACTCACCAATGTCCTGGGGGCCTACTAACAATCCTCGGACATGATGGGCCTGATCCTTATCAACATGCAGGAGAACAAGGGGCTGCAGGAGGAACACCATCAGGAGATCAGGGAGGACTTGCAGGCTCTCACCACCACCATGATCTCCATAGCAGGGGTGCTGGCAGATATGGCCAACATCATGAGGAAATGGACAGCACACCAACGGGCCCCAACCATTAGCCAGTCTATTGACCAGCCCTCCACTTCAGCTAGTTGGCAAAAGGCCCCATCACAGGACCCCAAACACCCTTATACCATAATATGAGTGACACCGCTTTATGTGTTGAAAATGTGCATTTATGGGAACAGTCACATCTAGTGCAATTGATCAGAACACTGTGATAGCATAGAGAAAATGACCTGTATCTGTCTGCAGTAAACACATCAGGACACTGTTGTCATATCACCAACATCAGTAGAAGGACAAGCGACAGGTGACAGTAAGTTGAGATGCAAAGAACGTGAATACCTTCATGCTACAGACACACAGAAAACATCAATAGTCAGTGTAATGGTCAGTTCCACTGCCTCACCTGTGTGTTATTGGTAGTATTGACGTATAACTGATGTTATGTTGTCCATATCCTCATCCTCTGCCTCCCCATCCTCACCGTCCTCAGGGTCCACTGTTGCCACAGGGTCATCTCCAGTCCCCTCCTCCTGCAGAAAAGGCACATGTCATCTGAGGGCCAGGTTGTGCAACATGCAGCATGCCACTACTATTTGGCAGATCTTCTCGGGTGAGTAGCACAGGGATCCACCTGTCAGATGCAGGCATCTGAACCTGGCCTTCAGGAGGCCGAAGGTCATCTTGATTATCCTCCTGGTTCGCCCAAGTGCATCATTATAACGTTTCTCAGCCCCTGTCCTGGCATTCCTAACAGGGGGCAGGAGCCATGATAGGTTTGGGTAGCCAGAGTCACCTGCAAATAGTGAGGGACAAAATGTTGCCTTACACAATCCTATGGGGATAACACTTGAAGGCATACACTGACATACAGTGGGTGGGGACTCTGTCTCACCTATTAGCCACACCCTGTGCCTCTGCAGTTGGACCATCACATTTGGGATGCTGCTATTCCTCAGAACGAAGGCGTCATGCATCGACCCAGGATAATTGGCAGTAATGTGGGAGATGTACTGGTCTGCCAGGCACACCATTTGCACATTCAGTGAGTGGAAAGTCTTCCAATTCCAGAACACCTGTTCATTCTGGGGGGGGGACAAACGCAATATGTGTACTGTCAATCGCCCCAGTAATATTGGCTATATGTCCCATTGCTAGAAACCAGCCATCACAGTGGCCAAATCTTCCACCTGTGGGAAGAAAATGTAGCTGCACATGTGTTTCACCAAGGCAGACAATACCTTTGCCAGGACGATTGAGAACATTGTCTGTGACATTCCTGCTGCCAAGCCCACTGTCACTTGGAAAGAACCAGTTGTCAGGAAATGGAGCACTGATAGTACCTGCACAAGAGGGGGGATCCAAGTGGTATCACGGATAGCTGATATCAGGTCAGGCTCCAAGTGGGCACACAGCTCTGTGATTGTGGCCCTGTCCAGTCTATAGGTGAGTATTAAGTGCCTGTCCTCCAGTGTAACCAAGTCCACAAGAGGTCTGTACACAGGGGTTTGTCTCCTCCTCCTATTCATCCACAGTGGTAAGTATCTAAAGGACACAAGAGTGATTAGGCCACCACAATTTGAAGAATGGAATCACCACCTCAGTGTGCATACAACATTAATGTGATGGGACAGTGCGAAAGGCAATGTATGTGTAATTTTTGGCAATGACACAGTTATGGAAGATCTATATGTAGTCCACCACCATGAAAGTGTGACTGCCTCGCGTGTATCTAGGGACAGGTGGAAGTGAGGTAACTCCGCCAATGTTGGGCGTCATGGCGGAAGGCGGTCTTACACCGCCGTGAAATTCCTCATTAGCTAATATGGGGCTCTATGGAGTACAGTGGCAAATGGGCCTCAGCGTTGACGGTGTACACCGCCATGGACGTGACCACCATTTTCTGTCTATAACCTTACTTGATTCATGAGTTTCCACAGGAGAACACCTACACTGTGTGTGCTGCTGTGACCGATGTCTGGGACCTGAATGCCATCGCCAAGGAAGTGCGGACCCTGGGGGACTAGAGCAGCAGGAAATGGTGGGAGGACCTGAGACGCTGGGCATGGAAAACCGCAGAGGCCCAGCTGGGGATGGCTTCCCAATGAGGAAGGGGTGCCCGACGGAACCTGACCCCCCTGATGGACCACATACTGGCAGTGACCTACCTAGAGCTGGATGGGCACTTGAGGGCATCACAGCAGCTACAGGGGGGTGAGTACAGTGGGCGTTACTGCAATATTTGGTAGGTGGCATAGGATCCGGGTGGTGCATGTAAGTTAGTGGGTGCCCCTTAATGCGAGGCCAGACAATGCAGCGTGATCCAGCTCAACGGTAATGAGTGTATGGCAGATGCAGGTAACCTAGGTTGTTTGCATTCCATATCAGGAAGAGCTTTGTGGGTCCCAGGAAGTGTGCCATTGATGGTGTTTGCCTCATCTTGCCGTGGCATCTAGCCTAATCAATGCCAGTGCAATGCATATTGCTCAGTCCTGATCCCTGTGTGTGACGGTTCTGTTTATTGCCTACTGTGGGGTTGGTGCTGTATTTGACCCAGTTTTCCATTTCTCTTTCTCCCCCCCTTTTTTCTACTGTCATCCTGTCCATGTGTGCATTAGCATCATCTGGCAGAGGAGCAGGGGCACAGACAACAGAGGGAGTTGCATCCAACAAGACCCAGGAGGCAGAGTCCACTGACGCCGAGGGAACCAGTGGGACGGAGGGCAAGGGGAGCACCACGGCGAAGACAGGAGGTGACAACACTGACTCAGATACCTCCTCCGATGGAAGCTCCCTGGTTGTGGCAGACACCTCTGTGGCCACCCCAGCTGCAGGTACAGCCGCCACCCCCGCACCAGCACCACCCTCCCAGTAGCTTCTCAGCGAATTGCCCATGCCCGCTCACCCAGGAGGGTGGGCATCTCCTTCGCCCCAGGCACCTCAGGCTCTGCTCCAATGAGCCCTGCTGCCCTGAGTGAGGAGGCAATGGACCTCCTGAGATCCATCTCTGTAGGGCAGTCAACCATTGTGAATGCCATCCAGGAGATGGCATCCCAGATGCAGCAATGCAGTGCATTCCTGGAGGGCATCCACACTCGATTGGCGGCCCAACAGAGATCGATTCAGGCTCTGGCCTCCTCTCTGATAGCAGCCATTGTCCCTGTTCCTACCGTCCTCCCTTCAATTACCACTTCCCAGTCCCATTCTCCTCAACCCCAACCCATCCAATGCACACATACAGACGAGCATGCACACAAGACATCACACAAGAGTGGCACAGTCAAACACAGGCAGAACACTTCAGTCCACAAGCACTCACACAAACACCAGACAGTAGCACACAAATCCAAATCCACTGCTTCCACTGTCTCCCCTCCACCTCCTCCACCTCTCTTACAGTCACATCCACATTCACACCTGCATGCACTGCTTTAACATCCACCACCAGCATCACCACACCAAGTAGCACTCACACCTCACTAGCAGACACCTCCACAACATCCATTCAAATGTCCCCTGTGTCCTCTCCCACCCTGTCTGTCCCCATCTCCTAAAGGACACAAACACAGGCATTCAGACACCCAACAGCCATCCACCTCACATCAGCACACTGCCCATGCACCTGCATCCAGTCCTGCAGATGTTCTCCTCCAACAACCACTCCCTCAACCTCCACTTCCATCCCTCCTCCCTCATCCCACCCCACCGTCCCTAAAAAGCTATTCCTTGACCAACTTGACCTCTTCCCTCCCCCTCCTCCCCGTCCTGCCTGTAAGAGCAGGGTTCCAATGACCCAACCTAGCACCTCAGCCAAACTGTCCAAGGGGAAAGTGGAGGCACCTCCTAGTCATGGAGGCAAGACAGTGAAGGATCACATCCCACCAGCCAGGAAAGGGGAGGATCCCACTCCACCAGCCAGGAAAGGGAAGGGTCTCACTCCACCAGTGAGGAAAAGGAAGGATCCCACTCTACCCTCCAGGAAAGGGAAGGATCCCACTCCACCCTCTAGGAAAGGGAAGGATCCCACACCACCAGCCAGGAAAGGGAAGGAACCGACTCCACAAGCCAGGAGGGCCAAGGTTCCCACTCAACCACCAATTCAGAAAAAGGTTCACACTCAACCACCAATGCAAGAAAAGGTTCCTACTCAACCACCAATGCAAGAAAAGGTTCCCACTCAACCACCAATGACAGGCAAGAAGCCCTCACCTCCAGCTGGGACACAGCAGCCCTCACCTCGGGCAGAGGCTGCCCAGGAGACACCTCCCCCAGTAGAGACAATGCAGCACTCACCTCTAGCAGAGGATGCCCAGGAGACACCTCCTCCAGCAGGGACAATTCAGCCCTCACCTTCAGCAAAGGGCATGTAGGCCACCCTCCAGGGACTGTTGTACACAGAGCCCCCTCCAGGATCAGTGGGCAAGTTCCCCACATCTGTGACTGTGACCTTGCTCTCCCCAGCTTTGGGATATAGGCATGGAGCACCCTCCAGAAGCAGTGGGCAAATTCCCGACTTCAGCTGAGGTGCCCCAAACCACTCCCCACTGAGGTGCCTGTCCACTTCTCTGATGATGCCCCTGCACAGTTTTGTGCGTAGTTAGTGAGGATAAGGTTGGGGTTTGGACTGTGCCCTGTGGCCATGTGGGCCTTTTGTACTTTGGACGAGGCATTGACCTTTTCTGGACATTTGTTTATGTCTCTCTGTTCAAAATTGGTTCATATGGTGGCTTTTGCCTTGGAAATACATTTTCAGTACTTCCGACCTCTGGCCCTTGTATTATTATGCTGTGTGTTGTGTGCCATTGGTTTTCCTCTGTAGCTGGTTGTGTGTTTGGTATGTGTGTGTATGGTGTGTGTCGTGCGTGTATGTGTCACTTATCTCCCTCCCTCCCTTGTGCGCAACATGGCTGTACTCACCGTCGTTGTCTTTGTCCCAATTGGTGTTCCAGGTGGAGCACGGCGTAGAAGAGCATTGGGAAGACTTGAAGTTCCGGTTCCATGACAGCCTTGATCTTCTCTGTGTCTCTGTTAGTGAGTCTTTGGTCTTCTGTGATGTGTTTCTGCCAGGCTTTTGATGGCGTTGGTACCACCCCAGAAATCGTAGCGGTATGGTGTGTCATAATGTGATGGGCAGTACCTTGTCTTCCGCCTGGCTGCTGATGGGTACTGCCATGGTGCGTGGTGTTAACGCCCTTGCAGATGGTGTGGTACATTGGCTGTCTATGGGAGTTATCTGCGCCATGGTCATAATTTGGTGGTAATTACCGCCAGCCTGTTGGTGGTATTACCACCACTTTCACAGTCACCGCCAATGTCATAATGACCACCTATGTGTATTACATGGCCACTGAATACATTTGGGATTGTATGGAGGGTGAAGACTTTTACATATCCTCAGCACAGTATTTTATATAGCTTTCTTGGGATAATGGCCATAATGATTTCTACATGGGGGATGATCGGTGTTAAATGGTTAATATATGTATCTTTCATTGTAGTGTGTGTTGTATATTGAGGAAATGGCCATACATTTTTCTTACATGGGGATAATGGGTTAAATGACTGGTACATATTCCTCATACTATTATATAGTGAATGTTGAAGGTCAACAGGCATTGCTGTATTCTGCATTGGGGATTATGGGGGTTACATTGGCGTTACATGGACAATGAATATATTTGGAACTGTACAATGACTGATCCAGGTAAGAAATAGAGACTAGGGATTTTTTGCATTGGAAATTATGGGCATTAAATGGCTCCTACATATACTTGCCACTTGATTCTCATCAATACTGTAAGGGAATGGTAATAGCTATTTTACTCACAGGGGATTAGGGGCTTAAAACAGCTCTTGAACACAGTTTCCTCTATATTATAATTGCCTTTTTAGGAAAATGAGAATAGATATTGCTTAGATAGGTGATTTATATCTTGACACTGTGTCTTCTCCCATGCAATGGAGTATACATACCCTCAAGATTTTTGTCTAACCACCAATTTTAAAAGCATCCGGACAGTAGGTTTAATCACAGTGGTGAGTACTATGTTGCTGACGTGATAAAACCCCTCCAACAACCATGTGGAGTAAGGGTTTTTTGGAGGCAGACCTCTGATTCTGCCCACCAAATTTTACATTTAGCATGTTTAGCATGGAGATGTCTTATTTGTTAAAGAGATCAACCTGAGTAATCGCTCCACCAACTAAGAAAACCTTGTTTCACCACCCACAGAATCGAAAAAAGAGCTATCAATCTGTGAATTATTTTCATGTCCCAGCCTGGTGAGGTTTCCCCTGTTGAGTAAATTAAGCTGCATGCTCCACTTCCGGTGGTGCTCCTCTGTCAATTCCTTTAAGTTTCAGCTTTGCAAGCATACTCCCCCTGGAACCCAAAGACTTTTGTTTCTCAAAAGCTCCTCATTGGTTCATAGGAATAATGCTGCTGGATCACCAGTTGACATAATTTAGGGTTGGAACTAAGAAGGTGTCTTCAAACCTCTTTCGTTCTTGATTAATGAAAACATTCTCAGCAAATACTTTTGCTTTGGTTCATCTTGTGCCAGTCCAAGAATTTCATCTCTAGAGGCACAATACGAATGACCCCAGCATTCCTCTTAATCATGGTTCCAGCTCTTAAAACCAACCAAATAGAACAAGAGTACTATTCTATTAATCTTAGCTGAAATATTCAGATGACTGGGCTGCTTTGAACACTCTTTAAAGAAAATGCTTACAAACCCCTAGGATACTCAGTATAGAGCATCAAGGAGGTGTAGAGAGGCAGGGGTTAGCAGAGGTGGTAGCTTGTCTCAAGATCCAAATATGAGCTTTTAACTGCAGCAACATTAATGTATGCTATTAGTGCTGGAATTACCGCTGCTGCTGGCACCAGACTTGCCCTCCAATGGATCCTCTTTAAAGGATTTTAAGTGTACTCATTCCAATCACAGGGCCACAAAAGAGTTTGGTGTTGTTATTTGTCGTCACTACCTCCCCATGTTGGGAGTGAGTAATTTGCACGCTTGCTGCCTTCGTTGGATGTGGTAGCCATTTCTCAGGCTCCATCTACAGAATGGAACCCTGATTCCCAGTTACTTGTGGTCACTATGGTAGGCAAAGAAAGTACCTTCAAAAGTTGATAGGGCAGGCATTTGAATATATCTTCACCATCACAGGGATGTGTGAGTGGCCTGAGATTATCAAGAGTCACTAAAGTAGCCGGATGAGTCCAGATTGGTCTTGGTCTGCTAAATGCATGCAACTCAGGAGGTCAGCGCTCATTGGTATTTATTATCTCCTGAAATACCAGAGTTATCTGAGTAACAGATGGAACAATCAAAGGGTCCATAACTGATTGTTAGAAATTGGGTCTCTAGTTTGCAGAGGTATGCCCCGTCTAGGTAGGGACCACCACTCTAGTCAGAGTAGGTTAGATACACACCCTAAATTAACCTGTGCTCAGCCTTTGATAGCTTGGCATAGAGCTGTCAGGCATAACATAAGAGGCAATGTGTAAAGTATTTGTGCAGCACTTAAACTTCAGTAACAAAGTGAAAACACCACAAAAAGACTGCACCAGTTTAGATAAATAGAAAATGTTTATTTGAGTCAAATAAGACTGAGACGACAAAAATCACATCAGTATTTCTCAAGTAATCTCCTTAAATACACCAGGTAAACACAGTGCTCAAAGGGAGCATGTTTGTCTCTTTTATAATCCATATGATAGTGCTTTGAGCGACGCCCAGAGGTTCCTTGGTTGTCGGAGCCCAGAAGCACTGCTCCCTATGTGATTTACCAAGGTAATTGATATCGCGCCCTCAAGACTGATTTGTTCCAGTCAAACACTCAGCAGCCCGTTAGCATGCACAGCTGCTGCAGAGGCCGGCTGGATCTCCCTGGGTTGACCGTACCTTCGTCCAAAGTTCCGGGGGGTGGCCTCATGACTCCCATCACTGGGTTTGTGGGCTTTAAGGAGGTGAGGCAACAGGCCATGCTTTGCTATCCTTGGGCTGCAGTTGGAGATCCATCAACAACGAGGAGTAGAGCGTCAGTCTCTGTCCATTAGGCTACTTTTGCCTTAAATGGTCACCGCACAGTGTTGGTTTAGCCGAACTGGGTGGGCTGAGCTGGTGTAGCATCACTGGAGCAACCCCAGTTACCAGGGTAATGCTGACAGGTGAGCACTGCAAAGGTTTCCCTCAGTGCTGGCAGTGAGTTCTGAGGTGGCGATCATTATCAGTGTGAGGATCTGGCCTTCAAAGGTGATAGTTGAAGGTCAGAAGCAGAATGTGCTTAGATCGTTGTACAGCCCTTGTCACTGGTCAGGGGGGCTATGTGCTCTCCTGAATAAAACTGGGCTGTCAGTCCCACAGGCTGAGTCAGCGATCAGATGCATTATGATCTTTGTCAGAAACCAGCTGTTGGAGTTTTGAGTGGCAGAGTCCCAAGGCAGTTTGCAAGAAGGAGAAGTCTTTGATGGTCCTGAGACTTCAGGAAAAACAGAAGCAAATCAGCAAGCCCCTGGAGTCACTCTGGGTGCAAATGAGATGGGTCCAGTCCTTGTCCTCAGCATGGCTGTGATCAGCAGGGCAGATCAGCAAAGCAGGGAAGCAGTTTCTTGAGACAATCAGTCAAGGCAAATTGATGTCAATAGTCACCTTTCCTCGGGATCTTCACAATGCTCAACAAGGGCCTCCAGGCACCACCAACTCAGAGAGCTGTTATAGCACTGAGAGTTGGAGTTGCCAGGTGAGGAGAAAGGGTTTTGGGAAAGGGACTGCAGAGAAGGAGACCTGAAAAACAAAAGAACAAACCAAACTCACACAAAAACACTCTTCTTGTAAGTGTCGCCACACATCTGCTTATATATGTATGTAGTATAATACCTTCATCTTGCGCTTTGAATCACTCAAGCATAATACTAATCAAGGAACAAATAATCTCTTATCTCATATCCAATATAAGCAAGTGGCGAATAGAGAAGTGCAGGCTTTATTTTCTCTTGGAATACTATCATAATATGACGTTGATTAAATCGCAGGAAACAGCTAGTGCTGAATTTTTCCCTATGGTACTCTTACTTCAGAGTATCCCAGAGAGCTGGAGGCGCTATTGAATATTCATTTTTTGATTAATCACCAGTGAAAGATACATGTAAAACGATTGTCCAGAATATACAAAAAAGTAGGTAATTCTGGTCCTCAGAGTTACCTATTTATTGTGCAGACCAACAGCTTCAGTAAACATCCTGTACCTTCTTCTTCCTGCTACGCTTACAGCCAGGGCATGGCCTACCCTTCTTATAAATCAAATTTTTACTCGCTGACTCGGAGGTTCAAAGGCAACAGTGTTGCCAAAACTCTGACTCCAAGGATCAAGAAAAAGAGCTGAAGACACTCCCGAAATCAGATCTCATCAGCCAGATGTCACCAAGATGATTCAAAGAATAGTGAGCACTGTCCCAGGGTGTGGTTGGCTTTTACAGACCTGCCACGCCCAAAATTGCCACCACGTCGGGAACATGGGAAATGTAGTCTTTGTGCCCCCATGGTTTTCTGCAACTAAGACACAACAGCATCTCCGTGTCCCGTACCTATGAAGGATGTAAAAGATGCGCGACTTCAATGGTCATGATAAGCGCATCGCCCTTACCAATGCCCTGGCCCTGCTGCCTCATGAGCTTTCCCACACGGGGGTTGTTTTCAGTGATATAACTTGGAACACGGGGGTAGGAACCTAGGGGCCTTTGCGATGGGAATGAGGAAGGCTCTCACAGTAGGGGCTGGGACGGGTCCTAGACCGTGCACCATCCCAACTCTAACATTTGGGAATCCTTACAGGACAGCAATCTTTACTCCAGCAGAAGTCTTTCCAGGGCCAGTGGTGTACTGATTTGTTGGGGTCAGAAACCTAGTACTTATACCCAAAAGTGCCTTTGATGTAGCGGGTGACCTCAAATGAACTCTGAAGTGTACAAGGATCCCTTTCAACCCATTGCTATCTGCCAGACTGCAGGGGGTAATCAGTCCTTTATGTGGGGTCAAACCACTACCCCTTGAAATGTAAGTGTGAGCCCCTCCCATCCTTCATGCCCAGGAAGGCCCATCATTAAACAGATGAACGCAGATGCAGTTGAGTGTCCTGTATTGTGGCTGTCTAGAGGGAATGCACAAATGTAGCTGTCACCCCGCCCAGCCCAGATGTGTATTAGAGGCAGGCTGTCAGGTACACAGAGCAGTAAGAGCAGACAAATGCCTACTTTCTAAAAGCAGCATTTCTAAAATAGTAATGCTAAATCCGACTTTACCAGTAAAGAGGATTTCTCACTACTATTCCAATTACATAATACATGATGTAGCTACTTCTTTCTGATCAGGAATTACAAGTTACACATTTATTAAGAATTCCAAATGCTGGCCTATGTGAGAAGTAGGTCTCACAGTAGTGAAAACTGACTTTGGGAGTTTTTCACTAACAAGACATGTAAAACTTAAAAGTACATGTACTGCCTTTTCAACACATAGCACCCTGCTGTATGGGTTACCTGATGCCTACCTTAGGGGCGACTTATATGTAATAAAATTGGAGTTTACGGCTTGGCAAGACATTTAAAATGGCAAGCAGAGGTGGAAGTGAAACTGCACGCACTGGCTCTACAGTGAGAAGTCTGAGACATGTTCAAGGGCTACTGAAGTGAATGGCACAATCAGTGCTGCAGGCCCACTAGTTGCATTTAATTTACAGGACCTGGCTATGTGGTATACCACTTTACAAAGGACTTACAAGTAGATTGAATATGCCAATTGTGAATACACCAATGTTGCCAGGTTTAGGGGAGACGGACATGCACTTTAGCAATGATCAGCACAGCAGTGGTAAAGTGCTCAGAGTCCTAAGGCCTGCAAAAAGTAATAGCAAAAATAGAGGTTAAGCAGGCAAAAAGCTGGCTGCAGACCACCCTAAGGATGACAGATCTAACATTGATTTAATAAACCATTTGCAGTTTCACTATGCAAGCCTTGTGTTCTTACACATGCATAGCCTAATCTGTGAGACAAGCATAAGACGCTGGTAGGATCAGCCAGGTAGCTGCACCTGCTGGACCAGCTTGAGGGGAGATGCACACCTGCCACAAACTGACCTTCACACCCCTTGGGAGCCTTCTGTAGGGGGGAATCCCCTGCCTGGGGGTGTGCCAGGGAACAGAACAGTTGCATGGGCACCAGTGTGTGATAATAGAAGGGAGAGGTGGGCTGTGGTGCAGCCTGAGTGAGACATAGTGATGCCGGAGACACCCCATTGAACGTTTGTTCTGAGCTGCTGTGGAAATGTACTGGTTAGATGAGGGCAACGGTGTGGCATGCGGGTCCTAGATCACCAGACAGCATCCAAGTCCTGGCCCAACCCTATCTATTCCACTGTGGTCAGGCCACTATGGGAGTGCAACCTGCTAGGCTGCTTAGCCTTCGCTTTGCTGGGTAGGGCCTCTGCAAAAGGCAGGCCCTCGAGTTGGACTGTCCCTGGTAGGGTGGAAGTTCTTTGCTTGAAACAACAGGCAAGTCTGGCTAAGCAATCCATTCCTAAATGGACCAGGCGGGCTCGATCGATTAAAGTATGGTGCTGGCCAGACTCCTCCCGGGCAGTCCTCCCTGTGCAGGGATGTCAGCTTAATGTTTCTATCTGGTTTTTACGGGGCAGGCTTGGTGGAAAGACTATTCAGACAGGGCTGATAGGCAACCGGGACCCAGGCCAGAGGGCCTGTAATACTTGTTCCTATTAATCTGGAGGAAGGCTACCCCCCTTTCTTATAATCCGTATGCACTGAACGACAGAATGGACCAACAGCACAAACACACTGACCTCTTGGGGCTCTGACTGGGCTTGAAGAAGCAAAGGCGCCCTCATAGGAACTACCCGAGTAGTCCAGCAATCAGTAGGTGCTATAGGAATGCACAATGCACAACCAAATGTCCAAGGGCTAAGATTGACCATGCTTGGGCTCAAAGGACAGCCATCTGGTCAGTGTCCCTTAACAGGCTTCTGCTCACCCCTGGAGGGGAAAGGGATTCTGAGGCCAGGTTCTCAGAGCCCCAGCCGGGACTCAGGTGAGGGGGGGCCTGACAGAGGTCTGACCGTTGGCTCTGAGGCACCTTTTCATGCCCAAAAGAGGGAGACCCTCCCAAATCCACAGTACCCCATCCTGGGTGTTTTGCCAGGTGGTTAGCAAAAGAAGGAAGCCCTGGCATTGGGGCTACCACCCCAGGACCAGCCTGGGGCTTTGGCCTGGGGCCTGGGTGGAGAGCTTCTCCACCAAGGTCACCAGGGGCTGGCTCCCTAAGCCCACAGGAACCCATCCTGGGCACCTTTCCATGTGGCAAGCCAAAGATAGGCCCTTGGAAGGGGACGCCATGCCCAGGGCCTGCCAGAGCCCTGTCCCACGAACCAGTCAGAGCTCTTGCACCAGGGCAGAGCTCCTGAACCTGTCAGAGCAGGAAAAGCTTCATGGAGCCTGCAAGACCATGCCCTGGTTCTTTTGTGACATGCCAGGCTGGAGGCCAGAGTCCAGGATAAAAGTGGTTCCCATGCAGGTCCAAGCTCTGGTCCGGTCACAGCAGCGGAAACCTCCTCAGGGCCACGGGACCCCTCCATGGGTGCTTTGCAAACTGGCAAACCTGGGTAGGCATCCCAGTGTGAGGCTTTCACTGTTGGCCAGCCACAGCTCTGACGTCGTACATGGTCAGAACTTCTCTCCTCCCTGTCCTGGGCTCTGAGTGACATAGAAGGCCAGAGAAGGGAGTCCAGGGACCTGGTAGGCTTGCAAACCTGGGTCTGCTGTTTCAGTGGGCTTGCAGGCCCAGGCCTGCTGGTTCCCTCACCCTGCGGAACCCCGTCCGGTGTGCTTGTGGTTTGGAAGCCCTTACTGGGGGGGGGGGCACGATCAGGTGTTTTCCAACAAAGGACCCCGTCTTCAAATAGACCTAAGTATGCCCAATGAATCAGAGTCCCTGAGCAGGCCTCCCTGTTCGGGACTGTGGAGCTCTAACCCCGAGCTTTACTGCAGAAAGTGTCAGTGAGTGGAGCCCAGGCCATGCCGGAGCTCTGTCCAAGAGCACAACCGCGGCTTCCGTCCATACCGGAGAATGGGGAAAGAGCTTCCTGGGGCTTCTGCTTCCCCTTTGCTCTTGTGGGGCGGTGCATGGTGAAGAATGGTAAGCCTTGTGCTTGGCCTGCTGATGGTACCTCCTGGGTTGTGCGGGACATCAACAGTTGCTGCTTTCAAAACTAGACCCAGGCATCTGCTGAGGGATTTTGAGAGCTATCCTCGGCTCATGTTCCATATCAGCTCTCTCGGGAAGGGGAGCCTGGATCTTCATGCAGGGCTGATCTGCACTCTAGGCTCAAACCCAGTGAAGGAACAAGAGTGAGCTTCGGTCTGAAACCACCCTGCCCTAGGTAGTGACTGCTGCCACCATACCATATGCTGAGGGTGCTGCCTTGTGAGGGTGCCACCCCCCTTTCTGGAGCCTGGACCGGGATAGCCAAGCCCACCCCAAACCCTGTCCCCCTAGACCTGCCCTGGAAGAAGATTTTCATTGACTCTTAAGCCACTACAATACAAAACCCAGGAGGTGAACAAAAATCATAGTTAGCCTCCAGGCCCACAGGCCTGCCAGCCATCTGATCAGCCAACCTGCCTGCCATCTAGTGGGCCAGCTCACCGGCGATCTGATCAGCCAGTCCAGTGACCAGATGGCCGGGCCAACCAGAGCCACCCAGACATCAGGCACACAGCAGTCCGACAATGACAAGAGTGGCCATACATTCTGAGGTAAGCATTTAGGAAGCTACTTGCCTCCTGGTGACTCCTGTGGGGTGGAGAGGAGGGATTCTGCTCTGGCAATCCGGTCACCCCGCTGACCTGTAAGGGATAGTGTCCCCAGTCCCAGCACCTGACAGTGCAGGGTGGGACGGGGCTGCCCCCATGCTGGGTAGCACATTGTGGAAGTTGCCTCCTGTGGACCCACTTTTCCATCCATCCAGAGGGCCCCTCGATGTAGGGGGGTGGGAGCACCCACCGATGGAGACCAAAGCTTTGCTCAGAGGATGGCTTTAAATTCTTAATAGTCAGGTAGCTGCTCTACCACTTACAAAACCCTTACCCAGAATCAAGTAATCTATGAATGATTTAGCACCGGGTGCCCAACAAATACGCGGTGCAGTAAGGGTGATGGCGCTCGGGTCTCCAAACAAGCAGTCCTACGCTAAGGCCCAGAGGTCAGCTATCCCAGGCCAAACTAAGCTCAGCAGCAATGTGGTATCATTACTGTTTTAGGGGATTCTGAGTTCTCAGGGACTTTCCTGCCGAGTTAAAAGTGTTCAGTCATAATCCCACAGAAGGTAGCTGCGCTGCATTGGCTCCTCTGCCATGTACATACATCAAATGTTGGAACCAGTGGTTCTTCTTGTACTGAGCAAGATTATTATTACAACAACAAATCAGTAGGGTAACACTAACCCATTAAATCGATGCTTGGTGAATTCTGCTTCACAATGATAGGAACAGACAACATCGAAGAATCAAAAAGTAATATCGCTGAATGCTTGGCCACCCCAAGCCACTTATCCGTCTTGTAACTCTTTGGACACCTCCTGCGTGAGCCCACAAATTTAGAAGTATTGTGCGGCTCTGCTTTCATGTCCTGCATTCATACTGAAATTTGAGATTAAGCAAGTTTTTGCCTTTCTGCTCCACAGGAGGTTTCTGCCCTCCCTGAACTCACCTTAGGACACCTCCATTATCGTTTGACAAGTTTACCACAACAGTTTAACTTTCTACCTGCCACTGTCCTGGGAGTGGGTTGCACCTGGAGGATGCACGGCACTTGGAGCCAGAAGTGAGAGCCCCATGGGACCCACCGCCCTACCTCTCCTACCAATAAAAGTAACAGTATTTTCCCAGCGGCCAAAGAGCTTCCCACTTATCCTACACCTTCCATGTCTCTTCACAGTGCCAGACTACAGTCAAGCTAAACAGGAACTTCTTTTCCCACTGATTCGGCCAAGGCTGTTGCCATGGCTATGGTTTCACTAGATAGCATTTAGGGACAGTAGGAATCTCATTCATTCATTCAAACATGTCACTAGTTAGATGACAACAGATTTGGCTATTCCTGTACCACCTCGCAGTGGCTCATTCTGGGTTATTATTGCTGCCCATCAGCGTCAAATCGGTTACGGTTCCAACAACACAATGATTGTTCCGGAGAACAGTTACATACAAACTGTCCCCACTAGAACGGGAATCACATAGTAAAAAGAGACAGTACACGCTACAGTATTGCTCTAACAATAATATATTTATTGTCTGTATCTTTGCAAAATTTAGCAATTATAATTTCTACGATTCATACTGATTATGTGTAGGCAATTATCTATTCTAACAACACACTAGATAGCATAAAAGCTATGATAGAATGAACACACTCAAACACATGTATATACTAACATCAACTATATTATTAACTATTTCACTTCTATTTGTAAATAAAAACTTTATAAGGAACTAGGAAGAAAACATGTGTATATTAAGAAAAGTGTGAGCGTTCTAAAGCAGTGTAGTAGAAAGAGATAGATTGATAGTGTAGGTGTAGGTGTACGTGTAATGCAGTGTTGTGAATGGTTAATTGTCCATGAATACTTGGCACATTTTTATAGTTACTCCTGACATTTAGCTGTGCCTCATTGAATTGCTTTACAATTATGAGCACTGGGCTAAAATCACACAGCATCAGCACTCGCCTCAGGTGTTTGGATTTTTTGTTTTAAACAAGTAGTCGGATTCTCCTGGTCAGCACCAATTCTAAGTCATCTTCTAAGTGCTGGCTAATGCAGAATGCTGGTAGGGAGAAGCAACCACTGCAGCTGGGAGGATCCACAGGAAAGGCCAAGCTAGTGTCCATAGTCACCACCACCCTGGAGGGAGGTGTCTTGGCCAGCCGCTGTCCAGCCCTAGTCCGACTGACTCAGCCCTTAGAGACAATTCAAAACCTGAAGTTATGGATCTGACTTGCCAACTTCCCTTACCCACATTGTTCCAATATTCCAGAGGCTGTTCACCTTAGAGACCTTCACCAGGGAACCCTGCCCTTCACATAGAAAAGGGAACCCCAATGAGGGCTCACATCAGCTTCTCTTGGGTCATTTGCATTAACACACTGGATTCCATGAGGGAACCTGTCTCCACAACTCTGGGATCGGGGATCTGAACCCGACTCCGTTTTCATCAGCTGAGGGCAATGGAGGCCATTGCCATCCCCACTCGAACTGCCCTCACCCATCTCTTAGGACCAACTGACCCATGTTCAACTGCTGTTCACATGAAAGCCTTCTCTAATTTGGACTTCAAAGTTCTCTTTTGAATATTTGACACTACCACCAAGATCTGCACCTGTGGCACCCCACCAGGGCCCGTGACCCAGGGTTCCATGAGCACCGCAGTGTCCCTCCTACTCACTGTGGCTCCGACCTTGCAGCTCTCAGCACCAGCAGTCACCAGGATTAGGCCCAATACTCCAGCGCCATTCATTTTCAGGGCTAATTGATTTGGCAGGTGAGTTTTTACACAGTCCTTAGAAGGTTCCAACTTCCATGGCCCCTGTCCTGCTGTCTACATCACCCAACACCATTTATGAGTTCTGATGAGTGTCGCCATCAGGCCCCTTAGCCCAGTATTCGGTTCAATCTGCTGCACCAGTTCTGCTTACCAAAAGTGGCCCTCTAGGCACTTGCATTTGATGCCCGGCTTCACACCAGCAAGCTGGGTTTTTTATCCATTACAAGTTTGAGAATAGGTTGAGAGAGTTTTGGCTCCAAAACTTCTAATCATTCAGTTTACTAGATAAAATGGGTTTCCAAGTGCTAACTATCCTGAGGTAACCTTAAGAGGAAAGCAACTGGTTCAACCACACCCATTTACCTCTTGACAGTTTCACGCCCTTTTGAACTCACCTCAAAGTGCTTTAAAACTTTCCGTTATGGTATTTGTTGGTTATCAGTTGGACACCTGTGTTTAGCCTTAGATGGACTTTACTACCCACTTTGGGCTGCATTACCAGGCAACCTGACTCCGAGAAGGCCCAATCCTGGCGCTCTGCAGTCCGCTACAGGCCTACCACCGTCCTAGGAGTGAGCCTTGATCAGCGGAACTAGGGCCCCCGAGCAATGCCAGTGAGTCAGTCTTCTGTGCCTACTGCCAGTGGGTATTCAGTGCTGGGCTCTTCATTAACTGTTACTGAGGGAATCCTGGTTAGTTTCTTTTTCTCCTCTTAGTAATATGCTTAAATTCGATGGGTCATTGTGTCTGATCTGAGATTGTAGTTGGATACCGAAGCGTGGGGGAACACAGGAAGGGCCCCTGTGCTGCAGGGGCTGTGGCCACAACAGCGCACCCTTTCTTGGATCAAAGACCAAATTCTCGGGTTCTCTGAGTCCCAGCTGGGCCTCAGGTGAGGGGGGCCTGCCAGAGTTCAGTCCCTGGGTCTGGAGCCACCTTTATGTGTCAAGTGGGAGAGGCCCTTCTGGGGCCCACATAACCCCATCCTGGGTGCTTTTCCAGGTGGTAAGCCAAAGAAGGGAACCCTGGGCCTGGAGCTACCCCCTAGGCCAGCCTGGGACTACGACCTGGGGCCTGGTCAGACCTTTTCCACCCGACCATCAGGGGAGGGCTCCATGGGCCCTCATGATCCCATCCTGGGCATTGTGCCACATGGCGAGCTGTAGAATGGAGCCAGGAATATGGCTCCTAACACAGGGCCCATAAGAGCCCTGACCCGGAGGCCAGTCAGAGCTTGTGAATGCGGTTAGGGCTCCTGAAATTGGCCGCGCAGAGGAAGCCTCTTGGGGCCCCTGGGACCCTGTCCAGGCCCTTTATGACACAACAAGTTGGGGGCCAGAGCCTAGGACAAAGGGGATCCCCACCCCAGGGCCACGCTCTAGCCTGGGCATGAGAGAGCAAATTTCTACAGGCCCATGGGATGCTGTCCCTGGTGTTTTGTGACCTGGAACACCAGGGTAGGCAAATTATTATTACAACAACTCATCAGCAGGGTAACACTAACCCATCTTACAATGGACTAAAACCAACTCATGTTCCGTCCTTGGCACTGTGTGACATGGTAGGCCAGATAATGGAGCACAGGGTCCTAGTGAGTTTGAGACCAAGGTCTGCTGGTTTCTGGGCTTGCAGAACCCTATCTCATATGCTTTACGGCTCATAGGCCATGACCTGGGGGTGCACAATTAGGTGTTTCCAAAAAGCAGCCTATTGCTAAATAGTCCCCTAGCAGGCTGCCCTGTTTGAGACCGTGGAGCCCTGCCCCCGGCAGAGAGGATCAGTGAATGGAGCCCGGGCCCTGCAGGAGATCTGACGAGGGGCATGACTGTGGCTTCCATCCGTGCCAGAGGAGAAGGAAAAGGGGTTCCCAAGCCTGCTGCTTCCCCATTGCTAGGCCCCGCTTTTGTGCATGGTGGTAAACCTTATGCTGGGCCTGCTGATGATACCTTCTGGGTGGTGCAGGACATCCGTAGTCGCTGCCTTCGAGAACAGGCCCAGGCATCTCCTGAGGGCTAAACACATAGGGGAATCCAGAATGGGGTGACTTAGTGGGCTCTCACCAACTTCTGTTACCCAGACTCCTTTGCAAACCTCACATTATGACTAAAATACACTTTTTCCTCACAATTCAAGACTGCAAAGCTCTGGAATCTGAAGGGAGCCACAAACTTCATCCCACCCTGCATTCCACCAAGTCTCCCGATAAAAATGGTTCCTCATCTTTGTGGGTAGGCCTAGAGCCCGCAAAAGGAAATGCCCCAAAACACTACGTGGACAACTCACATTTTTCCAGTGAAAATTGGTGTGTTTTTTGTATAGTGCCTAGCTGTGGATTTTGGGCCCTAGCTCATCCGGCACATAGGGAAACCTAGAAAACCTATTCACGGTCGCCCCTAGGAGCACCCACAAACTTAGAGTATCTTTAGAATCCCCAGGATATTGGGAAAAAGGACGCCAATTTGGTGTGGATAGCTTATGTGAAGAAAAAGTTATGGGGGCCTAAGCGTGAACCACCACAAATAGCCAGCTCTTGGGGGTGGGGGGAGCATCAGCAGCTAAATGGTCAATTGCCCTTTAAAACATACAAGCAAAAATCATGTAAATAATTAAAAGTGTGGAAAGACTTCAAGTGACTTTGTGCCAATAAATATATCTACTATTTACAATAGAGAACAGATGTGACAATCCAAAAATAAACAGTGCATTTGTACACTATGATCTTATTGGCCTATTCCACATTACTAAAATCATTGTATTAAATCAATTGTGCCCTGAGGTAACTATAACCCAGGCCCTCACCATACACAGTTTTTTTACAAATCTTTTACTGCAAATAGTACATTGATATTATCAGTGATGTTATCAAAGATGTCATGAGTGCCGTAATTTGTGGAGTAATTAGCATTACATGACGAGGGTGCAAGTTATAGTTACCTTAGGGCATGAAGGTATAGTCATTTGAGATAACACTAACTATAACAAGTAAATATCTATGGTTTCATAAGTTTGAAATGTGAGCCTAACTATAAAGTCCATGTAACCTTTGTTTCTTATGTGAATTTCTATGGATTTTTTCATTCTATTTCCTAACTATTTTCTAACTATAACATCCCTGTAACCTTTGTTTTTTTTCAGTGAATTTCCATGGATTTTCCAACATAAAGTAATTTTAATTACTATACGTTATTCTAACCACTACTACACATGGCCTTCGGCCGTGTGTGGCGGTGGTTGGCCACAGGGCCTGGCCTACAGCCTGAACCTGCGGCCAACCCCACTAACCCCCCAACCCCATGTTGCACATGGCTCTTTGGCCGTGTGCAGTGGGAAGTGGCCACCGCCTGTTTCTCTAGGTGTGAGAATAGGTGTGAGAAGCTGTAGAGAGTGTCTTAGTTGGTGCATCAGTGTATATATGGGTCTGTGAGTAGGTGCTTGAGGGTTTCAGTGAATCTGTGAATGGGTGTGAGAGAGTCTAAGTGGGTCTGTAAGTGCGTGCATGAGTGTCTGAGCTGGTCTCTGAGTGGGTTTGTGAGGGTGTGAGTGGGCTCTGAGTTTGTGCATTAGTGTCTGAGTTTGTGTGTAAGTGTGGGCTTAAGTGTCAGAGTGGTCGTGTGAGTAGGAAAAAGAGATTGAAAAAGAGAAAGTGAGAGAGAGAAAGACAGCGAGAGGGAACGAGAGAGTGATTTTTTTAGGCTTTGGTGAATGATGTACTTAAAGTGAGATATTTCTGGACAAACAAAAATGCAAAATGTATTTGTCAATTAAGAAGAGTGAGATCATCTTTCAGTATGAACCTTAAACTTTTAATGTTTAAAATAGATTAAAATAGGGAAATGACCACAGACACATCTGGACTACGACCCTCAACTTTCAGTGTGAGAGTGTGCAACCTTAACCATTATGCCATCAGTGACATTTGTTACAGACATTACATGGAAAGACCATTGCACTGATTATCTCTCTCTCTCTTCCATCCCTTAATTGGATGAAGGAGCAAGAGAGAGAGAGAGAGTGACAGGACTGTGGGGGGAGCCTCAAACCCCCTGTGGTCCTAGCCAGCTCCTCACATCCTGTGGGAGGCAGCACTGCTCCCACAAGCAGGGAGCTGCTTTTAATAGCATATATATATATATATATATATATATATATATATATATATATATACACTGCACCCTCGCCCTAAAAACCATAGTACCCTGACCCCCACCCCTGACCCTTAAAAAAAAATAACCCAACTTCCTCACCCCTAAAAACAACCCCTATACTTTCCCAGTCCCACTTACCAGACCTCGTCCTCCCCGACCTCCCCACCCCCACCCTAAATACAAAATTATCCCAACCTACCACCCCACCTCTAAAAACCTGCCCCCCACCGGCCCTAAATACAAAATTACCCTGACCCTGCCCCTAAAAACAAAATTACACCAACCCTCCACCCCCTAAAAACCTGCCACCCCACCCGCCCTAAATACAAAATTACCCCTACCCCCATCCCACCCCTAAAAACAAAATTACCCATCCCCTCACCCCACCCCAAAAACAAAACTACCCCGGCCCCACTTACCTGACCACTTCTTCTCCCGATGTTGACTCCCTTTTTCACTGCCTTAACCACGCATGTGCATTGTTCAGCACATGGGTGGTTAAGGCAGAGAAAAAGGGAGTTGTTGTTAACGCAACTATGGTTCTGCTGTTATGATCTCCCAAGACTCTCAAAGGATCATGACAAATAGAGAGGATTAGGTAGATGACATTTTGAAGAGGGACTCCGAGTCCCAGGTGTCATTGGGCTCCAGGAGGCTGCCCTTCACTCTTCTTGCACGAGGGGGAACTTACATTTTCCTGCACCTGATCATCATTGGAGAGCGCTGTATGGTGCATTTAGTCACCCCACTGTGCAGGGAGCAGAGGCGCTGTGGTTGGATGAAACCCAGGCCAAGGGGGGTCTATTCTGTGATAGGAAGATGCAAGGCAGGACCACCACCCCTGGCCTTCATGTATTAGAATTACCAGTAAGAGTATTTCAACCCTTGGTATTGCTAACATTTTTTCAACTGATTCCTGGTAAGTAATATGCTTGGTCTGACAACAGAGTGCAGGGACATGCAAGGGACGTTAGTGTCCTATGGTAGGCTTACTGGAATGTTTCCTGCCAACATCTTGAGCTGATCTTTCATGCCTCATGATCCCTCTTTAAGCATGGGGAAAAGAAAAGACTAAACCAGCCCATAAGGTACTGTAAAAAGTAAGAGAGCTGCTCAACATGACACTGAAAATTTAGTAATCATTGAGATAGATATTCTCATCGAAGAAGTAGGATCAATTCTGAATGGCGAGAAAAAGCTGAATGTCCCTGAAAATGTCCCAAAAATAAAAAAAATCTTCAAAAATGGGCCTAAAAGTACCCACTCAGGAGTCGATTCCAGGAGAGGCCCCAGGAACAGCTTCTGAAGGAAGTGATTCCAGTTATCACCATGAAAGCAGCATCTGTAAACTTTTTGTTTTTGAAGAGGGAGACAGCAACTAGCTTGGAAGAAAGGAGAAGCACAGAATTTGCCTGCACAACTAACATCTCTTGTTCTAACTGATGTAGCCGCCTGGCTAACAAAGACACTGATGATACTGGATTAGAAAGTGAAACTCAAGGGTAACTGGGCAAACGACTATAGCCAAATCCATTATATGATATTAAAGAATGTGTGGTGCAACTGAAGGTTGATATAAGCAGTTTGCATTCAGAACTACTGTTTCTACGGACTATAGTGGAGGGGGTGGGGCTAATACAATGCACTGGCCATGACTCTACTGAGAACAGAACTTTGAGTTATGAGGATGGGAACATGCATAACCCATAACACCAAATGTGTGGGTAGGGTCTGGAGGTGTTATCCCTGTGGGAAGGATCAGCTTTTCTCTCCTGGGAAACCATTAGGGAATGTATCAAAGTGTGTTCCCAACAGGAAGAGGGGGACTGAGTCTGTCAATAATTTACATAGAGGTACAATTTATTACCAGGGGAAATCTGAGGAAGGTGGCTGGTATAATACTGATGATGGCAGGAGAAATAGAAGATTAATTGAATTACCACAAACACCTTTGTCTCATCTGGTAAACCCCAGTAAAGGCTGGCAGGGGGGTGGTTGGCGCAGGGGAGGGGAGGGAATACATCAGCACGGGCAAACCCATTGGTGACAGAATCAAAAATATTATATATGATCAACGTGCAACCACTACCCTCTGGAGCTAAAGACAATAATGAGTCCCTGAAAAACAAAGTACTTTCCTGGATGAGGGTCACTGCCACTCCCTAATTAGATCTGACCTACTGTGTCTATGGGCACATTCTGATGGTGCTGGGCATGGGGGCCCCTGCACAAGCCATTCCATGGGCAGTGCAGTGGCTCCCCTGTGGCCCCAGCACTTGTTCTCCACTAGCCTTTTCCTGGTGGGGAAACCACCATGAAAAGACTGGTGGAGAACAAGATTGTAATCAGCAAGGGCGGCGTTGAGTTCAACACCGACCTGGCTGATTGCAACCAAGATCGACATCACCCCGTCAGGATCCTGGCAGAGATGACTGTTGGATGGCGAAATGACCGCCAAACTCGTAATGTGGGGGGTCGGACTGCCATAGCTGTGGTGGTCCGACTGCCACCACAAAGCTGGCAGTCTTTTTACCACCAGCTTTATAATGATGCCGTTAATCGCAGTGCTGCAGACATCTTGGGTGTGGATATTTCCTCAATGGGTAGATTGGGTACTTTATAAATTTACAAATCCAAATCTTGACTCAGAAACCTTGCTATCATTAGTAGATTTTCTGGAGAGGGACAACCCAGGGAATCATTTGGTGATATAAATATATCAAAGGAACTTTTAGATTGTGTACAAGAATGTATGAGGGAGGAGGATAAGGAAAGATAGATCCAAAGGTTGTCACACCCACTGCTCAAGAAAGGCTACAAGGTTGCACTAAACCTATTTCACTCACTTTTGGCCTGCGAGCATGTAATGGGTGATCCAACTTAGATAAAGGGGAACATTTTACCTTTGAGAGGGCAAATGCAAAGAGTAAAATAGATTATACCTTATTGGATATGGACCATTGGCCTTATTTACATAACATGAGGGTCATTGGGCGCTTTGATAGTGACCATAATTCCTTAAGCCTTGAGATGATTAACATCCCCTATCTGCATTCTAAACAGATACCTTGTAAGATGGAACCACCAATTATAACATTTAACGATGGTAGGAAAGTAAAGGGCCCCAGGTACAAAATGAACAAGGAGACTTTAGTTAGCCTCTCTATGGAAGTTGAAAGGGGCCTCAATTGAATAAGAATCCAAGAGACAAAAGATATAGCTGCGATTGATGTATTGATGGATCCTATTTGCCATATCGCAAGAATATTTCATTTAACTCCCAAGGCTAAAGTTCAAAAGCTCAAGGTGGTTTAATGGTACAATGAGGATTGCAAACAAACTAAAGCTAAGCTGTAGTAAAATAGGGTAGTAGGATATTTATACTAGAAGAGAGAAGACACTATAAAAGAGTGCAAATGCAGCCAAAAATAGGCAGGGAGGAAACCAACTGGAGGAATGAAGCTAGGTCAGCCCTCTCAAAGGATAACCGTACTTTTTAGCACCTTATGACTAAAGGTGTACCTTTTGCAGTAAATGAGGGTATTTCTATATACATTCCCATAGTTGGGAAGCACATTTGTCTAAATTATTCTTGGCAGGAGAAGAGATGCCAATACAGACTGCTAAGAAAGGCAAGTTTAATGAAATAGACAGGGGGTGCTCCAAGTCGCTTTTCTTCACTATATAAGCAACTATTGCAGCCATAGGAAGCTTGAAAAATGGTAAGTAACCTGGCCTGGATAGGCTTCCCATTGACCTTTGCAGCGCAGAGCCCAAAGTATGGGGTTTCATTTAAATAGAATCTCAAATATGATTGCCAGAGGGGCTGAGATCCCAGAAACATGGAAAGGGGTGGGATCATTCTCATTTACATGAAAGGAGTTAGAAGATGCGTGGAAACTATAGACCCTTCAATTCAATAGATGTGGCCCAGAAAATCTTCATTAAACACTTATTTCTCAAGATCCAGACTTTGGATGGAGGAATGACAGAGATTGTCACACCTACAAGCAGGACTTAGGCCTCATCTGAGCACCATCGATTAAGTGTTTATGTTAATTATTTGGAAGTGGGTTTAGGTTAGCAAGTGTCACTCATATGTAGTATTTGTGGACCTAAAATCACCTTTGACTTAATACTTAGAAAAAAGTTATGGGTCACTTTAAGGGAAATGGGGATGCTTATAGAATTCTGAATTTAGGGTTCCGCAAACATCAAGGGAATTTTGCACAAGTCAGGTGGGACTGAGAAGGTAAATCCCCAGTGTGCATAAATGTTTCTCGTGGGGTCTGACAAGGCTGTGTGCTAGCTCCACCCCTTGTTGCATTAACATGAATGGGTTAGTCAACAAGTTATATGACTGTAAAGGAGATCCCCCTAAAGAAGTTTCATCACTCCTTTTTGCTGACAACAGACTATTATTTTTTAAGACTCCTATGGGCCTACAAAATATCCTGAAAAGGTTGTAATCGGTATGTGAGTTATTTGGCTTAGTACTTAATGGTCTCAAAACTAAGTTTGTGACTTTCTGCCCCACATGTCTTTTAAGGGCAAATTGAGGCTTGGTTCTGAATATCTGGAACGGGTCAAATAATTTGACTACTTAGGTGTGAGGCTGGCGAGCAATATGTCTTGATCCACTGAAATCCTGAAAAGCCAAATGTCTCTCCAACATGTTGAAAACACTTTGGTGAAAAAGTTTAAGGAATCAATTTACTGCCCTATTTCCCCCAAGTTGGAAATTTACCATGCAAAGGGATTAGGAGCTTCCCTTTATGGGGCTTTATAAAAATGGAGTTGGCAGAAAACATTTTTATTAGAGCTACTCTGTCATTGCCGAATAGTACTCCACTTGTGCCGATGAAAAGGTGCATGGTCCCTTAACAATGGGTTTTATGGATATAAAATGCACTCTATCTTTTGAGATAATGATGGATTAGACTGAGCCTCTAATTGCCAGATAATTGTCCCTAAAATAAGAAATGGTACTTTAACTGTTAAAGCATTAACAGATAGGTGGAAAGTGAGCTTTTCAAAATGTTGCCCCGCATGTACCTGTTTCCACAAACCATTGGAACATTTTATGTTCTCCTGTCCAACTTACTTAAAAAATAGGAGATGGATAATTCCTGTGCCCTGGTCACTCTCTGTTTCAGGGCATGTAGCAGCTATGTACATCCTAAGAAGTGAAAACATAGGATCAGATTTAAGAGGGCCTAGTACCACTTTAGCGCCGCCTTAGCATCATGTTTTGGATGTTAAGGCGGTACTAAGTCGGCCTTTTCCCTGTGCTATATTTACAAAGTGGTGAAATGCATGCATTAGAGATTTCTTTGCATCATTTGTTCTGGCACTTTTAACGCCTGCTCAGAGCAGGTGTTAAAATGGGGCACACCTTTGTTTACAATGGGCCCCTATGTACTGTTCAGGATTAGCACCAAAATGTTGGCACTAATTCTGAACAGTATATCAATAGCTTAAAAAATGTTGAAGCTATTTCCCCCTACCCTATGCCATGGTTCAACATATCTAAGATACAGCCCACACATGGTGGCTGTAGGGGGGCGCTAAGGGGTGCAAGGAAAGTGGCGCTGCACTGGGTGCAGCACTACTTTCATTACATGTGCACCATAGAGTAGATAGTTTTTACAGTATCAAGATACCTGGGGCCTCATTTGAAAGGCCTAGCAGCACACTGCACCACTGAAGCATCATTTTTTACCCTTCTGTGGCTCATTGTGCTAGCCCATATTTATAAGGCCACACAAAGCCACCTTGCATGACTTTTCATTGCCTTGTAAATACGTACCCCTTTCATGCATAACTCTGCATGAAAGTGTTGTGTAGCCATTTTAGTTATAGCTCCATGCATGTTAGTTTAACACACTAGGCCGCTGTGCACTTTGACATAGATATATTTTATTCAGCTTCGCATTGTTATTTTTACAATAACCAGTTTTACGGTCTTGTTTTATTTTCATCTATCTAACTGTTTTTGCTTAGCCCAGCACAGTGTTCTCAAACAAGACATTCTAGATCACTTTGGGCCAGATGTATGAAACGTTTTTGCACTCGCAAACGGTGCGAATCGCAAAAATCGGCCACTTGCGAGTGCAAACACGTGATCTGCGATGCATGAAAGGCATTCGCAGACCAAAAAAAAGAAATTGCAAAAATTGCGATTTTTTGCTGTGCGACCGGGTTTTGCGAGTCACATTTTGCGATTCGGTATTTCCAGTAGGAAATTGCGAGGAGCAAAATGCGAATCGCAAAATCCGAATCGCAATGAGATGCATCAAAAAATCGCAATTAGCGATTTTTCACAGAATGGCATTTTGCACATGCAAAATACCAGTAAGTGAAAGCAGGTGGTAACCAGGTGCAACCTCTATAAAGAGGCCCAGAATGCCTCAGACTCTTTTCCACAATGGCTGCACTCTACGTCATGGCGAGGAGGATGAGGATCCTGGCAGGTTTGAGGAGAGGGAGGATGAGACAGGAGCGCATTTTCAGAGTGCGCATTACACTTTTTGACCTGACAGAGGAGGAAGTAAATGAGAGGTATAGGTTGAACTCAGCCATGATACTTGACCTGATAGCTGAGGTACAACCCATACTGCAGCGCAGAACACTAAGGACACATAGTATCCCCACCCATGTGCAGGTATTATGCTCCTTACACCTACTCGCCTCAGGGAGCTATCAAGGGATTATAGCAGCGGCTGGGGGGGGTCTCACAGAGCACCCTCTCCAGATTCTTCAATGCATTTATCAACGCCATGCTAAGCAAACTCCAACAGTACATCAGATTCCCCCACACCCCACAGGAAATACAGCAGACAAAAATTGACTTTTATCAGATGGCACAGTTCCCCCACGTCCTAGGTGCCATAGATGGCACTTATGTGGCAATATGTCCACCATCAGTCACAGAGTATGTGTACCGAAACCGTAAACACCAACATTCCATGAATATACAGGTGATATGCAATGCCTCCTATATCATAAATGATCTTGTGGCCAGGTACCCAGGGAGCACACATGAATCATACATGTTTCGCCACAGCGGCATTCACACAAGACTGCTAGCTGGGAAGTTTGGTGAAGGATATCTACTAGGTAATGTCACTCTTTACAATGGCGCATAGATAACAAACCCTTTTCAGATGGCTGAGGTACTCATCAAACCTTTTGTCCCTTTCAGGAGACAGTGCCTATGCAGTGCGCACCTACATGATGACGCCCTACCTCAATCCCACCGCGCCGGCAGAACAGAGATACAATGCAGCACACAGGGCAAACCGCAACGTGGTGGAGCGCACATTTGGCCTCCTGAAGAGTCGCTTCCGTTGCCTCCACAAGAGTGGATGGGCACTACAGTCCAGAAACCACATGTAGAATAGTGGCTACTTGTGCAATCTTGCACAATATAGCTACAACCAGGGGCATTCCTATAGAAATCAGTGACACTGAATCAGATGAAGATGACGATCCCATACCACCTCTACAGCCAGCAGACAGAACCAGGGCAGCAGAGGGACGGCAAAGGAGTGCTGACATCACACACAACCATTTCAGACGTGAGTATGTATAACAAAACTCCACTGACAACTGTACCTGTAGTAATAGAAATATTTATTACCTTACGTCAGGTTATTAATTGTGATGAAAGAAGTAAAAAGGTGAATGATAAAAATGAAAATCAACACATGAACTGAGTCCCACACTATTACTTCATAGTGGGGACACCAGAGTCAATGCGGCAAGAGTCACTTCCTCCTCCCTCGCACACCACTGGGGTGCCCAGTTGACTCACTGGCACACTGAATGTCAGCCTCAGTGGCAGTGCTGCGCCTGGCACTGCGCCGTCTGTGGTCTGAGCAGGTACGTGCACACTACTGAGGGTCGAAGTGTCCTCCGTGTCCCCCAAGGCAACCTCACTGGGAGTGGCCGACCTCTGTCCCTTTACTAGTTCTATCACATTGGTGATTTGGACAAGGCCCTGGACCACATCCCTACTGGTGTGTGCAGCCTCCACCTGGGCCGCCACAGCACGACAGGCGATGAGGGCGGTGGAGTTGGCCATACGATTTGAGGACCTGCAGTAGTTTGCAAACATGGTGTGAAAACGGTGCTCATGCCTGCGTCGACTCACTCTTTCATGTCTCAGCTCCTCACACAGGTCACGCACTGCACTGATCAGCTCCCCAGTGTCCTGGGAGGCCTGCACCTGTCCCTCACGCAGCTGGTTGATATTTTCGTTCAGGGTGTCAAGTCTTCGATGCAGGCCAACCATATTTCTGTTGTGGAATCTAAGGTTCCTGTCCAGACTCAGTATTCTTCTGTTTTGCAGGCGCTGTTGCTGCAACATAGCAGCCTCAAGTCCACCAAACAGGGATGTACACTCAGCTGCCTCCTGCAGTTGCTGTTGGGACACTGAGGCACTTCTACGATGCGCTGAATGACCCCTGTCCTCTGGTACCTGGCTGCGCCTCTCGGGTGCAGATGGTGTGCCTGGCCCCTCCTGCTGCACATCGGAGTCACCACTGAGGTCTGGAAGTGGCAATGGCCTGGGCCTGCGGTGCACAGTTGAGACATTGATGGACCCACTGGTGTTGGTGTCAGAGGGCAGCTGTGTGTCCGTCTCCCCTACACACGCAATTTCTGTGGCTGCTGTGCCAGGCCCACCTGCAACAACAATATGCAGCATGTCAGTTCTGTATGTTACATTCTCTGTCCAGAAATGGCAATAAAGCTATAGGTGCTGCTCTACATGGTGTAGTGTGTGTTGTGTTACCTTGGGTGTCACTATGCTTGCTTACATTATCATGCCACTGTCTGTACTAGTTTGTGGACCACGACTCCCATAATGCATTGTTGTGCTGCTACTAAGATGTGGAGTGGACTACTTCACACACTACTTCACATTACATGCTAATTCCTAAGGGGCTTTTATGCATGCACATATTGGGTTCACACGACAATACTGCACTTACCTTGGCTGGTACTTGGTTGAGCGGAGGTGTCTATATCTGTGACCCCTGTCACTGCTTCCGGTAGGAGTGTTGATTCCACCAGGTCCTCCAGTGGTGTGGCAGGTGGCTCGGTTGGTAGTCCTCCTCCTGTGCTCCTGGCCTCTGCAAGTCGCCTTGCCACCCTCTCCTTTGCCCGGGACCGCAGGTCATACCAGCGTTTCTTGATTTCTTCAATGGAGTGCTGTGCCACTCCAATTGCGCAGATTTTACTTTGGCTCTCCAGCCACAGTCTTCTCTTCTCACTCTCTGGCACCTGGAGGGATGATTTGCCAAACAGGCGGTCATGACTCCTCACCACCTCTTCTGTTAAGACCTCCAGCTCCTGCTCACTGAACTTCAGTTTGCGCTTCCTCTCCTGCTTCTCAGATCCTGGACCTTGGGGCTCCATTGTGGCTCAGGTGATGCTGCTTCTTCACAGTGCTGCTCACAGTGGCTGGGCTGCTCTCACTCAGGATGCTGGTTTGGGTGTGGCACCTATAACTGCCTGGGATGACTCATTTCCTGCTGGTGATGTCATCAGGGTCCTCCAGGTGTGCATTCTCGAACTTTCTCACATTTTGCGATTTTTTACCGAATCGCAAATTGCAAGAATGCAAATTGCGATTCTGTAAATGGGCCTCGCAAACCACAAATAGCGATTTTTAAGAAATCGCTATTTCCGAATCGCAATTTTGTTACATGGCCAATTGCGACTCGGAAATAGCGATTTCTTAAAAATCGCATTTTGCGATTCGCAGACCCCAGTTTTCATACATCTGGCCCTTTGTGCTTCAGTCAAGGCTACAGTTTTGTACATTGCTGGTGAACGTGGTAGAAGTTTAGTCTCCAACATTTGTAGAAAATAAACATCCTTACGTAGGGACATTTTCTTAGAACAGCAGCTGTGTTATTATAAAAACACTTCTTAGTCCCATTACACATTAAGAGGGAGATTCCAGCCAGGGAACCATGAATGTATGCTAATTGCCGTATGCTTTGCTGCAGATGCTAATGCAGACTGCAGGCCTTTGCTCAGGGTTGATGTCCTTCCGAGGGAACCTGAAAGGCAGAATTAGAGCTTAACATGCTGTGCTCAGATTATGAATTAGATAGGAAGTAATCCATAAAGCTTTGTGACAATATGATAGCATTATCCTTATGCTTCACTCTCTTCCTCACCATTTTAATATTGTCATGTTGTGTCGTCCTGGTTATTGCAGCTCACGCTTTGCTATCTAAAATGCAGTTGTTTTGTTGAACCAGTCATTAAAACTTATACTGCTTCTTATTGTCATTTATATATGAGACCGAATTGTGAATGAGAGAACCGGATGCGACCTGAGTGACGACGACTTCCCTGAGAAGCCTAATATGTCATGTGCTCGGCTGCCCAATCATCCCTATCTTCTGGTAGAGATGAGGCACTGCTAGTTAGCCGGAGCAAAACCCGGATTTAGGGCGAAAGGTGTGACCCACAGTGGATCATACTCAGTTTCCCCCACTGTGGATGATCTTGCTGCTCAAAATCCAGTAGTCTCATTAGAATAATGAGAGCCTACACGACATGGCGTCACCAAAATTTGGTCAGGCTCTAATTTTCGGGTCCTCAGGAGTATCTCTGTCTCATTATAGATAATGATACCTCAATGCCGTATGCGGAGACGTCCGTGGTGCTGAGGATTTTCACCACAGCTGTGTAGGTAATCCTACTACAACTGGAGGTTGTTCAAGCTTGAACTTTAAAAGGAAACCCCATTTTGGTGTGCCTTCTCTGAACTCATAGTGTTACTATTATGGTGAATCCCCAACAGGTACAAATAGCTGTTAATATGAGACAACCTCAAACAGCACACTTAGCAGCAAATGGCCTAACGGCCCAGGGAGGTCCAGTCACATTCGTGGTGGATGCCCATGCAGCTTATAGAACAGAACTTTTTTAATCTTGGGTCACATTTCAGCAGTTGATGGGAACACAAATATATTTCACCAATATACACCTGCGAATGCGCCTGAACAATACAGAGCCTACGCATATTTAGAGATACCTCTATCTTATCAAGAACATAATAATTGGCTTGATGGCACCCTACCCTACACATTGTTACCAGTAAGGTTAGGTCCACTAAGTAATGACGGTCCTACCTGGCCTTTATTGGCCACCTATACACCACATCCTGCGGTTGCAAATTAGCAGTAGCTGAGGTTTGTCGCTTACATATTGAATTAATAGCACAATTTGTGATGCAAACACTAGATACAAACCCAGCACGTGGTGCTCCAGCACATCCACATGCAGTAATGCCAGGTATAAATCCTGCGACTGTACATTCGATTATGGGTAAAGTACCCTCCAAACAAGAGGAAACTCCGTTTTGGTTAGCACAGAACATTAATACGCTGGATGCAGTATTTCCCCATAGGGGACCTCAGGATAAAAAATTGAATATTAACGATGTGCTTGCTCTTTGCGATGGTCCCTACGGTAGAAAACTGTAATACTTGGGGCACGGTATTTGCCGCGCTCTACACAATCGCACAAGGTACAACGACACTTACCAATTTACCGGTTGGAAACAAATTCAAGATGAATATGGGGCTGTCCCGGCCCGAGATTTGAGTGATGAAATTGATGGGCAATTTTGCCACAGTATCCTCAATCATTTTAAGTAACCTTAAAGGGGAAGCAGTCGCACTTGCAGTGTGCATGTGGCTTTGTGATGTTCCACAGCAGAATCAAGAAAGAGAGCTGCCTAAAATAATAGCAGAGGCCTATTCAAGTATTGGTCGAGATAGCTTAGGGGACAGACCACAAAGACCTCAATTTCAGGGTAAATCAAACAAAGATACCCCCAAGCAAGCACCTGAGGGCAATAAGAAATGCTGGGATAAAAAGCAACAAACTCTTCAGAAAGAGAGGGGAGAATCTCCGCGTATGGAGACCCCACAAAATAGGTATTATCTCAGAAACAGAGATAATATTAAAACGCCTGATAGATATCAATATACTGATACACGCCAATCTCGTTCCTTTCAGGACTCATCGGAAAAAAGAAATGAGACAGGTGGGCGATCAGAGCGAAGAACAGAGGGCGTGAAACTGAGACAGGATTCACAACGCTCTTCTGAGGTTTCTGTTAAAAAGGAAGAGAAACCGCCCAACAAAAACAACAATTTAAAAAGAAAAAAGTGGCAGCAGTCAGGGTCTGACATGCCACACAGGAAGAGGGTCCTCTTGAAGACCAAGAATTGGGCTCTAGCCTTGCTAGACAGCGCGGCAGAGGTCACAATAGTTCACCGGAATCTTCTAGAGCATCTGAAGGTGAAAGCAACTGATGACTTTATACAAATAGAAACTGCTAACATGCGTGTCTCCACTCCTGATAGGGTGTACAAAGTAACGTTACAGTGAGAAGGAGAAATTGAACGCACAATAGATGCAATCTTTTGGGATCGCATAGCAAAAGTATATGATGTCTTGTTGGCCGAACAAGATTGGCCACCTGACTTTGTCCGTACCTGCCCATATGGAGAAGATGTGATTAAGCCTTCTTTATTGCCGCCTGGTTCCAGAGGAACTTGCTGAATCCTATTCCATTAAATGGGCTTTGGCACAAGCACCTGCATTATACAGAAATCACGTGGGATGGGATAACGAATTCCCCTACAATGTAATCCCAATTAAAAATGAACCTCAGCCACAACCGCAGTATCTTATAAAACATGAAGCAAAAGCACCAGTGAGAGAAATATTAACACAATTAGAGTACCAGGGCGTGATTGAACCCTGTGTCTCGCCAATGAATAACCCATTATTCCCGTAGCTAATCCAGACCATTCATACAGAATAGTCTTAGACTACAGACATTTAAACAATCATACACATACCTATGCTATCCAAAATTCACATAGCACATCACTAATGAGCAACATAGTGCGTAAAAAATACAAAACAACACTAGACATTTCCAATGGGTTTTTCTGCCAGAATATAGCGCGTGAGAGTAGAGACTTAACAAGTTTCAGCGCACTAGGCTCCCAGTAAAAATTCTGTCGTTTACCTCAGGGGTATAAGAACAGCCCAGGACTGTTTGCAGCTCGTGTCACTGCTATATTGCACAAGATTGACCCTGAAGCATTGTCCTATGTAGATGATATATATCTCATGGATGATGAGCTACTACAACATTTAAGACGGGTAGCCCGCATTGTTGTAGGGTTTGCAAAATTTGACTACAGATTTAACTTTAAAGAAACAAAAATAGCTTTCCTCAGCATCCTGTTCCTAGGATATGAGCTGTCAAGTGAAGGGTAGAGCCTAGCGCCACAATTCTTAGAGAAGTGCGCACAGTTACAACCACTGAATACGATTAAAAAACTCCAATCATTATTGGGTTTCTTACATTTTGGCAGAACCTACATTCCAGATTATGCTACACTCATAAAACCTTTATATGACTTAATACATCCCAATTTGTCAAGTAAATTATGGACAATTGAACATACATGCATTCTTCAAGAGTTGAAGACAGACATGCTTGCAGCACAACATTTACACACAAGGGACAACAAAACACATTTGGTCATCAGAGTAAAGCTGGGGCCATCGGTTTCACCTATGTGACGTTTAATGAAGGTGAGACAGTCCCGATTGCATACAAATCGCATTTATACTCGGCAGCAGAACAACGCTTTGCTCCCACAGAGAAAATTCGCACTGCTGTACAGATGCCTGTCATTAAAGAAAGACCTCTTGCCCAAGGAAAACGCATAATTGTCATTTCTCCAATCCCAGCCATAGAGGCTGTTACAAAAGCTAGCGTTCCAAACGCAAAAGCATTACATCCACGTTGGATACAATGGGCTACGTTTCTGACAGCCACTGATGTAGACTACGTTTTTGACCCAAAGCTACAAACTCAGGAATTTCTTCAATATGAAATAGAATATCCAGTTCCAGCAAATACTATGCCTATTGATCAGTATCATAGAGTCATGTACACCAATGGCTCTGCACAACCTGCAATTGGAACTAAACATCAATATTCTGCTGCTTGCGCGGTCGCAAGTGGCTATATGGAGGGCGATAAATTTTGCTCTCTACATACATTTACACAGACCCTAGAGGATTGTACAGCACAATTGGCTGAGCTAAAAGCTCTGCTGATGGCACTGGAACACACGGATCCTGCACAGCCTGCGCTGATTGTTTGTGAGTCATATTACTGTGTCCAGTCCTTTAATGAATACCTGCATTATTGGTGCCATAATGGGTTCAGAGATTCCAAAGGTAATACCATTAAACACAGACTATTGTGGGGGAAAGTAGCTGACCTGACGCTACTGAATGTCCATGTTGTACACGCACTTGGATACCAGCGCTTTGGAATACACGTTGCTGGAAATACACTGGCTGATGAAGCCGCCAAGTCAGCAGTGGCTGTGGCAGCTGTAGCTGCAGTGACTCGTTTGAGTTCAAAACCGGACACAGACATCTGGGCTGCCGTGACAGCTACGACTGATGGTACGCCCTATCCTAAAGTATTTCCTAACAGATATCACTATTGTATGGGAGGTATGCTGAAAGCTGAGGTTAAGATACCAGGCGAAGGTGTATGAGACATCCCCAACAAAGTCATAAGATCACAATTGAATAAAGCAGCGCATGAGGGGTGGCATCTGCCCATGCTGGTGTGGCGGCTACAATTTCGATCTTGCAGGCCCGCTATTGGTGGCCAGGTCTCTAGAAAGAGACTAAGCAGTATGTCCTTTGTTGTGACATCTGTCAACAAATAAAAGTTTCCACTGCCTAGCGCCCGCCGCAGACACCTCTCTTAATTTCAAACAAACCATTACAATGTGTTTAATTGGACCACTGCGGTCCCTTAACACCTGATAGTGCATAGAAATATATCTTGGTCGCTGTTGATTCATGCTCCAGATTTGTGTGGGTGTGGCCACAATGCTCGGCTGACGCTCAAACTGCTATTAAAGATTGGCGAATCTTTATTGGTACAAATGCAGTTGCGGCTTTCCATTCGGGCCAGGGCCCTGCTTTCGCCTCAAGGGCATTCATGGATGCCATGGCTTCGTTAGGGTCCAACTCCAGTACTCGTCTCTATTTCATCCCTAGGGAAATAGTGTTGTGGAGTGATTAAACCGTGATTTAAAGCAATCCTTAACAGCCAGAGTCTTAGGTACAGGTCGTAGTTGGCTTAATCACCTTTGTGGAGTCCACAGAGCACTAAATAACCTACCTAGAAGGACTCCTGGGAGGTCGTACTTCATATGAGTGCCTTTTCGGAACTCAAATGTATGTTCCGGATCTTGATGGTCCTGGCGTGGAGGCAGCAGAAACACCTTTTGACATAAATGATCGTGTCACTGTCTTACAGGAATTGCAACAGTTCTGTGATGATAATTCTTCCAAAAGTGCCGCCTCCACAGGAATTAAGGATTTGCCTGTAACATCTACCGGCTGGATTCACAGAGTTGGGGATCTTGTACATGAAAAAGTCGCAGTGGAAAAGGAATTTTGCCCTTCTTATCGAGCACCAGTCCCTGTACTAGGGATACACTGTACCAGAACTGTTATTCTACCACCGTTGGCAGGTGCCAAAGAAAATTGTTTTGTCTCTATTGACAATGTCAAACTACACCATGTGGCCGATCCTACTCAGCCTACCAAGAGGAACATCCATTAGTTCCCGAATCCCTCTCACTACTGGTGAAGAAGTTCCTCTACAAGGTGTTTACACCAACACTAACACCTCTCCAAGCATGGGGAGGGTGGAAGATGATCTTGCATTAGTTCCACTAACATCAACTAATTTAGAAACATTTGACTAAGTCAACTCGACTTCAATCCAAACGGATGGTGCAGTCTATAGTGTGCCACTGCTGGAAACACCAACTCCACCACTGACAACGGCTATGCCATTTGCGCGAACTGCCTCTGGTTATTTTGCCGACTTCAACAATGATTTCTCAGACTCATTCGCCTCTTCGACAGCTGATTTGTCAAGTTCACGTAAGCTAACAAACTGGCTTAAAGAAACATATTTTTTTTTTCCATGGAATTATCTATGACTCTCTTTGACTGTCCTAGCCTTTCTACTTTGGATTGGTTTTGTTGTTACCTTTTTCTTGTTAATACATGGTCATTTTTTACCTGAAAGATCGACAGTTGAACTGGTGGAAGAGGTTTTGAAACCACATTTTTCTTCACATAAAGTCCGAAGAGACTTATCCTTTGTGAACATTTCCGCAGTGCCAATTCCTGATGGGATTGTTTGGGACAAAGTAATGTTTGATATATATGGTCCTTCGGAAGTTATTCAAATACCGTATGTGTTCAAATCATCAATGAATGATATAGTGATACCAGGCATTGTTTCTGATGATTGGGATGTGAAAACAGTTGATTCCATGATGACTGAATTCCAATATTATGCTGTCTTTGAAAACGAAGATGTTTATCAGTTTAAAGAAAATTATGGTGATATGTTTTGCTATAATTACTATGGGCACCATTTCATACATAGAGCGAGCAGTCCCAAAACTGCATTTAATTACACGCAATGGGAACATTGCCCAACTCCACGATAGGGAGTTCCAAAACATATTCTGAAAAGTTTGCATATTTTTCTGGGCACAATCAAAAGAATGCTGAGTCATATTATTTTAAGGTACCATCTACGAAGGATATACACATGTTATTGACCAATACGAAATTTATATATTCGGAATCCTTTGTTTCCCGGTTATCGATAGAAGGCTATGAATACTGGTCCAAATCAATTGATCTAAAAAGTGTCTGGGCAGCACAAAATTGGCAAATTAAGGGAAAAGAAACATTGTTCAGAGCATGCCTCATTCCTGTACAAATGATCTTTTTAAATGAAATAGTGAAACAAACGAGTTGTTTAGGCTTAGCAACAATCAGGGAATTAAACATACCCATTATATCTGCCGCCGCAAAATTTTACAAATGGCAAAAATATACGAATGCAACTGAAGATGAGCTTGATGAGTGGGTCAAGAATGATACACTAAACGCTTCACTGACACATCCTGGTGGGTGGTTATTGTGGCCAATAGATACCAATGGTTGTCATCAACATTTTATTAACTCCTCAGGGGTTTTTTGGACGAGTAGGCCAGACCCTCGCTATATATCACCAGAGCATGCAGACATAATTACAACATATAGTGTGGGAAAAGTATGCCAACAGTGGCTAAAATCGTCCTCACTGAACGCGGTCAGAGAACACCTCAGTTTCCTGTCTAACTCCACTGACTTACGCAATTTCTTGTCAGGCCCTAGAACACCACGTGAGAAGCGTTTTTTATATGCAGTGTACAATGAGATTTGGAAACTTTCCCAACAAGATGCTGCTGCCAGCTTAAGGGAAATAGACGAGGAAAATTTTAAAAAGGCACTAGCTGTTGTGGATAATGGGATGAACACTTTGTCCGACCGGATATATACCATTAATAATATTGTCTCTTCTGCTATACACATTATACAGTCGGATATGTCTTCCTACCACCATGGACAGAGTCTGATCAGGTCCATTATGCAGCTGGGTTGGATGCTTCAAACATTGAAGGCGGGCTGCGTTCCATGGCAGCACGTCAGTGCAAGGGAGATATTTTCTTCTTTTAATCTAATGCGACAACAACAACTAAAGGCTAAGAAGGAAGCGATTTATGTCATGCTTAACATCGAGAAATTAGAAAGGTTGCCTTTTACACTGACCGAAATACCATCGGCTGAGTGGTTAATACATGGGGTTATTAATCTTCCTATTTCCACACTACAATTCACCTCCTATTTAAAACACATTCTGGTAGGCAGATATGAAAAGCAGAAAAGCAGATATGAAAAGCTGAGAGATAGTTACATCCATGAGGTGTGGGACCTTCCCTTTTCGTACAAATGCTTCAATGGCATGAAAGAGGTCTTTCTTAGCGGTAGTGAATGCAAGACTTCAGTCAGCCATTCGATGATTTGTAAACAGCTGTCCTTGCATGGGGCATGTAACGCCTCAGCAGCATACTTGGCTTGTTATCTTAAAGGAGCCCTAGTCCCTTTGATTAGACCCACGTTCCAGGTGCTTTCAAACGCCAGCTACGTCCTTCTCAGTAGTGAAAGCTGTTGTGGCATGCAGGCCGGAATAGTTTACGTTGTTTCAGTCTCTACATGCTGCGGGAACGTACTGTTCCCCCCACTAAATTCAAGGAGGTAGCTGAGATTTGGCCTTACATTGCTACTTCAAACATGAATTTTGACAAGTTGAGTAGACTCAAGGCTTTACTGTTTCAAGAGCATGTGGCCCTTACATCTGCACGCGAGACCTACGCACTTCAAGTGGCAAAGTCATCAGCAGAAATACAGTCCCTGTTAAATACAAACTTTCCAAGACACTTTGGTGAACTTGTGGGACGGATATTTAATGCGTCCAGCACGACTGGAATCGCACATTTTTTCAAAGCTGTTGGTTCAGGTTTCGTTCACACCTTCTCCCCCATATTCGGCTTGATACCTTCAGCTATCCACTCAATTTTCTGTAGTATTTTTTTGGTATTTCCGATAACTTTGGCTTTATTAGCCGGCATCCTGTTGTTGCTGTTGTTTATACGCAATGGCTGTCCCACCGCAACAAGGAGAAATGACGGCGCTCCCATCAGCACAGCTGTGTCGTGAGCGTATGATGCAGCATTTTGGAGCAACACTCCTGGAGCAATTGGAGTGTGACTGGTCTTTGTCATTCAGACCGGTTCTGTATTGTGTGCAGCCCGTGTTTCGGTGCCTCTGGCGCTCTTTCGAACATGCACTGGAAGTTTGTCTTTCACAGCAGTGCCCCCAGCAATAGATGCTGATCTGTTGATGTTCTCGCTAAGGGTTCATTACCAGACATGCGCACTGAGGTTGCGTTTGCTACGTGAAGCTAATTATGTGCTATCCTTCGTGGAGGAAGTTGCCGACAACTCATCAATGAGCACTCCACGGGATGCCGCATTGGTTGACACTGGGGCTATGGAACACACTTGCTCCTTGATACTTTTTGGTGGAGGACTTTCTGGTTCTGACATCTGCCGAAGTGGAAGATCTCGTGTTCTCCATGGCTCGTACTTAGTTTGGAACTTTTCTAAATTGTCATGTCTTTTGAATTCGGTTATAAGTCACATACTCATACCTTTAAATTTAAATTGCCACGTAGTATGCTTATGTGTCCTTTTAACTTGTCAAAATTGATCTGGTTTTTATATATATCTTAGGTTGAGTGTTTTAGCAATGAAATTTTTGTTTTGGCTTTGAACCACTTTCAACTGACAAGGGAGGGTGTGGTGTAGCCATTTTAGTTATAGCTCCATGCACGTTAGTTTAGCACACTAGGCTGCTGTGCACTTTGACCTAGATATAATATTTCGGCTTCGCATTGTTATTTTTACAATAACCAGTTGTACTGTCTTATTTTTTTTTTTATCTATCCAACTGTTTTTTTTGCTTAGCCCAGCACTGTGTTCTCAAACAAGACATTCTTGGTCACTTTGTGCTTCAGTCAAGGCTACAGTTTGGTAAATTGACAGTGAACGTGGTAGAAGTTTTGTCTCCACAATTCGTTGAAAATACACATCCTTACGTAGGGACATGTTCTTAGAACATCAGCTGTGTTATTATAAAAACTATTCTTAGTCCCATTACACATTAAGAGGGAGATTCCTGCCAGGGAACCACTATCGTATGCTGATTGCCGAATGCTTCGCTGCAGATGCTAACGCAGACTACAGGCCTTTGCTCAGGTATGAGGGTTGATGTCCTCCCGGGGGAACCTGAAAGGCAGAATTAGAGCTTAACATGCTGTGTTCAGATTATGATTTAGATAGGAAATAGTCCATAAATCCTCGTGACAATATGGTAGCATTATTCTTATGCTTCGCTCTCCTTCTCACCATTTTAATATTGTCATGTTGTGTTGTCATGGTTATTGCAGCTCACTCTTTGCTATCTAAAATACAGTTGTTTTATTAAACCAGTCACTAAAACTTATACTGCTTCTTATTGTCATTTATATAGGAGACTGAATTGTGAATGAGATAACCGGATGCGCCCTGAGTGACCACGACTTCCCTGAGAAGCCTAATATGTCATGCGCTCGGCTGCCCAATCATCCCTATCTTCTGGTACAGATGAGGCACTGCTAGTTAGCCGGAGCAAAACCCAGATTTAGGGTGACAGGTGTCACCCACAGTGGATCAGACTCAGTCTCCCACACCGTGGACGATCTTGCTGCTCAAAATCCAGTAGTCTCATTAGAATAATAAGAGCCTATACGACAAAAGAAGCTTTCCATGGGTGTTGCTGTGGGTGTTTCCATGCAACACCCATTGAACCTCAAGGAATCTGATGCATTCCTAGACTAAAAGTCTGGGAATGCATCAGATTCATGCATTACCTCAGGGGTGGCATAAGAGTGATGCAACGGGGTGACAAATCTTTATTTCTCCTCATGTTTACTTCCTTGTATGCATGCTGCATGCTGCATGCTTCTCCCCATGTTTACTTCTTTTTATGCATGCTGCAGCACACATACAAAGAGGAAAACACCTCATGTCATTGTTCTTGTGCAGGAAGGTTCCCTTCTGGCACAAAAACAATCATCCCTACAATGTAGGCACCCTTGCACCATGGTGCAAGGGTGCCTGCCTTGGCACATGACAGCAATTGGTGCCAACAGCACAGGGGGAAAGTACAGAAATGCGTCATATCTTGAAGATAAGGTGCATTTTAGCCTCTTCCCATTGACGCAGGGTGGCCCAGCAAGGCATTTACTGCGCCGTCCTGGGCCACGGGCCTTGTAAATGAGGCCCTTGATGTTTACCTGGTGCATACGTGGCAATTTCTAGAAAATATTTAAGTATTCCTGTGACTACAACCCAACTTGGTACATGCGCTTTCTAGGTTGTGTATTATGGCAAGAATCAAAAGAGGTAATAATCTTACCATTTAACTTGCAAAGGCACCTGACCCGAGGTGTTTGAGATGACACAGATCCTGAATTTTTATTTGTCCAAAAATATAGTGTTAGAAATTGTGTCTTTAGTTGGCAGAGGTATTCACCTTTACCGAAATAGGGACTACAATCCTAGTCAGGGTAAATCAAACACAATACAAATTATCCTGTGCCCATCATCTAGTAACTTGGCACTGAGCAGTCAGACTTAACTTAGAAGGCAATCTGTAAAGTATTTGTACAATAAACCATACAGTAACAGAGTGAAAACACCAAAGAAATACACCAACACAGGTTTAGAAAAATATGAGATAATTATCTGGTTAAATTTGAAATATTTATCTGGTTAACTTAAGGTCAAAATGATAAAGATTCAATAAGCACAAGTGATGATACCACTTTTTCCACGAAAAAAGAGTTTTAAATCTTTCAAATCAACAGTAGTCTTTTGTTTGCACAAAGTACATGGTTTGTATCAAAATTACCATGCACGGAGACCACAGAGGAGGAGATGCATGGAAAAATAGGGTGCGCATCGGAATTTCCAGCGTGGATCAGGTGATGCGTTGTTTCTTTCCATACTGCAATGGGCTTTGCGTCGATTTCTGGTGTGCAGTCTTGGTTCCTCACTGATATGTGGAGATCTTTTTGATGCCCAAGGATGATGCATGGATATCCTAGGCATGCAGGATGAAGACACAGGCGTTGCATCGATCAGGTATGGTGATGCGTCACATTTTCTGTTGCACAACAGGTGCTTCATCGATTCTTCACTTGGGAAGTCGGGCTGCGTTGTTCCGGTTCGGCTGCGCATCGATCCGGTAGGGCTGTGTGTTGAATGTCCGGCTGCAAGTTAGGCACTGCATTGATTCTTCACTCAGAAGTCAGGCTGCGTCATTCCACTTCAGCTGTGCAGCGGTTTTCTTGTCGCAAGATGGTCTGTGTGCCGTTTCTAGCAGGCTCTGCGTCGATTTTTGGCACACAAGAAGTTCCTTGAAGAGATTAAGGGGGTTATTACAACTTTGGAGGAGGTGTTAATCCGTCCCAAAAGTGACGGTAAAGTGACGGATATACCACAAGCCGTATTACGAGTTCCATAGGATATAATGGACTCGTAATACGACTGGTGGTATATCCGTCACTTTACCGTCACTTTTGGGACGGATTAACACCTCCTCCAAAGTTGTAATAACCCCCTAAGTCTTTTTGGCCCTGAGACTTCAGAAAACAGGAGGCAAGCTCAATCCAAGCCCATGGAGAGCAATTCTCAGCAAAGGCAGAGGGCAGCAGGGCAGCAGTCCTTAACAGTAAAGCAGTCCAGATGAGTCCTTTGGGCAGCCAGGCAGTTCCTCTTGACAGGTTGCAGGTTCAGATCCAGAAGTGTCTGATTTGGTGGGGTCAGGGAAGCAGTTTATATACCCAAAAATGCATTTGAATTGGGGGAGACTTCAAAGAGTGTTTTTGGAAGTGCACAAGATCCCCTTTCAGTACAGGTCTGTCTGCCAGGGTCCCAGTAGGGGGTTTGGCAGTCCATTGTGTCAGGGAAGGGCACTAGCCTTTGAAATGTAAGTGTCACTCCCTTCACACTCCCAGCCCAGGTAGACCCATTCAGTATGCAGATGAGTGCAGGTGTGACTGAGTATTCTGTGTTTGTGGTTGTCTGGGTGAAATACACAAGGGCGTTATCAACCAGCCCAGCGCAGACATTGATTGGAAACAGGCTAGAAGGCACAGAGGGATTTTGAGTGCAGAGAAATGCTCACTTTCTAAAAGTGGCATTTGTAAAATAGTAATATAAAATCCAACTTCACCAACAAGCAGGATTTTCCATTACCATTCTGGTCGTACTAAATATGGCCTGGTTACCCCTTTCTGATCAGAATCTACCACACAAACAGTGTATGAGGGTAGCCCTAATGCTATCCTATGAAAGAAGCAGGCCTCACAGTAGTGCAAGTCGAATTTAGGGTTTTTCCCACTACCAGGACATTTAAAACATGCAGGTACATGTCCTGCCTTTTTCCTACATAGCCCCCTGTCCTACGGGTTATCTAGGGCCTATTTTAGGGGTGACTTATAAGTAGAAAAAGGGGAGGTTAGGGCTTGGCAAGTACTTTTAAAGGCCAAGTCAAAGTGGCAGTGAAACTGCACACACATGCCTTGCAATGTCAGGCCTGAGACAGGGTCAAGGGGCTACTTATGTGGGAGGCACCATCAGTGCTGCAGGCCCACAAGTAGCTTTTAATTTACAGGCCCTGGGAACATGTAGTGCACTTTAGTGGGGACTTACAAGTAAATTAAATATTCCAATTGGGTATTGTTAGAAATGGCGTCTTTGGTTGGCAGTCAGGTTACCCCTGTCCAAGCAAGGGTAAATGAGAATCACCCTCAGCTAAATCCACAATACACAAGTCAAGTTATCAATTAAAAACCAAAAAGAGTCTTCATGTACTTTTAAACACAATGCTAACACTGATAGTGTGGAAATGTACCTGAGTGTGTCAAAAATAACCCAGCACGGGCGAGTGTGCGTCAAAGAGGGCTTGCGATGCGTCAATATCATTCACGAGCGAGACCGTGCATCGTTTCTCCTTCAGTCGAGACGGTGTGCATCGTTTCTTCTCTTCATAGGAGAGCGATGCATACATTTGAACCGCACTCTCGGGTCTGGGCAGGCCTTGGGTCATTTTTACATGCCAGCAATGTTAGCATCGGAAATCCTGCTGCACGATGATCCAAAAACCATGCAGCGTGGGTTGCGATATCACCAGCCTCCGTCAGCGATGCTGCACGTTGTTTCTCCAGCCCTGTGCATTGATCTTTCAGTCATGCTGCAGACGAGCGTTGATTTTCAGCCGCAAAGCTGGGGGCGCATTAATTTTTCAGCCACGGATCGGAGTTGCATCGATCTTTTTCCTGCACAGCGGTCTCTGTGTGGATTTTTCACTCTTGTCCTGCCAGCTTCTCCTTTCATGTCCCCAGAAACTGAATGGGCATCACTTGGCAGAGTAGGAGTCTCAGCAGAGGCTCTAGGTGGTGGCAGAGAGACGTCTTTGCTTTCCCTGAGACTTCAATAACAAGATGCAAGCTCTAAATCAAGCCCTTGGAGAGTTCTTCACAAGTAGGAAGGCAACACAAAGTCCAGTCTTTGTCCTCTTGCACAGGCAGAAGCAGCAACTGCAGGATAGCTCCACAAAGCACAGTCACAGGCAGGGCAGCTCTTCTTCCTCAGCTCATCGGCTCTTCTCCATACATAGGTTTCTCTTGGTTTCCAGAAGTGTTCTAAAGTCTGTGGTTTTGGGTGCCCTTCTTATACCCATTTTCGCCTTTGAAGTAGGCTTACTTCAAAGCAAAGTCTCTCTTGTTTGTGAAATACTGCCTTGCCCAGGCCAGGCACCAGCCACACACCAGGGGGCTGGAGACTGCATTGTGTGATGGCAGGCACAGCCCTTTCAGGTGTGAGAGACCACTCCTCCCCTCCCTCCTAGCACAGATGGCTCATCAGTAAATGCAGACTACACTCCAGCCCCTTTGTGTCACTGCCTAGTGAGAGGTGCAACCAGCCCAACTGTCAAACTGACCCAGACAGGGAATCCACAAACAGGCAGAGTCACAGAATGGTTTAAGCAAGAAAATGCTCACTTTATAAAAGTAACATATTCAAACACAATCTTAAAATTAACTTTACCAAAAATTATTATTTTTAAATTGTGAGCTCAGAGACCCCAAACTCCACATGTCTATCTGCTCCCAAAGGGAATCTACACTTTAATCATATTTAGAGGTAGCCCACATGTTAACCTATGAGTGGGACAGGTCTTGCAACAGCGATAAACTGATTTAGCTGTAGTTCACTGTCCGGACACATAAAACACATTACTATATGTCCTACCTTAACCATACACTGCACCCTGCCCATTGGCCTACCTAGGGCCTACCTTAGGGGTGTCTTAGATGTAAGAAAAGGGAAGGTTTAGGACTGGCAAGTGGGTACACTTGCCAAGTCGAATTTACAGTTAAAAACTGCACACACAGACACTGCAGTGGCAGGTCTGAGACATGATTACAGAGCTACTTGTGAGTGGCACAACTAGTGCTGCAGGCCTAATAGTTGCATTTGATTTATAGGTCCTGGGAACCTCTAGTGCACTTTACTAGGTACTTACTGGTAAATCAAATATGCCACTCATGGATAAACCAATTACATACACATTTTCTATAGGAGCACTTGCACTTTAGCACTGGTTAGCAGTGGTAAAGTGCCCAGAGTAACAAAACAGAGTCCAGCACACATCAACAACCTGGGAAACAGAGGCAATAAGTTAAGGGAGACAACGCCAAGGATGAAAAGTCTAGCAGGTATGAGCCAATGTTACCATGTTTAAGGCAGAGAGCATGTGCACTTAAGCACTAGTTAGCAGTGGTAAAGTGTGCAGAGTCCTAAAACCAGCAAAAACAGTGTCAGAAAAGTGAAGGGAGGCAGGCAAAAAGTTGGGTGATGACCACCTTGAGGCTGTCAGGTCTAACACTTAGGGCCATATTTATACTTTTTGACACATAACTGCGCTAACGCAGTTTTGCGCCAAAAAAATTAGCGCCGGCTAACGCCATTCTGAAGCGCCGTGCAGGCGCCGTATTTATTGAAAGGCGTTAGCCGGCGTTAGTCGACCGGCGCTGCCTGGTGTGCGTGAAAAAAAACCACGTACACCAGGCAGCGCCGGCGTAGGGAAAAATGGCGTTTGGGCGTCCAAAAATGGGGCAAGTCAGGCTGAGGCAAAAAATAATCGTCTTAACCCGATTTGCGCCATTTTTTTTTGGCGCCCAGACGCCCTTAACATGACTCCTGTCTTAGCAAAGACAGGAGTCATGCCCCCTTGCCCAATGGCCATGCCCAGGAGACTTCTGTCCCCTGGGCATGGTCATTGGTCATAGTGGCATGTAGGGGGGCACAAATCAGGCCCCCCTATGCCACAATTTTATTTATTTTTTTAAACTTACCACAACTTACCTTTTCTTCCCTGGGATGGGTCCCTCCATCCTTGGGTGTCCTCCTGGGGTGGGCAAGGGTGGCAGGGGGTGTCCCTGGGGGCTTGGGAGGGCACCTCTGGGCTCATTCTGAGCCCACAGGTCCTTTAACGCCTGCCCTGACCCAGGCGCTAAAATCCGGCGCAAATGCGGGTGTTTTAGTCCCGCCCACTCCCGGGCGTCATTTTTGCCCGGGAGTAAAAATCCGACGCAATAGCATCGGAGTCATTTTTTAAGACGGGAACGCCTACCTTGCATATCATTAACGCAAGGAAGGTGTTCACGCAAAAAAATGACGCTAACTCCATGAACTTTGGCGCTAGACGCGTCTAATGCCAAAGTATAAATATGGAGTTAGTTTTGCGTCGAATTTGCGTTGAAAAAAACGACGCAAATTCGGCACAAACGGAGTATAAATATGCCCCTTAGTTTTAATAATTTTTAGATATCACTGTGACACAGGAAACTGTCATATGCTCTAGCACTAACTCACTGATGCATGGAACTAACAAAACTTCTGAGAGCATGAGCATTTTATTGACAATTTACATATTGAGAGTTTGAATATCTATGTTGTTGTATTAATAGCATTGTGAAATAGTGATTTTTAAGGAATGTGTTTTAAACTGATGCAATATTGTATTTTTATCTTATATAATGTGATGTATCTGTTTAATAAGGTAATGTTCATATACTGGTAGAACAAGATAAAGTAAATATATATATATATATATATATATATATATATATATATATACACACTGCCCTTTGCCTGTGGCCCCGCCAAATGTATAGGTTGCCCCCACTGTGCACTCCCAGCCCTTGTCCACGCAGAATTTCTTCTTTTTCTGCCGAATAAAGCTATAATGTTGTAAAGCTGTGAATGCAGTTCTGCCCCTTCCTTTCCCTGAGTCATCCTGAGCTCGATTAAATAATGCATGTCTCTGGGCTCCGTTGAAAGAACGCAAGGGCATCAGACTTGTCCTCTTAGCAAAATACGCGTGCCCTTGATGAAAAAAGACATATTAAACGTTTCAGAAGATGTTGAGCACAAGCCAGGAATTGTTAATTACACCAGAGGAGAGAATAGCGATTGCTACCGAGATACCAGTGCTGGGAAATGTTTCGAAGCTCCCAAGCCCCTCTATCCGCTACCATCCAGATGTTCTGTGCTGCGAGGCACCCGTGGAAAGTTCATGTAGAGACCCCACGGCCTAGGGATGCTAGCGCTGAGAAAATCAGCTCTACTCTGTCCTTGAGTGCCTCCTGTGTGTCCTCTGCGCACTTCACGCAGTCCAAGCTTTATTACAAGTTATCCTAACGTTAAGTAAATCTCAAGTAATGGTGTTGCGTTAAACACATAGCAAATGCAATATTTATATATCTGTACCGTCGTAACTAAACTATCAACCATGACATTTTTGATGAAGGGTTGTTTATTCCAAGACAGTTATGTACAGGGACGTTTTGTGATTGTCCAAATCAGTTCCTCAATACTCTTTCCAGAGCGAGGGGAAGCCTCAATGCCTGTGTGGATAGATGATGCAGACATGAACGAAGGACATCAGAATGTAGGACATCATCATTTTGCAATGAAAGTATGATCCAATTCTTGTCCATGCCAAGTGAGGAAGCATTTGAACCGTGGTGGCAGCAGGTACAGCAGGTTCAGTGTGAAGATCACAACATCAGTTGAAGGTAGGGCATAAGTCCTAAAAAACAGAATCAGGGGCAATGCAAGTGACATCATGGTGCATGGCATCACGCATGTGACATCGCACTTGGCATCACCACCCATTACCTCACTGGAAGTGGCATCAGATCTTAACACCTCAGACATATGTTTAACAGTTCTATCATGACTACATTTGAATTCATTGCGAGATTTAACAAGTGAGATTTTGTGTTGGGGTTGTGCCATAAAAGTCATGCAACCACAACAGAAAATCTGGGCGTCAATTTATACACTTCTATTTTAAAAGATCAGCCACTAAGAAATTGGCAGAACGGAGAAATGTAGCATTAAATCGGTTCTTCCTAACTGGTTGCAAATCTGCATTTTAAAATATCTTATGAAGTTAAGGCACCTGCTGCAGACATCTTTGTGTCTAAAAGGAATAACAATAATGATACAATAACTCTGGAGGTTAGCACATTTGCTGGAGAGATCTGTGCTTTGCCTAGTCACAGTTTTGAATCAAAGTAGCATTGAGAGTTAATGTGTCTCCTGCAAAGTGCATCATTGAATATTAAGATGACAGATTTTTTTTTTTTTTTTTTTTTTTTTTAGATCGGTAAGTGGGTTACTGCTTTTAACACAAATATCCTTTTGTAACTTGCAAGTCACAACTTGTAATCCTTCTAATATAGCACTGTGAGCCATGAAGGACATGCAACTCCTACACCTTGTAACCCTCACTGTATTATGTAACCCATCCAGTACACTGATTTACACAGATATCATTTACTGTCAATGTATAATGTTTATGTATGATGTTAAGCGCTTGGACACCCTGCATTGGCATGAGTAGCTGTAGAAAAGAAATAAGGCAAAATAGTGGTATTTAAGTTGTTATTTTTTAAATACTGGGACAGGCCAACACGTCAGACATTCTTACAGGGCATGCATATCTCTTATACACAAGGACTGAACCAAGTGAAAACCATGCCTCTCCGAAGTACCTGTGAAGTGATAACAAGCTGTGTCCTTTTGTTTCCTCCATTATAGCTAGATGTGAGGCTTCAACAGCTTCCAGCCAGGATAATCAAACTAAGGGAGGCCTCATGGGCCCTCAATTTCGGCCTTTGATTTGGGCCAGCAGGAATTTAAATAGAGAAAGCCCGCATCCTTCCTGCACATTGCTGCTCAGAACAAACAAAAGCATAAAACACGCAGGTGCTGCTGAAAGTGTGTAAGAGCACTGCTGAAAGTGTCCCGCTACATCAGAACAAATTCACCATATTTTAATGGGGCCTAACTTCTTGACAGGGTGGACAGTGTCTACCCTGTGAAAATTATGGGTGGGCGCCATCCAGCCGTGTGTACTCCAGATCTATGTCCTAGGTGAAGGTACTAAACAAGGGACTTCGAGGCCCAGTTACCTGAGCCATGCACTATGAGCTTACTGAACCAAATATTGATCAGGCTGCTTGGTAGACAGTAAGGCAGGGGCTGACAGCAAGTCATTAATACATTTTGACCCTTTGCCCGCCAGGGACATAATGGTTATGTCCTGTGGCACAGTGATCAAACGCCTCAGATGTAACCATTACGTCCTGGGACTGGCCCTCAGGGGAAGCACTTGCACTCCTCCTGAGGGCCAGGCCAGGGATGGAAGGAGAATCGCTTCCCTTTCCATCCCGACCCCCCTATCTAATGATATCAGCGTGCAATCGCGTGCTGACATTATTAGAGGGTGCCAGTTGTGCTGGAAGCCACTTGCTTCCAGCGCGACGAGGGAGAAGAAGGTGAGTTTCTCTTCTGGCAGTGGGGGGGAGGATTCCTGTAAAAGCGGCATCAGGGGAAAATAAAGGGTCTTCCTTTCCCTCAATGTCTCTTTCGGCATTCCTGTTGCCCGATCGCTGTGTGATCGGGCAGCAGGAATGCCCGCTAGACACCAGGGATTATTTATTGTGTGAATTTCCTGTTCACTGTTTGGCGCCATTTATGTCCCCCTTGGGGGCAGGTGGGCCCAATATTTTTAGGCTGGTCTGCCCCCAAGGGGGGCAGAAACCACAATGACACCAGGGATTGTTTACTTTTGTTTTTTTTGTGTGGAGGCGGCCCCGTTGGTAAGGGTCACCTCCCAAAGGGGACACAGCACTGTAGGCCATTTATGCCTCCCTGGGGGCAGATCGGGCTAATTTGTTTAGGCCCATCTGCCCCCAAGTGGGGCAAAAGCCACATAGATACCAGGGAATAATTGTATTTGTTTTTTTTCTGTGGTGGGGTGGCCCATTGGGCAAGGGTCACCGCCCCAAAGGGGTCACACAACTGTTGGCCATTTCTGCTCCCCTTGGGGGTAGATCGGCCTATTTTTTTAGGCCCATCTGCCTCCAAACGGGGCAGAAGCCACTAAGGCACCAGGGATTCATTCTTTTTGTTTGTTTTGTGGGGGCGGCCCCTTGCGTAAGGGTCACCCTCCCCAAAGTAAGCACATGACTGCTGCCCATTTCTGCCCCTATTGGGGGCAGATTGGCCTATTATTTGTAGGCCCATCTGCCCCCGGGGGGGTGGAAACCACTAGACACCAGGGGAAATTTCTAAATGTTTGTGCGGTGTTTGTCGACTGGCAAAATATTTGCATTTATTATTTTAATGTTTTATTTCTCCTTTTTGTTCTAGTTCGAAGCTTTTGCTTCCTTTGCTGTGACTCCTTGAGGTTTTGGCAGTGGTTGACCAGCAGTTTGCGTAGTTGCATGTTTTAGGTGAGACTTTTTTTTTTTTACTCCAAATGACTATTGTTGCCATGCATGAATGACATTTTGTAAGTGGTGTAGTAAATGCAGGATTGTGTGTGAAATTGTCCTTAGATTAGTGCACCATGATATTTGTGTTGTCTTATGTGCATTTTTCTTTTCTTTTTTCTTCTTAGTGGGATATCATTGGTGATTGCTGTGGCTGTGCAGAGTAGTTGCTGGTGAGTCTAACTTTTTCAGGCAAGTGAGTGGTATAGTCTTTGAGTTTATAACTGTTACTAATAAAGCCACAGTTTGTTTATTACTTATCTTACACAGTGCTGGTTGTTGGTGATGCATTTTTCCAGTTGCTTTTCGTAGGAAGGATCATGGCTAGCCACAGGGTGACCGCACAGCAGGTAGTTGGTATGCTTTTTGAGTTGTCTTTGGACCATGATTATGAGACTGACACTGCATCTGGGGCAGAGGAGGAAGGGCAAGATTCTGGAAGTGAATTTTTTGTCAGAGAGGAATCATCTGACGATGAAGCCACTCTCAGTGCTGATGAAGTGCCTATTTGAGAGGAGGACACTCATGTGCCAATAGTGCAGCAGCCAGCGGCTTAAAGGCTTCCTGTTGGAAGACCTGACCTCTGGGTTGCCCAAAACATGGAGCAGCCGGAGTTGCCTGCCTTTACTAGTCTCCCGGGCTGTAGAGTGAATACAGAAAACTTTTTGCCTGTCAATTCCTTTCAGTTGTTTATGGACAATGTATTTTTGGAAGAGATTGTTGAGCAGACTAATTTGTATGTGGAGCAGTATTTGAGGGACAACGCTGCCAGGCTTTGGCCACACTCTAGAGCTAGCCGGTGGATTTCCACAAATCTGGAAGAGTTGGAAAAATTATTATATTTTTTTTTAATTTGGCTGATAAGAAATCCATCACTGTCTTCATATTGGTCTCCTGGTCCCTTGATGACAACTGATATATTTCCTTCAACCATGAGTCGTGACCGGAATGAGCTTCTTCCTCGAATGCTGCATTTTGTTGATAATGCTTTAGCCTTGTCACAAGATCACCCTTATTCTGACCGTCTTTTTAAGATTAGACTTGTCCTTGATCATTTTGTAGATCGGTTTTCAGAAGCCTATTTTCCAAGGAAAGAAATAGCTGTGGACGAGTCTTTTATCCTGTTCAAGAGTCATTTGGTTTTTAGGAAGTACATTCCTAGCAAGAGGGCACAGTATGGAATTAAAATGCAAATGCTGTCTGAAAGTAGTACAGGGTATGTTTTTAATGTTTGGATCTACAGTGCTAGGGATTCCAGTATTTACCCCCTCTGGTTGTCCACCCACTTTTGAAGTTAGTGAGAAAATAGTGTGGGAACTTGGTAGACGACTTTTTAACAAAGGTCACCATTTATATGTAGATAACTTCTAGACTGGAGTGCAGTTGCTCAGGGAATTGTTCACAGTGGACACTGTTGCTTGTGGCACAATCCTGTCTAACCGGAAAGGCTATCCAAGGGAGCTTGACTGTGAAAAAACTTGAGAGGGAATAGTGCAGTGCCTTGCAGAATGATGAGCTGCTATCTCTGAAATGTGCAGACAAGATGGATATCTACATGCTAACTACCATCCATGATGAGAGTACTTCCCCTGTGGCTGTTTGGGGTCAGGTTGCTGAAGTGCACAAACCTGTGTGCATTTCAGACTACAATTAGCTCATGGGTGGTGTTCATAGAGTAGATCAGAGGTTGGAACCTTACACTGTTATTCGTAAGGCTTACGTGTGGTATAAGAAATGAGCAATTCATCTTTTCCATTTGGCAACTTTTAATGCAACTTTGGCAACTTGTATTAGTTCTCCAGAGTCAAGGATGACATTTGTGAAGTTTCAGGAGTCTGTCACAGCGAACCTTGTTGTGGTGGAACAAGAGTTCATAGAGAATCAGGGGTGGGAGATGTGGCTAGATTGAAAGATCGCCACTTTGCTGAGCACATTCCTCCCACGCCCAAAAAAAACTTTCCTGCTAAGAAATGTAGGGGCATATTTATACTCTGTTTGCGCCGGAATTGCGTCATTTTTTTTTACGCAATTCCGACGCAAAACTAACTCCATATTTATACAGTACTTTGGAGTTAGACCCATCTAGCGCCAAAGATCTTGGAGTTTGCGTCATTTTTTTGCGTGGACACCTACCTTGCGTTAATGATATGCAAGGTAGGCGTTCCCGTCTAAAAAATGACTCAGAGGCATGTGCGCCGTATTTACACTCCCGGTCAAAAATGACGCCCGGGAGTGGGCGGGTAAAAAAAAATGACGTCCAGCCGTTTTAGCGTCATTTTTTAACGCCTGGTCAGGGCAGGCGTTAAGGGACCTGTGGGCTCGGAAGGAGCCCAGAAGTGCCCTCCCATGCCCCCAGGGACACCCCCTGCCACCCTTGCCCACCCCAGGAGGACACCCAAGGATGGAGGGACCCATCCCAGGGAACTTAAGGTAAGTTCTGGTAAGTATTTTTTTTTTTTTTTTTTTGTGGCATAGGGGGGCCTGATTTGTGCCCCCCTACATGCCACTATGCCCAATGACCATGCCCAGGGGACATAAGTCCCCTGGGCATGGCCATTGGGCAAGGGGGCATGACTCCTGTCTTTGCTAAGACAGGAGTCATTTCAATGGGGGTTGGGAGTAAAAAAAAATGGCGCTAATCGGGTTGAGGTGAGAATTTTGCCTCAGCCTGACTTGCCCCATTTTTTGGCGCCCAAGCTCCATTTTCCCCTACGCCGGCGCTGCCTGGTGTAAGTCATTTTTTTTTACGCACACCAGGCAGCTCCGCCGGCTAACGTCATTCCATAAATAAGGCGCCCGCATGGCGATTTGGAAAGGCGTTAGCTGGCGCTAAATTTTTTGACGCACAACTGCGTTGGCGCAGTTGTGCGCCAAAAAGTATAAATACGGCCCGTAGAGTCTGTGCTCGAAGGGGTATATGGAGGGAGACTTGTATATACTGCCCGGATTGTCCTTCAAAGCCTGGGCTGTGTGTGGGTGGCTGTTTCAAGAGTTACCACACCCAAAACAATTATTGGGAACTACTGTGAGCGTAAACTGCCTATTTTATATTTTCATATGTTCAGTTTCACGGTCAGCATTACTTCATGTAGTTAGAGCTTTTGTGTTTGTAGTTTTGTACTTATTTAGAATTAGTGGTTGTTGTTTTTAAAAAAGTGATGGCGGTGTGCATGGAGTGGCGCTTTGCTGCGGTGTGCATGAGTGGCACTTGGTTGGCGGTGTGCGTGAAGTGGCGCTTGGCTGACAGTGTGAGTGAATTGATGCTTGGCGTCCAGTGTGCGTAGAGTGGCTCTAGGCTGGCGGTATGCGTGGAGTGGCGCTTGGGTGGTGGTGTAAATAGTGACTTGCTGTTGGTCACTACAACACACTGCTAGCCAAACCCCAGTCCACAGACTCCCATCAGCTGGTGTGGTTGCTGTATCAGGCATTTGGGTGTATGAAAATGATGGGCCCTTGGATGATGCTGTCTCCTGATGTGAGTTTTGTAATGTGCTGGGCCCGTGGCTGGCGGCATGAATGGTCTTGTGCATGTCACGTATAAAAGGTGTGTGAATGGACTGTAAAGTTGTTGGTGCCTTGACTAGGCTTTACAGCTCACGAGCTGTGAGTCATTGGTTCAGTTTTTTGGCATTTCAGTTATTAATAGGGCATTTCATTTTTGTGAAACCTCTTGTTAATAAAATTTGATCTACTGAACCATCACTCACCCTCGTGCCAAATCCAATCAGTATGTGTGGTAAAAATGAAAAAACCTGCTACGCTGTAATCTGCTGTAATCAGGCGTCAAAGCTCACCTGTGACATGCTAGGTGTCTCGGGTGCAAACACCAATGATAAAGCATGCCACCAACTAGGTTGGTGAGTGAGGGGTCTTAATACATACCCTAAGTGCATTTCTTTTCACAATTTTAGTGTTTGGAATATCATAGACGGACGTGGACAGATCAAAATGATCTATTATAAACGTACCTGTTTTTGCAGAAGGGAGGTTCACCACTTGAGCCACATCTCCCTGGACTTCTCCGGGTATCCAGTTTACAAAAATATCCGTGTTGGGTAGGTTTCACTAGATGACTACTGCACCTGGGACCAAAAATGCACGTGCCCCCCTCAAAAACAGGCATTTTTGTAATAGATCATTTTGATGTGTTCATGTTGTGTTTTGGGACATTTCCTAATGCTGGCACTGGGTCTACCCACAAAAGTGAGGTACCATTTTTATCAGGAGACTTGGAGGAGTGCTGGGTGGAAGAAAGTTTGTGGCTCCCCTCAGATTTCAGAACTTTTCATCACCAAAATGTGAGGAAAAAGTGTTTTTTTTGTCAAAGTTTGAGGTTTGCAGAGGATTCTCGGTAACAGAACCTGGTGAGAGCCCAACAAGTCACCACATCCTGAATTTCCCCAGGTGTCTAGTTTTCAAAAATATATAGGTTTGCTAGGTTTCCCTAGGTGCTAGCTGAGCTAGAGGCCAAAATCCACAGCTCAGCACTTTGCAAAAAACACGTCAGTTTTCTTTGTGAAAATGTGATGTGCCCATGTTGTGTTTTGGGGCATTTCCCGTTGCGGGCACTAGCCCTAGTGAGGTACCATTTTTATCAGGAGGCTTGTGGAAATGCTGGGTGGAAGGATATATGTGGCTCCTCTCAGTTTCCAGAACTTTATATCACTTAAATGGGAGGAAAAAGGGTTTTTTGTCACATTTTGGGTTTTGCAAAGGATTGTGGGTAACACAACCTGGCAAGAGCCCCACAAGTCACTCCATTCTGAATTTCCCTAGGTGTCTAGTTTTCAAAAATATATAGGTTTGCTAGGTTTCCCTAGGTGCCGGCTGATCCACAGATAGCCACTTTGCAAAAAACAGGTCAGTTTTATTTGATAAATTGTGATGTGTTCATGTTGTGTTTTGCGGCATTTCCTGCTGTGGGCACTAGTCCTAACCACACTAGTGAGGTACCATTTTTATTGGGAGACTTGGGGGAGTGCCGGGTAGAAGGAAATTTGTGTCTAATCTCACTCAGATTCCAGAACTTTCTATCACCGAAATGTGAGAAAAATTTGTTTTTTCCCCCAAAATTATGAGGTTTGCAAAGGATTCTGTGTAACAGAGAGTGGTGCGAGCACTACAAGTCACCCCATTCTGAATTGCCCTAGGTGTCTAGTTTTAAAAAAAGATAATGGTTTGCTAGGTTTCCCTGGGCGCCAGTCGAGCTAGAGGCCAAAATCCACAGCTAGGCACTTTGCAAAAAACAGGTCAGTTTTCTTTGGGAAAATGTGATGTGTCCATGTTGTGTTTTGGGGCATTTCGTGTTGCGGGCACTAGGCCTACCCACACAAGTGAGGTACCATTTTTATCAGGAGACTTGGGGGAATGATGGGTGGAAGGAAATATGTGGCTCTTCTCAGATTGCAGAACTTTCTATCACCGAAATGTGAGGAAAATGTGTTTTTTTCCCCAAATTATGAGGTTAAAATGCTGTTTTTTGAATCTAATAAGGGCCCTAATATAGATGCTCTGTTTTCTGTCACACAATGTCTCTATAAGTCCTCCCTATTGTTATATTGATTTAATATTATTATTAGGGGGGCACTTAAATGCCAAATTAGGTTCCAGTACCAGCTTGTTTGCACCCTTTTGTGTATACCAGTAGGCCCTTTGATTAATAATGCTGACCACAGGGGAGAACAACTTTATAGGTATTTGATCTAATTTGGCATAATCAATGTAATTTAAATATTGGGCAATACTAAAGCCAGCCCCCCCACTTTTACTGGATTGGGCAGAAGCACGACTTGTGCATTGAGCTATCAACTTGCATAGTGCCTATAGTGACCACAACCATGTTGAACTGTTTTGTATTCCTACACTGTACAATACGCTCTTGTAGTTGGCCAAAGAAACTTACCTACAATAGATAGAGGGCTTAGGCACAACATGAATACTCCTGCATTACTGACTACTGTGGATCAGTCCAACCAAACCCTGGCTTTGCACCAGCCTAATAATTTGACTGTAGATGTCATTGTAATGCTGAATGGTAAAATCAAAAACTGTATTTTGTGTCCAATAAGAACTTGTATTAAACCTAACCCCGTGTGGTTTCAAAAGGTTGTGGGAACTTAAAATTGCACTCCAAGGGTTATCTCATTAATATCTGTATTAAGGGCAGAATAGAAATACGGTATCAAATCCGGCAAGCTACCAGCTAAAAATGCGATATAGGAATGTCTCAGGGAAACAACAACAAGCCACAAATACCAAAGTTTTCTGGAAAATCACAAATCAGCCACCTCACCTGGAAGAGCAAAGTGATGATCCAGGGTCTAACATTAGAGCTGGTCAGTGGACTGCAAACTTTAAATCAGTCTATTGTTATATGTGTGCCTCCATAGGTAATCCTCCTAAAACTCAACCTGCATTCCCTTTGAAAATCGAGGCCAGACGGAGTCCCTTGAGACTTGTCCAAGGAGGATCTAGAGCAGGGGTCTTTGACCTTTTCTTTAGTGAGACCTACTTCTGATCAAAGAAAAATCTTCATGAGCTACTGAATGCTGAACAACTTGTGCAGTGTTACCAGACACTCCCACGTCCAGCTTTATTGACTTTAAGCTTAATGTCCGAAGAGCCTGAAACTTTGATTTGACCAAAATACTTTGACTAGGAGCACTATGACAGGGCTACCATGTGTGTAAATGAGAGTGTGGTCTTTGGAGATGTATGAACATGTGAGCGTATAAATGGTACATATTTGTATGAGTGACTGAGAGCCTGTGTCATATGTACTTGCAGCGCAGGACATACCTTTTGCCATATGTGGCACCACTAAATGCATAATACGAACATACAATCCTTTTTTAAAATGGCAGAAATTTAAAGTGCAGAAGAATATTCAGCAAAAAATTTCATAATATAGAATATTTTTCTGCACTTTAAATTTTTCTAATTTAAAATAAAATGGCTGTATTTTTCAGTTATACTTATGGCGCAGTATCTACTGACCACTGGGAGTAAGAGGTGTGCTGTTTGTAAATGCCACACTTTGAAATATGAGAACATTAAACTGAAGACTTAACAATTAAGGTAACTTTTCATTTTAATTTTCTCTCATTTAAAAGCATTCAGAAACATATTTTTTTTCACAGCTCCAAAATTGAGTTGACAAGGACTTTTATGTGCTTCAGTTGTTCATCTCTGTGCCCCAGCCCCAGACTGGGTCCTAAATCTGACTGAGCACCGCTTACTATCAGGCCTTGGTATCTACAGCCTGATGATAATAAACACAACCTTCTCTTAACTTTGAAAGGAAGATATTACCTTATGCTTATTTAAAAATGAACTCAAGGCTGTGAGCTACTCTGAAGGTGTGTGGGAGCTACTGGTAGCTTGTGATCAACTGGTAGGAGACACCTGATCTTGAGCTTTGGGCCTCAATCATTATCAATGTTATGAATTGTGCCACCAGCAGTAGGGTCCCTAGCTCTTAGCATACTGCTGTAATTGTTACTATGTTTAAAAAGGATATAGGCAAGATTCGCATTGCTGTAGATTAACCTTGCTCTGGATTCCACAGTCATAATTATAGGATGAATTGTGTTGAGCAGGATTGAGAACTGGGCAAAGCAGAGCAATGTTATTTCTCCCATCCTATGCCTTAATTTATATCTGATTATCAACAAGGACACAACTGTAAAAGGTGGGTATTATACCTCTTCACTGAAGACCTGAGCAGTGCCTTCAACAAAGTTAATTGGAGTAAAATTTTGAGTATTTTGTCAGAGTTTGGGCTAGACCAATATTTGGTTGATTTTCTGAGGGTTCTGCTCTGTGGTGTTAGTGCCTCTGTAAGGTTTGTATCAGGTGGAGAGTGCTCGGATTCTTTGTGTTGGAAAGTGGTGAGTGGTGAGTGGCAGGGCGGCATTAATTTTACTTATAATTTATATCAAAGGGTTAAATGCTTGCTTGCAAAGATCCAGAAACATTATGCCAAAGATGAGTTCTGTCACAGTTCTGTCTTTGCTTTGTTCGGATGCACTATCTTGCTTTATTGCACTCTCAATGGATGGAGAGCTTTAGTTGAAAGCTTTGTTGCTAATCTAGACCTTGCGATGAACATTTCAAAAACGAATTTCGAATTCTTTGGATCCAAAATGAACAAAACAGGTCTTCTAATTAAAGGGTGGCCCATTGAGACGGTAAATAATGTTCCATACCTAGGAATAACCATTGATTCCAGGATAACTTGGTTGCCCTGGACCCTTAAAAGATGAAAGCATTTTAGACAAGCTGTGGGGGTGCAATTTGATTTCACCAGTAGAATAGGTAGCTAACCGATTGAGCCTCTTATAAACGTTTATGACTGTAAGTGCCTTACAGTTATCATATATGGGTCAGGGGTTACTGTGATGTGTCCAAACTGCAAGCCAAAGACAATTGATTGTGCCAGTGACTATAAGGCCTTCCCCAATCGACCCCCATTGCTTCTTGCATGAGGAACTGGGTATATGTTTTGTGCTGGATTTAATTTAAGTAACACCTTTGCTGCCCTAGTTTTTTTGTCTGGACCAACAAAAAAACAGGCTTTAATCATGGTGTTATTTTACATTGCTTGGCTTGTGTTAAGGGGTGTATGATCTCATGCCTAAATACATTGAGACTTCTGCTAAAGCAATGGGTAGTTAAGATTTGTTTATGTCCCCTTATCTGTTAACCAAGGATATATTATTCAGGTCAAGAAATTATTCTTGTCATTTTGTGAGTCCAGAGAAAAAGGGGAACTTGGGAAACCAATGTTGCAGGACTATGTTATTGTCCAGACTTTACAAAACCATGAGATGTACTTGGCTTGATCAAAGATCCCCTGGGTAGGCATCTTTTGTTAAAATTCAATCCTACCTATGTTTCCACTAGGACAATATAATGTTGTATCAACAAAGGGAGGGACTGGGAGATTAGTTGGTCCAGTGTACGGTCTCCCAATTAACTGAACATGCAAAAAAGGTGTACACTGTTCCAAATGGAAAAATATAATCACTAGGGGAACATGAAAGTTCAGGAGCAAGAGCACTAGAGTCACGAATAGACTCTCCACTTCAAACTAATACTAGAGTCACGAATAGACGGTTGACTTGTGTGTCTACTTTCACCCCACTATCTAACCAGATAAAAAAACTGATTAATCAAAGGTGGCCTATCCTCAACAGTGGGGGCAATACCATTCCTAGGCCCCTATTTGCATTTAAACGATCTAAAAATATTAAAGATCTGAGAGTCCATACCCGTCCAAAAGACACATTGCGAACACAGACACAAACTACACTCTGGAACCTTCCACCTGTAACTGGACATTATCCCTGTGGACACTGTAATGTCTGTCAATTGACTAGCCCCGACAAAACTTTAGATTTGGCACCTATAGGCCAATGGCACCTGACAAAACACACGAATTGCAACACTAAAAACTGCATTTACATGATTACGTGTCCATGCGGGCTACGTTATGTGGGCATGACTTCTAGACCAGTTAAAATACGAATTAACGAGCATAGGAGCAACATCAGGTGTGGACGCATTACAACAAAATTATGCGCACACTTCCTAGATGCCCCCCCACAGTCCCGATGATTTAAGTTGGGTCGTACTTGACGCCCCTAGAATCACTACTGACTCTCCACACTCCTTGTTCAGACTGGAACAACGGTGGGTTTTCAAGCTTCATACTGATACAGATGGGTTGAATGATGCCATTCCCTGGACTACATTGTCTGCCTAATCAACCCATTTTAAGGATTTACCACCGAGTATTCAGTATCTTCAATCTATATTTGTTCTGTTTTTCACTTTTTATTTCCATCCTAATTGGACTGACTGTGAAAGACATTGGTTTTAGGGAGCCCCATTTTATGTATTACTTTGTGGCTCATACCTTTCTTTTGTCTACTAGGGCGGTTATTTCCAGCTTCCCACTCCAAACCACTCATTGTATTAACTGACATAACTCACTATCCAGTTCCATCCATTCCAAGATGGCCGACGATGTTTTTAGTCCATTGTTTGTTTTGACTACCACCCACGAGGCTATTGGAGTAATGCTCGTTCTAATCTATTATATCTCTGTTCACAAAGATGGCCGCCGTAATTTTGCTTGAGTCCTTCTTTTATTTCTGAGACCTGTTCCCGGAGTGTAGTCCTTCTACAGGTTTGACCACCCTCTTCCATTTTTGCCGGGAAAACTTCTCTTTAAAAGACTCGCACCGAGTCGGGAAGTTGTCTTTTCGGGAGAGCACGTCAGGGTAGGTTCCCCTGCAGACTGCCGTCATCCACAAAGTAAGTGACCTCGCGTTTGTGTGTTTATCGCTTTTTTTCGGTTACTTATTTACTCTGGGGACATATATTGAGCTCAACTAATGACATCTCTCAAAGTATTAACAGACTTAGGTCGGGGTAATCCCTTAATATTCTATGGATAACCACGCTTTGCCAGTGTGTTTTTGCCTTTGTAAATCACCACGCAGACTATTACACTCTGCTACAGTACTCACCAAGCCTTTTTAGAAATATTTTCTGTTGTAAAACTGTTTTATTCCTCCCAGTTTTCCTTCAACAAATGTCATAAATGCTAGTGACGAGTCTGTGTATGAATTTCCAAGTGACATGGACTAATAATGTGCTTGATGTTCATAATCAATTTAACCAACCGACCTCTAGTAGTGAATGTGACTGTTTTGGTTCTGATTGATTACACTGCATTCTTGGTGTCTGCTTTACCACTTTATTAGTAGTGACTGCTTTCGGCATGCTACTTCCTAAGGGGCCCCCCATGTACCAAGGGATGGTAAGCATATTGTCTTATTATGTTTTTACACAACTGGTTACTACACACTGTTGTGTCACGGGTGTCCTTCCTTATTTTTCCGTGTGTTTTGATCAAAATGATTTGTTTGTATTTTTCTAGGGCGACCATTAGAGGTTTCTGACAATTAGTGAACTTCAATGTAAGTGACTATGGGGGTCATTCTGACTCCCGCCGGCCGCGGTAACCGCAGGGCCGGCGGGAGCCGGCAGAATACCGCTGCGCGGTCAGAAGATCGCCGCGGTTATTCTGAGTTTCCCACTGGGCGGGCGGGCGACTGCCAGAAGGCCGCCCGCCCGCCCAGCGGGAAACCCCCTTCCACGAGGATGCCAGCTCCGAATGGAGCCGGCGGAGTGGAAAGGGTGCGACGGGTGCAGTTGCACCCGTCGCGATTTTCAGTGTCTGCATGGCAGACACTGAAAATCTTGGTGGGGCCCTGTTACGGGGGCCCCTGCAGTGCCCATGCCATTGGCATGGGCACTGCAGGGGCCCCCAGGGGCCCCACGACACCCCTTACCGCCATCCTGTTCCTGGCGGCCAAAACCGCCAGGGACAGGATGGCGGTAAGGGGGTCGGAATCCCCATGGCGGCGCAGCAAGCTGCGCCGCCGTGGACGATTCCCCAGGGCAGCGGGGAACCGGCGGTACACCGCCGGTTTCCCGTTTCTGACCGTGGCTGTACCGCCGTGGTCAGAATGCCCAGGGATGCACCGCCAGCCTGTTGGCGGTGCATCCGCGGTCCCCGGCCCTGGCGGATTTTACCGCCAGGGTCGGAATGACCCCCTATATGATTTGTTTGACATTTTTGCAAACTTTCGGTAATATAGACAGGAGAAGTCTTATTATGTATTGGTCCTGAAGAAGCGTCATAGGATCTGGTTAGACCACTGTACGCGAAACATGTTGACCATGTCCTAGGAGCCCGACGATAATCTCCTTAAGCTCCAGCACCATGCAGAAAGTGGTTGAGCATTATTCCTCATTTTACACTTTCCTTCTGTTTTTAATCTTGGTCCCGGTCTTATTCCATTGATAAATTAAATTGACTCGCTCCTATTAAGACTGGGAACTAATTTTAGCTTTCACTCTCCTGCCAGGATTAGCGCCTGACCGCAACACCAGGTCTTGTAGTGTCCGCTACCACGGCTGCTACCTAAAAGATCTCCGGCAAAGAGCCCCCTTACGGGGAGCCCGTCAGACATTGCAGCGCCGGTCTGACGAGGAGCTACCCGATGATGAAGCATGACATCCTCTCGGATGTGTGAGGCCTCTTGCTCCTGAACTTTAATGTTCCCCTAGTGATTATATTTTTCCATTTGGAACAGTGCACACCTTTTTTGTATGTTCAATATAATGTTGTGTCTGGTTTAATTTCTCTTTGTGACAAGACTTCAGTGCAAAAGTTGGAGCACTCTGGCCCTCATTACAACCCTGGCGGTCATTGATAAAGTGGCAGTAATACCCCCAACAGCCTGGCGGTAAATACCGCCAAAATATGACCATGCCGGAAAGAGCTCAGACAGACAGCCACTTTACCACACCGACCGCCAGGGCGGAAACAACAGGTACCACGGCGGTAGCCGCCTACAGCCAGGCAGAAGTCAATGTTCCGCCCAGCATATTATGACACATCAATCCGCCACCTTTTCTGGGGTGGTACCAACGACATCAAAAACCTGGCGGAAACACTGCACAGAAGGGAAACAACTCACCTGTGGAGACTCTGGGAAGAACCATGCCGCCATGGAGCCTGAACTGCAGATATTCCCAATGTTGTTCTACATCCTGCTCCACCACGAACACCAACAACAGCGAAGATGACCACATTGAGTACAGCCGCCTAGCACACAAGGGAGGGGGGAGGAAAAAGAGAGTGACACACACACACGCACAACACACACCCCACAAACACACACCCATACACACAAGCAGATGCAGTAATAAAACATATACACCTCGTACCACTCTAGAAAAATGCAAGGACAACACGAATAGATAAAAGTGGTGCAATAAGATAAATAATGTACTTATACGTGCATCCAATCTAAAAGTATATACATATTTACAAATCAAGGGACACTGCCCATTCCTCAATGTTCGTGGGCCACAGAGCCACATCACAAAATCCAAGGCCCCACTTGACTCCTGAAACAGCACGGAGAGAACACTGCAGGGGCATCAGTTCGAAAATAGGCAGGCACGTCAGGGGGACAGGGAACGGGGGGCACCTCAGCCAGCAGATGGAACAACACCATTGGTCCGGGAGGGGGCAACATGCCCTGTGTGCTGTACTGGGGAGTACAAGGCCACAGTCTCTCGAGTGGGTGACTTGCCCACTGGCTCTGGAGGGGGCAACATGCCCTGTGCTTTGTCCTGGGGATTGTAAGGCCAAAGTCTCTCGAGTTGGTGACTTGCCCACAAGCTCTGGAGGGGGCAACATGCCCTGTGCTTGGTCCTGGTGAGTGCAAGGCCACAGTCTCTCGAGTGGGTGACTTGTCCACATGCTCTGGAGGGGGCAACATGCCCTGTGCCCTAGTCTCTCCAACTCCGCTGAGGTGAAGACAGGGGCCCTTTCCCAAGTCACATGGACCATGGTAGGTTCCAGACACAGGTCAAAGTATCACATGAAGTGTAGGTCCTCTCCTGTTGAAGGTCAAGTAGCAAGTGAGTGAACAGATAGAAAACGGCGGTGACGTCCACGGCGGTGTATACCGTCACCGCCGGCGTACAGCACCATTGGCCACTGTACCCCATAGGGCCCAATAATAACCAATGAGGAGTTGCATGGCAGTTCCCGACCGCCTCGCGCAACGGTGCACAACGTCAGCGGAATTAACACACTTACACCTATCCCTCCATACAGGACAGGCGGACATCATATCAGGGGGGGTAGACCATGGATCATTACTGCATCGCAGATAACAATTGTACATTCAAGACATATGCCACTAATACTTTAAAAATTCACATCATGCATTGAAATGTAGTGGCTACAATGTAAAGTTTATGTCCGGCTCATTCCACTGCCCCCATAGATTGCAACCGCTGCAGATGAATAGGAGATGGAGACATCCCCTCGTTTACAGACCCCTGGTGGACTTGGCAACAATGGAGGACAGGCACATTATCCTTACCTACAGACTTGACAGGGCCACAATCACGGAGCTGTGTGCCCAATTGGAGCCTGACCTGATATCTGCTATCCGTCACACCACTGGGATCCCCCCTCTTGTGCTAGTGCTATCAGTGCTCCATTTCTTGGCAACTGGTTCTTTCCAAGTGGCAGCAGGAATGTCAACCAAGGTTCTCATTAGTGCTTACCAGAGTGTTTTCTGCCCTCATAAAGCGCATGTGCAACTACATTGTTTTCCCCCAAGTGGAGGATGTGGCCACAGTGAAGGCTAGCTTCTACGTAATGGGACATATCCCCAACTTAATTGGGGCGATTGCTGGAACACATATTGCATTTGTCCCCACCCACGGCAAAATGAACAGGTCTTCAGAAATAAGTTTTCACCCGATGAATGTGCAGATGGTATGTTTGGCGGGCCAGTACATTTCCCATGTCAATGCTAAGTATCCAGGCTCAGTGCATGATTCTTTTATCCTGAGGAATAGCAGCATCCCAAATGTGATGGCCCAACTACAGAGGCACTGTGTGCGGCTAATAGGTGAGCCCTGGTTCCCACCCATTGTATGTTGGTGTAGGGGTATGGTGTGGGCCATTTAGTATAGTGTGTGGCTAACAGTTACCCCTCGATATTTGCAGGTGACTCTGGTTACCCCAACCTCTCATGGCTACTGACCCCTGTGAGGAATCCCAGGACTAGGGCAGAGGAATATTACAATAAGGCACATGGGCGAACAAGAAGGATAATAGAACGTACCTTCGGCCTCCTGAAGGCCAGGTTTCGGTGCCTCCATCTGGGTGCTACTCACCCAAGAAAGTCTGCCAGATAATCGTGGTATGCTGCATGTTGCACAACCTTGCCTTGAGATGCCATGTGCCTTTTCTGCAGGAGGAGGAGGCTGGAGATGGCCGTGTGGCAGCTGCGGACCCTGTGGACAGTGAAGATGAGGAGGATGAGGATGAGGACAACAACGGCAGTGATTAGACAATGCTTCCAATAACACACAGGTAAGACAGTGTAACTTCACATTTCATTGACAGTTTTGTGTTTGACATTGTCACTGGTAGGGTGTGAATTCCCACTTCTATGCCCACTCACTGTACCCATTGGCAACACTTTTTGCAGATATTGGTTCCCCACTATCACTCTTGGTGTGTTCACTGCAGCCAACTACAGGTCTTTCCTATGTATACATTACTGTACAGTTGAATTGCAATGTTTAAACCTTGTTAAACGGATACATACTTAAATCATTTGACATACTCCATACTTGTATTTTTTCAAAGTGTGTTCATTGCAGTGCTCTGAAGAAAAGTGGGAAGTGCAATGGGCTGGGTTGATGATAAAGGAAAGTCCAGGGTAGAGTCCAGTCTATTTGTAGCACAGGTGCATTGTCCAAGGGGGCATAGGAAGGGGAGCAATGACAATTCAAGGTGGACAGGGTGACAGAGTGGGACACAAGGGTGACAATCAAGAGAGTCTTATTTCCTGGTGGGGGTCTTGGCAATAGTCTCTGGCTTCTGCCTGGATCATAGGGAATGTTTGTGGTGGCCTGTTGGTCCTGTGGCGAGACCTCCTACACACCAGCAGCAGCGGAGGTGGAGGGCTGTTCAGAAGTCTGGCTAGTGGCAAGGGCCCACTGGTGTGACACTGCCTCCCTCATAATGTTGACCATGTCTGTCAGCACCCCTGCAATGGAGACCAGGGTGGTGGTAATGGCCTTCAAGTCCTTCCTGATCCCCTGGTACTGTCCCTCCTACAGCGGCCTGTTCTCCTGCACGTTGACCAGGATCTGGCCCAGCGTATCTTGAGAATGTTGGTATGCTCCCAGGATCGCAGTGAGTGCCTCCTGGAGAGTCGGTTCCCTGGGCCTGTCCTCCCCCTGGAACACAGCAGTCCTCCCAGATTCCTTGTTGTCCTGTGCCCCCGTCCCCTTAACTGTGTGCCCACTGCCACTGACTCCAGGTCCCTAATTGTCTTGGGTTTGTGGTGCTCCCTGGTGTCACCTGTAGTGGTGGACACACTGATGATTGACGTATCATGGGGACAGAGGTATGGGCACTCTGGGTTGGTGCTGTGGTGGTGTTTCCTGAGGGGGGTAGTTTCTGTGGTGGTGTGGGACTGTGCCTGGGTAACCGACTGTCCAGAGGTCCCTGATGGGCCAAGTTGGTCATCCAGATACCAGGCGAGCCGAGTCGCTGTCATCACTGTGGGCGTCTTCTGTGGGGCGACAGGATGTTGCTAGAACTTCTTTTCTGGTGACACTGGCGGGGATACCTGTGGGGATGTAAATACAGTGTTATTGTTTCTGCGTGTGACTTATTGTGCATGGGTGGGTTGCCCTCTATGGTTGTTTTTGCCCTGGCAGCTTTCACTGGTGTACGTTGGTATATGGTGGGATAGTTAATTCTCTCTAGTGTGCATGCTTTAGTGATAGGTGTCCATGCAGGGCTGTGAGTGGTGTCCATTCATTGGTATGGCATGCAGGGCTTGGCATTGGGATGAGTGAGGTGTGATGGTGGGGTGTGTGGAAAGTGGCGGAGTGATGGGAGTGAGGGTGGGGGTATGTTTTGGCATGCAGGTAGGGGTGGTGATAGTAATAAAGAGCTGACTTACCAGAGTCCAGTCCTCCTGATACTCATACCAGGCCCTCAGGATGCATGACTGCCAAGACTTGCTCCTCCCATTTTGTTAGTTGTGGGGGAGGAGGTGAGGGTCCACCGCCAGTCCTCTGTACTGCGAGCTGGTGTCTTGCTGCAATGTAAGGCACCTTCCCCTGTAGGTTGTTCCTGATGTTGTCCCTTGTTCTGGGGTGCTGTCCCATGGTGTTGACCCTGTCCACGATCCTCCACCATAGCTCCATCTTCCTAGCAATGAATATCTGCTGCACCTGTGATCCAAATAGCTGTGGTTCTACCCAGATGATTTCCTCCACCATGACCCTTAGCTCCTCCTCAGAGAATCTGGGGTGTTATTGTGGTGCCATGGGTTTAGTGTGAGTGGTGTGGGTGAGGGTCTGTAGGGTGATGTGTTTGGGTGTGTGTTGTGAGGTGCATGGGGGGTGTATTAGGTGATGGTGGTATGTGGCTCTGGTTGTGTGAGTGCTCTTGCTGTCTCTTTCAGTTGACAATGGTTTGTAGTCATAAAGGGTTGTGGGTAATGTGGTGTGTGTTTTATAGTGGTGTGGGTGTGTGGGTGTGGTGTGTGTATGGGTGTCAGGTGTGTGTAGTTTGAATTGTCCAATGTAGTGTTGTTTTGTTTGTGTGTGTGTATTTTGAGTGCGATGGTATGTCCCGCGAATGGTTTGTGGGTCATAATGTTGTGTGCGTAGTTCTGTTGGCGTAATGGTGTGGGTTTATGTTGGCGGTAGTCAGCCTGGGGGTAACTAGGATTTACTGCCAATGTCATAATGAGGGCCTCTGTCTTCTTTTGTTCAGATCATGAAATGTTGACTAGGAATTTTCTAAAACCCATCATTAAATTATATGGTTTTAACCAGTATAAGCCAGCCTTGTAATTTCTATGTATGATTTTGAATACATTTCTTTGTTTCAACAGAGAATGGTTGCTGAAAATTGCTGCTCGTAAGCGAATCTGGATTAATTTTTAATTCATTCTTTTTTTTTGTTTTTATTCATTTCCTTGTACTGTAGTTTAGTAGTGATTAATTTATTGATGAATCTGATACTTTTGTGATTGTTTTTCACTAATCAAACAAAGCTTATTATGACTATCATGATTAAATGAGGGTAATAGCTGTGCCAGAATTACGTTTTCATGGTTTACCCTGATGTATTACTTGAGAGCCAATATAGGTGGTTACATCTGGGCAGATTTGATATTATATTATTTGGAAAGGTATTTGTAAGCACATTTGGCTTATGTAGGGAGCATTTCAATGTTGTGTATTATTGGCAGAAGTTGCTCCTTTTTGCCTCTACTAACTTTCAACTTTGCTTATATGTATGGTGGGGTGAATGGAGCAAGAGGAAGCTTTTCATTAAGAATTGTTTTCCACCCTTGTGGGAAATTTGCAGCAAGTTCTCCAGTGAGTATACTCATTAGTGTTATAATGTCCATATTTTCCAAGGATCCTGAAGAGTTTTGTCTCTTGGTTGCTAAGATCACTCTTCATCCATTGAGGAAGAGCACAGCCTTAACTGATTTCCAAGCGGTCTTAGATGCATCTTGCCTTTGCCAGGAAGGAGTCCTGTCATTTTGGTAGAATACAGAGGACGACGATACACCATTATGAACTTTATTGAGTGGAGCCACCTATAGCCAGGGTGTCATTCTACATTGAACGATTCAATGTTCTGTGTATCTTTGCAGTGTTATTTAGTTGAAGTGAGAGCTCATGTCATAAATGTCCCTTTAAGCAATGAAGGGTTCCTTGAAGGGAAAGAATATGTTCATGGAGAGCAAGCAAAGTGCTTGGAGAATATGTGTGACGTGGTTTCATAAGCACAAATGTAGAAGGTGTCTTGCCACACCATATTGGAATTTCTTTATACTTTTCAGAGTATTGAGAACAGGACACCCAACAAAGAGTTGATTTCCATTCACTAGAGGGGATATGAAAAGGGATATGATCATCTAAATGATGAAAGATACTTCAAAATGTGCGCATGCATTAAACAATCATTTCTTTAGACTAACTTCACATGGAAAACCATGATCACTCTCAGATTTATTTTACTTCATTCATTATCTCGGATGATGGGATGTGTTCATTGTACTAGATGATTGTTGACATGTTATTCATTCATTCTCTTTAGGTTAGGATCCCTGTATGGAAGTGTTAACTTTCCAGAGGCCCATTTCTGAGGTGTCCTGGTCTGTTGAGTTTTCCAGCTTTAGTATGCTCAATCTGTCATTAGTGTGGAAGCAGCAGGTGGAAGGATTTTATATGGTCCTTTAGCATAGATGAGCTAGGATCAATAAAATGGAATATGCTCAGTATAATTACTAGTAACTCAAACTGATTAAAACGTCTTTAAGTATTTCTATCCATCCATTTGTGATGTCCATGAAATTCTGATGTGAAACAACATGGTGAACATCCCTTAAAGATTAATCTGGAAGGGAGACAATGTTGGCGGGATCAGGAGATGTGTGGGTATTTAAATCAGTAAATGACTAAATAAACAAGTAGACTTCTAAGTGTAAGAAAATAGGATATTAGTCAAGTAGGGGGGAAGACTCATTCAAATATCAAACACAATATTTGTCAGGATGAACCTAAATAAAGCCACTTAACCCTCTGGTAGCTTGGCACAAAAGCAGTCAGACTTAACTTAGAGGCAATGTGTAAAATGTTTCTGCTACACTCATACAGTAATAAAGTGAAAATGCAACACAAAAAAAAAATCCAAACGAATTTAGAAAACTAGAGTAACTTAATGGGGGCTGCATGCAGCGGACATGCCGCTGGCGCGCCAGAGGCAAGCCCATCTGCTCCTGTTCGCGCCCGTCCGCACCCGTCCGTGCCTTTCTGTGCGTGACCATGTCCAGCGCCAGAACCCCTGGCTCCCGTCCCCCCCACCGCTGCCACGCACGTCTTCACTACGACGCCACCACCCTCTGCGGCCTCAACACCGGCTGCTCTTCTGCCTGCCTTCAAGCCTCTTCGCAGACCACCCGCGGGCCCTTCTCCTACCAGAACTGCACCTTCACCAGCCTCCACACCAACAACACACCCTCCAAGGCAGGATGCAACCATCTCAGATGGTTCCTCCTCAACAAACGCTCCGTCCACAAGCATGCTAAAGAGCTATGAAATCTATTCGACTCAGCCTCCCCAGACGTCACCTTCCTGATGAAACCTGGATGAACCCCTCATCAGTGCCTGACATCGCCATAGCCATCCCGGATGGCTACAAGATCACCCGCAGGGACCGTTCCAACAAACTAGGAGGAGACATCGCCATAATCCACAAGAACACCCTCAGGATCACGACCAACACCGAAGACACCGTCAGCACCGCTGAACTCCTGCACTTCCAAATCCACACTGACCCAAACACCACCCTTCGAGGGACCGTCATCTACAGGCCCCCCGACCCACGACAGCAGTTCAGCGACTCTATTACCAACATCATCAGCGCGCATGCTCTCGCATCCACTGACTACATACTTCTCGGAGACATAAATTTCCAAGTCGAGAACACCAACGACAACAACACCCCCACCCTGCTCGACAACCTCTCCAACCTCAGCCTCAAACAGCTCGTCACAACACCAACCCGCTCCACAGGACACACACTCAACCCTATTTTCTCCACCAGCAATCACGTCTCTTTCAGCCACACCACTGAACTCCACTGGACAGACCACCGCTGCATCCACTTCTCATTCAAGAAGCCCACAACACATCACCACCCACAACGGATCCCCCCCGCAGTTGGAACAAGGTCACCGAAGACCAACTTATCGCGACCCTCTGCCAGAATCCACCCATTGACACCACCGACACTGATGCCGCTGCCCGCTACTTCAGGCAATGGGTCAACACTTGTGCCAATACTCTCGGCCCAATCAAGAATCCCTCCAATAAACGCACCAACAGAAAGGCCTTCTGGTTTACCACCGACCTCCACGAATCTAAGCAAAGCTGCCGAAGACTCGAAAGAAAGTGGCACCAAGATCAGACTCTGTACAACCACACAGCCTTCAAAAACGCCATTCGCAGACACCACCAACTCATCCGAGCTGCCAAAAGAACCGCCTTCAAAGACCGAATCCACAACAACGCACGCAGCCCGAAAGAGCTCTTTAACGTCTTGAAGGAACTCTCCAACCACAGCTCTAATGTCAACAACATCCTGCCATCCCAAGACCTCTGCGACTCCCTAGCCTTCTACTTCCACCGCAAGATTGCAGAAATCCACCACAGCTTCAGCATCCAGATCCCCCCGGCAACCACCAACACCACAAATTCACCTCCGAACAACCTCCTGCTCTCCTAGACCCCAGTCAATGACAACGACACCATCAATATCATGAACACCATCCATTCTGGCTCTCCATCTGACCCCTGCCCTCACCACATCCTCAACAAAGCAAGCTCCGTTATCGCACCCCAACAACGGAAGATCATCAACAGCTCCTTTGAGTCCACCACCTTCCCAGATGGCTGGAAACACTCCAAGATCAAGGCCCTCCTCAAAAACCCCAAGGCGGACCCAAAGTACCTCAAGAACTTCTCCTATCTCCCAGCTCCCCTTCCCTGCAAAAGTCATCGAGAAGGCCGTCAACAGACAACTAACCCGCTTTCTAGAGGAGAACCGCACCGTGGACCCTTCCCAATCCGGATTCCGCAGCAACCACAGCACTAAAACCGCCCTCATCGCTGCCACCGACGACATCAGAATCATACTGGACAGCACAAAACTGCGGCCCTCATCCTCCTGGACCTCTCGGCCGCGTTCAAAACCGTCTGCCACCTCACCCTACGCTCACGCCTCAGCAATGCTGGAATCCGCGACAGAGCCCTGGACTGGGTCACCTCCTTTCTCACTGGCAGAACTCAGAGAGTCCGCCTCCTCCCATTCCACTCGGAGGCCACCGAAATCATCTACGGCTTACCCAGTGTTCGTCCCTCAGCCCAGCCCTCTTCAACGTCTACATGGCCCACTCACTAACATCGCCCAATCCCACAACCTCAACATCATCTCATACACCGACAACACCCAGCTGATCCTCTCCCTCACAAAGGACTCCACCAAGACCTACCTCACAAAGGAATTAAAGCCATTGCCGAATTGATGGAGAGCAGCTGCCTCAAACTCAATTCGGACAAGACGGAAGTCCTTATCTTCGGCTCAACCCCCTCTGCATGGGATGACTCCTGGTGGCCTGCCACTCTCGGAACCGCTCTGACTCCCACCGACCACACACGCAACATAGGATTCATCGTGGACCCCTCACTATCCATGACCCAGCAAGTCAAGGCCATCTCCTCCTCCTGCATCAATACCCTCTGCATGCTCCGAAAGATCTACAAATGGATACCGACTGAAACCAGAAGAACAGTCACCCAAGCCCTCGTAAGCAACAACCTGGACTACGGAAATGCCCTCTATGCAGGAACCACGGCCAAACTCGAGAAGAGGCTGCAACGCATCCAGAATGCCTCTGCACGCCTCAACCTGGACATCCCCTGCTACTGCCACATCACAGACCACCTGAAAAACCTGCACTGGCTCCCAGTCAACAAGAGAATCACCTTAAAACGCCCACGCTCACAAAGCACTGCACAACACCGCACCAGAATACCTCAACAAACGACTCTCCTACACCCCGACCCGGCAACTCCAATCCGCTGACCTCGCCCTCCCAACCAATTCTACGTGTCCGCAGAACTACAACCGGCGGTACATCATTTTCATGCCTCGCCTCCAAAATGTGGAACACTCTTCCCACCCACCTGCGCCAGACCAAAAACCTCCTCACCTTCAGGAAACTTCTCAAGACTTGGCTGTTCGATCAGTAGCAGCACCTCCCCCCCAATTCTCCCCCTCCCCTCCTCAGCACCTTGAGACTCTCACGGGTGAGTAGTGCACTTTACAAATCCCTGATTGATTGATTGATTGAGGACCTGGGATGGATCAGGACTTACTCCAGCAGAAGCCAATTACAGGGCTTAGGCAGGTCCAGTTAATGTTGATCTGCTGGGTAGTTACAGGAAGGCTTCTGGAAGCTTGTTGTGTCCCTATTGCTAAATCAAGAGGTCAGTCAACTGACCCTTGGAGTCACTCTTAATAGCCTGGGTTCTAGGCAATCAGGACCAATCCTTCATCTGTCAACAAGGCAGTCACTCTTTTTCAGATAGCAAAACAGCCCTTCTTCTGAATCTTTGACAGGTTCAGGAATGTTCTGATGAAAAGTTCTGAAGGTCCTACTTATATATCTGGAGCCTACCTTTGTATAAGGAAATTCCCTCACCTACCCCCAAAACTGGTTTTGTTCAGTTCTTCCCCTGGGCCTGGCTGCAAACTGTCTAGGATGACAAAGGCAAGGGCAGGCCTGGTTTTATTTTCCTTTGTGTGTGCTGCAGGCAGACCCTTTGAAGAGTAATTAGGCAAGCTATAGCTCCCCCCAGCCACCCTATAAGGAAGATCCTTTCCCCTCACAATTAGACTTTCTTTGTCTCACTGTATGGGAGTAATACACAACTCACAACAGCAAATCCATTCACAGTCATTTGACCCAGGACACTGGCAGAAAGGCAAGTTGGGTTGGGGTAAACATGCCAACTTTCAAAATTAAAACTTAAAATCCAACTCTATTACCAAAAAGGTTTTACAACTCATTTCAGTGTAACCATAATTTCTCTGTCTGCTCCTAATCTGAAGTTAACCCTTTTTAAATGTAATAAGGCAACCCAGTGTCAGTCTATGAGAGAGATAGCCTTACAACAGTGAAAAAAAGCTTTAGGAGTTTTTCACTGCCAGGACAAGTAAAACCTAAACCCATATGTCCTACTTTTCAAATAGCATGCACCATGCCATATGAACCTTTAGGGCCTACCTTAGGGGCTACTTATATATGCTTAAAAGGATGGTTTAGCCTGGCAAAAGGTTTCTTTTGCCTGGTAAAAATGGCAGTCTAAAACTGCACTACAGGCTGCAGGCTGCGGTGGTTGGTCTGAGACATGTTTTATGGGGCTACTTGGGTGGGTGGCACAAAGAGCGCTGCTATCCATTAGTAGCATTTAATGTACAGGTCCTGGATACATATATAGGGACTTACATGTAGCTTAAATGTGACAAATAAGTGTAGGCCAATTTTATCTTGTTTTAGAAAGCAAAAGCAGTTTACCACTAGTTAGCATGAAAAAAGTGCAGAGTCCTAGAAGGCTGCAAAAACAAGCTCAGCAAAGGAGGGCGGAAGAAGACAAAATTGAAGGTGATCCTGCAGAAAGTGTCAGGTCCAGCAGTAAGTGAACATGTGGAGTATCTTATTTACATTTTTAAATTAAGATACTGATATTCAGCTAGGCAGATGGACTGGTAGAGGGGCAGTAAGATAGATAAGAAATTGCTATACAGAAAAATATATAGCTAGGCATTAGCCCATAATGTAACATTTACTACTAACATTCCTATGGTAGTAGCTGGTCCCAAATTAGATAACAAGTTAGGATACTTGCAAACTCCACCCTTCATTCTTCAGATGTTGTTAAATAGGGCACCATTGAAGTGGAAAATAATACTGTGCTATTAACACTATTTTTAAATGGCAAAACCATGGTAGCTAACACTTCTTCATAAAACAAGATAATTTGTATTCTATTTATTAATGCATGTAAATAAAAATAAAAAAGGATTACCCTGTTTTAGGTTTTAAATGTAAGCATTATAAACATTCAGATAAGGAAGGTAATGACTACCATCTGCAGTATTGGAATTCATCTAGATACATTGCTGCATTTGAATGTAGTATTTATGGACATTGCCAATTGTAAAACCTATGATAGAGAACACTATCTATAAGGATTGTTAATCAGAGGGTAGGCCCTAATTTCTGCATGATTGGACAGTGAAAGGAAGTGACTGGGTTAAAGAAAGTTGGTGGGTGGGATGGCTTGAGTCTACATGGATGGATTTTGAAGTGACTCTTCTGACATGGAAATGTGGGTTCTCCACAAGGATTTTTGCAGGAAAAAAATGACAATTTGACTATTTCACTGCAAATTGAGTCAGAACCATATATTTTATATGAGATTTGTTGGTTTTCGCTTCTCAAAACAGTTTGGAAAAGTTCCAGCAATTGTTACATTGTGGCAGTAATATCACCAGCCTTACTTGGTTGCTTGGAACTCTTCCCTATGGTGTTTCTAGAGAAAAATGACTGGTCATAAGTCAAAACTGTGTAGGTTTCAAAATGAACTTTGGACAGGACCAGAGCTTGAACCATCAATGTGAAATTGGCCTCTGCATGAAGCTTTTGATGTGTTACATCCCTTGGAAATGTGTAGAGCATTCTTAACCATGTTAGTGAGACTGTATTGAATGTTCAGCTGGTTATCCCATATAAACCTATGGAATTTGCACTGTCAATGATTGAAGGAACAGTAGTTAGAGCTCAACAGCTAACGGTGCTCCATATTAATAGAAAATACGTAGCAGAAATACATGATGAAGAGAAGACCTCAAGATATAATGCAATATGTTGTGCACAGAAAATTAAAACAGTCAAAGATCCCTTTCTTAAGCATAAAGTGATCCACACAACACACACAATCTAGTTCCCAAATGGAGAGAAGAGATGTTCATAAATGATTTAAACCTGGAACAGATATAATTTAGCCTGGGGGGCTTTCAGCAACAATGGTCAGAGGAGATTTTATGAGCTCCACAGCTGCCCTTTGGGAATTAGGATGCAGCCAATGTCTGAAGTAGCCTACCAATTGGACCTAGCAGGTCGATTGCAAAGAGAGCTATTCGTCATCCCTTCAACCATTCTTAATTCAAATGGTCATTACTTTTCCCTACAATGACTTCAGCCATGGTAATTATAGAGGCGGTCCTTTAGTTATGACTGTCTTTACTGTTTCTGTGGTGAAGTGAGTGTAATGCCCAAACAGTTATTAAAGATCAAATAATGATAATTCAAAGTGATTTTAGTCAAAGTAATGAGAAGGCACCAGCAATGAGTATTATTTACAACCTTTCTGCACCAACAACTATAATGGTAAATGGCTCTATGCCCGAGTCAAACACTTGGGGTCATGATATTCCTAACAGAAAGCTGATTTATCATGTGCATATCCTTGCCATAAGGTTCTTAAGAGAATATGCCATAAACAAATGAGAGTGAAGCTTAGAAAAGTATTTTAAGATGATAGGGACATAAAACTATGATTGATTGAGTAGATGCAATTAGAACAGCACAGGACCAGGGATTTTTACTTAACAGTGTATCAATTGGTCTTGGTGACTTCAGTTGTGATGGTGCTGGGCAAGATGGAATATGGTGCTACAGTGCATCCTTAAGCAAGACAAGAATGGTGATGAAGGGTATGTGATGGCGCATGTTCCAGCAAAGACGGGCAACGGAACTCACATTAGAGGTTGCACACGGATTGAGGCTTGTTCTGCCTTCCTACTTATCTCCTATCGGAGCTTACAGAACCTCTCTGGAATGCACTTCTGAGTTCAAAGAAGACCTTTATTGTTGTTAATTCTTCCCCACCCACAAGTTCTTGAGAGACAAATTAATAGACTTCAAGCACACGTTCAAAAGAGTAAAAGTAGTTGCAGCAATGAAAACAAAATATATCACAGTACTTCTCAGTTGCAATGTACACAGCAGATTATGTATATCTTTATATGATTACATTAGCAAAGCAACAACAAAAAAAAATCATCACAGTTTGAGCAAGGCGGCAGGGCCTAACTCAGCTTCATCTTTCTAAGGTCTGCAAGTTGATGACTCCGGTCAACTGCGAGAAAGAGATTATCTACCCAAACGGGAGACTGGCAACTGGCGCCTAGTTCCAGCCTGAAGTCAAGCAGATTCGAATCTAAATCCCTGAAGCCCAGAGTCATCCTTACAAAAGCGTGCCCCCTCCTCTCAGACTCGGGAAAACTACGCAAGCCTTTGGAGACTGGCCAGATCTCCTAGACTTCTCCTCTTCCCAAGCATGAGCAGAAAGGAAAACACCAAATGCACTCTCTCTTATCAGGTCTAGTCTGGTGTGAAGAAAACAGCTTGCTTCATCTTGTCGAAAAACACAGCTTGGAAGAATACAGACATCTGCGATGTTTCAACTGCAATGTCTAACTCCACGTTAAAGCCAATAGGCAGCTAATCTAAATATCAAATGTAAAGTCTAATATCGTGTCAAAGCCAATAGGCAGCTGAGATGAATACAAAATGTAATGGCTAATATCATGTCAAAGCCAATAAACAGCTGAGCTGAATACAAAATGTAATGGCTAATGCCATGTCAAAACCAAAAGGCAGCTGAACTGAATACAGAGTGTAATATCTAATAGCATGTCAAAGCCAATAGGCAGCTGAACTGAACAAAACATATAGGGCCATATTTATACTTTTTGACGCAAAACTGCGCTAATGCAGTTTTGCGTCAAAAAAATTAGCGCCGGCTAACGCCATTCTAAAGCGCCATGCGGGCGGCGTATTTAATCAATGACGTTAGCCGGCATTAGCCGCCGGCGCTGACTGGTGTGCGTGGAAAAAAATGACGTACACCAGGCAGCGCCGGCGTAGGGGGATATGGGGCTTGGGCGTCAAAAAATGGGGCAAGTCAGGTTGAGGCAAATTTTTCGCCTCAACTCGATTTGCGCCATTTTTTTTCACTCCCAACCCCCATAGAAATGACTCCTGTCTTAGCAAAGACAGGAGTCATGCCCCCTTGCCCAATGGCCATGCCCAGGGGACTTATGTCCCCTGGGCATGGTCATTGGGCATAGTGGCATGTAGGGGGGCACAAATCAGGACCCCTATGCCACAAAAAAAAAAAAAAAACACTTAACACTTAATGTCCCTGGGATGGGTCCCTCCAGCCTTGGGTGTCCTCCTGGGGTGGGCAAGGGTGACAGGGGGTGTCCCTGGGGGCATGGGAGGGCACCTCTGGGCTCCTTCCGAGGCCACAGGTCCCTTAACGCCTGCCTTTTGCAGGCGCTAAAAAACGGCTCAAAAGCGGCCGTACGTCATTTTTTTTGACCCGCCCACTCCCGGGCGTGAATTTTGCCCGGGAGTATAAATATGACGCACATGCCTCGGAGTAAATTTTTTAGACGTGAACGCCTACCTTGCATCTCATTAACGCAAAGTTGGTGTCCACGCTAAAAAATGACACAAACTCCATGGACTTTGGCGCTAGACGCGTCTAACGGCAAAGTATAAATATGGAGTTAGTTTTGCGTCGGAATTGCGTAAAAAAAAACTACGCAATTCCCGCACAAACGGAGTATAAATATGCCCCATAATGTGCTACTGGTGAACATTGAGCAACTAATATGCGCAGTGGTGTAACACAAAGTCATTGGTCAAACACAATTAATAGCATCACAAGGCTGTACTTGGATTGAGTGCAGAACAGGAAGAGATAACTAAAGATGGCAGGCTGGTGTCTCAATAGATCCACAATTAGACCGAGAGACTGACAAAAAGGTGCATTGATAAACTGACCATTAAATCAGATGGTTACAAGACATCCAAATGTATTGAGGTGCCAAAATGTTGACAGGGATCAATCACATCATAGCAAAATATACAGTCATTTAAAACTGCAGAGAACAAAATAGAGACAGAAAATCAGAAATTAATGCATTTGTAGATGGAGCTTTTCGGGAAAGGGAGGGAAGTCTCCCTGCTTGCTTTAAAGGTGTTGGAGACATTAACTTTGCAGCTTTTGCTAATGGGTTTCTTTGGCAATTTTGTGAAATTAAGCAATTTGACCCTTTCTCAGATTCATGCCGATAATGCATTCCCTACCTGGGTCAGCAGCAGCCAGAATATATATGTGGCTGATTTTTTTTTAAATAATAATAAAAGAGACAAGTACAACCACTTAAATTCCCTAACTCATGAGATAAATAATAGCTGCACAATGAGGACTTAAATGGGGATTGTCACTTGTATAATGAATTCCTTTTTGTTTCATCCTTCCCGCTAATTGAAAAAAGGCTTTCAATATAGGATGCTTAGAAATCCGGTGAGGAGACAGGGTTGGAAATGAACTTAATTAACTGCAAACTGTCGAAATCAATCAGAAGCTGACAGTGCTTGTGCAATGTGCGGTATTCATAATTTACTCAGAATTCACTGTAGGGCAACATTCCAGATATTGCGTATAACTTATGGTAAGATGCTCACAGGGTAGAGAGATTGTATTCCATTAATATTGAATGAAACTTCAGATTTGTAGGTCTCAGCATATTACTAAATGCTGAAAACTATTCTAAAACGTATCAGTAATCAGTGACTTATTTCCGCCGATTAATTTTACATTCCTTAAGACAAATAGCACTTTGACATTTTTGAGCTCATATTAGATTGTGCAGCTTTGTTAAAGTCATAATTTAAACTAGTTGTTAGAAGTTTGCTTTATTCTGTCAGCTGAAAAGGCCACCGTCATTGTGAGTGTTATAGGTTAATTTGACTGCTGTGACAACGTGGCCCTGAACACCCAGCAAAGCACGTAGTTTCACCTCTGTGAATGATTAGGATTAATTATCTGAGAAGCCCAGGGTTATGTCATAATGTAATGTTAGATTTTTGTATGTCATGACGTCCCATGTAGACCATTTTGGTAATGGCGCCTCTCCATTGGTCGTTTTTAGGACTTCAAATATGTTTAAAGATATTCTAATAAAAGAAATAATTGTATGGCGTCATAGGTATGTGACTATGGCCCTCATTTTGAACCTGGAGGTCTTTTGACCGCCAGGGTTAATGTGGCGGTATCACCGCCGACAGTCTGGTGGTGTATACCGCTACATTATGAGTGTGGCGGGTTTGCCGCAGCCAACACGCCACATCACCACTCATACCGCCATGGCGGTATGAATCGCCGGGTCAGAGATGTGCATCTCTGACCTGGCGGTCCACACATGATCGTCAGCGGAATAATGAGCTGGCCTACCACCATGGTTTTCGTAGTGGTACCACAGCCACGAAAACCATGGTGGTAGGGGTTACCTGTGACAGGAAATTCCTTCCCTGTCACTGGTAGAAGACTCCCCCACCCCCCAGCTATCACCAAACCCCCATCCCCCTAGAATGACAGCGACCCCTCAATCCCTCACCCTCCACCCCCACTAAAATGACAGTGCCCCCCCAAACTCCCACCCCCCTATAATGACAGTACCCACCCAAACCACCACCCCACCCCCTACCCGCAATCATGCATACCAACACTCACATGCACCACACATACACCAATGCACCTCCACTACCATACACACATTCACTCACACTTATCCATACACACATTCACTCACACATGCTCACATGCATACACACTGAAATACAGACATGCACTCACTGTAACATCCATACACGCACTCACATGTATACAACCTTGCATACAACACTCACAGACGCATACACACATGCACATACACATTCATACACACACGCACACATGACACACTCACACACAAGACCCCCACCCTCCCACCACCCTCCCCTGTCGGACCCCCGACTTACCTTGTCCAGCGAGGAGGTTGTCTGGCAGGGAACTCGAAGGGGTGCTGCTACCGCCAGCAGCACCCCACCAGCAGGACAGTGCCAGACTGTCTGAATGGTCAAAATATGTCCGGCAACGTCCTACTGGCAGAGCGGTGCAGGTGGTAGCACCGCCCAGACACCTCATCCACCAGCATGGCTACTGGTGCATTTTTGTCCTAAATGGCAGAAATTCAGCAGGAACCATATTATGGAGAACGGAAGACCGCCATAACTGGCAGTCTTCTGGCGCCCATGGCTTTGGCTGTCTCAGTTTGAGACCGCCAAAGTCATAATGAGGGCCTATGTTCAGTTAGTAAGAATATAGTACAGTGCTATCATACAAGTAGGAAGAAGTTAAATGTTACTCTCAATTCAGTAGTCTGATTATTAGTACTACTGGGGGATCAATAGTGGTAGTTGACAATGTTCAAAAATATTTAGACAAAAAGTGTGATTAGTGTTCATAATGTCCAAAGTGAAGAGCACCTGTATGATAATCTAATAGATGAAAGGGATTTCGATAAGAGGCTCGAATGTTAATAATCTATAAGGGTGTTGGAGTAATAAGATGGTATTCAGTAAAGAGGGGGTGAGTTGCTATCTAATGTACTTGAGAAATTAGTACCGGTTACCTTCCCATAGTGGCAAAAAGATTAGTTGGACATGTGCTGTAATAAGGAGCTGTGTCTGGTGCCGCAAAGAGTACGGAATGAAAACATGCCAACATAATGAGTTGGGGTGTGTGAAACTCACGTAATTTGCTTGCGTGTAATTATACTAAGGCCCTCATTATCAACTTGGCCGTAATCACTGCCGACCGGCATGGCGAACAGAATACCACCAGTGGTGGTGGACTGCACACTGCCGAATGATGATGCCAAAAAGACAAACCTCCAAAAATCCTGCAACCTCCACCCACTGCCAGGGCCAACGACAGCGGAAAGGCAGTACACCCCATGCAGACGAATCCTCCGCCCACTAAATAATTATGCACAAATCAGCTTGGCGGACAGTGCATGCCGAATGATCATTGGCGGTACAGACCGCCATGGCCAGCAATGGGACCCACCAACAACAAATGCACACATTGGCAAGTTTAAAACCCATACACCTGACACACATCCACAACACTATAAAACACTCACATACACACCCCACAATCCTTTGCAACGCCAATAGCACAACTAATATTGACAACACAACACGCAAACACTGAACTCAACATCACACAAGTCACACACACAAATACACCACCAAAACCCATACATACCCCAAACACCATCACAAGCCACACACCCAACCACACAACAGCACCCTCACCAATGCACCTACAACACACCACCCACAACACACACCATAGCACCCCCTAAGCACCACTGCTTCACAGACAGGGAGCTAAGGACCATGGTAGATGAAATACTCAGGGTCGAGCCACAACTCTTCGGTGCACAGGTGCAGCAGACACCCGTGGCCAGGAAGATGGAGCTATGGCAGCAGATAGTCAACAAGGTCAATGCAATGGGAAACCATCCACTCACAAGGAATGAAATCCGGAAGAGATGGAACGACCTGCGCGGGAAGTTTCGGTCTATAGCATCCAGACACAACATCGCCGTACAGAAGACTAGTGGTAGTCCCCCAACTAGTCCTGTCTATCTTGCATCCTGAGGGCCTCACCGGACTCACCGGAGGACTGGACTTGTGTAAGTCAACTACAATTTCTTCATATTCACCACACCTGTAGTGCATGTACCACCCCATCCCCTCACTACCACCAGGACCTCATCCGCTACCCAGTCCACAACCCCCACATCCAAGTTCCCTGCATGCCCACAATCCCACAAACAAATCTCCATCCAGCCCCCTGTGCACAGTCACCTACCCCTGCATGGAATCCCAGTGTCACTACAGCACCCACAATGTACCTCCACACCCCACATAAAATGCAACAAAATGTACATGAAGGGACCTTGCACGCCAATACAGGGGAATATAAGCATTAAGTAGAACAGTCCAGTGTAGCAATTGCCAAAAAAGTACCTGACACCCACATGTCTATTCCCCCACACACATGCACCACCACCCATGCCACCCAGACAGAGACGTCAAGGAGTGCCAGCCCTCCACCAGAAGATGGATGCCCCACTCAGGAGAGTGCAGAGGGATGTCTGGACACAGAGGAACTCCCTGGCCCATCACACAGTCCTGGACTGTCACCCTCTAGAAGCCCCACCCAGGATACCACTGACACCCCTACCATCCAGCCACCATCATCAGCTCTGGCCAAACGACCTCACACCATTGCCTCCCGGACACGGACTGGCTGCCCACATGTACAGAGGTCAGAGTCTCCACCCACCAACAGTCAGGATGATGAAAGGCCAACTGCAAGTGGGACTCCCAGACCTCAGCATGGGGCACATGGGGCTAGGGCCAGTGGGAGGGCATCAGTTGCCCAGAAGGGTGGCCAAAAAATGGATGCAGCAGCCCAAGAGGTGATGTCTGAGGTCCTGTGAGCATACCACCATACCCAGGACAGGATGGGCCAGATCATGCCCACCCTGGAGCAGAATTAGAGGCTGCAGATAGCACACCACCAGGAGGCCAAGGAGCAATGGAAACAGCTCAATGCCACTATGGCATCCTTTGCAGGGGTGCTGCAGCACCAGTACCACAGCCAGCCTGGGTCCTCTACCCCCTGCAAGCCCCTACAACTAGCCAGGACACTGCCCTGCCTTCTACATCAGCAGCAACCACTGGACTGGTGGCACTGCCAGAGGACACACAGGAAACCAGCACACCTACCCCTGCAGCCCAGATGCACCTTTGAAAACATGCCCTCAGACCCAGATATGTTACTGAAACACCATCCAAGACAAAGCCCAGCACCAGGGAGTGACTCTGCCCTGAACTGTCTCCCTTGTGTGCCACTGAGCTACCTTTTTGACATCACACCACTGTCATCACACCATCTTCCAATGGGGACATGGACCAAAACCCAGTGCTACCAACAGCTGAGCATATGTACCTGAGAATGTTATTTTACCATGTGCCCACTCCCTTTCACTGTCCCAACCCTTATGTATATATTGCCATTGAATAAATACACCTATGCACTCAAATCATATGTCCCTCATAATTATGAGATATCAATTGTGATTGTGTATGCATTAGCAAGTTACTATCATAATCACACTTTTATTGCAGACGGGATCCACTGGACTGTAGTGTCTGAAGTATGTCACACTGTACCTAATATAGGGTTCCCTGGCACATGCCACTTCAGTCATCAGTTAACATTGTCAATGACAAAAGACACCAAAGTACTTATTACATGAGACAGACTGTAACTATGCAGTGAAGACAGCAGCATCATTGAACAGTACCTTAGAGTCACTGGAAGTAGAGCCGGATTAGCTGGGTCCTGGAGTTAAGATCGTACCCCTCTTCTTCCTCACCATTACTCTCATCCCCTCTCTGAGGTTGCAGGGCTGGTTGAACAGCACCCTCCTCTTCCAGAAGTGGGATAGCTTTCCTCGCAGTCAAGTTGTGCAGCATGCAGCAGGTCACCACTATTGTACACACCTTGTCAGGGGCATAGCACCGGGATTCCCCAGAGAGATGGAAACAAAGAAATCTTGCCTTCAGGAGTCCTACCGTGCACTCTATCACCCTCCTAGTACATCCATGGGCCTCATTATAATTCCTCTCTGCATCTGTCCTGGGATTCCTCACAGGTGTCAGGAGCCATTGCAAGTTGGGGTAGCCAGAATCACCCGCAAAAGTGGGCGAAAGAGTACTTGAACAGAGTGCCTTTACTTGCTTACACCCTGTCTGTCAGCTAGTAACTGATCCAGTGTCATGCACACTCACATGTAAGACAACCTCTGTCCCTTTGTAGTTGTCACATCATGTGTGGCACACTGCTGTTTCTCAGGACAAATGAATCATGGACTGATCCTGGGAACCTGGCATTGACATGTGATATGTACCGATCAGCAGTACACACCGATTGTACATTCATGGAGTGATAGTTCTTACAATTCCTATACACCTGTTCATTAACTCTTGGGGCTCTGAGAGCTATGTGGGTTTTATCAAGGACACCTATCACATGGGAGATATTAGCGAAGGCATAGAATCCAGATCTGTTGGCAGGGAGTTCAGCCCTTATGGGAAACTGGACATACGTTTGCAAGTGTTGACCGAAGGCATCCAGGAATTTAGACAGGATGTGGCTGAACATTGGCTGTGAGACCCCTGCAGCCATGCCTGCCCACTGTCACCTGAAATGAGCCTGAAGCCAAGAAACGGAACACAGATAGCACTTGCACAGTTGTGGGGATTGCATGCTGATTTTGATTGCCCGGCTTCAGAATAGGATCCATTAATTCACAGAGGTCATGGATTGTAGCTCTATTGAGTCGGAAGGTGATCATGATGTGACGTTCCTCCATAATGTCCAGATCTACCAGGGGTCTGTATACAGATGGGGCCCTCCCTCTCCACATGGGTCTGTACCTATGGAGGAGGAAAGAACACATTCTGAGTGTCAACAGACACTTGCATCACAAGATGTCACTGTACTTTTCAAAATGTTTCACAGAGGTAACGCAAACAAACGGAAAGAATGAGTTACACCATCAGGCAAATGTGTGCTGAGGTTTCTATGTCATAATGGCATCACAGTGTGGCCACACTTCCAAAGATGGTTACATGTGGGGATCATAGAATCCTGTCAGCAAGCGATGAAGGGAAGAGAGAATGGGGCAATGGATGAGGCTCCTGGCCAAGCTATGGAGAAGTGGTGGTAGCAAAATGGCAGCCTCCTGCCATCCAGGTATGATAGAGTGGAAGTGACTTCATTCCGCTGGCGTTAGTCGTCATGGCGGAAGGCAGTGTTCACCACCGTGCACCTGATCATTGGATTACATGGTTCTCAATGGGGAGCCTTGGCCAATCATGATCGCCACCGATGTTGATGGAGCACACCGCCACAATACCTACGCCATTTTGTCAGACCTTTGACAGTTGACTCCCGATTCACATGATGGGTAGTACTCCACTGCGTGTGCTGCCGTGTCCTGACTCTGGTCCCTGAGATGGTGTGTGTAACATGGGAACGGGTCCCGGCCTTCACCGCAGAGGAGCTGGAGAAGCTGGTGGACGAGGTTCTACCCCTGTATGCGAAGTTGTATGGGGGACCAGAGGAGCAGGTGAGTTGCCATCTGTCATCCGTACATGTGTGTGATTGTGGCGGATGCCTGTATGCATTTGTGTTCGACGTATGACTGCTCAGCCGTAGTTTGTCTTGCACATTCTGCCTGTAATTTGTTCAAATGCATATCAACAATGGCCGTTCCATATGGAACGGCATGGCATTTGTATATGGTGCACCCATACTAACATCTGTTTCTTTGCTCTGTGTGTTCCATGCAGGTCAGCGTTCTTTGCCAAGGAAGTGTGGACCCTGGGAGTCTACAACCAGTGGAGCACCCACTGCAGGAGGCGGTGGGAGGACCTGAGGTGCTGGGCCAGGAAGACCGGAGAGGCCCAGCTGGGGAAGGCCTCCCAACGAGGAAGGGGTGCCTGTCGGATCCTGACACCCCCTTATGGCCCGCGTACTGGCGGTGGCCTATCCGCATTGGGATGGGCGCTTGAAGGCAGCACAGTAGCCACAAGGGGGTGAGTAGCAACACTGTTGTGATACCACTTTGATGTTTGAATTTGGGTGCTGTGGGATATATACATTGTAGTGCCAGGCACTTAGACAAGTGTGTCCCTGCAGTCCTGCCCCCTCCAAGTCCTTGGGAAGGTGTAAGAGATACTTTTGTCAGGCTCTACAGGCCTATGAGGGGTCCCCTTTCTGTCATCTGGTATTCATTATGGCCTTATGGACTTGTAAGTGCATTCGCTGTGCACGGTCTCTCATGGGTGTACTTCACACAGTGTAACAGGGTTGTGTTTCATGAGGGTTATTTGGTTTATTCTGGGGTCATGCCCACTAATCAGGTGCACATTCATTATGTATGTTGTTTCTGCTAAGGGTACATGTGTGATCTCAGTGGGAGTGTGTGTGAGCCAAAATGTACACATATTCAGGATTTGACATAGTTCTGTCTTGTTTTGTGCTCTTGTGTCCTTTGTGTACATTAGCATCATCTGGAGAGGGTGCTGAGGTACCGGCAAGTGGGAATGCAGCAGCCCACAATTCTAAGGAAGCAGAGTTAACCAACACCAAGGGGACCAGTGGGTTGGACGTCGAGGGATGTACCACAGGGAGGCAACTACCACTGGAGGCAGTGACTCTGATACCTTCTCTGTGCTCCCTGGTGGTGGAGGACCCTACTGGGCCTACCCATTCTTTGCCACAGACCCCTGGACTGGCTCACCTCCTTCCTCTCAGGAAGGACCCAAAGAGTGCGCCTCCCCCGTTCCTGTCCAAGGCCACCAAGACCATATGTGGAGTTCCACAGGGCTCCTCCCTCAGCCCCACCCTCTTCTACATGGCTCCGCTCGCCAACATCGTCCGATTCCACGGCCTGGCCTCAACGTTTCCTACCCCGACGACACTCAGCTCATCCTCTCCCTCACGAAGGACCCCGCATCCGCTAAGAACAACCTCCACACCAGACTCCACACCATCGCCAACTTGATGAAAGCAGGCCGCCTCAAACTGAACTCAGAAAAGACAGAGATCATCATCTTCGGCCCCAACAGCTCTGCATGGGACGTCTCCTGGTGGCCTGCCACTCTGGGGTCGGTCCCAACGCCAACCACCCACGCATGCAACCTCGGCTTCATACTGGACTCTGCGCTCTCTATAACCCAGCAAGTCAACGCCATCTCGTCCTCATGCTACAACACCCTTGGAATGTTCTGCAAGACCTTCAGATGGATTCTCGTGGAAACCAGAACGGTCACCCACACCCTCGTCAGCAGCAGACTGGACTATGGCAACGCCCTCTACGCGGGAACAACGGCCAAGCTCCAGAAGAAACTCCAGCGCATCCAGAAGGCATCAGCACAACTCATCCTCAACCTCCCTCGCCACGAACACATCTCAACCCACCTCAAAGACCTTCACTGGCTACCCATCAACAAAAAGATCGTCTTCACACTCCTAATCCACACCCACAAAGCTCTCCACAACGACAGACCAGCCTACCTCAACGAGCGCCTCCACGTCCCGACACGCCAGCTCCACTCTGCCAACCTCACCCTTGCATCCGTCCCCCGCATTCGCCGTACCACAGCCGGCAGCAGATCCTTCTCCCACCTTGCCGCCAAAACCTGGAACTCCCTCCTCATCAACCTACATACGACCCAGGACCTCCCTACCTTCAGTTAGCGCCTCAAGACCTGGCTCTATGAACAGTAGCACCCCTCCTACCCCCAGCGCCTTGAGAGCCTCTGGGTGAATAGTGCGCTTAACAAATATCTGATTAATTGATTGATTCTTTGTGATCTTCCGCCACCCCATACCATCACCGTCCTCCCAGTTGCTCCCCACCAAGTTCCCCATGCCCGTGCACCTAGGATGGTGGGCATCTCCTTTGCCCCAGGCACCTCAGCCCCAGTCAGTTCTGCTGCCTTCACAGAGTAGGCTATTGACCTCCTGAGAACCATGTCTGTAGGGCAGACAACCATTGTGAATGTCACCCAGGGGCTACCATCCCATATGCAGCAATGCAATGCATACCTGGAAGGCATTCACGGTGCCATGTCTGGCCTACAGAGATCTTTTCAGGCTCTGGCCTCCTCTTTGATGGCAGCCAGTGTCCCTGGTCTTTCCGTCCCCCCTCCCACCATCTCTACCACTTCCAGCACCCCACTCCCTTCACCCATCCCAAGCACACATACAGACAGCCGTGCACACTGATCAACACATAAGAAGGACACAGACAAACACACGCACCAGACTTCCCACCACAGGCAGACACACACCCAACATACCAAAGCACACACAACAACATCCCCTTCCCCTAATGTGTCAACCTCCCCGCCACCCTGTCTGTCTCCTCACCATGAACACTGACACTCACTGCTGCTGCCCCTATTCATGCAGTCACCATAACATCTGACATGCACCCCTGACACCACACCTGCGCTCAACAAGACTACATTTACAGACACTTGCAGCACACTCACCAGACCTGCAGACATCCAGACAACATCCATCTATACTGGCAGCCTGTCTTCTCCCACTGTGTCCACCCCCTCCTCCCAAAACACTCAAACATTCGCACACATCCACCACACATGAGCATACTATACAGGCACCTGTTCCACATCTGGCACACCTACATCTGATACGAGCACTCCCTCAACCTCCACTCCCAGACCTGTCTCCAAATCCCCTCCAATTGCACCTAAGAAGCTTTTCCTATCCCGTGTTGACCTGTTTGAACCTACTGGCCCACCCCATCTTGTTCCTAAATGTGCCCTTGTCCTTGCTCAGTCCACTCCTTCCTCGTCCAAGTCTGCCCCAGTCTGCCCTTCCCATTCTTGTGCCCCTTCCCCAGAGAGGAAGATGGCCTGTGTTGCCCCAGGTCCTTCTGCCACCCCATGGTCCAGGCCCGCTCCCCCTCCTTCCAAGGGCAAGCCCAAACCCCTTCAGCTCCCAAAACTAAGCCCAAGACACCCCCTTCCAGACCTAAGTTCTCACAGCGCCATCCCCTGCCCCTGTTCCCTGAGGTGCCTGGCTGCCCCATTGATGCCCCATTCCAGTGGAGTACCTTTTGCACATGTGGGAGTCAAGTTCGAGCTATATTGGCCCTTCAGGAACTTTGAAATGAACTGGCCAATGGCCTTATTTGGGCATTAATATTTTGCTTGAAATAAAATTTAAGTGCCCAGTAGTGCTGTTGCCACAATATTGTGACGTTGTTCAGCGTTTCACTGTGGGGGTGTGTTGTGCACACGTGAGTACATTGGTGCAGGTCTTTGTTGCCTTGTGTCTGGTAAGTACATCTTGTTATGGTATGTATGACTTGGGATGTGGGATGGGTTGGGAGTGCGTTGCGGGGTGGGTGAAATGGATGTGTAACTGTGCCCTTTCTTCCCATGTGTACTAGGCTGCCGTACTTACCATCGTTGTTTTTGTCGTCGGTCATGGTCTTGGAGGAATATGGCAAGGAGTAGCAGTGGCATTATTTCCAACTCTCACTCCATGTCTGCGTCGGCGTGTTCTGTGTACCTCCGGTGAGTGTTTCCTTTTATATTGTTTGTTTCCGCTTCTTTGCCTGGTGGTGATTCCCGCCCAGGAACTGCTGGCAGTCTGTAGTTTCATTATTTTCTGGGCGGGTAGGGCCCTTCCGCCGGCCTGTGGCGGCCTCCTCCTTCCTCGTCGGGACTACAAAGATGGTGGTGTGTGGATGGACCACTACTTGTTTCTCATGTGCTTCATTATTTTGCGGCCCGGACCGCCAGCCTGTTGGCTGTAGTTACCGCCACCGCCGGCAGTGCAGTGTTTACTGCCATGTTCATAATGACCACCTTAGTTTCTGCAAAATTTTGCAAAAGTACATGCAACTGTGCAAAATGTGAATCTGTCATTTTGTGCTGTATTTAGTGCAAAATGTGTCCTCAAACCATTTTTTTGTGCAAGGTTGCACTTTACAAATGCACATGGAACAGGAACGTCTTGCATTCTGTTGTTCCCATGTGCTTGTGGTACATTTTTACCTGGTGTGGTACATTTTTTTCTGTACATTTTTAATGCAAACCTACTTAATTACCTGAGGTGGCAAAATGCCCTAATTTCAGGAATTTTATGTGGCGTGAAAGTCGCAAAATTACTAGAATTACACTGGCACATTCAAAACTTTTCCCAGGCCTACTAATGACCATGCTATGCAAAAATGATGAAAGTATCCTGTAGTATAATCATTTAAGTATTGAAGTTGTGTTTTAAGTCTTGCAGTGTTGTAAAGGAGTGAGAAACACTGTTGTGAATTTGTGATAAATTTGTGCCTGAAATAGACGATGGAGGGTAGGCCAACAAAATGAATTAGTTAGTGGTTAACATGTATAAAAACATTATCAGTACAAAAGCTATTGACACCTGGTTGGCAAATTATTATATGGATGGGTAGGGGAAGTAATCATAATATTAAGTTGTAGACAGTTCCCTCAAGCTGTAACGATCAGGGCACAAAATGTTCTAGGTTAATAAACACACTTGTAAGTTATGTCACATAGGAAGAGAAAAGCTTCAATTGGAATACTGCCAAGATGGCAATGGTCAGAGATATGCTGAAAGATTGGTGGATGGGAAAGATGCAAAGAATTACTTGTGAGAGTCGATTAACCACTGTACGGTAGTGCCCTTCAGACAATGCTTTTAATTTTCAGCTCGAGATGATCACAGTTGCCAATCTATCACAATGGAAAGGCCTGAAAGAAAGGTGCACATAACATCTCGGCCTAATTTAAGAAGAGTGGCACTGCACCCAATGCAGCTCCACTTTTATTGCACCCCTTAGCGCCCCCTGAGGCCACCATATGTGCACCGTAATTAACATATGATGCACTATGGCAGTAGTAGCTAGCTAGCATTTTTGACACTTGTTTGGCGCTTTGCAGGATTAGCATCAGAAATGTTGAAGCTAATCATGCTAAGCACATTGAGACCCATTGAAAATAATGGTGTGCCTCCTTTTAATGCTTGCTCTGTGCAGGTGATAACATTTTGCTAGAAATGGAGCAAAGAAATCTTTTAGATTTCATTGCGCCATTTTTGCAAGCTCGCTAACTTTGGAACACCCCCCTTGCATACATTATGCCTGGCGCAGTCATAAGTTGCCACAAGGGGTTACTAGTAAATGTACACAGCATTTTTGCCATTATATCGCCAGATTAGCGTAAAAAAATTATTCTAATGTGGCATTATATGGCGCTAGGTCCTTCTTAAATTCAGGCCCTCGTGTCTACAGATGGAGCTATATAGATCTTCCTTCAAATTTAAACCCATCTTGGCCTTAGTATCAAGCGGGAGAATGTAATAGGATTCTAATCTTCTCAACTGCTTTTCCCTGTTACCACTTCACTCTTTTCTCTGAACTGTGTCAAGCACAAAGTAGCTCAATTTAACCTCCCAGCAGCCATGTCATTCTTCAAAATCTATATATATATATACTCCGTTTTGCGGACCCCCTCCCAAAAGTGGCTGCCTTTGGATACCTTTTGGTTTAAGGATTTTAACAACACCCAGTTTGAGCATCCCAATCCATCGATGATGAAGTAGTGGGCTGAAAACAACATAGTGGCATCAAATCACTTGCTGGAAAGGGGAATGACACAATGCCCAGATTAATCACACATGTAGCACTCATCCTAAAAGTGTAAGATCAATTATTAGTTAAACATCGGCATTTGAGTAGGTCGGATCGAGTGTTGGGGCCAAAGCTATCCAACACGCAGGTTATCACTTTCCGCCGAGCACACTCAATGAGGGACTCTTGGTAAGAAGCAGTCCAGACATACAGAGAACTACCAACCGGATACAACACAGAAAAGGATTCCAGAAGTGCCATAAATAAAAGGCATTTGAAACTGGAATTGATAAGGAAGAAGTGGAAGTACCATATTCCAGAAAAACAGTAGTTATCAAGGGGCCATATCACTGTAGAACTGATCTATGCTACATAGGAGGCACTAAATTACAAGCTTATAAAAGAATACCTCAGCACTTAAGAGCAGTAAAGAACAAAGACTGGTTCTACCCAGTAGCACCATACATACATGATATACACAACAATAATATCAACAGTTTAACCCCTTCGCTGCCAAGCCTTTTCTCCCTCCTGTGCCAGGCCTTTTTTTGGCTATTTGGGGCAGTTCGCGCTTAGGCCCTCATAACTTTTTGTCCACATAAGCTTGCCAAGCCAAATTTGCGTCCTTTTTTTCCAACATACTAGGGATTCTAGAGGTACCCAGACTTTGTGGGTTCCCTGAAGGAGGCCAAGAAATTAGCCAAAATACAGTGAAAAGTTCGTTTTTAAAACAAAAATGGGAAAAAAGGGACTGCAGAAGAAGGCTTCTGTTTTTTTTCCCTGAAATAGGCATCAACAAAGGGTTTGCGGTGCTAAAATCACCAGCTTCCCAGCTTTCAGGAACAGGCAGACTTGAATCAGAAAACCCAATTTTTCAACACATATTTGGCATTTTACCGGGACATACCCCATTTTTACGATTTTTTGTGCATTCAGCCTCCTTCCAGTCATTGACAGAAATAGGCATGAAACCAATGCTGGATCTCAGAAACCTAATTATTTCTGAAAAGTAGACAAAATTCTGAATTTGGCAAGGGGTAATTCATGTAGATCCTACAAGGGTTTCCTACAGAAAATAACAACTGAAAACAAAAATATTGAAATTGATGAGAAAAAAACAGCAATTTTTCTCTACGTTATACTCTATGACTTTTTCCTGCAATGTCAGATTTTTGAAAGCAATATACCGTTACATCTGCTGGACTCTTCTGGTTGCGGGGATATATAGGGCTTGTAGGTTCATCAAGAACCCTAGGTACCCAGAGCCAATAAATGAGCTGCACCCTGCAGTGCGTTTTCACACTATACCGGGTATACAGCAATTCATTTGCTGAAATATAAAGAGTGAAAAATAGCTATCAAGAAAACCTTTCTATTTCCAAAAAGGGCACAAGATAAGGTGTTGAGGAGCAGTGGTTATTTGCACATCTCTGAATTCTGGGGTGACCATACTAGCATGTGACTTACAGGGCATTTCTCAAATAGATGTATTTTTTACACACTCTCTTATATTTGGAAGGAAAAAATGTAGAGAAAGACAAGGGGCAATAACACTTGTTTTGCTAATCTATGTTCCCCCAAGTCTCCCGATAAAAATGATACCTCACTTGTGTGGGTAGGCCTAGCGCCCGCGACAGGAAATGCCCCAAAATACAACATGGACACATCACAATTTTTGACAGAAAACAGAGGTGTTTTATGCAAAGTGACTATCTGTAGATTTTGGCCTCTAGCTCAGCCGGCACCTAGGGAAACCTACCAAACCTGTGCATTTTTGAAAACTAGAGACCTAGGGGAATCCAAGATGGGGTGACTTGTGGGGCTCTGACAAGGTTCTGTTACCCAGAATCCTTTTCAAACCTCAAAATTTGGCTAAAAAACACGTGTCCTCATATTTCGGTGACAGAAAGTTCTGAAATCTGAGATAAGCCACAAATTTCCTTCCATCCAGCTTTCCCCCAAGTCTCCCGATAAAAATGATATCTCACTTGTGTGGGTAGGCCTAGCGCCCACAAAATGAAATGGCCCAAAACACAACGTGGACATATCAATTTTTTTCACAGAAAACAGAGGTGTTTTTTTCAGAGTGCCTATCTGTGGATTTTGGCCTCTAGCTCAGCCGGCCCCAGGGGAGGCAGAAATGGGCTAAAATAAATATGCCCCCCCAGCCCCTCCCGGGAGCGACCCTTGCCTACGGGGTCGCTCCCCTTGCGTGACATTGGCACAAAAAAAAAATCCCCGGTGCCTAGTTGTTTCTGCCCCCTTGGGGGCAGATTGACCTAAAATCGGCTGATCTGCCCCCGAGAGCCTAAAATGAATTTGCCCCCCCCCCCCCGGGGAGCGACCTTTGCCTAGGGGGTTGCTCCCCTTGCGTGACATTGGTGCAAAAAAATAATCCCCGGTGCCTAGTGGTTTCTGCCCCCCCTTGGGGGCAGATTGACCTAAAATCGGCTGATCTGCCCCCAAGGGGTGCAGAAATGGTCTAAATACAATTTGCCCCCAGGGGAGCGACCCTTGCCTAATGGGTCGCTCCCCATCTCTAAAAAAACAAACAAAAAAAAAAAAACACAAAAAAAAAATTGCCCTGGCGCCTAGAGGTTTCTGCCCCCCCGGGGGCAGATCGGTCTAATAACAATAGGCCGATCTGCCCCCAGGGGGGGCAGTAATGGCCTAAAATAAATTTGCCCCCCCAGCACCCCAATCCCCCCCCCGGAGCGACCCTTGCCTACGGGGTCGCTCCCCCTGCGTGACATTGGCAGAAAAAAAAATCCCCGGTGCCTAGTAGTTTCTGCCCCCATTGACCTAAAATCGGCCGATCTGCCCCAAGGAAGGCAGAAATGGTCTAAATACGATTTGCCCCCCAGGGGAGCGACCCTTGAATAATGGGTCGCTCCCCATCTAAAAAAAACCAAACAAAAAAAAAACACAAAACAAAATTCGCCTTGGCGCCTAGAGGTTTCTGCCCCCCCTGGGGGCAGATCGGCCTAATAACAATAGGCCGATCTGCCCCTAAGGGGGACAGAAATGGCCTAAAATAAATGTTCCCCCCAGGGGAGCAACCCTTGCCTAAGGGTTTGCTCCCCTTGCGTGAAATTCACGTAAAAAAAAAACTCCCTGGTCTCTGGTGGTTTCTGTCCCTCTTGGGGGCAGATTGGCCTCATAAAAATAGGCCAATCTGCCCCCAAGGGGAGCAGAAATGGCCTAAATATAATTTGCCCCCTAGGGGAGCGACCCTTGCCTAAGGTGTCGCTCCCCACCTGTAAAAAAAAAAAAAAAAAAAAATCAACAAATAAAATGATCCCTGGTGCCTAGAGGTTTCTGCCCCCCCCAGGGGGGGCAGAAAAGGCCTTAAAAAAAATGCCCCCCCCCCCGGGAGCGACCCTTACCCAAGGGGTCGCTCCATTATGCCAATTAAAAAAAAAAAAATCCCTGGTGTCTAGTGGGCGTTTCAAAAGCCGGATTGCTTGCAATCCAGCTTTTGAAACGCTCAGAGAGACTTCAAAGGGAAGGAAATTCCTTTCCTTCCCTTTGAAGCCTCTCTGGCCTCCTCCATATGATCGTTTTCTCTTTCGATCACGCTGGAAGAGGAGCTTCCAGCGCGATGGAGGAGGCACTCTGTAATTGTCAGCGCGCGATGCACGCTGACGTCACAGGAGGGGGTGGAGGGGTCAGGGGTGGAAGGGGAAGGCTTCCCCTTCCATCCACGACTGGGGGGGAACCGGTGCCTTGGACAAGATCACCTCATCCAAGGCACCATAGGGGTTATAGATGCAGTGCCAAGGGGGATCATGGGGGGGAAACGAGAGAAAAGTCTAAGGCAGTTGGAAAGTAAATACATTGTGCTACTAGACAGCATAATACCAAAAGGCCTGAATATGAAGGAAGAATTATGTACATTTTATTAGTGGAGGTCAGAGTGGTTGTTTTCCTGTCAAAAAGTAAAAAATGTGTGAAGATTTGCACAAGACATTCTCCAGTAAGCATTAAGGGGACTCCTGAAATCAGTAAATGCATGAGCACGAGAAAACCACAGTTGAAGGAAAAAGAAAGTTGAAGTTTAGGATAATTTGAATTTGGGATCTCCAAGGAATGAATTAAATATAGTGATTGAGTGAATGCAGAGTATATATCATGTGGCCTTTATATGAAATATCTACTTGAGTAGGATTCCATTGAATAAAAAGTAAATGAAGGTTCCTTTATGTGTGAGATTATACCCACTGAGAAATGATTTGGTCAAAAAAACACAAGGATTCAAAACTATCTTTATTTATGATGCATGATGAACAAGTAATTCAGTTAATAATAACTTCATAATCCAATTATCATCACTGCTCAGAATAAAAAAAATTAATAGTAATAAGCTGATAACTATTGTGTATACGATTATAACTGAGTCTCCAGCTTTGTGAACTGTGGTATAGTGAATAAGGCACAGCTTACAGTGTTTTTGCATTTATTAAAACCATTAAATTATGTGGAATTCTCAAGGTCATGATCAGCATGATTTAATGATGAAATATGATCAAAATGCTAAAACTGCAAAGGTACTCCATTTTACGGACCCCCCTCCTGAAAGTGGCTGCCTGCGGAGAGCTTGTGGTTTAAGGATTTTAACAACACCCAGTTATGAGCGTCCCAATCCATCGATGATGAAGGAGTGGGCTAAAGACAACATAGTGTCATCAAAGCGCTTGATGGATTGGGGAATGACATAATGACCGAAGAAAAGGTCCAAGGCAGTTGGAAAGTAAATACATTGTGCTACTAGATAGCAAAATGCCAAAATGCCTCAACAGGAAGGAATAATTATGTACAGTTATATAATGGAGGCCAGCATATTGAGAGTGGTAATTGTCATTTAAAAAACTGATTAGTAAAGATTAGCACAAGAAATTATCCAATAAGCAATAAGGAGACACCTTCAATCAACAAATGTGTGAGCACAAGACAGGTGACTGAAAGAGAAGGAAAGAAGTTTAGGATAATTTGAACCTGGGATCCCCAAGGAATGGATGAAATATAGTGATTACGTGAATGAAGAGTATATATTGTGTGTGACCTTTATAGGAAATACCCACTTGGGTAAGATTCAATTGAATAACAAGTGAATGATTGGGATTACATCCACTTGGGAATGATTTGGACAAACAAACACAAGGATTCAAAGCTATCTTCCTCTATGATGCGTGATGAATGAGTAATTCAGGTAATAATAAATTCAGAATCCACTTACCAGCACTTGTCAGAATGCGGAAATGAATAGCAATCAGGTGATAACCCCTGTATGTGTATACGATTGTAATTGAGTCTCCAGCATTATGAACTGTGGTATAGTGAATAAGGCATTGCTTAAGGTGATTTTTTGCATTTATTCAAACCATGACATGGTGTGGAACTCTGAAGGTCATAATCAGCATCATTTAATAATGAAATATGATCAAAATGCCAAAGCTGCAAAGGTGAAATGGAAATACAGTGTATTATTGGTTTTACATTTGGAACGGGTAATCACATAGTCTGTTTTCCATATCACTGTTTTAGTAATCATGTGGTTGAATTAATGGTGGTGAAGGTGGTGAAGGTGAAGAGAAAGTGGTCTGCGCTTGGCTTTTTGGTGGCAAGCAACAGAACAAATCTTTATTTATTTATATATATATATATATAAATATATATATATATATATATGTGTGTGTGTGTATGTATATATATATATATATATATATATAAATATATATATATATATATATATAAATCCAAAAGAAGGGAAACCACTGCACTCCGTTTCACCGAATAGCCAATATTTTATTCCAAGCCAGAAACAAAAAAAACAACGCATTTCAACTCCAAAAGAGTCTTGTTCATGGTTGACAAGTCCCTCTTGCATTACCATTATATACTTTTTTCACAGATAGCCCATAATGAGGCATTCTGGGACATGTGGTTCCAAAAGAGGAAAAGGGAGAAAGTATTGTTATTTTTCCCTTCTTTTGGATTTACTTAATGAGCAGGAATGGTCTACCTCCTACCACTGGCACCTGCAGTCTGAGTGTACTCTGTCAGAATTGTGACCTCTTGCAGGGATTTTATAGTTAGTGTTAGACCGGGCATCGTTGGTGTGGTCTCCCCTGTCTTTTTTGCCTCTGCTTCCCATGTTTTGACTCTGGGTACTTTACCACTGCTGACCAGTTCCAAAGTACAAGTGCTTCTGTGTAAAATGTATGTGTAATGGGCTATCTATGATTGGCATATCTGATTTACTAGTTAGTCCTCAGCAAAGTGCATTAGAGGTGCCCAGGGCCTGTAAATCAAAGGCTACTAGTGGGCCTGCAGCACTGGTTGTGCCACCCACATAAGTAGCCCTGTCAAAATGGCTCAGACCTGCCACTGCAGTGTCTGTGTGTGCAGTTTTAACCTGCCAATTCGACCTGGCCAGTGTACCCACTTGCCAGGCTTAAACCTTCTCTTTTTATACATGTAAGACACCGCCTAGGTAGGCCCTAAGTAACCCCATAGGCAGGGTGCAGTGTATATTAAAGGTGGGACATGTACTGATGTGTTTTACATGTCCTAACAGTGAAATACTTCTAAATTTGTTTTTCACTGTTGAAAGGTCTATCTCTCTCATAGGTTAACATGGGGGTTGCCTTTAAATATATTTTAATTGCAGGTCCCCTTTAGAAACTGAAAGAAAAGTGGAGTTTGGTGTTCCTGAATTCACAAACATTTTTTGGCAGAGGTGGTTTTTAAATTGTTAGTTTGAAAATTCCACTTTTAGAAAGTGGGCATCTTCCTGCTTTAACCATTCTGTGACTGCCAGTTTGTGGATTTACTGTCTGGGTGAGACTGACAGTTGGGCTGTTTGTGGATCTTCTCTATACAGTGACACAAAGGGAGCTGGGGTATAGCCTGCATATCCTGATGAGCCATCTGTGCTAGGGTGGAGGGAGGAGTGGTCACTAACACCTGAATGGGCTGTGCCTGCCCTCACACAATGCAGTCTCCAACCCCCCGCTGTGTGTCTGGGGCCTGGCCTGGGCAAGGCAGGATCTTGTGAGACTTTCCTTTGAAGTTTGCCTACTTCAAAGGCAGAAAGGTTATAGGTAGTGAATCCAAAATCCCAGACTTTGAATTTCTTCAAGATCACTTTTAGATTCAAGAGGAAACTCTGCCAATGAGAAGAGAAGTGCTGCCCCTGCCTGTGACTGTGCTTTGTTGGGCTATCCTGGAGTTGCTGCTTCTGCCTGTGAAAAGGGACAAAGACTGGACTTTGTTGTGCATTCCTGCTCGAGAAGAATCTCCAAGGGCTTGAACAAGGGCTTGAACAGAGCTAGCCTCCTGTTTTGAAATCTCAGGGCCATCAAAGACTTCCTCTGCCAGCACCTAGACTCTCTGCTTAGACTCCTGCCTTACCAAGTGGTGCCCTATCCAGTCCCTTGGGCCTTTAAAGGTGAAGTTGGCATTGCAGCTGGAGAAATGGCACGCAACACCCGCTTGCGGCTGCTGATAACGACGCAAACCCCACAGCGTGGTTTTCTAACACTGTGCATCCGGATTTCTCATGCATCATCCCTCAGTGTCAAAGTCATCATGAACCTGCGTGGATCCGAGCTGCCCCATCCAGAAATCAACGCATCGCTCTCTTGCGAGGGAGAAAAACGATGTATTGCCTACCGAAGAAGAATCGATGCATGGCCTCACTTGCAAGTAAGGAATAGACGCATCGCTGACTTTTCCGACACACGCACGCCCGTGCAGCTTTATTTTTGACTGAAACCAGGTTCTTTATGTAAAATCAACGTTTCCATTGTTTTCTGTGGAGTACTACTCTTATTCTTTTCAAAATTCATATCTTGACTTGTTTATGTTGGATTTTTGTTGTTTTGAACTGGTAACGCGTCCTTTTATGATAATTTATTACACATCAGAACTCGCTTTAGGCCAATTAATCTTTTGTCCTGTAGGACGAGATAGCTAATCAATATATCAATCAATACATCAATAATGTCATCAATATCTATCACGACAATGCATTTCACTTTAGTCAAAGTCATTAATCAATTCAAAGACGCTACCATGACCTTTCAGCCATGAATAACCACACCAATTTAGTAGAATTTTATGTATTTTATTCCCTATTGATTACAATCTAATAGCAAATGCGTTAATCTCAACACCAAGAAACATAATAGCATAGTCACGATATGGCAACTTTGATAAGCTTTCCTTAAAGTGAGAATCACAAACATCAGAACACAACACAGTGTGAACATAGATCAAGTTTAGCAGAGTGTCAATATTGCGTCAGTTTCAACAAAGCATAGTCTCAGTCGTTTGTCTATTTGCGTCAGTTTTGGTGAACACCTGTCCTAACCACTGATTAGCATTAGCATGTTGGGCTTCATGCAAAACAATTTAGAACACCAATTTGGAAAACATCTAGCTATGGTCTCTGTCGAAAGCAAGCAGTTGGTACCTAGAAAGGAAAAGCAAACAGACAAATTACAAATGCATTGTCATAATTACCCTCCAAGGATTAGGTCAGCGAACAGGTTCAGTCTTCGTCTTCAGGACACCAGTCAAATCGCCATCAGTCAAAACTCAGGTCCGGGACAAAAGGCACTTCCCTCATAAGGAGGAAAAGTGTAAATGGACAAACTAAAGGCAAGGATGGTTTTAATAAAATCTCAAATCACCAAACAGAGTGACAGAGTTTCTGGATAAAATCAATAGCATTGCCTAACCCACCTAAATGACCTCCCTGTGACATGGGTTTTTATCCTTTTTTCGTGGTACATTCCCCAAAAATTTTATTGGTTGTTTGTTATACCCCACTATCTTTAACCTATCAAATTAAGCATTAGGTAATCCTAATCTTCACCCCATATTGTTTTACAAGTTTTTGATTGGTCTTCGTAATTGACGTCTTCAGAGATGGCACGTCCGGATGTGATTTCATCCTCCTGTAATTCTTTGCACATCTTTTGGTCAGCAGTTCCATTGTCTTCACCGGTCTGAATGACTTTGTACATTACATTAATCTACACTGTTTCAATTCATTTTAACATTTATTTTGCAAGACAATGAGAAGCGGTGTGAAACGGATTTACATGGTTACATTCATCTTCCCAAGTATGAAGATAAAGAACAAGCAGGGTCATGGCCCCTTGTGAGTCAGCACACTGAAAAATAGAAAAATGCATTTAATATGAGAGCCAGGCAGCTAAGCTGAAGCACCTGCTAACTTAAGGCCTATGAGGTTGTCAATACAGATTTAACAACGCAAATGTTAGTATAAACTTATTTGAACGTAACATAAACATTTTGATCATCATTATTAGTTTGCGTATACATTGGTGGCCACTCTTCGTGGTCACAATTCAAGCGCATCTCTAAGCAAAATTGCTATTACTATAGTTTCTATGCGGCATCGTCACACCTTAATTCATAAACATTTCATGTTAATATAGATTATAAGATAAGCTCTCTCAAGTCTTTTTTGATTTCAATAAATATTGCCTATTTTTCTGAACTGGTGTGGTACCCATTTTATAGTGTTTTCACTGTATTACTGTGTGTGTTGGTACAAATACTTTGCACATTGCTTCTGAATTAAGCCTGCCTGCCCGTGCCAAGCTACCAAGGGGGTGAGTGGGGGTTAACCAGGTGTGTTTCTCCTTTGCCCTGACTAGAGTGAGGGCCCTTGCTTGTACAAGGGGGAACCTGATTGCCAACCAAACACCCCATTTCTAACAGTTAGGATCTGAATTTATTCCCACAAAACCATAGAAATTCAGCAACTATAGTGACGGTTAGATCAAGTAACTATAACTCCTGGCTTAAGGTAACAATAATTTGCCCCTGCCATGCACAGTTTTCTTCTCAATAATTTTTCTGTAAATGTTACATTGATATTATCAATGATGTTATCATAGCTGTCATGAGTGATGTAAACTGTAATTAGCAGTGCATTGTGAGAGAATGAGTTATGGTTACCTTTGGGCACAAGTTATAGTTAGTTGAGCTAACCATCACTATAATTGCTTAACATCTATGATTTTGCGGAAGTAAGTGGAGATCCTAACTGTAACGTCCCTCTAACCTTTGATTTTTAAGTACATTTCTAAGTTATTTTTTTAATTTATATTTCCTAACTAAAACGTCCCTGTAAGGTTTATTTTTTTCAGTGAATTTCAGTTTTTTTAACTTAAAGTAATTTTAATTACTCTATGTTAATCCAGCTACTGCCGCACACAGCCTTCGGCAGTGCATGGTGCGGGTTGACCTCAGGGCCAGGCCACCTGCTATAACTACCCAACTCTGTGCCACACACAGGCTTTGGCTGTGTGCAGCTGGGTTTGACCGCAGGATCTTGCCTGCAGCCAGGTCCTGCAGCCAACACCCTACAACTGCCCAGCCTCCAACCTTGTGCAAAGTACAGCCTTTGGCCATGCTCAGCGGGTTTTGGTCACAGGTCCTGGCCGGAGGCCTTGCAGTTAACCAATAACCATAACCACCCAACCCCACATGCATAAGTCTTTGAGTGGGTATGTTAGTGTGTGCATGAGTACCACACTGTGTTTGTCAGTGGGTACATGGGTCCCTGGGTCAGTCTGTAGGTGGGTGCATTAGTCTCTAAGTGGATGTGTGAGTAGATTTGTGTCTCTTTGAGTAGGTCTGTGAGTGGATGCATGACTGTCTGAGTGGGTCTCTGAGTAGGTATGTGATTGAGTGTGTCTATGATTGTGTGCATGAGTGTCTGAGTGGGTCTGTGAATAGGTGCATGAGGGTCTGAGTGGAGCTGTGGGTGGGTGTGTGAGTGTCTGACTGGGTCTGTGGGTAGGTAAATGTCTGAGTAGGTCTGTCATTGAGGATATGTGAGTGGGCCTGTGAGTGGGTCCATGAGCCTTAGTGGGCCTGTGAGTGGGTGCATGAATGTGTGAGTGGATCTATGAGTGAATGTTTGAATGTCTGCGTGGGTTTGTGAGTGGATGCATGAGTGTATAAGTGGGTCTGGGAGTGGGTGCATGAGTGTCTGAGTGGGTCTGTGAGTGAGTACATGAGTCTCTGAGGGGGTCTGTGAGGAGGTGCATGCATGTCTGAGTGAGTGCCTATGTGTGTTTGTGAGTGAGTGTGTAAGTGTCTGTGTGGATGTGTGAGTAGCTGTATGAGTGACTGAGCCTCAAAGGTACCTCACTTGCCCTTTTATCCAACAAGAGTCCACAGCTTTGCACAAAACAGCTACTGAAGTAGAGTGCTTTCTGCTTCAGTGGGTAAATGTTCAGTATGTAATCTACACTACAGCGGTATTAAGGAGCACAAGGAAATATCACCAGTGACCTTGTGTGCATTTTGGCAACATAATTGTTCCCGGTGCGTCTTTCTCTACATTTCTCTGATAACGTGAGTCCTTCTATAGAGAGACCAACAAAGACATAAATCTCCACTAAACCAGGGTTCTTCTTTTTATCTATATAAAGTAAGTGCTTCTTTGTTTTGAGGATATGTACTCGTAATCCTAGGCATCAAGAACGTGCCACCAAAATCTGTGGCAAACATAATGGGGGGCCCTTTGGTAAAGTTTCCATCATACTGGCAAGACCTTTGCATACTACTAAGTTGGACTGTGTGGGGCTAAATGGGCAGAGCTTCGAGGAAATATACATATTTGCATAGTAGTACCAATTTAAAAGGAGAACCATGGACTTTGCTTTCACCAGGAGAGGACAAGAAAGAACCAAAGTTTGGAACTGCCAGTTCGACATGGCAAGTGCACCCACTTGCCAGGCCTAAACTTTCCCTTTTATTACATATATAGGCACCCCTAAGGTAGGCCCAAGGCAGACCCATGGGCAGGGTGAAGTGTACTTAAAAGGTAGGACATGTACTGGTGTGTTTTGCATGTCCTGATAGCGAAATACTGCCAACTTCATTTTTCACTATTGCAAGGCCTATCTCTCCAGTAGGTTAACATGGGGATTGCCTTTAAATATCTTTTAAGCACAGTTTCCCATTGGGAGCAGATAGAGATGTGATGTTTAGGATCTCTGTAATCACAATTTAAAAACACATCTTTTGGTAAAGTTGTTTTTTAGATTGTCTGTTGGAAATGGCACTTTTAGGAAGTGGGCAGTTTCTTTCTTAACCATTCTGCGCCTCTGCTTGGCTGATGAATCCACATCTGGGTCAGACTGACAGTTGGGTTGCTTGTGAATTCACTCTAGACAATAACACAAAGGGAGCTGAGGTGTATCCTGCATATCCTGACTGGTTCTCCTGGGCTAGAGTGGGAAGGAGGAGCTGACACCTGCACTGAAAAGGCCTGTGCTGACCTTACACAATATAGTCTCTTACCCCATAGAGTTTGGATGGGGCAGTGCAAGGAAGAGGCAGGGTCTTGTGCACTACAAAGACTTCCTTTCACCTACTTTAAAGGCAAAAATAAGTATAAGAATTGGACTTCTCACCTCAGACTTTTAGAACACTTCTGGATCAAGACGAACCTCTGCCAAGGAGAAGAGGTGAAGAGCTGTGAGGAAGGGAACTGCCCCTTTGCTGTTTGTACTTTACTGGGTTGGCCTTCTTTTGTGGACTTTGCTGTGTATCCTGCTTGTGAAGGTTCTCCAAGGGCATGGACTGAGCTTTCCTCCTGTTGAGAAGCCTCAGGGACATCAAAGACTTCACCTGCCAGCACCTGAGCTCTCTTGCTGAGACCTCCTAACTTGCCAAGTGGTGCCACATCCAGTCCCTGGGCCCCTGGAAGGAGAAGCTGGCAGAACCTGAGTGAAAATCCACACGCCGAAGCCGAGTGGCAGAAAAATCGATGCAGCACCTGCCTTGTGGCTGTAAAATAGATGCCGCACCTGCCTTGCGGCTGCAGAAATCAATGGATTACCAATTCAGCACAACTTGACCGTCGCTGTGTGTCTGGATTTTCCACGCATCGTCCCTGGGCATCAAAATCTTTAACATCACCAAACCGAACCTAGGCTGCTTGTCCGGGAACCAACACATTCCTTCCTTGTGAGGAAAAAAATTATGCATTGCTTATCCGGCGGAAAAAGAATCAACGCACAACCTCACTTGGGAGAAAGAAATCATCGCATAGCTTGCTTTTTTGATGCACGCTCACCTCTGTGGCTTTATTTTTGATGCATATCAGATAATTTGTGATAAAACAACACATCTATTGATTCTTATCGATTAAGACTCTTTGGGGGTCATTCTGACCCCGGCGGGCGGCGGGAGCCGCCCGCCTGGAGGGAACCGCCAGAATACCGCTGCGCGGTCAAAAGACCGCCGCGGGTATTCTGGGTTTCCCACTGGGCTGGGGGGCGACCGCCAAAAGGCCGCCCACCAGCCCAGTGGGAAACACCCCTCCATGAGGATGCCGGCTCCGAATGGAGCCGGCGGAGTGGAGGATGTGCGACGGGTGCAGTAGCACCCGTCGCGAATTTCAGTGTGTGCTGAGCAGACACTGAAATTCAAAGTGGGGCCCTATTACGGGGGCCCCTGCAGTGCCCATGCCATTGGCATGGGCACTGCAGGGGCCCCCAGGGGCCCCATGACACCCCTCACCGCAATCCTGTTCCTGGCGGGCGGAGCCGCCAGGAACAGGATGGTGGTGAGGGGGTCGGAATCCCCATGGCGCATGGGCAGCGGAAAGTCGGCGGTACACCGCCGACTTTCCGCTTCTGGCCGCGGCTGTACCGCCGCGGTCAGAATGCCTGGCAGAGCACCGCCAGCCTGTTGGCGGTGCTACCGTCGACCCCGGCCCTGGCGGTCCTTGACCGCCGGGGTCAGAATGACCCCCTTTTTGTTTTAAAAATTGATATATTTTCTTGGGTATGTTCAATTTTCGTTGTTTTGATCTTTTTTGATTTAGATAAATATTGGCTATTTTTCTAAACTGATGTGGAGTCCTTTTGTGGTGTTTGCAACTGTATGTGTTTGTGAAACTACTTTACACATTGCCTCTGAGATAAGCCTGGGTGCGTGTGCCAAGCTACCAAAGGGTGAGTAAGGGCTATCTGAGCTATGTATCTTCCTTACTATGACTAGAGTGAGGGTCCCTACTTGGACAGTGTGTGAACTGACTGCCAACCAGTGACCCAATTTCTAATATTGGTGATCAGCGGTGAGGATAGGACTTGTATTTATACTTGACATACAGTGATTTGTGTACACTACTGTCTTAGTGTAGACCAGTACAAAACCACATACTGTATTCCCTTTTATGTTGTCTGGTGTCCTCCAGGATGTATTTTTGAAACTTGGGACTCTGTTTAGTGGTTACTGGCAGAATGGAAATCAACTTCTGGCATCTGTCCATCTATACAATGAGGGACCGAAAAGTTTTCTGCAAGGAAAGGGAACTGGCTGTGAAGAGAAGGTCCACAAAGGAGGATCTGGAGTCAGCCTTGTTTTTTTATGAGCTCAAAAGCTGGCAAGCAACACTACCAGATGATTCTGAGGAGAAGAATTGCCCTGAAAGTGAGGGCAGTGGCCCTGAGAGGGAAACAGAGAGAGAGATAGATGTCTTCTAGCCTGTGAGCAGAAGCTGAGAGAGCTGGATGACAGGCTTGAGACAGCTGAGGTTGATAGAACCTTAGCCAAGGAGCTCTTGCACTGAGTTTTGGAGAGCTGAAGCTGGAAGCCATGAGGGCTGTGTCCAGGTCAGATGGTGACAACAAACGTCTCACATCTAGTACTGTAGGGGAAGTGCACATGCTCAAAGACTTGGTGCCCAACTTGAAGGAGGGGGGTGACATATACCAGGAGGTTCAGGTTTATGAGGTAGCTCCAGTAATGTGCAGGGTCCCTGAGGCGGACTGGGCAACTAACATGGGGAGTCATATTCCTAGTAGTGGGAGGGGAGCTGTACTTACTCTAAGTGAGAGTGACAGGGAGATGGGTTCCCCCTAGTAGTTAAGTATAGAGACATCCCAGAAGAGTGTCGGTTGAGTATAAGGGACAGTCAGATACTGTCTCACTAGTCTCAGTAGGGTGATGTTGGGTACTTTTTCAAGGCACTGGATGGTGAGGTGGAGGGTAATTTGGTGAACACATGTGAGGGGCTGAGTGATGTGATTGCTGGAGAGCATATGTTCAGTCCCTGTTTTCCAGAGCTAAGCAAACACCAGGTGGAGTGTGAATTCTCTGAGCCCAGGGAACTTTTCCTGGAGGCAGGCCTCTGGGTGAGTACCAGAGCATCTGAAGAGACTTTTGGGGGTGCTCCTGAAGTGAGTGGCTCGGGTTTTCCCTAAACTAGGGAGGTTGGGGAGGTTTGCAGTGACCCAGGTAGGTCCCAGTATAGTGGAATGGGTGAGGGGTCCCATGTCCAGTCTCAGAGGAGAGAAAATGGGGGTGGGCCAGTGCTCAGGCTGCCAGAGACCCAGTTCCAGAGCCTGGAGGGTTCCATGAGAGAAATCTTGGGTGGGGGAAGCCTAACCTGTACTGGGAGGCCATGTGCTGCAGGCGACTCCATGGTGTCAGGAGGATTTAGGGGGGTCAGCTGTCACCAGTATCCCACAAGTTCTTGTGCCTGGCAATACCACTCCAGAGTGGAGGGGGCAAGAGACTAGACAGAGGGGAGAAAGTGGGAGGTAGTTCCCAGTGGGGAACCTGGAGGGTCAGGAGTCAGCTCTGAGGTCAGAGCTACCCAGGAATGACCCTGGTAATGCTACTTCTGTTTTGGGGGGCTTCATGCCCTGCCAGGTGGACAGGGTTTGGAAGTCCAGCACCAGACAGTCTCTTGCACAACATCTGCAGAAGGTGTTTCCCTTGTGGGGGTAGGAACACTCCCCAGGAAGTCCTGGCATGCCAGTCACAAGTCCAGTCTAAGAGTATAAACCCTGGGCTGGATGGTCAAGTTCAAGGAGTAGCCTCTGACCTGGTGGGAGGGGTTTCCCCAATCATCTCTCCCAGTGTGACTTCTGGGAGTACTCACCTTGGTGTGGGGGGTGCAGAGCTCTGGAAGGGGGAGCAGGGTAGGGAGAGACCCATCTCTGACCCCGGTTCAATTCAAGAGTATCGACCCTGGACTGGGAGACCAGTTACAGGGTACTATCCCTGAACTGGTGGGAGAATTGTTAAGGTAGGCTGGCACCAGCACCCTGACAGTTCTGGAATCTGGAGGTACCACCCCAGGTGGAAGGGTGCAGAGCCCCGGAGAGGAGGGTCAGGGGTCTACTCTGACAGAGCTCTCCAGGAATGACCCTGGTGACATCACTTTTGGCCTGGGGGGACAGGAGACTGTAGACCTGAACAAGACAAGCTCTTACCAAACATATGAGGAATGTGTTTCCCTTGGGGTGTAGAGTTACATCCCTGAATGCCCCAGGTTGGAGGGCCAGGTGCAGGGTGTCCACCACGACCTGGAGGGAGGATCGACTGCTAAAACTGTCCCTACCTTATTGTCTCCAGGGGTTTCCACTCCAGGTGGGAGGGTGCAGAGCCCCAGAGGGATAGGCAGGGGGATGGCAGCCCACTCCTGACACCTGCCCAACCTAAGGTACAGACTCTGGGCTGGGGGGCCGGTGTCAGTGTGCCATTCCTTCACTGGTGGGAGAATTGTGCAGGACTGCTTCATCAAGCACCTTGACAATTCTAGTAGGTAGGGGGGTGCAGATTCCCAGAAGAAGGGGTAGGAGGGGGGAACCTTGCCCCTGACCCCAGTCCAACCTGATAGTACAGACACTAAGTTGTAAGACCAGTTGCAGGATAACATCCCTGTACTAGTTAGAGAATTGTGCAGGACTGCTTCCCAGAGCACCCTGACAATTCTGTACTCTGGGGGTGCCATTCCTGAGGGGAGGGTATAGGGCCCCAGAGGGGAGGACCAGTGTCAGGCTTCCATCCCTGACCTGGTAGAAGGGAGAGTGGACAAAGGGTAGCAAGCATCTGGGGCTCCTCCCTTTGCTCCAAATTCACAGTGGTTGGAGAGCCTTGAGGGGCCTAGAGCCTGGCTTTTATCACTGACAGCCGTCAGTAGCCACTATGATTTGCTGTCCTGGTGGATAGAGCCACACCCCAGGGGTGGAGTTGGCCACACCACTGTGTTTGCAATGATGGTACGGTCTGCCCATTGGGATACATCTGTGAGCAAAGTAAGGTAAGGGGCTGCGCACCTGGTATCTGCATGTGAGGAGAGCGGTCCCCCATGGGTTAGCTTAGTTGGCCCTGAGAGTATGGACAAAACGGGTCCAGCTGGGTTCAGGAAGGCGTAGAACGGGAACTTGATCCTGCTTTTGTGGGCCATGGTCCACGTTCTAAAAAAAACAAGAGTAGCATACAGGAAAAGGCTGCAGCAAAATGAGAGAGCTTTGAAGATTAAAGAGACTTAAAATGGAGGACAGCTATCAAAATATAAAAGAACATATTTGATTGGATGGCGGCGATATGCTTGTTAATGAAATTAGGAATGATTTTAAGAAAAAGTAGCTAACTGTGTGATTGGCTATGGAAAAAGGTTGTGTTGTTTGGGATATGCTTGGAAATGCAAACAGTCACACACACCTGCTCCAGTTATTCTCAAGCTAATATACTGTTGAGAAGGTCTCATTAACGTTTCACCTACTGGTAGACAGAGACTATTGGAAACATGTTCACTTTGGAAACAGAGCTAAAAGTGTGGAGGGAAGGAAACAAAAGAGACCACATTGTGAAACTGAACAGCAGACTGGTGTATATAAATTGCTCAATAGGGAGTGTATGTCATCTAATTGGTAACATGCACATCCATGCAACCACACACCCACTTGCACACCCATAGATTCACTCACACATCCATTCAGAGAACCAGAAAACTACTCTCCTACCCACTCATATAGAAAACAGATACACACACAGCCACCCACCCACCACGCATGCACACATCCACTCACACACCCACAAAATCACTCACACACCCAGTGCAGATCCACACAGCCACTCACACACTCTCTCACATGCCTATACAGCCACTCACACACCCAATGTATTAAATGTGTTCTTTTTTTATTTGAATGTGTACCTTTGATTGAGGATCCATAGAACGGAGTGAGAAGTTAATAAAAAATGATTTGAAAACAAAAAGAGCCAGTATTTAGGAAAATGATTGAATCTGGAAACTGCCTTTGTGTTTATGATGTGGAAATGATAATTACACATAGAACAGGAAGCAGTCTTTTAAGTTGTTGAGGAACATCCTGTTGCAACCGTCTGTGAAATTGATTCCGTCTTTTTGGTATATTGTGCCCATATCGAAGCTTAAGTTGTTATGGTATATAGAGCCAAGGTTGTGGTCTCGGGGGAAGACAGCAACAGTTTTATTGATATGTTTCCTGGATTTCTCTATCTGTGGACAAAATTCATTTGACCATTGCCACTTTTGCTTTTGGCTAATGTTGGAGAACACTAAGGCAGCATGTCAGAAAAGTGTTATTAATTTACCAAAGGTATCCTTCATTAGGATTTCCAGTCCTACCCCAGTAATTGTAACAGGTCATTGAAACCACAGTGCACAGTCATGAGTCTGGATGCTAGCAATCTGCAATGCTTTCAACTAAAGGCAGCAATTGGTGCTACTTTAACCCTTTCTGGCCAAATCAAGTAATGTCTACATTAGGTAAACCTAGGTCCCTGTCAATTCCACTCTTTCAAGCACTCACTCTGACCATTTTGGAAACAAGCAGGGTAGCCCACAGGCAAAGAAATGAAACATGCCCCTGCAGTTGCGGGCTATGGTCTACGTTCTAAAAAAAGCAGAAGTAGCGTGCAGGAAAAGGCTGCAGCAGAATGAGGCAGTTTTGATGATGAAAGGAAGTCAAAATGGAGGACAGCTTGCAAAATATGAAAGAACATATTTGATTGGATGGCGGAGATGAAAAATTTAACTAACTCTGTGATCGGCTTTTGGAAAAAAGGTTATGTTGCTTCGGATATGCTTGGAACTGCAAACAGTCACCCACGCCTGTTACAGTTAATGTGAAGCTAGTATACTGTGGAGAGAAAGTCTTATGAAGTTTTCACCTACCTGTCGACAACGACTATTAAAAACATGGTTACTATGGAAACACAGCTTAAAGAGTGTCGAGAGAAGGAAACAAAAAAGATTGCAGTGTGAAACTGAAAAGCAGTCTGATGTGTATATATATTGCTCTGTAGGGAGTGTATGTAATCCAATTGGCAATATTTTAGAAACAATTAACAGCAGATTGAGAAATACAATTCTTTTAAGCATTAACAACAGATTGATAAATGCACTGCTTTTAAGGTCTTTCATGTGGACCTGTGGATCGACCGGGGATTCAGATAGGGAGGTGGTGCTGAGGGCTGAGGCACGACCCATGGATCTACCCATAAAACCTACAGAATTGGACTTCTTTACAAGGAACTTGGAAATAGTTAAAAATAGTGACCATTGAGAAGTGATATAATAAAAATGAAAAATGTAAGGAACTCTGTGAATTGCTTAGTACAGGAGTATGAGTGAAAGAACAGTGGAAAGGGTAGCCATTATTAGTACTTTGTGTAGTAAAAGGGAAAGTTTAGGCCTGGCAAGTGGGTGCACCTGCCAGATTGAACTTTCAGTTCCAAACTGCCCATACAGACACGGCAGTAGCAGGTCTTAGACCTGTTTACAGGGCTACTCATGTGAGTGGCACAATCAGTGCTGCAGGCTCACAAGTAGCATTTGATTTATAGCCCCGGTGCACACATACTAGGGACTTACCATTACATCAAAAGTGCCAATGATGAAAAACCAATCAGAATCATAATTTAAGCAGAGAGCATATGCACTTTAGCACTGTTTAGAAGTGATAAAGTGCCCAGAGCCCTAAAACCAACAAAAACAGGTCAGAAAAATAGGAGTAACTAGGTAAAAGGTTTGGGAATGACCCTGTAAAAAGGGACAGGTCCAACACAACCCCAACCAGCCTAAAGCCAGGGGAGACCAGCAGTACTTTGATGGACTTCCCTGAATGGGGCGTGGTTTTGTGAGTGGTTGTGTGGGTGTTGCAGTGAGTGTGTGAGTGGGTCTGTGAGTGGGTGTATTTTTTTTTATTAGAGTCAGGACCCACAGATTCTTTTCAGAGTTATGCAGGGAATCACAGTGACCACTGTGGTGGATCCACGGATCCTCGCGCAACCAAAACAAAATCATTTTGGGGCAAATTCTTGCCCATGAGGGGTCTCTCACAGACCCCTCTATCACTCCTAGGGGATCAGGGTACGTCTATCCTGACCCCTTCTGTCAATATTAACTTTTTTTTTTCTCCCACTAGGACAGAGTCCTGATGGCACATGGATTTGCAAATCCACTGGATCAGTGTCTCTAGATATAATAAATCTTTTTTCTTTAATAACTCCAAAACTGCTGAACAGATTTACACCACATTTCAAAAATCGTTCTGGACCAAGGTCTATCTTTGATGCCACTTTGATCTAATTCCATCCAGAAGTTCAGAATGTAGTCATTTCTGTAATCCCTATGAGACATTGCATGGGGAAACACATTTTGGTACCCACTTTTTTCTTAGAACCCATTTGAGAATCACCCTGAAACTTTCCAGATGGCAACTGAATTAATTGGCACACTAGTTTATATATACATGTACATATACGTATATATATATATATATATATATATATATATATATATATATGCTTACTTAAAAAAACAAAGGTTGCAGGGACGTTATAGTTAGGTTCTGAATTTACTCTTACAAAACACCTTAGAAATTCACCAGCTATAATTATAGTTATTTCACATAACTATAACTCGTGCCCTAAGGTAACTATAACTTGCACACCCGCCATGCACAGTGTTTTTTTCAAAATAATTTTACAACAAATGTTATAGTAATATTATCATTAATGTTATAAAAGATATCATGAGAGCTGTGATATCTGGGGTAAATAGCAGTGCATGGCGAGGGTACATGTTATAGTTACCTTAGGGTAGTGATGGGGAAGGGAAACAGATCAAAATATGGTTCCTACCTGGAGGAGCATAATTAGCTCAACCCTGCGGGTAGGAACAAAGCCAGCTCTCGCTGCATGCAAGGAGCTTGTTGTGGCCACGAGGGTCTTGGGGTTCCTCCTATGGCTTCCAACGAGTATATGGTAGGTACCCTGGGTGGGCACAAAGGCACCCACCTTTAAGAAATATGGGCCTCAGGGATAGTGTTCCTGGGGCCGATAATGGCTTGGGAGGGGAATTATGCGGCTCCATCCCCTTAATTTTCAGTAGTGACTCTGGGGGAGGCAGTCCCCAGTGCCTAATAAGGCCCAGAGCGGGGGTGCACAAATCTGCTCCCCTTTAATAGAGAAAACAGCCCTGGGGAATGATTCCCCAGGACCTAATAAGGCTCAGAGAGGGGGGGTCATGTGGCCCCCCAATCCTTTAATTAATAAAAGCAGCCCTGGTGGATGGGGTCCCCAGGGCCTAATAAGATTTGGGAAGTGGACCACATGGCCCCCTCCTCTTAATAAAAAAAAGGCCCTGGTGATGGGGTCCACAGGGCCAGGCCCTGAGTCCAGCCCTCCACCACTCACACCCGGAGGTTAGCTGCCTTGTGGGAATTGGGCACAGGGCCTTGTGGTGAACCTTCCACTGCGCATGATCAAAGGTGTGCTCAGTATGGGGGTGACTGCATGCAGGGTGTTGGATTTACATATGCGTTGGCCACAGGGCCTTTCCCCACACAGAGTCAAAGGCCTTGCATGGTGGGGAGTTGGATTTACATGTGGTAAATAAATATTAAATTAATATTTTTTTAAAAACCTGGAAATTTACTGGAAAATACTGAGGATTCAGGAATGTTAGAGTTAGATGAAATGTTCAGTTACAATGTAACATTTTAAGTTATAACCCATATCCTAAGTAAACTACAATTCATGTTCTTGCCCTGCACTACTAATTACCCTACATTTTATACCACTTATGACCCCTTCTATGACATCATTTATAATATCACTGCAATATTTGCAGTGAAACTCTTATATATATGTGTGTGTGTATGTATCTATATCTATATATATATATATTAGCTAAAAACAAGTTCGTAATAAATATAAGAGATATATATCACACACACATATATAAATATATATATATACATATATATATATATATATATATATATATCAAAACAAGGCCCTTTCAGGGTTAGAGTGACACATAAATTATGCAAAAAACAAAGGAGAACTCTGGGAAGTTCCCAATTTAGGTGGAGAGCTGCTCTAGTAAGGAGCACTCTGCAACATCAGCGACACTCTAGATTTGCTCACCTCAAATGTCTGCTTATCTAGCAAAGTTTTTAAGCATAGGATCAGCACAGTGCTATCCTCGCCGAGCTAGATAGTGACAAAGTCTTGTGCCATTTATATATATATATATATATATATATATATATATATATATATACTTGTTTTGTTTTAATATAAATGACATATTTTATACATATATATATATATATATATATATATATATATATATATATATATATATATAACCTTCTGGCGGCCATCAGCAGGTAGTTATAGTTAGGTAGCTATGTCAGCTTTTCCATGGACAGAGTGTTTTTTGGTTTGCTAATATCTTTGGCCCCATTTGGTGAATCTTAACAAAACATTCTAAACAAAAAGTACCTGGAAAGTTTTAGGGTGATCCATCTTGAGGGTGCTGAGATAAAAGGAGGGGGCAATTTAAATTCTCCATTCATTTTCCTTAGACTTCTTTAGACATATCTACACTAAAAACTGCTTAACGGAACTACACCAAATTCAAAGCTACAGCTTGGTCCGCAGATCGTACTTTTTGTGGTTTGGTGTAAGTCCGTTCACTAGATTTTGAGACAGTTGGGGTCACAAGAGTCTCATGGGCTACCTGCGAGAAAACAGCTCTATAAAGGGGGCGTTAGAAAGCGATACTGCCCCCCTAGATTTAGAAAGGAGGTGTTTAAGGGATAACTATTCTTGCAGGATCGTGAAAAGTAAAAAGGGGTAGCTGAGTTATGAATACATTCCATTGGTACGAATGCATATTGTGGTCATTGATAATGAGAAGAAGTGTGTAAGAGAAAAGTAATCTGATTAATAGATGGTTAATTCATATTTTTCAAAGGAGTTACAATCTTGCAAGACTCTCTCTGGATCTTCAACAGTAGAAAGAAGTAGGTGATGATTGAATAGACTCTTGTATGCACACTTGCTGCTGTAGGAAGGAGTATTGCCAGAGATGGTGCCTTTTTAGAGTGCACTATTTATGCCGATCACCTTTGGAAGAGTTGTGAGTAGGGTATAGTCTCTAGCCACAACCTATTATGCACATCTATTATCTGAGAGAGGAATGTTAGGAGGGAGGGCAGTCCCTGGACACAGCATACTATCCACATCTGTCATCCAAGAGAGAGATCTCCACTGAGAGGCCAGTCTCTCTCCACACACCTTACTATGCACACCTATCATCTGACACAGAGTAGTGAGAGAAGAGGCCAGTCCTTGCACACAGCATAAAACACACAGCTGTCACCTGAGAGAGAGGTCTAACAGGAGAGGATAGTACATGTATATGCCCTACTATGCACAGTCATTATCTGAGACAGAGGTTTGTCAGAAGACGCTACTCCATGTATATACCCTACTAACCACACCTATCACCTGACACAGAGGTCTCACTGGGGAAGCCTGCCTTTCACCAGAAAGCCTACTATGAACATCCATCATCTGAGAGAGAGTTCTGGAAGGAGAGGGTAGTCTATATACACACCTTATTACTCACAGCCATCATCTGAGACAGAGGTCTGATAGAAAAGGCCAGTCCATGTGCACACTTCAATATATCCATCCATCATACAGCCATGTTGTAAATACGGCCACCTTCACACACAGCATTTTCATGAAAGGCTCATGTAATGGGTGTTGCTGTGGGCATTCCACAGCAACTCTCATTTCCTTTTGACACTGCCTCAGATTTACAAGATTTCGTAAAGCTGAGGAAGTGCCAAAATCTAATGGCACTCCAGGGGTGGCATTGGCATGGCGCAATGAGGAGAAATGCTTTCATTTATCCTCAGTTTTTGCTCTTTCCATGTGTGCTGTAAATCATCTTTGAAGATTGTTTTGTGCAGGAAGGTGGCCCTTGCTGCACAAAAACAATCGCCCCCACAAAGCAGCCATCCTTGCACCATGGCACAAGGGTGGCTGCATTGGCACTCAGCAGCAAATTTAGTGCCAGACCAGGGGTAAATAAAGGGGTGTGCTGTATTCTTGTTAATACGGTGCATCCTTGCGTTTCTAAAGTGCTGCACCTCTGCGCTGCGCCACCTTATTGTCAATATGCCCCTTTATTTTATTTTAAGTGACTCTTTTGCCACCTAGCCTGCAAGAAAAAGGCTATTTAAATCTGATATTGTTTGGCCAGCTAAGGTGGCTGAATCAAAGGAAAAGAAGATCTATGCACATCAAAATCCAGTAGGCAAATAAAGCAAAAGGGGAGGAGGTGTTGGTCTAGGAATGAGAAACATTTTGTAGATTAGTTAAATTTGTTGTTTTGTTAGTTTTACAGTTGTTGTCGTTTTGTAATGTAGTTGGTGTTGTTTGTGATGTTGTTAAATAGTTTTTTGTAATAAAATATATAAAGTTAATCCTGATTTCTTTCCCTACTTGCTTTTAAAGATTTCAAAATTATTACAGTCTTGCAATGTTGACTTAAAGTGGCAGTTCTATCTTCAGAACTGTAACTGTGCTGCTTCATATATTTGTATGTAAAAGGTGCTATCCTATCAAGAGATTAGTGCTTCTTCCCACAGTAGTATAAAGATTTTTAGAGAAGAGGGAGGTTTTGGCACACAGGCAAATGCAGCCTCATTATATAGTATGCACTGCTGTCACGGATGGTGTTGGCAGTTCTTTACCACATCTTAGTATAGATCAGGGGTGCACGAAGAATTCCGCTCTGTGGTGAAGTTCACAGAGTTTTCCCCACTCCATGTGGAGTTCAGAAAAACTCGGCGAAGTGACGCAGAGCGAAGTTGTTCCTCTTGCTCGCACTTGCCAACGTTAAGTTGGTGAGTGCGAGCAAGAGAAATTACTAAGTTGGCGAGTGCAAGCGAGATTTCTGAAGGCAAGTGGTAGGCTGTGAGCTCTCATGATGAGACTGCTGCTGCTCACATTAAGGAAGCTGTAGCTCAAGTAGAAAATCTCCTTAAGAGGTGAAAAGAAGTTAGCTCTCTCTGGCGTTCCACGTGATGCCATCTGCACTCATTTTAAAGCACAAGAAAAACTCCTGTGTTGAAAAGCAGTGCGAACAGCGCACCTTACCCAAACTCCGCCACTCATGGAACTCCATGTAGCGCCAGAGTTTTTTTGCACTTCGCAGAGTTCTGGTAGCAGAACTCTGCAAACTCTGCCCAGGCCTAGTATATATTCTCACCACTCTGGAGAGAAGTTTCAGTACAGAGGTCTATCTCTCTGTACAGCTTACTACACATGCCTGTCCCCATAAGGAGGTGTCTGAGAGAGAGGTAAGTGTGTTCTTACATTCGAGTATGCACACTGGTTGTCTAAGACACAGTTGTCAACAGAGAAGTTAGTCCATTTTCTACTTCACTAATAACATTCATTTACATAAAGATATAAGCAGAGAGAGCAGTCTCTACCCACAGCCTATTTTTCACATGTGTTACTCAGCGAGAGATCTGAGCTGACCTGGTATTATATTTACACCTTAGCCTGTATGCTTGACATCCAAGCAAAACATCTCTGTATAGAGCTTAATTTCTCCCTGCACCATAGTTGTACATCTGTCATTTAACAGAGATGTCTCAGAAGAGAGGCCAGTCCCTACCAACACTCTACCATGCATTCCCATCATCCAAGAGAGAGATGTAATGATGGGTCAAGCCCCCCCCACACCCTACTACACACACACCTGTCATCCCAGAGAGAGTTCTCAGAGGAGAGGCCAGTACCTCATCACATCCTTCTATGCACACCTGTGATCTGAGAGAGGTCTCAGTGTGGAGGCCAGTTTCTTCCTACACAGTAGTGCACACACTCTTCATCCAAAAAAGAGTTATTAGTGTTGAGCCCCGTCCTTTCCCCACACAGTATTGTGCTACCTTATTGTCCTAGAGAGGGGTCTTAGTGGAATGGTCAATCCCCATTGTAACCTACTATGTAGAATGATTGTTCCGTCGTGAGGTGTTTTTGAATATTTCCATCTCTCCTTATTTGCTTCTATATTCTGCTGCCATACTGTGGACAGATGGCACTAGATTGGTCACTGTTTCCTAAAATCCTAGGAGAAGGAAGTAAAAGTTGTAAGTACTGTAATGAAGGAGAGTGTACATTATGTTACTTAAAAAAACGTTAATGATCTTGTGAGATCGTATTAAAAAAAGGTGGCAAAAATCGGGTGCATATAAATTATAGCTATTACAACAAGATATGTTAAGTGAAAATAGAAATTCCATTCTAAAAGTACAGTCTCATGAGATGCTTGTGAATGCAAACTAGCAAGCACTGCTCCCTTGCAGTGGACACAGAGGACTGTTTGCCTGACTGTTGTGAGAGGCTTTCGAGAATCACTAGTGCTATATATGGGAGCATCATGGCTCTCATCAAGGAAGGAAAAAAGGAGCATATGGTACAAACAACATACATAATGAAAGTATATGGTAGCTCTGAAAAGAGCCTTTTCAAGTCACATTTTGAATAACTTTTTTGTGTTTTTTAACATTTATTGTAACTTTTTATGGAGATAGAATAAAAACAAGGAACTTGGAGTAAACAATTCTTCAAAATGAAGCTAAATGGGCACTTATAATCCTGGACAAGCCTGTCTTTTCACCACTGCTTGTCTCGAAAGAAAAAAAGAGCTCCATGCATAAGCAGTAAAAAAGGCTTTGTTTAGATATGCCTGCCCTCTTGTCTGCCGCCCTCCTTGCCTGGGAGTGAGAAGGACTGGACCTGCATCTCTACACCCCCAGAACCGAAGTGAGTCCAAGGGCTTGCTGGATCAAAGACTTTTATTCCATCTATAAACAGCACCTGGACTTTGCTTGCTGCAAGTTTTACTCTGCCAAGTAGTGCCAACCCAGTCCATTCCGGCTCAGCCCAGGGTCCTTTTAAGTGAGTATTAAATGCTGCATCTGTCATAACCTCCATATCGTTGATGTTGAGCCGAAGGAACGGGCACATTGCTGACTATGAGATCAGAGTCAATGCATCACTGCTGTTGCAGGGACCGTACGGGTGCATTGCACTCAGAACACATCAGGAACCACTACTTCTGAACCATCACACTCAAAACCAACACATCACCCCGTTGTGTGGAGAAATCATGTGCAACACCTCAACTACGTGGGGATCATCTACGCATTTGTGCTTCAACAAGGATTAAGATACTGTTGCTCAGAGAGCCCTGTGTGGGCCTTGTGGCAGTCCTGCAATCTTGACTATATCGTAGTTTAGCATAACCAGATACTCCGGTAGGCACTTATTGCTTCTAAGCACTATATTCATACTTATTCTTTAAAAATTTATATCTCGACTTCTATTATTGGACTTTTATTTTTTTGGTCCTGTATTGTTAATTAAATTAAGCTTTATTTTGCTAGCCATGTGCGGTATCTTTGTGTGTGGTGTTTTCACTGTTTTTATTGTTTGAAGTGTTGCACAAATACTTTATACATTGCATCCTAAGTAAAACCTGTCTGCTCTGTGCCAAGCTACCAGATGGTTAGCACAGGTTAACGTATAATGTTTAACAGACTTATCCTGACTAGGATTGTGGTCCCAGCTTGGACCGGATGCATATCTTTGCCATCTAGAGACCCAATTTGTAACAGCTGATATCTATAATTGGTGACATTATGGGGGTCATTCCTACCCTGGCGGTCCGAGACCGCCAGGGTAGGGGACGGAGGAAGCACCGCCAACAGGCTGGCGGTGCTTCAGGGGCTATTCTGACCGCGGCGGTAAAGCCGCGGTCAGAAAAGGGAAGCTGGCGGTTTCCCGCCGGCTTCCCGCTGCCCCAGGGAATCCTCCACGGTGGCGCTGCAAGCAGCGCCGCCATGGGGATTCCGACCCCCTTCCCGCCAGCCTGGTTCTGGCGGTTTTCACCGCCAGAACCTGGCTGGCACGAACGGGTGTCGTGGGGCCCCTGGGGGCCCCTGCAGTGCCCATGCCACTGGCATGGGCACTGCAGGGGCCCCCTAACAGGGCCCCACATTGATTTTCAGTGTCTGCTTGGCAGACACTGAAAATCGCGACGGGTGCAACTGCACCCGTCGCACACCAGCAACTCCGCCGGCTCCATTCGGAGCCAGCATCCTCGTTGCTGGTGCTTTCCCGCTGGGCGTGCGGGCGGCCTTTTGGCGGTCACCCGCCCGCCCAGCGGGAAAATCAGAATTACTGCGGCGGTCATTTGACCGCGCTGCGGTAATCTGGCGGGGGAACGAAGTTAGAATGACCCCCTATGTGTTTTTTAGTTCAGAATGTTAATTTTGCTACTGAAAAATTCACCTAACCAAAACATTACATTAACCCTTGCTTTTTCAGTCTGTGTTTGTGTGTGTGTGTATATATATACATGATGGAATTCATGCGATCAAGAACGCTAGGTGGTTGAAAAGCATCATGAATTTGGTACAGTAAAGTTCCACTTGCTTCACAAGGTTCAAAGTGACCGTCTATTAATGGATTGTGTTGCTATATATATATATATATATATATATATATAGACACTATAAATTACTATAAAAATGAAATAAAACATAAAATAATAAGCTATGTTAAAAAATAACTTTTGTGTAAACATTGAAACACATAAAATGTATATATCAGCTAAACACATTCAAATAATTAAAAAAGATATTACTTCAGGAAACATTCTTGTCAACGATATTTGTGTACCACTATTATTTGTGTATCACAATATTTATGTTCCAATATTTCAGTCTCACAATATTTTTCCATCGATATTTTGCCCAAAAAAACAATTTGGAAAATGTTATATTAAACATCTGGATTTTTCTTGCAGGATCCAACATATGTTGGATGAGTGCATTTGCATTCAAACTGTGAAACTTGTAGAATGTAATATTCTGCTGCATTGTTAAGTAATCTGAAATATTTCCTTTCTTTGAGCAACACAAAAATATCAAGTCTCTTTTTTCTAACCTGTTGTGAAGGATAAAATCCATGTCCTTGCATATGTGTACATATTTTCAGTAGTTTAACAGTGGTTTGTTGTATGTGAGACAATTGATAGAGGGTAAGCTGAAAAGAGGGAAATGAGTGGTAGTGATATCGGTGAAGTAGGAGCAGTTGTTCTAAGTGTAACTCACACGTACTGATTGTAGGAAAGTATCTTTTTTTAGGCATGGTTACCCCCACTTTTTGCCTGTTGTCAGTATGTTTTAATTATGTTCTCTGGGATTCTGCTATCCTGGACGCCAGTGACTGTGCTCCCTCCCTTTAAACTTGGTTGCTTGGACCACAAACACCCCACATTTGGCAAATATGTGCCCCTTTATAAGTCCCTAGTATATGGAACTCAGGTACCAAAGGCATTGGGGCACCAGGGGTTCCTTATGGGCTGCAGCATGTATTATGCCACCCATGGGAGCCCACGCAAAATGTGTTTGCAGCCTACCATTGCAGCCTGCATGAAAAGGTGCATGCACCATTTTTACTTCAGGTCACTGCACCAGGTCACTGTAAGTCACCCCTATGCTAGGCACTTCTTGCCCAGAGACAGGGTAAAGGTACCTGTGTGTGAGGGCACCCCTGTATGAGCAGAGGTGCCTCCATGAATTTCAGCTCCATTTTCCTGGACTTTGAGAGTGTGGGGACACCATCTTACGTGTATACTGGACATAGGTCACTACCTATGTCTAGCGACATAATGGTAACTACAAACCTGGGCATGTTTGGTATCCATAGAGGACCCCCCAGGATTGCTCCTCCAAGCTTTCTGGGGTTTGCCAGGCAGTCCACGCTGCTGCCACCCCTCAGACGAGTTTTTGCCCTCCTGCTGCTTTACTAGTTCCAGCAAAGGAAAGCAGAACAAAGGATTTCCTTTGGGAGAGGGGGGTAATACCCTCTTCAGGCTCAGTGTAGCCACAGCCCCAGCTCTCTTCCCTGCGATGCACAGCCCTCTGCATGCTTCTCCTGTGACGTGGGACCTCTCCTAAGGTGTGCTGCCTGGGCTTCTCTATGACTCCTTGGCTCCTTGCCTGTGGGACATCTGTGACTGCATCATCCAAGAAATCTTCATCTGCTCCAGTGCAGCATTGCTGACCATCTTCGTCTCACTGTTGACCAACTCCTGCATCCACAGACGGGTGGGTAGTGGCTCCTGCACCATCAGACACTCCAACGTGAACTGGACTTGGTTTCCTTCTTTTCAAGGGCTTCTTCTTCCAGGAGCCACCTTTGGTTTCTTGCAGTCTTGTGTGGATCTTGCAGTATCCTTCTCTGTAGTCCTGTGGGTTGGCTTGGGTAGACGCAGTAAATTACCTCTATTCTTCTGGTGGCTGTGGGGTGGAAATCTAGTGCCTACATTTGGGGTTTCCTAGTACCTCCAGCTCCCCTCTAATGAGTCCACTTCCTTGGAATTCCATTTGTTTAGTATATGGTTTTTTCTCCCCAGCCCTTGAGTATTGCCTCTTGCTTTTCCCTGTTTTCTATTGCTTTTTATGCACATTTCTGATTGCAACTGTACATACAATATTGTCTTTACTGAAGAGTTGCCTATCTAGTATTGTAGTGTTTGTGTCACTAAAATAAAGTACCTTTATTTTTGTAAAACTGTGGCGTTTGTTCATGTGTGTGAGTGCTGTGTGACTACAATGGTATTGCATAAGCTTTGCATGTCTCCTAAATAAGTCTTGGCTGCACAGCCACAGCTACTTCTAGAGACCCTGGCTTCTAGACACTACCTACCCTTCACTAATAAGTGGATATCTGGACCTGGTATAAGTTGATAATACCAGAGGTAATCACCACACACCAGGCCAGCTTCCTACACTGATTGATGCAGGTGTCAGGGGAACAGATATATTGCAAAGTGATTGGTGGATAGGTAGTCTTACGTAGGCGCAGTGGATGCAGCTGCTGGTCACAGAAACACATGACAAACTGCAGCTCTTAGGCTCAAATCCTGGCCAAGGTGATTTAGCTCTCTACTCTTCGGAGATTGGTAAAGTGAGTCTTGTTAGGGTGGGGAAAAATTTAGGAACAGGAAGAGTAGTATAAAGAACTGCACGAAATGTAGCAGTATTATTTGTATTGGTGTGTAAATACTGAGACCCATATTTATATTTTTTTAGCACCACATTGCGCCGCTTGTTGACACAAAAACGTTGCAAACTTACAAAATACGATTGTATTTTGCAAGTTTGCACTGCTTTTGCGTCAAAAAATGATGCAAATGTGGTGCTAAAAAAGTTAAAATATGGAGTTTTTAAATGTGATGCAGTTACTGTGGTGCACAGGCACAATTGTAATAACATACAGTCACATTGGGCAATAACAGTACCAGATAAAGGTTGTGTTTATGTATGTAAAGGTTGCGTGTATCTACAGAACTACCTATGAATAGTAAGACATTTTTGTAATAACCAAAACTTGATTTTTGTCTATTTCTTACATTAATGAGTGGTTAACCAGCACATATCCCTGTATGTGATTTGCAGTTAAATGAATGCAATATATTGTTTGTCTTAAAACTAATAAAACATTAAAATATAGATCCATTTATTATTTATATATATTTCTTATTTAAAGCAATATGCCCATGATGGTGTCCATGTGCTCTACATTTATATACTAATTGTATTACTAGTTGCTCTGAGAGACATAGATTTCACCTTGAAAGGTGTGGCTTGTGCATTCAGGAATTATCTATTTTCTTCTTTCGACTGATAATAGTGATGCTCACACATTGAGGAGTCTGTTTTTCATGTCACATATGCTTCTGCACCATGATACAGCAGTTTGCTTTTCACAAAACAATGAAATAACAGATGTTTATTGTGAAATTGAAAGAAGCAGGTCCTTCATCCCAGCTCCCCTTCTGCTGCTTCACTGCCTCTGGTAATTTTTTAGTTATTTTGTTACAATGCTCTGCTGCTTAATTTTTCTTGCTCACTTTACTGCTGTTTTACCTTGCTTTCCCCATTGATTTTCTCCTGTCTGTTGATTGCCGTCTCAACCACTCATTTCCAGCGTTATTTCCCACTCTTTCCTTACTCCCGATTTCCACCACGCAGGTCCTGCCCACAGCTTCCCAGCGACCCTCCTTCCTTTGAAGACCTACTTAATGGAGACTGCAGTGTGGCGACACAGTGGCTGTGTGCAATGGGCGCACCACCAGCACGTCAAAAGGCATACCAAAGTCCAATCCATCTGCTCCTATCTGTGCCTGTGCCATGTCTAATGCCAGTACTCCCGGCTCTACCGCTACTCACAGTGTTTTTTTAGCCGTGACAGTGTGAATTTCCTTTCTAGTTTGTGGCACAAGACTGCATAACCCCCCCCCACTCCCCTTCTTTTCTAAGTAAAAAGGCTACACACATCTTGCAGAGTGTGTTTAGGAGACTGCTTAATCTGTTTCTGTGATTTAAATTGTGTTTAGAATCTGTCTACTTCCCCTGTTTTTTGCCTTAAAAAAGCCACATTTCAGAGTGCGTGACAAGCAGTATTTCAGTGTTTGTTTTAAACAATCTCTCCCTTACCTGAAAAGTAGACTCTGCTAGCTTGGAAGTGTGAGTTCAGCCTGTCTGTATCCAAGGAGATTCTGAATAGAGCAGCAGCTGCCTCCTCCCTCCCCACAGGGACTCGACTTCAGTTAACTTGCCCCTTACATAAGTTCCTATTGGTTGTTGTATATATTGTTGGGATAGGTTGTTGCAGGCTGGTCTTTCTATTGGTTTAGGGACTAGGGCTGGGGTTCTGATTGGTAGATATGGCTGGGATTCTGATTGGGTTCTGGTTCTAGGGCTGGGGTTGTGATTGGTGGATAGGGCTGGGATTCTGATGGGTTGATGGTTCTAGGGCTGGGGTAGTGATTGGTAGATAGGGCTGGGATTCTGATTGGTTGCTGGTTCTAGGGCTGGGGTTGTGATTGGTAGATAGGGTTGGGATTATGAATGGTTGCTGGGACTAGGGCTGGGGCTGTGATTGGTAGATAGGGCTGGGATTCTGATTGGTTGATGCTTCTAGGGCTGGGGTTGTGATTGGTAGATAGGGCTGGGATTCTGATTGGTTGCTGGTTCTAGGGCTGGGGTTGTGATTGCTAGATAGGGTTGGGATTCTGATTGGTTGCTGGGTCTAGGGCTGGGGTTGTGATTGGTAGATAGGGCTGAGATTCTGATTGGTTGCTGGCTCTAGGGCTGGGTTTGTGATTGGTTGATAGGGCTGGGTTTCTGATTGATTGCTGGTCCTAGGGCTGGGGTTGTGATTGGTGGATAGGGCTGAGATTCTGATTGGTTGCTGGTTCTAGGGCAGGGGTTGTGATTGGTAGATAGGGCTGGGATTCTGATTGGTTGCTGGTTCTCGGGCTGGGGTTGTGATTGGTGGATAGGGTGGGGATTCTGATTGGTTCCTTGTTCTAGGGCTGGGGTTGTGATTGGTTGTCAGGATTAGGGGTATGAATGGTGATTAGGGCGGGGTCTCCCATTGGCTGTTAGAATCAGGGTTACAAATCTGATTGGTTAGGGTTAGGACTAGGTTTCTATTGGCCAGTAGGGCTATTTAAGCCTATGACTCAGGGCGTCTCAGCCCAGGCGTCGAGGTAAAGGGTGGAGAGGATAAGGGCAGTTGCCTGTTTGGGCCTGTTCAGGACTGGTAGGGCCTAGGGCCAGATATACTGCCAAATTCTCTATTGACCAGAAATGAATTTACTCCCTACCCATCCATCAACATGCACACACATTATCTGCAAAGACATCCAACTCATGCATCACAAACTGACCGTAGACAGATTGCAATGTCCAATCATCCAACACAATACCCATTATACAACATATATACACATATCCTCCACAACTACAACAGTCAAACACCTGCCTTCTCACACCAAACATTATTCTGTCCACTCCCACTAACACAATCTGCCATCACCCACACAACACACAAGACAAAACCACACTATACATTACTTTGAGCCTTCCATATACATACTTCCTGTTCATACAAACCAACAGCGCTATCATCTATTTGCTCCACACAGACCACCTTTCATCATAACAATGCCCAAAGCCAGCCTTCCAACACACCATCTACAAACACCGTTTCCCTCTCTTCACCAATTACACATAACTGTACAATCCCCACACTCCATATATTACCTCTTCCAGTCATCACAACTAACACAAACTCCCCTGACACACATCCATCCCCTCTTACACAACTCATACATTCATCTCCAAAACACAACACCCCCTGTAATAATCTAATTCCACTCACCAGCACTAACTCACATACAAATACATCGCCGAAAACAACTGCATCAATATCCCCTCTCACTATTCCACAAAAACAATACAGATCACACACGTCAGCACATGAAATCAACACAAACTTTCATTATACTTATCGTCACACCCACTCCCACCCTCATGACTATACAAAGAATACAAGTCCCGTCCTATCTTTACCCCTACATTCTCACTCTTCACAAATACCTACCCAAGCACCCCAACCCAGCAACTTTCATCCACTCGCTTTTCCTCCATTGCACAATTTAGAGCCTTAGATCATGATCCACATGCTCCTCCACCACCCCTAACCCATACTCCATCCACACTAAACAGACTCAAACAAAATAAACAACATGCCACTCTTAACAGCTTTGCATCCCCTTGTCTATTACATAATAAGGCTACCCTACAAAAAACAGTACACGCTTCATGTCTCTCTCAGTCAACAAGTCTACCACCCACACAGAGACCCAACAAAATGCCTCCTTAACCTGCTGGAAGAGGAACACTCTATTGAAAAACAAGACTATCGTGAGCCTCACCCAGTTATCACAACTAACAACATACCTGCTTCAAGTTTAAATTATACTGCTTACCCTTCTCCTAAACAAAACAACACTGCCACTAACACACTTTTTCTAAACTGCCAGCTCATATATGCTCGATCACTCTCAAAAAACAAACACCACATCTACGACCTGCTCACAGGCACACAACCTGACTTACTATTCATAACAGAATCATGGTTGGGAGATGACATGGCCCCAGTGTTGCATGAAGCCCTTCCTCCGGGCTATCAAACCATCACTCAAAACTGTATAGGCAAGAGAGGAGGTGGACTAGTTATTATATTCAAACAGGCAATAAATCTCAGTAAAACAGACAACATTTCCATGGAAGGTTGTGGAGCCCTCCTCACCTGATGCCACCTTACTCCAACATCCTCCTGTAACTTTCTCCTCCTTTACAGACCTCCACCTAACAACTCGACATTCCCAGATGCTTTTCTAGATACAATCTCAAACCTTATTACACTATACTCCGACCTGTGCATTCTTGGAGAGCTAAACGTTTGGTCTGACAAACCCAATATGCGCCATCCAAAAGCTATCACCAATGGCCTAGTCGCATTGAACCTACATCAGATTGTTCACAATCCCACACACATCGCTGGACACATCCTAGATGCCATTTTTGCTAAGCCTGAACTAGTTACCGTTCATAGCATCATGCCAATCACATGGTCAGACCACCATTTGATAACTTTCTGACATAAAACTCCACAAATCAACAAACCCCACAGCTACTTACATAAATGCATCTATTGACCTTGGAGCAAAATCAATTTTGATGGCTTAGAAACACAACTAACAGCCAACACAGATCTAGATACAATTAATTATGTTTCAAAACTTTATGAGTGGCTACAGGAAGCTTTTGATATCCTAACTCAGAAAAACTAAACACAACAAAAGAAAACCAACACCTTGGAGAAACACAGAACTTAAAAAGATAAAGCAACAAATCAAAAAGTTGCAGTGGACCTGGCTCAAAACAAACAACAGTCAAGACAAACTGCAGCTACGCAAACTTAACAGAATATACAAATCATCAATCAAAAAAGCTAATGTAAAATGTACTACTCAGACAGAGTTCAAAATGCTAAATCTACAACCAAGGAATTTTATAAAATTCTCAATGAATTTCAAAAACCTACATGCATGGAAGGAAGTCATCCCACTACTCAAGATTTCACAAACAAACTAGCAACTCATTACACAACCAAGGCAGACACATTGGACTCCTATTTAAAATAGAAGAAAACCATCAGCACCAACCCATTTCCTAAAATACCCTCTAAGAATAAACCAACCGAGCCTCTACAGTCCTTCAAACAAATATCCCAAGGTAAATTTATGGATTTGGTCAAAACAAGCAGGCCTTCCGGTTGCCCTTCTGACCCTAGTCCACCACAAATCTTCAAGAACCTTCTTTTATCTACTTCTGCTGCCACACCTGAAAGAAGAATCATCAACAACTCTTTAACTACAGGAACTTTTCCTGTAGACCTGAAAAAGGCATCCGTATGACCGTTATTAAAGAAAACAAACCTAGACCCCCCAGGACCCCAACAACTACAGACCAATCACAAATGGACCTTTCCTGGGCAAACTGATAGAAAGAGCAGCATTCCCCCAGATGTCACAATTCATTGAAGACAATTCTATACTCACACTTCCAAACTGGATTCCTCCTAGGAAGAGGCACTGAATCGGCACTCATAGCAATCTGGGATGATCTTAAAAACACAGTCGACTGCAATGGAGTTGCTGCACTACTTCTCTTGGACCTCTCGGCTGCCTTTGATACGGTTGACCATGACACCCTAATTCAAAGACTCCACGAAGCCGGCATAGAAGGGACTACTCTCGACTGGATTACATCCTATCTTCAAAAAAGATCTAATATCATCTATTTTCCCCCCTTCTCGTTAAAACCCTACCTCACAAAAGCAGGGTCCCCCCAAGGATCAATCATCTCACCTTTTCTTTTCAACATCTACATGACATCATTACCAGAACTGATCAATGATTTTCATCTCACATGCTACAACTATGCAGATGACACACAAATTCTACTTAAATTAGAATACCCCAAAAACATTGAAATCTTCAGTTGCCTCAGAGCCGTTGATCAGTGGATGACTTGGAGCCATCTCAAACTAAATGCCTCCAAAACAGAAATACTCACATGTGGTGACTAGAAAAGTTATGACCCACTGTGCGCCTGGCCTGATGATCTCGGACCACCTCCTCAATTATCCAAGGAAGCTAAAAACCTTGGAATCACCATGGACTCCAAGTTAACTGTGAATGCCCAAGTGGACAAATTAGCATAAACAAGCTTCATCACCTTGAAGACTCTATGATGCATCTTTGCCCAACTCGGATTTCCACACAAGGTGCATGCTACTATCTCGGTTGTACTATCCAAACTGGATTATGCCAATGGCCTCTACCATGGATCATCTCTATCTATTATGAAAAAACTACAATGTATTCAGAACTCAGCAGCCAGGCTACTATTACATCTAAAGCCACATGCCCCCATCTCCCCTGCCTTGAGAGCACTACACTGGTTACCCATTGCCATTCGATGCACTTTCAAGCTGCTTTGTATCACCCACAAAGCTATGCATGGAACAGGACCGCTTTTTAACAGAAACAAAATGACCAAATACATTAAACAAAGATGCCTCCACTCAAGATTGGCACCCCGCCTTAGAACACCACCATACAAGAAAAAGACTATAGGTGGTACATCCTTCTCCGTTCAAGCAGCCAAGCTATGGAATTCATTACCCCCAACCATAAGATCCACAGATAACTTTCTTGTCTTCAGAAAACTACCCATTCAACTACTTTCATCTCCTAAACAACTCTGCCAAAGTTCTTCCCTCCACTTCCACATCTAACTCACCAAACCTCACTTTACTACCATGATCTCCCAAACAACCCTAGTAAATTCTCCCTCATTTATCTCACTCTGCTACTATGATCTCCCTAACCCCTTCCACAGACTCTTCCCTCTTCCATCCTCCTTTACTCATCCCAAGCCTAAATCCTATAACCATATACTCCCAATTAACACTTCTGGATTCTTTCCTCCTCCACCCCTCCATTACTCCAGTCAATCTAACTAACAAACTCTCATATCCGCGGCTCAAATTAACTCATAATAATACTAAAACAGGACTCATATTTCCCTATACTAATCCATCAACTAATTCCCGTTGGGTTCCGGAGTAGCGTGCTACTCGCCGGAAAGCGCTTCGACGCCTCGTCAGGGGTGGTAAGCGCTATATAAATACTATTACAATACAATACAATACAGATACGTACCACTGAGCTCTGAGATCTGGACCCCTAGACTCTGCAGCAACAACTGCTGCTGCACTTCTCCATGATCAACAGTAGGACCTTTCATCTGCCTCATTGCCTCCTCTCCTGCTGCATGAGAGCATCTGCTCGCACAAACACCACCACCAACATACTTACCACACCTACCACAATCTGCAAGCACACCACCGAGATCTGTGGCACCATCAGCTCTCCCACCCCCAACGTTGTCTTCCTCACCAAAACCTGGCTCAACCCGGCAGCTGCTCCTGATAATATTTCAGCAACACCAGACGACTACAAGACAGCACATTGGACCGTATCAACAAACAGAGAGGTGGAACCGCCATCATTCACAAAGAAACTATTCACTGCACCTCCGCCACAGATGACAACACCTTGATCATGGAAAACCTCAATTTCCATCTACAAATCTATGGCAAAACCACCATCAGAGGCACCCTGCCTATAGACTTACACGTCAATGCTTCAGTTTCTGCTAGGACATTACTGAATTATTCGCCAAGCTTGACTTCAGCTCCAAACACTATGGCCCTCATAATGACCCTGACGGTGAGTGATAAAGTGGCAGTAATACCACCAACAGGCTGACGGTAAGTACCACCAAATTATGACCATGGTAGTGATAACTCCCATAGACAGCCAATGTACCACACCAACTTCCACGGCGGAAAAAACAGTCACCACGGTGGCAGCCAACAACAGCCAGGTGGGGGACAAAGTACCACGCACTATAATAAGACACACAAAACTGCCACCTTTTCCAGGGCGGTACCAACAGCAAGAAAAACCTGGTGGAAACAAAGCTCAGAAAATAAAGGACTCACCATATGAGACACAGAGAAGAACCACGCCGCCATGGAACTCAAAAAGTTTCTAGATGATCTTCTACGTCATGCTCCACCTGGAACACCACCGCAGATGAAGATGACAACGGTGAGTACAGCCACCTAGCACACAAAGGAGGTTGGGAGGAAAACGAGAGTGACACACACACGCACAACACACCCCCAAAACACACACACCATACACACAACCAGCTGCACACGTAAACCAATGACACATGACACACAGCATAATAAAACACGGACCACAATGCTGGAGTAACAACAATGTATTAGCATAGCAAAACTCACCACACAAACCAAATATGTACAAATGTACATAAAGGGCCAATGCCCAGTCCAAAATCATGAGGACACACAAGGCCACAGGGCACAGTCCAAGGCCCAACCTGTATGTTGACAGAGCCGGAGAGAACACTGCAGGGGCATCATTTTGCAAGTGGGAAGGCACCTCAGGGGGATGGGGGCACCTCAGCTGAATATGGGAACTTTCCCACTAGTTCTGGATGGGGCAACAAGCCCATTGCTTTATCCTGAGGAGTGCAAGGCCATAGTCTCTCAAGTGGGTGACTTTCCCACTGGTTCTGGATGTCATAACATGCCCATTGCTTTGTTCTGGGGAGCGCAAGGCCACAGTCTCTCAAGGGGGTGACCTGCCCACTGGTTCAGGAAGGAGCAACATGCCCATTACTCTGTCCTGGGGAGTGCAAGGCCACAGTCTCTCAAGTGGGTGACTTGCCCACTGGTTCTGGAGGGGGCAACATACCCATTGCTCTGTCTTGGGGAGTGCAAGGCCACAGTCTCTGAAGTGGGTGACTTGCCCACTGGTTCTGGAGGGAGCAGCCCGCACAGCAGCCCCTGGAGGGTGGCCTACATTGCGTCCACTGGCGGTGACGGCAGCACTGTGGTGGTGGTTGGAGGAGCCTCCTGGGCAGCCCCTGCACTGTCCGAAGGCTGCATTGTCGTGGTGGTTGGAAGAGCCTCCTGGGCTGCCCATGCACTGTCTGACGGCTGCATTGTGGTGGTGGTTGGAGGAGCCTCCTGGGCAGCCTCTGCACTGTCTGATGGCTGCATTGTGGTGGTGGTTGGAGACGCCTCCTGGGCAGCCCCTGCTCTGTCCGATGGCTGCATTGTGGTGGTGGTTTGAGGAGCCTCCTGGGCAGCCCCTGCACTCCCTGATGGCTGCACTTCCACAGCTGGCGGTGGGGGCCCTGTGACAGCTGGTGGTGGTACCTGTGTTAGCCTGACAGCTTCCGCTGGCGCAGAGTGCCTCGTCTCCTCCTGTCCATGGGTTGTGGAGCCCTTACCCTTCCTGACAGGGGATGGATGGGCTCTTCCTCTCTCTGCCTGGTGGTGCAGGCTCCTCCCCCTTCTTCACAGCTGGTGCAGGCCCCTTCCCCTCCTTCACAGGTGGTGCAGGTCCCTTAATACCTTTCCCTGGTGGTGCAGGACTCTTCACACTCTTCCCTGGTGGTGCAGGACTCTTCACGTTCTTCCCTGGTGGTGCAGGCCCCTTCCCCTTCTTCCCTGGTGGTTCTGGCTCCTTCCCCTTCTGTGTTGGAGGTCTGGTATCCTTACCATCATAAATAGGTGGTGCTGTCACTGTCCCCGTGGACTGTTTGGCTGAGGTGCTGGACTGTGTTCTTGGTACCCTGCCCATACGTGCAGGGCGGGGGGGTGGGATAGGGAAGATATCAAATTGGGAAAGGAAAAGTTTTTTAGGGATGGTAGGGCGGGAGGAGGGAGGAGTAATGGGAGTGGAGGATGAGGGAGTGGTTGTTGGCGGTGTATGTCTGCTTGACTTTGGTGCAGGTGCATGGGCAGTATGCTGATGTGAGGTGGGTGGCTGTTGGGTGTGTGAATGATTGTGTTTGTGTCCCTTAGGTGGGGGGACAGACACGGTGGGAGAGGACACAGGGGGCACATGTATGGTTGTTGTGGAGGTGTCTGCCAGTGAGGTGTGTGTTCTGCTTGGTGTGGTGATGCTGGTAGTGGATGTAGATGTAGTGTATGCAGGTGTGAGTGTGGACATGAGTGGGAGGGAGGTAGAGAGGAGGAGGGGAGGAGACAGTGGAGGCAGTGGATGTTGTCATGTCGGCAACTGTATGGTGTTTGTGTGAGTGCCTGTGGGATAAAGTGTGGTGCTTGTGTTTGCCTGTGCCACTCTTGTGTGTTGCATTGTGCGCATGCTCATCTGAATGTCTGCCTGGGATGGGTTGGGGTTGAGGGGAGTGGGACTGGAAAGTGGTAGTTGGAGGGTGGGCGGTAGAAACAGGGACAATGGCTGCCATCAGAGAGGAGGCCAGAGCCTGAATCAATCTTTGTTGGGCCACTAATCCACTGTGAATGCCCTCCAGGGATGCATTGCATTGCTGCATCTGGGATGCCAGCCCCTAGATGGCATTCACAATGGTTGACTGCGCTACAGATATGGATCTCAGAAGGTCAATAGCCTCCTCACTGAGGGCAGCAGGGCTCACTGGGGCGTGGCCTGAGGTGCCTGGGGCAAAGGAGATGCCCACCCTCCTGGATGAGTGGGCACGGGCAACTCGCTGAGGGGCTGCTGGGAGGGTGGTGTTGGTACAGGGGTTGCGGCTGTATCTGCAGCTGGGATGGTCACAGAGGCATCTGCCACCACCAGTGAGCTCCTGTCGGAGAAGGTTTCTGAGTCGGTGTCATCTCCTCCTGTCTCTGCCTTGGTGCTCCACTCGCCTTCTGTCCCACTGGTTCCCTCAGCATCGATGGACTCTACCTCCAGGGTCATGTGTTATGCAGCTCCCTCTGTCTCCGGTGCCCCTGCTTCTCTGCCAGATGATGCTAGAGCACTCAGGGCCAGGATGACAGATCAAAAAGGGGGGTAGAGGAAAAGGAAACACTGGGTCAATTACTGCACCAACACAGCACCCTCACACACAGGCAACAGGCTTAAGCAATATACATTGCACTACCAGTGGTATGGCTAGTCACCAAGGCATGATGGGGAGCACATACCGCCAACTACAGCACACCTGGGACCCACGATGCCCTTCCTGAAAGTGACTACTAACAAGCTAGTTTACCTGTATTTGCCATGCAACCATTACCCTTCAGAGGAACCATGCTTCAATGTCTGGCCTGGCCTTAGGGGCACCCACTAACACACAACCACCACCCAGATACCATCCCACAAGCCAAAATATGTAATGATACCCACTGTACTCAACCCCTTGTGGCTGCTGTGATTTCTTCAAGCGCCCATCCAGTTCAGGGTATGCCACTGCCATTATGCAGGCCATCAGGGTCAAACAGGCACCCCTTCCTCATTGGGAGGCCATCCCCAGATGGGCCTCTGCGGTCTTCCGTGCCCAGTGTGTCTGGTCCTCCCACAGTTTCTGACAGTGGGTGCTCTGCCTGCCATAGACCCCCAGGGTCTGCACCTCCTTGGCGATGGCACACCATATTCCCTTCTTTTGATGGTCGCTGGCCTGCAGAGGCAATAAAGACAGGAGAACACCATTAAACTAACAGTCCAGCCTGTCACACAAATGGCCCACCATACCCGTTTCCATCACAATTGACAATCATTGCCCAGTGCACAACATTCACACCGCCAACAGATAATCCCCCCTTACACAATGCCTTCACACGCATCTCCATGCATCCATGCCACACGCATCATGCCCAAAATGTACTTACCTGTTAGTCTGGAGGCCCACACAGCACTCCGTACTTGTGTAGGACCCCATCCAGCAGTGGCTCCAACTCCTCCGAAGTGAAGGCTGGGGCCCTTTCCCCAGTCACACAGGCCATAGTAGGTTCCAGACACAGGTCACAGCAGCACACACAGTGTAGGTCTTCTCCTGATGAAGGTCAGGAAACAAGTGAAGAATGATTTAGAAAATGACTGTGTACTGCCACAACGTCCAACATCAGCGGAATTACCTCACTTCCACATGTCCCTCCACACAGGACAGACCGTCACCATTTCAGGGGGTGGTTAACAGGCCTATCGATAATTGCTGTTACACAGGATAAATAGGCACATACTTTACACTGTTCCAATACATAATTGCACGATGTGGACTGCTGTTGTGGTTTAGTTGTTCAAATTGTGACAGCCTGCTCACTCTTGTGTCCCTTAGTTACCTACAGCTGCGGATGAATAGGAGATGGAGACATACCCCTGTGTACAGACCCCAGGTGGACTTAGCTACATTGGAGGACAGGAACATTATCCTCACCTATAGAGTGGACAGGGCCACAATCACAGAGCTGTGTGCCCAGTTGGAGCCTGACCTAATAGCTATCCGTCATCCCACTAGGATACTCCTCTTGTGCAAGTTCTATCAGTGCTCCATTTACTGGCAGCTGGTTCTTTCCAAGTGACAGTGGGCTGGGCAGCAGTAATGTCACAGCCAATGTTCTCAATCGTGCTAGCAAGAGTGTTGTCTGCCCTGGTAAAACACATGTGCAGCCTACATAGCCACTGTGAAGGCAGGATTCTATGCAATTGGACATATCCCCAATATTATTGGTGCGATTGACGAGACACATATTGTGTTTGTCCCACCCCTGCCAGAATGAACATGTGTACAGGAATCGTAAAAGTTTCCACTCCTTGAATGTGCAGATGGTGTGCCTGGTGGACCAGTACATTTCCCACGTCAATGCTAAATATCCTGGGTCGGTGCATGATGCCTTTGTCCTGAGGAAAGCAGCATCCCAAATGTGATGGGCCAGCTACAGAGGCACAGGGTGTGGCTTATAGGGGAGACTTAGTCCCCACCCGGTGTATGTTAGTGTAAGCCTCTGATGTTAACCTAATAGGATAGTGTGTGGCTAAATGTTGTCCCTCAATACCTGCGGGTGACTCTGGCTACCCAAACCAATTGTGGCTGCTGGCCCCTGTGAGGAATGCCAGGACAAGGGCTAAAGAATGATATAATGAGGCACATGGGCAAACCAGAAGGATCATTGAGAGGACCTTCGGCCTCCTGAAAGCCATGTTCAGGTGCCTCAGTCTGACAGATGGATCCATGTGCTATTCAACCGAGAAGGTCTGCCAGATAGTAGTGGCATGCTGCATGTTGCACAACCTGGCCCTCAGATGCCATGTACCTTTTCTGCAGGATGAGGAGACTGGAGTCGCCCCCGTGGCAGCAGTGGACCCTGAGGACAGTGAGGATGAGGAGGCAGAGGATGAGGATGTGGACAACAGAACATCAGTCATCCGTCAGTACATCCAATGACACACCGGTGAGACAATGCAACTTCACATTTCTATGGCTATTGGTGAATTCTGTGTGGCTGTGGCATGATGGCATTAACCATTTTTTACCTCTACTTAATGTCATCTATGGATTATCATTTTAGAGATGTTGGTGATATGACAACAGTGTCCTGATGTGATCACTACAGCCAGCTACAGGTCATTATTTCTATGCTCTCTCAATGTACAGTTAATTTGCAATGGATGTAGCTCTTTCCATCAATACAAATTTACAATAAATTAAATGCTGGTAGTTTTGTTTTGTCCAAGGGGGTTTATTGTAGTGCTAATACATTGAGGGGAAAGTGCAATGGAATCGGGTGATGATGGAGAAAAGTCCAGGATTTTGTTCCAGTCTGTTTGTAGCACAGCTGCAGTATCCAAGGGGATATAGGAAGAGGAGCAATGGCAATTCAAGGTGGACAAGATGACTGAGTGGGACAGAAGGGGGACAATCAGGAGAGTCTAATTTCCTGGTTGTGGTCTTGGCAAGTGTCTCTGGCTTCTGTCTCGGTCACAGGGAAGGATTGCGGGGTGGTTCACCTTCTGCAGGGGGGGGGTGCTGGTGGCCTGCGAGTCCTCTGGCGGGGCCTCCTGCCCACTAGCGGTAGCAGAAGTAGAGGGCTGTTTAGTTGACTGGCTAGTTGTAGGGGCCCGCTGGTGTGCTGTTGCCTCCCTCATGATGTTGACCATGTCTGCCAGCACCCCTGCTATGTAGATCAGGGTGTTGTTAATGGCCTGCAAGTCCTCCCTGATCCCCTGATACTCTCCCTCCTGCAGCCGCCTGTTCTCCTGCACATTGTCAAGGATCTGGCCCATCGTGTCCTGGGAATGTTGGTAGGCTCCCAGGATCTCGGAGAGTGCCTCCTGGAGACTCAGTTCCCTGGTCTTGACCTCCCCCTGGCATACAGCAGTCCTCCCAGTGTCCCTGTTGGCCTGTGCCCCTGTCCCCTGAAATGTGTGCCCACTTCCACTGACCCCAGGTCCCTGATTGTCTTGGGCGTGAGGTGTGGGTACGCTGGGTGGGTGATGTGGTGTTAGATCCTGATGGGGGAGGCTCTGTGGTAGTCTGTGATGGTGCTTGCGTGACCGGTTGTCCAGTGGTCCATGATGGGCCAGGTAGGTCCTCCAGATCCTGAAGTCTAGAGTTACTGTCATCACTGGGGGCCTCTTCTGTTGGGGGACTGGAAAGTGGTGGCACCTCCTCTCCACTGACATTGGCACTGGGGTGTCCATGCATTGGTACGGCATGCAGGGGTGGGCATTTGGGTTAGTGAGATATGTAGGTGCAGTTTGTGGGTTGGAGTGGAGTGATGGGAGTAAGGATGTGGGTGTGGGATGGCATGCAGGTTTGGTGTCCAGTCCTCCGGCTACTCCAGTGAGTTCCTACGGATGAAGTATTGCCAAGACTTGATTCTCCCATGCCGTGAGCTGTGGGGGAGGATGTTGGGGTCCACCGCTAGTCCTCTGTATGACAAGCTTGTGTCTTGTTGCTATGCTATGGAACGTACCTTCCCCCATAGGATGTCATCCCTTGTTCTTTGGTGCTGTCCCATGGCGTTGACCCTGTCCACGATTCTCCGCCATAGCTTCATCTCCTTGCTATGGATATTTGCAGTACCTGTGCTCCAAAGAGCTGTAGCTCTATCCTGACAATTTCCTCCAGCATGATCCTTAACTCCTCCTCATTGAAACGGGGGTGCCTTTGTGGTGCCATGGGTGTTGTGTGATGTATGTTGGTGGGGGTGTGTTGGGTAATGTGGTGGGGTGTGTGATGTGGAGTGCGTGAGGGGTGTATGGGTATGTGTGTCTAGTTGTCTCTGTGCTCTTCTCAGTCTCCTGGTGGCAATTGGTGTCCATAAGGGGTTGTGGGTAATGTGGGTGTGTGTTTTATAGTGGTGTGGGTGTGGTGTGTATATGCGTGTCAGATGTGTGTTTTTAGTATTGGCCAATGAAGTGTTGTTTTGTATGTGGGTGTCCATTCTGAGCACGGCGGTATGTACCGCCAGTGGTTACCGCAATTGAATGTCTGCAGTGTTGATTCGTGGGTCATAATGTGATAGATGTTGTTTTGTTGGCGTAACGGTATGGGTTTTGGGACTGCCACTTTAACATTGAACTTTGGTCTGGCGATTTGCGTATGTGGCTGTATTCTGTCGGATTGGTGTGTGTGTGTCATAATATGGTGAACGGATATTCGCCACCTCGGCGATATGATGGCAGTTGTCACTGTGGCGGTAAGTGGCATTTACCGCCAATATAAGAATGAGGGCATATATTTCCTCAGAGACCTGAATGTCCACCTCAACAACTGCAACAACACCACCTCGTCCAACCTTCTCAAAAGTATGAACAAAAGTGGCCTCACCCAACTAGTCACTGACCCCACACACTATACATGACACACGGTCAACTCTATCGTCATTGGCAGTGACAGAGTCAAGCACAGCTATGTCACTGAGCTTACTTGATAGACTAGGCCATCATCCATTCACCATCACAGGATCACCCAGCACCAAGCCACTTAACACCTCACACCACAGCTGGAACAAAGTATCAGAAAGGAGCACCCTAGCCACATCAATGTCAGCTCTAACCACAACAAATAACTCTTCAGCATTGTCAAAGAGTTCACCAACCCCTCAGACACTGAAAACATCATCACCTCTTCAACACCCTGGCAGATGTTTTTCAGTGACAAGAACTCCACAGTCTACAAAAACTTCAAACCCCAACCCACCACCAGTAACACTGTCAGCCTCCTCACTTCCACAGTTGCAAACCCCAATGTTATCTCCGACCACCTGCTCACTGCCTGGGACCAGCTCACCACACAAATCACCACAACCATCATGAAGTCCGTCTACTCAGGAGCACCCACAGACCTCTTTCCCCACCATACTTTCAACCTCAGGAACAAGAGGATCTGCAAGAGGAGCAGCAGCAAGCTTACCACCATTTGTATCTCATCCATAACCATGGCCATGTTCCCCAAAGTAAAAGTCAAACCTCTTCTCAAGAAACCCTCCGCTGACCCCAGCAAACTCAAGAAAAACCGTCCAATCTCGCAGGTCCCTTTTTTCTCCAAAATCCTCAAAAGGGACATCAACCACTGTTAGAAATGGGGTCTCTGGTTGGCAGTGAATTTTCACTCTGTCCAAGCAAGGACCCTCACTCTAGTCAGGGCAATGGAGACACACACTAAGATAACCCCTGCTCACCCCCTTTGTAGCTTGACACAAGCAGTCAGGCTCATCTCAAAAGAAATGTGTAAAGTATTTGTACCAACACAGAGTAATACAGTGAAAACACTACAATATGGACACCACGCCACTTTAGAAAAATAGGTAATATTTATCTAAATCAAACAAGACCAAAACAACAAAAATTCAACATACACAAGTTAAGATATGAATTTTGTAAAATAATAAGAGTCTTACTCCATAGAACACAATGGGAACGTTGTTGTTACACAAAGTACATGGTCTGCATACAAAATAAAGCAGCACAGGTGAGCGTGCGCCGGAAAGGTCTGCGCAAGTGAGGCCTTGCATCATTTCTTCTCCGGTTGGGTAGGTGATGTGTCGTTTTTCTCTCCCACAAGAGAGCAATGTGTCAATTTCCAGACAGGGCACTTCGGATCCGCGCAGGTTCACGTTGATTTTGATGCCTGCCGATGATGCGTGAGAAATCCAATCGTACGGTGATGGAAAACAGGACTGCATGGGGTTTAAATCATTTTCAGCAGCCACAAGCGAGTGTTGCGTCGTGATGCTGGTGATGCATTGATTTCTCAGCCTTGATGCAGGTGGTGTGTCAATTTCAGCCGCGAGGTGGGTGGCATGTCGTTTTTAAAGGCGCGTTGCAGGTGGTTCGTCAACATTTTTCCCACACAGCTTTCTGTGCATGAATTCAGTCCTTGTTCTACCAGCTTCACTTTTCAAGGGCCTAGGGGCTGGATAGGGTACCACTTGGCAGGACAGGAGTCTCAGCGGAGAGTCCAAGTGTGGCAGAGGAAGTCTTCAATGGCCCGAGACTTCAAAATGGGAGGCAAGCTCAGTCCAAGCCCTTCGTGATTCTTCAGAAGCTGGAATATACGACAAAGTTCAGTCTTTGTCCTCTTTTAGGCAGGAGCAGCAACTGCAGGCCAACCCAGCAAAGCACAGTCACAGACAAAGGGCAGTACTCCTCCTCCAGCTCTTCAACTTTTCTCATTGGTAAAGGTTCCTCTTGGTTCCAGAAGTAATCTAAAAATCAGAGGTTTGGAGTCCACTCCTTAGACCTCCTTCTGCCTTTGAAGTAGGCAAACTCCAAAAGAAAGTATCTATTGTTCACAAGATCCTGCCTTGCCCAGCCCTGGCTCTAGACTCACACAAGGGGGTTAGAGACTGCATTGTGTGAGGTCAGACACAGCTCATTCAGGTGTAAGTGACCACTCCTCCCTCCACTCTAGCTCAGATGGCTCATCAGGATATGCAGACTACACCCCACCCAGCCCAAAACACGCAGACAGAGTCACAGAATGGTTTAAGTTAAAAAATGCCCATTTTCTAAAAGTGGCATTTTTAAACTGACAATTTAAAACAAACTTTACCAAAAGATGTATTTTTAAATTGTGAGTTCAGAGACCCCAAAGTCCATTTTTCTATCTTCTCCCGAAGGGAAACCACACTTAAAAGATATTTAAAGGCAGCCCCCATGTTAACCTATGAGATAGACAGGCCTTGCAACAGTGAAAAACATATTTGGCAGTATTTCACTGCTAGGACATGTAAAACACATCAGTACATGTCCCCCCTTTAACACACACTGCACCCTGCCTATGGGGCTACCTAGGGCCTACCATAGGGGTACCTTACACGTATAAGAAGGAAAGGTTTGGGCCTGGCAAGTGGGTACACTGGCCTGGTTGAATTGGCAGTTTAAAACTGAACACACAGACACTGCAGTGGCAGGTCTGAGCCATGTTGACAGGGCTACTCATGTGAGTGGCACAACCAGTGCTGCTGGCCCACTAATAGCATTTGATTTACAGGCCCTGGGCACCTCTAGTGCACTTTACTAGGGACTTACTAGTAAATCAAATGTACCACTCATGGAAAAGCCAAGTACACAGACATTTGGCATAGTGAGCACTCACACTTTATCACTAGTCAGCAGTAATAACGTTTCCTGAATAACAAAACCAGCAAAAACAGAGTCCAGCACACAGTCAAAACATGGGAAGCAGAGGCAAAAAAGACAGGGGAGACAACACCAAGATTGCCAGGTCTAACAACTGCCAACTCAGAGAACACCTTGAGATAAACTGTCTTCTGGACCCTTCCTAATCTGGATTAAGCACCAAATACAGCAATGAAACCACCCTGATCATTGCAACTGATGACATCAGAACCCTCCTCTTCTGGAGAACTGTACATCTGGCCCTAAATTCCTTCAATACTGGTTGTAAATGTCATACTAATTTTAGATGTAAAGTGCATGTGCGAATCTCTTAATTTTCGTTCTAGTCATGTCTATTCTCTTTCCTGATGTCATTCAGCTTCTTCAATACCAGCTTCTGGCAAGCTAATGGGATGGAGGCTCCACTCAACCAGTAAATCACAGCTTGTCTGCAGGAACTGATCAGAAGTTTCAAAAATATTGGCTTCAATAGCTTTTTCCTTTGGCCCACGACTGCTGGACATAAACAGAGGATGTGAAATACTGAATCTTTTTTTAAACACATAAAGGTGCCAGACACGTCCAGGAGGGCATGAGATTTTTTTGTCCATTTGACCAAAGAGGTATTATATAAATGGATGTTTTAAGGCAGGTGTGAAGTCTGCTAGCACGTAGTCCTGGGGTTTCAGACTTCTGTAAGAATGAATTACTGTTCAGGCATGCCGTCGCTTTGCATAATGGTTATTATCATATAAGTGGGACAGGTATTTGGTTGAAGATTTATTTACTCAATTGAAGGCTGTTTTTTCAGTGCTGCTGACCCATACGTCTTGAATGTCTAATCCTCTATTGCCAGCCCTAGGTATTCTCCCCAAGAGTATTTTGATAATTTCTTTTACTGTTCCTCAATTTCCATCCAAAATAGATTGTTAAGGGAGCCCTTCTCAGAGGTGTGCTATCTCCAACATAATTTAACAAAATCATTCATTTAGGTTTTTTTAGACCAAATTTGAGAGAAACTTGGGCTGGAGATGACAATTTTGGTAGGAGAAGACTGCTTTACAGACTTTTATTTGGAGCTTGTTGAACATTTCCATTTCTTCACCATGCATAATTTCCATGTCATATGGCATCGTTGGAATGAGTTGGGCTGCAATGACAGTTAATTGTGACAAAGTGAGGGGGAGCAGATGTTCCTTTTCAACTGTTTAAAAAAACAAAGAATAACAAATGTGCTTTTGCCTGTGAGGAAGCTTGCTTGTGTTTGAAGGACAACTGGTGCCCCAAATTGATGCCAAAGTACTTATATGTGGCTGCTGCCATGACCTTTTTGCCCTCAACCTCAGTGAACCAGGTGGCTGATTTATACTTGGTGTCATCAAGACCGACTACTTTGGTTTTCTTTAGGTTCAGCTCTAAGTCTTGCTGATCTATGTAGGCTTTTAGTGCATTCATGGAACGTTGCAGGCCGATTGACATTTAGCTCAGGAGGACAATGCCATTGGCATACTGTAGGAATACTATTTGCTCTGAGGCCAGGCTGGGGGATGGCTTTCCTCTTGTGGAAGATGATTTTCTAAGTCAGCAAGGTATAAATTAAACAAACTTGGCATTAGTACTCATCCCTGTATCAGGCCATTCATTGTGTTGATTTTTTCGTGACTCTTTTATTTTAGCCTGAGCCCAAGCTCCATCATGCAGAGCTATAATAGCTTTTAGGATGTTTCCTGGGATGGCCATTCTGCCAAGTTTGTCCAGAGATGGCAACAGAGGACCCAGCCAGAAGCTGATTTGAGGTCCTCAAAACATGCAAACATCCAGGTTTTAAGGTGTTTTGTCTTTTCTGATGAGTTGGTAAATGCTGGTAAATTTGTAGGTGTCCCCATGCCTAGTCTGTATTTTTGGTATCAGGTTTTTCCCATTGATCCATGCTTGCAAGTCTTGAAGAAGACATGACAGGTATAGTTTTGCTTCAACGTCAATTAGTACAATTAACCTATAATTACTCAGCGAGGATTGACTTCCGTTTTTATAAATATAAATTGGATTAAAAATGTTTCCTCACCTTGAATCTAGAATGGTGTACCGAAAATCTGGTTGAAAATGGGTAGTAGGTAACTGGCTCAAAAGCCAATGGCTTGTTTAAAAAATGCGTTAGGGAGGCCGTCTGGCCTGCAGCCCCTCCTGCCTTCAGTTTCTTGAAGATTTTATCTACTTGCTTGATGTTGGTCATGGGTGCCAATATTTCCAAGTGAGTGTTCGTTGTAGTCTGGGTTTTGGAAAGATTGGCCTGGTTGGGAGTTGTACTTTGGATTTCTTCAGGGTTGGTTTTGTTTCTGTGTATTGCATGTTCTAGGTTTGCCTCTTTGATTTCCCTGCTGTGATCTGGCCTAGACCACCTCTAGGGTTGTTTGTATTGACTGCCATAACCCATCCATCTGTTGGCTGGCAGGGCATACATTTCACAGATGTGGGATTCCCAGACCTCATCAGTAATTGCCACATTTTGGTGTCCAATCTGTCCCAATACCGGCCCATTAATCACATGCCAAAATTCTTTGAAGTTTGATGATTTGTTGCTCGATAACAGCTTGTTCCAAATTCTTTCATGATGCTCTCCTTCTACTATCCAACATTCCTTATGATATTGTGCTCTCATATTTTGCAAAGGGCTTTTGTCGACCATCTTTCCTTTCTTTACGTCTACTGTTAATCTTCTCACTTCTTTTGAGATTAGGGATTTTAGCTTGCTGTCAAAGCCCAGCTCACCTGAGTTCTTGTTCAGTTCTGATGGAGGTTGAAGACAATCCGACCCCACCCTGAAACTGCTTGTTCCAGCACACTAGTTTTTAAAACAGTGCACTAAGAACAGAAGCTCAAGGGAAGGGGGGAAGTGGATAAAATAAAAAAGAGAGACAACACCGTTCTTGCGTTTCCACTGTTGAAGTGCTGCACAAATCTGCGGCCCTTTCTGACTTCTGTAGAAACTGGTGCCTAATGAAACATAAACAAAGAACAGATAAGTGCAACCTATTCCTAAATGGGTTCCTGACTATCCCTTTATTTATTAGAAATTCTCTTCTAAAAGTACCTCTTGGATCCTGGTCTCTAGTTTCCAGATTTTGGAATGTGTTACTGCTCTGGGATGTGTTTTCTATTACTGTAAAGCTTCTAAAACATTAAACAAATACCGTTATCAGAATTACCAATATCAAACATTCATCATAATATAACTAAAGCCTAAATTCCCAATAGCAGACTCACTTTTCCCATATTTCCAGAATCTTTTATAAAACAAATACTGTACTTTTACATCAAAATACAGCATGTAATTTGTGCAAGTCCTTGATTTACTGTTTGCCTTGCTGTTAATGGTTTCCACTGTTCGATTCTTAAAAGTTCCATGAGAAAAAACAATGTCTGCTTCACAAAGTTCCGCAAAATATTCCTGCAACAAAGAGCCCGAATCACAATGTTCGTGGAAGGCACTTCGCCTCAAATTGTCTATACACGAATCCAGAAACCGTTGTCAAAGTTCCCTCAGGTAACAAAAAGTTTTGCACTTACTTGTTGCTGGCAAGAGATACTGATCAGTCTAACCTTGTCTTCTTTCTCTTTTGCAGGTTACTCATAGGAGAGAGGCTGAAGCAAGGAGGAACCGTAAACCGGAAGAAGGAAGAGCCAGAAGCTGCGCCCATTGAAGTCAATGAAAGTCTGTAAAGAGCAGGAGTGCCAGCGCCGAGGGATCTGCTCTCAGGTAAGCGGGAGGTAGACGAGCACAAGCACTGGGTGAGGCTCGGGGGATGCCTTTTATAGACAGGGCTGGGTGTGGTTTGAAGGGCTGGGTGTGGTCCTCACATGCTGCACATGTTCTTGGAAGGTGTGCAGAGCTGGGTGTGGTTTGAAGAGCTGGGTGTGGTCCTCACATGCTGCACATGTTCTTGAAAGGTGTGCAGAGTTTCAGTTATTATGCAAATGAGTTGGATTAACACATGGCCTAGGGAGGAGTGTTTTAAAGAAGCCTTGGTAAAAGCAAGGCCCAATGTGTAAACAAAACAGCACATTAAACAACATACACAGAAGCCTAGGGGGGGGGGAAGGTGAGATAACAAGAAAGGCTTTCAATAGTAAGTTTAAAAGGGAGCTATTACAGAACCCACTAGTGCAGTGAGAGGGGACATGCTCTTTGCTGTGTACAAACCCTAACAGTTGCCCCCCTCAAAGGCCCTCCTACAGGACGGGGTTTTCCTGGATTTTTTAAATAAAACTGTCTAATCAGCTGTGGGGCATGTACATATGATGCTGGTTCCCATGAATTCTCAGATTCATCATTTCCTTTCCATTCTACTAAATAAAACAGACGTCCACTAATTCTTTTTGAGTCTTTTATGCTTTTCACTTCATATTCCAGATTTCCCTTAATTGGTATGGGTGGAGGTGGTGGTTCAGGTCGGGTTTTTGAGTTGTACGGCTTAAGCAAGGACACATGGAATGTAGTATGTACTGGATATTCTTTTGGTAAATCTAATTTTACTGTTACCGGGTTTACTATGGCAGTTATACTAAAGGGTCCAATGAAACGTGGTTGCAGCTTTCGGGATCCCTCTATGTTTAGGTTCTTTGTGGAGAGCCATACCTTGTCACCAATTTTATACATTGGGGCCTCAGACCTGTGTTTGTCTGCTTGTCTTTTCATGCTTTCCATGTACTTTAATAAATGTTTCCTGGCTTTGTCTTGTATGTCACCTAACCTCGTTAGTCTATCCGTTACTGTAGGCAACAGGGAATCTTCTAACAAAATGGGTATAGCTCTTGGATGATACCACTGCAAGAAATAGAATGGTGAGCAAAGTAGAGCTGAATGCTCAGTATTATTATAAACAAACTCCGCTACAGGGAGAGCTTCCAACCATTCACTAGAATAATCAGCCAATAAACAACGTAGCGTTTGAAGTAAGGTTTGGTTCAGTCGTTCAGTCTGTCCATCTGTCTCTGGGTGGAAAGCAGTGGATAAGGCCACATCTTTTTTCAGTTTTTCACATAATTTTTTCCAAAATCTGGAGTTGAACTGGCTCCTTCGGTCTGACACCACTTTGCTTGGCAAACCATGTAAACGCACAATTTCCCTTATAAAAATATCGGCAAATTCTGCCGCAGTGGGTAATTTCCGTAATGGTACAAAATGTGCCATTTTAGATAAAAAATCCACTATAACCAACACTGTTGTGAAGGATTTTACAGGTGGTAAACCTACAATAAAGTCTACGCTCACAGTGTGCCAAGGTTGTTTGGGTGTTGGCATTGGTATTAACAAGCCGTCAGGAACCTTATGAGAAGATTTATGTCTTGCACAAATTGGACAGGTAGTGACAAATTGCTTAATGTCCTTTCTTATAGTGTCCCACCAAAAGTGTTTTTGCACATTTTCCAGGGTTTTTACCCAACCAGGATGACCTGCCAACGGTGAGGCGTGATGCCAAATTATCACCTGTGTTTGTAATTCAGAGGTGGGCACTAACAGCATGTTGTCGTGATACAATAAACCTTGTTGTATTGTGTTATGGGAATCCTTTAACCAATCCTGAGGTGCTATTTGCATGTGTGCATTATATAGATCTGTGATGAAATCCTTCTGTTGTACTGGTGCCAACAACTTTTGGGGAGGAATAATGGGTTCTCCTATTTTATCTTGTTTCATGTCTGAGGTATGTCCGTATCTAGATAACACATCAGATTGAATTTGTTGTGCACCTGGTCTATAGGTTATAACAAAGTCAAATGTGCTAAAAAAATTTAACCAGCGCATCTGACGTGGTGTTAGTGCTTTAAGTGATCCAAAAAACTGTAGGTTCTTATGGTCAGAAAAGATTGTAACTGGGTACTTGGCTCCCATTAAATGGTGCCTCCATTCTGAAAAGGCTACTTTGATAGCTAGTAGTTCCCTTTCAGCCACAGTGTAATTTTGTTCAGCTGGCAATAACTTTTTGGGATAGAAGGCTATAGGATGTAACTGGCCATCTACTGCATCTCGTTGAGAGAGAACTCCTCCTAAAGCTACTTGTGAAGCATCCGCTTCAACAAAAAAGGGCAAGTCAGGATCAGGATGTTTCAGAATTGGGGCTGAAGTGAACTTTTGTTTTAGGAGTTGAAAGGCGTGTGCCGCCTCATCAGTCCAAAGAAATCGTTGCCCTTTCCGCAACAAGGTAGTTATTGGGGCCGCAATGTCTGCAAAATGTGCAATAAACCTCCTATAAAAATTGGCGAAACCCAGAAATTTCTGAATATCTTTTACAGAGGATGGTTCTGGCCAATCAGCAATAGCACTGATTTTCTTTACATCCATAGTTATTCCTTGAGGTGACAGGCAGTATCCTAAAAAGTCCACTTTGTTGACATTAAAAGTACACTTTTCTAACTTAGCAAAAAGATGATTTTCTTTTAACTTTGATAATACTGCACGAACATGTTGGGTATGTTCTTCTGAGTTCTTAGAGTAAATGAGGATGTCATCTATGTATACTATGACATAAACATCCAGGAATTCGTGTAGGACCTCATTTATAAAGAACTGAAAGGCCGCAGGGGCATTACATAACCCAAAGGGCATTACTGTGTACTCAAATAAACCAAACTTTGTCTTGAAAGCTGTCTTCCACTCATCCTCCTCTTTTACTCGGACCAGGTGGTAAGCTCCCCGCAGATCTAGTTTAGTGTATACAGTAGAATGTCTTAATTGATCCAACAACACAGGTATTAGAGGAAGAGGATATTTATTCTTTATTGTAGCCCTATTTAGTCCTCTAAATCGATACACGCGCGCAGGGATTTATCCGGCTTCGGGATAAAAAAGAGTGGAGATGACACCGGAGATGTGGAATGACGGATGAACCCAGACTGTAGTAGGTCATCTAGGTAGGTTCTTAAGTATTTGGTTTCTTCGTCAGTCAAAGCATATACTCTGTTATTAGGTAAAGGGGCCCCTGGGATAAGATCTATACGGCAGTCATAAGACCGATGTGGGGGCAGCACACTAGCCTTTACTGGATCAAAGACGTCTTTAAAGTCAGAATATTCAGGAGGGAGACTTGGTTCATCTTGTGTAACACTAGCACAGTGTAATACTGTGCTCTGTTCTGTACCTGCTTCTTGATAGCAATTGGTTCTACAGAAAGAGGAATCCAAAGTAACAGTTCTATTCACCCAATCAATTTTTGGGTTATGAGTTGTTAACCAGGGTACCCCGAGAATCAAACCAAAATTAGGAGTATCTATCAGATCAAAGCTAATCACCTCTGTGTGCCCGTTCTGACAGACCATAACAAGTGGACTTGTTTGTTTTGTGATTAATCCAGAGGTCAATTCTGACCCATCCACTGCACATACTGCTTCTGGACAAGGCTTTAGGCACATAGGAAGTCCTAAGATTTCAGCTAACTTATTATCCACAAAATTTCCTGTCGCGCCTGAGTCCAGTAGGACAGGGAGAGAATGCCTCACTTGGGTAGTAACAATTAAAACGACCTGAATTATGAAATGTCTAGGTATGTGCGGTACCCTGAAGGCTGCAGCATTAGAGGTTTGGTTAAGATGTTTTCTCGAACAAGTAACCTCTCCCCTTGTCGAGCTTAATCGTTTCCCGATTCAGTTGAGGAGGTGGAGGAAACAGCACCCTTTCGTGGAGTTTTAGGCTTTACTGGACATTCTCTGGCAAAGTGACCTGCCCTGCCACAATATAAACATAATTGAAATTTTCTCCTTCTTTCTTTTTCCTCTGATGTGAGTGGACCTCTGAGTGTCCCTATTTGCATAGGCTCTGGTTCAGGGAGTTTATTATCTGTGTCTTTCTTCTCGTGTCTAATAAAAGTTAACCGTGATTCCAGTTTGTATTTATCTCCCTTTCTTTCTCCTAGTCTATGTTCTAATTTCACAACTAAATCTACAAAGTCCGAATAGTCTTTTGGCAAATCAACGATATGAGCCAGCGCGTCTTTTAACTCGTCTCTCAAACCTTTATAAAAAAGGGAGACACGCTTTTCTTCTGGCCACTGTGTCTCGGTGAGTAAACGATTAAAACTAGTGAGATAGGTCAATAAATCCTTGTTACCTTGTTTAAGATTTAAAAGCTCATTATCACTTGCCTGCATGAAAGTGTGTTTTGCAAAAAGGCTGGTCATGGTACGTTTAAATTGATTCCAATTATGGAGGATGGGATCATCTCTATCCACGAAAGGAATTGACCAATTGGCTGCTGTGCCACCCAAATAAGACAAGACGAATGCCACTTTCGTATCATCAGTAGGGAACTGTTGTGGCTTACAAATGAAGTGTAATTGACATTGATTGATAAAAACATGGAATTTGTTACTATCTCCATGAAAACGTTCAGGAGCTGCTAAGGGCACAACATTAGGAACATTAACAGTAACCTCAACTGGGGAAGGCAAAGTTGTATGTTTTGATGGCGCCCCTGTCTCTGAGGAGGTTTTAAACAAAGGCGTAGAAGCTGTGTTCCACTGAGATCCCCTAAATTTATACCTGCTTAAATCCTGTTTTAAAGAGGTATTCTCCATCTTTAATCTCTCTATTTCCTCTTGCATATGTTGCAAGATGCCAGACACTGATTCATTATGAGCCAAGTCCTCATTTAGGGCCTGCGCCATATCCGTGACGTCAATGCTCTCTATTTCTTCCCCGGTATTCATCGTCCACCAGAACTGAAATTTTTTAAGGCTTGTGCTTCTGTCAAAGCCCAGCTCACCTGAGTTTTTGTTCAGTTCTGATGGAGGTTGAAGACAATCCGACCCCACCCTGAAACTGCTTGTTCCAGCACACTAGTTTTTAAAACAGTGCACTAAGAACAGAAGCTCAAGGGAAGGGGGGAAGTGGATAAACTAAAAAAGAGAGACAACACCGTTCTTGCGTTTCCACTGTTGAAGTGCTGCACAAATCTGCGGCCCTTTCTGACTTCTGTAGAAACTGGTGCCTAATGAAACATAAACAAAGAACAGATAAGTGCAATCTATTCCTAAATGGGTTCCTGACTATCCCTTTATTTATTAGAAATTCTCTTCTAAAAGTACCTCTTGGATCCTGGTCTCTAGTTTCCAGATTTTGGAATGTGTTACTGCTCTGGGATGTGTTTTCTATTACTGTAAAGCTTCTAAAACATTAAACAAATACCGTTATCAGAATTACCAATATCAAACATTCATCATAATATAACTAAAGCCTAAATTCCCAATAGCAGACTCACTTTTCCCATATTTCCAGAATCTTTTATAAAACAAATACTGTACTTTTACATCAAAATACAGCATGTAATTTGTGCAAGTTCTTGATTTACTGTTTGCCTTGCTGTTAATGGTTTCCACTGTTCGATTCTTAAAAGTTCCATGAGAAAAAACAATGTCTGCTTCACAAAGTTCCGCAAAATATTCCTGCAACAAAGAGCCCGAATCACAATGTTCGTGGAAGGCACTTCGCCTCAAATTGTCTATACACGAATCCAGAAACCGTTGTCAAAGTTCCCTCAGGTAACAAAAAGTTTTGCACTTACTTGTTGCTGGCAAGAGATACTGATCAGTCTAACCTTGTCTTCTTTCTCTTTTGCAGGTTACTCATAGGAGAGAGGCTGAAGCAAGGAGGAACCGGAAACCGGAAGAAGGAAGAGCCAGAAGCTGCGCCCATTGAAGTCAATGAAAGTCTGTAAAGAGCAGGAGTGCCAGCGCCGAGGGATCTGCTCTCAGGTAAGCGGGAGGTAGACGAGCACAAGCACTGGGTGAGGCTTGGCGGATGCCTTTTATAGACAGGGCTGGGTGTGGTTTGAAGGGCTGGGTGTGGTCCTCACATGCTGCACATGTTCTTGGAAGGTGTGCAGAGCTGGGTGTGGTTTGAAGAGCTGGGTGTGGTCCTCACATGCTGCACATGTTCTTGAATGGTGTGCAGAGTTGTAGTTATTATGCAAATGAGTTGGATTAACACATGGCCTAGGGAGGAGTGTTTTAAAGAAGCCTTGGTAAAAGCAAGGCCCAATGTGTAAACAAAACAGCACATTAAACAACATACACAGAAGCCTAGGGGGGGGAAGGTGAGATAACAAGAAAGGCTTTCAATAGTAAGTTTAAAAGGGAGCTATTACAGAACCCACTAGTGCAGTGAGAGGGGACATGCTCTTTGCTGTGTACAAACCCTAACACTTGCACAACCTGGTAGTGTACCAGCTTTGCTTTTCCACTCCCCCTGTTATGTTACTTCTCTGTGAGTTCATGTGTGGTGCATTTTGGCTGGAAATTATGACAGTATGGTTGTGATGAAAGCTACCCAGGCCTTTTCGAGTTGCCCTGCACCTTCTTATTTTCTTGCCTAGAGCTCAACTTCTGCCATGATCTTCTCTATCTTTGGGCTGTGTCATTTTAGTATTTTTAGGTTGAAGCTAATTTGTGTAGAAACTATACCATTTGCTGGGCTGCACTTGTGAAATTTCCCTTAAATTTTAAGGGTTTCTGGAAAGTGATTGCTCTCTGATCTGAAATTGACTCACCAATGTGAATGCTTCTTCACTTATTAGCATATAGTCCATAGTTGACCTTATCTGGCCACATAGGAAGGTGGCTGATGCCGAAATTTACTACTTTATGTTACTATTCAGCATTTTTAAACCTCATTCTTCCAACTTCTTTTGTGGCTTTGCTGTATTAAGTTGGATGACTTGTTTTTTAATATTCTAGGCAAGGTTGATATTAAAGTCCTCTTAAATGATGAGAAACAATTGCTGGTATTGGTTCTGTAGTATCTTTATTACCTCAATCAAGTTTGCAATCCTTTCTTCCTTCTTCACTCTACTTGGGTGGATATAAATGTTAAGAAGTACCTTTGATGAAAAGCTGCCACTTCTGCTTTCTAACTTGGCTAATTGTATCCATTTGACACCTAAATCAATCTTTTCGGGTGCCCACCTAAATTTTGTGGAGGAGTATGTGGAGAGCCCCTCCCCCCCCCCCGGCGTGCCCGTAATTTGACACCTTTTGACAGGGATATGATGTTCCATGTATCCTACTGTTGGCATTGGCTGTTGGTTCCAGGTTTCATGTGCTAAAATGATGTCAAATTTTTCGAGGAATGCCATTAAATCTTCAACTTTTTCCAAGCTATGAATGTTTCAGGAGCAAGTAATGATTTGGTCCTATTCTGACATAGAGCTGTTACCATCAGGACCAATTGGTGTCATGGGCCTATGGAATCCGTTGCCATTCCTGGTTTAATTTCAGTATTGGATCCTGCTGACTCTGCTGGACCTTTCCACTGCTATTGGCTGCAACAATTCCAACATTGTCATTTTTTTTTACATTTGTCAAAGATTGTTCCGCACCCATCGCCCCCCTTAGGTCCCAGTTCCCTGTTGCTAAAATAGTTTGCCATGACCTTCTATTTTCAAATTATATTTTGTTTGGTGCTGGGGATCAGTGGGTTCAGACAGCCTGGTGGGCTGATCTTTTGTTGTTCAATCCCCATTGGTGAAAGATTTCCTGCAGTGTGAAGACTTGCTGCACAATTTTATTTGTCAACCAAGTTGGTACCGTTGTCTTTATGGTTCTTCTGTAAGGATGGGGTTTGGGTTCTATTGCGCCAATTCTCATATCTCTTTTGTTAACTTCATAATTGCTTCTCTGTTTAGAGTGTCAAACAAACCTTTTGATATATAAGAGGGTATTCACATGAGATTGGAGTGTTGTTGCTCCCATGTTGGTGCCTGAATCATGACCCACTGCTGCTCGAAGGGAGCCTGGCTTTGTTCCTGATAATAAGCACTGTGCTGTGTTTGACGCCTTTGTGTTTTAGCCTGCTATGGAAACTCCACATTGAGCGTGTCCTGGTGACACAGGGCATTCTTTCTCCTCATACTGCTATTGTTATTCGCATTACAAATATGCAGCCTTTGCTGCTCATTGTTATCATCATTGGTTCTGGCGGATCCACTCTCTTAAACCTTATTTGCGTTGAATGATTTAGTTTTGATTTCTTCCTTGTTAATGTGTGCTGTTATTACTGGCCATATGTCTGCTGTCCTTGGACGTAGATCATTACTCACGGTGGGACTTGTTTGTGTTGTTATTACTCTACGCTGGGTACAGATAGGACTTAGTGCAGGCACAGAACCATGGTTTCGGAAAGTGTTTGATCAGTTGAAACAATTGCTTCATGTTTAAATTCCTCCAATTTACCCTTGGTTTTTGCGGAATATTTGTTGGAAAATGGAAATACGCTTTTCAGCTGGCCCCCTTTGCATTTCTTATGGAATTTCCTTTGACTTTCCCTTTCCCTTTTGGTGAGGGACAGACCTTTCCTTTCAATTTAGTCGAGAGAAATGTCTGACACTGCTTCCTCCAGTGTCTCATATGCTTAACTGTGCCTGCAGGATGCTGCCATTCTCTGCACCTCTAAGTTGCTTACAGTGCTGTTGTTGATTATGAGGCTTATATAGCATTTTTCAAGTATACTTGAAGGTGGTATGACCATGGTTGCTTATGCATCGTCAGTTAGTTCTTGCTCTCTTAAGTCATATTCTAGGGCCCAGAGCCTCTCCTCTGGTCTAATTGATTGTGTCCTTACTTGTTGCAGGATGTCATTCAAGATGGATGGGAGGTCCTGGAGGTTGTCCCCTAGTCTTACACATTGACAGGGTCCCTGCTGTGTGCAACTGTGATTGTGAGCTCTCTGGATCAGTTTGTTGAGAGCTTGCAGTTTCCTATGAATGCCCATTATATGTACTGCCAAGACGTTAAGGAGGTCAACCTGTATTTCTTGTTTGTCCAATTGGCACTGGATTATAGATGACATAGCCTCCATTGTGGTTAGGAGTGCCCCCCCAGGCACCTGCTGGAACAACGGTGTTTGCAGCTTCCACTTCTGTACACGAGCCAGGGGTCCTTGTCACTTTTCCTCATTTCTTCAGGGGGGGTTTTCAAAATCACCTCAGGTGGTTTGGGCGCTTGATTGACCTTAGGGAAGGTTTAGCCTCATAGGGGAACTTGTCCTTAACTGCTGAATGTCACCCACCCGAAAAGCAGGATGTCTGCAGGGGCAATGGTATGCCCCTTGACCTCCTGTATGTACCATCTCTCGGCACTTCCTGGTGGACACAGAAACCCCGGCAGGTGTCCCAAAAGGAAAGTGGGAGTGGAAGAGAAAGAGACAAAACACGTCCACGTCTTGCCGGTCCGGCCAGGCACCCTGTATCTTCGGGGGGCAGGTCGTTGTTGACAGAGTGATAGCAGAGTTAGTGCAATCAAATTCCTTCAAACCGAATCTCTCTTTCTGATATGGGCACGGGAGCGGTAGAAGAACACTGGGATCCTCCAGCACTTTTCTTGGATAATAATAACTGTTGGCACAATTGCTAACACTGCATTACAAAAAACCCAAACTGAGTACCATAATAATAAGTACTTCGACACTAGGGCTGGCTTCACAGAGATTCACTGTTGCACACTACAATTAGAACTATGGTTGCACTTATCATGCACAAGAAATACAAACAAGGGCATTAACTATATCACGTATAACTTTCCTGCATGCATAGGGTTAAAATAAAAGGAACAAAAACAATCAAAGACATACAAATGTCCACTCTGGGTTTAAACAGTTAGGGTGGCACAGTTTGGTTTGGTTTCACTGTGTGTGTGAAAAACCCTTCAAAAGCAAATTCCTCAAACCTGAAACACAGGCATGAATGAAACAATTTAAATTCAAGAGTTATGCTATTAGAGAAAGAACCGTCACGTAAATGCTCTCTGAAAGTTGCACTGTCACTTTTTGTAGTACTTGCGCTCAAGCAGATTCCCTGAAGCATATTTAGGCAAGTAACTACAATAATAATGCAGAATGTTCAGAAATGCATTTGTCTCTTCAAGATAAGCACTCTGCCAAAATACGAGGCCTGAAATATACCAGCTGTTCTAGGAAAGCGCGGCGCTCAAAGAACAAACTCCCTTGAGAATACTAGTCACTTAGCTGCAGTCTTTTCAGAGTGCTGGAGGAATGCCTGGTGTCAGCTGGTACAGGAACGAAGAAAAGAATTGCCTCAAAAGTCCTGAATATGAGGATGACAGCAGGAGCTGGACAACCAAATCTGATGCTGCGATCAGGAAGCAAAACAAAAGCCAAGCAGGGAGGCATGCTTCACTCTGCTATTTATAGCCAATCAGGAAACCAGTTGAGTTTCCACATGTGGATGAGTCACCACAACCATTTAGAAGCACATGTCTACACCACACCCAATTAGAAGCACATGTCTACACCTGCTCACATTAGCAAACAAGCATTGATAAAACCAATTGTGTAACCCAGCACATTATGTTTACTTAGAAACATGAAGGTTTAACCAAGAACAGAGATATGATTTAACCCTAATCCCTTGGGGATGCTGACAGATAATGCAGGAGGCACCTTGGGGATTCCTGACACTGAACTACTGTTGTGGACAAGGAAGGGGCTCAACCTGCATGCAGTTGTAACCTTCTGTTGGCCTTTTCCATGTGATACAAATTTGGGGGGGTTTCTTTATTGGATATGCTTCTTCACCTTGCATTGCTGGTGTTGATTCCATAAATTCTGTACATTTTGAAAATCAAAATTACTAAGGATGGTGAAGTTGAAGGTTAAAAATGACAATGATGCATTAGCTTTTGCACTTCCACTTGTACTATAGCGGTGCTTGCACTTGGAATACTTGTATCTGTGATGGGGCTATCATGTGTGTTTGCCTTATTTAGGACGTGGGTGTCTGCCCCACGTGTAGTTTTGGGTTGATAAGGTGGTAGACATATATTCGTTGCATTAGTGACTTTCTCTATGTGTTTCTGAATTAGAAAGTCTGTTACTTTGTCCCTTGTTGTGTGCAGCTGTGATTGTGAGCTCTCTGGATCAGTTCATTGGGAGCTTGCAGTCTCTTATCAATGCCTATCATATGTACTGCCAAGATGTTAAGGAGGTCAACCTGTATTTCCTGTTTGTTCCATTGGTACCACATTGCAGATGACATAGCCTCCATTGTGGTTAGAAGTGCCCGCCATGTACCTGCAGGAACAAGGGTGATTAAAGCTTCAACTTCTGCACACAGACCTGGGGTCCTTGTCTCTTTTCCTCATTTTTTCAGGGGAGGTTTTAAAACCACCTCAGGCTAGGTAGCAGTTTGTTTGGCCTTAGGGAAGGTTTAGCCTCAAATTGGAACTTGTCCTTAACTTGTGAACTACTGTTGTGGACAAGGAAGGGGCTCAAACCGAATGGAATTGTAACCTTCTGTTGGCCTTTCACTTGTTATACAAACTTTGAGGGGAGTTGTTCTTGGTTGTATTTGCTTCTTTGCTGTGCACTGCTGGTGTTGATTCCATAAATTCAGCCAGTAGATGATCCTGCATTTTGAAACATTTTGAAAATGCCAATTACTAAGGATGGAGAGGTTCAAGGTTAAAAATGACAATGATGCATTAACTTTTGCACTTCCCCGTATGCTATAAGGGTGCTTGCGCTTGGAATAATTGTATCTGTGATGGGGGTATCATGTGTGTTTGCCTTATTTAGGATTTGTGTGTCTGCCCCCAATATAGTTTTGGGTTGAGAAGGAGGTGGACACATATTATATGTCTCATTAGTAACTTTCTCTATGTGTTTCTGAATTAGAAAGTCTGTTATTTTGTAACCTTCTCCTTTACGTGCAGTTATGTTAGTACCCTTTTTTGGTTTCTGCTTTATTGTTGTAGTTTCTAGTTCTTTTAACTCTTCCTCCTCCAAGCATTTTATGGGGTATTTGTTGGGCGTTCTCAATTTCTTTAGTGCCTTATTTTTGCTCTCACCTGGGTCCCCCATTGCCTTACCAGAACACCTTATAATCAGGTTACTGAATCACCCTTTGCTTTTTAGCACTATTTCTGTGTGTGTTTACTTGTTGTGACACTAGTTGTGGCGCAGGTGAGCAGGGCTTTCTTTAGAAACTTTGGGTTTAGACCTTTTCATCCTTTTGCTCCAATCTTCACTGGCCGTGTGACAAGGGGGAGGGGGCTGCGGGTTTTTCCTATTGACCCATGCTTACAAGTCTTGAAGAAGACATGACAGGTATAGTTTTGCTTCAACGTCAATTAGTGCAATTAACCTATAATTGCTCAGCGAGGATTGACTTCCGTTTTTATAAATTGGATTAAAAATGTTTCCTCACCTTGAATCTGGAATGGTGTTTGTACAGAAGATCTGGTTGAAAAGGGGTAGTAGGTAACTGGCTAAAAAGCCAATTTCTTGTTTAAAAAATGTGTTAGGGAGGCCGTTCGGGCCTGCAGCCCCTCCTGCCTTCAGTTTCTTGAAGATGTTCTCTACTTGCTTGATGTTGGTCATGGGTGCCAATATTTACAAGTGAGTGTTCGTTGTAGTCTGGGTTTTGGAAAGATTGGCCTGGTTGGGAGTTGTACTTTGGATTTCTTCAGGGTTGGTTTTGTTTCTGTGTGTTGCATTTTCTAGGTTTGCCTCTTTGATTTCCCTGCTGTCTTTTGGCCTAGACCACCTCTAGGGTTGTTTGTACTGACTGCCATAACCCTTCCATCTGTTGGCTGGCAGGGCATACATTTCACAGATGTGGTATTCCCAGACCTCATCAGTAATTGCCACATTTTGGTGTCCAATCTGTCCCAATACCGGCCCATTAATCACATGCCAAATTATTTGCAGTTTGATGATTTGCTGCTCGATAACAGCTTGTTCCAAGTTCCTTCATGATGCTCTCCTTATACTATCCAACATTCCTTATGATATTGTGCTCTCATACTTTGCAATGGGCTTTTGTCGACCATCTTTCCTTTCTTTACGTCTACTATTAATCTTCTCACTTCTTTTGGGATTAGGGATTTTAGCTTGCACAACCTGCTAGTGTACCAGCTTTGCTTTTCCACTCCCCCTGTTATGTTACTTCTCTCTGAGTTCATGTGTGGTGCATTTTGGCTGGAAATTTTTACAGTATGGTTGTGGTTAAAGCTACCCAGGCCTTTTCGAGTTGCCCTGCACCTTCTTATTTTCTTGCATAGCGCTCAACTTCTGCCATGATCTTCTCTATCTCTGGGCTGTGCCATTTTAGTATTTTTAGGTTGAAGCTAACTTGTGTAGAAACTATAGCATTTGCTGGGCTGCACTTGTGAAATTTCCCTTCAATTTTAAGGGTTTGTGGAAAGTGATTGCTCTCTGATCTGAAATTGACTCACCAATGTGAATGCTTCTTCACTTATTAGCAGATAGTCCATAGTTGACCTTATCTGGCCACATAGGAAGGTGGCTGATGCCAAAATATACTACTTTATGTTACTATTCAGCATTTTTAAACCTCATTCTTCCAGCTGCTTTTGTGGCTTTGCTGTATTAAGTTGGATGACTTGTTTTTTAATATTCTAGGCAAGGTTGATATTAAAGTCCCCTTAAATGATTAGAAACAATTGCTAGTATTGGTTCTGTAGTATCTTTATTACCTCAATCAAGTTTGAAATCATTTCTTCCTTCTTCACTCTACTTGGGTGGATATAAATGTTAAGAAGCAGCTTTGGTGAAAAACTGCCACTTCTGCTTTCTAGCTTGGCTAATTGTATCCACTTGACCCCTAAATCAATCTTTTCCGGTGCCCACCTAAATTTTGTGGAGGAGTATGTGGAGACCCCCCCCTCAGGCGTGCCCGTAATTTGATATCTTTTGACAGGGATATGATGTTCCATGTATCCTACTGTTGGCATTGGCTGTTGGTTCCAGGTTTCCTGTGCTAAAATGATGTCAAATATATGGAGGAATGCCATTAAATCTTCAACTTTCCCCAAGCTATGAATGTTTCAGAAGCAAGTAATGATTTGGTCCTATTCTGACGTAGAGCTGTTACCAACAGGACCAGTTGGTGTCATGGTCATATGGAATCCATGGCCATTCCTGGTTTAATTTCAGTATGGGATCCTGCTGACTCTGCTGGACCTGTCCAGTGCTATTGGCTGCAACAATTCCACTATTGTCATTTTTTTTTACATTTGTCAAAGATTGTTCAGCACCCATCTCCCCCCTTAGGTCCCAGTTCCCCTTTTGCTAAAATAGTTTGCCATGACCTTCTATTGTCATTTGTATTTCATTTGGCGCTGGGGATCAGTGGGTTCAGACAGCATGGTGGCTTGATCTTTTGTTGTTCAATCCCCATTGGTGAAAGATTTCCTGCAGTGTGAAGACTTGCTGCACAATTTTATTTGTCAACCATGTTGGTACCGTTGTCATTATGGTTCTTCTGTAAGGATGGGGTTTGGGTTCTATTGCACCAGTTCTCATATCTCTTTTGTTAACTTCATAATTGCTTCTCTAATTAGAGTGTCAAACAAACCTTTTGATATATAAGAGGGCATTAACATTAGATTGGTGTATTGTTGCTCCCGTGTTGGTGCCTGAATCATGACCCACTGCTGCTCGAAGGGAGCCTGGCTTTGTTCCTGATATTAAGCACTGTGCTGTGTTTGACGCCTTTGTGTTTTAGCTTGCTATGGAAACTCCACATTGAGCGTGTCCTGGTGACACAGGGCATTCTTTCTCCTCATACTGCTATTGTTATTCCCATAACAAATATGCAGCCTTTGCTGCTCATTGTTATCGTCATTGGTTCTGGCGGATCCACTCTCTTAAACCTTATTTGCATTGAATGATTTAGTTTTGATTTCTTCCTTGTTAATCTGTGCTGTTATTACTGGCCATATGTATGCTGTCCTTGGACGTAGATCATTACTCATGGTGGGACTTGTTTTTGTTGTTATTACTCTACGCTGGGTACAGACAGGACTTAGTACCGGCACAGAACCATGGTTTCGGAAAGTGTTTGATCAGTTGAAACAATTGCTTCATATTTAAATTCCTCCAATTTACCCTTGGTTTTTGCGGAATATTTGTTGGAAAATGGAAATACGCTTTTCTGCTGGCCCCCTTTGCATTTCTTATGGAAGTTCCTTTGCCTTTCCCTTTCCCTTTTGGTGAGGGACAGACCTTTCCTTTCAATTTCCTCGAGAGAAATGTCTGACACTGCTTCCTCCAGTATCTCATATGCTTTACTGTGCCTGCAGGATACTGCCATTCCCTGCACCTCTAAGTTGCTTACATTGCTGTAGTTGATTATGAGGCTTATATAGCATTTTTCTGGCATAGTTGAAGGTGGAATGACCATGGTTGCTTATGCATCGTCAGTTGGTTCTTGCTCTCTTGAGTCATATTCTAGGGCCCAGAGCCTCTCCTCTGGTCTAATTGATTGTGTCCTTACTTGCTGCAGGATGTCATTCAAGATGGATGGGAGGTCCTGGAGGTTGTCTCTTAGTCTTACACATTGACAGGGTCCCTGCTGTGTGCAACTGTTATTGTGAGCTCTCTGGATCAGTTTGTTGAGAGCTTGCAGTTTCCTATCAATGCCTATTATATGTACTGCCAAGATGTTAAGGAGGCCAACCTGTATTTCTTGTTTGTCCAATTGGCACTGGATTGCATATGACATAGCCTCCATTGTGGTTAGGAGTGCCCCCCCAGGCACCTGCTGGAACAACGGTGTTTACAGCTTCCACTTCTGTACATGAACCAGGGGTCCTTGTCTCTTTTCCTCATTTCTTCAGGGGGGCTTTTCAAAACCACCTCAGGTGGTTTGGGCACTTGATTGACCTTAGGGAAGGTTTAGCCTCATAGTGGAACTTGTCCTTAACTGCTGAATGTCGAGACAGGGCCACTCACCTGAAAAGCAGGATGTCCTCAGGGGCGATGGTATGCCCGTTGACCTCCTGGACCATCTCTCAGCACTTCCTGGTGGACACAGAAACCCAGGCAGGTGTCCCAAAAGGAAAGGGGGAGTGGAAGAGAAAGAGAAAGAGACAAAACACGTCCATGTCTTGCCAGTCCGGCCAGGCACCCCGTATCTTCGGGGGGCAGGTTGTTGTTGACAGAGTGATAGTAGAGTTAGTGCACTCAACTTCCTTAAAACTGAATCTCTCTTTCTGATATGGGCACGGGAGCGGTAGAAGAACACTGGGATGCTCCAGCACTTTTCTTGGATAATAATAACTGTTGGCACAATTGCTAACACTGCATTACCAAAAAACCAAACTGAGTACCATAACAATAAGTACTGCAACACTAGGGCTGGCTTCACAGAGATTCATTGTTGCACACTACAGGTAGAACTGTGGTTGCACTTATCATGCACAAGAAATACAAACAAGGGCATTAATTATATCACGTATAACTTTCCTGCATGCATAGGGTTAAACTAAAAGGAACAAAAGCAATTTAAGAAATACAAATGTCCAATCTGGGTTTAAACAGTTAGGGTGGCACAGTTTAGTTTGGTTTCACTGTGTGTGTGAAAAATCCTTCAAAAGCAAATTCCTCAAACCTGAAACACAGGCATGAATGGCACAATTTAAATGCAAGAGTTATTCTATTAGAGAAAGAAAAGTCACGTAAATGCTCTCTTAAAATTGCACTGTCACTTTTTGTAGTACTTGAGCTCAAGCAGATTTCCTGAAGCACATTTAGGCAAGTAACTACAATAATAATGTTCAGAAATGCATTTGTCTCTTCAAGATAAGCACTCTGCCACAATACGAGGCCTGAAATACACCAGCTTTTCTAGGAAAGCGCTGCGCTCAAAGAACAAACTCCCTGGAGAATACTAGTCACTTAGCTGCAGTCTTTTTAGAGTGCTGGAGGAATTCCTTGTGTCAGCTGGTACAGGAACAAAGAAAATAATTGCCTCAAAAGTCCTGAATACAAGGATGACAGCAGGAGCTGGATTGCCAAATCAGATGTTGCGATCAGGAAGCAAAACAAAAGCCAAGCAGGGAGGCATGCTTCACTCTCCTATTTACAGCCAATCAGGAAACCAGTTGAGTTTCCACATGTGGATGAGTCACCACACCCAATTAGAAGCACATGTCTACACCACACCCAATTAGAAGCACATGTCTACACCTACTCACATTAGCAAACAAACATTGATAAAACCAATTGTGTAACCCAGCACATTATGTTTACTTAGAAACATGAAGGTTTAACCAAGAACAGAGATATGATTTAACCCTAATCCCTGGGGATGCTGACAGATAACACAGGAGGCACCTTGGGGATTCCTGACACTGAACTACTGTGGTGGACAAGGAAGGGGCTCAACCTGCATGCAGTTGTAACCTTCTGTTGGCCTTTTCCATGTGATACAAATTTGGGGGGGCTTCTTGATTGGATATGCTTCTTCATCTTGCATTTCTGGTGTTGATTCTATAAATTCTGTACATTTTGAAAATCCCCATTTCTAAGGTTGGTGAAGTTCAAGGTTAAAAATGACAATGATGCATTAGCTTTTGCACTTCCGCTTATACTATAAGGGTGCTTGCACTTGGAATACTTGTATCTGTGATGGGGGTATCATGTGTGTTTGCCTTATTTAGCACTTGGGTGTCTGCCCCAGGTGTAGTTTTGGGTTGATGTGGTGGTGGACATATATTATTTGTTGCATTAGTGACTTTCTCTATGTGTTTCTGAATTATAAAGTCTGTTACTTTGTCCCTTGCTGTGTACAGCTGTGATTGTGAGCTCTCTAGATCAGTTCATTGGGAGCTTGCAGTCTCTTATCAATGCCTATCGTATGTACTGCCAAGATGTTAAGGTGGTCAACCTGTATTTCCTGTTTGTCCTATTGGTACCAGATTGCAGATGACATAGCCTCCATTGTGGTTAAAAGTGCCCGCCATGTACCTACAGGAACAAGGGTGTTTACAGCTTCAACTTCAGCACACAGGCCTGTGGTCCTTGTCTCTTTTCCTCATTTTTTCAAGGGAGGTTTTAAAACCACCTCAGGCTGGGTAGCAGCTTGTTTGGCCTTAGGGAAGGTTCAGCCTCAAAATGGAGCTTGTCCTTAACTTGTGAACTACTGTTGTGGACAAGGAAGGGGCTCAAACTGAATGGAATTGTAACCTTCTGTTGGCCTTTCACAAGTGATACAAATTTTGAGGGGAGTTGTTCTTGGTTGTATTTGCTTCTTTGCTTTGCACTGCTGGCGTTGATTCCATAAATTCGGCCAGTAGATGATCCTGCATTTTGAAACATTTTGAAAATGCCAATTACTAAGGATGGAGAGGTTCAAGGTTAAAAATTACAATAATGCATTAGCTTTTGTACTTCCCCGTATGCTATAAGGATGCTTGTGCTTGGAATAATTGTATCTGTGATGGGGGTATCATGTGTGTTTGCCTTATTTAGGATTTGTGTGTCTGCCCCCAATATAGTTTTGGGTTGAGAAGGAGGTGGGCACATATTATTTGTCTCATTAGTAACATTCTCTATGTGTTTCTGAATTAGAAAGTATGATATTTTGTAAACTTCTCCGTTACGTGCAGTTATGTTAGTACCCTTTTTTGGTTTCTGCTTTATTGTTGTAGTTTCTAGTTCTTTTAACTCTTCTTCCTCCAAGCGTTTTATGGGGTATTTGTTGGGCGTTCTCAATCTCTTCAGTGCCTTATTCTTGCTCTCACCTGGGTCCCCCATTGCCCTACTGGACTGCCTTATAATCAGGTTACTGAATAACCCTTTGCTTTTTAGCACTATTTCTTTGTGTGTTTACTTGTTGTGGCACTAGGTGTGGCGCAGGTGAGCAGGGCTTTCTTTAGAAACTTTGGGTTTAGACCTTTTCATCCTTTGTGCTCCAATCTTCACTGGCCTTGTGAGAAGGGGAAGGGGGCTGCGGGTGGCTGAGGCGAAGGGGACAGTTCACCTGGTCCTGAAGCCGCACCTGGACATAGACAGGTTGCCTTCACAGTTACAGGGCTCAACCACAAGGCAGCGGAACTAACTCACCAGTTCTCTATTTGTGCTTCCTCCAGCCACTCGCCGAGCACCCCAGGTGCCACTTGGCCCACTTTCACTCACTCTGCGATAGTCTGAGAGATGCCAACATCAGTTATAGCTTCGTAATTCCATAAGCAAGGATTATGCTGTGTCAAGTGAATCTGATTGTGCTGTGCCTGATAGTGCCGGTGGCCTGCTGCATTAATGTGCATGTTTGTGTAAACTTGCCAATGGGTCTTCTTGAGGTATATTGGGCTGCAGACCTCTGATGTATGCACTATCCCCAATCTGCATGCTGTGCTGCAGCAAAGTTACAAATAATGTGAAATATGCTGCATTATAACAGTGTTGTAACCTTCTTTTGCCTCTGAAATGGCCATGCCAGGTTAAGACCCAATCTCAGGGAGCCAGTAGTGGTCAGCAGGACCTCTAAACAGAGGTTTGCAGAGAGTATGCAGTGGATCCTGGGGTCCTCGAACACAGTTAATGCCACTCCAGAAACAGAGATTAGTGGAGGCAAAGGTTCCAGATGGCTGCAGCTTCATGCAACTGCCGATCTCCATGTGCCGTCTCTGCCCACCTCTCCTCATTTTCAAGACTTCCGTCTGCCCTGGACTATGGCAACAGCAGCTATGAGCCCCCAGACATCTGCTCTTTGGTCTAGAGGGGGAGACCACATGAAACTTCCCTTACAGTCCCTTTAAGTCAACCAGGGGATTGTACGCAACAAGTGCAGACAAAACACTGACAAATGCTGGCCAAGGAGCTGCTAGGCTCCCAAGCTTCTGCCATGCCTCTCGCTCAATTCTCCTTCCATGTCAGAGTTCAGTCTCTGAGAGGGTACAATCTGCTGAACAAGCTCAAAGTCAAATCCAAGTTTGCTGTGTGAATCTAGAGGGGGTGGAGGTTTTTCTGAAACTGGTTAAAATAAAGTGCAATAACAAAAGCAAATGTTTCAGGTGAGTGAACATTCAGATGAACCTGAGTGACTCCTGAAGTCCAATCACAGAGTGATCACAGTGAATAACTGTTGCAATGTAAAAGAGCAAAGCATGAATGGCAGCAAGACGTCTCTGAACAAAACGTTGACAGGTTGCTGTTGAAAACCAGAGTTGAAAAAAAGGCTCCTCTTGGAAAAAAGAGATTCACTTGTTATGCAGTGTTATTGTGATCATATTTATATTTCCAAGATGGCAGCAACTTTCACACAGATTCTGACTCCAGGAGTCTGTGGAGAAATGGAGGCCCTGATCCCTCTTGTCATCTCAGCCACATTCTACACTATGGCCCTCATTATGACATTGGCGGTAAATCCCACTTGCCGCCAAAATACCGCCGCGGCAGCAGATATCCGCTTACCATATTATGACACACATACCAGTCTGTCACTATACAACCACAGACACAAGTCCACCACATCAAAGGTCAGTGATAAACCCACACCGTTACACCAACAGAACAACGCCCACAACATTATGACCCACAACTCACCATGGGGGACATTCAATGGCGGTAAACCATTGGCATTACATACCGCCATGCTCAAAATACACACACTCAAACAAAACAGCACCACATCGGACAATTCAAACTACACACACCTGACACACATAACCACTCCACAGACCCACACCACTATAAAACACACACCCACATTACCCACAGCCCTTTACGAATACAAACAATTGCCAAGAGAGAGAAACAGCAAGAGCACCCACACAACCAGAGCCACATACAACCATCGCCTATACACCACCAACGCATCTTACATCACTCACCACAACACATCACCTTACACACCCTCACCAACACCACTCACACTACACCCATGGCACCACAACAACACCCCAGATTCTCTGAGGAGGAGCTAAGGGTCATGGTGGAGGAAATCATCCGGGTAGAGCCACAGCTATTTGGAGCACAGGTGCAGCAGATATCCATTGCTAGGAAGATGGAGCTATGGCGGAGGATTGTGGACACGGTCAACGCCGTGGGACGGAACCCCAGAACAAAGGACAACATAAGGAAGAGGTGGAACGACTTACGGGGGAAGGTGCGTTCCATAGCAGCAAGACACCAACTCGCTGTACAGAGTACTGGCTGTGGACCCCCACCTCCTCCCACACAACTAACAACATGGGAGAAGCAAGTTTTGGTAATCATGCATCCCGAGGGCCTGGCAGGAGTAGGAGGGGGACTGGACTTTGGTAAGTCAACTCTATACTACTACAACCCCCCTGCCTGCATGCCATCACATACCCCCTCTCTCACCCTCACTCCCATCAGTCCACCAGAAAAGGTGGCAGTTTCCTGTCTCATAATACGGTAGGCAGAACGTTGACTTCCGCATGGCTGTGGTGGTTACCGCCGTGGTGGCTGTTGTTTCTGCCCTGATGGTCGGTGTGTTAAAGTGGCTGTCTCTCTGAGCCATTTCTGCCATGGTCATAATTTGGCAGTATTTACCGCCAGCCTGTTGGCGGTATTACCACAGCTTTATCACCGACCGCCAGGGTTGTAATGAGGGCCTATATCCCATCACACACTTATTGACAGGCTTCATCACATAGGAATCCAAGGAGACACCCTGAAATGGAATACCTCCTTCCTCAATGGAAGAACCCAGAGAATTTGCCTACCACCTTTCACCTCAGAACCCAATATCATCATCTGCAGCACCGCTCAAAGCTCATTCTTCAGCCCTACACTATCTAACATCTATGTGACACCTCTGCCCAACATCATCAGAACCCACAAAATGAACATCATATCTTACACAGACAACAACCAGCTCATCCCCTCACTATCAGAAGACCCCTCCATCATGAGGGCCAACTTCGGCAAGTGCAAGGTGAGCATCGCTGACTAGATGAAAACAACTGCCTATAACTCAACACAGACAAAATGAAAGTGCTGATCTTCAGGAGAACACCTCCCCATTGAACGACTCCTGGTGGCCTTCCAAACTAAGACCAGCACCCACTTGGAAGGACCAATCACACAACCTTGGCTTCATCCTGGACAGCAAGCTCACTTTGAAAAAAACAGATCAATGCACTGTTTTCTGCCAAATACCTGACTCTGTGCATGCCCCGTATGATCTTTAAATGTCTCCACATCAAGACCAGATGAACTGTCACTCCAGTCCTACTCACCAGCAGGCTGGACTACTGTAATGCACTCTACTTAGAAATCACCATGCACCTCATGCAGAGACTACAGACCATACAGAATTCAGCTGGCTGACTCATCCATGACCTCCCCATATGGACCCACACCACTGTCCACCTTAAGAAGAACCACTTGCTCCTCATTCAGAAAATATGTCTCTTCAAGATGCTCATACACAAAACTACAAGTCCCTTCACAGTCAAGGACAGGCATACATCAACCACAGTCTGAACTTTCACCAACCCTCCAAACACCTGTGCTCCACTTCCCTCTCCCTCGCACACACCACTGCATCCGAGGAAGCAACAGTCGAGGGCAGTCTTTCTGCTACCTTGCTGCGAAACTCTGGAGCGACCTCCCCCTTGACCTACGGACCTCATCTTCTCTTCTAGAATTCAGGAGAGGACACAAGACCTGGCTGTTCAACTGAACCCCTTGGCAGCTTTGTTCATAGTGCCTGGAAACCCTTGCAGGAGATTAGCTGCACCCTATAAATCCTGATTGATTGATTGAATGTTACTCATTTTATGAAAGGCTGAGTAGATCAGCTGAAAGTCAAATATGTGACCATGAGACCAAACACACAAACCTGCTGAAAGGATGCATTAGTCCATCAAGCCACCAGACATGTCATCAACAACTGAACCTACATTTTCTTTAAGTACATGTAATACAACTTTGCAGAGTTTTGTGTTTTGATGTGATATGCAAATAACAGTTCAGTCAGTTGTTTGTGCCAACCAACTGAAGACTTGTGTATTGATAAATGAGGGATTTCCCAACAGGCTTTTGGCACTGAAAGGATGCTAGAACTGTAGCAGCAAACCTAAGAGATAATGGACTCTGTTGCAGCCATTTCAGTGACACCGACTTTTTTTGAACTTTCCAGTCGCAAAAGCCAGTGCTATTTTGCTAGTAACACATGACAGTGCTCAATGCCCTGCACTGTCATGTGCTACTAGCATAATAACACTGAGGCAGCTCTGTGTCTTTCCATAAGGGATCCCATTGACATTTCCACCAAGCTGGTTTACTAAATTATTGGGAATAATAAGTCAAGTTTCAATTTTCAAACAGATTTACGGACTTTTGGGAGTTCTGGAAAAAAGTTGGTGTCACTGAAAGGATACAAGGTTGCATCAGAAAAAAATAACTCAAGCTAGTCTATATCATTAGTTGTGTTAGCTTAGTTGGACAGAGCACTCAGGGACTACTATGCAGCTTAGGGTTGGTGTTGCACTGGCAGCGAACTCCCCACAGGCAAGGGCACCTCGCTTGGAGTTTCATCAGCAGAAGGAAATACTAGACTGACCTGTGTGCCATGACATCCTGCCTGTGGGCAAGAGACCGAAGCCCCAACCCAGCAGGTGGAGTGGTTCATGGAAGGGGCTTCTGTAATTGACTCTGGTAAAGGGTCCATCTGACAGCAACTTACTAAGTAAGTGTTGGAAAGTACTTGTGGTACTGCTAAATTTTGCAGTGTGACCTTCATCATATATACCCAGCACACAGGACAGGCCGTTGCACAAGAGGCCTGAAACTGCAGCTTTCACTGCCTGTGGCCCTCCTGAATGAACCCGATCTTGGATGTGCTAAGCAACGTTGGGCCTGGCTGACCAAGTCCGACCCTGCTTAGTGCTTCTGAGTTGGGCGCATCCCGGAGGACTTCATGGGTCACGGAACTCCACCTCTGCGGAACTCCACTTAATTTTTACTCAACTCAGAGTAATTCCGTGAAGCAGGACTCCGTTTACTCTGGCCAGACCTACACGTTACCACTGAGACTCAAATGTGGAAAGGGTTGTACTTGGTCCATTTTGCAGAGTCATAATGAGGCAGGCCCCAGAAGGTCAGCAGTGGCAAAAGGTCTCAACCCCCATGGTTTTTGGCAAAGTAACCCCTGCCGCCTGTGGCCTTGTGAAAGAGGTCTGACAACTTCAAATGCACATTACTTTTAATCTAAATCTTTGGTCTATTGAAATCAGTCGAGTTGACTTAGACTTACAGTAATACGGCCACGTTTTCCTTATGTTTAAACAAAGTCTTTCCACTGTGTTTGGTATCCTCTGAAGATTTTCCACTTTTTTCTTTGGTGCGTTGATCTAAACTATATTACATCAGTCCACTGCTGAGCATTTTTTAGCTCTTGTCAGCTTGCCCTTATGATTTATTTACAGTAAGGGTAGTACTCTTTTGAAGTTTTAGGTTAGTGATCTTCACAATTGAAGTAAGTACAGGATTGTAATATGTAAAACAGCTTAAGGTCAGACCACACACTTGCATACTGCTAATGGGGTCTTGTTCAGTTTTGGTGGTGAGTCAAATGGAAATACAAAGGGGCATATTTATACTCTGCTTGCGCCGAATGTGCGTCAAAATTTTTGACGCACAATCGGCGCAAACCCTGCCCCATATTTATACTTTGACGTCCGACGCCGCGGGCGTCAAAATTCCACCATGTGCGTCCTTTTTTGGAAGGGGGACCAGCCTTGCGTTAATTATATGCAAGGTAGGCGCTCCCTTCCAAAAAATGACTTTAAGGCCTGTGCCCCATATTTATACTCTGACGTCATTTTGACGCACAGGAGGGGGCAGGCCTTAAAAAACGGCACACAGCCTGATGGGTGCCGTTTTTTAACACCTGGGTCAGGGCAGGCGTTAAGGGGCCTTTGGGCTCAGAAGGAGCCCAGAGGTGCCCTCCCATGCCCCCAGGGACACCCCCTGCCACCCTTGCCCACCCCAGAAGGACACCCAAGGATGGAGGGACCCATCCCAGGGAAGTTGAGGTAAGTTGGGGTAAGTATTTTTATTTGTTTTTTTTTTGTGGCATAGGGGGGCCTGATTTGGGCCCCCCTACATGCCACTATGCCCAATGACCATGCCCAGGGGACATAAGTCCCCTGGGTATGGCCATTAGGCAAGGGGGCATGACTCCTGTCTTTGCTAAGACAGGAATCATGTCAATGGAGGCCTGAATTTTGCCTCAGACCTGACTTGCCCCATTTTTTGACGCCCAACCTCCATTTTCCCATACGCCGGCGCTGCCTGGTGTGAGTAATTTTTTTTGACGCACACCAGTCCGCAGCGCCGGCTAACGTCATTCCATAAATAAGGCGCCCGCATGGCGCGTTGGAATGGCGTTAGCCGGCGGTAAATTTTTTTACGCACAACTGCGTTGGCGCAGTTGTGCGTCAAAAAGTATAAATATGGGCCAAAGTTTTTATGGTTTACTATGATCACTGCTCAGTTTTGGAGCCATGTAGGTATAGGTTTCAACAACTATATGTCAGAGGCCATTTAAGATCTTGGAGTGAGACTTGTGTTTGTTTTTAAGTCATATATGGACTTGTGTGTTCTCAAAGGTGTTTGAAATTGCAGTTGATGTAGGGTTCTGCTTGAGACCACAAACAAATATGTAAGCTGTGAGATGGCAGGGCCTATGGCTGCACATCATGTAACAAGTCTGGAATTTGAAGTAGTTGTGGTAATTCTTAATTTATTGGTTGCAGTCCATTTATAAAGATTGGAACTAGAGGTGGGTGAATCTAATAATCATGGCCCACAGTTGCAGTAGTATCCATGGTTAGCTGTGTTATACACTGGCATCAATTCTAGGTGAATTACTGCTTCAGAATGATTCGCTTCCAATACAGCTAGGGGGTCCTCGCTGATAAGGTCAATGTGGTTTCATGTCTCCTGCACTGACTGAATTCAAGTTGAGAACTGTGCAGAATATGGTTTTCTTCAAAGAACTGATGGATGTTGTGTAATTTCTGCTTCCAAAAGTTTGCTCAGTACTGGTAGATTAGAAATGTCGTGGTAGTTGAATGGGTCAATTTTTTAGGATACATGGAATGTTAGCATGTTTGAGTACTGCTGAGATCTGACTGTTTTTTATGAATGCGTTCAGCAACTTGTGGTGACATGGTTAAAGTACCCTTCCAGTGTTTTATAAGGGGTGCTTAACATTAGACTAGCTAGTAGATTGGATGTCTTTTTCTCTAAGATTTTGAAAATTTGTTCTGGGCTCTGATGTGATAAAGAGTTCAGTGAAGCGATGAGGATATGGGGTTTAAAGGGGCATGAAATTGAATTCAGCTTGAAAGTGTCAAATGTTAATTGGATATTAGCTGCCTTGAATGTGAACAAGTTACAAAGCTTGCCACTGAATTCTGAGGTTGTCTTAATAGTGTTTTTAATGAAGTCTGGCTCAGGTGATGTTTCTGACAATGTATTACAGTTGTTTTGTTTAATTTGATAAGTTGGATAGGCAGAGGTGGAGATACTAATGTATTGGTTTTAGAGAGGTACAAGACTGTAGACCAAGGTGGCGGGACTAGGCAACGTTACAGATACAGGAACTAAAGAAAAGTTAGATGTTTAAGGGTTTAAATTGAGGAGGGCTACGAAGATATAGGTACAGGAAGAGTTACTTGAGTATAGGAATGGTTAGAAATAATATTTTGGTAGACATGCTTAGCTATGGGGAAAGGTATTCAGTAAAACTGAGGTACGGTACTGGAGTAGTGTAGGTTGTGATAGCAGTAGGTTGATTTGGGTAGGGTCACTAGGACATATTGAAGTGAAAAGATATACATAAAGGTAGAGATGCAAGGATGCAGAGGGATATAAGTGGGAGAGAAATATTAGTGTGTAGTTAGAGGTACTAGGGTATATCTATTAAAATTAATTATATGGTATATGAAAAGGTAGACAAATTAAGCTATAATAATCTGGGAGAGATTCCTTTGGCACAAGTAGGGTATGAGGTACTAGGGTATATGCATAATAGACTTATTACGCTATACTGGTGGGAGGGGTAGATCTATGGTTCACATAAGGTAGAGGTAATAAGATATGTTTTTTGGAACTAGGGTTTAGGAAGGAGTACAGGTTATAGGGTACAACCAGGTGTGAGGAAACCAGTGGATAGGTAAGAGTAAACAAGAGATGTTAAGAAAAGACCTATGTTAGAGGAGGAGGAGAAAGAAGTGGGATTAGATAACGAAGGATGAATAGAGCTAGAGAATGAGGGGAGTGATGCAGACCACTCAACCTGATAACGTAGATAAATAGATGGTAGACAAGGAAGTGGAAGATGGAGAGTGTCGGTGGCTTTAGCTTCCTGAAAGGTTCACAAGGATCCATGTGACCCTGAAAAAGTCTGCAAGAAATATTTCTGGATGCAGAACAATGGCCTCTGGAATCACTGTTGGAAGACAGTAGGCATTGATGACAACAGGTTTCTGTGAAGCTAATAAAATATAAAAATCTTCAACTCAGTGATGAGACTGTGCACTGAAAATGTGGGAATCTGTTATCTACCAGAGATTCACCGACTGCTAGAGAACTGCTGGACTTTGGGAAGCAGAGGTGCCATATTAAGAATACACCTGCTGCTCTGCTAGAGGCTCCACTCCAGGCTGAGGAAATCCTGCTCCCCCCAGCATCTCCACTGCATGACTGAGAATGAAAAGTGGCAGGATAACCATGAGACTGGGGGGGGGGGTTGGGGGGGGAAGGGCATCACAAGCAATGACAGTGTGGAAGAGGCAGGCAGTCTCTCGAACAAAGGTGAGGGAGAAGCAGCACAAATGGAGTGCATTACAGCTCAAGGGCACGATCCAGGCCTACATGCACCGGCCTAGCACCAATACTCCATAGAATAGCACAAGAACCAATAGGGGTCAGCCTCATTTAGCCCTCTCACCTTGGAAGCAGCTCATCAGACTTGGCCACAGGCCCGACCAGAATAGCCCGATACGCATGGAGAAGGGAGGTCTCCAGCAACTAAGACAGAGACTCAGCCTTGGCCCTGCTATCTTGCTTATAGCCCGATGGAACAATGACTAGAGGCCTTCGCTGGGAACCACCATCTATGACCAGCGGTGGCTACTGAGGTCTTGCTGAGGTGGAGACCACCAACAAGTGGATTCTTCACTGGTCGCTGTGTATAGGGGGTGTCATCTTCAAAACAGAGCAACAGGAGTGGGCATCAGAACTTTCTGACACTCTTCTGCAGCAGAGATCCAGACATTACGGGTCTCTCCACACAGACAGAATTAGTGGTGTGCAGCTTCTTTCCTTCTTGGGACCGAGTGGGGGACACAATTGTGCTCATTGGCAGTAACGGCCCCGAAACACTGGTGATGGAGGTCTGACTGCTGGCAAACTGGCGGTGCAGACCACCAAATTACAACCACTGAGGTCCACTCACTGAAACAAAGCTAGTTTGCCGACAGTACTGCCAGTGTAGCCAGACCACCGACAATCACTGTTTCCATCCCCAGGCTGGCGGTAGCTACTGCACCACCCACCCTATTATGACACAGTAGACCACCATGATTTCCAGGGGGGGCGACCACCTCCCAAAGTCTGGTGGAAACAGCAAGTAGAAAAGGACCCATACACCTCCACAGACACCGACAGCTCCACGGAAGCCATGGAACACCACCTTGAATCTTTACAGCGCTCTTCCTTGCCTTCCTCCTCTATGTTCGCCATCGGCATCAGTGAGTACACCTGTAGAGCACACAAGGGGGGAAGGGAAGAGTGACACATTCACAAACAACATACACACGCCACACAACACCCGTACCGAGACACACACAGACACACACAAAACACAGCCACGCAAAACACACACGTCACATACACAAACCCTGGATCCCAACTACACAACCACACCAATAGTACCAACAAGCAGAGACACACAAACCAATACAAAGACACAACACAACAGACAATGCCCAAATACAAGAAAGACCAGTGAATCTGAATGAAAAAATGACTAGAAATCCACATTGTACAGCACATGATAGATGGCTGAAAACCTACCAGTGAACAAAAAGACCAAACAACTGTATGGCATGGAAACCAACAGGAATCCTGAGGTGTAAATATGTTTAGAACACATGAAATGCAAATGTACAACAAAAAGCACCAAGGCCATAGGCCAGTTCACTGTGCACTAGGCATAACTGTGCCTGGCAATGGCCCCAACTTGACTCCTGACAAGCAAATGGCTTCCACAAGATAGGGGCATCAATGTGGCAGGCAGGCACCTCAAGTGTCTGGGGGTGGGGTTTTGGGCTTGGGAGGGCAGTCCTTGGGCATTGGCTTTGGAGGGGGTTCCTTGGGCTTTGGTCTGGGAGCGGGTAGGTGTCTCACCTTTGCTCTGGGCGGAGGGGCAGGGGCTTTGGAGCTATGATTTGGGGCATGAGTTTTTTGGGAACAGGGGAAGGCTTTTTTTGCGGGTGGAGGGGCAGCAGAGGTAGAAGGGGGGTCATGAGAGGACTTGGAGGTGGAGAGACTTGGCCTAGTTGAGGGAATCATGACAGCGAGGGGCAACATGGGGTGTGACAGGCTCAGGGAACTGGTCAAGGCGGGCAAGGAAAAGCTTCTTCCGCACTTCCTTGGCAATGGCTTTCCACAATCCCTTCTTCTGATGGGTGCTGACCTGCATGAGAGACACAGAAGGAAAGGCACATTAATGTAGACCCAAAAGCCTATGACATTCTTAGGCTTACTAACAGTACACATATCAGCATCGTACATAACTTCACACTTCCACAACATCCCTAGCAGTCATGTCCGTAAGTACACCCTCCACTGGAATATTCTGCTTACACATACTGACACACTTACATGCCCATCTAGCAACAAAAATAATCATAATGCGACATACCTGATGTTCTGGAGCCCCATACAGCTTTGTGTACAGGGGTTGGACCCCATCCACAAGTTTCTCCAGTTCTTCTGATGTGAAGGCAGGGGCCCCTGTAACACGCCCCATTGTGGCTCCCAGGAACACTACACAGCAGCACACACAGTGGAGGTCTTGATGGCTGGAGAGTCAGGAGTCAAATGAGATACACTGTAAAAAATGGAAGTCACGGTCCCAGCAGTCTGCACTGTCACTGCCAGCGGTAATCGTCATTGGTCCCTATATGCCATAGACATCAATGTTAACCAGTGAGGAGTAGCACAGTGGTTCCGACCGCCTACCGCCATGACGCCATATGCCATTGGAATGAGCTCACTGACATCTGTCCCCTGTGTTCAGGACAGGCAGCAGCCATTTTGCAGTGAAACTGTTACGATTGCATAACTTTATAGTGACACTACTCATTTCCATCATGGACATGTGATGAGTTACGCCCTGAGACTGTGTATGTTACAATCAGGCAGTATTAACGTGGAGTGTGCACAGAATCAGAATATGACATCATGACAGATAGGAAATACACTTAAATATCGATAGTGACTGTACCCTAGCAGTGACAGACAAGTATCTAACTGATGTCATCCATTGAAAATCCCAGATGTATTTGCACCATACATGAGAATTTCAACTGTTTGGCACTTTGAAATCTGCTTTGCATGCAACAGGTTGTAGCAGATGTGATATTAAATCTCCATATGTGAGCATTTAGTAGGATGCATGAACTGTAATCTTTGACACACTTGTGTTGATTGCCATGTGTAGATGTCGACCACTGTGAAGAGTGAGGCATGCACCTGTGTACCAGCCGCTGGTTGACTTGGCAACAATGGAAAAATGCCACATCATCTCCCACTATCAACTGAACCGTGCCACAGCCAGGGAGCTGTGTACTCAGTTGGAGTCTGATCTGCTGTCAGCCATTCGACAACCTACAGCCATTCCTCCAACTGTGCAGGTGCTATTCATCCTCCACTTCTTGGCCACTGGCACTTTCCAGGGGATAGTGGGAATGGCAACAGGCATGTCCCAGCTATGTTCGGCAATGTGTTGAGGAATGTCTTGTCCGCCTTAGTCAAAATATGGACACCTACATAAAATTTCCCCATAATGTAGATTTGGCCAGCGTGAAGGCTGGTTTCTATGCAATGGGACATATCCCTTGTGTGATTGGGGCCATAGATGGCACATTGCATTAATACCACCAGGGCTCATGAGCAAGTGTACAGGAGCGTAAGAGCTTTCAATCCATTAATGTGCACATGGTCTGCTCAGCTGACCAGTACATCTCCCAAGTGACTGCAAGGTTTCCAGGACCTCTCCATGATTCACACAACCTCAGGAATAGCAGTGTCCCATGGTTGATGGTGCCGCTACAAAGAATGAGAGCCTACCTCATCTGTGAGTATGATGTGTGTATATGTAATTACTGTTACCCCAGCCTTCCTACTCAGTCTGCATGTGACATAGTGGATTGTAAATGTTAGAGGACCCTATCCACAGGTGATTTAGGGTATTCCAATCTCTCCTGGCTACTGACACCGGTGAGGAATCAAAGGGCCAGGACTGAAGAACAGTAAAATGATGCTCATTAGAGGACAAGAAGAGTGATCGAAAGGACATTTGGTCTGTTTAAGGCAAGGTTCAGATGTCTGCACTTCTTTGGGGGTTACCTGCAGTACTCACCACAGAAGGTGTACCAGATTGTCGTGGTCTGCTGCATGCTCCACAATCTGGCACTAAGGAGGAATATCCCATTGCTGGAGGAGGTAGGAGTAGGGGACAATCCGGTGACAGATGAGGGAGGAAATATGAGTGATAAAGATGGGGATGAGGAATATGTAGGCACAAGGACAGAGTTCATCCAGCAGAACTTCAGCCAAGCTTCTGGTAGGTACTTCTCTAAATTTCACATGTCAGAGTACAAGTTGGGTGTACTTCCTTACCCATTCCTGATATGTGTAGATGTTGATCCTGTGGTCTGACAAGTCAGTCAACAGTCCCACTGTGATGTTATCTAGTTCATCTGTCTGTGCTGCATATACTTCAGACATCTTATCATCTTTTTCACACATTTGTGACCTCTACATTCTCATATCATATGTTCATTGGCATTGTGTGCTGCTTATTGTGACTTCAATTGTTGTAAATACTTGGCATCCAAGGGGGTGAGCTGAATAGTACAACTACAATGAGTGTCTATTACTCAGGTAATTACTGTTAGATGCAATGATTAGCTTGCCTCTTACTACCTGAACAGGGTTGTGATCATGTGTACAATAACATTGGATTGTTTATCAATGTGTAAACCAACATTGTAAATCATTTTACCAACATGATGTACAGGTAGATAAAGTTTGCAACAGTGCAATTGATATGTGATGTACATTCTGTGCTATCACTTGCAGATGTGTTGTGGATGATGTTTCACAACTCTTCCCTCTCTGTTACCTGAGGACCCAGGGATGTGTGGTCACTGACTTTTCTGCAGGGAACTGAATGACAGGATGATACATACACATCTTCACTGTGTTTTAAAACTCAATTTCTGTGACATGTTGCATATTTATTGCACTATTACAATAAGTAAACACATTGCACCATCATTTGTGTATAAGTGTATTTATCGTGAATAACAAATGGAAGGATAGGGTGCAAAGACATGGTGTTCGGAGACATCAGTCTGTTAGGCCAAGCAGTGGGTACCACAGGTCCAGTATCCAAGTGGCATTTTAACATAGTGATATGGCAGCGGAGAGTCAACAAGGTGTCTCACTGGCACACAAGGGAGATAGTTCTGGAGAGGCTCATTTACTGGCAGTGGGGTTGGCCTTGGCTTCAGCCCCAGAAAGATGTCAGGCTCTGTGACCACATTAATGAGGGGGTTCCTAAGCAACAGGGGGTGGCTCAGTAGTGGCTTGTGAGTCCTCAGGCATGGCCACTATCCCACTAGCTGCAGCAGATGTTGAGGCCTGGTCAGCAGGTTGGCTAGTGGAAGTGGCCTGGTGGTGGGTGGAGGACTCACGAGGACTGTGACGAGCTCCTGCATCAAGTCTTTCATGGAGGTCATGGTGGCATTGAGGGCATACCACTCCCGCATGGCCTCCTTGTGGTACTTGCTCTGCTGGCTCAGGTTTTCCACCAACAGGTCTAATATCTGGCCCATCTTGTCCTGGAATAGGTTGTATGCTTCCAGGACTTGTGTAAAGCCTCATGAGGAGGTGGATCTTTGGGTTGCCCCACCCTGTGGCCCCTAGGTGCCCTCCCACTGACCCAAGCCCCCTGTACCTGTGTCTCCGGCACAGTGTGACCACTCCAACTTACACCAGGAACTTCATCGTCTTGTGTGGTGGGTGCTGACTCAGGTCCCTCTACAGGTAGGCACACTATGGATTGACGTGGCCTTGAGATACTGGTGTGGGGCGTTGGGCGACAGGTGTTGTGGTGGCAGAGGTTGTAGGGGGCTCTATGGTGTCCGGGGTGAGGCTGGTGAAGGTGGACTCCCCAGAGAGTCCAGATGAGCCAGGTTGGTCTTTGAGTTCCAGACATCTCAGTGGGGTCTTCATCAGGTGAAGGACTGGCTGTACGTGGCATTGGTTGTCTGACAACATTCTGAGTGGCACCTGTGGATGACAGGGATTGTTATTCACATCTGCCTGGTGTACTTTACAGGGGCTGCAAGGTGAGTGCTATGTGTCATATATCAGTACTAAGGTGTAGTCATGCAAGGGGAATGTGCATTGTTAGGTGGCTAACGGGTGATGCATTGTGGGATTTGTAGTTCATCATGCTGTACATGCATGGTGTACATTTGGGTGTGTAGACTATGGAATTGGTGTTAGTGGGGTAGGGTGGCCATACAGGGGATGGGGAATCATGCCTTACAGGTATCCTTTATACAAGGGGATTATAGGTGACCCACCAGTTTCCAGTCCACCGGAGATTCCACTGAGACCCTCAGGGTGCACTATCGCCAAGTCCTTCTCGTCCCATGATGTGATCTTCAGGGGAGGAAGTGGGGGCCCACCTTGTCTTCATGAAGGCGATTTGGTGTCTGGACGCCATGGACCATACCTTACCCCTCAGGTCGTTCCACCTCTTCCGTATGTCGTACTTTGTGCATGGGTGGTTTTCCACTGAGTTCACCTTGTCGATGATCCTCCGCCATAACTCCATCTTCTTTGACATTGACGTTTTCTGGACTTGTGCCCGAACACCTGTGGCTCTACCCTGATGATTTCATCTACCATGGTCTTTAATTCAGCCTAGGTGAAACAGTGGTGCCTTTGTCGGGACATGGTGAGTGTGATGTGTGTGTAAAATATTTTAAATAACGTGTGATATGTGAGAGGTGTGCAGTCATAGAAAGGGGTGTGTTTGCTTTATAATGGGGGTGTGTGGTGTGATGTGATGTGTGTATGTGTTTCAGGTGTGGGGTATTAGAATTGGCCTACGTGGTGTTGTTTTGTAGTGGAGGTTCCATTTCAGCTGCTGCAGTCCAGACCGCCAATGGATTACCACTGAGCTATGACCGTTGTGCTGATTTGGGGGTCGTATTAGGGGGCAAGTTTTGTTCCTGGCATGGCGATGTGGGTGGTGGAACCGTCTCTCTGCCTCTACTGTTCAGTCAGATTTGTGGCTGTGTTCTGGCGATTTTGTTTTTGTATGTTGTAATTGGCTGGGCAGATTACTGCTCCCACTGCAGTCCTTTGGCGGCTGCCAGCACGGCGGTCTTTGGGGAAGACTGCCAATGTCATAATGAGGGCCAATATTTCCTTCTTCTGTGCTACAGTCCCTATCATGCAAGATCATACAAGTGAGCCATACATTGTGACACTTGTCTCTGTTGTGCTGGGTTCGTGTTGACAAAGACTTACATTCTATGGATAAGGCTGTGCCCTTTTATCATTAGGCCTGGCCTTGAACACCCAGAAGGAGTTCTGGAGTGCTACCCACTGCCTTCCCCTGGCAGCACTTCACCCAGTGTCCCACTTGCTGGTCCCTGTTCTTGGGAACCCTTTTTTAGCCATAACTGGGACTGGTGACACTCTTCTTTTGCCACCAGACTCGCCATGTTGAAACCTGCCTGAAAGCTCCTATTTGCGGATGTGGTTGATGGTAACCCGGCTAAACACATTATAGAGCCTGGCCAACCACTGCCAGACATGGCCTTTCACACCATTATTAAAGAGTTGGCAGCCCTTAGATTGACTCTGGTAGAGGTAGGAGATAATTCTCCGAGACATTAGCGGATACACAATCCATCCTCCAATATTGCCTTTTGCAATGCCTAGCTACAATCTATTGAAGGTAGACTTGACTAGACAGAAAACAATATAGCTGCCTCATTAGATTGGGGACATGACCACTGGTCCCCCAACAGAAACTTGTGGAATTGGAGGACAGAAACCAAACAAAACTCAGATTCTCTTGGGTGCCAGAATCCGTTGAGGGAAACAATATGCTGGCCTTGTTCATGCACGTTATCCCTAACATTATGCAACTGTCCTTTGAAGTACCCCCTTTATAGTTTCAGAGGGCACACAGGATGCCATCCAGATGGCCGAAGAAAGACATAGGCGGTCATTACAACATTGGCGGTAAAAGCCGCTTACGCCGTGCAGAAGACCGCCAACACACCGCCGCGGCCGCGGAATTCCGCCACAGCTATTATGACCCACATCTCGGAATCTGCCAAAAGTCAGACACCCAAACAAGTTCGCCACACCAAAGGTCAGTGATAAACTGGCGAAAACAAAACCTCCACCGACACGCCAACAGAAATGCGACGACACTATCACGACACACGAATCCACGCGGCGGTCTTTCAACCGCGGTATTCCATTGGCGGTACACACCGCCGCACTCAAAATACACACACTTTTACAAAACACAGCCACATTGTACAATTCAAAATACACACACCTGATACACATACACACACCACTCCCACACACCCAATACAATATAAAACACACACCCACAACACCCACAAACCCCTATGACCAAAAATTCAGAAAGAAGGCCAGAGAGAGACAGCACCAGCAAGAACAACAGCATCCACAGGCACACAACACCATCACCCACACAACTTCCACGCACCTCACACAACACACCACTACATATCAGCACACTTATCACCACACACTCCACCCCACACATCACCTACACCACCCCATGGCACGGCAAAGACACCCCAGGTTCCCAGAGGAGGAGCTCAGGGTCATGGTGGAGGAAATCGTCCGGGTAGAGCCACAGCTATTCGGATCACAGGTGAAGCACACCTCAATTGCAAGGAAGATGGAGCTATGGCGAAGAATAGTGGACAGGGTCAACGCAGTGGGGCAACACCCAAGAAATCGGGAGGACATCAGGAAGAGGTGGAACGACCTATGGGGGACGGTGCGTTCTGTGGTCTCAAGACACCACCTGGCGGTTCAGCGGACTGGCGGCGGACCCCCACCTCCTCCCCCACAACTAACAACATGGGAGGAGCAGGTCTTGCCGATTCTGCATCCTGAGGGCCTCGCAGGAGTAGGTGGAGGAATGGACTCTGGTAAGTCAAATCTCAATTATTACATCCCCCACCCTACCTGCATGCTATCACATACCCCCACCCTCAACCTCACCCCCAGCACCCCAACTCATCACATATGTCCCAACATCACAAACCACACATCCCAACACCAAGCCCTGCATGCAACAACAAAGCATGGACACCCATCACCAAAGCATGCCCACTGCACATACCCATACACCCCCCTAAACCATCATCACACAAGCTCCCACACAGGAATGCTAGCACTGGGGTACACGCTCACCCACCCACTGCACACCATTACACACACAGATGTAATAAACATCCTTTTATACCCCTGCAGGACCCTTACCCAACGTCACCGGACAGCGGGGTCCACACATGTCCACACCACCAACAGAAGAGGCCCACAGTGATGACAGCACCTCTGTCCAACTGGATCTAGATGACCAGCCCCGACCATCAGGGACCTCTGGACAGTCGGTTCCCCTCACACAGGCACAAGCGACCACAGACCTTCCCCCCTCTGGAAACACCAGCACCCACCCAGCGGGCCCATACCTCAGTCCCCAGGACACATCAATCAGCTGTGTGTCCACCACTACAGGGAACCCAGGATAACCCACCTCCCCAACAACAACAGGGACCGGCGGGGCATTGGTAGTGGGCACACGGTCCAGGGGACGGAGGCCCAGGAACACAGGGGAACTATGAGGGCTGCTGTGCAACAGGGGGCAGACAGGCCAAGGGAACCCACTCTCCACGAGGCCCTCTCCTCCATCATGGGAGCCTACAACCACTCCCAGGAGACAATGGCAACGTAGTGGCCAAGTTTCAGGAGACCCAGCGCATGCAGGAGGAACAGTATATGGGCTTCAGGGAGGAACTCAGAACCATCAGCTCCACCCTGGGCACCATCATAGGGGTGCTGAAGGAAGTACTCAACACCAGGAGGGACACTGTGGCACTACAAGGGGCCCCTGACACTAGCATGGATGATGAACTGGCCACCACCTCCGCCGGCGCTAGTGGACAGGACGCCCCGCTACAGGACCACCACACCAGCACCCCACCCCCTGCAGAGGGAGAACCACCCCGCAAATGGTCCCTGAGATCCAGGACAAAGACAGAGCACAATGCCAAGACCCCCGCCAAGAAATGAGACCACCCTGATTGTCATCCTACTGTCCCACTTTGTCACCCTGTCCATAATTAAATTGCCCCAGCTCCACTTCCTATGCCCATATGGGCAATGCACCTGTGAGACTAATAGACTGGACTCTGCCATGGACATTCCTCCACCATCACCCCTCACCATTTCACTACCCCCTCCAATATTGAGCATTTAAATAAACACACCTAAAGCACAAAATGATCTGGAGTCTGTCTGTGATTTTGAAATAGTGTAGTAGCAATTACAGTGACAAAATGTTTTTAAAATAGTAATGTCAACATACCGATGTCACACATCTCTAGTCCATGAGGAATCTAAGCAGATGTCACACAGTGGGACCGACATCTGTGAAATCGTAAGGGAAAGTGACAACTCAGTGACCATACACTGGGTGAAAACGACAGACAGGAGAGAGGTAGTAGTATCAAAATACATGTAGTAGGCAGGTTTGTATTCCTACCTGTGTCTCACTGGAAATATTGCAGGATCACTAAGTCCCTGTTCTGCATGTCTTCTTCCTCTGTTTCCTCCTCATCACTGTCCACAGGCTCCACAGCTGCAACAACACCGCCATCTGGACCATCCTCCTGCAGAAAAGGCACCTGGCGTCGCAAAGCCAAGTTGTGAAGCATACAGCAGGCCACGATGATCTGGCACACCTTCTTTGGTGAGTAGAATAGGGATCCACCTGTCATATGGAGGCACCTGAACCTGGCCTTCAGGAGGCCAAAGGTCCGCTCGATCACCCTCCTAGTTCGCCCATGGGTCTCATTGTAGCGTTCCTCTGCCCTTGTCCTGGGATTCCTCACTGGGGTCAGTAGCCATGACAGGTTGGGGTAACCAGAGTCACCTGCAAATGGCGAGGGGCAACTGTTAGATGCACACTAACCTGGAGGGATAACCCCAGACCCAGACAACCATTCCCACTGACTAGCTTCCAGGTGGTCACCTAATAGCCACACACGGTGCCTCTTGACCCATCACATAAGGGATGCTGCTATTCCGCAGTATGTAGGCGTCATGCACTGAGCCAGGGAACATGGCATTCACATGGGATATGTACTGGTCTGCCAAACATACCATCTGTACATTCATAGAATGATAACTCTTCCGGTTTCTGTATACCTGTTCACTCCTGTGGGGGGGACCAAAGCCACATGGGTCCCATCAATGGCAGCTATGATGTTGGGGATATGTCCCAGGGCATAGAAATCACCTTTCACTGTAGGCAAATCCTCCACCTGAGGGAAAACAATGTAGCTCCGCATGTGTTTCAGAAGGGCAGACAACACTCTGGACAATACGTTGGAAAACATAGGCTGGGACATCCCTGATGCCATGGCCACAGTTGTTTGAAATGACCCACTTGCAAGGAAATGGAGCACTGACAGCACCTGCACTTGAGGGGGATTCCTGTGGGATGGCAGATTGCTGACATCAGGTCTGGCTCCAACTGGGTACACAGTTCCTGGATTGTGGCACGGTCAAGCCTGTAGGTGATTATCAAATGTCTTTCCTCCATTGTCGACAGGTCCACCAACGGTCGGTACACCGGAGGATGCCGCCATCCCCTCACATGTCCCAGCGGATGGTGCCTATGAAGGACACCAGCAAGCACAGAGTCAAACAACTCAGACGTACGTCCCCACAGTTTACCCAGAACACCAATCATACACAAAAGGTGGCCTGTATGTGTGTTGATTCTAGGCCTAGGTATGTGTGACGCAGTTGAAAATGAAGCCATGTGGGCCCCTGAAATGGCGGCTGCCTGAACACTCTAAAGTGGGATAATGGGATGTGAGGTAACTGCGCTGGCGTTGAACACCGTCGTGGTAGGCGGACGAAGACATCGGCGCAATGCTGCATTGGTTAACATTGGACCCTATGGGCCCCAGGAGCCAATGACGATGTACCCCGGCGGTGACGGTATGCACCACCGCGGACGTGACCGCCATTTTCTATCTGTTCAATCACTCAATACCTGATCTTCGACAGGAGAGGACCTACACTGCAAGTGCTGCTGTGACCTCGGTCTGGAAGAGACAATGGCTCGTGCGTCTGGGGAAAGGGCCCCTGCCTTCACATCGGAGGAGTTGAAGAAGCTCATGGATGCGGTCCTCCCCCAGTACACGCTACTCCATGGTCCTCGAGTCAAACAGGTAAGTACACAGGGAGCATGTTGTATGGGCTATGCCTGTGTGGAGAGGGCTGGATGTAAGAAGGAAGGGGGCAAAGTGCTGCGTGCATGAAAGACGGTGAATGCATGTGCCACATGGCAAGTGTAGGGATGGGGGCCAATCACTTTGACGGTGCAGTTGGTAATGACTTCTCTTCTTCCCCTGTACATTTCATGTAGGTCGGCGCCCATCAGAAGAAAGATATTTGGCGTGCCATCGCCAAGGACGTCCGGACCCTGCGGGTCTACCACAGAAGGAGCACTCACTGCCGTTAAAGATGGGAGGACATTCGCCGCTGGAGCAAGAAGACGGCGGAGGCTTAGCTGGGGATGGCCTCCCAATGTGGGAGGTGTGCCTGTCGCACCATGACCCCCCTGATGTTCAGGATCCTGGCGGTGGCCTACCCGGAGTTGGATGGGCGCTTGAGGGCATCACAGCAGACACAAGGGGGTGAGTACACTCTCATTCTGCTGACTTTGCGTGCAGTGGAGTTGTCTGGGTAGGGGAGGAGGGCTGTGGGTTTCCCTAGGCCAGGGCGAGTTCTGTAAGCAAGGCCCCTCCTTAAGGCAGGCCATGTGGCACCCAGCCCACCTCTGTAGAGTGACAAGTACACCTAGTCATGCCCCTCTGTCATCTATGTGTGCAGATGTCGTCCATAGCCTTGTAGGCCATTTCCCAGGAATTGAACAGTGGATCCCAAGAGCGCAGCGTAGTGCAGGAGGCTTCTGTGTCTGTTGTGTCCACCAACGGTAGCGGTAATCCATGCACTCAACATGTCTTTCTTCTGTCGTCCCCTCCCTTTTTGTGGTCTCCCTGTTCTTGTGTGCATTAGCATCATCAGGCGGAGGAGCAGTGGCACCGGAGCACAAGGGAGCTGCATCCCACATGGCCCTGGAGGGCAACAATACGGAGTCTGAATTCACCAGTGGGACGGAGGGCGAGGGGAGCTCCACGGCGGGGACAGGAGCTGACACCAGCGACACGGACTCGTCCTCTGATGGGAGCTCCCTTGTGGTGGCGGCAACATCTGTGCCCCCCGCATCTACAGGTACAGCCGCCACCCCCCCTACCAGCACCGCCCTCCCAGCAGCCCCTCAGCCTTCGCCCCGTGCCCGCTCACCTAGGAGGGTGTGCATCACCTTTGCCCCAGGCACCTCATGCCCTGCCCCAGTCAGCCCTGCTGCCCTCAGTGAGGAGGCCATTGACCTCCTCAGGTCCCTCACTGTTGGGCAGTCTACCATTTTGAATGCCATCCAGGGTGTAGAAAGGCAGTTGCAACAAACAAATGCATTCCTGGAGGGCATTCATTCTGGTCAGGCGGCCCTTCACCGAGCTTTTCAAACTCTGGCCTCAGCACTGATGGCAGCCATTGTCCCCGTCTCTAGCCTCCCCCCTCCAACTTCTTCCACCCAGACCCAATCCCCTGTACCTCTGCCTATCCGAAGCACACCATCAGACCAGCCTGCACACACCTCAACACACAAGGGAAGCTCAGGCAAACATAAGCACCACACATCCCACAGGCACTCACGCAAGCAACACACACATGCAGACACACCAACATCCACTGCCTCCACTGTGTCCCCCTCATCGTCGTCTCCCTCCTCCCTCCCAGTCTTGTCTACACTCACACCTGCATGCACTTCCTCTACAACCACTACGTCCCTCACCAGCACAACCACCAGCACACCCCGCTCACGTGCGGTCCCCACCCCCACTACCATTCACACGTCCCCTGTGTCCTCTCCCAGTGTGTCTGTGACGCCCCCTCCCAAGATACACAAACGCAGGCACACACCCACCCAACAGCCATCCACCTCACGACAGCCTCCAGCGCATGCACCTTCACCCAAAGTCACCAAACGAACACCTCCTACTACCACCACCTCTTCCTCCACTCCCAAACCCCCTCCAGCTACCTGTCCCAGTGTGTACCAAAAACTTTTCCTGTCCAACCTTGACATCTTTCCCACACCTCCCCCACCCCGTCCGTCTCCTAGGGCCCGACTCTCCAGGTCCCAACCTAGCACCTCAGCCACAACATCTCTGGCACCGGTGGTGCCTGTAGTCACCGGTATGTGGAGTGCACTGGCCACCAGGACAGCCAGTGTGACACGGAGCCACTGCACAGACAGTCCCCCACCTGTGAAGCATCAGAAGTTGGTCAGTGCCCGGCGGGAGGGGGGTAAGACTTCAGCCACCAAAGCCGCTCCCAGGGGTCCCGGTGGCAGTGTGGAGTCAGCTGTGACACCTTCCAAGGTGGGGAAGGTCCACAAGAAACCAGGCAAGTCTGGGAAGAGCTGCACGGTGGAGAAGACCGCCATCATCCCCGCTGGCCAGGAGGGCACCGCCAGCCCCAGCCCAGCTGCCCAGGAGGGCACCGGCAGCCCCAGCCTAGCTGCCCAGGAGGGCACCGCCAGCCCCAGCCCAGCTGCCCAGGAGGCCACTGCCAGCCCCAGCCCAGCTGCCCAGGAGGGCACCGCCACCCCAGCCCAGCTGCCCAGGAGGCCACCACCAGCCCCAGGCCAGCTGCCCAGGAGGCCACCGCCAGCCGCAGCCCAGCTGCCCAGGAGGGCACCGCCAGCCCCAGCCCAGCTGCCCAGGAGGTCACTGCCAGCCCCAGCCCAGCTGCCCAGGAGGCCACCGCCAGCCCCAGCCCAGCTGCCCAGGAGGCCACCGCCAGCCCCAGCCCAGCTGCCCAGGAGGCCACTGCCAGCACCAGCCCTGCTGGGCCATGAAGGACTGCCAGCAAAAGCCCTGCTGGGCCATGAAGGACCACCAGCAAAAGCCCCACCAGACCATGATGGACTGCCAGCAAATGTCCTGCTGGGCCATGAAGGACCGCCAGCAAAAGCCCTGCTGGGCCATGAAGGACCGCCAGCAAAAGCCCTGCTGGGCCACGAAGGACCACCAGCACAAGCCCCGCTGGGCCATGAAGGACTGCCAACTCAAGCACCGCTGAACAGGGCACCGCCAACTCAAGCCCCGCTGAACAGGGCACCGCCAACTCAAGCACCGCTGAAGAGGGTACCGCCAACTCAAGCACCGCTGAAAAGGGCACCGCCAGCTGAAGCACCACTGAACAGGGCACTGCCAACTCAAGCACCACTCTCCCATGAGCGACAGGGGCACTGACACAACTGGGTCCGTCACTGGGTGAGTGATGCACTCTGGGCACCAGTCCCCCTCCAGAACCAGTGGAGAGATCCATCCACTACCTCTGTCCTTCACAAGATGAAGCACTCTGGGCACCATGCCCCCTCCAGAACCAGTGGAGAGATCCATCCACTACCTCTGTCCTTAACAGGATGAAGCACTCTGGGCACCATGCACCCTCCAGAACCATTGGAGACATCCATCCACTACCTCTGTCATTCACAGGATGAAGCACTCTGGGCACCAGTCTCCCTCCAGAACCAGTGGAGAGATCCATCCACTACCTCTGTCCTTCACAGGATAAAGCACTCTGGGCACCAGTCCCCCTCCAGAACCAGTGGAGAGATCCATCCACTAACTCTGTCCTTCACAGGATGAAGCACTCTGGGCACCATGCCCCCTCCAGAACCAGTAGAGACTGTTATCCACTTGAGAGACTGTGGCTTTGCACTCCCCAGGATTGAATAGTGGGCAAACCACCCACTGTAGAGACTTGAGAGACTGTGGCTTTGCACTCCCCAGGATTGAACAGTGGGCAACCCACCCACTGTAGAGACTTGAGAGACTGTGGCTTTGCACTCCCCAGGATTGAACAGTGGGCAAGCCACCCACTGTAGAGACTTGAGAGACTGTGGCTTTGCACTCCCCATGATTGAACAGTGGGCAAGCCACCCACTGTAGAGACTTGAGAGACTGTGGCTTTGCACTCCCCAGGACTGCACAGGGGGCAACCAACTCACTGTAGAGACTTGAGAGACTGTGGCTTTGCATTCCCCAGGATTGAACTGTGGGCAACCCACCCACTGTAGAGACTTGAGAGACTGTGGCTTTGCATTCCCCAGGATTGAACAGTGGGCAACCCACCCACTGTAGAGACTTGAGAGACTGTGGCTTTGCACTCCCCAGGATTGAACAGTGGGCAAGCCACCCACTGTAGAGACTTGAGAGACTGTGGCTTTGCACTCCCCATGATTGAACAGTGGGCAAGCCACCCACTGTAGAGACTTGAGAGACTGTGGCTTTGCACTCCCCAGGACTGCACAGGGGGCAACCAACTCACTGTAGAGACTTGAGAGACTGTGGCTTTGCATTCCCCAGGATTGAACTGTGGGCAACCCACCCACTGTAGAGACTTGAGAGACTGTGGCTTTGCACTCACCAGGATTGAACAGTGGGCAAACCACCCACTGTAGAGACTTGAGAGACAGTGGCTTTGCACTCCCCAGGATTGAACAGTGGGCAAGCCACCCACTGTAAAGACTTGAGAGACTGTGGGGGTGATTCCGACCCTGGCGGTAAATACCGCCAGTGCCGGGGTCCGCGGGAGCACCGCCAACAGGCTGGTGGTGCTCCTTTGGGCATTCTGACCGCGGCGGTACAGCCGCGGCCAGAAACGGAAAGTCGGCGGTGTACCGCCGACTTTCCGCTGCCCAGGGGAATCCTCCATGGCGGCGCAGCTTGCTGCGCCGCCATGGGGATTCTGACCCCCTCACCGCCATCCTGTTCCTGGCGGTTTCGACCGCCAGGAACGGGATGGCGGTGAGGGGTGTTGTGGGGCCCCTGGAGGCCCCTGCAGTGCCCATGCCAATGGCATGGGCACTGCAGGGGCCCCCGTAAGAGGGCCCCACTTTGAATTTCAGTGTCTGCTTAGCAGACACTGAAATTCGCGACGGGTGCTACTGCACCCATCGCACACCTTCCACTCCGCCGGCTCCATTCGGAGCCGGCTTCCTCGTGGAGGGGTGTTTCCCACTGGGCTGGAGGGCGGCCTTTTGGCGGTCGCCCGCCAGCCCAGTGGGAAACCCAGAATGACGGCTGCGGTCTTTTGACCGCGGTACGGTCTTCTGGCAGTTCCCACTTGGCGGGCGGCGCCCGCCGCCCGCCAAGCTTGGAATGACCCCCTGTGGCTTTGCACTCCCCAGGATTGAACAGTGGGCAAACCACCCACTGTAGAGACTTGAGAGACAGTGGCTTTGCACTCCCCAGGATTGAACAGTGGGCAAGCAACCCACTGTAGAGACTTGAGAGACTGTGGCTTTGCACTCCCCAGGATTGAACAGTGGGCAAACCACCCACTGTAGAGACTTGAGAGACTGTGGCTTTGCACTCCCCAGGATGGAACAGTGGGCATGTGGCTCCCTCATGGATTTGGCGTTGTGTACTCCAGAGGCTGAGGTGCCCCCCCCTTTCTCTCCCCCTGAGGTGCCTGTTTTCTTGGTATCTGATGCCCCTGCAGTAATCTCTCCGTCATGGTCGGGGATCTTGTGTGGGCCTCGCCCATACCCTGTGGTCCCAGTGTTCCACAGACTTTCTTTGTGCAGTAACTGGACTACTATGCCTGGTATTTATTTTGTACATGGTGTATATATATATATATGTTTCTGCCTACTTGTTCGTAATATATTCCGATGGTTACACTCATTTTCTTTGGTCTTTGCATTCTTCCGGGGGGGTTGGGGGTGTAACTGTGATGTATTGATATGCATTAGTGTGTGTCATGTAGTGGGTGAGGGTGGGGGTGTTGCGTGTGTGTGTCCCTGTTTTTTCCCGCCCCTGTGTCGTAGGTGCAGTACTCACCGTGGTTTTCGCCACCAGCGTTCGTGCTCCTGGTAGAGGAGCAGGAAGACTATCGCAGGTAGGATTTGGAGTTCCGGTTCCATGGTATCCTCGTTCCTCGTGGAGTGCGTAGAGGTGACCGTTTTCCCTTTGAAATTCCTGTTTCCGCTGTGTTTTTATCTGCGGTGAATCCGCCCCGGAAAAGGTGGCGGATTGGCCTGTCATAATAGTGTGGGCGGTACATTGTCTTCCGCCTGTCTGTGGCGGTGACCGCCGCACTGTTTGTTTGTACCGCCATGGCAGTCTGAGTGTTAAAGTGGCTGTCTTTGTTGGCAGTTTCCGCCACGGTCGTAATTGCAATTTTTTTTTCCGCCGGCCTGTTGGCGGTCTTACCGCTGCTTTAACACCGTCTGCCAGGGTTGTAATGACCACCATAGACTTATTAGAGCTTGTTTCCTAAGCCACCAGAAAACAAGACAGATCATTAGGGAGGAAAAAACACAGACCTTTTTTGTACAATGACCACAAAAATCATCACCACACAGGACTTTTCAAATGTAACCATGAATATCCTCAATGGTAACTCCAGCTTTGTCCCAGCTTCAACTAACTGGGAGGTCTGTTATGGGCTCATGGACCCCTCCACAATGCTCATCACTTACACCAACAAAATGTCAAAGTTCAGAGACCCATGACAATTGGAAGGATACCTGGATGCTCTCTCAGGCTCAGAGATGTAGGATGCACAAAGACCAGTGTCAGAATTACCAAAGACAAGAGGGCAGCACTAACAGCTAATGGGGAGAAGAAACACCAGTGACTAGAATACGTCACCAAAAATAGGGCTTTACCTCAGTGACATCATCATCCTCCAGAAAGTCCCACTCACCACTGAAACCTCCACTTCCTTATCAGTACTGGTCCTGGATTGCATTGTCCATCAACTGGGTAACATATTGGGGTCTAGGATGTTCCCATGTCAGCACAACTGCACACATTCTTTTTTCAGAAGTCCACAGTTCCCCGTATTTGCCTCCACACACTCTTCTCTTCAATCCTCAGTCACCCTGCTCTTCTTGCAGTTCTACCACCTCTCTTCTCCATAGCCCCTTTTTCTTCCTCATTTCTTTCTTAACACACACACAAGATAGTATGTGGTCAGCCTGCATGAACAGCTGACACCCTAGGTGATGTGTCAGTTTGCTGGTGTAGAGTCAGCTGCCCAAGCATGTGATGTCTCACCCGACCAAAGTAACTTCTATCCCTCACTGTAAAGGGGAGATGGCCCAACATCTTACTACTTATCCTTAGTTCAACACACACTACAACCTCCACTTGCCAAGTAGAACCACTGTTCATCAGACAGCAGGCATTTATCAGGCACCAATCACCATTTCCCCTCTATTTCAGGGGCCGGAAAGAGAAGGGATACCATCCCCCTTTTTCCTTTCTCTAGTCAGGGTCACATTTAACCTCTTGGGTGCCTTGGACGAGATGATCTCGTCCAAGGCTACAGTTCCCCTGTGCCTTGGACGAGATCATCTCGCCCATGGCACAGGGGAACTTGGGGGCGCGCTAGCGCGCCCCCCGTGCACCCCCCTTCCCCCCCCAAGTCGGGGATGAAAGGGGAAGACCTTCCCCTTCCACCCCCGACCCCCCCCACCCCCCCCTGTGACGTCAGCGCGCGCGCGCTGATGTGTCACAGGGGCCTCCCTCGTCGCGCTGGAAGCTCTGCTTCCAGCGCGATTGAAAAAGAAATGCAAAAGCATTTATTTTTCAATCACTTGGGAGGCCCGGAGGGGCTTCAAAGGGAAGGAAAAGTATTTCCTTCCCTTTGAAGTCCCTCCGAGGGTTTCAAAAGCCGGATTGCTTGCAATCCGGCTTTTGAAACCCCACTAGACACCAGGGATTTTTTATTTTTTCTTTGAAATTGACAAAAGGGAGCGACCCCTTGGCCAAGGGTCGCTCCCAGGGGGGGCATTTTTTTTAAAAGGTCTTTTCTGCCCCCCCTGGGGGCAGAAAGCTCTAGGCACCAGGGACCATTTTTTTTTTTTTTTTTTTTGTTTCATTTTTTTTTATTGAGGTGGGGAGCGACCCCTTAGGCAAGGGTCGCTCCCCTTGGGGGAAAATTATATTTTGGCCATTTCTGCCCCCCTTGGGGGCAGATTGGCCTATTTTGATGAGGCCAATCTGCCCCCAAGGGGGGTAGAAATCACTAGACACCAGGGATTTTTTATTGTTATTGACAAAAGGGAGCGACCCCTTGGGCAAGGGTCGCTCCCAGGGGGGGCATATTTTCGGGAAGGCCTTTTCTGCCCCCCCTGGGGGCAGAAACCTCTAGGCACCAGGGACCATTTTTTTTTTTTTTTCATTTTTTTTTTTTGGTGGGGAGCGACCCCTTAGGCAAGGGTTGCTCCCCTTGGGGGAAAATTATATTTTGCCCATTTCTGCCCCCCTTGGGGGCAGATTGGCCTATTTTGATGAGGCCAATCTGCCCCCAAGGGGGGTAGAAAACACTAGACACCAGGGAGTTTTTTCTTTGCGTGAATTTCACGCAAAGGGAGCGACCCCTTAGGCAAGGGTCGCTCTCTGGGGGGGGAGGGCAATTTATTTTAGGCCATTTCTGCCCCCCCTGGGGGCAGATCGGCCTATTATTAGGCAGATCTGCCCCCAGGGGGGGAAGAAACCTCTAGGCGCCAGGGCACATTTTTTTTTGTGGTTTTTTTTTTTGTTCTTTCTTTTTTTTAGAGATGGGGAGCGACCCATCAGGCAAGGGTCGCTCCCGTGGGGGGCAAATTGTTTTTAGACCATTTCTGCCCCCCTGGGGGCAGATTGGCCGATTTTAGGTCAATCTGCCCCCAAGGGGGCAGAAACCACTAGGCACCGGGGATTTGTTTTTTGGCGCCAATGTCACGCAGGGGGAGTGTTAGGGTTTGTGCACAGCAAAGAGCATGTCCCCTCTCACTGCACTAGTGGATTCTGTAATAGCTCCCTTTTAAACTAACTATTCAAACCCTTTCTTGTTATCTCACCTTCCCCCCCCCCTTAGGCTTCTGTGTATGTTGTTTAATGTGCTGTTTTGTTTACACATTGGGCCTTGCTTTTACCAAGGCTTCTTTAAAACACTCCTCCCTAGGCCATGTGTTAATTCAACTCATTTGCATAATAACTGAAACTCTGCACACCTTTCAAGAACATGTGCAGCATGTGAGGACCACACCCAGCCCTTCAAACCACACCCAGCTCTGCTCACCTTTCAAGAACATGTGCAGCATGTGAGGACCACACCCAGCCCTTCAAACCACACCCAGCCCTTCAAACCACACCCAGCTCTTCGAACCACACCCAGCCCTGTCTATAAAAGGCAGCCCCCGAGCCTCACCCAGTGCTTGTGCTCGTCTACCTCCCGCTTACCTGAGAACAGATCCCTCGGCGCTGGCACTCCTGCTCTCTACAGACTTTCATTGGCTTCAATGGGCGTAGCTGCTGGCTCTTCCTTCTTCTGGTTTCCGGTTCCTCCTTGCCTCAGCTTCTCTCCTACAAACAACCTGCAAAAGAGAAAGAAGACAAGGTTAGACTGATCAGTATCTCTTGCCAGCAACAAGTAAGTGCAAAACTTTTTATTACCTGAAGGAACTTTGACAACAATTTCTGGATTCGTGTGTGGACGGTTTGAAGCAAGATACCTTCCACGAACATTGTGATTCAGGCTCTTTGTTGCAAGAATACCTTGCGGAGCTTTGTGAAACAAACATTGTTTTTTTTTTTATGGAACTTTTAAGAATCGAACAGTGGAAACCATTAACAGCAAGGCAAACAGTAAATCAAGGACTTGCACAAATTACATGCTGTATTTTGATGTAAAAGTACAGTATTTGTTTTCCAAAAGATTCTGGAGATATGGAAAAAGTGAGTCTGCTATTGGGAATTTAGGCTTTAGTTATATTAAGATGAATGTTTGATATTGGTAATTCTGATAACGGTATTTGTTTAATGTTTTAGAAGCTTTACAGTAATAGAAAGCACATCCCAGAGCAGTAACACATTCCAAACCTGGAAACTCGAGACCAGGATCCAAGAGGTACTTTTAGAAGAGAATTTCTAATAAATAAAGGGATAGTCAGGAACCCATTTAGGAATAGGTTGCACTTATCTGTTCTTTGTTTATGTTTCATTAGGCACCAGTTTCTACAGAAGTCAGAAAGGGCCGCAGATTTGTGTAGCACTTCAACAGTGGAAACGCAAGAACGGTGTTGTCTCTCTTTTTTATTTTATCCACTTCCCCCCTACCCTTGAGCTTCTGTTCTTAGTGCACTGTGTTAAAAACTAGTGTGCTGGAACAAGCAGTTTCAGGGTGGGGTCGGATTGTCTTCAACCTCCATCAGAACTGAACAAGAACTCAGGTGAGCTGGGCTTTGACAGAAGCACAAGCCTTAAAAAATTTCAGTTCTGGTGGACGATGAATACCGGGGAAGAAATAGAGGGCATTGACGTCACGGATATGGCGCAGGCCCTAAATGAGGACTTGGCTCATAATGAATCAGTGTCTGGCATCTTACAACATATGCAAGAGGAAATAGAGAGATTAAAGATGGAGAATACCTCTTTAAAACAGGATTTAAGCAGGTATAAATTTAGGGGATCTCAGTGGAACACAGCTTTTACGCCTTTGTTTAAAACCACCTCAGAGACAGGGGCGCCATCAAAACATACAACTTTGCCTCCCCCAGTTGAGGTTACTGTTAATGTTCCTAATGCTGTGCCCTTAGCAGCACCTGAACGTTTTCATGGAGATAGTAACAAATTCCATGTTTTTATCCATCAATGTCAATTACACTTCGTTTGTAAGCCACAACAGTTCCCTACTGATGCTACGAAAGTGGCATTCGTCTTGTCTTATTTGGGTGGCACAGCAGCCAATTGGTCAATTCCTTTCGTGGATAGAGATGATCCCATCCTCCATAATTGGAATCAATTTAAACGTACCATGAGCAGCCTTTTTGCAAAACACACTTTCATGCAGGCAAGTGATAATGAGCTTTTAAATCTTAAACAAGGTAACAAGGATTTATTGACCTATCTCACTAGTTTTAATCGTTTACTCACCGAGACACAGTGGCCAGAAGGAAAGCGTGTCTCCCTTTTTTATAAAGGTTTGAGAGACGAGTTAAAAGATGCGCTGGCTCATATCGTTGATTTGCCAGAAGACTATTCGGACTTTGTAGATTTAGTTGTGAAATTAGAACATAGACTAGGAGAAAGAAAGGGAGATAAATACAAACTGGAATCACGGTTAACTTTTATTAAACACGAGAAGAAAGACACAGATAATAAACTCCCTGAACCTGAGCCTATGCAAATAGGGACACTCAGAGGTCCACTCACATCAGAGGAAAAAGAAAGAAGGAGAAAACTTCAATTATGTTTATATTGTGGCAGGGCAGGTCACTTTGCCAGAGAATGTCCAGTAAAGCCTAAAACTCCACAAAAGGGTGCTGTTTCCTCCACCTCCTCAACTGAATCGGGAAACGATTAAGCTCGACAAGGGGAGAGGTTACTTGTTCGAGAAAACATCTTCATCAAACCTCTAATGCTGCAGCCTTCATGGTACCGCACGTACCTAGACATTTCATAATTCAGGTCGTTTTAATTGTTACTACCCAAGTGAGGCATTCTCTCCCTGTCCTCCTGGACTCAGGCGCGACAGGAAATTTTGTGGATAATAAGTTAGCTGAAAACTTAGGACTTCCTATGTGCCTAAAGCCTTGTCCAGAAGCAGTATGTGCAGTGGATGGGTCAGAATTGACCTCTGGATTAATCACAAAACAAACAAGTCCACTTGTTATGGTCTGTCAGAACGGGCACACAGAGGTGATTAGCTTTGATCTGATAGATACTCCTAATTTTGGTTTGATTCTCGGGGTACCCTGGTTAACAACTCATAACCCAAAAATTGACTGGGTGAATAGAACTGTTACTTTGGATTCCTCTTTCTGTAGAACCAATTGCTATCAAGAAGCAGGTACAGAACAGAGCACAGTATTACACTGTGCTAGTGTTACACAAGATGAACCAAGTCTCCCTCCTGAATATTCTGACTTTAAAGACGTCTTTGATCCAGTAAAGGCTAGTGTGCTGCCCCCACATCGGTCTTATGACTGCCGTATAGATCTTATCCCAGGGGCCCCTTTACCTAATAACAGAGTATATGCTTTGACTGACGAAGAAACCAAATACTTAAGAACCTACCTAGATGACCTACTACAGTCTGGGTTCATCCGTCATTCCACATCTCCGGTATCATCTCCACTCTTTTTTATCCCGAAGCCGGATAAATCCCTGCGCGCGTGTATCGATTATAGAGGACTAAATAAGGCTACAATAAAGAATAAATATCCTCTTCCTCTAATACCTGTGTTGTTGGATCAATTAAGACATTCTACTGTATACACTAAACTAGATCTGCGGGGAGCTTACCACCTGGTCCGAGTAAAAGAGGGGGATGAGTGGAAGACAGCTTTCAAGACAAAGTTTGGTTTATTTGAGTACACAGTAATGCCCTTTGGGTTATGTAATGCCCCTGCGGCCTTTCAGTTCTTTATAAATGAGGTCCTACACGAATTCCTGGACGTTTGTGTCATAGTATACATAGACGACATCCTCATTTACTCTAAGAACTCAGAAGAACATACCCAACATGTTCGTGCAGTATTATCAAAGTTAAAAGAAAATCATCTTTTTGCTAAGTTAGAAAAGTGTACTTTTAATGTCAGCAAGGTGGAGTTTTTAGGATACTGCCTGTCACCTCAAGGAATAACTATGGATGTAAAGAAAATCAGTGCTATTGCTGATTGGCCAGAACCATCCTCTGTAAAAGATATTCAGAAATTTCTGGGTTTCGCCAATTTTTATAGGAGGTTTATTGCACATTTTGCAGACATTGCGGCCCCAATAACTACCTTGTTGCGGAAAGGGCAACGATTTCTTTGGACTGATGAGGCGGCACACGCCTTTCAACTCCTAAAACAAAAGTTCACTTCAGCCCCAATTCTGAAACATCCTGATCCTGACTTGCCCTTTTTTGTTGAAGCGGATGCTTCACAAGTAGCTTTAGGAGGAGTTCTCTCTCAACGAGATATAGTAGATGGCCAGTTACATCCTATAGCCTTCTATTCCAAAAAGTTATTACCAGCTGAACAAAATTACACTGTGGCTGAAAGGGAACTACTAGCTATCAAAGTAGCTTTTTCAGAATGGAGGCATCATTTAATGGGAGCCAAGTACCCAGTTACCATCTTTTCTGACCATAAGAACCTACAGTTTTTTGGATCACTTAAAGCACTAACACCACGTCAGATGCGCTGGTTAAATTTTTTTAGCACATTTGACTTTGTTATAACCTATAGACCAGGTGCACAACAAATTCAATCTGATGTGTTATCTAGATACGGACATACCTCAGACATGAAACAAGATAAAATAGGAGAACCCATTATTCCTCCCCAAAAGTTTTTGGCACCAGTACAACAGAAGGATTTCATCACAGATCTATATAATGCACACATGCAAATAGCACCTCAGGATTGGTTAAAGGATTCCCATAACACAATACAACGAGGTTTATTGTATCACGACAACATGCTGTTAGTGCCCACCTCTGAATTACAAACACAGGTGATAATTTGGCATCACGCCTCACCGTTGGCAGGTCATCCTGGTTGGGTAAAAACCCTGGAAAATGTGCAAAAACACTTTTGGTGGGACACTATAAGAAAGGACATTAAGCAATTTGTCACTACCTGTCCAATTTGTGCAAGACATAAATCTTCTCATAAGGCCCCTGACGGCTTGTTAATACCAATGCCAACACCCAAGCAACCTTGGCACACTGTGAGCGTAGACTTTATTGTAGGCTTACCACCTGTAAAATCCTTCACAACAGTGTTGGTTATAGTGGATTTTTTATCTAAAATGGCACATTTTGTACCATTACGGAAATTACCCACGGCGGCAGAATTTGCCGATATTTTTATAAGGGAAATTGTGCGTTTACATGGTTTGCCAAGCAAAGTGGTGTCAGATCGAGGGAGCCAGTTCAACTCTAGATTTTGGAAAAAATTATGTGAAAAACTGAAAATAGATGTGGCATTATCCACTGCTTTCCACCCAGAGACAGATGGACAGACTGAACGACTGAACCAAACCTTACTTCAAACGCTACGTTGTTTATTGGCTGATTATTCTAGTGAATGGTTGGAAGCTCTCCCTGTAGCGGAGTTTGTTTATAATAATACTGAGCATTCAGCTCTACTTTGCTCACCATTCTATTTCTTGCAGGGGTATCATCCAAGAGCTATACCCATTTTGTTAGAAGAGTCCATGTTGCCTACAGTAACGGATAGACTAACGAGGTTAGGTGACATACAAGACAAAGCCAGGAAACATTTATTAAAGTACAAGGAAAGCATGAAAAGACAAGCAGACAAACACAGATCTGAGGCCCCAATGTATAAAATTGGTGACAAGGTATGGCTCTCCACAAAGAACCTAAACATAGAGGGATCCCGAAAGCTGCAACCACGTTTCATTGGACCCTTTAGTATAACTGCCATAGTAAACCCGGTAACAGTAAAATTAGATTTACCAAAAGAATATCCAGTACATACTACATTCCATGTGTCCTTGCTTAAGCCGTACAACCCAAAAACCCGACCTGAACCACCACCTCCACCCATACCAATTAAGGGAAATCTAGAATATGAAGTGAAAAGCATAAAAGACTCAAAAAGAATTAGTGGACGTCTGTTTTATTTAGTAGAATGGAAAGGATATGATGAATCTGAGAATTCATGGGAACCAGCATCATATGTACATGCCCCACAGCTGATTAGACGGTTTTATTTAAAAAACCCAGGAAAACCCCGTCCTGTAGGAGGGCCTTTGAGGGGAGCAACTGTTAGGGTTTGTGCACAGCAAAGAGCATGTCCCCTCTCACTGCACTAGTGGATTCTGTAATAGCTCCCTTTTAAACTAACTATTCAAACCCTTTCTTGTTATCTCACCTTCCCCCCCCCCTTAGGCTTCTGTGTATGTTGTTTAATGTGCTGTTTTGTTTACACATTGGGCCTTGCTTTTACCAAGGCTTCTTTAAAACACTCCTCCCTAGGCCATGTGTTAATTCAACTCATTTGCATAATAACTGAAACTCTGCACACCTTTCAAGAACATGTGCAGCATGTGAGGACCACACCCAGCCCTTCAAACCACACCCAGCTCTGCTCACCTTTCAATAACATGTGCAGCATGTGAGGACCACACCCAGCCCTTCAAACCACACCCAGCCCTTCAAACCACACCCAGCTCTTCGAACCACACCCAGCCCTGTCTATAAAAGGCAGCCCCCGAGCCTCACCCAGTGCTTGTGCTCGTCTACCTCCCGCTTACCTGAGAACAGATCCCTCGGCGCTGGCACTCCTGCTCTCTACAGACTTTCATTGGCTTCAATGGGCGTAGCTGCTGGCTCTTCCTTCTTCTGGTTTCCGGTTCCTCCTTGCCTCAGCTTCTCTCCTACAAACAACCTGCAAAAGAGAAAGAAGACAAGGTTAGACTGATCAGTATCTCTTGCCAGCAACAAGTAAGTGCAAAACTTTTTATTACCTGAAGGAACTTTGACAACAATTTCTGGATTCGTGTGTGGACGGTTTGAAGCAAGATACCTTCCACGAACATTGTGATTCAGGCTCTTTGTTGCAAGAATACCTTGCGGAGCTTTGTGAAACAAACATTGTTTTTTTTTTATGGAACTTTTAAGAATCGAACAGTGGAAACCATTAACAGCAAGGCAAACAGTAAATCAAGGACTTGCACAAATTACATGCTGTATTTTGATGTAAAAGTACAGTATTTGTTTTCCAAAAGATTCTGGAGATATGGAAAAAGTGAGTCTGCTATTGGGAATTTAGGCTTTAGTTATATTAAGATGAATGTTTGATATTGGTAATTCTGATAACGGTATTTGTTTAATGTTTTAGAAGCTTTACAGTAATAGAAAGCACATCCCAGAGCAGTAACACATTCCAAACCTGGAAACTCGAGACCAGGATCCAAGAGGTACTTTTAGAAGAGAATTTCTAATAAATAAAGGGATAGTCAGGAACCCATTTAGGAATAGGTTGCACTTATCTGTTCTTTGTTTATGTTTCATTAGGCACCAGTTTCTACAGAAGTCAGAAAGGGCCGCAGATTTGTGTAGCACTTCAACAGTGGAAACGCAAGAACGGTGTTGTCTCTCTTTTTTATTTTATCCACTTCCCCCCTACCCTTGAGCTTCTGTTCTTAGTGCACTGTGTTAAAAACTAGTGTGCTGGAACAAGCAGTTTCAGGGTGGGGTCGGATTGTCTTCAACCTCCATCAGAACTGAACAAGAACTCAGGTGAGCTGGGCTTTGACAGGGAGCGACCCCGTAGGCAAGGGTCGCTCCCGGGGGGGGTGGTGGGGGTTGGGGGGGCAAATTTATTTTAGGCCACTTCTGCCCCCCCGGGGGACAGATCAGCCTATTATTAGGCCGAACTGCCCCCGGGGGGGGGCAGAACACTCTAGGCGCCAGGGCAATTTTTTTTTTGTGTTTTTTTTTTTTTGTTGTTTCTTTTTTTAGAGATGGGGAGCGACCCATCAGGCAAGGGTCGCTCCCCTGGGGGGGCAAATTGTATTTAGACCATTTCTGCCCCCCTGGGGGCAGATTGGCCAATTTTAGGTCAATCTGCCCCCAAGGGGGCAGAAACCACTAGGCACCGGGGATTTGTTTTTTGGCGCCAATGTCACGCAGGGGGAGCGACCCCGTAGGCAAGAGTCGCTCCCGGGGGGGGGTGGGGGTTGGGGGGGGGCAATTTTTTTTAGGCCATTTCTGCCCCCCCGGGGGACAGATCGGCCTATTATTAGGATGAACTGCCCCCGGGGGGGGGGGGCAGAACACTCTAGGCGCCAGGGCAATTTTTTTTTTGTGTTTTTTTTTTTTTGTTGTTTCTTTTTTTAGAGATGGGGAGTGACCCATCAGGCAAGGGTCGCTCCCCTGGGGGGGCAAATTGTATTTAGACCATTTCTGCCCCCCTGGGGGCAGATTGGCCAATTTTAGGTCAATCTGCCCCCAAGGGGGCAGAAACCACTGGGCACCGGGGATTTGTTTTTTGGCGCCAATGTCACGCAGGGGGAGCGACCCCGTAGGCAAGGGTCGCTCCCGGGGGGGGGTGGGTCGTTGGGGGGGCAAATTTATTTTAGGCCATTTCTGCCCCCCCGGGGGACAGATCGGCCTATTATTAGGCCGAACTGCCCCCGGGGGGGGGGGGGGGCAGAACACTCTAGGCGCCAGGGCAATTTTTTTTTTGTGTTTTTTTTTTTGTTGTTTCTTTTTTTAGAGATGGGGAGCGACCCATCAGGCAAGGGTCGCTCCCCTGGGGGGGGGCAAATTGTATTTAGACCATTTCTGCCCCCCTGGGGGCAGATTGGCTGAGTTTAGGTCAACCTGCCCCCAAGGGGGCAGAAACCACTAGGCACCGGGGATTTGTTTTTTGGTGCCAATGTCACGCAGGGGGAGCGACCCCGTAGGCAAGGGTCGCTCCCGGCGGGGGAGGGTGGGGGTTGGGGGGCAAATTTATTTTAGGGCATTTCTGCCCCCCCCCCTGGGGCCGGCTGAGCTACAGGCCAAACACCACAGGTAGGCACCTTGCAAAAAACACCTCTGTTTTCTGTGAAAAAATATGTTGTGTCCACGTTGTGTTTTGGGCCATTTCCTTTTGTGGGCGCTAGGCCTACCCACAGAAGTGATGTACCATTTTTATCGAGAGACTAAGGGGAACGCTGGGTGGAAGGAAATTTGTGGCTCCTCTCAGATTCCAGAACTTTCTGTCACCGAAATGAGAGGAAAAAGTGTTTTTTGGGCCAAATTTTGATGTTTGCAAAGGATTCTGGGTAACATAACCTGGTCAGAGCCCCGCAAGTCACCCCATCTTGGATTCCCCTGGGTTTCTAGTTTTCAAAAATGCACTGGTTTGCTAGGTTTCCTCAGGTGTCGGCTGAGCTACAGGCCAAAATCCACAGGTTGGCACTGCTTTTTATAAAAAAATGTGATGTGTCCACGTTGTGTTTTGGGCCCTTTTCTTTCGTGGGCGCTAGTCCTACCCACACAAGTGAGGTATCATTTTTATCGGGAGACTTGGGGGAACGCTGGGTAGAAGGAAATTTGTAGCTCCTCTCAGATTCCAGAACTTTCTGCCACAGAAATGTGAGTAACATGTGTATTTTTAGCCAAATTTTGAGGTTTGCAAAGGATTCTGGGTAACAGAACCTGGTCCGAGCCCAGCAAGTCACCCCTCCTTGGATTCCCCTAGGTCTCTAGTTGTCAGAAATGCACAGGTTTGGTAGGTTTCCCTAGGTGCCGGCTGAGCTAGAGGCCAAAATCTACAGGTAGGCACTTCGCAAAAAACACCTCTGTTTTTTTCCAAAATTTAGGATGTGTCCACGTTGCGCTTTGGGGTGTTTCCTGTCGCCGGCGCTAGGCCTACCCACGCAAGTGAGGTATCATTTTTATCGGGAGACTTGGGGGAACGCTGGGTGGAAGGAAATTTGTAGCTCCTCTCAGATTCCAGAACTTTCTGCCACAGAAATGTGAGGGACATGTGTTTTTTTAGCCAAATTTTGAGGTTTGCAAAGGATTCTGGGTAACAGAACCTGGTCCGAGCCCCGCAAGTCACCCCTCCTTGGATTCCCCTAGGTCTCTAGTTTTCAGAAATGCACAGGTTTGGTAGGTTTCCCTAGGTGCCGGCTGAGCTAGAGGCCAAAATCTACAGGTAGGCACTTCGCAAAAAACACCTCTGTTTTTTTCCAAAATTTAGGATGTGTCCACTTTGCGCTTTGGGGTGTTTCCTGTCGCCGGCGCTAGGCCTACCCACGCAAGTGAGGTATCATTTTTATCGGGAGACTTGGGGGAACGCTGGGTGGAAGGAAATTTGTAGCTCCTCTCAGATTCCAGAACTTTCTGCCACAGAAATGTGAGGGACATGTGTTTTTTTAGCCAAATTTTGAGGTTTGCAAAGGATTCTGGGTAACAGAACCTGGTCCGAGCCCCGCAAGTCACCCATCCTTGGATTCCCCTAGGTCTCTAGTTTTCAGAAATGCACAGGTTTGGTAGGTTTCCCTAGGTGCCGGCTGAGCTAGAGGCCAAAATCTACAGGTAGGCACTTCGCAAAAAACACCTCTGTTTTTTCCAAAATTTAGGATGTGTCCACGTTGCGCTTTGGGGTGTTTCCTGTCGCCGGCGCTAGGCCTACCCACGCAAGTGAGGTATCATTTTTATCGGGAGACTTGGGGGAACGCTGGGTGGAAGGAAATTTGTAGCTCCTCTCAGATTCTAGAACTTTCTGCCACAGAAATGTGAGGGACATGTGTTTTTTTAGCCAAATGTTGAGGTTTGCAAAGGATTCTGGGTAACAGAACCTGGTCCGAGCCCCGCAAGTCACCCCTCCTTGGATTCCCCTAGGTCTCTAGTTTTCAGAAATGCACAGGTTTGGTAGGTTTCCCTAGGTGCCGGCTGAGCTAGAGGCCAAAATCTACAGGTAGGCACTTCGCAAAAAACACCTCTGTTTTTTTCCAAAATTTAGGATGTGTCCACGTTGCGCTTTGGGGTGTTTCCTGTCGCCGGCGCTAGGCCTACCCACGCAAGTGAGGTATCATTTTTATCGGGAGACTTGGGGGAACGCTGGGTGGAAGGAAATTTGTAGCTCCTCTCAGATTCCAGAACTTTCTGCCACAGAAATGTGAGGGACATGTGTTTTTTTAGCCAAATTTTGAGGTTTGCAAAGGATTCTGGGTAACAGAACCTGGTCCGAGCCCCGCAAGTCACCCCTCCTTGGATTCCCCTAGGTCTCTAGTTTTCAGAAATGCACAGGTTTGGTAAGTTTCCCTAGGTGCCGGCTGAGCTAGAGGCCAAAATCTACAGGTAGGCACTTCGCAAAAAACACCTCTGTTTTTTCCAAAATTTAGGATGTGTCCACGTTGCGCTTTGGGGTGTTTCCTGTCGCCGGCGCTAGGCCTACCCACGCAAGTGAGGTATCATTTTTATCGGGAGACTTGGGGGAACGCTGGGTGGAAGGAAATTTGTAGCTCCTCTCAGATTCTAGAACTTTCTGCCACAGAAATGTGAGGGACATGTGTTTTTTTAGCCAAATGTTGATGTTTGCAAAGGATTCTGGGTAACAGAACCTGGTCCGAGCCCCGCAAGTCACCCCTCCTTGGATTCCCCTAGGTCTCTAGTTTTCAGAAATGCACAGGTTTGGTAGGTTTCCCTAGGTGCCGGCTGAGCTAGAGGCCAAAATCTACAGGTAGGCACTTCGCAAAAAACACCTCTGTTTTTTTCAAAAATTTAGGATGTGTCCACGTTGCGCTTTGGGGTGTTTCCTGTCGCCGGCGCTAGGCCTACCCACGCAAGTGAGGTATCATTTTTATCGGGAGACTTGGGGGAACGCTGGGTGGAAGGAAATTTGTAGCTCCTCTCAGATTCCAGAACTTTCTGCCACAGAAATGTGAGGGACATGTGTTTTTTTAGCCAAATTTTGAGGTTTGCAAAGGATTCTGGGTAACAGAACCTGGTCCGAGCCCCGCAAGTCACCCCTCCTTGGATTCCCCTAGGTCTCTAGTTTTCAGAAATGCACAGGTTTGGTAGGTTTCCCTAGGTGCCGGCTGAGCTAGAGGCCAAAATCTACAGGTAGGCACTTCGCAAAAAACACCTCTGTTTTTTTCAAAAATTTAGGATGTGTCCACGTTGCGCTTTGGGGTGTTTCCTGTCGCCGGCGCTAGGCCTACCCACGCAAGTGAGGTATCATTTTTATCGGGAGACTTGGGAGAACGCTGGGTGGAAGGAAATTTGTAGCTCCTCTCAGATTCCAGAACTTTCTGCCACAGAAATGTGAGGGACATGTGTTTTTTTAGCCAAATTTTGAGGTTTGCAAAGGATTCTGGGTAACAGAACCTGGTCCGAGCCCCGCAAGTCACCCCTCCTTGGATTCCCCTAGGTCTCTAGTTTTCAGACATGCACAGGTTTGGTAGGTTTCCCTAGGTGCCGGCTAAGCTAGAGGCCAAAATCTACAGGTAGGCACTTCGCAAAAAACACCTCTGTTTTTTTCAAAAATTTAGGATGTGTCCACGTTGCGCTTTGGGGTGTTTCCTGTCGCCGGCGCTAGGCCTACCCACGCAAGTGAGGTATCATTTTTATCGGGAGACTTGGGGGAACGCTGGGTGGAAGGAAATTTGTAGCTCCTCTCAGATTCCAGAACTTTCTGCCACAGAAATGTGAGGGACATGTGTTTTTTTAGCCAAATGTTGAGGTTTGCAAAGGATTCTGGGTAACAGAACCTGGTCCGAGCCCCGCAAGTCACCCCTCCTTGGATTCCCCTAGGTCTCTAGTTTTCAGAAATGCACAGGTTTGGTAGGTTTCCCTAGGTGCCGGCTGAGCTAGAGGCCAAAATCTACAGGTAGGCACTTCGCAAAAAACACCTCTGTTTTTTCCAAAATTTAGGATGTGTCCACGTTGCGCTTTGGGGTGTTTCCTGTCGCCGGCGCTAGGCCTACCCACGCAAGTGAGGTATCATTTTTATCGGGAGACTTGAGGGAACGCTGGGTGGAAGGAAATTTGTAGCTCCTCTCAGATTCTAGAACTTTCTGCTACAGAAATGTGAGGGACATGTGTTTTTTTAGCCAAATGTTGAGGTTTGCAAAGGATTCTGGGTAACAGAACCTGGTCCGAGCCCCGCAAGTCACCCCTCCTTGGATTGCCCTAGGTCTCTAGTTTTCAGAAATGCACAGGTTTGGTAGGTTTCCCTAGGTGCCGGCTGAGCTAGAGGCCAAAATCTACAGCTAGGCACTTCGCAAAAAACACCTCTGTTTTTTTCAAAAATTTAGGATGTGTCCACGTTGCGCTTTGGGGTGTTTCCTGTCGCCGGCGCTAGGCCTACCCACGCAAGTGAGGTATCATTTTTATCGGGAGACTTGGGAGAACGCTGGGTGGAAGGAAATTTGTAGCTCCTCTCAGATTCCAGAACTTTCTGCCACAGAAATGTGAGGGACATGTGTTTTTTTAGCCAAATTTTGAGGTTTGCAAAGGATTCTGGGTAACAGAACCTGGTCCGAGCCCCGCAAGTCACCCCTCCTTGGATTCCCCTAGGTCTCTAGTTTTCAGACATGCACAGGTTTGGTAGGTTTCCCTAGGTGCCGGCTGAGCTAGAGGCCAAAATCTACAGGTAGGCACTTCGCCAAAAACACCTCTGTTTTTTTCCAAAATTTAGGATGTGTCCACGTTGCGCTTTGAGGTGTTTCCTGTCGCCGGCGCTAGGCCTACCCATGCAAGTGAGGTATCATTTTTATCGGGAGACTTGGGGGAACGCTGGGTGGAAGGAAATTTGTAGCTCCTCTCAGATTCCAGAACTTTCTGCCACAGAAATGTGAGGGACATGTGTTTTTTTAGCCAAATGTTGAGGTTTGCAAAGGATTCTGGGTAACAGAACCTGGTCCGAGCCCCGCAAGTCACCCCTCCTTGGATTGCCCTAGGTCTCTAGTTTTCAGAAATGCACAGGTTTGGTAGGTTTCCCTAGGTGCCGGCTGAGCTAGAGGCCAAAATCTACAGCTAGGCACTTCGCAAAAAACACCTCTGTTTTTTTCCAAAATTTTGGATGTGTCCACGTTGCGCTTTGGGGTGTTTCTTGTCGCCGGCGCTAGGCCTACCCACGCAAGTGAGGTATCATTTTTATCGGGAGACTTGGGGGAACGCTGGGTGGAAGGAAATTTGTAGCTCCTCTCAGATTCCAGAACTTTCTGCCACAGAAATGTGAGGGACATGTGTTTTTTTAGCCAAATGTTGAGGTTTGCAAAGGATTCTGGGTAACAGAACCTGGTCCGAGCCCCGCAAGTCACCCCTCCTTGGATTCCCCTAGGTCTTTAGTTTTCAGAAATGCACAGGTTTGGTAGGTTTCCCTAGGTGCCGGCTGAGTTAGAGGCCAAAATCTACAGGTAGGCACTTCGCAAAAAACACCTCTGTTTTCTCCCAAAATTGTCGATGTGTCCACGTTGCGCTTTGGGGCGTTTCCTGTCGCGGGCGCTAGGCCTACCCACGCAAGTGAGGTATCATTTTTATCGGGAGACTTGGGGGAACATAGATTAGCAAAACAAGTGCTATTGCCCCTTGTCTTTCTCTACATTTTTTCCTTCCAAATATAGGAGAGTGTGTAAAAAAGACATCTATTTGAGAAATTCCCTATAATTCACATGCTTGTATGGTCACCCCGGAATTCAGAGATGTGCAAATAGCCACTGCTCCTCAGCACCTTATCTTGTGCCCTTTTTGGAAATGCAAAGGTTTTCTTGATAGCAATTTTTTACTCTTTATATTTCAGCAAATGAATTGCTGTATACCCGGTATAGAATGAAAACGCACTGCAGGGTGCAGCTCATTTATTGGCTCTGGGTTCCTCGGGTTCTTGATGAACCTACAAGCCCTATATATCCCCGCAACCAGAGGAGTCCAGCAGACGTAACGGTATATTGCTTTCCATAATCTGACATTGCAGGGAAAAGTTACAGAGTAAAACATAGAGAAAAATTGATGTGTTTTTCACCTCAATTTCAATATTTTTCTTTTTCAGCTGTTATTTTCTGTAGGAAACCCTTGTAGGATCTACACAAATGACCCCTTGCTGAATTCAGAATTTTGTCTACTTTTCAGAAATGGTTAGGTTTCTGGGATCCAGCATTGGTTTCATGCCCATTCCTGTCACTGACTGGAAGGAGGCTGAAAGCACAAAAAATTGCAAAAATGGGGTATGCCCAGTAAAATGCCAAAATTGTGTTGAAAAATTGGGTTTTCTGATTCAAGTCTGCCTGTTCCTGAAAGCTAGGAAGCTGCTGAGTTTAGCACTACAAACCCTTTGTTGATGCCATTTTCGGGGGGAAATCCACAAGCCTTCTTCTGCAGCCACTTTTTCCATTTTTTTTTTTAAAAACGAAATTTTCACTGTATTTTGGCCAATTTCTTCGCCTCCTTCAAGGGAACCCACAAAGTCTGGGTACCTCTAGAATCCCTAGGATGTTGGAAAAAAAGGACGCAAATTTGGCTTGGTTAGCTTATGTGAACAAAAAGTTATGAGGGCCTAAGCGCGAACTGCCCAAATAGGCAAAAAAAGGCCTGGCACAGGAGGGGGAAAAGGCCTGGCAGCGAAGGGGTTAAGCTCTCCATGCCCCCAATGTGACTAGATCTCTTTTAATCCTAATGTTCCCATGCATGATAATGGCTTGACCCTACACCATCCACCTCCCATCCATTGGCTGGCTTTGTCCCCAAGCTCCTCTACTTCCATTCCACACAGCCTACAGATGACCAGAGACACTAGACTTCATAATCTCACCACATGTTCATGGCTTCTAACCCATTGTATAAAAGAGAAGAAAATACTGAGCTGCACAGATGCATTATGGTTAGATGTAGCACTCCTCCAAGACAATCACCTCACTGACCTGGAAAGTCAGAAAAATAGGAGAGACTAAGTGGTGAGGGAATACCATACCTGCAAATTAATCCAGCGTGACAATGGGACTCTCTTCTTGGAAATACACCAGAAAGGCAAGGTGGCCATACTGATTTCTAAAAAGCTACCACCACAGGTCCACAACGTGTAGAGGGACCTGCTAGGTCATTATGTCTTTATTGTTCCTTCATGAGATGATGCTCTTGCTAGGTGCCATGTACACTCCATTAGCTCCAAGCAGCCCTTGTTTAACGCATTAGCTATAATCCTACTCCAAGAACTGAAAACCGATGCTCTACTGGGTTGGGATTGGAATATGGTTCTAGACCAATTCCTGAATAAATAGGATCACCTGTCATCTCGCCCAGGTCTTATAGGAGTTGGTTGGGAGACATGATAGCTGCCTTCCTCCTAACAGATCTATGCCACCAGTGATGAGAAACTACATCTTTACCTCCTGCATGCATTACTTCCTGGCATCAACCTTTCTATTAGGATGAGTTATTGGCACAGTAATTAAACCAATAAGGGTATCTGATAACAATACCATTCTAATTTTGCTTGACATGGGCCTGCAAAAGCCGGGGGCCAGATATTGATGACTGCAGCTATCCTACTGTAGATTCCTGTGGAAATAAACAGAGATTCATGTACTTCCTCCAGGTATGTCTGGAGGATAATGAACAGAAAGTCTCTTTGCTAGGGGTTTTATGGGCCAGGAGCAAGGTGACCATCCGAAGGGAGAATATGAGAGAGAGTCTCCTGGCACAAAGAGAAGAGTAGCCACTCATAGGTTGACATTAGAGACACAGATTGCAACGCTGATGGACACTTACTCCTCCTGATATTCTCTAAAAAGCCTGAGGGACTTGCTGGAAGTAAAATGCAAACTCAATAAAGCGTACACCACCCAGGTTGAACCAGCCATATTGCCCTAGACAGAGAAACTGTGAGTTGGGCAAAAGGCAAGGAGATTCCTGGCCCTGCAAATAAAGCAATAGGTAGCTGACCATGTCATCCTAGCAATTATAGATACTCAAGGGGCCATTTTGATGCATCCAACCGATTTATTGGAAGCCTTTCAGGAATTGTACAGTCCCCTAAACTCTTCTGACAGCGCAGACACCCAGGCAGAGGAGGATGGGTTTCTGTCCAAATACACACTCCTGATGTTGTCATTTGACTAAAGGCAAACTCTAGAGACAGATATACCAGAGGAGGAAATAGCTACTATGATAGACAGCCTTCCCTATAGCAAGGTACCTGGACTAGATGTGTATCCAGTGAAGTATTACACACTGCACAAAAACCTTATTATTCCACTACTACACAAAGCCCTTTGAGAGGACCAAATAGACCATACATATTAGTGAGAATCAAATGATACTAACATTGCATTAATGCTCAAGCCTGGAAAGGATTTGACCCACTACAGTGTGCCACCTATTGGCCAATTTGACTCTTGGACACGGGCACAAAATCACAACAAAACTCTTGTGAACTGCCTGAAACCGATGCTGCCTTTCCTTATTCATAGACACCAAGAAGGCTCTCTATCACATTGAACCTCAGTGTCACAGCTTTACTCCTTGGCCCCTGTCCTGCGGCAGGAACAGACCAATGCAGGCAACAGACTGAAGGTCTCTCTAGATGCCATAAAGGCATTTGGTAGTGTTGAGTGAGCATACCTGCTCAGGGTACTATAGAAAATGGGCATTGCTCCAATATTAGTCTTCAGAATCTGAAGACTTCACTTATTCTCCACCGTCAGGATTGCTTATGATGGACACATATCCACATCTTTTTATGTACAAAGGGACATGAGGCAAGAATGCCTCCTGTCCCCACTTCTATTCATCTTTGCCCTAGAGCATGGGTACTCGCAAACATTTTCCCAGGGGCCAAAAAGTTTGCTCTGTGACGCACTTGGGGGCCACATTGATGCCAGGGCAGTGGCGGTCGGGTGGGGTGGCTGGGGGGATTGGTGGCAAGGTAGGTGTAGGAGAAGCAAATGATATACATCTAGTGGCTGAAATAAACAATGGGAAACCAGAAAACCGGGATTGAATCCCGGCTTACCCACTTTTCCAAATTGTGTGATCCTAGGCAATTGTTTAGTCTCACTTTCCCTCCTTTTTATGCATGATCACATTTAGAATGACCTCGAAATACATGATTCATGGTGTGCGCTCCACAAAACCTGCTTCTATGTTTGATTTAATAAACTGTAATGTTGGTAATGTATGATAGGAACCCAGGCCACCCATAAAGTGCACATACCAAGTGACTTGCCTCTTTAACTTACTATTGGTGGTGTTCTCAGGGTAAGGAAAATAATTAATGTTTCAAAATTTATGTTTCCAAATATGTTTGAAAACTATCACTTTTAAAGGAATACATCTCAATGCACTGATAAAATATTTTTTACTAAGGCAAAAAGGTTCTGCATGTTAACTAAATGCCCTTTTTTAATTTTGAAGAGACTGTCTTAGTTTTACACTTGTGCTGCAAGATGTCTTTAAAAATGAAGGAATTTCTAAAGTTAAGTGCAGGAGTCCCTAGTTACTTCCTTTCTTTAGCACCAATTATATTTTAAATAAATGATTGTGCATGTATTTAATATTGTTATTATTAGTGCGGTGTCGAGCAAACAGCTGCCCAGTGCTCCTGTTGCTCAAAGGGCCGCATGTAAAGGTCAGAGGGGCCGCATGAGGCCCGCGGGCCGTACTTTGAGTGTCCATGCCCTAGAGCCTTTAGCAATCATTATTAGGGAGTCAGCATATATCAGGGGATAACAATGTCAGGAGGGTTACATAAATGTTGCTATACATGGACAAGAGTTTGGTCACACTCTCAAACCCAGCATCCTCTGTGAGAGTGCTCATTGACCAGATTTCCCATTTTTCTTTACTGTCCAGTTGAAAGATAATATGCCACTGCCCCTGAATGACCATACCACAAAGTGAGCCCTTGGAGGGCACCTGTTTAGATGGATGCAAGACAGAATGAGATATCCTGGGATCGAGGTCACACCTGCGTTCACAGCATGGTTGAACAGAACATTACACTTCTACTCTCAAAAGTAGAAGTGGATAAAAATAGATGGACACATCATAATTTGTCTCCTATGGTAGAAGGCCCAGCCACTTAAAATGAAGGTAGCCCCCAGATTCACATTCCTTTTGATATGATTCCACTGCTCATCCCAAACCACCTTATGAAGCCCTGAAAACATGTATATGGGGTGGACGGAAACCATGTCTTAAACTGTGTAAATTTCATGCCACAACAGAAACAGGGGGTATGCACTTACCACACATGACTACATACTGGCTGGCCTCCCAACTAGTACACATCAGATATATTTTGCATAACCTTCTAGATACACCTAGATGTGTATCGCTACTATCACTGGAGGCATCCTTCTTTGGCAGATTGGAAGCTCTTAGGATGTTTTACATGGAGGAACTGGACAAGTTGATAGCATCTAATACATCACATTTGGGATTACCAAAGGCTTACCAGCTGTATACACCATGTTCTCAGCCCCTAACGTCTATCCTATTGAGACGTCCTCTATTTTACAATATTTATATAAATGTGGTAGATACAAAGGGATGGTTTCCCGCCTGTATGAGCAAACAAAAGAACATACCTTATCAAGCCCTGTTTCTCGATCTCTGAAAGAATAGTGGTCCATGAGTCTATAAGTGCCATATGCCGATGGGAACTGGGCGGAACTACTGACTATACATGACAAATTATTACGAGTTGCTCGCCTCAAACTCAGCTACTTCAAGGGACCACACTGATGGCATTGGTCTCCCAAGAATCTAAGCGTTGCCAAGATTCAACAGCATGCAGTGTGCTCCAGATATAGCGCATCAGATGGGGACATTGTGCACTCACTTTGGGACTGTGCACCACTGGATCCCTTCTGGACTTGGATAGAGACTGCTTGCAAAGACACTTTGAAGTTGAGCAGATACCTGTCAGTGCAAGTAGTTAAGTTGCATAACTTTCAGGCATTTCCAAAGACTACGTTTCTACAATAACAATGGCTAGCTATGGCAAGCCAAGAGACACAGTGAAAATGAACATTTTAAGACTATGGAGACCAAATACATGTCCCATACAAGATTATGAGCCCCATAAACTGAGGCACCTCTGAATCTAGGTTGCCTGATTGGGTTGGTGGGGGTCTGAATACCCAGGAATATGTTGGAGAAGGAGCAGTGAGCAGCACAGATGAGGTGTAGGGTACCGCTGATATTTAGGATGCTCTGAAGCTGACCTGGAGGTCGGGGCTAAAGTAAAAGGGACTGTTTTAGCCAAACGTTCAAAATATAACATGGCAAAAATGTTGGAGTTAAGAATAGAAAATATACATTGGAATGATATATTTTTAAACAATATTCAGACCATGTTATTTAAGTTCAGCAATATTTTTGCTGTTGACATTCTAACATCCTACCATGGACAAAAATCTTACTGATACGTGAGCCCAGTTCTATCACTTTTATTGTACCATCCTCAACCCCATCAACACTCCATTCCAACTAACCCTTTTCATATGGGAAAATGGTTCAAGCAGTTTGCAGAGGGATGTATTGCAGGTCCATTATTTCAAGTTGCTTTGGCAGAGGCTGCTGCTTTTTCCACTGCACAGTAAATTAAAAGATACAGATTGAGAAAAGGCCCATGAATGGTCTGGCATGGAAGATGTAGAGGACATTGAAAGTCATGTGAATGGTTGGTTTGTCTAGGTCACTGCAGGCATTCCAGTGGCCCTAGATCCAATACAACATTATAGCTATTAAGAGAAACTCTTCTTTTTTAGAAGGAGTCTATGGGGGTTATTACAACTTTGGAGGAGGTTTTAATCCGTCCCAAAAGTGACGGTAAAGTGATGGATATACCACCAGCCGTATTACGAGTCCATTACATCCTATGGAACTCGTAATATGGCTGGTGGTATATCCGTCACATTTGGGACGGATTAACACCTCCTCCAAAGTTGTAATAAACCCCTATGTCCTTTACAGGGCCAGTTGCTGCTTCGAAAAACAGTTTCCATTTGGGAATGCAACAGTAGAAGCAGACAGTAGTCCTCTACCTGACATGCTTCTTAAAGGAGAACGTGTCCCTCTGTGGAAGCTCCCCCTTTGTGAATTAATTATCATCTCAATTCGAAGGTTGACTTATCAGTGGTTTTTCGCCACAATTGCAGTTACACACCACTGATACATACCTTTCACGCTGTATGAAATTGGGTTACAGGTGGGGGGAGTGAAACCCTGCTCCAGAAGCAACCATTATTTCTGTCATGGGCGTGTCCCAAGCAACCCCATATTAACCTGTGCTTAACCCTCTGGTAGCTTGACAAAAAGCAGGAAGGCTTAATGTAGAGGCAATTTATGCAGCACACAAACAGTAATAAAGTAAAAAACCCAACAGAAGAAAAATACCACATCAATTTAGAAAAATATAGTAAAATGTAATACATTATTTAAGACCAAAATGACAAAAATCAAATCAGTAGAACTGGAATTTAGCATTTCCATATATTTAAGTCAACATAGTGTCTAAAGCACAAAGCACCAATGGTGGTTATCGGGTTACTATGGATAGGATCAAAAGATGAGCATGGATCAGATACAGGGACCAAGTTAGACCTGCTGAACAAAGTACCTTAATCTTGGTTGCAGAGTGTTGTAAGATCCTGCGTCAAGGATGCATCATGCTGTGGCAGTTTTGAGAATGTGTGGTCTTCAATGCAAGGCCCTGCATCGAGGATGCATAACTCAGCATTGGTTCCAATGAAGCTGTCAATGAGGCTTGTGATACAAGGTCCTGTTTTGTCATGAGAAATCCGTGGATGGAGGACTGCAAAGCAAAGCTCTGCTGTGAGCTATAATGAAATGTCCTGTGCAGGAATGAGTCATGCATCTTCAGTACTGATGCGGGGCTGTGAGAGATGTGTTGTATTGCATAAATTCTGCCCAAACAAATACAGCTGAGCAGTCAGATCACCTTTAGAACCACTTCTAAATGTAAGGACCTGAGTTGGCACCTCTTGGGGGCATGACTCACAGGAGACAGAGTCCAGGTGCTGGATTCAAGGTGATTGGAGACTTTTCTGTCCCTGAGGCTCTGATCAGGCCAGCCAACTAGCCATTGAAGTCAGTCTAGTGATTCTGGGTTCAAGATGCAGGTCTAGTCCTCTTCACTCATGTAGCAGAGTAGCAGGGCAGCAGAATGGCAGTACTTCTTGCAGCAGGGTAGCACCGCAGTCCTTCCGAATCTTCCACAGGTCCAGAGGTGTACTGAAGAGTTGGGTCTAAGGGTCCAATATTTATGCCTGGTGCCAACTTTGAAGAAGGAGAAAGTTCTGGACGTTTCCAATCCCAGAGGTGTTTAGAATTTCCTGCCTTCCTGCCCTAGCCCCAGCTAGTCTGGGGCACAGAGGGCTTGTGTGAAACCCTTTATGAGTCTGCTGAGGGAGAGCCTTTGTGATGTGCAAAGGGGGTAGGTAAGAACCTCTCCCCTTCATCAAGTCAGAGTTGGCCCATCCTGCCCACAGCTAGCCCCCCACTTTGTCTCAGGTTCTGGGAGCAATACACAAAGACCAATAACCAGCTGCATCTAGTCATGTGACCCAGGCTGCAGGTACCAAATGGTTAGGATAAGAAAATGGCAACTTTCTAAACGTGGCATTTTCAGAATAGTGACTTAAAATATGACTTTGCCATTAAAGAGGATTTTTAATGAGAATTCTTAAAGCACCAAACACAACATTCTTACCTGTTCCCAATTGAAAATTAGCACTTATTAAACCTAATAAGGTAACCTACTGTTATCCTATGGGAGAGGCAGGCCTTCCAATATTGAAAAATGAATTTAAGAGTTTTTCTGTATCAGGACATGTAAAAGTTTAAAGTAAATGGCCAACGTTTTAAGAACACTGCACCCTACTATATTGGTTGTTTTGGACCTACCCTAGGGGTGACTTCTATGCATTAAAAAGAAAGGTTTGTGCTTGGTGAAAGGTTTATTTTTTGCCATGTTGAAATGACTGTTTAAACCACATACTCAGCCTCCAATGGCAGGCTTTAGATATGTTTGAAATGGTTACTTAAGTGGATGGCACAATCAGTACTGCAGGCCCACTAGTAACCTTGAATTTAGAGGCCATGGGTACATGCAGTACAATGTTGCTAGGGTCTTATAAGTAAATTAGGCTTGCCAATTGGGTGTAAGCTAATGTTGCCTGTTTTAGGTACCGAGCACACCTACTTTAACACTGGTCAGCAGGGGTAAAGTGCACAGAGGCCTAAGGCCAAAAAAAACAAGATCAGCAAAAATGAAGGAGTAAGGTTTGGGGAAAGACCACCCTAAGACTAGCAGGTATAACACACTCCCTCTCAGCACTGCCCAGATTGTGCTATGTATAAATGCAGCTCATTCCTGCATCAAGGGTGGGATAAACGTTTGAGAACAAAAGATGCGTGGCAGCTCTCTCACTCCAAATATTTTTTTATCAACCCACAGTTTGTTAAGGATATAATAGTCCATATACAATACAAAAGTAACCGCGACGCAAGTGCGCGTTTATTTCCTTGCGGTTACTTTTGGCAATTCTACTTTATTCAACGCTGATACGGCGATTCTACTATTTGCGGTTTCAATTGAAGACGGATTATAATAATTTAGGACAGAAGACAAATTATAAATGGCCCGTAACAATAATAAGGTTCAACTAAAATCATAGTTTTGGAGAATGGTGTAAATACGAGCCCTGAAGAAGTCGTACGGGAAATCAAAAGGAGACTTCCCTAGACGAAACACGTGTTGGCTGCAAATGACTGTTGGCTGAAAATAAGCTTGAAATGGGCTGGATTTGTATCATCAAGTCGCATTCATTGTATCACTGTATATAGGATAATATTATGAACAAAAAATCAATTATTTTTTTGTTTACAATTCTTTGCAAATTTTTCATTCTGGTTGTATCATAATTGTTAAGCCATGTTGGTATCATTTCGATCAGACTTTTTGATAAATATACATATCAAAAACATATTGTATATGGATTATTATATCCTTAACAAACTGTGGGTTGATAAAAAAAAATTGGGAGTGAGAGAGCTGCCACGCATCTTTTGTTCTCATTGTTGTCAGGTTCTATGACCTTAGGGTTTGGGTGTTTCCCTGGTGCAGGCACCTCTCATTCTTTAGCCTTTTACTGCTTAATTGGGGATCCTGAGCGCCCATTTTAAAACCCTAACTGAACACCCCTTCATTATGGGATAAACGTTTGGAAGGAACTCTCCTTTCAACCCACATATTTGATGACGTAGAGAGCTGTGACATCATACTGTTTATTTCTAGACAGAATGGAGCTTGCAGGTTTGAGGCTCTGGTCGAGCCCCAAAAGCCTTTAGACCTGACAGAAGTGCCACTGGAAAGCTAGATCCCCTTTCCTGCAATACCTGTCTCTTATGGATTCCTGTTTAGGGATTTCCGATCCTTGGGTAGGATTAAAGCCAAAGACCAACCCGTTTTTTTCAGTTAGGAGAGTGACCCCACATCTCTTGCACAGAGCATATCTTCCCCATTCCATAACCACTTATATGTTTCCCCCATCTGACCACTCTAGGGAGACAAAGAGTTTTTTGATGCACAAGGAACATATTTTGGGATAATTAAATGAATAAATGGGGGGGCAATCCCTCCTTACAATCTCCCATAAGAATAAACACCTTCAGGCCTCCAGATGGGCAGATTAGGGGATTTTCCCCTGGGGTCTAAAAGTGCCACTCAACACTAGCAAATATAAAACTATTCTGGAGCAGGTGTGTATGCCCGTCCGGGCACATGGCTAAACTCCATATGTGCTTAAGTAAAATACCATTTTGCTGATTTGACAGGTTTGCCCTCAGTCTGCACCCAGAGAGTTTCAATTGTTCTCTAGACACCAGGGAGATGCAGAAAACAAAAGGTGAATGAGTAGAGAGCTAGGCCTTCCTGGCTCAGGACTACAACCCGGTGTAACAGGCCAAAATCCATTGTTTGCTCCACTCAAATCAATTGGAGTGTTACTCCCAATGTGTCTCAATGAGTACTGAAAGGCCCATTAGTTTCGGATGTCTGTAAGAAATATAATTTTTGTTCCAGCAGGTGTGTTAAATAACTCAGCGATCTCCAGGGAACGACAAAAATGATAGAAGGGCAGGCCAGACCCTCCTGCCACTGGGCCATATCTGCCAATCTACTTCATCATAAAGCCCTTGCCCCAAGAAGAGGATTGGCTCAAGTGACAGTGTCCATACCTTTCCACTGTTCCATCAAATTTTTGCCTTTAGGATCTTTTTGTGCGCATACCAGGTACTTTGTGCCTATGGAAGGGAAACACCGGAATAGTTTCTTTCCTCTACTAGAACAGCACCCTGGACCCTTCCCAATCCGATTCCGCAGCAACCACAGTACCGTAACTGCCCTAATCGCTGCTACTGATGACATCACAACCACACTGGACAGTGGTGAAACCGTTGCCCTTATCCTCCTGGACCTTTTGGCCGCGTTTGACACCGTCTGCGACCATACCCTACGCACATGCCTCAGCAATGCAGGAATCTGTGACAGAGCCCTGTACTGGGTCACCTCCTTTCTCACCAGCAGAACCCAGAGAGTCCGCCTCCCCCATTCTGCTCCGGAGCAACCAAAATCATCTGTGGCGGACCCCAGGGTTTGTCCCTCAGCCTGTCCCTCTTCAACATCTACATGGCCATGCCCAATCCCACAACCTCAACATCATCTCATACGCCAACGACACCCAGCTGTCCTCTCCCTCACCAAGGACTCCGCCAGGACCAACCTCCATGAAGGAATGAAGGTCATCGCCGAATGGATGAAGAACAGCTGCCTCAAACTTAATTCCGACAAGACGGAAGTCTTCATTTCGGCTCCACCCCCTCCGCATGGGATGACTACTGGTGGCTTGCCACTCTTGGATCTGCTCCAACTCCCACCGACCACGCACACAACCTAGGATTCATCTTGGACTCCTCATTATCCATGACCCAGCAAGTCAACACCATCTCCTCCTCCTCTTTCAACAGCCTCCACATGCCCGAAAGATCTACAAATGGTCCCCACCGAAACTAGAAGAGTCACCCAAGCCCTCGTAAGCAGCAAACTGGACTACGGCAATGCCCTCTACACAGGAACCGTGGGCAAACTCCAGAAGAGACTGCAACGCATCCAGAATGCCTCCACATGCCTTATCCTGGACCTCTCCCGCCACTGCCATATTACAGGTCATCTGAGAGACCTGCACTGGCTCCCTGAAAACAAGAGAATCACCTTCAAACTCCTCACCCATTCTCACAAAGCACTGCACAACACCGCACCAGAATACCTCAACAGATGGCTCTCCTTCTACACCCCGACCTGGCAACTCTGCTCTGCCGACCTCGCTCACGCATCCGCAGAACTACAATCGGCAGCAGATCCTTCTTGTACCTCGCCGCCAAGACGTGGAACACTCTTCCACCCTCCTGCGTCAGACCAAAGACCTCCTTACCTTCAGGAAACTTCTCAAGACCTGGCTGTTCAAGCAGTAGCAGCACCTTCCGCCCCTCCCAACCCCTCCACCTCAGCGCCTTGAGACCCTCACAGGTGAGTAGTGCGCTTAACAAATTCCTTGATTGATTGATTTCCTTTAGAAATATCCCTCATTAACGGGTTTCTACCTGACTGAGGCGATATTAGAATATTATATGTGCTCAAAGGCCAGTGTTAAATTGTTTCAAGACACACTTCACTGAGAGAGAAAAGGAAGGTTCAATTGGAGCTAATTGAATAAGATAATTGCTACTACTCTTTATTTACTTTTCATTCACAAAGCTGTGCTATGCATCATGTTGGCACCTTGTAAGATGTGGTTGTTTATAGAAATGCCACATGTCTCTCCAGGCTGTCCACCTGCTGAACATCTATTGACTCTTGAGCATCCATAGACCACCTATTGTTCATTGCCTCAATGTTAACCTAGGATATCATTTCTGACTGTAGTATCCAACCCAATTTGAGTGGTGTGGATGGACCCAGTGAGGGGTCTGACCTAAAGTTTCCTGTTGTGGATCCGAGAGAAAAGCATCAAAAAAGTTAAAAAGTTTGTTGGCATTTCGGGTCCTCAGTGAAGTGAGGCATTGTGACAGAACACTGAGACAGGTGGGAGAAATGCCGGGAGGAGGGAGGGCAGGTATAGCTTGCAGATTGGCTGTCATCACCATAAGACTTTATAAGATTATAAAGGAGGGAACTGAAGAGCGGTGAGCAGGTTAGCAACCACTCTGGGAAGATTCCCCTCTTTTGTACAGTGGGCATACTTGGAGGCATGTCACCTCTACCGTAAAAGTTCACATCTGTACACACTTTTGTGTTCCTATGTACTCTGTGAGTGTTCTGTGTTCTGCTATAAAAAAAGTCAGTGTTAGCAATGACCCAGTTTTTTGCCTTCTTATTCTGAATACATTTTTGCTGGCCACAGGACCCTGCACACTCAATCTGTGCTATCCAGTGATTCTCCTCTCTAAACATGTTACAATTGACATACCTCTAATGTGTAATTCTCATATATACTGTAAATAAATGCTAATAGTGAGCTGCATCACTCATTGTGCTACCCACTTAAGCAGCATTGTAAGACATGACTCCAGGCTGGGCCTGCCACCGCAACCTTGGTTATGCAGTTTTAAACTGCTGATTGGACCTCGTAAAACAAGCCTTTTGCCAGGCCTAAAACTTTTTAATATGTATATGTTACCCCTAATGTAGGCCCTAAATGTCCATAGGTGAGGGTGCACAGTATTTAAAAAAGTAAGGCATGTATCTTTAATTTTTTGCATGTCGTGGCAGTAAAACATCCAAAATAATTTTTCACTGAGCCAAGGCTGGCTCTCCTTTAGGAAAACACTGAGTCACACTATAACAACTTATTGTGCTTCATTTAACTTTTAAGAGCAGCAAGGAACATTATTCAAGGACTCATTTTTTCAATCCAACAAAATGGTCAATCAGATTTTATATTACTGTTATATAAATTATACTTTAGAAAGTTGTCAGTTTCCTGCAGAGAGACAAAAAAGCCTTTCTGCCAGTGGACACTATCACATGACTGCTGATGGCTCTCGTGTGGTGAGATTTGGATTGCTCCCAGACTGTGGACAAAGGGCTTGGCTACAGAAGATGTTTTTCTTCCTTTAGCAGGATAGCCTGGGGCTGTGCCCTGTTCCTTTCTGACCTTCAAAAGATGCCTAACCTATCACTAGCCAATGCGCTCACACGTAGGCCTGCCACCCTTTTGTCTTTTTAGTCAACTTGACACCAAACCCAGTGGGAGAAGGACCTGGCCCAGAACAAGTTTGGAGTGACCAAAATATTGTAGCCATACCTCTGAGTGGGAACAGACAGCTCTGACCAGGAGAAGAAGGTTTCTGTGAAAATTCTGTAGAGTCACCAATGGGAACTTTTACTCCATTGGCTAGGGAGTGGCCAGGAGTTTTCCACAGGCTGGCATTGGTCATAAATGTGTCATACCCTGGTACTCTCCTCAGAACTCTTGTGGACCTTTGAGGAATCAGAAAAAGGGCTGCCCTGCTGTCTGAAGAACCTGAAGGAAGACTCATCCTGCTTGCCTTGAGGCCAAGACCGCCACAGTGACTCTAAGTGTTATTTGGCTGACCTCTTGAGCTACAGAGACACAACAAGCTTAAGAGACCTCTTTACCTGTATCTGCCCAGTTATTCAGTTCCACCTGGATTTGGCTCTAGATCCTGCTGCTGGCCTCTGCTGCAGCTGGTATCTGTTGTAGTAACTCCTAAACCCTAAGTGGTGCACCCCAAGTCCTTGACCCTGCTGATGTTAGAGTACTACTCTTGTCTCCAAACTGCAGGATGTAGGACTTAAAAGTCTTTTGCCAAATTTTTCTCTGGAAAACCGACAGAGCCCAGGATCACTGTAGAAGCTGAAGCCATCAACACTGACATTAGCCTGCCTCAGCTTGCCCTGCTGAAGGAAATCCAACTTCCAGACAAGTTTCCAAGTCCGAAAGCAGGTGGGTTCAATGGGACAGATTCCAGGTAGCATTCGATCTATTTGGAGACCTTCCTGGGCACAGACTTTAGTCTTAAACCACTCAGAGCTTTTCCACTTTCATTTACAACTGCATCGGGATCCCGTTTTTCAGCAACCCACCATTGTCAAGCCCTGCTGAAGATCCTGCTTGCAGCCTGCCTCGTCGATGACTAATCAACTTTTTCTCATAAAGGTTCCTAAGTTAGAAGGCAACTTTTCAGTGAGATGAACCTGGTCCCTGTATCCCACCCGCGATCCATCACTGTTGGCTGTAACTTTAAGCTTTGACCTGATCAAGTGTGACCAGATACCCACAGCTGGCGAGTTGTGCTTTTTAACACTATTATTGATTTAAACATTTAAAATTCATATTTGCAGTTCAACATATTAGATTTATGTTGTTTTGATGTCCTTTTATTTATTAAAATGTTCTCTAATTTTCTATATTAGGTTCTGATTTCATGTGTTGTGTTTTCACTTTATTATTTTTTAGAACGCCATACATATTTTGCTCATTATCTTCAATTTAATCCTGACTGCTTTTGTGCTTAGCTATGAGAGGGTTGGGAATGGCATTCAGTGACTGCAGTGTTTCAACTTGGCAAGGGTTGTGATTGTTATTTGAAGTGAATTACCAATCCCTGTCAACTAATACTCTAATGTCTTAAAGTAAGTAACTCTCCAAAAATACTCTTAAAACATTGTGAAGATTTGGGCATCTTGACATGGGGGTTCCTTTTAGGATGGCTATTTGACCGTGTTTTACATCCTGATAGGACAATATGAGATTCATAAGGACTCATTTTTATAGGAGAATAGGCGATAGCACTCTGCACTAATTGGAACATAACATACCTTGAGCTTCAAACACACAACCTAGTTCAATCATTGCACACTGTGTAAGGGCAAATAGCTGATCTTGTGGTTTAGAAAAGCAATCAAATCCCAAAGCACCCTGTTAAACAAAATGCGAAAACTTGTGAAGCTGACAAGGCTAAAGCCCTTAAAGACAACGAACGGGGACGCTATTGGCTTATCTCCAAAAGGTATCGCATAAGGCTAGGTTCAAATACATCCAATTCAACAATACTACACAGGGCTTACCTTGCTCCGGAATTACTTAAAAGAATGTACATTGGCAACAGCCATGATTGTGTTAGATGCTGTGTTACCATGATTGAGCCCCATCACATGTTGTGGGGTTGTCCAAAATAACAAGTTTACTGGAGGAGGGTCACCAGCATCCTATCAGCCACAGTAGAACTCAGTGATTTTATCAGTTTTTAGAGCTGCATCCTACGACTCTTCAGACATTAGGAAGAACATTGAGTGGGAGCCAAATTCTCAGACTTACCTCTCCTCTTTACTATATTCTCGATGAAATGGAAGCCCGAACCCTCAACTGCGGCTTTCTGAAGTGCTTCCACTTTAAGATGGGTGGGGCGGACAGCATCTCGCTCAGCAGAGAAGAGGCCAGAGGACTCTGGAAGATTCTGATAGCAGAGCAATGGGAAGATATGTTACTCACTGAGTGAGGTGACAACGGATCTCCCTGAACATGAAACACACACTTTGAAATACATCTTATTACTCACAAATTCATATTTCTGAGAACATATACAACATAATTGGCAACCTCAGACCAAATAGCAGCCCCCCCAGCCCTGGACAGTAGGTATGATGCCAATTAGGATCCCTGAACGTTGTTACTGTGCCCGTAACTATGGGCCAGATGTATCAAGGTTTTTTGCATTCGCAAACGGTGCGAATGCCCGTTTGCGAATGCAAAAAGCCAGTTCAGAATGTATGAAAGACATTCTGAACGCAATTTTAAGGAATCGCAAAAATAGCGATTCCTTAAAATTGCGACCCTCTTTAGAGAGTCGCAAATTGCGACTCTCTAAATAAGAAATCGCAAATAAGGATTCCTTATTTGCGATTTCTTAGCACATGTATGAAGCGATTCCTAAATGTGATTTGGGCATTTAGGAATCGCCATTTACCACAAGGTTGAACCTGGTGGTAACCATGTGCAAAATTTAAAAATGCATTTAAAATGCATTTTTAAAATGTACATGTAAAGCACACATGCCCTTTTGGCATGTGTGCACCTTACATGTCCCCAAAAGCTTTTCTGGGGTGCAGCAGAGGGGGCCTTAGGCCCCCAGCACCCTGGGGTTTTGCATTTCCCAAATAGTGATTTCTGGTTAAAAAATTGCAATTTTGGAAATGCAAAAAATTTGCAGATATGGGCCAACAGGCCCATAGGTGCGAATGGGGACAGATTCTCTATTTGAGATTCGGTAATAGCATTTGCGATTTTTAAGAAATCGCTATTACCGAATCGCAAAAATCATACATACCTTTTTGCAATTCTGAAATAGCGATTTCTTAAAAATCGCTATTTGAGAATCGCAAATCGGTTGTATGATAAATCTGGCCCTATATCCCTGCAGCCCGAACACGTAATTTGCAAAATGTTGAAAGATAAATGCAGATCTCCTTAAAAACCAACGTTTCTACACCTGAATTTATGTTTACTTGCAAATGTTTCTATCGTTGATGTTTTACTTTGACTGGTTAAATTCTTTGTTGATTTGGCAGTATAATGTCTCAGGTTACATCTTATGCGATATTGGTACAACTTTTTAGACAAGGGAAATGACGTTCAAACTCACAGCGCATGGCTCATAAATACCATAACATTAGGTCATCAAAGTCTGCTTATGCATCGTCACTGCTGATGTACTAAGTGAAGTGATAATTGTAAAATATAATAAAAAAATAAGGAAAGGGGAAACATGACCAGCAGGCGCTCTGCCGTGGTTATGGATTATGTACCTATAGTTTGATAATTTTGGATTTCTATTAGTTCCACTAATCAGATAAACTCACAAGCTTTCTTGTTAATAATGAGACAGACTGAGGCATAATCTGACACTGGCAATATTAGTTACAGGCTAATTATATCCAATCAAACAAAAACTCGTCCTGTGGTTTCTGATTATAATAATCCAGTTTTACCTTCTACTCTGCAGTATTGACCAATGTTAACGTGTCCCACCCTAGGTAATTTACTTAGTCTGGAACTCGTTTTAGGCCAATGAATCTTTTGACCCTGATTGGAGACAACTTAAGACGAAATAACTACTCAGCATATCATTCAATAAATCAATAGTCTTATCAATATTCACAGTAATAAATCAATCAAATTAGTTTATCACTTTGATATGAATTTGAAACGCAACGCGACCTTTCAGCCATGAATAACCACACGAATTTAGTAAAATTTATGATATTTATTCCCTATTGGTTACACTCTACTAGCAAGTTTATTAGTCTCAACACCAGAAAACACATCAACAATGCTATAATGTGGCAACTCAAATAAGATTTAAGCAAAGTGAAGATTATAAACATTAGAACAAAACTCAGCATCAACATGTATCTATTTAGCAAAGTATCATTAGCGCATCTATTCAACCCAACAAAGATTCAGTCATTTTGTCTGTTTGCACCCAATATTAGTGAACTCCTTGCCTAACCTCAAATTAGCATCATCATGTTGGGCTTCATGCAAAACAATTTAGTAACACAAATTTGGAAAACGTCTGACTATGGTCTCTGTCAAAAGCAGTTGGTACCTAGAAAGGAAAGGCAAGCAGACAATTACAATTTCATCATCATATAGTTACCCTCCGTAATGGGTCAGCATACAGAGTCAGTCTTCGTCCTCAGGACAGTAGTCGATTCGCCATCCGCGAGGATGGAATAGCAAAGGCTCAGAAACTAGGCCAGAAAGTTCTTCCCTCTTAAGGAGGAGAAGAACTTAATATCGGGCAAAACAAGGTGAGGATGGTTTGAAGAATCAAAGCAGCAAGGGTAAAGACGGGATGCCAGAGTAACAGCAGGGGTGTCCCTCTAATGGCCCATGTCTCCTTGTAATGCAACGTTAAATTGAATTTGCCAGACAAATCTCTAATTTCCCATTGGTCGTTAGTTGGTGCACTACTATCTCTATCCAATGGTTGTGTGGTCACCTTACTAGAATTTTCACCTAAGACAGTTCTCATACAGTTCATTGGCTCCTGTGATTTACGTCTTCATCGGGTGAGATGGCAGGTAGAAAAAGTTACACGCATAACTCCAGTCAGTAGCTCCATTGTCTTTACCAGTTCAGGCGACCTTGTACCTGTTTCAAATTACACTGTTGCATTCAACAAGAATGTCTCCTTGAGAAAGTCGGTCTCATGAGAAAGAATTTACCACGGCTACACACATTTCTAACTCCTGGAAAAGTACAGCTTTATGTCCTTCAGGAAGACAGCACAGTGCACGTTAGAAAACACATTTAATATAAGACCAGGAAGCTAGGACCAGACTCTTGCTAACTAAGGCCTAATGATTTCTTCAGGAAAACCTTAACCTATAATACTTAAATGCTAAACAGAATCATACATTAGTACATTAACAATTCATTATTAATCAGTTTCGTCAGTCATCGTATACATTGGTGGCCACTCCCCGTGGGCATATTTCAAATGCTTATGTTAAAAACATATTAATCCATTTTCTATGCCACTTCATTACACATTATTTTGCAAGCAGTTTATGTTAATTCTAATTATAAAAGCTACACTCCAACACCAATGAGACAGCATGTGATCCAAAGAATCAAGCTGGTACAATTTTAAGTATGACTAATCGAAACACAACTGTACCTGTTAGGCTTATGGTTGTGGGGTCCCGTACAAACTCTGAAGATAACTAATGATTTCACTCCTATGTAAGTATACAAGGGTTGAAAAAGTCAAGTAAAAACACTGGAGACATATATTTTGAGCCCAAACAATGTTTTCACAAGTTTCAGTTTTCACAGGGCTAGGGAGGGAATAATGCCACGCTCCTATAAAAGATACTGGAGTAGAGGTATATCTTTAATGGATGGAATGATGAAAACTGTGAATTAACACTGCATATTCTTCACCATTGGTGCCATCCGTATCAATTGAGTCTACAACCTCTAAGATTTGGACAACTCTTCCTGTGACGGTCACTAAGGTATTGGTTTCTCATCAAAAGAAATTGAATGTGACTGTAGAGGGTGACGGGGTGCCGCCAAGGAACTCCATCAAAGACCACATAAACACCAGTAGTACTTCTGTGGAGAACTGCCGCCGGGTTCAGCGACTCTCCCTCTTTATTATTTCCCAAGTTGCCCAACCCCCTTTGACCCATGGTTGCTACAAAGTCTGGGAGAGCCCGGATGGCTCTCTACAGTGACAAATTACTGCAAGGCACTCTGGATGACACTTCTTTTATTTTTACTGGTAATAGACAAGCAGTTCAACAAATTCAAGCTGTTGTCCAGCCATTTGAAATGTCATCCGGCAATTTGAAATGGACATTTCTAACATTCCTGGCAATCAGCGAGTTGGACTTTTTGAAAATTAAAACTCTCCTGACCTTTCATTATAAACCTAATTCAAAAATAAAGAATTACCCATTTCTGACCCAGCTATCGCCATTCTCTTTGTCTCAGCTTTATGTAAACTATGCGATTCAACAATAAACCCAGATGCTCAACTGTTCCATTTTGAGACACTTCAGATGGACCCTGAAAGCACCCATATTGAACTGTTTGTTTACACTCTATCTGGGGAGAATCACAATATCTTAAATCACCACATAGTGTAGAAACTGTTGGCAGTTTTTTCTAAACGCTATAATGTCAAATTATGGAGCTTAACACAAATTCAGAAACAGTGTGGATCACTGATTCCAGGTCAGTAAAATATGAAAGGGACCATCTGAATTAGCAGCTTTGGGTGTCCTTGTAAAACCAGTACCTAAACTCTAAAAACTGGCTTTATAGAGACACAGTCAATTAAGACTAAGAGTCTGATTTAGATCTCGGCGGAAGGATTACTCCATCACAAACGATCCTCATAGATTATAATGGGATCATAATAGAGCGGACGGGATATTCATCACGTTTGTGACAAAGTAGTCTCCTCCGTCAAGATCTAAATCAGGCCCTTAATCAGAAACCTGAACCTTCTGTTACGCCTCTGATGATATCAGCACAAATTTTATTAACCTGGATACTCATATTTGAATTGAGGCTGACAAATTACAAATTACATAGACTCTCAGAAGGACAACAAAAAGTTACTTAAACGATGTGGGCCTGAAGAAATTCCAGAATCTTTGATATGTGAAGATGGAGATTCTGATGTTCAGTCATTACTACTGACTCATATATCTGATTCCTAGCCAGAATGTAAATATGCAATCACCAGCTATTCACGGTTTGTCAGTTTTCTCTTTGCACATATCTGACACTGAAAAGCTACTGCGTTTAGGAATTATTGACTTGATGCTCTTTCCTAATTCTTATCATGATATTTGTAACTGCCTAACATCCAGTTCAATAATGTGTTCACATTCGAAACGTTTGCTTCTAATAGCTAAGTGGGCTAAAACAGGACTTCATAGGAATGACGTTTGTTCATATGAAAATATGTACTTGTAGTACTTTTCAACACAAACAATAAGCAGTGGGTAAATTGGACATGTTTATATGCTTCCTATGATCGTTGAGTGAAGAGGGATGCTGAACTGCCCTTTAAGGGGTACTTTTACATCTGTGAGAAAGCCTCCCAAAAGCTTTTCTGTTAATTACTGGTAATTTTAATGGTAACTTGCTTGATGAACTAGGCACATTTCATATAATGATGCACAGGACCTTAAGATTAGGCGTTTGGTCAGTGAATAGGGGATTAAACTCAGATCAATCTGCGCTGTATACTATTTGTTCAGTAGCCCTTAGTTCAGTCCTTGATTATTCCTTTGAACATGTGGCAACATTTTGTTTGCATGAAGTTTGAAATAAAATATCTATGAGGCCTGAAAGCAACCAACACACTCAATCCATTAGAATAAAATGGTCAACCTACATTATATGAGAATGCTTACTCACTTTTACTTGAATCAGTCACAAAGTTTTAAAAAAGTTGAAACACTCAGCAGCTAAATTTAATTACTTTATGTCTCTGTCATTTCCAACACATTTAAATGCATTTCTTCCTACTGAAATTAATCTAATTGGTCCTGTTTCCTTTTACAAGAGGCTTTCTTATTGAAATTATTGACATTTCTGTCATCTACTGGATGACTCAACTTTTGGTGCAAGTCAATCGTGTAATAACTTTGATGTTGTGATCTCCACAGAGAAAAGGCTAAGTAGATAATCTATGAGGTGTCTGATAGGATCATATGAAATTGGCTCTCCATAACTGTTAATGATGCAATTGAAATTAAAATATAGAAAGAACGTTTTTAAGATTCCTTAAGTCAAACAAAGTGATGTGGTGTGAACTTGTTGATCCTATTAAGGCAAGGGACACCGTACGTTATGAAAGCTTGTAGGGTATGGAATGAACTGTTAAAGAAGTTCATGTGACATATCGTATACGCTGACGGGAAACTCATTTTAAGAAATTATGTACATCAGGGCCTGATCTAATTTTCAGTGATATGAAATGGGTAACTAAAGATTCCTCTACTTTCAAAGAGGATGTTCTCTCACTAATTAAAGGGTCCAGATCCTCCAACTCCCCTAGTCCCAACGATATATGGTGGCTGTATTAAATTTAACTCCACTGAATGGATCATAATTCTGAATCTTACATATACAACAGGGATTATTTCAACAAATGGGAAATATTCAGTTTTGAAGCCGACATATTAATGAGATCCGAAATGTAATCACATAATTTATGGCTTAATCACACCCTCTCGATCCTGATGGTAAATTATTTGCTGAATTATTGCTGCAAAAACCAATGTTGTGGGCATCAGAAACTGCTCAACGCTTGACATTGTATTGGCCTTGAATTTTTGGGCAGTGAAAGCCCTAGGAGGGAAAAGGAATACTATTGTGTATGTTTTACTGTTGGTTATGCTGCCTTTGACAAAATCAATAGGACTTGTTTTTGGTCCAAATCGCATTCAGAGTACTAACCGCACTTTACTTAATTTTCTAATCGTACTTCATTCAGAGAGTAAGGTGCCAGTAAAGTTATCGAATGGTAAATATGTTAACTTATACGATACATTGTGAATGGACTAAAACGGGTGTATATTGACTCTCATATTAGTTTCCTTATTCATGGCATACCTGCCCAACTCTCTAGATTATGTGGATGGCTTAGCCCCAGAGCTTAATGTGGAGAGGGCCTCTCCCTTGGCATATGTGGATAGCTTGATTATCCTATCTCAAACTCAAGGAGGACTCCAAAGACAGTTAACCTTGTACGTGTGGTGGAAGAACTATTTGACCCCACTGCACAGCCTTCACAATTCAGTGGATGTGAAAGATTCATCCACTACACTGCTAAAGAAAATCCATCTGGTGTGAACACACAAAGGATTTACAATTTAAAATTATTTCCTTTTTGGATCAGTGTGACATGCAGCACTCTTACTTCACACTGGTTGAACATGAAAGCTGTTAGTGCTGTTAGCTGCCAACTGGTTTCACTCTGACCTGTGCTCAAGGTCATATTTCATCTCTCCAGAGCACTGACCAAAGTGGAAGAGTCATTGCTGGTAATGCAAAATGTCCCTTTTATAGCGCCTGCTCTTCCTGGAGTAGCCCTGCTTAGGGATCTCTACAGGAGGTTGATACCGAACCAGGACACAGTCTACTAAGCACCAGGAATATGTGAAGCATACCCCCAGGTATGGGGAATTTCCCTTGTTTAAGAAAAAGAAAGTCGTTCTATCCCACCGTGGGGTTTATTCCCAATCACCTGTCTGGAGATGGGGTGTAGTGGGGCAGAAGGCCTACTTGGCAACAGGGATTTTTAAAAAAGAGGTGGGGCAGCATGCCCAACAGTCTTTTGCCCTCACATGGGCATAGTGGAGGCATTTCCCCAATAAAACCTCCAGGATTTATTTATTTTTAAGTATGGGTAGGGTAGCTTGCTCGGACAGTTCAAGCCATTTCTCCAGTGAATTATTGGCACAGCAGTCTTTCTGGACTTCCTGGGGGGCAGATGCCCACTATACACCAGTGTAAAAGAAACGGTGGGGTCAGCATTTTCAGACATCAGCTCGTGCCCCCCCACCATAACACCCCCACAGGACCCCACAACTTTCCCGTAGGGAGGCAGATTTGGGTGGCTTATCCCTATTTTACCCTTGAGGATCAGAAAGCTGATTATACATCAGTGATTCTATATGGTTTTTTTTCTTTGTTTTTTTTTAAGATGGGGGTAGGCTAGCCAGGCATCATACTACATAATTAAGCCATCAGCCTTTCGGCCATCATTGGAGGCACAAAGACCCCTAAACACAGGGCAAAATGGTCACAGAAAGGAATTGAGGTGGCCTGCCCAGGCAAAAGCATTACACCCAACCCATAACACTTGCAGAAGTGTTTCTGGCCCAGGGCATAATTCCCACTGCACACACGGATGAAAACCCACTATACCCATGGATGTTTTTATAAAAAGTAAAGGAATGGGTTGGAGGCAGCCTGCATTGGGCATTACCCACCACCCAGCATCATTATGCTTTAAACCCACTCTGGTGGGAGAGTGGAGGATTAACCACCAATCTGCTCAGAGAGGGGCAGAAAGACAACTGAATGTTGGGGACTTAAAAAAGGTTGGGTGGGTTAGCCCATCCGCATATTAGGCTGTACCCTCACCCTCAAAATCCTAAGTCTTTTGCATCCCTGCAGCATACAGCATTCCCATTCCCACGGCAAGCAAGAAGAAATGTAGATTCTTTAGGGTATAGCTTTGACAGGAGGGCTTGCAGAGAAGCAGCAGATCCCAATTTTCCTCACTTGCCATAGAGAAAGGCCACATTATTAAAGCTCTGGCTCAGCGGGCAATCAGGAAACCCTGCAAACTGTTTTTATCTGGAGTTGTGGAAATACTCAATACTTTGAGGCTGCTGAACCTTCCCTCAAAGAAAAGTGAGGAAAATGTGACATTTGAGCGAAAAATTTCAGGGCAATCTGGATAAGAAAACACAGTGGAATCAATGTGCCACACAATCCTAGGCCCCACTGGATGTCCAGTTTTCTGGAATCTCTGGATTTAGTAGGTTTCCCTGGGTGGGAGCTGAGCCAGTAGCCAAAAACCTCAGCTACCCATATCACCTAAATGGGATAATTTCCAAGGCAAAACTTGTTATATTGCCACATTGGGTTTTAGGGCATTTGCTTTTCTGGGTGGTAGGAATTTTGCAAATCCCCACAGATTCTGGGACTACATGCAATGTGAAGAAAATGCATAATGTTAGCCAAAGTTTGCTATGTACAGGGGCATTTTGGAAAGAAAATGCAGTGGAACCAACTTAAATCATGCCAAGGACCACTTTATTCAGGTGGAGCTTGGTTCAACTGGCACAGTGAACACAGGACCTAACTTCACCTGACTGAAGAGGGCCAGCTAGGCAGGATCTGGTCTTGGGTTGCTTTTATTCCAGTTTTAGGAGGACCTGAGTTGGAAGTTCAGTCTGGACTGTTCCTACTGGTGCAGGATCAAGACTGATTTGCATATTGCTTGTTCTAATCTGAGCTAGCTTGTTGGGAAAAAAATTATGATAGACTGGGAAGAAGCCTAGTAGTATATACCTGAGGCTGAAAATATTTCACGCATTCAGCCATTACCTTTTAAATTCCTCAATGTGAAGCCCTGTGATTGATGGGTACACCCATATGTGATTCCAGTGCTCACTATGCCACTGGAACCAAGATGGCCCCAACTGAAGAGGCCCAATTAGGCCACAACCAGTCTTGAGTTGCATGTGTTCCAGTTTAGAGAGGATCTGGCTTGGCAGTGCAAGTTGAACAGTTTGTTTTAGAGCAGGACAAAGCCTGATTTGTATATGACTAGGTCTAATCTGAAGTGGCATGGTGAGCAAAGAAAAGTGATGCACTGGGATACGGATCCATGTAATTACCAGTGGCTAAGAATAATTCAAGCATTTACTCATCACTTTTCTGTTTTCCTCAGAGCCATTGATTTAAGAATTTAAAGGGAGATTTTAATCTCAGACTGTTCGTTTTGAATAGTTCTGTATCTCGACTCATCGAAATAAGGTTGAAGAAGTCAATGCAGGGTTACTGGCTTCAAAAGATCTGGCATGAAATCCACCAATGTATGCAACAATACACCTCTCAAACCTGGATATATTTTCCACAAGCCAGGCTCATTTTCTTTTTCGTTACCGAGAGGCTTTTGTGATGAGTCTGAAATTAAGACAGAAATATTTTCTGCAGCTGCCCTATCGCTATTTGGTAAGGTTAGACAGATCCCAAAATTATCTCTAAGCCCTAGAAATAGAGGCATCCCCTCATAGTGATTATTAGTTAGTTTAAGTCTAAATAAAAGTCCATATGCACGTTTTCAAGTTAAATGATGGGTCAGCAGATGCATGTATGATATTGGATAGTGTGAAGGCTGTGTACCGGCTCAAAGGAGGAACAATGGAAGTGTGTTTCAGAAAAGTAAAGACAATGTGAAGGCTGAGGATGAACTAGGTTGAACAATTTGACACACCTATGAAAAAGAGCAAGCATTAAGCTGTGCTTGATACAAACAAAACCATGATGAGGAGAGCAGCAAGATAAGAAAGCTGTTGGCCAAGTAGGCTAAGAGTATTTCAATGTCAGAGGAGATAGTTATTTTAGAAGATTCCAAGTTTGAGATGCTGATTAAGAGGTCGGAGATAGTTTCTCAAGTTTTCATTAGTTTAATAAGGCTCTATAGGAAGAAATACATACTATTAACAAATATGTATTGGAGGGCTTATTTGCTCTAAACCTGTGGGGCCCAGATCAGTAGCTTAGGTGCTCCAATACAAATTACAGAGGTAGAACAGTTAATATATAGCCCCTTCCAGAAAAAACAAAAATCTAGATGGCTTAAAAGTGGGTTTTTAGGTTGAGTTTTCACACAACCTAATCCTTCATTTGACCAAGTGATTGCATTAAATGTTTTCAGAACGTGTCTGCTCATCCACTTTTATCAAAAGGACATGTTTTTTTTTTCATCAAGCTTCAAACAGTCACTGAAAATATGTATTTTATCATCCATTGTGCTTCTTAAATCATGGAGTAAAATGAACTTTAAATTTATAGCTGCATAAAGTGAATAATTGTGTTGATGGAGGTCCACAACAAGTAACAAAGTCACTAACCTCATGTGTTCAGTGAAACGTTTTAGTAATTTAAACCTGATTTCCACCCCCAGCAGCTATGACACAGAGCAGATAGGTTTAACTTAAAGAAACCTATGTATAAAGTTGTGACAATGTGGATTAAAACTTGAGGTGGATAGTAGTGCACTACAAGTCACAATGTTGCTAATCTTGTTATGTCTGGTTGAGGTTTGAATAATTTAAATATGAGCTCAACCCCTAGTAGCTATGGCACAGAGCATACAGTGTTAACTGAGTAAATTATTTAGATGTACCAAAACACATGGAAACTCAAATTGCAGCACAATAAAAAATCAACTTTAATTTACAATAAACAAAATGACACAAAGATGACAAAGATCCAATAAGGAGAACTAGAGATATGCATTTTTTAACTTTTAAATAAAAATAGTTCCAAAGAGTGCAAGGTGCGGTTGCCTAAACAAGGTCTTTGGTCTAGTTGTAGAATGTTTAACTTTCCCACCGACAGGTGCCTGAACCTAGGGTCATGTTTACCTAAACATTTTCCCGTAGACAAAGGCTGGGTAAAACACTTTGATACATCTAGCTCTTAACTTAGTGCACCAAGGCTTGAGTGTGAAAGTCCAGGTTATTGTAGCCACATACAACCCCACTTACCATATGGCGATGTGGCATCCGTGCTTTCTGATTTACTAACAGTGCTGTAAAATGGTCAGGGATGAAGTGGTAATTCAAATCCAATTTTGTTCTTTAGAATATCACACACAAGTAATACACTAAGAAAAGACACTGTTTATTTAATTGTCTCATCCTGTTGTTAATTACTTGAATAATAACCACACAGAAGATAATTAAAACAGCACCGATGCACGTCACTAACAGCAAGAGTAATATGAACATGGTTGAAATGTCTTTGACAAACCTAGATACTTCTTCTACGTGCTACATTAAAATAACTTTCTTCTAGAGTTTCTTGGGATTCAGCACACTGCTTACTTATTCACAGCAGAGAAGCCACAATTATCAGACTTCAGTTAGGAGAGAGTGTTCCCTTAAAAAGACATGCACACCAGTTGGGCTCAGCTCCTCCCCTCCCAAAATTGTCTATGGATCAGTTCTCAGCATAGGAATAAATGCTGCAACAGTGCAGCAGTATGGCTTGCTTATAACCTGGTCATAAGTCTTGTGATAACCTGGGGCAAAGACCTCGTTGAATCAGACAGTCAATGGTGTTTTTATAGGACTAACCACTAACCTTTTCCCTACATTGGGGACTTTCCACCTAGTTCAAGATCTAACCTGTATGAACCAGTATGACAGTTCAAGACATAACTGGTATGAACCAGTAAACCAAAACCAAGTTAATTCAGACTACATGTCTACTTCGTGAATTCAATGTCTGAGCTTGAAACATAGATATTGGGGAACCAGTATAAGCCTTACCTTTAGTAGGTTCAGTGAAAAATGATGACGTAGCATATGAGCCAAAGGTAGACAGGATAACTTACTGGCCTCAATATAGAGCCTAGCCTTGGGATCTATATGGCAGCACAACCGCACATATCTGGTCACTCTACACCAGGTTAAAATCAAACCTTAAACCTACCATGATGGATTGTTGGTCAGATACAGGGATCAGGTTCATCCTGATGGAGAGTTTACCTTCCGTGTTAGAAACCTTTCTGGACAAAAAGTAGTCATCGGTGAGTTGCCGGTGGGGTAAGCTGGAAACTGTCAGACCTAGGTCCTTGAAAGTACTGGTCTCAAAGTGCCTTTTATCTGGCAACATCAACTTTAAGCTTTATATTTCACCAGAGTATTGGTTTATCCAAACGGGGGAAAGGGAAGTTAGGATGGGTACTGCAGAGAAGGAAGCCTGGAAGGAAAAAGGTTAGTCAACAATTCTTAATTCTACTTTCAGGAAGAATTGTTTTTACATTCAAACAAGAAACTGTGGGTTGTTTGCATTGAGTGCAAAGTACAGTGTTATGGTTCATTATGTTAAAGGTAAAAGGATATTCCTGGCTCAAAGACTGTCACACTTTTTTCAGAGGCTCATTGTGAGCTCCCAAACGAGCCTATATATGGAAAGACAAATCTCTGCTGAGGGGGAACTAGAAGATAGTTCCCAATGTGCCGCTCATGCTATGATTGATTGGTTGATCTTCTTTATGTGCCCCTAAACTCACTTCCTTATCAGAGAGTTATTTTTTTCCAATTCGCTCGAAGAATTTCTGCTTGAGTGTGAAAAGGCGGTATCTCATCTGAACATCTGAAGAAAGTCAGCAGGGACTGAAAGCACTCAGAGAGCGATTATCAAGAAACACATACAGTCTTGATCTACAGGAAGACTGGAACAGCCCTCTGAAATTGGGAAAACAATTTAGAAGTTTGGCTCCTTGATGTGACAGCTCAGTTCAAAACCAAAATATGAACAGCAAGTGCAGCTGGAAGGACACAACCTCTTTATATAGAGATGCCTTCTCAGAAGACGGTGCTGCCCTCAAGCATGTTCCAGAACTTGCTCCTGCTGCCAAAGGAAAACAGCATTGAAGTCTTCAGAGTCAGCACCAACAAATGAGTCATCAGGGTCAGGAGGTCATTTGAGCATGTTCCAAGGGTACACCTGCGGCAAGGGGAAACAACAAGGAAGTCACTGAGGTCAGCACAAACAAATGAGTCATCGGGTTGAGGGTTAGCAGGTCATTTGAGCATGTTCCATGACTGACACCTGCTGCTAAAGGGAAACAACAAATGAGTCATCAGAGTCAGCACAAGCAAATGAGTCATATATTGAAGCCCCTTACTGGCATGAGTGTCAAAGCACACAAAACAATAACAGTAAAGACATTCCAGTAATACAACCTATCTTGATGTTTAATCATTGGAACATTATTGGTACAAACATGCTGATGAGGTGGACTTTTAATTCTTCTTTTAATACTTGCGGCAACACGTTTGTGACATCAACTGCATCTGAAATAGGGCTCAACAAGAGAGGGTTGCTGAAGACTGCAGTCAACAAAATGAGAAAGCTCAGAGCATGCAAAGTCTGAAGTACTTGCCGAGGAAGGCTTTGGCATCCATCAGACACTGCTTGCCATCAGCCTTGGTGTAACCTCTACATTTAGTTCTAGAAACTTTTTTGCATGTCAGATCTTTTTAAGCAGGCAAGACATCAAGTTGAGGCCAAACAGTGGTTTAGCAGTGATGGCATACTTAGAAACTTTGAATGAGAAAAGCTGGTCATCGACAGATCAAAATGCAATTGTCATCTGAAGCTGGGCCAGACAGCAGGGGACTGCTGAAAGGGAGGGTCCTGGCACTGTTGTCGACGAAGGTGTGTGGGAAGGTGGGAAATTTCCAAGTGATTGAAGTTTGAAGTATGTGCCTATTAGGGCATCGACTTCCATCAGACGCTGGTGGGCATCAGTCCATTGAAGCCCTGTATGTTTTGACATAGGACATTTTCTGGAAAGTCAGACCTCCTTCAGATAGCCATAGGTGATGAACAATTGGGTAAAACTCTTTGAGCAAACCTGTTTTCTTGTTCAAAAACATTCCCACATGAATGTGAGAAGGGAGAGTGCAACAATTTTGGTTTTGGGAAAGAATATCTAGATCGGAGTTCCTGCTCAGTTTATCAATTCAGTAGCTAAAATCAGCTCTGGAGTCTGAGCTAGACCTATTGATAATCATCTATTTGGTGCAATTACAATGATGATCCTGGGCCTGTAGCAGTGATGTGTCCTGTTTACACTGTTGTTTGTCTCTTTCATAGAACCCTTAGCTATTAAGTGCAGAAAAAACACACTGGAGGGGAAAAGATCAGACTGTGTGTCCAATATGGTGAACTTGGAAAGGGCCCACGCTGTTTTTCTTAATAATCTGCAGTTATTGGGTGTTGGATTAATAGCAATAAAATTAGACATTTGAGAGACTATTTCTTGGAGGTAGTCAGGAGGTGTTTATCTGCAGAACTGTGTTCATTTGTGAATGATTCCCCTGAATGAGATTTGTGTATTAGGGTAACTAAAGAGGAATCCAACATACCCTTTTTAATGGACGTCTCTTCCATTGATGTTGGTAGATGAAGTCAAACTAATCAAAATGTTATTTTTTCCATTGTGTCTGTTTTTTCCAATCTATCCTCTGTTGTTTGGATAAGCAGTTTTTAATACAATGAAGTCTTAGGTAATTGGATCATATGGAAGCATCATAATGCAGAGTAAGTAAGAAAAAGATTTCCAGAGCATTATTCCATTTAGAGACGGATCTTCCGAATTTACAGGTGTATGTTCTATAGACAGAATTGGAGATCTAAATTAATTGACTGACTTGGAGCTGGCAACAGTATCCATTATTCAAACCATGGACTACCTCATTAATTGAAATTCTGTCTTTTCAAGTTTGGGCTTCCAAATATAGTTTCAAAATATGGTTTGAGTAACTGAGAATTTGCATCTAATGTTCTCTCGGGTCATTAAAACAGTAAAAAGATCTAAGTACTATAATCTATTGTCCCTCATGTCTGATAGATTACTGCCACCTTGGCTATCAGCAGGGGCTGAAGCTTGGATTACTAGTAGGGTAGATACAAAGGGCCAAATTCTGTATGATGGCATTTCAGATCCTTTCACAGACTGCACAAAGATTTTAACATACTCCTTTATTGTTTTTTCAAGAATATTTACCTCACTGTGTCTTGACTAATGGCAATACCATAGGCAATAATTTGTAAAAGGCTGGCATATAAGAATGACCCAGAAAGGAGAGAGTGGCCACAGTGTACCCTAAGCTAAATGAAATACATAATTGGTGTCAGTCATACAGTCCATATGTGTTTTTTTTTAGGTAAATCAGTTTTATTGAAATCGAACACATATTAAACTCATATTAACAGTACATAATGTTAATCTCAAAGATAACAGTATAAGTGTGTAAAGAAATAAGAAAGCTGTTTGACATTTTAAATGTATTGGGAAGGGGGAGGAAAAGGAATTCAAGGAACAAGACCAATAAAAAGAAGAGAGGTACAGTTAAAACATTAATTATAAATAAAAGTATATAATTACATTTAAGTTGAAGTAAATCAATAACAGAGAAAGCAGACCATTTATGATGGGTTAAAATTTTCAGAGAATGTACAATTAGTGGATTTACAAGCAACAGTATCAAGATAAGCAGTCAAGGGTAACCAATACAGATCTCTATTAATTGAGGGGCAGCATAAAGAGATAAATGTAGTATCCAGCCTATGATAATGACAAACATTATACCACCAAGTTATATAGGAAATATTGGAGCAGCTTGTTTATAATTGAGGGTAATTTGCTGAAAGGCTAAAGCTAACATAAGATCTAACAGCCTTAAATTATCTCCATCTGAAGCAATATCAACAGATAAGCTGCCATAGAAGAGTGCAAAGGGAGTTTATTGGGATCGCAAATGAAAAATTAAGGTGAGGTGACGCCAAACCTTTCCCCAAAAGGAGGCAGTGGGAGGACACTCGAAGAGGATGTGCAGAAGATCTCCCTTTTGGGTGTCACATGACCAACAATTTGAAGTTGAAGATATAGAAAATGTAGCTATGGTGGAGGGGGTAAATAAGAGTCTATGATAAAGAAAATACAATGATTGTGAAGTAGAAGCTGATCTAGAAATTCTATATGACATATTTCACATCTAGTTCCAAAAGGGAATAGGCCAGGTACATCCCAAATCCAATTCCCATTAGGATTCAATTTTAGATTTAGGTCTTGTCAAAAGAGGAAAACGCAAAATTTGTTAAATATTCGATGCCTTGGGAAAAGAGGTAAGAAAGGAAGACAAAGAAGAATGTAACTCCGAAGAAGGAGGGAAAGATGCACATGAAAATAATATTGATAAGGAGGAGATATTTAGGCATGAAGGGGCTAGGGCAACTAAATAGTTGTTGGAATTGTGTAAAAGAAAGTGGAGTGTCATTGGAAAATAAGTCTTTATCCCATGCTATACCTTTCTGCCTCCGAGACTTCCAAAATAATGTTTATTAATAGTAATGAGATTATTATGCCAAAGAGGGGAATGTAAAAAAGAGGAAGAGGTGACAGATGGAGATAAACAGTGAGAACGAAAAAGAGCACGAGTAGGTTTAAGAAGCGGGGAAGAAATAATTGAAATATTGTAAGAAAAGGACACCACCTCAGGAGGAGAAAACAGTAGAAGAAAAGAACATTCAATATCCAACCATAAGAGGGTAAACGGAGAACTTGTCAAGGAGATCCACCTAGAAGCTGGTCGTAAACAAAAAGATTTATGATAAAGTTAAAAGTCAGGAAAGTTGGCTCCACCTTCCTGTTTAGAATGATGAAGTTGACTAAGAGAAATTCTAGGTTTCTTATTGTTCCAAAGGAATTTAGATAATCCTGAATCAAGTTGTTTGAAAAAATTAGCAGGTAGAGGGACCGGAATCCGGGATAGAAAATGTAGAATGATGGAAGAACCATAATTTTGATGGAGTTCAGACAACTGCACCAGGATAAAAATAAAGGATTCCATAACAGAAGGGATCTATCAATCTTCTCAAAACAATCAGAGATATTTGCTTCAATGGACTTTTTAATGGAAGAGGTAAACCAAATACCTAAATATTTAAACTTAGACGTATTCCAATGCAAGCCAGTAATAGCAAACGGTTTTCTAAAACAAAATTTTCTTAGAGGGAGGATTTCAGTTTTATCCAAATTTATCTTATAGCTTGAAATCAAGGAAAAATCCGCTACCTCTTGGAGTAGAGTCGGTATTGAGATTTCAGGATTTGAAATATATCTGCATATGCGGATAGCTTTAAATGTTTCTCACAATATTGGAAACTTTCAATGTTGATATTATTTCTAATACAGGATAAAAATGGCTCTAGAGCTAAGATGAATAGGTGTCAAGAACCATCAAACTTACCATATAAAAACAGCGAAACATAAAGGAAAAGCTATAGGAGTGCTGGTAAAGAAGTATCCACAGTGGAAAAACAATGTCCTTCTTGGAAGAAAGTTTGTCAAGTCGTGCTACACAGGTTGCAAAGAAAATGCACAAGAAAAGAATCCAAGATGGCCAACGAGAAGTTCAAACGTTAAGTTGTCGTTCTAGTGTTGCACTCAGTTTCGTTGCTATGATATGTGTGCGCCGCTAGAGACCTTCGTACTTCAACTGTGACGTGACAGGAATCCAGATGTGTTGAGAGAGCGCTCGTTGTGAGGTAAACGTTTTTTGAGGCAAACTTGGCTTTGCATGCATTTCACGGACTAATCGAGTTAACTCCAGATGATATTTAATTGCTTAGATGCAAATGCAGTGACAGAAAGTCTTCACAGCTTTTAAAAGAGTTTCTGACTGGAATTGTCTTTTGTGGACATTCAAAGAATGGACAATATTAACACGACGAATTTAAAGAAGTATACAGATTATTATTAACAGAAAAAGTAAATACAAAACAGGCAACAGGAAATGCAATTTTCAAGCATATACTACCATACTTGACATATATATATATATATATATATATATATATATATATATATATATATATATATATATATATATGTGTGTGTGTATATATATATATATATATACACACACACACACATATATATATATATATATATATATATGTATATATATATATATAAATATAGCAACTATTCAAAATTACTTAAGAACATGCAGTCAAACAAAGTCAAAATATATATCAGCACGAAGGTTGAGAAGTAAGCTAATCTTCACTTTAAAGAAAACAGAGAAGAACTTCTAAGAAAATCATTTACTATTAATTCCTATTAATTTCACCTCCAACAGTAATAGAGAAAGAGAAGGGCAAAATCCTAAGGGAACTCAGGGTAAGACAGTGTGGAATAATTGTTAGTGAAATTAATCATTAGTAAATGTAAATGAATGATGTAGTTACAATAGTGTGTCCCTAGCAAATGTAATTGTACTTTTGCAGGTGCTGTCATCCAGTTAAAATAAGAAGTGAATGGCAGACTGAGTATTTGAAGAAACACCATCTCTGAGGCAGTCTCTCTAAATCCTATTCCCCTATCCCCCTCCAGGGTGCTCAAAACAGAGATTCTATTTAGTTGCGAGTAGTCTTGGTTGGGATTTATCTTCTGCTCCCGAGGAAATCGAATCAGGGTACTTTGACAATTGGAGAGGAGATAGCGGACAACCTTTATGAATGTCACAATGTAATGAAAAATATCTAGACACCTTTCCATTAACCAAGACCGATGCCATTGGAGAATGATAAAGAAAAGAAATAAATGAAATGAAATGAGGACCTAAGCCATGCCAAGCTAAGGCTTTTATTAAAAAAGACCAGCCTATTTGGTCAAACGCTTTCTCAGCATCTATGGAGATTGTTGCCAAAGAGTATGAAAGAGTGAATGCTTTGCTAAGTACATTAAAGAATAATCTAGAGTTATCAGAAGCAAGTCTACCTTTGAAAATTCCAGTTAGTTCCTTACCAATCATTGCAGGCAAAAGGGGGTCAAGACCTAAGGCTAATAACATAGCAAAAAATGTTATAGCCTGTACTAAGTAAAGAAATTGGTCTATATTCTTTTACAAAAAGTATGGCCTTTACCCTCCTTCAGGATAAGATATATAGTGGCTTCTTGAAATGTTCCCCTTCTATACCCTGATTTTGAGAAGAACTGAAAAAGTTGTAAAAGTTTGGGAAGTATGATATCTGAAAAATGGAGGAAAAATTCCACCGTGAATCCATCTGGACCAGGAGTCTTACCTTTTTAAGAAAACAAAAGGCTTTAAAAATGTACAGCAAAGAGATACCTAATTCAAGAAAAGAAACCTCAAATTAAGTTTTATTGGGGTTTGGAACTTTCTTTAAATATTCATCTATCTGTAAGGAGCATGGCTTCAACTCAGGAGTATAAAGTGTTTGATAATATTTGACAAATTCAGCTAAAATATCATCCTTAAAAAGAGATTTGCCTGTATCAGTACTTATAGACTACACTGTGTGGCGTTGCTTTTGAACTTTCAAATAATTAGCAAGGGGTTTTCCCATTCTATTTCGACCCCCATAGTAACGGGCACTACTGTGTAAAAGAAAGGAGGAAGCATTATCCAGAGATGTTTTATTAAATTGTAATTTTGCTTTAATAAGTTCTCATAAATTAAAGTTAGAAAAAGAAGAAGAATATTGATGTTCTAAACGTTTAATTTTTTGAAGTAGAGATTGCTTGGTTAATATATATTTTTTTTTAAACAAAGGCCCTCATTACAACCCAGGGCTGTTTCATTGGAAGCACCGCCAACAGGCTTGCGGTGCTTTCATTGGAATTACGACCACGGCGGAACCACTGCGGTCGCACCGCCAGGACCAGCGGATTCCCACCACTTTGGTCCATGTTGGTTGTAATCCCCCAGGGCAGCGCTGCTTGCAGCGCTGCCAAGGAGATTACGAGTCCCCCTCCCGCCAGCCTTTTCATGGCGGTATGAACCGCCATGAAAAGGCTGGCGGAAAGGGGAGTCGCAGGGCCTCTGGGGGTCCCATGGAGCTATTCAATGTCTGCATAGCAGACAGTGAAAAGCACGACGGGTGCAACTGCACCCGTCGCCGCGCCGCAACACCGCCGGCTCCATTTGGAGCCAGCTCCCGTGCTGTGGCAGCCGTTCCAGCGGGGATCTCGAAATGGCCACCACTAAGTGCGGCCGCATTGGTGGCTGCGCAGCGGATACAACTTGCCGGGCAATGCTTGCCGCCCGCCAAAGTTGTAATGAGGGCCAAAATCTATTATATGCCCACGAGCTGCAACCTTAAATAAATCCAATAACAGTTGCAGGGAAATATGAGAATCATCATTGATTTTTAAAAATTCCTCTGCAAAAGCAATAAAAGATGTAGAAAAATTGGAATCAAGCAACAAAGAGTTGTTAAATCTCCATCTATTAGACTTGGGATGTACCAGGAGTAGATGAAAATCCCTAATGACTGGTGCATGATCAGATATAACAATAGGTTCAATGGAGGAGTTGATGAGATTTTGGGAAAGCAATTTTGAAATAAAAATATAATCTAGTCTAGATGAAGAGCCATGTGGTGGAGAATAAAATGAAAAATCCCTGCAATCAGGATTGCACATTCTCCATGAATCAACTAAATTACATTGCGATAGAAGTGCTTTAAACTGTTTATGCATTTTGTGAGGAGAAAATTTGACAGTAGATTGTCTATCTATAAAAGGATCAATTATTTGATTATAATCCCGTCCAAGGAGAAAAAAATCATCATTATATTGTATATATTGTTCAGGAATGCTAAGCCAAAAACAATAGTCTGATTGAGTAGGACCATAAATATTGCCAATAGTCAATGTAACCCCATTAATAATTAGTTTCACAAAAAGCCATTCACAATTTGAATCTGAATCCTGAGAAAGAACACTTATTGATAATTATGATAAATATATTAACAAATAAGGCATTTGTTATCATTAAAATATAAACTGCAAATGAAGGACCATCAGCTGCAGATCAAGAAGAGTCAACAATGGGCATAATAAAATAAGAGAATCATGCAGTCAATGTATAGAAGGGTCAGTTGTTTCCATTGAGCTGCAGGAGAAGTGTATGAAGATGTTTTATTTTGATATGTCACTTTAAACAAGCAAGGATGAAATAATCGAAAACAAGCTCCCAAATCACGAAGTTGTGGACGAAGATCCAAAAATTATTTTCTTCTGGTTGCTGTAGCTTTTGACACATCTTGTGAAATGAAGATCTTACTTCCTTGACAGGAAATTTGCTTTTTTAGATTTTGCTGCTTTAAGAATGCTTAATAAGTCAGTAAATTCTATAAAAAATAATCTCTCCTCTTGGCTTAGATGAGGAAGAGTTCTGAGGACGATGTCCTAAACGATGTGCCCTCTGGATATTCAATACTGTAGAAGATAGTAAGTCCACTAACTGTGGCAAGAATTAAGCAAAAAATGGAATCGGGTCATTCCCTTCAAGACCTTCTGGTAATCCATAAAGGCGAAGATTATTTAGTCTATTTCTGTTTTCCAAATCCTGAGCAAGTATCTTCAATGTTGCCAATTCCTCCTCCAAATTTTTATTTTATTTGTTTCATCCTGTACATCACTGACTCTTTGCTCCAACTCTGAAACTCTCCCTTCCATTTGAGAGTCTAAGTTTTGCATCCAAGAGTTAGTTTCTTCAATAAAAGGACGTAATGCACAAATTTCATCAAGCACAAGTTCAAGAGAAATCAGTGTAGGAGATTTCACAGAAGGTGGGTCCTGTTTGATTTTCTTATGAGTAGTTGTAGAAATATTCTGAGAGATTTTAGGCAAAGAAGAAGATGACAAAGACATCTTTGATGTAGTAAAGGAAGATGCTGCAGCAGAAGTATCCAGCTTTAAAAACTGTGAGAGTTTATCAGTAGATGATAAATGATGTACCAGCGATTTATTTTTCTTTAATTTGCTCATATGATATAAAAAAAAAACTCTTTAAGGAAGAGAGTAACACATGAACTCCATATATATATATATATATTGTTGAAACAGTGGAAAACCATGAATTATCAAGAAATCACATGGCTCACGTGAGGAAAGAAGAACCCATTCACTGAAAAAGCATATTCCAGTCAGGTGAGCACCTTATTGTTAGAAACGGGGCCTTTGGTTGGCAGTCAGGTTACACCCTGTCCAAGCAAGGACCCCCACTCTAGTCAGGGTAAGTGACACACAATGCAAATTATCCTGTGCCCACCCTCTGGTACCTTGGCACTGAACAGTCAGGCTTAATTTAGAAAGCAATGTGTAAAGTATTTGTGCAATAAATCATGTAATAACACAGTATAACACCACAATAATTACACCACACAGTGTTTAGAAAAATACATAATATTTATCTGGTTAAATGCAGGTGAAAACGATTAAGAATCAATGGGTGTACAATGAAATATCACTGTAAAAAATGATATAAAGTGTTTTTAGTCTTTAAAATGCAACAAGTGTCTCTTGCAAGCACAAAGTACCTGGTTTGCCTTCAAATTCTTCGCAAGGGTCCACAGAGGAGGAGTTCGGTGGAAAATGGGGAGGTGTGCGTTGATTTTTCCGGCACACACACACACAATGCGTCGTTGAGTTTTCACACAGGGCATTCTTTGTGTCGATTTCTGGTGCGTAAACTGAGATCCTCTTCGGGTTGCGTGGTTTTCGGACGCCCTGGGGAAGATGCGTTGAAATCCTGGGTGTGCAGGACAAAGTCACAGGTGCTGCATCGATCTGGTGGGCGCTGCATGGAAATTTCTGCCACACAACAGGTGCTGCATCGATTCCTCTAAGGAATTGGGCTGCTGTGTTCTGGCTTGGCTTTGCGGCAATCCAGTTGCTCATGCGTCGGATTTCTGGTCTCAATGCTTATGCTGCGTTGTTCCCTCTTCAGGAAGTCGGGCTGCGTCGATCCGGCGTGCAGTGATTTTCTCACTGCGATGCAGGCTGTGCATCGTTTCTTACAGGCTGTGGTCAAATTTTGCCACACAAGGAGTTCTTTCGCAGAAATGAAGTCTTTTTTGTCCGGAGACTTCAGGAAACAGGAAGCAAGCCCTTGGAGAGCACTTATCAGCAGAGCCAGAGGACAGCAAGGCAGCAGGGCAGCAGTCCTTTGCAGAAAAGCAGACAGGTGAGTACTTTGGGCAGCCAGGCAGTTTCTCTTGGCAGGTTGCAGGTTCTGGTTCAGGGTTTCTTCTCCAGTGGTATCTAGTCCAGAAGTGTCTGAGTTGGTAGGGTCAAAGACCCTGCTTAAATACCCACATGTACCTTTGAAGTGAGGGAGACTTCAAAGAGTGGCTTAGAAGTGCACAAGGTCCCCTTTCAGTTCCATCGTGTCTGCCAGGGTCCCAGTAGGGGGCGGTGGCAGTCCTTTTTGAGAGGGCAGGCTACTGTCCTTTGAGATGTAAGAGTCAGGCCCTCCACCCTACTAGCCCAGGAAGACCCATTCAATATGCAGATGTATGCAAGTGGACTGAGCATCCTGTGTTTGGGGTTTGTCTGAGTGGAATGCACAAGGGAGCTGTCAACTAACCCAGCCAGACGTGGATTGTAAGGCACAGAAGGATTCAAGTGCAGAGAAATGCTCACTTTCTAAAAGTGGCATTTCTAAAATAGTAATATTAAATCCAACTTCACCAGACAGTAGGATTTTGTATTACTATTCTGGCCATACTAAATATGACCTTGTTACTCCTTTCAGATCAGAATCTACCACTCAAACAGTATATGAGGGTAGCCCTAATGTTAGCCTATGAAAGGAGCAGACCTCACAGCAGTGTAAAAATGAATTTAGGGGTTTTACACTACCAGGACATATAAACTGCACAGGTACATGTCCTGCCTTTTATCTACATAGCACCCTGCCCTAGGGGTTACCTAGGGCCTACCTCAGGGGTGACTTATATGTAGAAAAAGGGGAGTTTCAGGCTTGGCAAGCACTTTTAAATGCCAAGTTGAAGTGGCAGTGAAACCTTGCACAAAGGTCTTGCAATGGCAGGTCTGAGGCACGGTTAAGAGGCTACTTATGTGGGTGGCACAATCAGAGCTGCAGGTCCACTAGTAGCATTTAATATACAGGCCCTAGGCACATGTAGTGCACTTTACTGGGGTCTTACAAGTAGATTAAATAAGCCAATTGGGTATTACCCAATGTCACCATGTTTTAAGGGAGAGAGCATATGCACTTTAGCACTGGTTAGCAGTGGTAAAGTGCGCAGAGTCCTAAAACTAGCAAAAACAGTGTCCAAAAAGTGGAGGGAAGCAGGCACAAAGTTAGGGTTGACCACTCTAAGGCTCTCAGGTCTAACAGTTATAATAATGAAAAACTGAAAGTCAAGATGGCCGTTGTTGTGATGAGAATTTAAAAAAGCATATTAAAGTCACAAAAAGGAGCGAAGACGGCATCCAGATAGATGATAATTCTCATCAAATCATCCAGTAATATTCAATATGTTCATTCTGCCATAAAACTTCTTAAAAACGCTTCCGGTGCCGAAAACGCATCTGACGATATGTGGAGCTCCGTCTTCAGGCGGCCATGTTGGCTGGTGGTCCGCACACGCCCCCATACAGTCCATAAGTTAACATCGTTGAATACAGCTGGGGCTTTGGAACATAAGATGTTTGATTGTGCCTGGCTGCATGGTTCTTGGGGGGAGATTAACAATATTTTGCGGCAAGGTGTAATAGACAGGAAGCAAAAGCTGATTTACAGAGGATTGCCACCTTCTTGTAAGTCTACATAGACTTGGCAGGAGCATGTCCTTTTTACACCCTTGATAGTTAAGAGATGGAAGGCATTCTCCCCACACCTCTGATTAATAAGGTAGGGATATGTAAATAATTGCCAAATTGGCGAGGTGTCATTATTTAAGAATGTGGTTCTACAATATTTTCAGAAGAGTTTGAATTATGCTACTGCGATGTACTTTCTTGCGGAACCTTCCAGCAGAGCACCGTGAAATTCCTCAGCAAAGTGAAAACTATACTTACATTCTTTAGCAGCTGTGTTGAAAACAGGAGATGAATGCACTTTACCATATTTTCAAAAGCTACTGCACCCAATGGGGAATGAGAGTGAGAAAAAATAAAAATAAAGGCAGTGAGAGTACAACAGCAGTTACCATTACCTTCTGATTATGCTGAAGCTTCAAAATATGTTTTTTTAATTTTTATTAACAATGTGATATAGGTTCACTCACTTTACCATTGAAAATAAGCATTTAGAGGAGAAAAGCATGCTGTCACTGGTACACAAATATTGAATTATTGGCTTTTCAGCTTCAGTTTTGGTGATTGCTTTTAAGGAGCACACAAGTTTTGCTCTTGTCCATATTTAATGTGGAGTTTTGCACAATGGAAAGAAGAGGGGAGAGTTTTTTTAATCACTGAAAAATAAATGAAGCAAAATTGAAACTTTCCTACCCTTAGTGTCTGAAAGGCTAGATTGTATTAAAGACACAGAGGCAAGTATCATGCTTTCTTTTTCTGCTTTAATTAATACAACAGCCAAGAAACATCAACACCCAGAAACCCCTGGAAGAAAAACTACTACATTACATCACAAAAGGTTAACCAATCACACATTGAGTATGAACATAACTATCTTGACTAAGAGCAACAAGCCCTCTTTTCTTGCGTGAGTCAGTCAGTCAATATGTTAAGAGGGAAGCAAAATAATGAAAAAAACAGAGTCAATGTTGCAGATAATAAATCCTTGAAGGTGTCCATAAAAAAACAGATGGCGAAAGCAGTGTTGGCGGAGTTGAGCAGGCAATCCAACAGGAGGAATACAGCAGAGGAGATGAGCCTTGAAAGCTAACTGGATGGCGTGGAGCCAGATGAAGACATAGGCACTACAGAGAAAAGAAGAGGGTGGGTTACATAATTCTGGTGGGATAATACTCGCCTTCGTGTCTTTAATAAAATCTAGCATTTCAGACACTATGGCTAGGAAAATCTCAATTTCATTACAAGACCGGAGACTCAAATTATGTTTGTTCAAAGCAAGGATTTCACAGATTCAGATGGATGCTTAACAGGTTTACAATAAAAACTTCTAAACGTGTCAACGTTTGACCAATCTGCAGATCTGAGAATGTCATGTAGGTTAGAACCCGCTCAAAATGCCCTAGAAGCTAAAGCTCCCCTAACTGAATGGGTCCCAAAAGAAGAGGTAGAAATGCCAACTAAGGACATGGCACATCTAACCCAATGGGCTAAAGTAGGAGCAGATGTTGTATTATGAGGTTTCTGAAAGGAGATAAGGAGTTGGGAAGAGGAGTGACTTCTGAGATCTGCAGTTCCAGAAACATAAGATTTTAAGCAATTACCAATGCACAACTTAGGTTGGGAAGGGAAGAAAGGGTAATGAACACTTGATAAATTACTTTTGGTATGCCTGTTAACTTGAAAATAGACTCCTGAAGAAGATGAATAGAAAGAAAATACATCAAGTGCTCTTACGTCAGAAACATGTTTATTAGAAACCAAACATAATAACATAGTCAATTTGGCGGATAGATATTTAATTGATAAATCAGTATTATCAGGCCATGAAATAAACAGGCGTAAAACCGCTTTAACATCCCACATGACATTATATTTGGGTATTGGAGGTTTACCAAAACGTACTCCCTTTTAAAGCCGAGACACGAATCGGTGTTCTCCAATAAGTCTGCCGTCCTCTCTTATGTGCTCCTAAAAAATTCATCTCTAAGTCTTAATCGTCTGATAAGCCTTACCTAGGCTGCGAAGGAAGCAAGAAAATTCACAACTAAAGTGACATTTGCTGAAAGGGGATTTGAACCTCTGTCCAAATAGCAGCTACACCAAGCCAACCAGGCCGATTTGTAAACTTTTGCTGTACCCGGGGCCCAAGATTACTGGATAAATTTGAAAGCTTTCTCCAAAATTCCTGGCGTTCTCCAGGAAGCCCTGAAATCCTCTATGCTATGAGGTAAAAGAGCCCTCCAAAATAAGGTTGTTATAAAGGCCTTGCGAGTTGAGGAGCAAATCGGGGAAAAAGGGAATTAATACTGGGAAGAGGAAGCGAGCGGCATACACTCAAGCCATCTTGCTAAATGAGGAGCCACTCGATGAGAACAAGCTCCTGCAACTTATAAATACAAAAGAAGCAGGAGCCGGCTGCTGAATCAATACCAATGGAAGGCAGAAAACCATTGGGAGCGTGCAAAAATTTTCTAATGCGCTTCATGAGGGCGAGGGGCACACTCCAATTAAAACCAGTAAGCACTGCAAAGGTAATAATAACTCATTAAGAGAAATATAAATATTGAATAAAATTGCATAAAATAAGCAGAGTACTTATTTTGACTACAAGCAGCAAGAAAGGATGGCTTTTTGCTCTTAGTCAAGAAAGTTATGTTCATACTCAATGCGTGATTGTTAACATATTGTGATGTAATGTTGCAGTTTTTCTCCCAGGGGTTTCTGGGTGTTGATGTTTCTTCACTACTGTATTAATTAAAGTAGGAAAAGAAAGCATAATATGAGCCTTCGGTCTTGTAGTAAAATTGACTTCATATTTTTACATTGGCAATACAGTTTTTTTTAAACAAAAAATGTCTGATCCTAGGAAACTCTTGTTAAAAGAATAACCCAAAATGATTTTCATGATTTATTCTTGTGTACTGCAAAACACATTAACCGGATTTCACTCAAGCTTGTCTTCAGTTTTCACATTTTAATAAGTGGAAAAAAGTGTTTGTTACAGAGGTTATTATTAAACGGATCACCTATAAAGTAAATTCAATTTTCCATATTTTTGACCTAATTGCACAAACTTTCTGTAATATAAAGATTGTTGTATTCCAGTACTGTGAGACACACAATATAGCAAGTTAGAGCAATATGGCAGCCAGCAGTGAGAACACTGCAAGGAGCTCTGAGTAACTCCAAGGAGACACATCTTCCACGCTGTCCTGAGGAACCTGCCCACCCCCATGAATATCTCTGGGAGTGGTGCATAACGTCTGTCTGCAGCTCTTTAGATGGAGGGGAGACACTGAGGAGCTGGCAAGAAGATGATTGAGAACAGTAGCATAGCAGTGACTTCAGGTCCCTGTGGATCACATGACTGCTGGTATCTTTCGGGACCCCTACAGACACCCTGCTTTACCTGCTCCACCCATCAACATCATGGCATCATCACACAGAGAGGAGGCATACTCACCTATTGCCAGCTCTGAACTGCAGCCCCAATTAGCAGCAGCCTGAGGTGGCTCTTACCTGCAAATTCAGAGGTGGTAGTGCTTAAACCAGAAATGTGTGGCTGAGTCTTGCTTTTACTGGAGTACTACAGCCACTTTCTTCATTTTTAGAAGAAGTGGAGCCTGTTCCTATTAAGACTTGTATGATTTAATCTGCTTTTCTCATCATCAACTGACTTACCGGGACTCAACGGCAGCCAGCGTGGAGGTCTTCATCAATTACACCTGCAATCCAGGTAACAAATAATAATTATATAATATGGATATTTTCATCTTCTTGTATCTATGACTGCCCTTCTACCATTTTCTGCTTAGCTCTGTAAAAATACCCGTCAGGCACTGATCATCTGGCCATACTGATACTGGGTTTCACAAAATTAATGGATGAGACCAATGGCTGGGGTGAGGTCCAGGTGTAATAGCTATAAAATTCCTGCGCTATTTAAAATAGAGACTTGAAAACCCCTCAAAATAAGCAGGGGCAGGGGGTGCCATTAAAAAGTCAAAATCAATCCAGGATGATTAGCAGCAGCAACTTGGCATGATATGATATTTACCAACCCTGGCACTCCTATTATGGATTATGACAATAATTCTGAGACCGACCATCTGACACACGGAGGTAAAACTCTTCCTAACAGGGATGATAATGCAAGCCTCAATAGGAATGCTAGTCCAGACACACCATGTCCTGTAGACACTGCTCTACCATCTACATTTGGCCCTAATCTTGCCGCCTTGGTGGACAAACTTGTGGGAATGTCACAAGATCCCCCTCCAGCTTTACCTGCCCTGACTGCCTCGGCTGAAACCTCCATGAAAGTCCTAAGCCAGCTACTATCACCAGATCCTCAATCAGATCTACATCCAACCTGGATGACTGTATATCACAGATGAAAAACAGGCCACCATCTCAGCTCTTCAACATTACAGGAAGGAGACAGAGGAGAAGCAACTACCCTTGCCTGGGTCAGCACTATCAATTTCTACAAACTCTAAACTGACTTGACGTAATAGAAGTCCTTAGCACATGCTGACAAGGTGCAGTTTCAAAATATTATGAATACGTTTCCTGAGAAAATTGAAATGAACAATTCAAGAACTGAAAGAGTGATAAACATACTGGCTAAGGCTAAAGCCCAGGGAATAAAGGTGTTAATATGTCATTAAAAGCTGGAGGGCTTGAGCTCTAATCCATTAGTAAGTTATGCCACTTATGTACTGAACCCCGTATTTCCTTAGAAGGGACATCTTAATAGGCACTCTATTCTGGAAGCGTCTCATATGACCTCTAAAGAAGAACCAAGGACAGTTAAGCATCTAGATTTGGAGACAAAAAAATGGTATGCACTTAGGTGCTTGCATACTCCTTACATGTCTGAAGCTGAAGAATCAGAAGAGAATCCTACTCACTCTTCAACCTCAATATCTACCAAGTCCATGCACAAGACCATCTTAAAGGAAGTCCGCTTGGTAAAAAGCAATCAATAAATCCAAGCTTCTAAATTTGAGAACCTAATGCAAAAAGTACTATCTATTGAACAACACATATTTCAATTCATGGATACTAACAAACCAATTGAAAACAAGATTCTAAGCTTGGAGGATACATCCTCCCAGGTGGAAAATAAACAAGAGGCTCTAGGGTATCAAATTAGAGCTCTTAAATGCAAATGTGAAGACTTGGAAAATAGATTCCATAGGTCAAATCTGTGAATTGTTGGGAGAACAGAAGGAGCTGAGGCTGCAGATGGCGCAGATATGACCATGATTAAGTAGGTTGCCAAATGTATCTCCACTTATGTCCTGAACAACTCAAGAAACAATGACCAAGCTATTTCCTTACTTTTTATTGCATGGGCGCACAGGGTTCTACCAGGTCAAGTTGAGTTGGATGTAAATCACACATGATTGTTGCTTACTTCCAAGACTTCAACATAAATGAGAGAATATTATCCAATGGCAGGGGAAAGTAAAAGTAAAAGTTTTACTGTGTCAGAGGGATTCCCCTTTGCTATATTTCAGTATTTGGCATGAGAGACTGCTTCTAGGATGTAGGACATGAGGATCCTCATGCCGAGGTTTAAGGCTCTATCAGTCTCAGCCTCACTTATAAGTGTTTCCTCTCTTAAAATTAACTGGAAAGGATCTTTTATTGTCTTCTATAAACCAGAGAAAGGAGAACGATTTTTGTAAGACAAATATTGAGAAACATTAATGTGTATTGACACTAGAACAAGACAGACGTGGGCATAATGAAAGCAGGGGTAAGAAGGGACTGAAAAATAGAGTAACCTAGGATTATGAGAGTGGTAGGTGTGATTCAAATACTACCTGGATGCCCAAGGTTACATGTAAGCAAGCAATCGCTTCACTAGCAGTGCCAAACTAGGGTATTTTTGGAGATCTGTGGGAGGGAGGCGAGAGAAGGGAGTGGGCTGAGAGAGGGAAGCACTGGGCAGAGGGTGGGGGAGGCTCACTGGGGACAGAGCCAGGAAAAGGGAGTAATCTAACAGATAAACTTCAAAGCGAAATTAATATATTTCAAAGACTAAAAGTGTAATGAAAAACAGACAGAAAATGAATAATATCTTATCATAGCACATTCATGTATAAAAAGTGGGAGAGATAATGCTAAACTTTTTTCCAAAGCCTGGCACATGAGATCCGACATCCTGGTCATGCCTGAGACCCATCTCACCAAAAATAAGGCTGAAATTCCTAATATGTCTGAATCTTCCTAGAAGGTATACTATACCCAGAATTTATGATATGGTGAGTGGTTCATATTGCTCTGGGCAGAAAAGAGTTTCTATTATGATTCCTAACAAGGCTCCGAATCATTCAATGTAAGGCAGATCGGGAGGGCAGGTGGGTAATAGGATAAATAGTTGATCAGCAAAATGATAGCTACATTATTCTGACCAATTCATATGCACCCATTTATGAGAATCCTCAATTTTTTGTTAACATAAAGCTAGACCTAAGTAATTGTAATATCCCCATTATTGTAATGGGTGATTTTAACTGTATCATCAATCCTACCCTGGACACCACTAACACTACGCATACAAGAAGGATGAAGGGAACTAGGGTAAGTATCCGTAATATGATACAAGGTCTAAATTTGATGGACATATGTAGGGTTAAAAATCCTGAAACGTAGGAATATACGTTTTTTTCTCCAGGCTTCACAAAGAATACTCTCAACTAAACTTATGCTTGTTTAGCACAATTATTTATCTTTCTGTCAAAATCTAATTTGTAATCTTGTATATTTAGATCACTCTGCCATTTTGTTGAAATGGGAATTTAGGCGTCTTATTAGTATGATATCAATTTTTTTTTGTTTTCCCCAGTACTTTTTCGATCTACCTATGTTCAATATTTATGCACACAAACTTCAGAATATATTTCAAATAATCAAGGGTAAGCTCATCCTTTTGTAGTCTGGGATACTATGTAAAACTTTATAAGGGGCTCATCACAATTCTTTATTACTCATTTTTTAAAATCAGACAGGGACAAAGGGGAGAAAGCTAGAAGACAGCTTAATTCAAACCCATGTCACACAGATTATTTCCCGCCCTGAGGTGGCACGAGGAATGTATTTATAAATAATGGGTGGTACTGCTGCATTAAAAACTGCCCAACACAATAAAAGAGCCTTTCAGTCATGAGCTCAGTTTTGTGAAAAAGGAGAAAAGTCAGGGAAGTTATTGGCATGTCTCGGTCAGCTAGAAACGCAGAAAACTATAATCACTCAGATAAGAGATACAACTGGGGAGATTTTCACTCTCTGAGCTGAGAGGCTGTTGATCTTTACTAGGTATTAGTCAGCATAATATCAAGAGAATACAGAGGACAATCTCTCAGATATTTATGATTAGTTATGGCCCCTGGATCTGCCCAAATTAAATATTTGTGATAATGGCATTCTTAACACAGAATATTCAGTGGAAGAAGTCGCAGCTATAGTTGCAAACTTACCACTAGGGAGGGCCTCTGGCCTGATTAAATTCCATCTGAAATATAGAAGATCTTGGCTTGTACAGTGTCCTCATTGCTGTTGGAGATACTAAGAGAAATCTGTAGCATGGGCTGTACCCTTCCCTCTGGGGGTAAAACCACAATGGCTATATTAAAAAAAAAAAAAAGTTAAAGATCCTTTGGAGTGCAACTCATACTGTCCGATATTGTTGCTCAATTCCGATTCTAACCAAACTCTTGGTTAATTGGATCAACTTGATTATCTCCCAACTTATATCACCCAACCATCACAGGGTTATGCCTGGTAAAGATACTACCTCTCACACAAATTTTACTTTTGCACTGCTTTTGAGCTGAAACTCTACAGTAACTATTAAATATCATATTACTAGATGCTGAATATTACATATAACTCACATGCTAAATATTATCAAGCAACCAACCTTTGATTTTGATAAGATCTCCATCTTCAAATTGAATGCTCATAAAATTCAACTTGTATCGGTGGGTGACGGTACAGCCAAAATCCCTGAGTGGTCACTAAAGCTAGGTACCCAGGCACTACCATTGTGCATTCTATTAAACTTTACTCAAGCATAACTATTTCACACAATTACACCAGAACAAGGTCCTGTTGGCTAAGTGGATGTACCAGTCTATTTCCTGAATTAACTTAGTGAAAATTATCATTTTACCCAGAATTCCATAACTTTTCCTGGCGTTACCTCTCTACATTTCTAATGAATATTTCAGACAGCTTGACTTTTTCATAATCAAATAAATCTGGAAAGAGAAAAAAGAACCAAGACATATACGTTTTTTAAACTTTCTATAACTAGAGGCCGTTAGGCGCTTCCCAAGTGACATCTGTATTATTGGGCTAGCATTGCTAACCATATTAAAATGCTATATGTTCACAGATAAGATAAATGGCATCACACCCTTTCTAGTAATAAAAAATCCCTGCATCACTAAAGGCAAATTTTAATAGCAATACATTTTTGAAGAAAGTCAATTAGAAGACCACCAAATCTCTAGTTAAGATCTAGACGCCTATCAGGAAGTTCCTAGGAGTTTCGGCTAACCATGCACATACTGCATTATTAGACAACCCCAAATTACCGGACTTTTTTACATTCCCATATTTTGGCATTTGGCATCAGGCCGGAGTCAGGTATCAGGCTCACTTGGTGGACGATCAGGGATAAAACTTCGAAGCTGCAGTTGGAATTCTGCCTACACGAAAATTAATTATTTAAATATCTACAGATTATAACTTTCTTACACAGCAGTACTGCCAGAATAATTATACTGCCTGTTCAATCTGATTTCACGCAATTCATTTTTTGATTTTTTAGCCCAAATCAATCTACTATTTCCGGCTTATCTAGATATCTAGATTTAAAGACCACTTGCTGTCCCATAGTCCTAAATGACTTTTTAAATATTGAGTTAAACTCATATATATATATACACATATATATATATATATATACAGGGAGTGCAGAATTATTAGGCAAGTTGTATTTTTGAGGATTAATTTTATTATTGAACAACAACCATGTTCTCAATGAACCCAAAAAACTCATTAATATCAAAGCTGAATATTTTTGGAAGTAGTTTTTAGTTTGTTTTTAGTTTTAGCTATGTTAGGGGGATATCTGTGTGTGCAGGTGACTATTACTGTGCATAATTATTAGGCAACTTAACAAAAAAAAAATATATACCCATTTCAATTATTTATTATTACCAGTGAAACCAATATAACATCTCAACATTCACAAATATACATTTCTGACATTCAAAAACAAAACAAAAACAAATCAGTGACCAATATAGCCACCTTTCTTTGCAAGGACACTCAAAAGCCTGCCATCCATGCATTCTGTCAGTGTTTTGATCTGTTCACCATCAACATTGCGTGCAGCAGCAACCACAGCCTCCCAGACACTGTTCAGAGAGGTGTACTGTTTTCCCTCCTTGTAAATCTCACATTTGATGATGGACCACAGGTTCTCAATGGGGTTCAGATCAGGTGAACAAGGAGGCCATGTCATTAGATTTCCTTCTCTTATACCCTTTCTTGCCAGCCACGCTGTGGAGTACTTGGACGCGTGTGATGGAGCATTGTCCTGCATGAAAATCATGTTTTTCTTGAAGGATGCAGACTTCTTCCTGTACCACTGCTTGAAGAAGGTGTCTTCCATGAACTGGCAGTAGGACTGGGAGTTGAGCTTGACTCCATCCTCAACCCGAAAAGGCCCCACAAGCTCATCTTTGATGATACCAGCCCAAACCAGTACTCCACCTCCACCTTGCTGGCGTCTGAGTCGGACTGGAGCTCTCTGCCCTTTACCAATCCAGCCACGGGCCCATCCATCTGGCCCATCAAGACTCACTCTCATTTCATCAGTCCATAAAACCTTAGAAAAATCAATCTTGAGATATTTCTTGGCCCAGTCTTGACGTTTCAGCTTGTGTGTCTTGTTCAGTGGTGGTCGTCTTTCAGCCTTTCTTACCTTGGCCATGTCTCTGAGTATTGCACACCTTGTGCTTTTGGGCACTCCAGTGATGTTGCAGCTCTGAAATATGGCCAAACTGGTGGCAAGTGGCATCGTGGCAGCTGCACGCTTGACTTTTCTCAGTTCATGGGCAGTTATTTTGCGCCTTGGTTTTTCCACACGCTTCTTGCGACCCTGTTGACTATTTTGAATGAAACGCTTGATTGTTCGATGATCACGCTTCAGAAGCTTTGCAATTTTAAGAGTGCTGCATCCCTCTGCAAGATATCTCACTATTTTTGACTTTTCTGAGCCTGTCAAGTCCTTCTTTTGACCCATTTTGCCAAAGGAAAGGAAGTTGCCTAATAATTATGCACACCTGATATAGGGTGTTGATGTCATTAGACCACACCCCTTCTCATTACAGAGATGCACATCACCTAATATGCTTAATTGGTAGTAGGCTTTCGAGCCTATACAGCTTGGAGTAAGACAACATGCATAAAGAGGATGATGTGGTCAAAATACTCATTTGCCTAATAATTCTGCACTCCCTGTATATATATGTATATATATATATATATATATATATATATATATATATATATGAGTTTAACTCAATATTTAAAAAGTCATTTAGGACTATGGGACAGCAAGTGGTCTTTAAATCTAGATAAGCCTGTTACAGAGCAGAGCTTGCTAGCAATCATGCTTGCTTTTGTAAGATTATTACATCAACCAAGATGTGGGGTCAGTTCTACCGCACTTTATTCGATTTCCACTATGTAGGCGGAGTATCATACCTCAGCGCTTTCCACGTCGTTTTTTTTACTTGTCATAAACTTAAAAAACTCTAGGCCTTAATTCTGTGGGAAATAGCCACTATTCAACCTACAGGAGTCTCACTTACTCCCCAAATGATTTTATTGGGCAACTGGGGTAGAAGATTGGGTTTACAATGCTCTAAACATTTTAAGGATTATGGTTGTTAAAAAAGATGAAATCAGAGCGTGGGTCAATGTAAGAGGAATGGTGGAAGGAAACAATAAAAGTATTTGAACTTGAACTCCAGACAGCTGAAGTACGAGGGTCGACTGTCAGACTTCAACATATTTGGGATAAAATGAGGGACTATTTGATGTTATGATGTATATGATGTTTAGTTGTTGCCATGATTAACATGATGAACTTTATGTTATCTTGATTTGATGTGCCTGCTCTCAATAAAAATAAAAAAACACATTGTGGATGCGCTTACATATAATTAAGGACTTTAAAGCCGGTCAATTGGATTCAGTATCTGTTCTTTTGTTGGCTTTCTATTGCATTGAGAACATTGCACATAAATATATATATATATGTATATATATATATATATATATATATATATATATATCCCTTCTCCGATTGAACATAGTGGTATGCAGATTCTGGCATGATAGCTTGTATCTGCAAAAATGCTAAATCTGCATGCTTTCAACCTTGCATAATATATTTAACTCTCACAGCTTAGTAAAGTGTGAAGCCCCTAAAGTTCAAAATTATAACTGGGGCACATTTTTCCGCTCAACCCAGTCTTAAACCTGGCTCGTAGCCACCAGCTTGCCCTGCATCCTAAATGACAGCTAACTTAAAATAGATGGGACTCAAATATGGATTTCTGCGTTATTTTAATAATGAAGCACATAACAAGGCCTCAAATTTATTTGCAATATCATATGCTGAACATTGTAAATGTGCTTTCTCGTTTCTGTCAGTACGGCTTGTGTTAAAAATGGCCTTCCGTGTTTTACATCTCATCTAGTGATAATGTTTATTTTAGCGGTAACAATGTATGAGCTCACTGCCTGCTGCTTGAGGAACACTCATACAATGATTATACATTCATGTTTAGTCATGCAATGTCATTTCCACTTTTATGCAGTGCAAAGGGACTCATAGATTATTCATTTTGAAATGGTTTCTAGAGAGAGCTTGTTTACCTGGTGTCATTTCTAAATGAAGATTGCTTGTACTGTTGCACTTTTAGTTGTACAGACTATGGTGCCACTTAACTTCATGGTTAGAGCTGGAATCCCTGCCGTTAAAACCATACAAAAGCTGTTGCACGTGGGTGTCAGCCATTGCTTATTTAAGATACTAACTCCATGTCAGACTGTTGTTTGACTTTGAATTCAGAATATTTTCATGATTCTGTCTGCCTTTAAACTGAGCAGTCTGTGGCTATTTGCTCTTTGATGTAGTATTTCCCTTTTGATAGATCATATGTAGTTCTGGCTATTGACTAGAATAGTGTTCAGATTCCACTGCCTATGCCGAGTCACATTTATTAGCTTTTTGCGTATTTTGAATTGGATCAATTTACCATTGCTTCTGTTCAATGACAAAAGGTACCAAATGCCGCAGTCGCCCGCACTGTAAATTGCCCTTCCAAACTTCACCTGCCTCAGCAAATACCTGCCGACCTGATCCATCCACTGTTTTCTTCCTCACCATCACCTCTGAACAGTGATTACAGGCGGATGAGGATTTCATTCTATGAATTCCTATTTCAGAAAATCCTGTGCTTGTGACATCCTGGAGTAGGAAATGGTGATAACGTAGGTAGGACAGTAGTTTGCAAATTGATGAAACTGGGAACGTTTGAGTGCCTTTTTGGCCCTAATACATGAGTATAACAAAAATGTGCACACCTCTGGCCTCAATACATTATAGCAATTATAGTATATTCATTTTGTAATACATTTCCACACATTTTGACATTATGTTCAGTTTAATCCCTCAAACATGTGTCGCTCGTCATGGAGTATAGCAGTTCTTGTTTGAAGGCAGTTAAATATTTACACAACTTATTGCCTCATTAAGTGATCAGTTTCCACAACTGAGCTTCTCCCCTGGGGTGACTCAGCCTATTTGAATTCTCAATTTAAATTCAAAGCTTCCTTTCGGGCAGCACCATTGATAACTTTCAGGTCTGTTTATAGTGTTTAATAGTCCTTTATGTTTGTCTGTTATTCTACTCCTTACTGGAGTACAAGGTCAAATGCCTTACTTTTTTCTAGAGTTCAAGCCTTTATTAATCTGGCTATTTTTCTATTCTCTTCGTATCAAGTTTATGGCAAGTCTGCGTAATTTATAGCCTGCCATTGCAATTCTTTGTAGTAGTATACCTGAGTGTCTCTAACCCATGGGCTCCAGACTTAACATTCATTCTTATCTGAAGAGCATCGTTCAACTAATGTAAAGGATCAAAATGACTCCCTGGCATGCACATTGACGTAAGAAATCCTAGAACTGGAGGACTGAATGTAGCTGGGAGTCTTTTCCTCATCAGTTGTCCACCTAAGTCTCTACACCATGTTTGGTCTGCATTATCCTGCTCGTAGATCCACTTTTAGCATGTACTGTGAGGTTAATTGGAAGCCTTTTTTGGTACCACAGACAAGGTCACCAGCCTGGTGCTCTGGAGGAAGTTGTGATGAGGAGACAGTAGCCTTTTCAAGTAGAACCGAATTAATTAGTCCATTTTTAATTTAAATAGGCAGGATTCCTCACTAGCTTACATGTCTTTGAGATACGGCTGCTGAACTCCAACCACTTCTCCATTCCATGCTTATGTGGTTAAATGCACTGTATGCACATGAAGGTATTGTGGTAAGGCCGAGTCATTGCAGTAAAACCACATTTTCAGGGTCTTATAGTTTAGATACCACTGATATTTTGTAGGCAAAATGTTTCTTTGCAGATTAATGTAACCAGAATGAAAGAGGCTGTGCTTCTTAGAAGGACAGTGAACTGCGAAGTAGGCATCATAAATATCGAAACAGAGAAGATGACCAGTGAAAATACAAAGCCCATTTACTGTTCCATTTTCCTGACACAGACATCTTACAAGATCTCAAGCTTGACTGTGGCTCACCCTGGAGTGATGTTACCCTTACTTCATTATTATACTTTTTTCTACAATCAATTGCTATTTTTTCCGGCACCTCTTCTGCAGAAAGGTTCTTTAATGGATACCCATTAGTTTCTGGGTAAAAGACCCCTCCCCATTTAATAACTACATTGTGCCCACTAGTTTTAGTATTATGGCATTCATGGCGCTTGGTCTTATAATACTTGGAAACCTGCAATTTCAGTATAAAAGCCTGTCTATAATTTCCTTATTGCAGGTGTCTTGTGATGGTCATCATCACCTGCAATATAGAGATGACTTGTGGCGTAACAAAGGCCCCCACAGCCTCCGTCGTGTGGGGGACCCTAGATCTCCAGGGGATCCTCTCAGCACAGCACCTGGGCTGGGTGAGTCCGGATGGGGCACCCCTCTGTTCTTTGCAGGGAGGGCACCCTCCAGTTTCGTTATGCCCTTGTGACCTATATTTTTTATCTGACATGTAAATGTATTCTAATACCTTTTTGTGTGATGGGTTATGGTTGCACCATATATTATAAGAAAAAAACTATATTATAATGATATTGCAAGTCATCTCGAAGTTCCATGATTTTATAAACGAATTCGTCCTTTGGCCTCCCCTATAGACTTGCAATATCCCTATTGAGTATAGCAAGGGGTACTTTATCCAATATGTAATTTTTGGAGGGAAAGGATTGCTTTACTGTTGTGGATGACAAACATCAAAATACAGGCATGTCCACAAACACACACATAAAACACATCTTACATATCTAGAAGAGGTGTGGTGCCATGTTAAATTGAGAGTTTTGATGACCTGGTTTATTTTCCTGACTTAATCATTTGACCGCCTTGTATGATGTTGCTCAAATCACGTAAAAACTTTTTCCCCACTATGTGCTCTGCCAAAAATGTGAGCACTTACAAATCAACAGAATCTGTCTCTAAATGCAGTGTAATAATATATTCACTATTCTTAATGCATCATCTATGTACCTTGAAGATAACATATCTTCAAGTTGTAGAGAAATGGAGTTAAGTATAGTAATCGATTTGTAATTTCATTTTTGTATAGCACTAAATATCCTTGACAAAGTGTTTAAATGCTTTGCGGATACAGGCACATTCTTTGGAGCCCAATGTTAGTGGTATTCCAATGGTAATGTAGTTTAGCCTTGTTCTCTCAGGGAAAGCGTCCCATTCATTTACTTCAGGCTTTTGTGATGAATTATGTATTCAGAATTGGATGTCATCATTAGTAGAGGGTATATAAGATCATACAGATGATTGGCGGGATGAAAATGCAGCTTATTTGCTGAGTTTCATGTATATGGTTAACATGTTTCAAAGGAATGAGAGGTTATGAACTATGGAATGGGGTGTAGGCAATTAACACAAGTGGACCATAGGAAATAAGGAGGCAGCATGCAACCTGGTTTAGAATAAACAGGGGTAGCATAGGCATACAGAGCAAGGGGTGTAAAGAGAGGGCTAATTCCTGAACCAAAACCAAGAGGGAACATTCAATAGTTGTTACTCAAGTTCAATATTCCATGCAGGGCTGTATCAATGTAAGGGAAGAGACTTGTCAAAATTTCATGCAGTCATGAGCTTGTAAGTTGTAAAGAAAAATACCATTATTTGCATGTGGGTTATTACCTTATTATGTGTCTTTGATAAACTTGAGTATTAGCCCATGATCTGTTACTGATATTATTGATCGCTTTTACTGTAAGGTTTTTGTTCAGCACACACTTCATCTTGTGTACTCTGTCTTTATGATGATGGGCAGTCACAGTGTCCATGATGGTCAGATTGTGAATAGCCAGTTCTTAAATCATGGTTGGATTTATTATCTGGCTTGGATCACTTTATACTATCTTCTTGCTCTCTGACTTTTGCTTCTTGATACATGTTTATATTTTTATTCTTGTTCATTGCTTGAACTGCCTTATAACTTCTTCAGACTGCTTTTCTGTGGAGGGTGGGGAATGTGAGTGGTTGTTTTTATCCTTGGGTTGATGTGGCACATTCTAGATTGAGCCTAATCTCTGAGACAGTTTAGTTCATTGTGTTGTATGGATGACTTGACCTTAAAACAAAGCATAATTACCATTCTGGTACAATTGCGTTTATTCTATGGTAAAAGGAGGATTGCATTCTGTGTTATCCATTCTCCACCTATTGGATGAACATACACTACAGGTGAAAAATAGGTCCTGCAGACACTACTACTAATCCCGCCACAATGTCCGTATCAAGGAAGATATAGCTACTACTGTTTTGTTTATGTACCACAGATTTTTGGGATTGGCACGTTAATAGTAATCCAAAAATGTTAGGAAGAGTGCTCATAAGCTGTAAATGAACAGCATCACCAAAGCATGGTTTGTGATCCACCTGCTGTCGGAATGTCTTGTGTTTTATGATAGAAAAAACAGTTGAAGGCTAATATAGTTAACAAGAACCTGGGTATTGGCAAAAAATGCACATCTTTGTGGTAGATGGATGCATGCCCGTTATGAAGTTTACAGGTGTATACTCCCATGAAATCTATTTTCTATCCCATATTTAATTGCAAATACCAGAAGCTAATTTTCAGATAACACCTAACGCATTTACACACAGAATATGTGACATTGCCTCTTAATTCCACACTGGCAGTATTTAGGCATGATTTATAACAAATTTATTGTATGTAACAACCTTCACAAGAGTTAATGTTGATTCAGAATCAAATCTACTGATATGTATGAGGATTTTAGCATTTATTATTTGATTCTGCCAACCCATTTATGGCTGGATGTAGGTAAAAAATAAGTTCCAGTTCTGCAAATTAACAGACTTTTGCTTTAGGTCAGGAAAGTTGCATGGAATTGCTTCAGTTATCACATTTTGCAAGTTTACAATAGTAATTCTGGTTATAAGTATATAAGTATTAATTCAAGCTAACATAAGCTATTGATAATTCAGATTGCATTTGTAAATGTTGAGTTGAGTATGTCAGCCAGATCTGTGAGAGATAGGGATTTGAAGTCTGACCATCGTAGGATTCAAAAGGAAGCAGTGGGTGTAGAAACTAAAGCAGGCTTGGTGTTGTCGATGTGCTGTTGGATATTCTGTAGTTTTTCACGGAAGAAGAGGATGATGGCATTACACATTTCTTTGGAGTGAGGAATAGGGCAGGTCTGGCAGGGGGTTGATACAGAGTTTGATTGTGTAGAACAGCTTTCCACTTCTATTGGTGGCTGATATGAAGAGCTGTCTGCCTCTTGAGTGGAGGGACTTCAGTATCAAGAGGTCATTGGGAGTTCTGTTTTTCTTCTATTTTATTCCTGTATGCAGATGAACTGTTTACTGTCAGCAACTTCTTTAAAATACCATGGTGCAGGAGGCTTTGTCTTGCAACTGCATTTTGTTATTAGGATGTGGATGTTTTTTGTTGACCTTTGTCTGTTGGTAGTAGGATGAGCAGGGAGATTAGGATGACAAAGTGGTCAGTCCAGTCCAGGGGTGTGGGTGGTTTGTATTTGATTGTTGGTGATGTTGAGAAGACAAGAATGAGGATTGACTATTGCAGTGTGTATGGTGTGTGACATGCTGTAACACATAAAGGTGGTCATTACAACCCTGGTGGACGGTGTTAAAGCGGCAGTAAACAGGCCGGCGGTAAAAAAAATGGAATTACGACCGTGGCGGAAACCGCCAACAAAGACAGCCACTTTAACACTCCGACCTCCACGGCGGTACAGACAAACAGCTTGCCGGTCACCGCCAACAGACAGGCGGAAGTCAAAGTACCGCCCACAGCATCACAACCTACCAATCTGCTACCTTTTCCGGGGCAGATTCACCACGGACAAAAACACGGCGGAAACAGGACTTCGAAGGGAAAACGCTCACCTCTACACACCCCATGAGGAATCCGGACGCCATGGAACCAGAGCTGCACATTTTTCCAGCCCTCATCTTCTTGCTCCTCTACCAGGAGCATTAACGCCAGTGGTGAAGACAACGGTGAGTACTGCACCTACGACACAGGGGAGGGAAAAAACAGGGACACACACACGCAACACCCCCACCCCCACCCTCACCCACTACAACACACACACTAATACAGCATGATACATTACAGTTACACCCCGCAAACCACCCGGAAGAATGCAAAGACAAAAGCAAATGAGTGTAACCATTGTAATATATTAAAATCAAGTATGCAAAAATATATATATACACCATAAACAAAATATACACCAAACTAAGTAGTCCAGGTAGTGCTCCAATGAAGTCCGTGGAACACTGGGCCCACACGGTATGGGCGAGGCCCACACAAGATCCCCGACCATGACGGAGAGAACACTGCAGGGGCATCAGAGAGCAAGAAAACAGGTACATCAGGGGGAGGGAAAGGGGGGGAACCTCAGCTGGTTGAGTGCACAACTCCAAATCCACGAGTGGGCCACATGCCCACTGTTCCATCCTGGGGAGTGCAACGCCACAGCCTCTCAAGTCTCTACAGTGGGTGGGTTGCCCACTGTTCCATCCTGGGGAGTGCAAAGCCACAGTCTCTCAAGTCCATACAGTGGGTGGGTTGCCCACTGTTTCATCCTGGGGAGTGTAAAGCCACAGTCTCTCAAGTCAATACAGTGGGTGGGTTGCCCACTGTTCCATCCTGGGGAGTGCAAAGCCACAGTCTCTCAAGTCTCTACAGTGGGTGGGTTGCCCACTGTTCCATCCTGGGGAGTGCAAAGCCAGTGTCTCTCAAGTCTCTACAGTGGGTGGGTTGCCCACTGTTCCATCCTGGGGAGTGCAAAACCACAGTCTCTCAAGTCTCTACAGTGGGTGGGTTGCCCACTGCTGCATCCTGGGGAGTACAAAGCCACAGTCTCTCAAGTAGATAACAGTCTCCACTGGTTCTGGAGGGGGCCTTGTGCCCAGAGTGCTTCATCCTGCTAAGGACAGAGGTAGTGGATGTAGCTCTCCACTGGTTCTGGAGGGGGCCTTGTGCCCAGAGTGCTTCATCCTGCTAAGGACTGAGGTAGTGGATGTATCTCTCCACTGGTTCTGGAGGGGGCCTTGTGCCCAGAGTGCTTCATCCTGCTAAGGACAGAGGTAATGGATGTATCTCTCCACTGGTTCTGGAGGGGGCCTTGTGCCCAGATTGCTTCATCCTGCTCGTGACTGACTCAGTAGCATCAGTGCCCTTGGCGCTCATGGGCCAGTGGTGCTTGTGGCGGCAGTGCCTTGTTCAGCGGTGCTTGAGGCGGCGGTGCCCTGTTCAGCGGTGCTTGAGGCGGCGGTGCCCTGTTCAGCGGTGCTTGAGGCGGCCGTGCCCTGTTCAGCGGTGCTTGAGGCGGCGGTGCCCTGTTCAGCGGTACATGAGGCAGCAGTGCCCTGTTCAGCAGTGCTTGGAGCGGCGGTGCCCTGTTCAGCTGTGCTTGAGGCGGCAGGCTCCTTTGCAGTGACTCAGCTGCTGGCATTCTTCTCTGTCCCAGCAGGGCTTGTTCTAGCAGTCCTCTCTGTCCCAGCGGGGCTTGTGCTGGCGGTCCTCTCTGTCCCAGCGGGGCTTGTGATAGTGGTGGCCTCCTGGGCAGCGCGGATGATGGCGGTGGCCTCCTGGGCAGCGGGGATGATGGCGGTGGCCTCCTGGGCAGCGGGGATGATGATGGCGGTGGCCTCCTGGGCAGCGGGGATGATGGTGGTCTCCTCTGCTGTGCTGCTCTTCCCAGACTTTCCTGGTTTCTTGTGGCCCTTCCCCACCTTGGAAGGTGTCGCAGCTGACTCCACACTCCCACCGGGACCCCTGGGAGCGGCTTTGGTGGCTGGAGTCTTCCCCCTCTCCCGCCGGGCACTAGCCAACTTCTGATGCTTGACAGGTGGGGGATTGTCCGTGCTGTGGCTCCGTGCCACACTGGCTGCCCTGGTGGCCGGTGCACTCCAGATTCTGGTGACTACAGGCACCACTGGACCCGGAGATGTTGTGGCTGAGGTGCTAAGATGGGACCTAGAGAGTCGGGACCTAGGAGACGGACGGGGTGGGGGAGGTGTGGGAAAGAGGTCAAGGTTGGACAGGAAAAGTTTTTTGGAGACACTGGGACGGGTAGCTGGAGGGGGTTTGGGAGTGGAGGAAGAGGTTGTGGTTGTAGGAAGTGTTTGTTTGGTGACTTTGGGTGAAGGTGCATGCGCTGGAGGCTGTCGTGAGGTGGATGGCTGTTGGGTGGGTGTGTGCCTGTGTTTGTGTATCTTGGGAGGTGGCGTCACAGACACACTGGGAGAGGACACAGGGGACGTGTGAATGGTAGTGGGGGTGGTGACTGCATGTGAGCGGGGTGTGGTGGTGGGTGTGCTGGTGATGGCAGTAGTGGCTGTAGATGTAGTGCATGCGGTGTGAGTGTAGACGAGACTGGGAGGGAGGAGGGAGACGAGGAGGAGGGGGACACAGTGGAGGCAGTGGATGTTGGTGTGTCTGCATGTGTGTGATGCTTGCGTGAGTGCCTGTGGGATGTGTGGTGCTTATGTTTGCCTGAGCTTCCCTTGTGTGTTGACGTGTGTGCATGCTGGTCTGAAGGTGTGCTTGGGATGGGCTGGGGTACAGGGGATTGTGTCTGGGTGGAGGAAGTTGGAGGGGGGAGGCTAGAGACAGGGACAATGGCTGCCATCAATGCTGAGGCCAGAGTCTGAAAAGCTTGCTGAAGGGCCGCCTGACCAGAATGAATGCTCTCCAGGAATGCATTGGTTTGTTGCAACTGCCTTTCGACACCCTGGATGGCATTCAAAATGGTAGACTGCCCAACAGTGAGGGACCTGAGGAGGTCAATGGCCTCCTCACTGAGGGCAGCAGGGGTGACTGGGGCAGGGCCTGAGGTGCCTGGGGCGAAGGTGATGCCCACCGTCCTGGGTGAGCAGGCACGGGGCAAAGGCTAAGGGGCTGCTGGGAGGGCGGTGCTGGTAGGGGGGATGGCGGCTGTACCTGTAGATGCGGGGGGCACAGATGTTGCCGTTACCACAAGGGAGCTCCCATCAGACGACGAGTCCGTGTCGCTGGTGTCAGCTCCTGTCCCCGCCGTGGAGGTTCCCTCGCCCTCCGTCCCACTGGTGAACTCCGAGTCTGTAGTCTTGCCCTCCATGGACATGTGGGATGCAGCTCCCTCGTGCTCCGGTGCCACTGCTCCTCCGCCTGATGATGCTAATGCACCCAAGAACAGGGAGACCACAAAAAGGGAGGGGACGACAGAAGAAAGACATGTTGAGTGCATGCATTACCGATACCGTTGGCAGACACGACAGACACAGAAGCCCCCTACACTACGCCGCGCTCTTGGGCTCCACTGTTCAATCCCTGGGAAATGGCCTACTAGGCTATGGACGACATCTGCACACATGGATGACACAGGGGCATGACTAGGTGTACTTGGCACTCTACAGAGGTGGGGTGGGGTGCTACATGGCCTGCCTTACGGAGGGACCTTGCCTACTAAACTCGCCCTGGCCTAGGGGAACCGACAGCCCACCTCCCCCACCCAGACCCCTCCACTGCGCGCAAAATCAGCAGGATGAAAGTGTACTCACCCCCTTGTGGCTGCTGTGATGCCCTCAAGCGCCCATCCAACTCTGGGTACGCCACCGCCAGGATCCTGAACATCAGGGAGGTCATGGTGCGACAGGCACCCCTCCCACGTTGGGAGGCCATCCCCAGCTGAGCCTCCTTCATCTTCTTGCTCCAGCGGCAAATGTCCTCCCATCTTTTCCGGCAGTGGGTGCTCTGTCTGTGGTAGACCCCCAGGGTCCGAACGTCCTTGGCGATGGCACGCCAAATATCTTGTGCAGGGGGAAGAGAAACTTATTACCAACTGCACCGTCACAGTCATTGGCCCCCATCCCTGCCCTTGCCATGTGGCACATACACTCACTGTTTCATGCACGCCGCACTCTCCCCCCCTTCTTACATCCACCCCTCTCCACACAGGCATAGCCCATACAGCATGCTCCCAGTCTACTTACCTGTTTGTCTGGAGGACCGTAGAGTAGCGTGTACTGGGGGAGGACCCTGTCCACGAGTTTCTCCAACTCCTCTGATGTGAAGGCAGGGGCCCTTTCCCCAGACACTCGAGCCATTGTCTCTTCCAGACCGAGGTCACAGCAGCACTTGCAGTGTAGGTCCTCTCCTGTCGAAGATCAGGTATTGAGTGATTGAACAGATAGAAAATGGCGGTCACGTCCGCGGCGGTGCGTACTGTCACCGCCGGCGTACATCGTCATTGCCTCCTGGGACCCATAGGGTCGAATGTTAACCAATGCAGCATTGCGCCGCGGTCTTCGACCGCCTACCGCAACGGTGTACAACGTCAGCGCAGTTACCTCACATCCCATTGTCCCACTTTAGATGTCAGGCAGCCGCCATTTCAGGGGCCCACATGGCTTCATTTTCAACTGCGTCACACATACCTAGGCCTAGACTCAACACACATACAGGCCACTATTCAGATTATGATTTGTGTTCTGTATAAGCTGTGGGTACGTACCTCTGAGTTGGTTGACTCTGTGCTCGCTGTTGTCCTTCATAGGCACCGTCCGCTGGGACATGTGAGGAGATGGCGGCATCCTCCGGTGTACAGACCGCTGGTGGACCTATCGACAATGGAGGAAAGACATTTGATCATCACATACAGGCTTGACCGTGCCACAATCCAGGAACTGTGTACCCAGCTGGAGCCAGACCTGATGTCAGCTATCCGCCATCCCACAGGAATCCCCCTCAAGTGCAGGTGCTGTCAGTGCTCCGTTTCCTTGCAAGTGGGTCATTTAAAAAAACAGTGGCCATAGCATCAGGGATGTCCCAGCCTATGTTTTCCAATGTGTTGTCCAGAGTGTTGTCTGCCCTGCTGAAACACATGCGCAGCTACATCGTTTTCCCTCAGGTATAGGATTTACCCACAGTGAAAGGTGATTTCTATGCTCTGGGGCACATCCCCAACATCATAGGTGCCATTGATGGGACACATGTGGCTTTGGTCCCCCACGCAGGAGTGAACAGGTGTACAGAAACCAGAAGAGTTATCATTCTGTGAATGTGCAGATGGTATGTTTGGCAGACCAGTACATCTCCCATGTGAATGGCAAGTTCCCTGGCTCAGTGTATGACACATACATCCTGCGGAATAGCAGCATCCCTTATGTGATGGGTCAACTCCAGAGGCACTGTGTGTTGCTATTAGGTGAGCACCTGGAAGCAAGTCAGTGGGAATGGTTGTCTAGGTCTGGGGTTATCTCTACAGGTTAGTGTGTGTCTAACAGTTGTCCCTCGCCATTTGCAGGTGACTCTGGTTACCCCAACCTGTCATGGCTACTGACCCCAGTGAGGAATCCCAGGACAAGAGCAGAGGAACGCTACAATGAGGCCCATGGGTGAACACGGCGGATAATCGAGCAGACCTTCGGCCTCCTGAAGGCCAGGTTCCGGTGCCTCCATATGACAGGTGGATCCCTATTCTACTCACCAAAGAAGGTGTGCCAGATCATCGTGGCCTGCTGTATGCTTCACAACTTAGCTTTGTGACGACAGGTGCCTTTTTTTTGCAGGAGGATGGTCCAGATGGCGGTGTTGTTGCAGCTGTGGAGCCTGTGAACAGTGAAGACGAGGAAACAGAAGAAGAGGACATCGACAACAGGGACTCGGTGATCCTGCAATATTTCCAGTGAGACACAGGTAAGAATACAGACACTACTACCTCTTTACTGTCTGTCATTTTCACCCAGTGTATGGTCACTGAGTTGTCACTTTCCCTTACGATTTCACAGATGTGGGTCCCACTGTGTAAGATCTGCTTTGATTCCTCATGGACTAGAGCTGTGTGACATAGGTATGTTGACATTACAATTGAAAGAGCTTTTTGCCACAGTAATTGATAATACACTAATTCGAAATCACAGACTGACTCCAGATTGTTTTGTGGTTCAAGGGTGTTTATTTAAGTGCTCAATATTGGAGGGGGTTGCAAAATGGGGAGGGCTGATGGTTGTCGGTAGGTCCATGGCAGAGTCTAGTCTATTGGTCTCACAGGTGCATTTCCCAAACGGGCATAGGAAGTGGAGCTGGGGAAGTTTAAGGATGGACATGGTGACAAAGTGGGACAGAAAGATGACATTCAGGGTGGTCTCATTTCTTGGCAGGGGTCTTGGCATCGTTCTCTGTCTTTATTTTGGATCTCAGGGACCGTTTGCGGGGTGGTTCTCCCTCTGCAGGGGGTAGGGTGCTGGTGTGGTGGTCCTGTGGCGGGGCGTCCTGTCCACTAGCGCTGGCGGAGGTGGTGGGCAGTTCATCGTCCAGGCTAGTATCAGGGGCCCCTTGTTGTGCCACAGTGTCCCTCCTGGTGTTGAGTACTTCCTTCAGCACCCTTACGGTGGTGCCCAGGGTGGAATTGATGGCTCTGAGTTCCTCCCTGAAGCCCAAATACTGTTCCTCCTGCAGGCGCTGGGTCTCCTGAAACTTGGCCAGTACCGTTGCCATCGTCTCCTGGGAGTGGTGGTAGGCTCCCATGATGTTGGAGAGGGCCTCGTGGACAGTGGGTTCCCCTGGCCTGTCTTCCCCCTGTCGCACAGAAGCCCTCCCAGTTCCCCTGTGTTCCTGGGCCTCCGTCCCCTGGACCGTGTGCCCACTGCCACTGCCCCCAGGTTCCTGTTGTTGTTGGGGTGGTGGGTTAGCCTGGGTTCCCTGTAGTGGTGGACACACTGCTGATTGACTTGTCCTGGGAACAGAGGTATGGGCCTGCTGGGTGGGTGCTGTGCTGGTGTATCCAGAGTGGGGAAGGTCTGTAGTGGCCTGTGACTGTGGTGACTGTGTGATGGGAACCGACTGTCCCGAGGTCCCTGATGGGCCGGGCTGGTCATCTAGATCCAGTTGGACAGAGCTGCTGTCATCACTGTGGGCCTCTTCTGTTGGTGGTGTGGACATGTCTGGACCTTCCTATGCGATGAGGTTGGGTAGGGGTCCTGCAGTGGTGTAAAAGCATGATTATTGCATCTGTGTGTGCCATGGTGTGCAATGGGTGGGTGACCGTGTACCCCAGTGCTTGCATTCCTGTTAGGTGGGTGTATGGGTTTGTGCAGTGGGCATGCTTTGGTGTTGGTTGTCCATGCTTTGTAGTTGCATGCAGGGTTGGTGTTGGGATGGGTGGTTTGTGATATTGGGACATTTGTGAGGAGTTGGAGTGATGGGGGTGAGGGTGAGGGTGGGGGTATTTGATGTCATTCAGGTAAGGTGGGGGATGTAATAATTAAGATTTGACTTACCAGAGTCCATTCCTCCTGCTACTCCTGCGAGGCCCACAGGATGCAGGATCGCCAAGACCTGCTCCTCCCATGTTGTTAGTTGTGGGGGAGGAGGTGGGGGTCCGCCGCCAGTCGGCTGAATCGCAAGGTGGTGTCTTGAGATGACGGAACGCACCTTCCCCCATAGGTCGTTCCACCTCTTCCTAATGTCATCCTTATTTCTTGGGTGCTGTCCCACTGCGTTGACCCTGTCCACTATTCTTCACCATAGCTCCATCTTCCTTGCAATGCAGGTGTGCTGCACCTGTGATCCGAATAGCTGTGTCTCTACCTGGACGATTTCCTCCACCATGACCCTGAGCTCATCCTCCGAGAACCTGGGGTGTCTTTGCCATGCCATGGGGTGGTGTGGGTGATGTGTGGGGTGGTGTGTGTGGTGATAAGTGTGCTGATATGTAGTGGTGTGTTGTGTGAGGTGCGTGGAAGTTATGTGGGTGATGGTCTGGTGTGCCTGTGGATGCTAGTATTGTTGATGGTGGTGTCTCCCTCTGGCCTTCTCTCTGTGATTCTGGTCGTAGGGGTTTGTGGGTGATGTGGGTGTGTATTTTATATTGTATTGGGTGTGTGGGAGTGGTGTGTGTATGTGTATCAGGTGTGTGTATTTTGAATTGTCCAATGTGGCTGTGGCTATGTTTTGTAAATGTGTGTGTATTTTGAGCGCGGCGGTGTGTACCGCCAATGGAATACCGTGGTTGAAAGACCGCCACATGGATTCGTGTGTCGTGATAGTGTGGGCGTATTTCTGTTGGCGTGACGGTGGAGGTTTTGTTTTTGCCAGTTTGTCACTGATCTTTGGTGTGGCGGACTTGTGTGGGTGTCTGCATTTTGGAGGATTCCGTGCTGTGGGTCATAATAGCTGTGGCGGATTTCTGCGGGCGCTGCGGTGTGTTGGCGGTGTTCTGCACGGCGGTAAGCGGCTTCTACCACCAATGTTGTAATGACCGCCTAAATGTATGGATGAGGTTGAAGAGGATTATGGTTTTATTTTTAAACTTTTGTTGTCTAGTAGGTTGACATCATCCCAGAAGGTGGTAGGTGCATTTCAGATGGATGCACTGATGAGCAGATCTGAGAATTCATCCAAAAACTTCACAATATGTCTAGGAGATCTGTAGATGAGATGAAGATGGATGTATCAGTTGCAGAAAGTGTGAAATGGCATATCAGAAGCACTATGAAGGTAAGTATTACTTGTTTGCCCAGGGTGCAGGAAGAGGGGGAATTATGGATGACAGAGAGGCCTCTTCCCTTCTTATCTGTGTGATCCACACAATTGATGTTGTAGCCTGGATGTGCGGAGATGTGGGCTTCAGCCATGTTTCTGTGATGAAGAAGGAGTCATGCTTGTGAAAGGTGATGAGGTTTGCAATGTCTGGTGCTTGAAGTACTACAGTGCCAGTATGGATCAGCATGAGTTGGAATGTGCGGTCTGTAGTTCGAGGGTGTATGGTTTTTAGTATGATGTGTATAATCTGCACAATTTTGGGTGTATGTGTTGAGTGAATGCTATGAGAGCATATTGGTTGTCTATATCTGGGTGTGTTTGTGGGGAATGGCAGTATGGGTCCTGGGTAAGCACATAAGTTTATCTTACCTTGCAAGTTTCAGTGAAACTGGAGTTCTGATTGAAGCTCCTTCTTCACCCTAACAGATGATACGTTTGCCTGTATCCACTGTTAAAAATTGGATTCTGGTTGGCTGAGGTATGCACCTTGTCCAAGCAGGAACCACAATCCTAGTCAGGGTAAATCACAAACACCCCCTAAATTAACCTGTGCTCACCCCCTGGTTGCTTGGCACAGAGCAGTCAGGCTTAACTTAAATGGCAATGTGCAATGTATTTGTGCACCACTTCAAACAATTAAACAGTGAAACCACCAGCTGGTTAGACAAATAGAGCCTAATTTAATAAACAAAATAAGACCAAAATAACAAAAATCCAATAAGCAGAACTCAAGATATGAATTTTAAGGAATACATTTAATTGCGGTGCTTAGAAGCATTGAGAACTAACTGGGGCTATCTGGTAGAGTCCGACTGGGACAAGTACCTTTTTGCATTGACATAGAGGGATGCGAGGAGCAGGGGAGGTGATGCATCATGGGAGATGTGTCAGTTCCAAGCAAGGCAAAGTTGGAGTTAATTCGGAAATGGAGATGATGCACCATGCCATTGTCAATGCAGTGTCTTTGATTCTCGCAGCAGCAGTGATGCATCACCATTGATATATCGCTATTGATGGAGATGTGCCGAATGGCCATTTTTACCCACTTCCAAGGGCCCAGGACTGAATTGGCACCACTTGGCAGGGCAAGACTCACAGATGGACGAGTCCAGGTGCTGTAGCAGGTGAGTTGGAAGTCTTTTATGTCCCTTACACTTCAGAAAACAGGAGGCAAGCCAGCAAGCCCTCGGAGTTACTGTGGCTCTCAGTTGGAGAGATGCAGGTCCATTCCTTTTCACTCCCAGGCAAGTGGGGCAGCAGACAGTAGGTCAGCACAGCAGGAATCCGGCAGAGTAGTAGTCCAGAAGAGTGCCATCCCTTTCAGCAGCATAGCAGCACAGCAGTAACCAATGGTCCAGAAGTGTACTGAGTTGGTGGTGTCCGAGGTCCAGTAAGTATACCCAGTTATGTCTTTGAAGAGGGGGAGATTTTAAACAGAGGCCTTTGACGTGCACAGAGTCCTTGTCCTTCTTGCTTTAGCTCCAGACTCACTACAAGGGGGTATGCAGCCGTTTTTGTGTGGGGATAGGATGCAGCTTATTCAGGTCTCACCTCCTCCCTCCCATCCTGCCCAGGATGGCCCATCAGACTATGGATGGCCCATTAGTCACATCTACGCTCCCTTTGTGTGTGGCTGTCTAAAGGCAATACACAAAGTCCAGCTGTCACCCACCTCAGATGTGTATTTAGAAACAGACAGAAGGCACCAAAAGACAAAAGTAAGAAAATGCCAACTTTCTAAAAGTGGCATTTCCAGAATTACAATTTAACATCTGACTTCACCATAAGTTGTGATTTTAAATTGTGGTTCCAGAGACACCAAACTTGGGGGCCCATCTCTTCCCAATTGTAAATTACACTTATAAAATGTAATGAGGTAATCTCAATGTTATCCTGTAGGAGAGATGGGCCTTGCAGCAGTGAACAATTGAGTTTTCCACTACTGGTACAAGTAAAATTTAAAAGTACATGTCTAACTTTTAAAGACACTGCACCCTGCCCTTGTGCTATGCAGGACCTACCCCAGGGGTGACATATCTATTGAAAAGGAACATTTAAGTCTAGCAAGAGGGTTAACTTGCCAGGTCAACATGACACTTTAAAACTGCACACACAGGCTCTGCAATGGCAAACCTGAGACAGGTGGGGGTGGCATAGTCAGTGCTGCAGGTCCAGCAGTAACACTTAGTTTACAGACCCTTGGCATAGGTAGTGCCTTTCATTAGGGTCTTATAAGTATATTAAATATATCAATTGTGGTAAAGCCAATGTTACCTGTATTTGAGCAGATAGCAGATGCACTTTAGGACTGGTCAGCAGTGGTAAAGTGCCTAGAGTCCTAAATTCAGCAAAAATGAGGTTAGACAAACAGATGGCTTGAAGGCAAACAGTTAGGGTTAACCAGACCAAGGATGCCAGGTCTAACATCCACCCTGTAGAGTTAAGCAGGGAGAAGCCAGAAAGTAATTTCACTTCCTTTGCAGATGGATGATGGAGAATCCGGTGATGACACGTCTGGTACAGATGAATGATGGGAAATGAAGTCCTCTTGCTTAGCTTTTTATTTTAAGGATGTTTTAGCAAGAAACCAGTGATGTCACTTCTTGTGCAGGTAGGTAAGGTGAAATTCAGTGATGTCACTTCATATATAGATGGATGATGGGAAATGCAATGGTATCACTTTCTCTACAGATGGATGATAGAAAGTTATTATGTTTTTTAAACCAAAACAGTAAACATTTCAAATTGAGAACCCAATCCAACTTAGTATTCTTTCCTCCCAGCAAAATACAATTCATACTAGCTCCTTTTTCAGTTTACAAAAGGATGGTAATGCTTGTCAAGTTTGCTCACACTTCTCATTCATAAAGTCTGGGGCATCATTTGCTGATAGCTAGGGTTTGCAACTGTTATTCTGCAGAACTTAAAACTATCAAAACAATCTGCTGAAATTAGTAACTGTAGTAGATATAACATATTAATACGTTAATTGCAACCACTTTAGAGTACTTTGTGTTGGACCTGGTCATCCCTGTAGGGTTGGACCCCTATACATTTTGCATTTACACCTCCTGTGTTCTGAATCCATTTTTGTTTGCTTTTAGGACTCTTGCACTTTATCACTGCTAACCAGGGCTTGTGGTCATTCCTTTAAACCTTGTAGGATTGGCTTGAACCCAACTGGCACATTTAAATTGATTATAAGTCCCTAGTAGAGTTCTAGCACATGTACGTAGGGCCTGCAAATTAAATACTAGTGGGCCTACAGCACTTATTGTGCCACCACTTAAGTAGCCCTTTAAAACATGTCTCGGACCTGCCATTCCAAACTGCATGCAGTTTCAAATTGCCAGTACTCCCTGGAAAAATCAAAAAAGTTGCCAGACCTAAACCTTCCTTTTTAATACATATAAACCACCCTTTCAGGTAGGCTCTAAATAGCCCATGTGGCACAGTGCAGTGTATTTGAGAAGCTGGGCCTGTAATTATAAGTTTTACATGTCCTGGCAGTGAAAAACTCTTAAATTCATTATTCACTATTACAAAGACTCTCTTCCTTAGGATAATATTGAGGTACCTTATGAAATTTAATAAGTGACAATGTTTGCTTGATAACAGGTAAAAATGTTACGTTTGGTCTCCAAAGAATTGCATTTTAAAATCTTCCGTAATGGTAAAGTAAAGTTTTAAGTCACAATTCTGAAAATGCCACTTCTAGACAGTTAGCATTTTCTTGCCCTAACCATTTGGGTCCTGCAGCTTGTATCCTTGGTCACATGACTAGCTGTACTTGGCAGTTGTCCTTTGTATATTTATCTCAGACAGTGTCACAAAGAGGGACTGGGTGATGGCAGGATGGACCATCCTGACAGGATGATTGGGGGTGAGGGCGGAGCTGTCCCATACTACACTTGCACTTCAATAGGGGCAGACTCCTGCACTCAAAAATAACTTGATGCTAGCAATATGTCACCCCAGACATCTTGGGACTTGGTCAAGGGAACAGAAAAAATCCAGATCCAGATGTGGGGGGAGTCTAGAAGTTTCTCCAACTTGAAAGCTGGCACCGGATATGAATATTGAACCCAGAGAGCTCTTGTTTATAACACTCATAGACTTTTGGACTCTGCAAGAAGAAGGACTGCATAGCTGCCTGATAATTGCCCTGCTGCCTGAGGACCACCCGCTATTTGAAGACTGCTCTGCTGACTGAGGCCTATCTTGCTGCTTGAATATCAAATTGTCTCCAAGGGTCAGTCATCTAGCCTCCTGGTTTGAGCAAGAGAGACTCCACAATTTTCTGTCCTTCTGCTCCATCCAAACCAACACAGTGCAACTCATCTTAGGAAAGTCCTCACATCACCAGCTCCAGACCAGTGGATCCCTTGGAACCAATGCAGCACGCCACACCTCGACTCCGGACCGTGCTTCACAGCTCCTGATCAGCAGCTTCACCAGCACTAACCCGGGACGATGCATCTCTTTGCAAATCTCAGCAATTTGGCCCCAGACGGGTGGCATCATCGATCAGGCGCAGTGCAACGCATCTCAGTGCTTGCATTGCAGCTCCTGTTACAAGGGCTTCAAAAGCACTGACCAAGCACAATGCATCTCAGTGTAGGACCATGCATTGTAGCTGCTCCTCAACAGCTCCTAGAACAGCGTGGTGCAGTCCAATATAGAATTCACATCATGATTCCAAGGACACAGTAGTCCTGTGCCCAGCCTGAATGCTAATAGAGTCTGCCTAAACTTGTGATTTCTTCTAGTTTAGCACCCCAGATAACTGTAATTGACCCTATAAATTGCATATCTAAGGAGTGCAGCTGTTGACTGGTGAGTGTATTCAGTTCCTCAACCAAAAACCCAATTGTTCACACTGTAACTGCTATATCTAAAAGGCCCTGACTATTATTAGTCTTCTAATAGTTTAAAGCAAGAATTCCCTCGGCTTTTGTATTTTTTAGTAGATGAGAATACATTTTGTAACATGCAGTGACGATTGTTTAAACAGACGTATGCTGTGACCCATCATCAAGTTCAAGATCATGTTATGTCACTTCCTGTGATGTTTTGGGAAGAAGCAATGGGCTTGAAATTTTACTTGCTATACCTTTGACCTTGGTGAAATTACTGAAGCTACCCTTACAAAATGGATGAATACTTGTATTCCTCTAATGCAAGAGAAGAGTTAAATCAAAGCAGTCTGCACGCATATATGATGCCCTCATGTTGCTAGGATGTGTTTCAGCCAGTCAGACATTGTGTTGCAACAGAGTTACCTGCATGACATGGGTAATTTAACAAATTTGATCTGAAATAAAAGTGACCTGGTAAATCCTACAGGACCAGTAACAGGAGTTACAGAGCCAATTGGAAATATATGATCCTTTGAAACTCTGTGGACCCTCTGTTTTTCACCCAGAGACTGCAGCTGTAGGTGGAACTCCAGGGAGAAATGAGGAATAATTTGTGGCACTGCGTTGGGAAGTTCTAAGTCTACTAGTTATTCCTCATTTCAGAGAGCACCTTAAGGACCGACCTTGAAATACTACTGGAAGTTTGTATGACATTACAAAACAGCTCAAAACCACTCATGCCTTTATCATGCATTTTTTCCCACCCATTTTTTTACCACGCATTAGGTCTTACCATGCATGGAAAGCCTATTATTTATATATTTTTTTTATTTGAAGGTAAATGTGAAATATATATATATATATATATATATATAATAGATAGATAGATAATACATAAAACCCTACCCACCCCTAAACCCTAAAACCACCCTAAGACACCCTTACCACCCAATACACTTACTCACCCCTAAATCCTAAAAGCTCCCTTACTCCCCATCCCCACCCCTAAACCCTAAAAATAGCCTTAGCACCCTATAACACTGCCCATTTGTAAACCCCTACACAACCTTAGACCTAACAAAAACCTACCCTGCTCCAAACCTAATATATATATCTATATATATATATATATATATATATATATATATATATATATATATATATATATAGATATATATATACATGTGCACACACATGGGTATATCTATCTCTACCTACATATTACCTAGGTAGTTATAGTTAGGACCTAGAAAAATCATTTCTTGTTTTGCTAATAACTTTGGCGCCATTTGATGAATCTTCACGAAATTACTCATACTTTGCTAAGCTCAGCTTCTGTCTTGAAAGTTTTGGGATGATCTGTCTAGCGGGGGCCAAGAAAAAGGGGGTCTCCATTCATTTTTCCATAGGACCTTTCGACACGACTATAACAGCCCGAACCGCTGGACGAAATTACACCAAATTTAGCACATAGTTAGATTCTGTTCATAGATCACACTTTGTGTGATTTGGTGCAAATACGTTCAGCAGTTTCAATTTAATTTAAGGCCCAAAAATATAGATATATAGGAATGTGGATCTTCTGCGGATCTGGACCTGTGGTTCCAGCTCTAGATTTGCGAATCCAGGGGAAAACTAAGTCCCCAGTATGCTGGTCGCAACCTGACAGCCATTTTGTTTGTCATATTGGCTCAGGGATGGAAAAAGGAGAGTGCAAAAACACAAAAGGTGTCAGGATACAGGTACCCTGACCCCTTAGAACAGATAAGGGGGTCCCTTAGGGACTCCTCATGGGCAAAAAATGGCCCACTGATTTTTTTTTTGTCCGATCTGTGGAACAGCTAATCCACAAGTGGATCCTCGAACCCAGTCCCACAAGTCCAAAAGGCAGAATAGCAGTTGCGGAGAAACTTGTGTTTAGGTGCATGTACCAATGGGCCTGGCTATACACCGGGCCCTGCAGCCAACCCCTGCTTTGCAAAGCCAAAGGCTTTGCACGGCACTGCTTATATTTACATCTGCGCATTCTAAAAAAAAACATAGAAAGTTACTGGAAAAAAAGGTTACAGGAACTTTATAGTTAGGTTCTGAATGTCCTTGCATTAAATCATAGAAATTCTGCAGTTATAGTTATAGTTCGCTCAAGTAACTATAACTTGCGTCCTAAGTTAACTATAACTTGCACCTCCATCCTGCAAAGCTAATTACTTCACATACTACATCATTAATGACAATGTTTATGGCATCATTGATATCATTACTGCAACATTTGCTATAAAAGTATTGATGAGAAAACTATGCATGCCGGGTGCACAAGCTATTGTTACCTTAGGGCGTGAGTTATAGTTACTTGAGTTAACAATAACTATACCTCCTGAATTTCTATGGTTTTGTGTAAGGAAATTCAGAACCTAACTATAACGCCCCTGTAACCTGTTTTTTTTTCAGTGACTACATATATATAAATATATCTATATATATCTATAATAATAATCTATATATCTATATATATCTATATATATATATATATATATATATATATATATATATATAAATATATATGTGTGTGTGTGTGTTTTCACGGAGATTCCACTCCATACCCGGAGTGTGCTCTCTGCACCCAAGCAGATCTCATCTCCAAGTGCAGAGATCCTGAGTGTGTGGGCTGATTTCCCGAGTGCAGATGTAAAGATAATACTCGTAACTTTTCTTTGTGAATACTAAAACGCCATACTTTTGGCCTAAACTTAGACCAAAAGTCTAAGTTTAGCTTTGTGAATTGGGCCCTAGAAGTGTTGACATAAAGGGAAGATATGTGGTCCTCAAGGGTGTCTTAGATGGTACCCCCATGTTCCTCAGAGCAATTCATGGACTGAATACTGGAGTTCCATCCTTTCTGTCTGCCCTGTTCCTGTCCTTATTGGCTGACATGTAGATCCTGAGTGTGTGGTCTGATGTCTTTAACTGTGTGTCTGATGAAGGCATGGATCACTCCACTTCCCCTCTGTTGGGTACACAAACACACGTGATCAAAAATGAACAAAAGGCACAGGACAGGCAAATGGTAGATGCATGGCTACTGCTGTACCTTAATTGTAGGGAATACTCTTTTTCCTATGGGCTGCATTCCCTGAACATACACGTAGATCAAGCTTATTTCAATACCACAATGGAAGTAGAGGTGACTGATGCAGAATATTTGTGCTGCACCCTGTCAGTCTACACCCCTCTTAAGCTGGCTTTAGAGCGTGGATGCTCCTGACCCCGCATCCCTATCTGGAGGCTCCTTATGGAAGCCCTTCAAGATCAACCATTCAGAGCCATTGAGACAGACCATACTGATAAGTATTTTGCAGATGAGAGCAAAGCATCCACATCACAACAGAATGTAATGCATTCAAAGTAGTGCTAAGAGGAATCTGCATTAAGACCACATATGTGATTTTATATATGTTGAACAAGGAGATAATGGAAGTGGAGGAAACATTATGTACACTTAAACAATATGTCCCTACTGGTGCCTGGATTATACAGAGATTGACAAAGGCCCAAAAGGTACACAGAGTATTGCAAGATAAAGTAAGACACTTAGAATACAGACACTGGGTAGCTCAACAACACGCACCGGGGAACGAAGCGGGCTGTATTGTAGCCAGCCTTCTGAGATCAGACAGGCATTATCTAAGATGATCAGCGAAAGATAGTTAACTCTCAGAGAGACGTCAACAAGGTGTTCCAATCCTATTACACACACCTGTACACCACCTCCGAATGGGCGGAGTCCATGCTGCTGGACAAAGTGATGCTCTGTTGGAAAGTGGATCATTGGTAAGGGCATGTTAGTACATGCACTTAGCAATAGACCACTAACCCCCACTAGGTCCAGTTAGGACTCAAACAATTAACCACAGCTCAACCCCTTATAGCTTGGCAACGAGCAACAAGGCTTAACTTAGGAGACAAAAGCCCTCATTATGAGGCTGGTGGCCATCAGACCACCAACCTCACTGTGGCAGGCCTACCAGCACAGACCCAGCAGTAAAGACCACCACATTACAAGTTGTAGGGTTTGGCAGAAGCCAAACGGCCACAACGCTGCCTGGCCTGCAGATGCGGTCGCACCGACAGATCCGGCAGTGAGCTCCTCAAGCCCTGTTGCAGGCCTCTGCCTGCCTGCTGGATTGCAAGGCTGCAGATGGCCAGGCTTTCTGTGGCAGTCACCCTGCCACGAAAACCCTGGCGGTAACGTACCCGGCGACAGGAATCCCCATTCCTGTCACCAGCACATGCACCCCCCCACACGTCCACACACATGCACACACCCCAACCACCCATCCAGGCACTTCCAAACACCCCTCACCCGTCCACACTCTTCCAAATGCCCCCTAACTGTATACACACTTCCAAACACCCCCCAACTGTACTCATCCATTCAAACCCCCGCTCTCCCACTGACATACACATGTCCCTAGTCACACATACACACCCCCTCCACAAACATTCACACCCCCTCTGCAATCATCCACACCCCCAACCTCTCCCAATACACATATATTCACAAACACACCCCTCCACAGATGCATACATCCACATACACACCCCTTGGCATATGCATACATTCACACACCCCCCCACTCACTTGCAGACTTGCACACATGCACCTCCACTCACATGCTTACCAATACACACACCTACTCACTCGCACCTGACACACCCTTTTCCCCTCCGCATACATGCAGACACACATACCCAACTGCACGCATACATCCAGACACCCCCACTTGCTCACTCAGAAGCACGCACTCATACACGCCCATTCGCACACATACATGCACACACCACACAAATGCACCCAACACCCCCCCTTTCAGATGATCATCATACCTTTTCCGGTAAGCTGGTCGTCCAGGAGGGGATGGGTCCTGGCAGTTTTGCACCACCAGAACCACCACACGAGCAAGACTCCGCCAAGCCGTATTACATCTTGTAATATAGCGGGCGGAGTCTTGCTGGTGAGGCAGTGCTAATGATGCAACCGTCTCTTCAACTCCATCGGCCAGGCCGACGGAGTCAACTTCTGCCCATAAATGGGCGGAAGTCCGAACACACTGGCGGTCTGTTGACTGCAGCGGCTTCGACGGTTATTGGAAAAGACCGCCAAAGTCGTAATGAGGCCCAAAGTGTGTAAAGCATTCAAATATCACAAAACAGTAATTAAATAAAGTACAGGAAACTATTTAAAAATCCATAACCTATGTATAAAACTAGGAAATATTTTTATCTTTAATTTGACACCAAAACAAATAAAATTGGATAAGGGGAACTGGAGGTATGAAGTTTTAAAGAATAAATCTATTTTAGTGCATAGAAACTAAAAGTGCCACTCTGGATATATGGTCGCACCTCGACCGGGGCGAAGTCAAAATTTGAGGCCGACTGCAATGTAACCCTGCTCGGCTACAGCAAGCAAGAGAACCTCAGTCAAAAGTTTACCTTCGGTCTTAGTCTTTTTCTTAAAGATTTTTCTCACTGGATCGAAGTCAGCAATCCGATCTGACCTCCCTGTAGCCCTTTTCAGATGAGCATCATAGGAGACCTCGATCAAAAATTCTACTTTCGGACTTAGTTGATTTTTCAGGACGGAAATCTTCATTCGGGACGAAGTTGAAATTGGATCCGATGTCCCTGAAGCTCTCCTCAGATACTGCGTGGGAAGTCCCATTCAACTTTTGAAGTTTGGACTTTGTCACTTTTTTGGAGCTTTCCACAGCAAGCCAATTTCAAGTCGTCGGATTGCCTTTCCAGGAGCCCCTGGTGAAATCCTGGAAGTCTAGGGCTCTGGAGCTTTTCAGCGGGATGAACTTGGAAGCCAGGACTGGTCGCGGTTGACGTAAGCTGGCTTGACTCACGACATTGGGTCAGTCCATGTATGGAGCGTTTTACCAGAAGTTCACCAATCTTCTCTAAACTTCAGGATCTTTGAAGGTCCTTTAAGAGTCCAAAGCTCATCCCAAGGTTCCAGAAGCTCTCAGTTGCCCCTTGAGGGTTAGGAGGCCAACTTACAGAATGCACCTTGCTCACACTAAAAAATGACCACTGTACAGTGGTCATGTGGTCAGTTTTTTCAGGATTTGATTCAGGGGACTCTGGTTTGTTAATTTCTACCTGTAGCAAACAGGGAGTCTCTTCTTGAACCATTTGAAGCCAGGCAACATCCTTTTTTGTGGTGAAGTCCAAGTGTGCAGCTGGTGCAGTCCTTCAAAGTGAAGTGTCCAAGTGCAGGTCAGAAGCCCAGCAGCAGTTCTCCTTCTTGTCTTGTTTCTGGTAGGCAGCAGAGGTGTGGGTGCAGCTCTGCCATATTTATCCTTCATCCTAGTTTGGACAGCAGGAAGTGCAACTGTGAAATCACAGGCAGACCACCGCCAGCTTGGATGACCACTTCCTAGGAAGTGTGGCAAAAATCAATCCCAGGCAGCAGCATTCTTTAAAAATCCAAAATGGCTTCTGAACACATCTTTTATAAGGCCCATTCTAATAGTTACACTGCACCCAACCCTGGGGGCACCCAGGGCACACCTTAGGACTGACTTATATGTACAAATAAGGTAGTTTAGGACTTTGGAAGTATCCATGTCGATTTGGAAGTAACTTTAATTTAAAAGCAGCCAGCAAGACAGGAATGCTTTTAAAATGACACTTGACACCTCAGCAGTGCACCTAGGGGGCACTACCTATGCTATATGATTTTAAGTCAGTATCAGGGCTGAAAGTTAATTGTGATAAGTCCTGCTTGTTCCCTCCTGTCCACAGAGGGTGGATCCACAGCAGGCCTTCCTGACAGAGGTCCTACTTTTGGAATTTAGGTTTAAAAAATATTTGGGAACCAATATTTTTCATGACGAAAAGGACCTTATTGCAGGGAATCTAAGTAAAGAATTGACATCAATTTGGCACTACTTACCTTTCTAGATATCCCTACCGTTGTCTACTTTGGACCTCATTGTGGTGGTTAAAATGTTGGTGCAGCCTAGGTTACTGTATTTTTGGGGGCCCTGCCAGTGCTATAAAAGCAATTATTTTTCACGCAGTTGAAAACTCTCCTACCTTCCTTCGTTTGGTGGAATGGTCACTGGCAAGTAGCTCTTTGAGAGTTGTACGTCCTTATTGATCAAGTATGCCTAGACACCCCTTGTTAAGAGTCAACTATGAAGATGCACAACTCCAGTACCCCATGGAATGGATGGATGACGGCACCCAGTGATGTAAAGACAAGGGACATGGGGTACACATAAGGAGATGTCACATACTGGACTGGTTAACACATTCATTTTGATCTACATATAACATGTATATTACTCCCCACCTGCATTCCTCACTTGGTAACCAAGGCACAGTCATTGAATGGCATCCACTGGGCAATTAGAGAAATAAAGGCAATTTCAGTAAATAAATTGTCACCAACCAACAAAAATACAATCATTAAATATGTAAAGTTTCTAGTGAACATAGCACAAAAAAGTTCAAAGAGCCAATTGGGGTTATCTGGCTAACCTGGACTATGCCAAAGTCACAAGTTCAGCATGACTGTGATGCAGTGTTGGTTGGTTACAGGTATCAGGTTCAACATGGTGAAGATTTTAGCTTCTCTGAGTCCAAATCCATACCGGGAGGAGCAGCAGCAGAGCTTTGCATTGGTGGTTGGCGCAAGGAGACCATTGTAGGCACAGGGAGCAGGTCAGGTATCATCTCAGGTCGTTGTTTGGCATGAAACAGATGTGAAGAGCAGGTTGTCTCTGGAGATTCATTTCAGTGGGCGTTGCAGATGGTCATCGGTCAAAGCAGAGAGTTCATTTGCTGTTGCAGAAAGCCCTAAAGCTTCCAGGTCTTTACTTAGAGCTAAAGTCTTATTGTTTTGGGGCATAAGGGGTACACTCTGATGCCAGCCAAAGACCAGTTCTTTGATGGGAAGCTGGAAGGTTGTTGATTTCCTGTAGCTCAAGCAAAAGACCAGTCAACTGAACCTTGGAGTCACTTCTTGGGAGCCTGAAATTAAGGAAAGCAGGTAGAGTCTTCCTTTCCTCACACAGAAGTACAGCCCTTTTTCTGAATCTTCCACAGCTTCAGGAACATTCTGATGAGACATTTTAAAGGAGCTACATTTATCCCTAGTGCCAGTCTGTGGTTGGGGGATGACCCCTTTGTTCAGCCATTCCTGGGATTGGCTCAAAACTGTCTACACTAACAAAAAGTAGACAGCCCTAGGTGTGAGTGAATTTGTTATTGGCAGGGCAGGCAGCCTTTAAAGGTCAGGAAGGGGTGGGTAAACCCTGAGGCTACCCTATGGAGCTCAGGAAGGCTGAGTACAACCACCCTTAGGACATCCTGCTTAGGAGAGAAACAACCTGCTTTGCATCCAAGGTCCTTTTTCACATGTCTGGAAGGAATATACAAAACACCACAGAAGGTCGTTCACAGTCATGTGACTCTGGAAACTGGCAGAAAGGCACATTTTGTTAAGGTAGTAAAAGAACGGTAACTTAAAATCTGTCTGTACCATTAAGGAGAACTTAAAATTACAATTCATTTGAGTGGAAAATGGATTTCTCTACCTGTTCCCAAACTAAAGTTATCACTTATAAAATGTTATAAGATAACCGAGTGTTAGATCATGGGAGGGATAGGCTTAAACAGTTAAAAATGACTTTAGGGGTTTTTCACTGTCAGAATATGTAAAATGTAAATTAAATTTGTACATTTTAGGTACCATTCACCTTGCCCTAGGAGTGTTTAGGGCCTACCATAGGGATGGCATGTACATATTACAAAAGAAAATTTAGGCCTGGCGAAAGGTTTATTTCGTCAGGTCAAAACGGCACTTTAAAACAGCTCTACAGGCTACAGTGACAGAACTAAGGCATGTTTATAGGGCTACTTTAGGAGGTGGCACACGTCTTGAGCCCACCAGAATCATTTGGGTACCTGTAGTACATACACATGGATGTATAAGCAAATTAAATGTACCAATCAGGTGCAGGACATTTTTACTATGTTTTAAAGGAAGAGCACAAGCACTGTTCAATTCATTAGCAGGAGTAAAGTGCACAGAGTCCTATCAGCCAACAAAAACAAGTTCAGCAAAGAAAGACAAAACTGTGGGTCGATGCTACAGAGAGGGCCTGGCCAAATAGCAGTGTTTGTTGACATATTTAAATTCAACAACTATAATTGATAACATACACAAAACAACATAACACCACAATCAAAGCATAACATGGCACATCAAAACAACAAAACAGAACGGAATGCACCACAAAAACTGCAATATAACAAAATAAAATCACATGCAATACTGCACTACAAAAAGACAGCAGCACAAAAACAACAAACACATCACCAGCACAATAAATCGCCCTAAAGTAAGCATGCACAACATTTCTTATCACACATGCAGAATTCTGTTTTCTTAATACTGTGTTAAAAGGTTTTTGGAGCAAACCCTGCCTTATTTAGCATTTTCTAAGGAGGCTCCACCTTTTTAACCACTTAAGACACCATTCAGCCCAAAACTGCTCCTGTCAATTCTCACTTTATGTGAAACAGCTACAGTTGTTGCATGAACTTACTCTTAGAAGGAAAATGAAGTACAAAAATACACATTCTGCAGCTGACTATTCATATATTTTCTCAGGCATGAACTCAACAGTGAGGCTCTAAATATGCATTTAATTTGTTCTGTAACTACATTGCACGAGGGTTAAGTTTACATTTCAAAGATGATTTTTCAGGCAGGGTGGATCATTGGCTAAAATGTTCAAATGAGTACGCTAGTGTTGCTTTTACACCTTTCCCCCTTGTGTTTCAGCATCAGGTACTCCAGTATTTAACTATTTCCATATTACATGAGCAGCACAATTGTTATGCCCTCGTTGTCTAGAAAAGGATTTGTTGAAGACTGAGGTCTAGGTGAATGGGATGGCCTCGGTCCAGCATCAATTGCAATCCAAGTATGGTGAATTTTCAGGAAGGGAAGACACTGGAGTGTAACATTTATTGCCATTGAATTTAGCCAGCAATGCAGAAACAAGTATGTGGTCGAATTGACTAAACTATTGTTAGACCTGTCAGCCTGACCAGACAGTCTGGTCCTCCCCCAAACTTTTTGCCTTCCTCCTCCATTTTCACTTACCTCGTTTTCCTGGCCTTAGGTCTCTGTGCACTTAACCACTGCTAACCAGTGCTAAAGTGTTTGTGCTCTCTCCTCTAAACATGTTAGCATTGGCTCATAGCTCAATGGCATGTGTAATTTACTTATAAATACTTAGTAAAGTGGTAACATATGCCACTATTGGACCTGCTGCACTGGGTGTGCCATCCACTTACGTAACACTTTAAACATGTCTCAGGCCTGCCATTGTAGAGCCTGTGTGTGTTCAGTTTTAAACTGCCATTCTGACCTGGCAAAGTAACCCTTTTGCCAGGCCCATCCCTTCCTTTTTAATACATGTAAGTCTCCCCTTGTTAGGCCTTAGACAGCCAAGAGGGCAGGGTGCAATGTATTTAGAAATTCAGATGTGTACTTTTAGGTTTTACATGTCCTGGTAGTGAAAAACTCTTAATTAGTTTTTCACTACTGCATGGCCTATTTCTCCCATAGGACAACTCTGGAGTTGCCTTATTACATTTTATGTGTGTAATTTCCAAACCAGAAGAGATAATCAGTTTATGTTTGGTGCCCCTAAAATCATAATTTAAAATCCTGGTTTATGGCGAAGTCGGATTTTAAATTGCAATTCTGAAAATGCCACTATTAGAAATTTGTCATTTCCTTGCCTTAACTATTTAGTACCTGCTGACTGTCTCTGGTAACATGACTGGGTGTAGCTGACAGTTGAGCTTTGTGTATTCCTCCTAGACAGCCACACTTAATAGGGAACGTATGTGTGCATGGAGGCCATCCCTGGCAGGATGGGAGGGAAGAGCTGGGGGCACAGACCTACTTTACCTGAATAGGCTGTGTTATGCCTTCACACAAAGGGCTGCATACCCCCTACAGTTATTGTGGAGCCAGGGCAGAGATGGTAGGATGCCTAGAGACTTCAAAGGGACACATCTAGAAGTTTCTCACCCACTTCAAAGGCACAGCTGGGTATAAAATAAGGACCTCAGACACCAACTTTTCGGTATACATCTGGACTGGTGGATACTCTGCCAAGAAGAAGGCCTGCTCTGCTGCAACAAGGACTGCCACTCTTCTGGAATGATGCTCTAAAAGAACTGGTGACCTGTTGCCTGCTGTCCTCTTGCCTGGGGAAGAAGAACTGGACCTGCAACTTCATCTTGAACCCAGGACCCCAGGGTGACTCCAAAGGTCCCCTGCTCTGAGTCTCAGTGACATAAAAGACTCCACAACCAGATTCTGAACCCAGCTACAGCACATTCCTGACCCCCAAGTGGTGCTGCTCAGGTCCTAGACCCTTGGTGTGGCTCTGCAGGCTTTTAAATCAAGCTTTGGGGCTCTTCATGAACTCATACCGGACCATTGACACTGAGACCTCACCACTCACACTGTAATTTAGCACAAGCCACCACCAGCCCATTTCTTCACGCAGCAGCATCAACAGCCTGCTAGGAACCTGCAACATGAAGCTCCAGCTTCCCTGTCTATGAAGCCTTGCCTGCTCTTCACAGCACACTGATTACCATTCATAAAGCTCTCCTTGCTCCTCATGACCCTCTCCAATGCAGACAAGACTCTTGGCACAAGACTTGAGGAGATACAACATCAGTGGAACTAATCTGGGACAGTATCAGCTCCACGCTCCATCGTGGTCAGCCTGAACTTTTGACTTTGAACCGATCAAGATAGACCAGATAGCAGAGGTTAGTGCTTTCTGCTTTTATGTGCCTTTTTACTGCTTATTCTTTGAAAATTCATAACTCTGGCTCTACTGCTTGGATTTTTGTTTTTTGGGTTTGTTGCATGTATTAATTTCAGATGTGATTTTCAAACCTGGTATGGAATTTTCTGTGTGTTGTTTTCACTCTTACTTATTGAAGTGTTGCAAAAATAATGTACACATTGCCTCTAAATTAAGCCAGAATGCTCTATGCTAAGCTACCAGGGGGTATTACACAGATTAATTTGGGGTTTGCTTGTGCCTTACCATGATTAGGATTGTGGTTGCTGCTTGACCAGGGCTCACACACTGGTCAACAAGTAACCCAATGTTTAATAACTTTGAAAAAAATGAAAGCCACATTACACAGCATAGAATGAGATTAAAGTCAAATTTTGCAGCATATTCTGTGACAGTAGTATTGGCTGTTGGCATTGACTATTAATAGATTTCCCTGCCAAAAAACATACAAGTGCCTTAAGGGAGAAACCTCTACGCACATACAAGTGTCTTAAGAAAGAAAAGTCTATGAACATTGAGCAAAAACCATTTACAAATATGTTCACCTATTAATAATGATGTTGGCTTTCCTTGAAGCAAAGGGACACAGTTGTATCAATGCTGCTCTTCACCCCAGTGACCAAAAAAAGTTTGTGTAATTCTTATACAATGTTGCACTCAGCAGGAGAGAAATCTACATGTTCACATTTTTGTAACAAAATATACATCTCTTTTACTCTGCGCACCCCAGCAATTTTTCAAAGCTTTCTCCTGCATCTCACTGTTGGGTTTATTCCATGTTCACTCTAATGGGCCTGTGGAAGCAACCCTTTTCTCTAACAAACAGACATGAATAACAGTATTCATGGTATCACTCACAAAAAATGCAAACATAGGTAGTTTGCCTAAAAAAAGGACCAATACAACAATGCATTAAGAAATAAAGAACTTGTTCTGGCAAGGCAGTAAAAAAAGAAAATTAGTCAGACAAGAAGACAAAATTTAAGAAAATATGATAAATGTTTAAAGGTTGTGAGAAAGAAGAATGTAACCAGTAAAAATAAATGACATAAATGTTACATTAAAACTTAACTGAAAATAATTAATAATGTCACCAATAGAATTTAATTGGAAAAGTAAGTTACCTTAAAATCATGGGAAAACTACCAATCATAGGCAAAGCCAAAAGATCTCGCCTTTGTAACATATTGACTTTGCCAATGGATTTTAGCCCTGCTGCACAGCATCTTAGATAAAGTTGAAAAAATAAATCAAAAACATTCTGATGCTGACTGGTGCATCATTTTGGTGGCATGAGCACAACACGAGCACCCAGAAATGAAGCTGGAGTTTTATTTTTAGTTACCATCTGAGTCGTATTAGTAGCTAAGAAGGAAAAAAAAACTGTGGAGGGATGCGGAAGCACAACAAGGGACGTTGGCTGGGGTGGAAAGCAACATGGGAGAACAGAAACGACACACAAAGGGCAAAAAAGCACAAAGCACCAGAGAGAAGGGGAGCAGAGAAGCACATGGCGAGACAGAGCAACATGGAGATGGAGGGCAGAGAAACAAATGTCGAGCCCGAGCAACATGGAGGATAGGGGGAATACAAAAGAACACAATGAGCCACAGCAACATGGAGAAAGGGGGCAGAGAAGTACACAAGGATAAAGAGCAACAGGGAGGTGGGGCTACAGAAGTACAGGAGGGAAACAACTGGAAAACACATGCACTCTCATAGTGTGCTCAACTATTAAGGAAAAAGTACCACACAAAAAATAAGCAGTTAAGTACAAAGTAACACGTCTGTGCTCCCCGGGAGGGCAAGCACAATCAAGAAGTAACACCCATTCAAGCCATCAAATAAGAAGCAAGCGAACAAGAGTGACAATAAAACCAAGCATTGGTGACAAGGGGTGGGTTGTAAGTGCACTGTAAGGTAACAAAATATCTTACATCAGACAGCGCATTTTCTGTTTGAGGTGAGACCTAAAAATCATAGAATATAACAAAAACTTTTCCAAGTGCCCCTCAGAATGCTAATTAGGATCTGGACACCCGCATGATTTACTGTGAAGTGTGCATGATCTGCTAAAAGGTGGGAGGTCTTCAAGAAAATGTAATCTACCTTTACATTAGGCAAAACAGGTAATGCATGCCCAGTGAGACTAACCTGGAAGCTGCTTTCAAAAAGTGTTCACGGGTGGTTGCATATTTCAAAGGAGACAGAGACCATGGCCAGACACTGGCATTACGTCTCAGAATGCTTCAAGAGATACACATTCCCAAATCAGGCTGGTCTATAAGTAAACATGCTATATCCATAACACTGGCTTATAGGGGTTAAAAGTTTCATATTGGGACTCATTTTTTGTAGAAATATCCATCAAATGTGTCATGCCAAGGGAAATAGCAAGATTATATGTGTAACCTCAGTAACATATATCAAAGAAAAGTGATTTCATAATGTAGGATATACATTTGCCACTAGGTAGTTATAGTTAGGACCTAGTTTCTAAAGAAAAAGCATTATTTGAATTGCCTACATCTTTGGCACTGGTAATGAATCTTCGCAAAAGTTTCCCCAAGAAATCACCAGTCACATCAGCTGCTGTCTGAAAAGTTTCAGGGTGATCTGTCAAGCAGGGGCGGATAGAAAAGGGGGGTCCCAAAACACCTTTTCCCCATTCATTTTTCTATAGGGATTCTGAACAGCGATAGCACAGAAACCACCGGATGAAATTACACCAAATGTGGCAGAAAACTAGGGCATGGTCTAGAAAGCAACCTTTTTGTGATTTTGTGTAAATCCTTTCAGTAGTTTTAAAGAAATTAAAGAATATATTTATGTATTTATATGTAATATTGAAAGCCACAAGCACTCCATCATATATGCCCTGTGGAGGCGGTGTGTTACACAATTGAGTCGCCATGACTAGAGAAATGAGTCCTGCTGTGAAAACAAGAAAGGTGCATAACATTCTTTATAGTCCATAAAAGTGTAAATATCATCTATAAATTCATCAGGAAAGTATTTCAAAACCAGAATTTTTTTTCGCACCAAAACAAATATACATAATAAGTAAATAAATACGAAAAGTTGCTCCCTAGTGGAAACAACCCAGTGTTCCACTCAAGGCTCATTTGCACAGCTTTCCATTTGGATGGTAACAGGGAATTTAAATTAAAAAAATAGCGTGGGGTAACACGTTATGAGCTGAAAGGTATTGGGAAACAATGCGTCTGTACAATAACAGCCTTAGTGGACAAAGTAAAATGTCTTCGGCTGTTAGTGCTATACCTGAATTAGTAGCTGTGACCCCTTCTGTGGCATAAGGCCCTTAGCGCAGCGGCGGCCGGTAATTTTAGGAGGGAGGGCGGTGGGTGGGAAGCACACTCACACTCATTCATTCACACACATGCACATCCATTCACAACACTCATCAACATTCAAACAAGCATGCACGCACCAAACATTCATTTTAAAAAACACACACACTTACCTTCAACTCAGAGGTCCGAGGATGGTCGGGACTGCTGCCCTCCCTCACCTTAGGTCAGACAGTGAGGGCAGCAGTCCCAAGTTCATCACAGAGTGGGATGGGGTCAGTGAGACTTCTGACCCCACCCCACTCTGTGACGAGGTGTCACTGATTGACACCTGCCCTGGGCGCTTCAGGGCTTAAACCTGAAGCGCCCAGGTCTGAGTCAATGGGTGATGCTTCCCCTCATCACCAAGGGGTAGGGCCTCTATGGACCTTTGCTGAGACGAGGAGGTCACGCCCATAGAAGCTGTGATCTCTTCAGCCCAGCAAAGTTCAGCTCAAGAAGCCAGAAGTCTGTGCAAATCATGTATGTGTCACTCTTGGTGGCCTGAGCTGAACATGAAGAGTGTCTGTCAGGCTGACCTTTGCTCAGCCTGACAGGCACTCTTCATGAGGGGCAAAAGGTGGGGGGGCATGGCCCTTCTGCCCTAAAGGATATTCTGCGGCTGCCTTAGAGGGCAATGACAAGTTCAAATATCAGATTACATTATCTGCTGTGAGCAAATTAGAATCGGGGGAAAGCAAACACGCGTTGGCAATATCAAAATCAATGTCCATGTACATCAGTATTGAAGGGAGATAGAAAGTAAGGCTGCACTATCTTTAGAGTTCCATTCCTAAGCACTGCATTAGTGTAAATATCATCCATAAACCCATCTTGAAGAAAGGTACTACTAATTAACATTTCAAAAATAGAAAGTAAGTTGGCGTCAAAACAAATTTAAATAATAAGAAATTAATGAATAAGAGAAGTCTCTCCATATGGTACAATTCATGTTCTATTTAAAGCTCAATTGCACAGCTTGCTGTTTGGATAGTAATTGAGACTTAAATACAAGATGCAGCACGGGTGACATGTTACAGGCTGAAATATACCACCTGCACGGTAACGCCCCTAGTGGGCTATGTCAAATGTTTTGGCTGTTGGTGCTATAACTGAATTTTGAGATATGGGCCCATCTGTAATATGAAGCCCTTGGTAGACAAGCACAAATACAGATTCAAATGTCATGTTCCATTACCTTTCTATAAAGTGCTGGCATAATATATATATATACTAGTATCTGTCCGTAAAATGTACCTTGTAATCCCATTATGAAGTCGTGTAACACATAACAAAGTGGAACACGCTGTATTTAAAACACACTTTAAAAAAGAATGCCATCACTGACTGAATGCTGTAAACATTTTTAATGTGCAAAGTCAGCAACATTTTCAAATGGGACAGTCCAAGGTGTGAAAAAAATAGTTAATTCTACACCTCTGTTCGCAAAATGCTAGAAAAGCCATTCAAAGCGATTTCCTTCCTAATCTTTAAAACTAAATTTAATGGTGGAAGTAGATTGCTGATAACTTCAGTGGAATAGTAAAATTAGTAGAATATATTTTATGTTGCCTGAGCCAGAATTGGCTTAAACCAGGTCCCTCACTCTTCACACCTTGAGAGTTCAAATGCACACTCTTGGCTGGGAAAGTTAACAACCTTGGGTCAGAGACATTGGCCCCATCTTTGAGCTCAAGCAGGACAGGGAGTTGTTAACCGCTGACCATATAGATTATATTAGCTATTAGGGAGTGAACAGAAACAGTTGGCAGAACATAGGACAGCCTTATTGAAACCTCTTTTAGCTTTTAGGTACTCCTTTCATTTTGAGGACTGTCTTACAACACTAAATTCCAGTAGCAGTGCAGTAGAGGAGTTTCTGAATACAGGCCTGACATGTGACAGAATGGTTCTGCTATATTAAAATAGGGGCTCCAGTTGGCCACAAGTGCTGCATCCACCAAAAGAGTTTTGCCATAGCCCTGACCACGAGAGCTGAGTTGATGCCCCGGATCCTGTTCTAAGAGGCCCAGCCACCAGTGGATGAGCATGATTTAACTCACCACTGGTTGTTTGCCTTCATTAGCTCATTCACACACAGAATGTATTTTTCATTGTTCTTAAGAATGCCTTAACCCCCTGTTTGGGGATAAATCCAGGCAAATGCCCTTCCTCCTACAGGTAGGTTGAGTTATATCTCTTTCTTTAAACCATGCCCTTTGGGAAGAAGAATAAACACTGAATAATATCTGCCAAGGGGCATTTTAAGCTGTTTTTTTCTCTTCTACCTTTACTATCAAACACCAGTGCCTAAGACTTCACATGATCCCCTCCTAATTACACCATCTCCCTAACTGGTTCCCACCATTTCATGGAGGGTTGTAACCCATACCTCTGTTTCTCAGATAGTTGGGTAAAGAGAGGCCCTATGATGAAGCATGCCACTCTAGGGTGCATGTGGACATTCATTCTTTAAACAGAATAACTAGACTACAAAGACACAGTACTTCAGTATGTCTCCATAAGTAGCACCCTCGCAGTGACTGTAGACCACAACCTTCTTTTGTGTTTTGGGGGTTGTGTTTTCTAGTCTTAACTCCCCCATGTTCCCTCTGGTTATTTTATTTCTCTTCTTCTTGTTCTGCTGCAGAACACCAAATGGCTGTAACACCTGTTCCAGCTCCTAGCCAAGAAGAAAGGAAATTGCAACAGTTTTCCTCTAAATTCTGAAACTTCCTTTTTCACAGCTGTTATGCTCCGTTTAGTACTTGAAATAAATTCTCTGTGTTAGTTTTAAACCTGATCATGTGGAAATTGCTTATTAAATTCTTCGATCTTTGCTTCACGAAAGTTGAAAAAAATACCATTTATAAAGATTAAAGTTATTGAATTCAATTCTCTGTTTTGAGGTACCTTAAGATACGTTCCTTTTCTCAGTTATTTTGAAATATTTTCTTGTTTTACCATTTTAACAATGCTTTACTCAAGAAGCATTGGCATAGCCAATAGCTTAGCACTGACATGAAAAATGCAGTACCTTGACTTTGTAATTCTTGTGGGGTTTGAGTTTGCCATTCCTTTAAACTGAAATTACAAATGATGTAATTAAAACTTGGGAGTTAAGAATCATGGTGAATCAGATGTACTTATCAAGCTGGTGGTATATTGTGAAATATCTTAAAGCTTAGTTTGTAAAGCAAACACATATTTGTATTTACATGTATGTCACGTCAAACATTCTTTGATATATTCTAGCTTTCTTTCATGCACTAATGTATACCAGAGAGACTGTCACAAGGTTTAAGTAAAAATCAATCCCATACTTCACATTCTCAGAAAGAAAAAAAATCAACCATCTACGTGTTAAAATGGGTAGCAGTTTATCAAAGGAAGTTGAATAGTGGTTCAAATGAAGTCTTTGAAAGTACAGCTAACAGCTGCAGGTGGCATGCCGATTTTCATTTCTCTAAACCAGAATACTCCTCATTCTACTATGGATATCTTCTCTCTTGATGGGGTTCATGCCTGTTTTCTTCAAACTTTTTACAGCCAAATGCAATAAAAAATGAACTTCTAGTAGCAGGAAGAAATGCAGACAGATGGTAAAATACCCTTTGTCCCCCTCACCTAGAAAACTTCCAATTCCATCTACCTGTAAGAAAAAACAACAAGTATGTTTAGACCCCAAATATATCATGATTTATCGGACAGGGGCTGTAGTATCTTACAGTTTCTTTCAGATAAAGCTTCACGAAAAGATGCTCCTAAAAGATCCCAAAGCCAAGTGATTGACGCCTGTATTCTGTCATGGTTGGATTACTATATTCTGCTCTATATCGCTTTTCCTACTTTAAACCTACCTGCTACAACAATCCCAACATTCTGCCATTCATCTGATCTAGGGATTAAAAAAGTGAGATCAGATTACAAAGGCATACAGGGATTTACACTGCCTTCCTGTAAAAAAAAAGGTTGCATTTAAGGCTCCTTATCTTATTTCAAATTGTTCCATGGAGTGGAGAAATGCTGTTTGACCTTTCAGTTAAAGCATCATTACCAGGACTGGCTTTATGGCATTATGACTGTTGTAGCTGCACCTGGCCCTGTGTTCATGGAGCTGCGTTTAGCAATAATGTAAGGGTTTAAAAGCACCTGCTGCAGAGTTCCTTGTGCAGCTGGCAGTTTTCAGGCAGTTATAAAAATGACAAAAGAAATCTGGTAAATAATGTTTCAGCTGGAGAGAGATTGGAGTTTTGTCTAGTGGAACTATTGACTTATCATAAAGTAGCATAAAGGGTTAATGTGCTTAGTGCAAATGACGTGTACCTTGCAGATCACAGAACATTATTTTATGTGGATAGATCAGTGAGTTACTGCTTTTGTCACAAGGATCCTTCTATTACTTTCAGTTCATAAGTTACAATCCTAATATAGCACAGTAACCTATGAATTGTCATCAAAGCGCTGCATGCAAACTGCATGGTGTAGGTTAGAACATTATGTTTTTCGTAAACCTTTCATTATCCTAATGTTGATAAAAAGTGTTCATTTGGGTAGAAATACATCCTTGTTTGTAAAACCAACCCCAAAGTCTTTGTTACATTTTAAAACCTAGATTTCTGATTCTCTAAGGGAAACATTCCTAAATTATACTGCCTACTAGTGCAAATAACAAGTGATTCCTACACCTTGTAATCCTAATTGTTTTATGTAATATTTCCTATGTACTGACTTACACATGATTCATTGTCTCAACATAATGTGTGTGTGATGAAAAGTGATCTTACACCCATCACCAATATCAGTACAAAAAATGCATGTGAGAGAGTAGCTATGGAAAAATGAGAGACCTTTTGGATGGTTGTAGGGAAGGAGTCTGTAGAGAAGGAGTCATGGGGGGCACCAAAAAAAAGCGTTGCACCGGGTGCCAGGAGTGCTGAAGCCAGCCTTGATTATACCACTTTGTAGAAATAATGCTCAAACAGTAATCTCCTTTTGAATGAACCTAGATTCAAATAACGTAGGGCAGAAAAAGTTCTATCTCGGCTCTTGGACCTCAATTGTGGAACGCATTGCCTTTTGGGATTAAACAAATCAGCTTTCATTCTTCTTTTAGGAAGACATTAACAACCTTTCTATTTTATTAAAGTTTAGTCTTATTCCCAAGACTTCACTTTGCTGTATTTTACTTGTATTTCCTTAGTGACAATATAGCATTTTGTGTGGAAGAGTTGATTTAAATATTTAAATATTTATTTGTGTATTTATTTCCAAGACACACATGTTATAGGAATATACTCTAAAATAAATTACTGTAAAACCATTCATAGAATTTAAACAGATTGACCCCTTAAAATTCCTTCCACTATTATAACATAATCTGTTAAAAGTCACATTATATAACATTGTTCGAACACCTTCATTACAGTGGTAAAACCTCCTTTTTATTGACATGTTATCATTAAGGTACTGGAATTCAATATTTCAAGTGCTCAATGGAATAAAACTGGTGAATTGTTCAGTCATACATAATGTGTTAAAAGACATTACAAAACATCATTCGAACACTTTTAAAACCTTCTTTCTATTAACATTTTATCATTACAATACTGAAACTCATTGTTTCTTATGGCGATCATAAACCTGAGGAATTTATCACTCAGAAGGTGATCTCAGACCATTCCTCAGAATAAATGGGTGCAGGAGTGTTTTCTTTTCATCCAAAAATAATGGACAATCCAGCAACAAGTGTGTTACAAACATTTTTGAGGTAAGATACCGTTTATTACTGGTTGAAGAGTAGATATTAACTTTTTTTTCTGGAGGGCTGCCTTTAACTGGTTCACTGCCTTCTGATTAACAACATTGGTTACACCAAATGCCATACCAATTTCCCTCACTGTTGGCATTAATTTTGAAGGCATGGTTTTGACTTAATAAACACCGATTCTGCATGTTATGCCTCAATTCCAGTGCAATTTTTGGATAAGAAGGTATTTTAAAAGTGCAGTAAATACCTCACTCTGTAATGCCCTAATCTGAACATAATGAGGTCCTACTTGTTATTTTTTTTAAGACTCTGAGACGGAATTATACCTGCCTATGTCATATCAGAAGACTTATTGCAATGGTTAAATTGGTCCAATAAAAACGTTGCATGTAAACAAAAAAAAACTATCACAGAGTGTGAGCCTTCGACCCTAAAGACTGGAGGAAGAAGTTGACATTAGCTCCTGAACGTTTTAATGCTATGTGAGCAGCTAAAGTGAGTATTGTCTTCAAGGGTCAGTATTAGAAATGTGCAGTTTATAACAGACAAGCAAAGCCTTGCCTAGAACCCGTTTTTGGCCTACCTGTAGATGGCAGTTTTCTTACCACACTGATAGTGTCCACCTCAAACAGGCAATAACCTCACCTCACGGTAGCTAAAGCTAAAAATGAACGTCACATTTCCATCTGTGTTAACTTTAAAACCGTTAACCTCCCGACTTTGAGGCAGGACAAATTGTTATGATTTTGTTATGTTGCATTTATTTAAAAGGGGAAAGGGGCACCATTTTAACATGGAAACCCACATGCAGAACATTTTGCAGAGATAAATATTCACTTTGGAATTCACAAGAATTGAGGCAAATTCACGAAAGGAAAGCTTTGCTACTTCTCACAATCACGGAAGAAGGATGCGGAGGCCATAAATGTAGTCCAGGGCACTCTGTGTGCAAATATTGCTCTAAATTTAAATTTACCTCTACAATCTTGCATAACAAACGTGTGGTAACTGCTGCTGTGCTGGCCTCTGCTATCATCCTGGGCAGCAGCTGATCCGGCTTGCGAGCAGGTCTACCAAGGAATTGATAATATGTTGCGTAGCCTACGGCTTCAGTGCTCAAACTGACACAGCATCGACATCCACCCTCCCACGGTTTGTTAATTAAACTGTGACACCTGCAAGTGCTAGATTATTTTGAAGGTTCATTTAGTTCTTTTTTTGTGAAGCCCACAGGAAACAGGAAAAGAACAAATCTATAGTACAGTTCACGTTTGATTTGCACAAGCTGTTCAGCTGTTACTGCATGTTCGTGCCTACAACAGTTGTTTTGCTACAGATTATCCAAATGCACTGTGATGCTTTACCGTAAAATTGCACAGTGTAAAAATCATATTATTTCTTCATCTACAGGTTCAGGGGGAGACCTATGTGTCAGGACGATAAAACACTCAAATGCAGAGAAAAGGGTCAGAAGACTGCACCTGGAAGGGGTTTCTAGTACAAGGGTGAAGGGAAACACGAAGTGGGGCACAAAGATACTGATGTGGTGGCAAGAGGTGGGCGTAACTCGTGGAGATTGGTGTATTGTAATAACGCAAAAGTACGCTAGGTTACGGAGAATTACGCAAGGAGCATAACACAACAATTAGAAATATTTCGCGCAAAATGCACCCTCACATCCCAAAAGCACCAGAGGATGCATTTTGCTCTATGAAAATAGCTCTAAATGCAACTCAACACGAACAGCAGCTCCTGCTCGTGCTCGCTAAATTTGTTCTTGCTGTGCTTCTGCATTAGGATTTTGTCAATTTCAGTCAAAAAAGTTTCACATAATTACCCCAATTACTCCAGCAGAATGAAAATTTCACCAAAGTTTAACAGCAATCTTTCTGCATTGAGGCAAGATAATCTGAATTTCTGGCATAGGCAATTCAAGCACAAACGAAGTCAAAACTGGGTTGACATTGGTGTGACCATTTGAATTCCTTTCTTTTCTTGGTCAGTTCTACAATGGATGCGCTGACACTCCCAGTTTATGGTATGTATTTTTTTTTTAGACATTTCCATCTGCACTTATCCATATTTATATTTTCTCTTTTTGTCTGTATGTATCCAGAAAGAAGGACTGCTGTGCTGCTGAAAGCACTGCCACCCTGTTGCATGGCTGATCTGAAGGACGTCTACCCTCCTGTGATGACCTGGTGCCTGCTGCCCTCTTGCCTGGGGGAGAATGACTGGACCTGCATCAGTTGAAACAAGGACCCCAGAGTGAACCCCAAGGACTAGTTGACTGGCTTCCTGGAAATAGCCTCATAGACAGAAGGCTCCGTGATCCCAGTACCCAGACTTTGCCATCGCTGAGTTATACCCTGCCACGTGGCACCACACCATCGCTGGACCCTCGGAAGTGTATCCGAAAGTGCTCTGCCAGCCCATCTGTAGACCCAGCAGAACCAACTGATGTGCGATGCAAACTCAAGCAGAATGGACGTATCGCCTCTGCTGCATGAACTTCTCCGGGTGCAAGGACTTTGCACTGCAGCCCACAGCCTCACTGTAACCGCCACTGAGCATAGCACCATCAGTGCAGGCATTCACACTGCAAGCGTCCCATCGATGACAGTCTTGATGAAGATGCAGAAAGTCACATCACAAGTCCTGCAGCTTCATTGGAACCATTCAGTGCGCAGTACATCCTTGATGTAGGACTTTCGGAACAGAAGCCCTCCTGTTTGATGGCATCTTCGATGATGAAGCAGGACCTCACATCACAGCCTTGCAACTCCTCAGTACTGACGCTGCATGATTCATCTCTGACTCTAACCTTGCATCGCTTCAGCTGCGCAACATATACTCGACTCAGGACTCTGTAAGTCTTTGCAACCAGGACTTAAGGTACTTGTTCAGCAGGCCTAACAGGGTCCCTGTAGCCAGCCCGCGCTTCATTGTGGTTGCACTGAAATTGTGACTTTGTCCCAGTCTAGCATAACGAGATACCCAGAGTTGGTGCTTTGTGCTTTTTTGCTGCTATTTTAAATTACATATTTAAAATGCATATCTCTGTTACTGCTAATTGCATTTATGTTGTTTTGATCTTGATTTGCTTCTTAAAATGTACTCTATTTTTTTAAGTGTTCTTCTTTTGAAGTTTCACTTTATTACTGCTTGAAGTGATGCATACATGCTTTACACTTTGTTTCTAGGGTAAGCCTGTCTGCTCTGTGCCAAGCTACAAGAGGGTTGAGAATAGATACATTTGGGGTTTGCTTGTGACTTAGACCTGACAAGGATTGTGGTGGCTGCTTGAGCAAGTTTCCTCCCCACAACCAGTAACCCAATTTCTTACAATCACTAATATGCAATAAACTAACATGACATTAACATTTTAGTATGATGTACAACTGCAAGTGTTGAAAGCTTTTTTTAGAATAAAATGCTACCCTTTTTTAACACCCTTGTGTGTTAGTCTAAACAACGATTGGCCTCACAGCCATGATTGACACCATCAAAGATCATTTTAAAGAAGACCTATTTTCTGCATTTTTCGGTATTTAAAAATAAATACAGCCAGAATAGATGGTTTTCCCTCTGCTTTTATCCATAAAAATCAGTAAACCAGAAAACTGGGAACCCTTAGATATAATGCACTTATAATAAGTCAGATGGGATATCTGCCATATTTATTATGGAGAATACATCCGCCAAACTCTAAATCAAGTTAAAGTCTTAGCTATATCTAGCACAACAGCTGTCCATATGTAGGAATAAGTGGATGCCTCATAAGTTTTAAAGCATGAGCACTGAAGTGAGAGCAGACAATTTATCATGATGAGTAAGCATGACCTTTTTAATAAAGATATGCCCATACAATTGCAGTTCTTCGTGCCTCATTTCTGGGCTCAGATCCAGAAGAAGTCACACAGTGTATCACAGCACCCAAAGAGGCTGCACCATATTCACAAATATATAGCCCTTTCCTCCCCTCTCCCTAGCGCTGGTGCTGATTTGTTCTGCCTTGGGCCAGGCACAAACATTAGCGCCAAAGTGTTCCTTCCTGTGCAAAATACTATGACTAGACAAGTGTAAAACCCTTTCCTACTTTGTACAGTGCAGCACACATGAAAAGTCGGAAAAACAAGGAGAAATAAAAATTCTCCTTTTAACGCCTGTTTTGCAGCAGCATTAATTTTAGGTCCTAAACCCTATCTACTAATGTTAGTAGATAGAGTTTAGCATCAAAAAGCATGGGTGGTTGCATGGGAACCCCATGTACCACCCATGTAATGCACCATTGATGCAAAGTAATGCAGGGCAGCATTTTGCAATACTTTGCAATACCTTTCCATACAAACCAACGCAAATACCTATTGGCATTAGTTTGTTAATCCCCAAAAAGATTTAGCATTGGTTTAGTGATAAAAAATGTAATGCTAACCCGATGCTAAACCTTTTTGAGTTTGACCTCTGGTGTTTTCAGCTGACAATTTTTTAGGAATCCATGTAATCTGTACAAAGACAGCACAAAGCAGTTGACAGGCACAAATGCTTTCAAGTTTCATCTTCTTGGAGTTTATATGTGGGCCTATAAGGCCATTTTGTTCATGAGCATTTATGTAGTACTTCCCAACCAGTCTCTATGTTTGTTTCTATTTGGATATTTCCTTCCAATAAATCAGTTGAAACATTCCATTTTCCTATGAAGAGGTCACTGATTCACACACCACAAACGGCCCGAATGACTGAAACATGCATAACTGAACACTATCTTTTTTGCCCACGAGTTCTGTCCATAATTTAAACCTTTGGAACTATTATCTAAATGTCTTTAATTCTTTGCCCGGACTTTTTAATGCACTGTGTACCTGCACTTACAAACATGGAAAAACACTCAACACATTGTACCAGCATAAATAAATATCATATCTGCATGGGACTTGGCTGACCACTTCCCTCACACATCTTTGCTCACAAGCAAAAATGAGAGAATATGTACAAATATTTACTTTATGCAGTCACCGCTCGCAGGAGGGAAAAGGGGCGGGGTGTGGAGGGGGGTGGTGACTAAAAAAAATATATATATATTTAAATGTACTTTTGTCTTCGCGCCGTACCTATCCGCTTCGGTCCTTTACTGCAGGCACAGACTCCCAGCCTGCCCTGCGTCGAATCATAACCCTCAAGGCAGTGTTAGGTTTGGATAGAGGGCCCAGCCAGGGTTGGAGCGAGGAGGCACAGTGGGAGTCTCTGCCTCCTCGCTCCAACCCAGCAACACAGTGCCAGGTTGGAGAGAGCCTAGTGTGCATGTATGTTTGTCCTGCCCGAGAAATTCAACCAAACATACATGCGCGCTGAGGGGGATGTCCCTGTCATGCCCCATGGTCCCTCCCTTTTACAGTAAAACCATAATAAACATAGTTTATTACTGTTTTACTGTAAAGGTTTTGCAGCTGCTGGTGGTGGTGGGGTGATGCTCCTCCACCATAGTGGAGAAGCCGCCCCCGGCATTATGCACATAAGTTACACTTATGTCACTGACTTCTGCCAATCTTGGACACTTGCAAGTATGGTGTGATTTGCTCAAGCATAACTTAAACTTTCCTACTGGTGCTGGATACTTGTAAGTCTTTTATTCTCCCTTAAAAAAGAGGCCTTCGGTTTGCATCCTTCTCATCACACAGGGTAATCAACTGAAATATATTGTGGATGCATGATGCATTCAACATTTTTGGTCTTGGTTGAAACTGAAATTATCAGTGTGCAGAGAATGTAAAAGGGGCATTTAATCATTGTTTAAAAATATATAATTTATTAATTGAACCACGTGTACTTGATAGCATTATCATTCTGTAAGAACTTAACAAACTGATGGTGTGCAGGATTTCATTAAATTAAAAATCTGACTAAAATTTATTGATTTGCTCCAAGTACTTAGCATCTGAAGTACTTTACATGGGCCGGACCTGCAGTTGCAGAGCTGTGTCAGGGCTGTTGATGACTCACCCGAAATGGAAAGGTGCCACCAGATACAACGTGTGGTGAAGCAAAGGCCTTTGGGAGACTGACTGGTGTAGCAGACCTGTTCCCCCTCTCGGGGCGAGATCATGACTGCCCCCCACCCCAAGGGGCGGACACCTGCTGGAGCACTCCCTGTGAATTGATGCAGTCTTGGGCCAGCCATGCTAAGGAGGAGTGTGCTGGTCCTGCGTACTGCTGCGGGGATTGATGAATTGCTGAGAGGGGCAGAGCAATCGGTCCCGGAGCAGCACCTCACCCCAAACCTTCTATTCTGCCTGTGAGTATTGGGACCATCCCCTGGTGGTCCTCCACTACAAATCATGATGACTTGACCCAGAGCCTGGTAGAGTGAAGGCAGTGGTGGTCTGCTGTTGTGGTGGGGGAATTCAGCATCATCCCCCTGCCCATTTGGGGCCTAATTATATGAAAGTACTTTGAAGATGTGCAGAAGCCTGTTGGACAGCTAATTACTCCACATATCATATCATTGATGAGCTCTTGTATTGATCTTTGATATTAGCACTGCAACATTCGCAATAAAATGATTGATAAGAAAACTGTGCATGGCAAGGGCATGAGTTATAATTACCTTAGGGTGCTCGTTATAGTTACTTGAAGAAACTCTGTGTATAACTGCTGAATTTCTATGGTTTTGTACGAGTAAACTCAGCACTTAACTATAGCCTACCTGTAACCTTTGCTTGCTTTTTCAGTTGATATGTATATACGTATATACACATCCAGTGCAGCTGCCTAATTGTGCCTAGTTGTGAAAAGACTTCTTGAGGACTTATGAAACTTCCCTGGGAATGCATATCACCATTTCTTAACATTTGCTTGCTTTTTATTTACTGGCTTTATTTGTTTTAGGCAGCCCAGCATTTCTTTATTCCGCCCATCGAGTATAGCCTGTTTAACAATTGATCCTTCTATTCTTTCATGAGTGCTGCTTTCGGGAAACAGGCCTTTAATTTTGTTCCTATCTTGTCAAATGTGCTGTGAATTTGAATACAGAGGTCAAATGTCAGGCTCTGCCTTCTGAGGGAGCTTGGTGTTTACTTTTCTTTCGCAGAATTCAAAGTAGGGAATTTATTTGGCAACCTTGCTAGTTACTGGAGGTTGGGAATGAAATGTTGTTTTCTAGCACATTACAAAATTTAAATGAGATTGAAAGGCAACATGAACAAATAATATACAAAAAGAAAATCATTCAAAATCAAAATAAAGCAGAATAGGCAGTCCCTTAGTCCTTTATTCATGTTCTTTATTAATGCATGTACAAGCACAGCCTCTTTTTCAATGCATGCACAAGCGCACCCAAAGCATTTCGTCCTGTCAAGGGCTTCTTCAGGGCTGCAATAAAAAAGAATAGCAACACAAGGCAGATTACAGCTTATAAAAAAATCACAACATCACATACATAACAAGTTGCCACTTTCACTATTTTAACATTTACAGACCAATATAAAACAATATTTGATAGGAAACCTCTTAAAACCCTCAACCATAGCAGTAGCAAAATATTCGGCAGTCACAAAGTGTGTTGGCTAAGGGAGCCACAAGTTACATATAAACCAGCATGCAACAATGTATGTACTAATTACATATAAAAACACACCATATGGATAACTACTACAAGATCAATTAAATGTGAATGTATACACAAAACACTATCAGTAGCAACGCCATGTTCTAATTACAAATAAAAAACACACCACTTGGATAATTTTTACAAGATCCCAGTTTCTTATATAAACAAAACACCACCATGGAGGGAGCATCAATCATGGATATCTAAGTCAAGACATGCAATCAATTCTAAGCAAAGTAAGCATAGAAGGAAATGTGATGTAAAATCACAAGAAAAGAGGATGAAAATGTCCCTATAACTCATATAGAAGCTAAGTCAGCTACAGAAGTCAAGACAAATGTGTATCCAGAATGAAAGCCAGTCTCCTGATGTGTGTCAATAATCTTCCCAGTGAGAAAGGCATTATGGACCAACTAAAGTTCTCAATTTACTCCATTCTACTTCACACTACTGTACACCACTCTACACCACTGTATGCCACTCCACTGTACGACACTCTATGCCACTCCTCTCTATAACTGTAGTACAGTGTTGAAGAGTGCAGTGGTATAGACTGCAGTGGCATGTTGTACAGTGTGTGGCTAACAAGTTGAACCCACTGTGTAAGGAGGTACGCAACGTATAATAGTTTGATGCTGGTATATAAATTATAAATAAATGTAAGGTATAGCTTTAGAATGTCTAATGTTTGTGTATTTTAAGTTGTATAGAAAGAATAATGTTTCCTAACTAGAACTAAGCTTTACCGTTTACCGCTTATTTTTATATATATATATATATATATATTTAGTGATATATATATATATATATATATATATATATATATATATATATATATATATATATATAATTTGCCAGCTTAACATTTTTAGTTAAAGATGCCGCACTCACAGAATTGTGATTAATCCTCTTTTATTCAACGTAAAAACAACCCCCACCAACTAACACCAACGCGTTTTGACCTTCTCGGTCTTGATCACGTTGAATAAAAGAGGATTAATCACAATTCTGTGAGTGCGGCATCTTTAACTTAAATGTTAAGCTGGCAAATGATTTATTGGAATAGGTCCTTCCCCGATGCCTGCACCGACGAGTAGAGCACGCCTCTCTTTGTGGATCTGCTGGAGCTTAATATATATAAAATCCCACAGACAGTCTCCTGTGGGAGAAAGAACATGACCCAACTCCAACGGATTATATGTGTATGAGGATATATGTCGCCAGTAGGTAGTTATAGTTAGGATCTAGGGCGTCATTACGAGTTTGGTGGTCAGATCGCAAGACCGGCATGTTGGCGGTCCTAAAAAGACCACCCCATTATGAGTCAAACAGGCAGTACCACCGCTCGCCAAACAAAAAATCCTGCAGCGTTGAGGTCTGGAAATAGGCAGTCCGACCTCCAGCACCACAACCAGCTAGATATGGCAGTTAGCCAATTGTGATCCCAACCAGAGTGGTTCGTCATCACCAAAGAAATACACATAGGCACATTGGATAGACTTGAAAACAACACAGCTGACACACGTTGCCACACTGGACACACCTGTAAAGGACACTGTAAAACACACCCCTTCACACACCACAATCCTCTCCATGACTGACGCAACACACAGACACAAGGCACCACTTTTTTCTCGCCATATTTTTTCACCCCAGCACACACTTTTGTCCTGTCACACCCTTTTACACTTCCCCTCTTCAGTAAGTCACTGCCACATTTTTTTTTCTTTTCCACCATGCCACTTTATGAAAATCCACATTTTTTTGAGGATTAAATCATAAGAGTAGAACCACAGGTGTTTGGAGCGCAAGTCCAGCACACTACTCTCTGTAGGAAAATGGAAATGTGCGACAGGATAGTCTACAGAATGAATGCTGTAGGCCCCACTCTGTGCACAAAGGAGGACACAAGGAAGAGTCGGAATGACCTCGGGGGCAAGGTCGGTTTCCTGGTCTCCAGGCACCAGCTCCAGGTCAAGAAGACTGGCGGTGGCCCTCCCAGTGCCCCATTATGTCTCTTTCCCTGGGAGGGGAAGGTCTTTGCCATCCTGCATCCTGAGGGATTGACAGGAATACCTGGGGGAGTGGAATCTGGTAAGTCACAACACTAAAAATGTCAGAAAATGCAGTCATGCATGCTCACTGCTCACCTTTTGCCACCTTTACTGTCACTCAACTCACCATCCCTGTGTTCACTTGTCCAAAGCCCCTGTTTGGCAACTCACAAGTGAAGTGTACTCACCTGGGGGTATAACATTTGTATAGTGTTTGAAGTACAGGGACTGACATGAGTCCAACTCCCAAGTGGCACTGTTACTATTACTCAAACCACCAGCCCAGTGTTTCCTTCTCCAAATACCTTTGTTTGACAACTCCCAATTGAAGTGTACTCATCTGGGAGGATAACGTTTGAAAAGTGTGTGTAGTACAGGGACTAACATGACTCCAATAACTAGGAAGCACTGTTACTATTATTCAAACCACCAACTCAGTGTGTTCTTCTCCAAATACCCTTGTTTGACAACTCCCAATTGAAGTGTATTTACCTGGGAAGATAACATTTGTCAAGTGTGTGTAATAGAGAGAGTGACATGACATCAAAGCCCAGTAGGCACTGTTACTCTAACTCCAAACACCAGCACGATGTACACTTGCCCATGTACCCTTGTTTGTCAAATCACAAATGATGTGTACTCACCTCGGGGGTCAACACATGGATGGTGTGTGTAGTATAAGGACTGATAAGAATGCAAATCCCAGGAGGCTCTGATATTGTTACCCCAACCACCAGCAAAGTGTCCTCTCCAAATACCCTGGTTTGGTAACTCACAAATGAAGTATACTCACCTGAGGCCATAATATATGTATAGTGTGTGTACTAGAGAGAGTGACAGGACTGCAAATCCCAACAGGCACTGTTTCCATAACTCGAAACACCAGCACTGTGTTCCCTTGTCCAAAGACCCCCTATTTGTCAAAACACAAATGAAGGTTACTCACCTAGGAATATACCATTTGCAAGTGAGTGTAATAGAGAGAGTGACAAGACAGAAAAGCCTAAATGGCACTTTTTCTGTAGCTCCAAACACTAGCACATTGTACACTTGCCCTTCTACCCTTGTTTGTCAACTCACAAATGATGTGTGCTCACCTGGGGGGACAACATATGGATAGTGTGCATAGAGAAGGGACTGACATGAAGGCCAATCCAGCACAGTGTTCCCTTGTTCAAAGACCCCTGTTTGTCAAATATATCACAAATGAAGTTTACTCACCTGGGAGGATACTATTTGTCAAATATGTGAAGTAGAGAGAATAACAAGACTGCAACTCACAGGAGGCACTAGCTCTCTCACTCCAAACACCAAAACAGTGTACATTCAATCAAAGAACCCAGTATGGCAAATCAAAGTTCAAGTTTACTCAGATGTGAGGATAACATTTACAAAGTGTGGTTAGTAGAGGGACTGACATAACTGCTCAGACAAGGAGGCTCTGTATCTCCCATGCCAGACACAAGCCTAGAGTCTATATGCCCAAATAGCCATGTCTGTGAAATTCCAATTGAAATACACTCACATGGGATGAAATCATATGAAAAACGATGGGGCGTAGATGGAGTGACCAGAATGCACATCATAATCGGTCTTGTTTCCTTAACTCAAAACCAGTTTCACTTGACAAAATTCATCCAGTAGAGAACTCCCAAATGAACTCTACACACCTAGCCAGATGAACATTGTCAAGTGTGTGCAATAGTGACAGTGATATGACTGTAACTTCCAGGAGGCACTATTTCCCCAACTCCAAACATCACACCAGTGGTCGCTTGATCTAATACCTTTGTCTGCTAAGTCACATTTGAGGTTTACTCATCTGGGAGTGACCAGGATATAGATAATGCCCAACTCTGGGATGTGTCTGGCTACCCAGCAGCATCTTAAACTGTTAACCCAAGATGAAAATATTGAGAAAAGGAAGGACATCTTACCCTTTGTGTACAACAAGTATTCATAACGCCTCATGATGCATCACAAGATTGGTATTGTTAGCAGACACATTAGCACTGCAGTAACCACATGATAACTCTGGTCACATATACTACAAACTCCTTGGTCTGCCTGCATCACATTCAAGTAGGCCTCAAAATGAGCCAAAAACCTAGCTTGCCTAGCCACTGTTTAGTCTGTAGTGATGGCAAGATGACATTTTCAGGCCATCCCCCCAAGGGACAATGTTTTGTATATCTTCACAACTGTTTCAGGCAAGGAGATCTGGCCTGCTCCACAAATGTCATGTCAGTACAACCAGTACCATGTGCACCTGTCACAACAGTGTTACCTGCGAATCAACAAGGGTTTTGCGAAATGTCACAGTAAACTTTTGGCGGTAGATGTCATAGTACAATCAGTAATATTGTATGTTTAACATCAAGAGGTTGGGCTGCCACTGGCTACACCGAGTCCGCAGGAGAGACTGCCACTTCCTCAAAGGATTAACCCCTCAGTAATTAAGATACTCCTGGACATCTGGACGTGAAGGATGGTTCTAGCTCGTCTGGACAACCTGGTCAGACACCAACAGTGAGTCTCACTGTGGCCACTACATCACCTCCCAGCCCGGTTGCCTGCACATCACAGGCAACTATGCGCCTACAACCTGTGTCCCTAGGAAAGTGTCAACCACCTTGTGCCCCCTAGTCCAGGATCCTGAGTTGTAGCACAACACCTCTGACAATGATGGTCCAGGAGCCAGTGGGAGGAGGCACCCTGTGGCAAGGACACATGGGCGTGGGGGTAGGATGTGTAGGAGGGGTACTGTGGGTCAGTGGTGTGAGGCCACTGGGGGTGCTCCTGGCCCAGACACCATCAGCCATGTCTTGGGGGTCTATCAGGAGTCCCAGGGCATGATTGGCCAGTTATTTGCTGAACTCCGGGAGATGAAGCAGCTACAGAGGGACTTCCATTGTGAAATGCGTGAACAGCAGGATGCTCAAAATAACAACATGGCCTCCATAACAGGGGTGCTGAGGGACATTAGCACCACCCTGATCAGGGATCAACAACAACACTATGGGGGTCATTCTGACCCTGGCGGCAGACTACCGCCAGGGCCAACGACCACGGCTGCACCGCCAACAGGCTGGCGGTGCATCCCAGGGCATTCTGACCGCGGCGGTACAGCCGCGGTCAGAAACGGAAAACCGGCGGTGTCCCGCCGGTTTCCCGCTGCCCTGAGGAATCCTCCATGCCATGGGGATTCCGACCCCCTTACCGCCAGCCTGGTTCTGGCGGTTTTGACCGCCAGAACCTGGCTGGCGGTAACAGGTGTCGTGGGGCCCCTGGGGGCATTGGCATGGGCACTGCAGGGGCCCCCTAACAGGGTCCCACTAAGATTTTCAGTGTCTGCATAGCAGACACTGAAAATCGCGACGGGTGCAACTGCACCCGTCGCACCCTTCCCACTCCGCCGGCTCCATTCGGAGCCGGCATCCTCGTGGGAAGGTGTATCCCGCTGGGCTGGCGGGCGGCCTTCTGGTGGTCGCCCGCCAGCCCAGCGGGAAACTCAGAATTACCGCGGCGGTCTTCTGACCTCGTAGCGGTATTCTGCCAGCGGAACTTTGGCGGGCGGCCTCCGCCGCCCGCCAAAGTTAGAATCACCCCCTATATCCCTTCATTGGTGTCAGCCACTAGAAGGGAGGCCCTGTCAGGGGAAGAACCTGCCCCAGACACTGTAGCAATCTGTAGCAGCAGATTCCCCCCACCACACAAACGGGGACATCCAGCAAGTAATCCAGGAGGTACAGATGGCACCCACCACTTCTAGCAAGTGACCTCTTCCAAAATGACCTCCACTGTGTGCCACATAATCACTCTGTTGACTGTTCTTCAACCACTTTCCACTTCCAATGGGTGGATCACACTGAACTTTGGACTACCAATTGTGTGGCATCTGCTTCAATGATTTCATCCAGCATGACTGAACCCTTCACTTTTCTGTTCCATTGTGTCCCAATTTTATTTTCTGCTCAAATCTTCAATAAATCCACCTATAACAAAGCCATTGTCTGTCTGCTTGTGTTTCACACTTTACTATGTAGAGATGTAAGACCATATTAAGTAAATGAGGAAGACAGAAGATGCAAATGCAAGGAGGGATATGTTGCAGATACAGTGTCCTGCTAAGGATTACTATGGACACACACAAACCAATTTCTACAAGTGTCTGGTCACATCAAACATTTTATTGCATTATACAGCACTTAGGCTGTTGAAATGGCTGGACTGTCATAGCCAAGAATGGCTGGCTCATATGGTGTCAAGGTACACATAACAAGGTACAGCCCCCCAGACCACAGAAGGAAGGCCTTTTCAGACATTGTCCTGTAATATAGGCAAACAAAAAAGTGAAAGGTGTCACCAGCTTGAGCATTATCTCATATCACACCAGAGCAATCCAACATCACATAAACCAAGGTACAGCCAGAGGGTAGTACAACAGCCCCTGATCACAAGCCCATCATAATACAATGATCATGCATCTGATGGTAAAACACAAATATGTGTCAACTTTGTGGGCAGGCACTGTCACTCCCAATGATGAAACATATCTACAGCTAGATCTAGGTGATACAGGAATAGTGTTTAGCCTAAGTGAAGGGTGAATGCCTTGCTTTCAGTTGATTACCACATATTCCATGCCCACATGATCACACACTATGCAATCAGCCCAATATAGTACACTAAACAAATACAAAATTCACTTCTGACCTTCCACCTAAACACTGTGCAAGCTGTCTTGGCACAGGTCTCATACACCCCAAATCTGTGACCTACATTACCTTGAACAATCCATGTCCACTTCATATATTAGAACAGCCTCAGATGCCTGCCAATGTCACAACTCAGAAATGCCCACATGAGTATGTCATGGTGAAGGTACCTGTACAAAGACAAAACAAGGAGGATAGGTTTGAAAACATACCTGTTACACAAATTACATATCAAGCATCTGGAAAGGAAATTACATTGCAATGAGACTGACACACACAAAGCAGCTTCATCAAGTTGGGGATATGTCAAATGCTAACTCTTCAAGTGCTCTTTGGCTGAATATTGCAGAGTATCACCTGCCTAATTGTTGTCAAAATACAACTCCACACATTCTCATAACTACAGTTCTTCATACTGTCACAGTCATTACCTCACATGACATACTTACACTCATGAAAAGTAGCTATTGATGAGGTCTTCCCACAATGTCAGCTCCTTCTGCTTCACCACTGTCATCCTCACTTGGCTTTTCATGGATCTCACCCACTGGCGCTGCAGACTCCTCCTCTGGTATGTACGGGATATTCCTCCATATGGCAATGTTGTGGAGCATTCAGCATGCCACAGTGATCTGACACACTTTTGTGGGTGAGTAGAGGAGGGCTCCACCAGTCCAGTCCAGACACCAAAACTTGGCCTTCAGGAGCCCAAACGCCCGCTTCACTACCTGCCCTGTTCTTCCATAGGCCTTATTGAAGCAGACTTCCCCTGGAGTAGTTGGATTCCTTATTGGTGTCAACAACCAAAGATGGTTTGGATATGCGGTGCCTCCTGTTCAGTAATGGGACATATGTGCAACAATGAGTGACTTACTTACTATTGTAGCACCAGACAATGCACACACACAAACAGGACAGATGTGACTTACAACCATACAGGCCCTCTCTAGGTACAGTTGTGACATCAGCTGGAGTATGGTGCTGTTCTGCATCATGGGCTGAACCCACATAAATGGCACAGACCTGTGAAATGTAGTGATCTGCAAAATAGACAAATTACACATTGAAAGTATGTAAGTTCTTTCTGTTGTGGTATACTTGTTCATTGGCCTGTTGTGGGACCAAGACAACATGTGTGCCAAAATGGCCCCCACCATATGTGGGAAATGTGCAAAACCATGAAAGTGAGCCTTCACGTGGGCTAATTCCTGACATTGGGGAAACTGGATGTAGCTGTCCAGGTGTTTTCATACTGCTGAGAGGACATCCTTCAACACCAGACTGAACATAGGTTGGGACATGCCAGCTGGTAGGGCCACTGCATGTTGGAGGGACCCTGTGGCTAGGAAGTGTAATACCAGCATGACTTGTACAATGGGTGGAATGCTGGTTGGATAACTAATAGCTGGCATCAGATTTGGCTCCAACTGACGGGAGAAGTCCACTATTGTTTGCCTATTCGAACGGTACAGAAGGATAAAGTGTTGTTCATCCATGGTCTGAAGGTCTGGCAGTGGACAGTAGACAGGAGGTTGTCCCATCCACCCTCTCCCTGGGTACCTATGTATGACAAGATATGATTTCTAACATTGGTTAGTGTGTCCACAGCAACAGACATGATGCATGTCAATTATATCATGTGACAAGGCATTTCTGAATGGATAGACATGGCAGCCAGTACACATCACAGCTGCAAATAGCACAAGGGCCACATGTGGCCACATGGTTTTTTATACATGTGGTACAACATGTACATGGACCAAACTCATAGATGTGCAACACAATTACCCCTCGAAATGCGATTGGATTTCGCTACCTCCAAAATGACAGGCTGGGGTGAACTGTGCCCCACTGTTAAATGCCATCTGTGCCCTGCTACATACTACAATGGTAGTTGAGTTGTAAGACCTACATGACAAGACAGGATAAGCATGTTTGTGAGGTCACAAATACATTTTGGAGGTGTGACACAGTTTCCAAAGCCCAATACAGCAGTTCAGGCAGCCAAAATGGCGGCTGCCTGTTCTACTGCACTGGACATTAGGAACCGCCCACGACCACCAGCGGAAGTCATCATGGCGGTAGGCATTTGCAACCACAGGGAACACAGCCTTAGGCCAACTTTGTTCCAGTGGCGGACGCAGACCAATGGCTGTGTCGGCCTGCAGTGACGATCGCATACGTGGGGGACGTAGCCACCATGTTCTGCAGATTCATTCACTTGACTCCTGACGCTGCTGCCAGCAAGACCGCCATGACCTGAGCTGCTGTGTACTGCCTCTGGATGCAATCATGCCCTGTCCAGCGGATAATAGGGCCCCTTTTTTAATTTATTCGGTCTAAAATTAGACCATTAAAAAGCATAAAAATGAACCATACATACAGCAAAATACAGAGATCATAACAATCCCGGAAAGGGAAAAACAGTTACAAATAGTACAGTACTTGTTGGACGGACCGAATATTAGATTGTACTCCTCTGTTGGTGTCTCCTAGCTTTTTGGATACCATTTACCAGACGTTTGAAAAAGGAACAGATAGTGTACCAAATCTTTCCTAATGTTACCTATAAAAACTGTTCTAGAACAAATTATACTTGAAAAGTAGTTCATAATACTTCATAAAATACTTCAAGCTTGTGAAAATTAAAAACCAAACATTTAAAAGGTACCGTAAGGTTAGCCTCATGTCTTAGATAAATTATTCAGGGGATTTTGATCTTGCCATTTGCGAAATGCTACGTACTTGAGATACTATGGATCAGTTTAAAACAAATTATATACCAAATCAGTGCTATACCTATAAAGACTGTTCTAGAACTAGCTATACATAAAAAAAGATTTATAATACTACATAAAATACTTCGTACTTATGAAAATTAAAAAACAAGCATTTAAAAGGGTAACATGGAGTTAGTCTCATGTCTTAAATAAGTTGACCAGGGGAATTTAATCTTACCATTTACAAAGTGCTATATGCTAAAATACTGTGAATCGATTTAGATAAAAAAAAAAAAAATCCGCTAAAAACACAGGCAAGAAAAAAAACTCGTATCATAAATAGATCGACGCAAATAATTCTGTATGAATTCCCTAACTGCCTAAAAATGCTCATCCACTAGCTGTTGTACCTCTCTTCAGCCAGTAGTCTAGGGTCTAAAATAATCCTGCTACGAATTGTCCATGCTGCTGACAGGTATTTAGAAACAGAGCTTACTATCAGTGTAGAAGTGTCATATTTACATAGTCTGTAGGCACTAGTTTGGTTTTGTAATAGCAATACCTTACACAAGGGAATAATCCACCTTCCTCTAGGACATTTAAACAGGGGGCAGAAGAATAGAACATGCTCAGGAGTTTCCTTGCATGAGTGATAGTTTATGCATTTGTCAGACATGGGACTGTTAGTAGGCCAGCGGGCCGTGAAGCTGTTCACTGCTAATGTTCCATACCTGAACTGAAGAAATAAGGCTCGGGCACGTGCTGGTATGGGGAGGTCGAGGAAATTTTCGGGCCGAGGTTCGTGTTTAACCAACAGAATCTCTGCTGTCAGCCGACCTGGCCCTTTGCGATGGAAAGACTCCTCATGGATTTTTCACCAATATCGTTCTTTAATCAGCAGTCTGGCATTAGCAGGGATCATCTCAGGATTTTTCCAGTAATGGGTGAAGCCCAACTTAACCCAGGCAGATTTCATCTCCCTCAGCCAATGAACTTTTTCCCATCCCTGGAATGGTGGTATAAGATCTTTAATTGCTGTTCTGAAGGGCTCAAGTTCTTCCGTTTTCCAAAGTCAGACCCAGTATAGAAGTGGCCTTAAGCTAGCTGTATCTTTAATGCTATTTATGCCCAGGTCTAATCTTAGGGGAATCATCGGCGTGCCCTTCCCTAACCTAGATATATGTCTGAAAAAGTTGTTTTCATTGGTTTGGAGAGTATCCAATTGTCTGTGTGAACCCCAGAGTTCCGCTCCATACAGGGCGGCAGCACGGATTTGAGCTTCGTAGACTTCGGAGATCGGAATCAGTGGGGGGCTTGTTACAGTATTTGCCTTTCGCGCTAACACTCCGCTTCTTTGTCTGATAATGAGTCCCCCTTTTCTTATGGCTGCATCCCAGCTGCCCTTATCTGATAGTCTGATACCCAGATAGTCATACTCTGTTACCCTCTCCAAAAGGAGTGAATCCATCATTATATTTACTTTCAACTTCTTGTTCGGGGTACTGTATATCATAAGTTTGGTTTTCTTGGCATTGATGTCCAGCCCGTAATCTCTGCAAAATGCACAGAACTGGTTAACCAGATTTTGGATTCCCATGGGTGTTTTGGCCAGCAAGATAGTGTCATCCGCATAAAGCAGGCATGGCACTTTATTCCCGGCAAGCTTAGGGGAGTCATTGGTGCAGTTTGCTAAATAGTTAATACAATTATTTATGTATAAGAGAAAAAGGGTAGGGGCTAGGACACAGCCCTGTCTAGCTCCTCTTTCGATGGCGACTGGATCTGTTAAATCGCTATCCTTACCACTCCTAATTTGTGCATAGGTGTTCTCGTGTAATCGGGCCATAAGTTTCAAAAGACCATTTGGGATGCCCATGTTGGCTAATGTCAGCCATAACTGGTTTCTGGGTACCAGATCAAATGCAGCTCTGAGGTCAATAAAGACCACAAACAGGTTACCCCCTCCTATTTCCACCGTCTTCCATTTGATTGTTAGAAATCTTAAGACCTGGTCTATGGTACTGACTGCTGGCCTAAACCCTGCTTGCAAATTGGAGATGGCGTTGGTTTCTAGAATCCATTCTTCGAGATGTAGCCGGACTTGCTTTGCAAAAACTTTTTTTAAATTATCAAGTAAGGAGATTGGACGATAGTAGGCAGGGTCAGAGGGGCTGCCTTTCTTGAAGATGGGAACCATCTCCGCTCCCTTCCAGGAGCTCGGGACAGGTGCTCCTGCAGCGACTGCATTAGAGACCAAGTTCAGGTATGGGGCCCATATATCCGGACTTGTCTTGTACAGGTCACCTGGGATTTTGTCAAGGCCAGGGGCCTTTCCCCATTTCAGTGAAACAATCGCAGCCTTAGTTTCTGCCAGGGTGAATTTGATTGGGGAGGACTCAAGGGTCATAATATGGTTCAATTCACTGGTAGTAACATCTGTAGGCCCTGAGTATAATCGGCCAAAATGATCTATCCAATCTACACGGAGTATTGATGCACCGGGCAAGCGGTTTGGTTCTTCACTAACGTCAGCCACCAGTTTCCAAAATTTTGAGGTATCATTAGCTTTTGCAGACTCTAGAAGGGAAGCCCATCTGAGCTCATCCCCTCTCCTGCGGGCTCTGCTAAGTTCCTGTTTGTAGTTTTTCCTTACTTGCCTTATATGCTCTGTCTGGCCCCCTCTTAGAGCTCTCAATAGATTGTGCTGCGCTTCCCTGCATGCGTGGCTAAACCACCCTGCAAAACACTTTTTTTTCCCCTTTACTAGCAATCTCTTTAGTGAAAAGATGTTTTAAAGAATTAAATAATAGTGTGTGGGCTGCTATAAGCCCTTCACCATCTTCTGAAAGCAGGGGCATGCGCTCGATGTGGTCCGCCAACTGGCTACACAGGGATATCATGATACCTGGGTCGGTGCGCACAAATTCCCATTTGACATTTCGTCTATTGTTTGTCAGTGCGAGCTGCTGTTCATAAATCTTGGGGCAATGAGCTTCGAGTAAAGGTAATAGGCCCCTGACCAATAAAATCAATGGCTCATGATCGCTTTCCTCGTGTTCTAAAATCTTCATGTCAGCCATATGACCCCACAACCGAATGTCAAGCAAAATATAATCTATCTGGCTCTTCTGGACTCCACGCCTAAATGTGGGATGAAGGTCAACATCTGAGCGGGAGCGACCGTTACAGGCCCGAAGACCATGTGCCAGTGTAATGTCCACAATTTGATGAGTTAGTCTGTTCATTCTCGGTCTTTTGCTTGACACCAATTGGGGGATGCCCCAATGAGCATCCTCTTCTTTATATAGTTCCTGGGCCAACTGGTAGGGCTCAAAGGTAGTATTAAGATCCCCTGCGATAAGAATGTAGTGGGAGGAGGTTTTGCAGGAGAGAAAACTATCCAAAATAGTCAAAGCGTCTGACTCATATTTACTGCCCAAGTTCCTGTTGTAGAAGTTAATTATTAGAAGCGGTTTCTCCTTAAGTGATGGTATTGATAAACCCATCAGATCGGGGCAGCCCATATCTACTATTTCAACCCGACATTTGAGGGAGCAACTAAGCCGTATAAGCAGCCCGTCTGAAGGTCTCCCGGAGATCGCCTTGCTTGCTGGGACCCAATAGATTTTAAAACCAATTCTGTGTTTGGGCTCCAATGCCCACGTTTCTTGAAAGAGGCATATTTTGTGATCATCTATAAATTTGCCCCATTCAGGGATGCCCATTTTATTCTCCAGCCCTGCAATGTTCCAACTAAGAACTGTGTCTAAACCACCTATTTTATCTTGGGAAGCTTTGGCCGTGGAATACCCTCTTAAAGATGAAGTGCCATGGGGAGGTTCGATACCCTTTTCCATCATAGCTAGGCTGGCCTCAGTTAGATTTTCTACTGCATTATCACCCATGGTGTTACTCGCCCCATTTAAATTGGGGCCTGGCATAGTTAGTTCAAATGCCCAGACAGGCGGGGTAAACCCGTGGTTGCTGGTGCCTGTTAAATCCGGGACTGGGTTGATCTCATAAGCCATGCCTCCTTGCTAGCTCCCCAAGTGCAAATCTCCATGCTCTGGTCACAGAGGAAAAATGAGGAACTATTTTCCATCCTAGAGGGTTCTGACTGGGCTGGTGGAAAGATTAGTGTAGAGCCTCTAAGGTATGCAGTAAGAGTCTGAACGGCCTCAAGATCTGCCCTCTCTCCAGAGGAGCTGTAGAGGCTCATAGATGATGTCCTACTCCTGTATGGACAGCTCTCTGGTTCACCAGAGGAGCAGGAAGGGGCCTCATGTGCACAGTTTTCTCTATACTTCACTATCCTTTCCCTCCTCGCAGGATACATTGTGCCCATGTGTACCAAGGTGACTACTCATGTGCCTGTTGTTGCAGTCTGTGTGGCATGAATGGGAGGGCCAATGTGCAGGTATTGGTGGCCAGTGCCATATGTTAAGTTCAGTCACATTGTGTTGTGTGAGGTTTTTGGGGTCCTAGTTCCTCTTTGTTATGGATGCTCATAACTAGGTAAGGAAACTTTACTGCCATCCACTAACATCTCTTTCCTCATGGTTGCTGTAAATACCAAACAGCATGTATGTGCATGACAGCAGGAGCAGAGCATGCATGCTTTATGAGTCAGTTGACAGTAATGTAAGCAATGTATAAGGTGCCACGGAATTTTCCAAACACATCTGCCCTAGCTAAACTATTATTTGGAAGGCATATCATGACTCACTCTGCCCTTCAGGTTGCTACACACACCACATGCCCAATTGCTGTTGCCACATGATATACTGTCATGCATGGAAGTGATGGAAATTAAGTGTCATTTAGGTTCTGTTAGCTCAACCTGCAGAGACCAGCACCTGTCAAATGTAATTCCAAAGTAAGGAACCTTGTCTGGGCTGTAGGAGAGTCACTGTGGCTTTGCAACTATGGCACTGTGCCCACTCCATGTGCCCCAGTAGATCCTGTCATGTGGCCAATATGAGGTTCTGGTGGCAAATCCTGCCCAGAATGCCTCATTCCTTTGACTAGATGAGGAATGGTTACAGAGGTAAGTCATTACTCTAAGCAATGTGTACACTTAGCATCATTGTCAATGTGTGTGTTTGAATCATTACAGGTCCCTTACTCCCACAGCTCTGTTGTCACCTTCCCACAGCTCATATTTGTCCTGTACATGCTTATTACACAAATGACAGTCCCACAGTGCAGACAGTGTATTGATTCCTAGGAGGCCATGATATGTGACTCAGTGGCCTGGCCACATAGCAGAAACTGTACAATTAATTATTGGATGTCATCTCTGTAGGAGTTCAGCAGGGTTTTCTGTAGTACAGGTACAAGGCATAGAACCCCACCCTCTGAAGTGGCATGAGTCTGCATTTGTTTTTGCATGTGTCCACACATGGAAAGGGAGACACTTTTTATACCCACCATGACAGTCCCTTCATCGTTACTCGTGTGTATGTTTGAGTTTGTAGTCTGGAAGTTGCCTGTAGGGACTGTATGCAGTGAGTCATTCTCACAGAGTCTGAATGTGTTGGCCCACTCATGCCTAAGGAGTTTAACCTTCAGAGGCCACATATGTGTGATGTGCTTCATAGTGGCTCACATCACAGCACAGGTTGCTAGAGCATAGGATACATGATGTCAGGAAGCTTACTTAGTCATTGTAGGGCCTGAGCAGGGTAGTGTGTTAGTGTTCAGATGGAAAAATATATCTCTTTAGTCATGTCTCTGTACTTATTGGCTTGTATGTGTCACACTTGGGAAGCACTGACAAATAAGAGCTAGCTTGATGTTACTGACATGTATATGACTGAACCAATTGTGATGAAACTTGTTGATCTCTTGATTTGTCCTTTGCATCCATGCAGGTCAATGCCTGGGGGTCCTCTGTTGGTGGAGCACCTACTGCAGGAACATTTGGGAGGACATGAGACGCTGGCCCCGAAAGATCACTGAGGTCCAGCTGGGGATGTCCTCCCAACGTGGGTGGGGTGCCTGTCGGACCATGAACCCACCACGGCCTGCATTCTGGTGGTGGCCTATCCAGAGCTTGATGGGCATTTGAGGGCAGCACAGCAGCCACAATGGGGTGAGTACAGGGCAAATTCCTGCCTGTCAAATTGCAAAGTGAATGTGTTAGGTTTAAATGGCTCCCCCTGACAATTAGAGATGAGCCATGTGTCACACAGTACATGAGTGTTGTATACTGATGTGTCTTGTCTATTGGACCAGGGACATGGAAACATGTGTGTACAATCCACAAACCACTTCCTCACCAGGGGCAACATATGGCTGTGTACATTGATCAAGCAACTGCTATTTTTTTGTAGTGTGTGTAACTTCTATGCAACATACCACTACTCCTCAATGTTACAGGCCAAAGGTAAGTAATTTATGTATCACTGTCCTCAGCCATGTGTCTGAATAAATGAGTATATTGTCATCTGCCACCCAGAGGCTAGTTGTCTTCAGGCTATGATGGGTGTCTCACTGTGTCTATAGTGTGAAGATGGTTATCACACATGTGACATAGCCTACGTTGTACTTTGGGTGCAGCTATAGATAAATACTTTCCCTTGGTAAGTGGGGAATGTGCCATCACTGTTTCCAACATTTCTTGTGCCTACCTGTCAGCATCTGTCCCTTTCTCTTTTGAAAAATATTTATAAGCTGCTGTTTCTTGCGGGGTCTACCTATGTAGGTGGGATGATGTCTGCATCCACTCATATATATGTCCTTGACAAACTGTGTGTGGAATAGAAAATTTACAATGGGGGTAGATTTCATGTTGTGCCACATACAGGAGTATGTCACCATTGTCTATTGACTGACACATGCCCTCATGTGTTATAGCATGTCATTTGGTATGTGCAAGAGCAATAGCAATAAGGGATATGACAGGTAGGCCTAGAGTTTCGAGCCAAATGTGAAAATCCTTTCCCTTAATGTGGCATCATGTGGAAAAGTGCGCTGGACATGTGTAATGGGTAAGGTTTGTAACCTGACTGTTGGCATGCATCATGGAGTGACTTGTAGTTATGTTGAAATCACATGTGTTTGGATACAAGCATTCATCCACAGACAGACATCTGGGTCTGCATGACTATAATGGAGACCATAATGGAGACAATCAAGTAGCTTCCAATTGGGCAACATGTTGAGGGTCTTCATCAAGTACTTGAAAATCGCTGGGCCTCTCCAACATCCAAGGGACTAATAATATCTACTGATGCACTCAGAGTATGTAATTGTAAGGGGTGCCAGACTTTAGTGGTGATTAGCCAGGGGCTTGCTGATTAATTGTGCTGTGGATTGTGGGTACATCTCTCCCTGACATGTTGCACATGATGTCTACAATGTCCATTTCCATGCCACGTGTGTGGACTATCTGAGAAACATTAACACTACGTCCATAATTCCATTGGGACAAATATCACTTTGTGAAGTGTGCATAGTTGAACTGCTTCCAGTGTGACATGAGTTTTTCCATGTCACCTTCTCCAGGCTATTGTACGTTTGTCACTAACATGTCAGGATTCTGGAGTATCATTACTTATGGTTGGGACATTATGTATATGACAAATAGATGTGTGCATGACCTTTTGTAGGATCTGTGGGAATACATTTGGTGTTGGCCTACTATTGTATGACAACAGGTGACTGAGCTCTGCTCCATGGGGCATGGCTTTGAAGATGATAGGGCATCCTACTTGTTGAATGGATTTTGTAATTGCACAACTTCATCAGGCAATTTTAGTTGCCTGAGATCCTGAATTTCCTGTGGGCAACTGTTGACACTTCATACGGCATGCATGCATGTGGTATGGCACATGTATGGGCCACTTAGGTGAAGTTTATTGCTGGGGCCTACTTGATATCATGGTAATGTTTGCTAACCAGAGCTATTGTTCAAGTGTGATCATGGACATGTGATAACCCTATTTCTCTTTGTATTTGCAACTTCAGCACCAGCAAGTGAACAAGACGGGGCTGAGCCGAGTGAGGAAGCATCTGTCCACGAGACTGCGGGTCAAGACACCGCTGACACAGAGGGACCCAGTGGCCTGGAGGGTGAGGGGAGTGCCACAGGGGAGATCAGAACATCCTTTTCATCATCAGAATAGTTCTCCAATGGATACTCCCTAGTGGTGGCCTACCCATTGGGGCATCCCTCTGTACCATCTTTGTTGACCAACCCCTGTTCTATCACTGTTCTCCCTGTTGCTTCCCACCCAATTAGCCAAACCTGCTCACCCAAGAGGGTGGGTGTCTTCTTTGCCGCAGGCACCTCTGCTCCAACCCCAGTTACCCATGCTGCCCTCAGTGAGGAGCCTATTGACCTCCTGAGAAGAATCTCTGTAGATCAGTCAGCCATTGTAAATGACTTCCAGGGACTGGCTACAGCAAATAAATGCATTCCTGGAAGGCATTCATGGTGCAATGGCTGGCCTACAGAGATCTTTTCAGGCTTTGGCCTCCTCACTGACAGCAATCCAAATTCCCCATTCCCCTATTTATCCAAATCACACAGGCCAATCTGCATGCATCCACCTCAACACAGAGGAGCAGCACACAGAGACAGAAGCACCACAAAACACAATGGAATGCAAGCAAACAACATGCACCCACAGACACAACAACAGTCACCCGTCACCATTTCCCCGACATCCGCACAGCCCCCCAGCATTACCCAGACAACATCAAGCATACCCCCTGGCACCACACCACACCACCAGTCAGTGACACACCCACCACACCCAGTATACCCACAAACACCACCCAAATAGACACACAGACATCCACCACATTCAGCATACTTGAGGTCACCACCCCACACACACATTCACCACTCCATCTCCCATCACCTCCTCCTCCGAGACACCCAAGACACACAAACGCACTCACTCACCCACCCAACAGACACCAACCAAACACAAGCATACCTCCCAGAAGCACGCACCCACAACATCCATGCCAACACAACTGACAAACACTCCCTCTACCTCCAAATCCCCACCCCTTCTGCTAACCGTCCCAGTATCCCTAAGAAAGTTATTTTGTCTGACCTTAACCTTTCCCCTGATCCCTTTACCCCATCCCAAAACCAAGAGACCGCCACCTACCTCCCAGCCCCTCCCTTCCACATCCAAGGCCTCCCCCGCCCCCTGCAAGCACCCATACCTCTCCCCCAAGAAGAAGTCCACCCCTCCACAAAAAGCAGACCACCTCTCTTAAACTCAAGAACACATACTCCCTCCCATATCCAACCCCCCCCAAGTTGATCCCTGAGGTACCTCCCTGTCCACTTGATGCCCCTTCCTGTGGAGGTTCCCTGGCAGTTAAGAGTCACGTGTGGGCAGGGTGATGTGCATTGCCCATTGAGTATGGACTGGCAAATGGCCTTGGACATTTTGAATTTCAAATAAATAAAAAAAACATTTATTTTTTGGGGTACACATTTGTCCTGCAATTCCTTTTCTACCTTCATTTTGTTCCTAAGTAACCTGTGTAATCTGCCTACAGTTGTGTGTATTTCAGCCTGCTTGCTGATCAATTTTCTGTTGTTTGCAGTATCTGACTTTATGGGCATTGCTAGGGCCCCCCAAGACAAGGGTATATGTTGAGTGTAAATGCAATGGTGGTGTCATGGCATTGTGTATTGTTTGATGTGTTAAGTATTTCATCTTGTGTTGACCAATGTGAACATGCATGGTGTTAGACTTCTACCCCTGATATAGATTCTGTATTCATCTGATGTGTGCCAGCTTGAGTTTTGTTTGTGCAGACATAGGTGGTCATTATGAACACAGCGGAATCAACCGCCGTGTTCATGCTGGCGGTCAAAACACTGACAGCCAGCGACCCCGGAACCCCGTGGGCCAGATAATTAACTTTTCTGTGAGCTGGCGGGTGGAAACCTTGTTTCTGCCCGCCGGCTCACAGAAAGGTTCGGCCGGGACATTGACGGCGGCTGCACATGGAGCCGACGTCAATGCCTCTGTGCGGCAGGTGAAGTTGCACTTGTCGCGCAGATCACTGCCCGAAAATCAGGCAGTGACCTGCAGGACGGGGCTCTGCACGGGGCCCCTGCACTGCCCATGCAAAAGTGCCCCGGGGTACCTGCTATGCCAGCCTTTTCCTGACGGGATTTCCTGCCAGGAAAAGTCTGATGGGAAATGAAACATTATCTGCAGGGTAGCGCAGCTGGAGGATGGTGTTTCAACCCGCCGCCAGGCTTCCTGACGGCGGGAGCCTGGCGGTGGATGACGGCTGCCGCTAGCGGCCGTCACCATGTCCGTTATATGGAGCTTTGGCCTGCCATGCCGGCTGGCGGCTTCAGCCACCACTGCCGGCATGGCGGGCCAAACCGCCATGATCTTAATGAGGGCCATAGAGTGTGTTCAATTGAACTAGTTTTGTTTGCATTAGACTGCATGTGTCCATTTAGCTGTGTGTACCTTGCAGCTATTTCACGCAGCGGTATGTCTCATGGAGTTGGAGTTGTATGTGTTTTGTTGACTTGCACTTCCATATTGTTCAGATAGGCATGTCATTTGGGTCTAGTATAAGGGTGGGCAGAGTTCACGGAGTTCTACTCTGTGGAATTCCATGGAGTTAGCTAAAAACTCAATTCCTCAGAGTTCCGTGTGCGGCGGAATGCAGCCTGCCCTATGTGACCTATGCAAATAAATAAGGTCCAGGCCCAGTGCCCCTGTGCCCATAGACGAGACCATCATCTCGGTTTTTCATGTATGGGCACTTGGGGTGGGGGAACTGGGCCCAGACTTTATTTATTTGCATATGTGGCAGGGGCTGTTTGCGGAACAAAATAATCTTGGAGTCAGAGCTACATGGAAAAGAAAGAACCTGTCTCTCTTTTCTGTGGAGCTCTGTCTTTTCTCAAAGCACAACCACACAGACACCCCCTCCATATGCAAATCCTGTCCATACCTAGTGCCAACCCCCATGTGCACCTGGAAGAGAAAGTGAAACTGTCAAATGCCAAAGAGTGATATTAAGGGCTTTGCTGCAGGGCCTGGCTGCAAGGCGGAAGTTTGCTGCTGCCTCCCTGGGTGTCAGAATAGGTGTGAGAGGGTGTAACTGGGGATGAGAATGGCTGTGAGAGGGCCTGTCTAGGTGTGAAAGCACATACGTCAGTGTTTTAGTGGGTGCATCAATGTGTGCCCAGGGCTGTGAGTGGGTGTATGAGGGTGTCAGTGGGTCTGTGAGTGGGTGTGTGAGAGTCTGAGTGGGTTTGTGAGTGGGTGCATGACCGAGTAAGTCTGTGAGTGGGTGTGTGAGGGTCTGACCGGAGATATGGGTGGGTACACTAGGGTCTCCGTGGGTCTGTGAGTGGGTGCGTGAGTGTCTGAGTGGGTTTGTGAGTGGGTGCATAAGTGTCTCAGTGGGTGTGTGAGTGGGAGAAAGAGATTCAAAGAGAGAAAGTGAGAAGGAGAGAGATAGAGCCTTTTTTAAGCTTTGATGAATGGTGCTCCCACCAGGCAAAGCTAATTAACCCACAAATGGCAGCACTCATAACATCTTTGACAACATCATTGATAATATCAATGTAATATTTGCAGTAAAAGTTTTGACAACAAACTGTTTAAGGTGGTGGTGCGAGTTATAGTTACCTTAGAGCACGAGTTATAGTTACTTGAGGTAACTCTAACTGGTGAATTTCTATGGTTTTGTATGTTTCACATGTGATCCTAACTATAACGTTCCAGTGACCTTCCTTTTTTTAAGTGAATTGCTATGTTTTTTTAAATTCTATCTCCTAACTACAACGTCTCTGTAACCTTTGTGTTTTTTTAGTGAACTTATACATATATTCCATATATGGATAGATAGATAGATAGATAGATAGATAGATAGATAGATAGATAGATAGATAGATAGATAGATAGATAGTTATACATAAATATACTTTAAAATCTGACTTACCTCTCTTTACCTCTAGCCACACCTGAGTCCTACAATTACCCTTAGACCCCTTTACCTCTGCCCCCAAACCCTTAAATCACCCTTACCTCCATTTAAATCTACCCACCCAAACCCTAAAATCATATTTACCTACCTCTCATATACCCACCCCTGAACCCTAACATAGCCTTTACCTATCCTACATTTACCTACCCTTAAAATCACCCTTTCCTCCCTTTAAAAAAAAATAATAACATGGAAATGGTTTTATTCAAGAAAGATATACTCACCAGAGTGCTAAAGTGGTTCATGGTTAAGGCAGAAATACTTGTTGTGTGGTTAAGGCTTGTGTGGTAATGGATGAGTGAAAATTCTGTTTTCTTCGCAGAAGTGTGTTTAAAAGCATGGACCTATTGATGAGCAGAGATGCTGAAGGGCTGAATTTTAACTGCTGACCAGAAGTCAGCACAAGGTATGCTGGGAAACTACACATAGCTTGGCATAATACGCCTTAATGAATGAATGTAGCCTTTTAAGCTGCATGGCTTATACCATACACATTGAACTGGGAATAGACCAGCAAGCACACCATGTGTGATTTAATGTTATTGGAACCTTTTTACAGCCCTAATTTGCATATTATTGTATGACTCCGAACACTACAAGTCTAACAGAACAGAAATCGCCAGAGGAAGAGTGAGAGACACCTGCCATGTCTCTTTTTATCTAGAAGGGCAAATTTCCTTTTGGGGGTAAGGTGATCAAATCATCGTGTGCCTAATAATATTACGGTTAACATGACAGCTTCCCCCGATTCACCCACACTAACCTATGTCTGGAGTTCCTTGCCTACTTGGCGACACATGATCTATAGAAAATAACTCAAAGAAATACAATCTAAATTTAAACGTGGGCCAGATCACTTAAAAAAGATATGAAGTTATTATTCAGCAAAGTGTATGATTTGTTTGCATGGCATTAAGTTGTGTAGAGGCACAACTTTGATGCTGCAACGTCTCCAACATTTATACAATAACCAGACATTGGTTTTAGTTAACATCAAGCTGTCTTACTTTTTCAGGTGAAAAGATAGTTTCCTGCACTAGACAATGGACCTGAATTTCAGTTGCTTCGAGCAACCTATCAGAAGTACCTTTTACATAATTCTGCAACGTCATTAAAATGACACATTTTGGTTTGAGCCTCCCATACTCAATTACAAATACTTTCAATGAATAAACCCCAGCTGCATTCTTTCATTTTATTCAGCGTAAACATCTTTGAGTCGCTATGTGTATTACACTCAATCGTCACCATAGAGAGTTTGTCATTAGAAGACCATGAGTGGTGTTCCCATGACAGCCAGCAACGAATACTCCCACCGATAGTCACTTCAACCAACTGATAAGAATAGGACCCTCACACCAGGGACACTGAACTTTAGGACTGAAAGCATGATGTAAGCTTCCATAGGCAAAAGAGCTAGACTGCACGACACTGTTAAAAGCACTGAAGATATAACTGAGGAACACATTATTGAAAAAAGGAGGACCAGATGGCCCAGTCAAGATGCACAAGGAGGACCACCTGAGATGGTTAGAAAGGCTCATGCCTTATGGTGCTGCGTAACATGGAAGAACTCCTACCATGATTGCTGTGCTGGCTCCAAAGGTAGTTGTGTTGCTCTGCTTCAAAGTAAAACAATAGAACAAATGTTGCATACCAAGAGCTCCCACTGCACAGTTCCCAGCCACAACAGGAAGAAGTTTAATAGCTCCTCTCGCCCCCTGCGATTCCCGCCACTGCCACCCACTTGGGATACAAAGCCTGTGAGGTGCTGATGGAAAAAAGAAGTCTGAAACAGCAGCACTCTCCTCTCCTGCACAGGATCGTCACTCTTCCAATACCTCTGATAGGTTTTTCCTGCCGGAAGTGACTGGTGGGGTGACACATCAGCAAAGAAAGTTGGTTGTAGCTTTGGTTGACAGGTCCCCTGTTGCAAATGTGGAGAAAAAGGCATCTCCATAAAGAAGTTGTCGACAAAGATAACAAGATACAGTTATTCGCGCTTCTCCGTTGTCTCTCAAATATCTAGTAACATTGGAACCCTCAAGCCAGCAAACCAGAACATGACAATAAAACGTACGGTGTAAACATCAAACGTCAGCATAGGTAAAACAATACTATTAATGCCATAGAATCTAACATGAAACATTAATTAAATAACACATCGATAACCACAGATATAGCACTTCACTATGCAACAATATAAATGTAATTCTTTGATGCTGCTCCCACTCTCACCAATCACTGTTTTCTATGTGTAGAATAGCTATTACTGAGCAGAAGGATTTTTGCTGAGCCCTTTCTCCCAGGTGGCTTTGGGATTCAAGGCTGTCAAATTAGTGTCAACTAAGCGACATTTGGGAAGAGACTGGCAACAATGATGTCTATGATTAATTATTCCAATTAACTGCTGACTTTGATGTTTCCAATCAGGTAGCAGCAAAGTAAACTTTGTGTTTGCTACATATGTAATGAAGCAATGTAAGAGCAATCGGTTTCTTCGTATAAAGCTGCAGGTGTATCCAGAAAACATCATAAAAAACTAACTTGGTTTTTCACAATGGGGGTCGCACAACGTCTATAAAAGCGATATTTCTTTAGTTCCCCTCCTGGGTTGTGAAGATGGAACACTGCCCAGACTGATCAAGCTTTTTCCGGCGTGCACAAAAGTGAACGCATGAAATTAAGTGGAGTTTAGGGAAATAAAGCAGCGCTGAGATCTGACTAGTGTAATGCAGCTCTGAGCAGCAGTGCTGAGCTGTGCGATATGCTTGGTTTCAGCTGGCTTCCTGCTTTACGGCTTCCCGCTCGGTCCTACTGGGATTTCCGGATTGTCTGTGAGGTGCATTATGAATGGCACAGAGCAGTAACTTAACCGATGTTTATCTTGTAGACAAGACCTTCACAGTTGTTCACTTGTTATAGCCTCGAAAATGTACGACTTTCCTACCTACCAGCTATGCAAAGCTTTTGTGTCTGGCTCCTTTTTGATTTTCAATCCGATATCTCAAGACATTTTACCGGGGCCCATTAAAGGTGGTTGTGTGGGATGGGGGAGTGGTAGTGGACAATGGGGAAACTGCTTTGGGATCTGGGTTCTAACCAAGGTCCAAGAATGATGAAGGGGATTAAACCCATCTTCTATACTAAGTAGAGGGCTGAGTTCTATAAGGTGATGTGACTTGCAACAGCCTTACAATGTAAGGAATACTTTATTTCTTATAATACATGGTTACTTCATTACTATTCCTCAATGCTTAATTTATAAATGAGTAAAGTACTGCGGCCCAAAGTTTTGCTCAGAAGTCCGCGTTTGGAGATATTGAATGTCAAAGTGGCAAATACAGAGGCGGTGTAGACTTGATTGCGCCTCGCGCTGGTTCAATCCACCCCAGACACTCTTTGCCCCTTTTGCTCACTTCTGCTGGTTCTTTTTCATTCCTTGTTTCTCCCTTTGTCATGTTTTTTTTGTCTTTCTCCTTCTTTCCTCATGTGTTTTTCTCTCTCTTGTTGTGGATCAAAGTCTGATGAGGAAAAATAAGTGCCAGCCTCCGAAAATGAGTGTAAGCACCACCTCAAATTAAGCACTTTTAAAAACGCTCCTTCTCAGCGTAGAATAAGCACTTTGAAAATAAATACAGCAAAAATGCAAGAAAAGCACAAAGATAGGTATAAAAATAGAAACAATATTTATTAACTAAGGGCAACAAGAAGCTGGATAGTGAAAACATACGAAAATGACTTACAAATAGTCCTTAAAGTTGTTTATGGATTTATTTGGTATGTAATGATTTCCTAATGTAGTCCATGCTGAATTTCTGCCTCCACAGAAAACTTTGAATGGGCACTGCAAGATTGTTAACAGGGTTCTATGCCCACTACTAGCTGAAAGTGGCATTGGGTTGTGTGAGAGGACGGTTCTGACTATCTGATCCACCCAATTGTTTTGCTTTTGGATCACCCGTTTTTTGACCTTTCACTGTGAAGGAGCCTCATAGTTTGGGACTCACCCACAGTAAACCTATGGTAAAATGAACTGTGCGTGTTTACTGCTGGTGCCACCTTGTTAAGCAACACTGCTGTGCAATAGCAAGGATAGGAAGCCCAGGGCTGACTACACGGAATCACCCATGTGAGGGCTGTGTGGGGAAGATTTCTGGCATGTGTTGTCCAAGAACTGCTCTTAGGTAGCCTGGCACACAAGTAACCATGCGGAGTGGGTGGTGATCTGGAGTAGGCCTTATGAAATGGGTGTATACATGTGAGGAATGGTCAGTGTGCTTACTGTCTTAATTGTAGTGACACTCAACTATATGTCAATGGGAAGGCTGGCCTAGGGCACAACTCCAGTTCTCTAGGGTTCACAGACTCCAGAGTCGCACCAGTATCCAATGTAACCTATATGAAAACAATAATGAAGTAGGTTACAAAGCATACTTGTAAAGTTTATGGGTTATCCAGGAATTACATCTTTCTCTGACTCAGATTAAGGCCAATTACTGTTCTGTCCAGCTGCAGGAATGGGCCTTCACTCAATCAGCCAGCTCTCATTCTGTGCCAGGAACCGGACCTGCCCCAGACTCTTCGGCGAGGAGGGGCTGCTTGGTGGAATTGCTGGGAGAGGCCCTGGCAGGAATGTCAGGGAGGAGGGGCTGAGTTTCTCAGAGCACATCTGGCTCCTTGATGACGCTATATTTAGCTATCCCAGAAGACTGTGGAGGAAGGTTGGGACAAGGGTGGAGTGATGTGGCACACACTCACTTAAAGGTCTTGCACAGATAGGGGTGCTCTCTCTTGGCTCCCCTGCAGAACACTAGGACTGAAGACTAGAGTCATGAACAACTGGAAAGAAGAGCCAGCTAACTGCCCACTGGGTCAAGAACCCTGCCCTTTAATGACCTCAGCCCCAGTGGCGCACACTCCAGGACCAGGTAAGCTGGCCTCCTAAAAATCCTTGAGGACCAGTTGGAGGAAAGACAACTCTGGCACAAGGAGAGCACGCTGCCCAGGAAGGCACCCAGAAGGAATGTTGGCACAGAAAACCACCACTGCTAAACAACTAAAAAGTCTCTACAACGAAGTACTGAACAAATACTGTCTAAACAACGATTTTATCTGAATAACGATTGCCTGAACAACTCATTTTAAGGTAAGTTTTTCTTTTTGTTTCTTTTTTTTATGGTTTATCAGTTGTTAAGAATTTATATATATATATATATATATATATATATATATATGTTGTTTATAATTGATATGTATATATATATATTTATATATATATATATATACATGTAAATATATTAGAATTTCTATATATATATATATATATATACATATATATATATATATAAAAATGCAACAAAACGGTCTTCATTGTGGTGCGCATTTCATGCTGGTGCAGACGTGAGGAATGGACCTTTCCTCTAGATTATGTTTAAAACAAACTGTGAGCAAGACCGGGAGGTTGAAACGTGTCAGTGGTGATGGTTGGTGATATATATTACTGAAATTAAAAAAAAATGTAAACTCTCCTGGAGAGCAGTGCTACAATTGTTGCCTGTTGGCTGAATGATGATAACAACAGATTGTTAAACATGGTGAACACCCTCTAGGAGTGAATGGCTGTAAGTACAGGCATTTTTACTGAAATGGAGTCCTTTAGGGGTTATAGTTAAAATGGTAGCATTTTTATGCTAAATGTGACTCGAAATGTATGGCTGCAGCGTTGTGGCCAATGATATGACTTGTTAGGGTGATATGAAAAGCCACCCTCTATGGGCGAGCAATGGTATTGCATAATGATTAACAACCATTAAATATTCTTTAGGGACACTGTCAACTGTGCATCATTTTTGTGTTGAATGTTTCCATGTAGAATATGATGAACTTGGCCCACACCATTAAGGGGTGTGTGTAGACTGCGTAGATCATGCTGAGAGGAATCTAACAGCCAGACCACTTCAACCTGCCTAGACATGTTCCTTGTTGATGCTTATTTGAGTACTGAGACTGACAGCCACTAGTAATCAAAGTAGATGCACTCTATTGCCAGTATTGGGTACTCTAACTCCATGTTACAGTCAAATATTGCATTGGCATTTTCAAGAAAAAAGAAGGGCCATGGCAATTGGTGCCACACCTTTCCACCTTAGTAGATATGTACGTTTCAAAATACATCCATGTGCGTGGTGCCCGAGTCTTGAGGACCAGCCCTCCTAGTCCTCAAATCACCAGGACAAAGTCCTGGAAAGCCATTATTTTCATGAGACTCAGCACTCATATGTGTTCTATGTTATTGTAGATAATTCATGAAGTCTCTTTTCAGAATACAATATGGCACAAATTTCCAACACTTCTTTCTTAGTGAAGCAAATCTTTTTTCAAAAATAATACTTAATGTTCATTTTCTTCTATGGTTCATAATGTCCATACATTTTTTTTTCTCCAATTTATAATGATCATAGTAGCCAACGCGTTTCATCAATGAGGACTTCTTCAGGGCTATAAACATACAAAAAAACAGCATAAATATGTATACATACACATATAAATATATACAAAAAGTTTTTTTATACAGATACATTAAAAAACAGGTGGCTATCTTTGACTTACTATTTATGTAAAAAAGAATGTAATGTTCTTTTGTATATATAATTGCTTTAAGTATTAGATATATTTACAGGGTGTAGTCATTGTTTTATTGTTGTATGCACATTCACACTATAAATTTTTAGGGACGTATGTCTATCTTTAGCTGACTTTTATTGTCTATTACAATGAAAACAATATAATGTTTCTATATGCACAATTGCATCATGGATCCTGGATCCTGGAGAATGAGTAGAAAACTTAGGCTCGCTATTGTATCTATAACAGTCGCAGTTCCGTGTTTAGAAGTCTATTATTCTTAATAATAATTCGACAAAATATAATAGGGTAAGATATTCTAGCTAACTGCAATGTGGTAACACTGGTAAATAAGTTTGAAAACATTGTACACTCTATTTTAGCCTGCGCAAACTCATATTTCAAGTATCTATTTTCAGGTATTCTTACAGCGGCGTCCCATCTAGCGGCAACCATTGAAAATATTCCTACGCTTGTTTAGAAGTCTAGGCCGAATTCTTAATAAAAATTCGACAAAATATAATAGGGTAAGATATTCTAGCTAACTGCAGTGTGGTAACACTGGTAAATAAGTTTGAAAACATTATACACTCTATTTTAGCCTGCGCAAACTCATATTTCAAGTATCTATTTTCAGGTATTCTTACAGCGGCGTCCCATCTAGCAGCAACCATTGCAAATATTCCTACGCTTGTTTCCACTTTTTTATAATCTGGAGTGATAATTAACACCTATAGTATTTTCAAGTACTACAGCACGATAAAAGGAACTGCGGCGGCCATTTTAAAATTTAATGGAAGTGTATATTTGAAGTGTTTATTTCCATAGTTATGAAAATATGAAGTATGTTTGGTCGCTCAAAGCACTCATATAAGAGTTATATACATTCACAACGTTAAAGCGATGTCATATTCTTATTTGTACTGTCGGGTTATATATTCGGAAAACAGGTGGCCATTTTAAACTGGCTCTATGGGTTAAAAATGATGTAATGTTTTTGTATATATAATTGGTTTGAATATTATATATGTTTAAAGCATGAAAGCGATCTCATGTTCTTATATGCATGATCACACTACAAAGTTTAAAGACTTGCAGCTGTCTTTGGCTAGTTGTAAAAGTCTTTTGCAATATGAGTGAAGTAATATTTCTATGTGCACAATTGCATCATGGATTCTACAGAACAGCAGCCAAATTAGGCTAGCTATTTATATCTCTAGCAGTTTCGGTGGCCATCTCAAAATATACATCTATATTTAAGATCTCATATATCTCTCTCCATGGTTATATCGATAATAGAGTTAATATTTCCATAATATGAAAAAATAATCAAAAACTTTAGCCCTCAAATCTATTGCATTGGAATATAAGTGAATGTTCTGCCATGTTGGTTGTGTTGGTTTATATCTCCCTTTGGGAGAGACAAGAATGATTACGCAATGTCATCCAAAAGTAATTCCAGCAGCTTGTGTATATTTTTAAATTTTTGCATAGCATTGAGTAGTGTGTGTGTAATAAATGTACTTTTACTTTATTAAAAGAAAAAGCACAGACTGGACAATCATTTATTGAGTGTTATTCTTGTGTACTTGTGAATGGTGATTACTTGCCGACACCACCTCTCTTGGGTAACCCTTGGACTGCTCTGCAATGCTACCCTATGGGAGTGCTTTGGTTCCCAGTGCTGCTCGAACGCAGATCCATTACTTGTGCAGTCCACACAACTAGGGATCCACCCTCAGGTTGCTTGTGTTCCGGTTTAGAGATGACTTTGCTTGACATTTTCAGCTAGACTGTTCCTATTGGAGCAGGACCAAGGCTGTTTTGTATAGAGCTAAGTTTAACCTTAGGTGGAAGGTGGGATAAAAATTATGGCTTGGAATACAGCCCAAGTAACTACAAATGGTGGAGATAAAGCCAGGTATTCATAACTTATTTTTGTTCTTTATTGCTCAGTATTGAAGCAATAAGGCATATATGTGCCAATGTCCTGTGTATTCATTCCAAACCATTCAGATGTAGGAGCCACTGTGGGGATGAAAATGCGATGCAAAAATTCAGGTCTTAACATTTAGGCCAATATTTCTACTTGTTGACGCAAAACTGCGCCGGCGCAGTTTTGCGTCAAAAATATTACCGCCGGCTAACGCCATTTTGGTGCGTCGTGCGGGCGTCATATTTATACTTTGACGCACGGCGGCGCAAACAACAGGTGTGAGTCATTATTTTTGACAAACACCGCGGCGTCAAGTCGAAAAGGTAAACGACGTTAACGTGCCAGAAATGACTGTGGGTCGATTTACAACACCGCAAACTGGATATGCGCCATTTTTTTTGACGCAATAGCGTCAAAAAACACAGCGAACACAGCCATTTCACCAGAGGAGAGCCAAAATGGATCCCAGATGCCACTACAGACCCCAGGAAGATGACAGCAGACCAGGAACCAGCCAGGTGGACCCACATAAGAACCAGGACACTTTTAAGAAGAAAATAAAGTGTCGCTTCAGTGCAGAGGAGCAGGAAATCCTGGTGAAAGAGGTGACGGAACACCAGCACCAACTGTTTGTCACATCAAAGTTGCCAATCAGTAGGAGAGAGGCTATATGGCAACAAATTGTCGACAAGATTAACAGTGTGGCAGAAGTACGCAGAACACTCATCGAGTGCAAGAAACGCTGGCATGACTGCAAACGCAGGACCAAGGAAAAGATGGCCTGGAACAGGAAGGCAGCACTGCAGACTGGAGGGGGGAGTCCAGCACACCAGGAGGCCCTGGACCACATGGGGGAGATGGTCGCAGCCGTCATCCCTGAGGAGATCGTCACAGGGATTCAAGGACACGACAGCGCAAACTACCAGGACACAACGCACATGCAGGGTAAGTCGCATGGGGAATTGAAATGCACTAATGTCAACTTCAACCGGGGGGGGGGACATACCTACTACACATTGCATGTAAGTCATCATATACATGCAGTGACATGGGTAAAGGTGCACAGCAGGGGGGCATGGCCCGTTCTGAGAAGACCTGGGGCACACCATTACACAACACCAACAACAGTCCTATGGGGTCATGCTGTCATGCCAACGATGGAGCAAAGGGAAAGCCACGACAGGAGGGAAGGCCACTACGTCAAACTGACATCCTGGCACTCGTCAGCCAACATACCTCCTACATTAACTAGGGCCCTATTAGCAATCCTCTAGCCAAACCGACAACTGCAATGTAACTGCGACAACAGTTGCCACTACCACCTCTGATCTGTGTGCAGCTCAAGTAGCCAATGGCAGTAAACTCCCCATGGAACATACATACCTAAATTAGGGGTGAGGATGACATCTGCAACAATCTCCTGAAACAAGACAAAGGCCCCACTCAAATGTCAATGCCCATAGTTGTCACAAACATCAGCCAAAGTAAACAACAATAGGAGCGACACAGCACTAAGGACACACCCATGCTACATATGTCAGGGTCCATCCTGGACACATGTAACTGGTCACTGAAATACACCTGCACAGTCAGAGGACGAAATAGGACACTGATACGACTATCAGGGCAATCCAATGTAACCACATTACCAGCAGGACCCATTAACAATGTCAACATCCATATCAGATCATAACATTGCCATGCATAGGATATGCAACATGTCAATTACATTTAAGTCGATGTGAACGATCAGGGATTGGGGCAGGTCCTGATAGTTAAGTGTGCTTCCAGGGCCATCAGAACACCCACAGCCAGTGAAAGGTCTCACCATGAAAATGGATATACACGGAGGGTTGAGTAGGAAAAGAAGGTGGCAATTCTCTATTTGGCATAAAGCAACACCTAGAGGCGATGAGGCTGACAAGTCTGATAACTCAATAGCATACATGTCACACACAGGTGGGCCATAGGCCTGAAACAATGCCCATCTGAAGGACTGCAGATATTATTAATACAAAACAAGATCACAAAGTGAATTCATCAAAAGGCAGGCACGTCACATCAAAATTGTCACAACAAAGACACACTAATTGTACCCTGTTTCATTGCAGAGGAAGATGGATCTCCTGCCGATATGCCTGTCACAGATTTCCCTGATGACATGGATGACGAGCCGATAAACATTCCCCAGGAGACTATCCAAAAGGTCCTTGAAACCCTCCAGAACCCACCTTCAGTCACAAGGAGGAGCACAGAACAAGCAGCCATCGCAGAGGATCCACCCACCACCCCAATTGTAAGACCTGCCAGCTCCAATACAGCTGAGGACTCAGACGACACTGGCACCAGCTTTGAGAGAACTGTAGTTGGAGTACAGCGGAAGCTGGCCAAGGAGGTGCGGGTGGGGATGCAAAATATGGCAGCCAGCCTTGAGGGGGTGCGTTCGTGCATGATGTCATCTGCAGATCAGGCAGCAGCTATGCAAGCCCTAACATCTATCTTGCAGGAACTGCAGAAAACCCAGAAGGAAATCAGCACAGCTGTAATACAGTTGACCCAACACCTACAACAGCAATCCTGTCAATGCGTGCACGAATGCAACACTGAACCCCTCAGGGCCAACCTGGCTGCCTACCATCGTGATGTGGCTGCTATTCTTAAAAACCAGCAGGCCCTCCTTGCAGCAGTACTGCCCTTAAGACCTTCACAGGGAACAGCAACTGGGATGTCTGACTCCACATCTTCCAACTCTGAGGTGTGTGTTGCCCCTTCACAACCAACAACAACAAGGACAAAGCAGGCAACAGACACATCAGAAGAAGAAGACATGGAACAGATCACATTCACAAGGAAAATGACCTGGAAGCACTAGTCCCTGCCACATGGCCAACTATTGCCAAAGTCCTGCGTTTTGAAACATGACAGTCTTACAACAACTGTACTCAAGCACTGTTCTGCTAACCACTGTATAACTTGTCACCCAGCCCAGTGATTGTCTCTCTCCTACTCATTGGCTAAGTCTGTTTCTCTGCACTGTCTGAAACAGCAACCCCAGCATGAGAAAAGCATTTTGGTAAACCCTTGTGTTGGATCACAATGGAAGATATCACTGTAATGGACTCACAATCATGGACAATGTACATATAGCACTACAGCACTTTTCAATAAATAGCACTTACACAACAAATCTGTCTGTGGGTAGTGTGACATATCAACTGCGCAGTAGATAACTGAAATGTGCCTACTGTCTGCTATAGTCCTTCAAAGGAGATATGTACATGATATATGTCATTAAGAGTGTGTGTGTATGTGACCATTGTATGTTAGGCATCACATAAGCTCTGGGAAGTTCCGTGTCCTACTCAGTATCTCAGCAATGCTCCATGAGGCAACACTCTTATTCTGATAAGTAGAGATGAAGGTGTGTAAAAAGGAATAGCCAGACCATGATATGGTGATTATAATAGGTGTTTATTTCAATTAGTTAACTAAAGTGGTGAAGGTGATCATATTCAGAAGAAATTATTTACAATCTGTTGCCGCCTGCGTATACCAGCAACTGTGTTCTGTAGTTCCCCCTCCTGTTGCAGGCCAGCATCCTCCTCTTCCTCCTCTTCAGGCATGTGTGGCTCTGGTTCCCAGAGGGGAATGTTTCTTCTGATACAAATGTTGTGCAATATTGCACATGTGAGGATGATCCTACAGACCATCTCGGGGGAATATAGGAGGCTACCACCAGTGATGTCGAGGCAGCGGAACCTTGACTTGAGGATGCCGAAGGTCCGCTCGACAATGCTGTGTGTCCTCCTATGGGCCTCGTTGTATGCACGCTCTGCAGCTGTACTCGGGTTGCCAAATGGTGTCATAATCCATGGCTGGATGCCATACCCCTGATCAGCTGCAAGAGAAAATGAATGGGCTCATGTTGATGTAGCTGGCATTATTGAAAAGACCTTTAATGGCAGTAGTTGACTTGTGTTGTCTGTGACTCTTTTGTGTACTAATGTGACATCCTGTGCTTGTAGGCTATACCATCTGCATTGTGTTGTTTCCTTGGCTGAACAAGTGTTTGTCTGCTAACCGTTTGTCAGCAGTATGTTTTGGGATTTTCAGTACAGTGTGCCCTCCCTAGCATTGTGACTTGTGATACAGGTGTCCGTGTGTCTTCACCGGGGGTGAGATGATAGTTCCATGCACAGTTAAAATTGAAAGTGTTGTTAACACGTTCATATCAAAGTACCCTGGACATCCCTTACCTTTTGACTTAGGCAATGTATTAATGTAAAGGTCATTGGGACACTTACAATTTGCAAGGTGACATTTAGGCAACCACACTCATTGACGTCTTCACATTAGGCTGTACAGTAAATTCCAATGTGTGACAGGTTCAATGGTGACTTAAGAAACATGGCTAGCGATGTCACAACCTCAGTGTGTTCCTGTTGACATGTTAATGTTGTGGTGTATGTGTTGTGTGTCCTAGAGGGTTGCTGTGGAGTGTGTAAATAAGTAGGTTTTTGTACTTACCAACAAGTAGTTCATTGCCATACCGTCCATCCTGGAAGTGTTCATTGATGGTGCAGTGACGGAAGATGTATGAGTCCTGTACACTCCCAGGATATTTAGCCACGATGTTGGTGATCAATCCTTGGTGATCAACTATGGCCTGCACGTTGATGGAATGTGTGTGCTTCCTGTTGCGGTAGAGGTGTTCAGTTGCAGCAGGTGGCACAAGGCGTACATGTGTGCAGTCGATTGCACCAAGGACGTGTGGGAAGCCAATGATTGCGTAGAACCCCTGTTTAATTTCCTGCTGCTTCTGCAGTGTCTTAGGGAAGCAGATGTGGCGGGGTGTCAGTCGAATGATGGCGTCCAGTACTTTGGGCAAAAAGGCGGAGAATGATGGTTGTGATATTCCGCCAACCAGGGCACCAGTTGTTTGAAAAGAGCCACTTGCCAGCATGTGAAGTACGGCAAGCAGCTTTGTTTCTGTTGGGATGGTGCGGGGTGTCACCAAAGTGGGGGCCAACTGCTGTTCAATGTTTCGCAGCAGCTGCTGAATGGCCTGCCAGTTCAACCTGTACCTCTGTATGATGTCGTGTTCCCTGAGGCCATGAAGGGTTGTTATTGGGCGGAATATCCTCTCCTGCCTTCTGCGCTGCCTTTGGGGTCCCTGCTGGTGTTGTTGTAGCTGCTGTTGTTGCTGCCTGGGCTCTGCGTCTGCGTGCTTGCTGTATTAGAATCACCTCCATGGCTCCCTGTTGCTGCTCTGCTGCTCTGCTGTTTGTTCTGTGTGTTCTGATTAAATACAGGTGTGTTTACCCTATTTTAACGCCTGCCCTGACCCAGGCGTAAATGTTTTACGCAAATCGGGCTGTGTGTCATTTTCTGGCCCCGCCTCCCCGCCGTGCGTCATTTTTGCCCAAAAGCATAAATACGACGCACGGCCCTTTAAGCCATTTTTTGGACGGGAACGCCTACCTTGCAAGGCAGGTTGCCGCATCCACAAAATGACGCACACGGCGGAATTTTGTCGTCCGCGGGCTCAGGCGTCAAAGTTTAAATACGGGGCAACGTTTGCGCTGATTGTGCGTCAAAAATGTTGATGCACAATCAGCGCAGACAGAGTATAAATATGCCCCTTAGTCTCTGTGACAAGTCGAGCATCGAAGGTGCGGCACAGACATACTACGATGGCAACATCAGGTCCGGGCATGGTGACCCAGAAATAGAAGATACGGTGGGGGCCAATGAGGAGACGATGAACACGGAAGCAGGAAGGGTTTTTAAACCCACGAAGACCTCACCAGAACGTGCACAGTTTTCTCCCAGAGAAGACGTCGAAGGCAAGCTAAAGTGGCAGAAGAGCGGAGCAGAGGAGACAATGCCAGAACGAAGAAGACAAAGGCGGTCATTACAACATTGGCGGTAAAAGTTGCTTACCGCCGTGCAGAAGACCGCCAACACACCGCCGCGGCCGCGGAATTCCGCCACAGCTATTATGACCCACATTTCGGAATCCACCAAAATTCAGACACCCACACAAGTCCGCCACACCAAAGGTCAGTGATAAACTGGCTAAAACAAAACCTCCACCGTCACGCCAACAGAAATATGCCCACACTATCACGACACATGAATCCACGTGGCGGTCTTTCAACCGCGGTGTTCCATTGGCGGTACACACCGCAGTGCTCAAAATACACACACTCTTACAAAACACAACCACATTAGACAATTCAAAATACACACACCTGATACACATACACACACCACTCCCACATACCCAATACAATATATAACACACACCCACATCACCCACAAACCCCCACGACCAAATATTCTGAAAGAAGGCCAGAGAGAGATAGCACCAGCAAGAACAACAGCATCCACAGGCACACAACACCATCACCCACACAACTTCCAAGCACCTCACACAACACACCACTACATATCAGCACACTTAACACCACACACTCCACCCCACACATCACCTACACCACCCCATGGCACGGCAAAGATACCCCAGGTTCTCGGAGGAGGAGCTCAGGGTCATGGTGGAGATAATCGTCCGGGTAGAGCCACAGCTATTCGGAGCACAGTTGAAGCACACCTCAATTGCAAGGAAGATGGAGCTATGGCGAAGAATAGTGGACAGGGTCAACGCAGTGGGACAGCACCCAAGAAATCGGGAGAACATCAGGAAGAGGTGGAACGACCTAGGGGGGGAATGGGCGTTCCGTGGTCTCAAGACACCACCAGGAGGTTCAGCGGACTGGCGGCGGACCCCCACCTCCTCCCCCACAACTAACAACATGGGAGGAGCAGGTCTTGGCGATTCTGCATCCTGAGAGCCTCACAGGAGTAGGTGGAGGAATGGACTCTGGTAAGACAAATCTTAATTATTACATCCCCCTCCCTACCTGCATGCCAGCAAATACCTCCACCCTCACCCCCAGCACCCCAACTCCTCACATATGTCCCAACATCACAAACCACCCATCCCAACACCAAGACCTGCATGCAACAACAAAGCATGGACACCCATCACTAAAGAATGGCCACTGCACATACCCATACAACCCCCTAAACCATCCTCACACAAGGTCCCACACATGAATGCAAGCACTGGGGTACACGGTCACCCACCCATTGCACACCATGGCACACACAGATGCAATAATCATGCTTTTATACCCCTGCAGGACCCCTACCCAATGTCACCGCACAGGAGGGTCCACACATGTCCACACCACCAACAGAAGAGGCCCACAGTTATGACAGCGCCCCTGTCCAACTGGATCTAGATGACCAGCCCAGCCCATCGGGGACCTCGTGACATTCGGTTCCCCTGACACAGTCACAGCCCACCACAGACCTTCCCCCCTCTGGAAACACCAGCACAGCACCCACCCAGCAGGCCCATACCTCTTTCCCCAGGACACGTCAAGCAGCAGTGTGTCCACCACTACAGGGAACCCAGGATAACCCACCACCCCAACAACAACAGGGACCTGGGGCAGTGGTAGTGGGCCCACAGTCCAGGGGACGGAGGCACAGGAACACAGGGGAACTGGGAGGGCTGCTGTGTGACGGGGGCGGACAGGCCAAGGGAACCCACTCTCCACGAGGCCCTCTCCTCCATCATGGGAGCATACCACCACACCCAGGAGACGATGGCAACGGTAGTGGCCAAGTTTCAGGAGACCCAGCGCCTGCAGGAGGAACAGTATATGGGTTTCTGGGAAGAACTCAGAACCATCAGCTCCACCCTGGGCACCATCGTAGGGGTGCTGAAGGAAGTACTCAACATCAGGAGGGACACTGTGGCACTACAAGGGGCCCCTGACACTAGCATGGACGATGAACTGCCCACCACCTCCGCCGACGCTAATGGACAGGAGGCAGCGCCACAGGACCACCACACCAGCACCCCACCCCCTGCAGAGGGAGAACCACCCCGCAAACGGTCCCTGAGATGCAGGACAAAGACAGAGCATGATGCCAAGACCCCCACCAAGAAATGAGACCACCCTGATTGTCATCCTACTGTCCATTTTGTCACCCTGTCCAAACTTTAACTGCCCCAGCTCCACTTCCTATGCCCATTTGGGCAATGCACCTGTGAGACTAATAGACTGGACTCTGCCATGGACATTCCTCCACCATCACCCCTGACCATTTTACAAGCCCCTCCAATATTGAGCACTTAAATAAACACACTTAAAGCACAAAACAATCTGGAGTCTGCCTGTGATTTCGAAATAGTGTATTAGCAATTACAGCGACAAAATGCTCTTTCAATTGTAATGTCAACATACCTATGTCACACAGCTCTAGTCCATGAGGAATCTAAGCAGATGTCACACAGTGGGACCCACATCTGTGAAATCGTAAGGGAAAGTGACAACTCAGTGACCATACACTAGGTGAAAACGACAGACAGTAGAGAGGTAGTAGTGTTAAAGTACATGTAGTAGGAAGGTCTGTACTCATACTTGTGTCTCACTGGAAATATTGCTGGATCACTGAGTCCCTGTTGTTCATGTTTTCTTCCTCTGCTTCCTCGTCTTCACTGCCCACAGGCTCAACAGCTGCAACAACACCGCCATCTTGACCATCCTCCTGCAGAAAAGGCACCTATCGTCGCAAAGCCAAGTTATGAAGCATACAGCAGGCCACGATGATCTGTCACACCTTCTTAGGTGAGTTGAATAGGGATCCACCTGTCATATGGAGGCACCTGAACCTGGCCTTCAGGAGGCCGAAGGTCCGCTCGATCACCCTCCTAGTTCACCCATGGGCCTCATTGTAGCGTTCCTCTGCCCTTGTCCTGGGATTCCCCACAGGGGTCAGTAGCTATGACAGTTTGGGGTAAACAGAATCACCTGCAAATGGTGAGGGACAACTGTTAGACACACACCTCCCTGGAGGGATATCCCCAGACCCAGACAACCATTTCCACTGACTTGCCTCCAGGCGCTCACCTAATAGCCACACCCGGTGCCTCTGGAGTTGACCCATCACATAAGGGATGCTGCTATTCCGCAGGATGTAGGCGTCATGCACTGAGCCAGGGAACTTGGCATTCACATGGGAGATGTACTGGTCTGCCAAACATACCATCTGTACATTCATAGAATGATAACTCTTCTGGTTTCTGTACACCTGTTCACTCCTGTGGGGGGGGGACCAAAGCCACATGGGTCCCATCAATGGCACCTATGATGCTGGGGATGAGTCCCAGGGCATAGAAATCCCCTTTCAGTGTAGGTAAATCCTCCACCTGAGGGAAAACAATGTATCTCCGCATGTGTTTCAGAAGGGCAGACAACACTCTGGACAATACGTTGGAAAACATAGGCTGGGATATCCCTGATGCTATGGCCACTGTTGTTTGAAAAGACCCACTTGCAAGGAAATGGAGCACTGACAGCACCTGCAATTGAGGGGGGATTCCTGTGGGATGGCGGATTGCTGACATCAGGTATGGCTCCAACTGAGTACACAGTTCCTGGATTGTGGCACGGTCAAGCCTGTCTGTGATAATCAAATGTCGGTCCTCCATTGTCGACAGGTCCACAAACGGTCGGTACACCGGAGGATGCTGCCAACTCCTCACATGTCCCAGCGGACGGTGCCTATAAAGGACAACAGCGAGCACAGAGTCAAACAACTCAGATGTACGTACCCACAGCTTACACAGAACATGAATCATACACAAAATGTGGCCTGTATGTGTGTTGAGTCTAGGCCTAGGTATGTGTGACGCAGTTGGAAATGAAGCCATGTAGGGCCCTGAAATGGCGGCTGCCTGACCTGTAAAGTGGGACAACAGGATGTGAGATAACTGCGCTGGCGTTGCACACCGTCGCGGTAGGTGGTCGAAGACTGCGGTGCAATGCTGCATTGGTTAACATTGGACCCTTTGGGTCCCAGGAGCCAATGACGATGTACACCGGCGGTGACGGTACGCACGGCCGCGGACGTGACCGCCATTTTCTAACTGTTCAATCACTCGATACCTGATCTTCGACAGGAGAGGACCTACATTGCAAGTGCTGCTGTGACCTCGGTCTGGAAGAGACAATGGCTCGAGTGTCTGGGGAAAGGGCCCCTGCCTTCACTTCGGAGGAGTTGGAGAAGCTCGTGGATGGGGTCCTCCCCAAGTACATGCTACTCTACGGTCCTCCAGACAAACAGGTAAGTACACAGGGAGCATGTTGTATGGGCTATGCCTGTGTGGAGAGGTCTGGATATAAGAAGGAAGGGCGGAGAGTGCTCTGTGCATGAAAGACGGTGAATGCATGTGCCACATGGCAAGGGTAGGGATGGGGGCCAATCACTTTGACGGTGCAGTTGGTAATAAATTATCTTTTTCCCCTGTACATTTCATGTAGGTCAGCGCCCACCAGAAAAAAGATATTTAGCGTGCCATCGCCAAGGATGTCCGGACCCTGGGGGTCTACCACAGATGGAGCACCCACTGCCGAAAAATATTGGAGGACATTCACCGCTGGAGCAAGAAGACGGCGGAGGCTCAGCTGGGGATGACCTCCCAACGTGGGAGGGGTGCCCGTCGCACCATGACCCCCCTGATGTTCAGGATCCTGGCGGTGGCCTACCCAAAGTTGGTTGGGCGTTTGAGGGCATCACAGCAGCCACAAGGGGGTGAGTACACTCTCATTCTGCTGACTTTGCGCGCAGTGGAGGGGTCTGGGTGGGGGAGGTGGGCTGTGGGTTCCCTAGGCCAGGGCGAGTTCCGTAGGCAAGGCCCCTCCATAAGACAGGCCATGTGGCACCCCAGCCCACCTCTGTAGAGTGCCAAGTAAACCTAGTCATGCCCCTGTGTCATCTATGTGTGCAGATGTCGTCCATAGCCTTGTAGGCAATTTCCCAGGAATTGAACAGTGGAGCCCAACAGCGCAGCGTAGTGCAGGGGGCTTCTGTGTCTGTCGTGTCCGCCAACGGTAGCGGTAATGCATGCACTCAACATGTCTTTCTTCTGTCTTCCCCCCCCTTTTTGTGGTCTCCCTGTTCTTGTGTGCATTAGCATCATCAGGCGGAGGAGCAGTGGCACCGGAGCACGAGGGAGCTGCATTCCAGATGGCCCTGGAGGGTGACACTACGGAGTCTAAATTCACCAGTGGGACGGAGGGCAAGGGGAGCTCCACGGCGGGGACAGGAGCTGACACCAGCGATGCAGACTCGTCCTCTGATGGGAGCTCCCTTGTGGTGGCGGCAATATCTGTGCCACCGCATCTACAGGTACAGCCACCACCCCCCCTACTAGCACCACCCTCCCAGCAGCCCCTCAGCCTTTGCCCGTGCCCGCTTACCCAGGAGGGTGGGCATCACCTTCGCCCCAGGCACCTCAGGCCCTGCCCCAGTCACACCTCCTGCCCTCAGTGAGGAGGCCATTGACCTCCTCAGGTCCCTCACTGTTGGGCAGTCTACCATTTTGAATGCCATCCAGGGTGTAAAGAGGCAGTTGCAACAAACCAATGCATTCCTGAAGGGCATTCATACTGGTCAGGCTGCCCTTCAGCGAGCTTTTCAGACTCTGGCCTCAGCACTGATGGCAGCCATTGTCCCCGTCTCTAGCCTCCCCCCTCCAACTTCCTCCACCCCGACCCAATCCCCTGTACCTCAGCCTATCCCAAGCACACCTACAGACCAACATGCACACATGTCAACACCCAAGGGAAGCTCAGGCAAACATAAGCACCACACATCCCACAAGCACTCATGCAAGCATCACACACATGCAGACACACCAACATCCACTGCCTCCACTGTGTCCCCCTCCTCCTCGTCTCCCTCCTCCCTACCAGTCTCGTCTACACTCACACTTGCATGCACTACCTCTACAGCCACTACGTCCCTCTCCAGCTCACCCACCACCACACCCGCTCACGTGCAGTCACCACCCCCACTACCATTCACACGTCTCCTGTGTCCTCTCCCAGTGTTTCTGTGACGCCCCCTCCCAAGATACACAAACGCAGGCACACACCCACCCAACAGACATCCACCTCACAACAGCCTCCAGCGCATGCACCTTCACCCAAAGTCACCAAACGTACACCTCCTACAACCACCACCTCTTCCTCCACTCCCAAACCCCCTCCAGCTACCCGTCCCAGTGTGTCCCAAAAACTTTTCCTGTCCAATCTTGACCTCTTTCCCACACCTCCCACACCCCGTCCGTCTCGTAGGTCCTGAACTAGCACCTCAGCCACAACATCTCCGGGACCAGTGGTGCCTGTAGTCACCGGAATCTGGGGTGCACCGACCACCAGGGCAGCCAGTGTGGCACGGAGCCACAGCACAGATAGTCCCCCACCTGTGAAGCATCAGAAGTTGGCCAGTGCTCGGCGGGAGAGGGGGAGGACTCCAGCCACCAAAGCTGCTCCCAGGGGTCCCGGTGGGAGTATGGAGTCAGCTGTGACACCTTCCAAGGTGGGGAAGGGCCACAAGAAACCCGGCAAGTCTGGGAAGAGCAGCACTTCGGACAAGACCGCCAGCATCAGCCCAGCTGCCCAGGAAGCCACCGCCAGCACCAGCCCAGCTGCCCAGGAGGCCACCGCCAGCATCAGCCCAGCTGCCGAGGAGGCCACCGCCAGCACCAGCCCAGCTGCCCAGGAGGCCACCGCCAGCATCGCCCAGCTGCCCAGGAGGCCACCGCCAGCACCAGCCCAGGAGGCCACCGCCAGCATCAACCCAGCTTCCCAGTAGGCCACCCCCAGCATCAGCCCAGCTGCCCAGGAGGCCACCGCCAGCACCAGCCCAGCTGCCCAGGAGGCCACTGCCAGCACCAGCCCAGCTGCCCAGGAGGCCACTGCTCGCACCAGCCTCGCTGGGCCATGAAGGACCGCCAGCAAATGCCCCGCTGGGCCATGAAGGACTGCCAGCAAAAGCCCTGCTGGGCCATGAAGGACCGCCAGCAAATGCCCCGCTGGGCCATGAAGGACCGCCAGCAAATGCCCCGCTGGGCCATAAAAGACCGCCAGCAAAAGCCCCGCTGTGCCATGAAGGACCGCCAGCAAATGCCTCGCTGGGCCATGACGGACCGCCAGAAAAATCCCCACTGGGCCATGAAGGACCGCCAGCAAAAGCCCCGCTGGGCCATGAAGGATCACCAGCAAAAGCCCCGCTGGGCCATATAGGACCGCCAGCAGCTGAGAACCTGCAATGGAGACCGCCGTCTCAAGCACCGCTGCACAGGGCACCACCATCTCAAGCACCGCTGCACAGGGCACCGCCGTCTCAAGCACCGCTGCACAGGGCACCGCCATCTCAAGCACCGCTGAACAGGGCACCGCCGTCTCAAGCACCGCTGAACAGGACACTGCTGCCACAAGCACCGCTGGCCCATGAGCGCCAGCTGTGTCCGTCACGGGCACAATGAAGCACTCTGGGCACCATGTCCCCTCCAGAACAAGTGGAGAGATCCATCCACTACCTCTGTCCTTAGCAGGATTAAGCACTCTGGGCACCATGCCCCCTCCAGAACCAGTGGAGAGATCCATCCACTACCTCTGTCCTTAGCAAGATGAAGCACTCTGGGCACCATGCCCCCTCCAGAACGAGTGGAGAGATCCATCCACTACCTCTGTCCTTAGCAGGATGAAGCACTCTGGGCACCATGCCCCCTCCAGAACCAGTGGAGAGATCCATCCACTACCTCTGTCCTTAGCAGGATGAAGCACTCTGGGCACCATGCCCCCTCCAGAACAAGTGGAGAGATCCATCCACTACCTCTGTCCTTAGCAGGATGAAGCACTCTGGGCACCATGCACCCTCCAGAACCAGTGGAGACTGTCATCCACTTGTGAGACTGTGGCTTTGCACTCCCCAGGATTGAACAGTGGGCATCCCACCCACTGTAGAGACTTGTGAGACTGTGGCTTTGCACTCCCCAGGATTGAACAGTGGGCAATCCACCCACTGTAGAGACTCGTGAGACTGTGGCTTTGCACTCCCCAGGATTGAACAGTGGGCAACCCACCCACTGTAGAGACTTGTGAGACTGTGGCTTTGCACTCCCCAGGATGTAACAGTGGGCATGTGGCCCCCTCGTGGATTTGGCGTCGTGCACTCAAGCGGCTGAGGTGCCCCCCCTTTCCCTCCCCCTGAGGTGCCTGTTTAGTTGCTCTCTGATGCCCCTGCAGTGTTCTCTCTGTCATGGTCGGGGATCTTGTGTGGGCCTCGCCCATACCGTGTGGTCCCAGTGTTCCACCGACTTTCTTAGAGCACTACCTGGACTACTATGCTTGGTATATATTTTGTACATGGTGTATATATATTTTTCTGCCTACTTGCTTTTAATATATTCCAATGGTTACACTCATTTTCTATTGTCTTTGCATTCTTCTGGGGGGTTTGGGGGTGTAACTGTGATGTATTGATATGCATTAGTGTGTGTGTTGTAGTGGGTGGGTTGGGGGTGTTGCGTGTGTATGTCCCTGTTTTTTCCCTCCCCTCTGTCGTAGGTGCAGTACTCACCGTGGTCTTCGCCGCCGGTGTTCGTGCTCCTGGTAGAGGAGCAGGAAGACTATTGCAGGGAGAATTTGGAGTTCCGGGTCCATGGTGTCCTCGTTCCTCGTGGGGTGTGCAGAGGTGAGCGTTTTCCCTTCGGGATTCCTGTTTCTGCCGTGTTTTTATCCGCGGTGAATCCCCCCCGGAAAAGGTAGCGGATTGGCCTGTCATAATAGTGTGGGCGGTACATTGTCTCCCGCCTGTCTGTTGGCGGTGACCGCCGCGCTGTTTGTTTGTACCGCCGTGGCGGTCTGAGTGTTAAAGTGGCTGTCTTTGTTGGCGGTTTCCGCCACGGTCGTAATTGCAAATTTTTTCCCGCCGGCCTGTTGACGGTCTTACCGCCGCTTTAACACCGACCGCCAGGGCTGTATTGACCACCGAAGTTATATAAAAATAAACTGTATTGTACACATCATTAGACCAAACACAACGTGTTGGTAATACCCTGTTATCCAAGCAGTTGTCAGAACATTACACAGTTCTGTTACTCTGCAGAAACCAGCAATAGTCACATATAACACATACATTATTCATTATTCTCCAACATAAGCAGTAGTGAGGAAAACATTACTAAACAAAATGCAGTTCTCATAAGCTCATTATGAATGCCCGTAAAAGGAGCATTAGAAAACACATGGCAAGTCATGAAAAACACATCATCATAAATGCCCATAAAGAGGAACCTTACAAAATACACAGCGAGGCAGGAATGTCAACCACTCTATTGTTAGAAACACACCCTCACCTATTGTGTCCCAGGAGCTGCCATGTTCCAATAAGTGATACTCCAATGAAAGGGGGGATGTGGGGGGACACGGGTGGCCCCACTCCTTACTTGGGGTTCACCTCGCTTATCTATCCTCAACCGGGCGGGGGGCTCTCCTACCCACTGGTGGGGCACACGTGCCTCAATCAGCACTCAGGAGAGTGATATTGAGGGAGAAAGGCCAGGCGGTTGGGAGGCCTTCGATGAGGTTCCGACCCCACCTGCAAGCCTTGTGCCGAGGGTGGGATCCTGGTAGAGTGGGGAGTCTCCGATGAGGATTCTACCCTGCCTAAAAAAGGAAGCAGCAGAACACAACGTGGTGTGCACCTCGGTGCAGCCCTCCCAGCCCACAGTGGTGAATCTGAGCCAAAGGAAGGGCTGGCTGGTGCCCCGGGGGTGCTCTTCGTATCACACTTTGCCCTAGGGGTACCTCTGCGAAAAACGCAGTTTGCGGCATGCAAAAGGCCGAACGCGATGCTCATCCCCAAATTGCGAATCGATACCGACTCGCAATTTGGAGATGCGACTCACAAATAGGAAGGGGTGTTCCCTTCCTATTTGCGACCGCATCGCCATTCAGAGTTGCTTTGTGACCGCGAATGCAGTCGCAAACCAACTTGCAGTTACCACCAGTGTCATACTGTTGGTAACTCATTCGCAAAAGGGAAGGGGTCCCCAGGGGACCCCTTCCCCTTTGTGAATGCCGAAAGAAATATTTGTTCAGAGCAGGTAGTGGTCCTATGGTTTCGGTTTAGTTTTCATTTTGCAACTCGTTTTCCTTTAAGGAAAACGGTCTGCAAAATGAAAAAAAAAACCTGCTTTATTGACAAAGCAGTCACAGACATGGAGGCCTGCTGACTACAGCAGGCCACCATCCCTGTGAGTGCAGGGACTCGCTATGGGGTCGCAAACTGCGTCCCACCTCATGAATATTGATGAGGTGGGTCTTTGCGACCCCATAGCGAGTCGCAGAAGGTGGCTGAGACACCTTTCTGTATCCAATTTTGCGAGTTGCAAATTGCGAGTCGGTCAGACTCGCAATTTGCAACTCGCAAACTTGGAGTTTACTACATCTGGCCCTAAGTGCTCAGGCTGTAAGGAGGCCTCAGCCAATGCTCTGCACACGTTAGCCCACCACGATGGGAGTGCTCAAGGTTCTTTTCTCCACCTAAAGTAAGCGTCTTCCTGCAGGGAATACATCGCTCTTCACACGCAGGGAGAAGCCAAAGAACACTCTTCATGTGCTTGGCTCCTGGGAGGCACTTGGCTGGGGGCACAAGGATAGGCAGCTGCGAACAGGAAGACCAGCACCCCACAGAGAGGAAGGGGTGATCTCTTCAGTCAGTCCAGCAGTGCCAGTCCAGCCCAGGCCTAGGGTCTGCAGGGCAACAAGCAGAAAAGCAATCCTGTAGAGTCCTTTGTGCTACCTGGTAGAAGCCAGGCAGCAGGGCAACACACAGAATGGCCATCCAGATGAGACCTTTGCACAGTCAAGTAACCTCTCTGGCAAAGGCTTGGTCCCAGTTCCAAAAGTGCTCTAAAAATATGGGGAAAGCCCCCTGCACTTATACTCAGTTTTGCAAAGCAAGTTCAATGAGGGAGAGAAGAGGTTCCAACCAGTTTCAACTGCTTTGTGGAGTGTCCTCTCTCTCCTCCAGTACAGGCTCAAGACATCAGTTGGGGTAAATTAGCCCTTTGTGTGAGGCCAGGGCACAGCCTTTACAAATGCAGGTGTGCCTCGCCTCTCCTTCTCTCAGCCCAGGAGGACCATTCAATATGCAAACGCACCTCTGTGACACCTCCACCCTCCCTGTATACAGACTGTCTGAAAATTATGTACAAAGCCCAGCTGTCACTCTGCTCAGACGTGGATTGAAGTCAAGCTGCAAAACACCAGTCATAAGCACAGAGAAATGCTCACTTTTCTAGAAGTGGCATTTCTATAATGGTAATAAATCCACCTACTCCAGCAAGCAGCATTTCTGACTACCATTACAAACATACCAACCACGCCTACGCTACCCCTCATAAATCAGACAATAACCCATAGACATAAGGCAGGGCATTTACAATGCCATCCTATGAGAAGGCAGCACTCACAGCAATGAGAAACCAAATAGGCTGTTTGTCACTACTAGGACAGGCCACGCTACTAGGCACATGTCCTGCCTTCTACATACATAGAACACTGCCCACAGAGCTAACTAGGGCCTACATAAGGGGTGGCCTACATGTAGTAAAAGGGGAGTTCTGGGCCTGGCAAGCAAATTGAGATGCCAAGTCCCTGTGGCAGTAAACTGCGCACACAGGCCTGTGCTAGCAGGCCTGAGACAGGTTTGAAAGGCTACTTCTGTGGGTGGTGCAAGCTGAGCTGCAGGCCCACAAGTAACATTTAATTTGCAGGCCCTGGGTATAGAGATACCACTGTATAAGGGACTTACAGGTAAATTAAAGTGCCAATCAGGTATAAGACAATCATACCAAGTTTAGAAGGGAGAGCACATGCACTTTGGCACTGATTAGCATTGATAAAGTGACCAGAGTCATAATGTCAGCCAAAAAGGGTCAGAAAAAGTAGGAGGAGAAGGCAAGACGTTTGAGGAATGGCCCTGTAGAAAGGGCCAGGCCCAACACCCCTTGACAAACCTCCTGTAGCAACAAATGAGACCTAGAAAGGCTCTCATCTCTATCTGGGTCCCGGGGGGGCTCCTATGCTAGGCTAGTGTCAGTTTTGTGGTTGCAGGGGTGCCCCCTGGCCACTACCCACATGGTGTCCCAGGTAAACCACAGATCCCAGCCCTATTTAACACTTGCTGGCCTTAACAGTGAGGCCTGCCTTCTGCAGGGCCTTCAATACTTCAAAGAGGTGTTGCAGGTGTTCCTCCCAGCTGGAGCTGAACACTGCGATGTCATCCAGGTAGGTTGTGCTGAAATCCTCCAGCCCAGCCAACACCTGATTGATCAACCTCTGAACGGTGGCAGGGGCATTTTGCATCCCAAAGGGCATAACCCAGAACTAGTAATGCCCATCTGGGGTGGAAAATGTTGAGCTCTCCTTTGCCCCATCGGTTAATGCAATCTGCCAGTACCCAGAAGTTAAGTCAAACGTGCTGAGGAACTTGGTAACTCCTAGCCAAACTATGAGCTTATCAGTTCCTGGGATGGGTTGTATGTCAGTCTTAGTGACGGCATTGAGTCCACAATAGTCCACACAGAGCCTCAGTTGTAGGGTGGCACTGGGGGTAGTAGCCTTTGGGACCAAGACCACTGGGCTGGCCCAAGGACTGTTGGAGAGCTCAATTACCCCTAGCACTAGCATCTCGGAAACCTCATCTTTGATGCTGGCTCTGACCTTGTCAGTCACCCAGCAAATCGTAAGTCTTGTGTTTCACAGGTCGATTGTCCGCAGTGTCTACATCATGGGCAAGCAAACTGTCCCAGCAAATGGTGATCTGGGATCAGTGTTGGGGAGAAATTCAGATCCTCCACAGACCCATCTTTCTCCAGAGGAGGAAGGAGGTCAGAAAGAGGCTCACTTTCCTCCTCCACTCCATCATCTGTTGCCAAAAGCAAAGCTAGTTCAGACCTCTCAAAGTGAGGTTTGAGGCAATTCACATGTAGGACCCTCAAAGGGTTCCTGGGAGTCTGCAAGTTCACCAGATAGATGACATCACTCTTGAGCTCCACCACCTCAAAAGGCGCAGTCCACTTGTCTTGGAGAGCATGAGGCTCCACTGGGGCCATGACCCACAATGTCTGGCCAGGCTAAAGTTCGACCAGAGTGGCATTCTGGTTGTACCACCGTTTCATGTCCTCCTGGCTGGCTCTATGTTCGTCTGAGTGAGTTTTCTGAAGTGCTAGCATGTAGCTAAGCACATCCTGGGGGGAGTTGCTGGAGGTCTTCTCCAAGCCCTCCTTTACCAGGCCATACAGCAGCTCAAAGGGGGAAAAACCAAGGGCCAGATGTAGCAACTTCCGCATTTGCGATTCAGAAATTGCGAGTCTGTGCGACTCGCAATTTCCGAATTGCAAATGCGGATGCAGAACGGTGTCTCAGACACCATCTGCGACTCGCTATGGGGTCGCAAAGACCCACCTCATAAATATTAATGAGGTGGGTCACATTTTGCGACCCCATAGCGAGTCCCTGCACTCACAGGGATGGTGGCCTGCTGAAGTCAGCAGACCTCCATGTCTGTGTCTGCTTTTTAAATAAAGCAGTTATTTTTTTTTTATTTTGCAGCCCGTTTTCCTTAAAGGAAAATGAGTTGCAAAATAAAAGAAATAACGAAACCATTTGGTTTCGTTTTTTCAGAGTAGGCAGTGGTCCATTGGACCACTGCCTGCTCTGAAAAAACCTTTTGGGCAACATTCACAAAGGGGAAGGGGTCCCATGAGGACCCCTTCCCTTTTGCAAATGAGTTACCATCAGTGTGACACTGGTAGTAACTGCGAATTGCTTTGCGGCCGCATTTGCGGTCACAAACAATTCTGCATTGCGATGCGAGTCGCAAATAGGAAGGGAACACCCCTTCCTATTTGCGAGTCACATTCACAATTTGCGAGTTGGTACCGACTCGCAAATTGTGAATGTGCATCGCAGAAGGCTGTTTGCATGGCGCAAACTGCAATTTTAGCAGTTTTGCACCATGCAAACAGCTTACTACATCTGGCCCCAAGTTCCTTCTGCAGCACCTCCCTGTAAGCAAGGAAAAGGCATGGCAAGAGGATGTCCCACTTACAACTCAGGGGATCTGACAGACCCATGATCATGCCCTTCAGTGTGCTGTTGAACCTTTTAACCAACCTATTTCCTTGGGGGTGGTAAGGAATGGTGAATTTGTAGGTTACCCCACATTCCTGTCACAGAGACTTCATATATAGTTAAATATGAAGTTGTTACCCCTGTCAGATGCCACCTCCTTGGGGAACCCCCTGTGGGTAAAAATCCCCATCAATGCCCACCACCACCACAGGGGCTGTCATCAACTCAGAGGGAAGATTTCTGGGTACCGGGTGGCATGGTCCACCAAGACCAGGATAAACTTGTTTCCAATGGCTGTCTTGGGATCCAGAGGCCCCACAATGTCAATGCCCACCCACTCAAAAGGGTTGCTCATAACAGGAAAAGGTTGGAGGAGGGCCTTGCACTTCCCCCACTCTTGTCACTTCCCTGACAAGTTTGGCAAGACTTGCAATGTGCATCAGTGTGCCTCTGCATTTGAGGCCAGTAAAAGTGGGTGCCAAGTCTCTCAAATGTCCTGCAAAAGACACATCATGAGCTACACCCAGAAGGAAGGCTCTGAAGCACTGGCATACTACCAGCACATGTGCTGCCCGAGGCTCAGCAACCTTACGCTCCATATACAGGAGGCCATCCTCCCAATAGATCCAGTGTGATCCAGACTCCTTGCCAGATGCCTGGTCTGCAGCTTGTCGTTGCAGACCCTCAAGAGTAGGGCATGACTTCTGTACCTCACAGAATTCCTCCCTGGTGGGACCCCTTTCCTGCTACCAATGGGTCAGCTCAGGCACCTCCCACAGTTCAACGACTTGTTTCCCTGTAGGCTCTGGGGCATCCCCCTCAGGTTCAGCCTCTTCCTGGACCATGGGAACTTCTGGGGTGGGTTGACCATGCCCCTTACCCATCCTCTTCCTGACAGGCAGCTGGGTCACTCTTTCAAGCTCCAGGGCCTCCAGATCACCCTAATTGGATGCCATGGACTGGGTGGTCACACACACCCACCTATGCAGACCCAACATCTCCAAGTGTGACCGGTGTTCTACCTCACTCCAAGGGGAATCCCTGAGGTCATTGCCTAGCAGACAATCAACAGGCATGGCTGGACTCATAGCTACCCTCAAGGACCTGAGCCCAGCCCCCCCCCCACTCAAAGGGAACCTGTGCCACCTTACACAGGCACTCTGAGTTATCTATTACAACTACTTTGTTAAGTACATGGGGAACTACCTGCTCTTTCCAAGTGACGCCTCACAGTAGTCACACTGGCTCCTGTGTTTCTCTGAGCCTCCACCCTAAGTCCATTGATGGTAACCCACTGCCTGCACTTCTTAGTGTTTTCAGCCACGATGGTCCTCTGGACCATTTCACTATCCCCTAGTGAGACAATGGTCATCTCAGCTGGTGCCCACTCTTCTCCTGGAACTAACTCCTCCCCAAGCGCTGCACAGGCCAAACGCTGTGACTGAGCACCAGTGGGTACTGGTGTCTACTTGGGACATTAGGGGTCCCCACTCATGTGACCCACCTGATCGCATGCCCATCTGATCGCATGCAAAGCAATTGCTGGGACCCTTCTCTGTATGTTTTCCTGTAGAGACCCATGGTGTCTCAGCCCCTGGGGGCTGGGAATCCTAACCCTGGGAACTAGGTGTGGCGCTCTTTAAAGAACTCCCCCTATTTACCCTTACCACCCCCCACTTTTTCTGATGGGAACCCTGCCTACCCTTGGCGGAGTATCCCCCATTCCTCTTTTGGACCCTTGTGCTCTCTCACCAGTCTGCCTTCTGGGCAAGCTTCCTGGGGTCAGTCAGCTTGCTGTCAATAAGGTACTGCTGCAGCTCTGAAAAAACAGACTATACAAGTGCTGCCATGCAATCAAATTGTACACCTCCTCATAAGCTGTTACCTTACTGCCATTCACACAACCATCCAGAAAGAATCTATACATTCCAACCAAGTTTGGGATTCCTTTTTCTTATAGGTTCTAAACTTTTCTTTGTACTGCTTAGGGGTGTGACCATACCTAGTGAGTAGGGCACCCTTCATGATAGAATAGTTGAGTCCATGAGGATCCCCTAAGGATGTCACAGTGTGCCTCGCCTCTACTTCAATGTGCTTCCAAAGACCCACACCCCAGTGTACCTTAGGGACCATGTTCATGTGGTGAGCTGATGTTTACCCCTTAAGTCACAGGTATATGTAATGCTCCCTTTTGTAATCCTTCACTAAATCCTTTGGGATGTGTACACTCCTTTCAGGCTGCACTGTGGTATTGCTGCCACCATTTCTGCTGGACTTGCTCCTTTGGTTCAGCTCCCTTAAACTTTACTCATGAGGCAAAAGCATGTTTTTTTCTCTTCCATGGCTAGTCTTTTCACTTCCATTTCCATTTTAAGCTTTTCTAACTCAAATTGGTGCATGCTCTCTGCTTGTCTGTCCTGCAGCTCGTCAGGAGTCAGACCTTTGGAAGAAACGCTACTGGCTACACTTGAGGCTCTAACCCCATCAGGTCAGGGTTACTCAAAACAACATCATGTATGCTCTGCACCACCTCATCCACATTCTCCTCCTCTGTGTCCCCCAAGCCTTCATAGCTGCCAACCAGGCCCTCAGCGCCTTTTGCAGCTCCTCCTTCCTAGCAGATCTTTTGATTGGGCAGAAAAGTTCTTTGCAAAATTGTTTCAACTGAGCCACTGTATACTACTTCAGTTTCTCCAACTCAAACACAACTTTTGTAGCAACAGTTGGTGAATCTCCAGATTGCGACATGCTTGTGGGTGAGGTTCAATAAAGATGCAAGAGTTCCAAAAAGACAGAGAGATCCCAAGGGAAAAAAGAACCAAAAAGGAAGCAGAAAAAATCCAAAGAGAGTAAATCAAGTAGTATGTGGTCACATAATGGTCTCCACTAAAAACAGTAGTGTAAACCAATCACTGTATGTCAAGTAGAAATACAAATTCTATCTTCAGCGCTGAGCACCAATGTCAGAAATGGGGTCTCTGGTTGGCAGTCAGTTTGTACTCTGTCCCAACAGGGACCCTCACGCTAGTCAGGGTAAGGGAAATACACACATAGGATGACCCCTGCTCACCCCATTGGTAGCTTGGCACAAGCAGTCAGGTTTATTTGTATTTGTACCAACACACACAGTAATACAGTGAAAACACTACAAAAGGGGCACAACACCAGTTTAGAAAATTAGCCATTGTTTATCTAAATCAAACAAGACCAATACGACAAAAAGCCAACATACAGAAGCAAAAGATATGAATTTTTTAAGTTAAAAAGAATCTTAATCAATAGAAATCTATGGATGTGTTGTTTTTACACAAAGTTCCTGGAATGCATCAAAAAATAAAGTTGCATGGGCGAGCATGCATTGGAAAAGTAAGTGATGCATTGATTCCTGAGTCACAAGTGAGGCCCTGCATTGTTTCTTCTCCGGTTGGGTAGGCGATGTGTCATTTCTCTCTGCCACAGAAGAGCAATGCATCATTTTCTGGACTGGCAACCTAGGGTCCGTGCAGCTTCACTGTGGTTTTGATGCACAGCTGCAATGCTAGTGAAATCCTGGCACACAGTGGTGAAGGGCCATGCTGCGTGGGTGATGCATCAATTTTGGCAACCGCAAGTGGGTGTTGCATCGTTTTCCCAGCAGCAATGCAGGTGGTGCATGGATTTTTCAGCTGCAAGCGGGTGTTATGTCGATTTCCCAGCCGCAATGCAGGTGGTGCATAGATTTCTCAGACGCGTTGCAAGTGGTGCATCAAAATGTTTCCTGCACGGCTCCCGTGTGGGTGGATTTCAGTGTTTGTTCCACCAGCTTCACCTTTCAAGTGCCCAGGGACTGGACTGGGAACCACTTGGCAGGGCAGGAGTCTCCACAAGAGACAGGTGCTGACAGATGACTTGAGACTTCAGAACAGGGGGCAAGCTCAGTCCAAGCCCTTGGAGACACTTCAGCAGCAGATAAACACAGCAAAGTCCAGTCTTTGTCCTCCTTCAGGTAGAAGTAGCAACTGCAAGCCAACCCAGCAAATCACACTCACAGGTAGTACTCCTCCTCCAGCCCTTCAGCTCTTCTCTTTGGCAGAGGTTCCTCTTGATCCAGAAGTCATCTAAAAGTTGGGGGTTTGAATCCACTACTTATACCCATGCCTGCCTTTGAAGTAGGCAAACTTCAAAGGAAAGTCTCTGTTGTTGATAAGATACTGCTGTGCCCAGGCCTTGCATAGACACATACACCAGGAGGTTGGAGACTGCATTGTGTGAGGATCAGCACAGCTCTCTCAGGTGTAAATGTCAGCTCCTCCCTCCCCATTCTAGCCCAGGATATGCAGGACACTCCACAGCTCCCTTTGTGTCATTGTCTAGAGGGAATTCACAAACAGCACAACTGTCAGTCTGACCCAGGTGTGGATTCCACAAGCAGGCAAAGGCACAGAATGGTTAAGCAAGAAAATGTCCATTGTCTAAAAGTGGCATTTTAAAACTGATATTCTAAAAAACAACTTTACCTAAATATGTATTTTTAAATTGTGAGTTGAGAGACCTTAAACCCCATATCTCTATCTGCTCCCAAAGGGGAACTACACTTAAAAGATATTTAAAGGCAGTCCCCATGTTAACCGATGAGAGAGACAGGCCTTGCAACAGTGAAAACAGATTTTGGCAGTATTTCACATTGTGTCCTACCTTAAACATGCAATGCACCCTGCCCATGGGGCCACCTAGGGCCTACCTAAGGGGTGCCTTCTATGTACAAAAAGAGAAGGTTTGTGTCTGGCAAGTGGGTACATTTGCCAGGTCAGATTGGCAGTTTGAAACAGACACTACAGAGGAAGGTCTGAGCCATTTTTACAGGGCTACCCATGTGGGTGGCACAATCAGTGCTGCAGGTCCTCTAGTAGCATTTAATTTACAGGCCCTGGGCACCTCTAGTGTACTTTACTAGGGACTTACTAGGAAATCAAATATGCCAATCATGGAAAAGCCAATTACATGGTGAACACTTTCACTCTAGCACTGGTCAGCAGTGGTAAAGTGCCAGAGTACCAAGAACAGCGAAAACGAAGTCCAGCAAACAATCAAAAACACAGGAAGCAGAGGCAAAAAGACAGAGGAATCCACACCAAGGATGCCAGGTCTAACATGTATCAAATGTTATGGGAGAATTATCTAATTTAAAGAAAAGAAAACATATTTTGAGAATACCTTTGTCCTGGCCTTAATTTTTTTTATTTTTTGCTAATGATGTGTGTGCCATTCAGTTACTCTCATTTGTGACAGTGACTAGAATAGGTTTTATATTTTATATTTTATATTTTAGTTATTTTTTTTTTAATGCTCACATTAGTGTTGTACATTTGTGATGGACATATTAATTTTGGTGCAAGCATTCCTCATGTTACTGGACACTTACATAAAAATTATAGGTGTTCTGTTATTGTGACTGGAGAATGCATGTGTGTTCATTTTCACATGATACAATAATATGCACATATGCATTACGCAGGGGACATAACACTGTACAGTTAAATGGCACCTCATGTTTTTCATAAATTGCAAAACCCAGGTGGGGGCATGTACCCTTCATACATCTCTGACATGTTTGCACTTCTGAGGTAAGATTGGTTGTGTATTCTCTGTACACCAACTTGTTGTGTTTTGTAGTGCTATTGCGAAGCATCATGGATTTGAGTAGCTCCAATTTGTTAGTCTGTTAATGTACATGATATAGTAGTTATGGGGGTATTATTGCACACACCTGTATGGACACATTTTTATTTGCAATAGCTGTGACTTTAGGTATAGGTGTCGATTGCAATGAAGCCAGTTACTTCCAGATTGGTGGGTGCTACTAATTTCTGAGGGTGTGTTTATAGACATTTTCTGAAGTATTACATTACAGACATATGCATTGCACATCATTGTACTGTTGTTTGCAAAACTTTGTTAAACACGCTCAAGTCCAGTCTACTGTATAGCGACTATTCTGAGGATGACAGGTAAAACAGTGACTTACCTTATGTTCGGGCAACAACAGGGTTGATTTTCATCTTGATCCAAGAGCAGTAAAAATTGCAGGACTTGTATGGCCGGGTTCATGGCGGCAGAAAATGGGAAAAGTGGAAAAAAGGTGAGTTTTGTCCATTTCGCCAACTTAGCTGTGGAGAATTAGCCACCACATTTGTGTCAGCAGGAATGCGCATTGTGATTGTCTCAGTGGCAAAAGGGACTTTTGCCTATGGTGCCATTGACACGGGTGGAGATTCATTTCGGTGACTGCAGATGGTCAGTGGTCTTTCGCCTATGCTCCTGCTAAAATCTAAAGAAGACGGGTGAACCATCATGTCAGCGGACTGGTTTTCAGACAGAAAACTGATGGCGGGACCATTACAGCCAGTATCTAAATCAGGTCCTTTGTAGTATAAGCCAATGCACGTAAAGGCAGAGCTTTAAGTGGGTGAGAGCCCTCAGGGTCTCAAAACTGGCAGCAATTAAAATTGGACATTGAAACGGTCCCTATCAGGCCAAAATGTCACATCCTTCCCTTTCAATCAGTCAACTTTTAGAGCTCGACATATCCCTGTTAAGGCAGCGTCTCTGATGACAAGCCAAGTTTTCAGCATCCTGCAGAACTTCTGCAGAGTAGGGGAGGTGCTGAGGTGAATAGTGAGGTAATTTCCAGCTAATGCTGCGAGGTAGGAGAAGGAGCGCCCTCCTCATATGCTGTGTCCAATGCATGGGGTATGGGCCTGTGCAAGGGAGGCATGGCGGAGGTGTCTGGCAGGTTCATTGAATCTCAGGTGGTGGCTGATGTGGGCAGGTCCAGAGTCCTGCAGGGCCTTCAATGCATGGGTGAAGAGCTTGAACCAGCATCGCTTCTGGGCTGGGAGCCAGTGGAGTTTCTTGAGGTGGGGGATGATGTGGATACAATGAGGGAGACCCAGGATGAGTCTTACTGCAGCGCTGTAGATGGCCTGTAGCTTTGAACTTAGCGGTCCTCTGTTCAACTTAGAGGGCTTGGTTGATGGTGCAACTTTCACTTTTGAGAAGCCACTTGAAAATCTTATGTAACATACTGTCAGAAATTGGGTCTCTAGTTGGCAGAGGCATGTATTCTGTCCAAGTAGGGACTACAGTGCTAGTCAGGGTAAGTCAGATACACAACCTAAAATAACCTGTGTTCGCCCTCTGGTACTTTGGCACAGAACATTGAGGCTTAACTTAAGAGGCAATGTGTAAAGTATTTTTACGACACTTACTTACAATAACACAGTGACAGACACCAGAAAAAGACTCCACACCAGTTTAGAAAAATAGATAATATTTATCGAAGTAAAACAACACCATAATTACAAAAATCCATTCAGTACTTCCTAAGCTATAAGAATAGGTTAATATATATGTGGTAAGTACACAATGCTTAGTGATAGGAGTGTTTAAAATCTGTGTATAAATTAATTATGATCCCCTGGAGCCATGTTTCACTAGTAAGATCCCTGCAGAGAAACTTTAGCCTGTGTGGGTTTGTCAGAGGGCTGGGACCCCCCGGGGCCTTAGCATGAAAAGATCCTTAAGAGCACCCCTTGGGAACGGCACACCTAACAAATTCAACCTCTCACAGTGAGAGCACAGTGCAGCCACTACAACCGCTCAGACCCTTACTTTACACTACCTTCCCCCGCAAGAGGTTAGCATGAGCCACCACTGGTGATGGTGTTGCCGATGGGCTTCAGAGCAGTGCTCTCCCCCTTGGGGACCACATTGGGGCCTTTCCTTAGGATGGGAGATGGGTCACACTGTTACTCCGGTGATGTCTCAAAGCTGGAAGGTGCAGATGGGAGGTGGGGTACTGTCATCACTCTGGACTCCACTACGCTTGGCATTTGAAGAGTAGAGTTGTCTGATGTGAAATACAAAGCAAACTGAGCCCTGATAAAGATAATGCAGTGCCAGCTTTCCCATACACTGTGAACTTGATCCTCACAAAGTGAGGCACTGGTTCTCTCAGAATGGGCCTTAGTAGTAGTTCAGGGAAAGCACAGCAAAGACTTTGATGGCTGTGAGGCTTCAAAAACAGAGAGGCAGCCAACAAACCCTTGAAGAATTTTAATTGCAAGGATGTACAGAGCAAGTTCAGTCCCCATCACTCCAGGCCAGAAGAAACAGGCAGCATGCCAACACAGCATACAAGTGGCAAAGTGGCAGTCCCTCCTACAGTGCAGCCCACAGCAAGTAGAGCAACAGAGCAATGCAGTCTCAGATTGGCAGTCCCTCCAGGCAGCACAGCTTTCCTTCTTCCTGGCAGAACGTCCTTGGTTCCAGTAGATCTCTGATATGTTGGATTTTAGGGTCCAGTACTTATACCCAAATGTGTCTTTGAAGTGGGGGAAACTTCAAAGAGACCTTTGAAGATCACAAGGTCCCTGCCCTGTCTTCCCTGGCTCCAGACACTCTAAAGGAGGGGTGTGCAGCCCTTTGTGTGAGGGGAGGCACAGCCCTATTCAGGTGTAAGTGTCAGCTCCTCCCACCTATCTTGTCTAGGAAGACCCATCAGCCTGGGGACGGGCCATCAGAATGAAAATGTCACACCCAAGCTCCCTTTGTGTGTGACTGTCTAGAGGGAATTTGCAAAGGCCAGCTGCCATCCGCCACCTATGTGTATTCTGAGGCACAGAAAGGTTACAGTAAGAAAATGGCAACTTTTTAAATGTGGCATTTTCAGACATGCAACTTAAAATATCACTTCACCATAAGCTGTGATTTTAAATTGTGAGTCCAGAGACACTAAACTCCACATTTCTTTCTTTTCACAATTGAAAGTTACACTCAAAGGATGCTTCAAGTTAACCCCAATTGGACAGATAGGCCTTGCAGTGGTGAAAAGCAAATTTAGCAATTTTTCACTACCTGGACATGTTAAACATAAAAGTACATGTCTAACTTTTAAAATAGATTACACCATGCCCTCAGGGCTAACCAGGGACTACCCTTAGAGGTGAATTATATATATGAGAAAAAGGAAGTTTGGTGCCTGGCAAGTGGTTACACATGTCAGGTCGATTTGGCATTTTAAAACTGCACACACAGGCTCTGTTGGGAGCCTTCTGTAGTGGGTGGCACAATCAGTGCTGCAAGATGACCAGTAGTATTTAATTTAAGAGCCCTGGTCACTTCACTAAGAGCTTACAAGTAAATTAAATATGCCAATTGAGGTTAAGCCAATATTACCATGTTGGGAGTACAGAGCTCCTGCACGTAAGCACTGGTCATCAGTGATAAAGTACCTAGAATCTTATCACCAGCAACAATGAAGTCTGAAAAACAGGTCAGAGGGCGGAATGTTAGGGGAAATCATGCCAAGGATACCAGGTGTAACACACGCGCAGGATGAAGAAGCAAGAGGATGACACGGAATTGACTTGTGACTTCATGGTGAGTTTGCTGTCTAGGAGAATACAGAGGTTTCTGGCATGATAAGCTGGGATGGGAATGGGCCCTAGTTCTGCAGGCCACCAGGAGGCATCCCAGGGGGGAGTTGTCACTTCCTAAGATCAAGACTGTCATCTTGACTGTGTTGAACTTGAGGCAGTTGTCCCTCATACACTCGGGGACCCTGGTCATGTACTGGTGGAAGTTGGTCTGGCAGAGTTTCTGGAGTGGGAGATGATGAGTTCTGTGTTGTGCCCATGTTGAGCCCATGCAATCTGACTATGTTGGTCAGAAGGGTCATGTACATGTTGAAGAGGGTGGGGCTGAGTGCTGAACCTTTAGGAATATTCAGATGATTTGTTTGGGCTTGGAGGTGTAGGCTGTAAGGTGGACTCATAGTTTTCTGTTGGTGAGGAAGGAGGCAATTTATCTGAGGGTGGCTCCTTGAATACCTATGTTGTGAAGTTTGGTGATGAGCATGTGTTGGGAGATGGTGTTGGAAGCCGCTGAGATATCAATAAGGATAAGAGCGGCGGTCTCTCCTTTATTGAGGAGAGCCTGAATGTTGTCTGAGGCCAGGATAAGGGCTATCTATGTTCTGTGGTTGTTGATGAATCCGGATTGGGAGTTGTTCGGGAGGTGATTTTGTTTCAGGTAGATGGCAAGTTGTTGTTTTTTTGTGATGATGAATGAAGCAGGGTGAGGGGTTTGGAATTGCTGAGTTCTTTGGGGTCTGCTAAAGGTTCTTTTAGTGGAGTTTGACTTTCAAATGCTTCCAGTCTTCTGGGAAGGAGGCAGATTCCAGCAAAATGTTGAGTAGGGAGTAAAGTTTGAGGCTGATCACAGATGCTCCTAGGTTGAAGATGTGGTGGGCACATGGGCAGCATGGGGCCACTGAGTGGATGGATTTTATGATTGTAATGGAGTCCTGAGTGGTGAGGTGGTGCCAGGTGTTTAGTCTTGGGGTGGCCCTGTGTGTTAAGGCATTGCGTGTTGAAAAGGTCTTCGGGCTTGAGTTGGGGGTTGGATTTTCTGTAGACCTTGGTGATTTTTTTAATGGAAGAAATCTGTGCGGCTGTCACATAGGTCCTGAGAGGTAGTGATGTTTCTTGTCATCTCAGCAGGGTTGGTGAATTCCTTGACTATGCAGAAGAGCTCCTTACTGTTGTTAGGGTTAGCTTTGATGCACAATACTAGGGACTTTTTCTTTGACTCACGTAGGAGGTGGTGGTACAGGTAAAGTGCAGATTTATAGGCAGTCCTGTCGGGTGAGTCTTTGTAGGTGTGCCATCTTCTCCCAAGGTATTTGCAGTGGCGGTGGCGGTTCTGAGGTCCTCTGTATACAAGCTGGCTTGATGGATCTTCTGTGTTTCTTGCTCTGGGAGGGGGCAATGCTGTTTGTGCAATCAGTGAGCCAGGTGCTGAAGCTTCTGCTGTCTTGGTTCAAGTTGTTGAGATGTTTGGATGGGTTGCGGGTGAGGGTATTGGTCCATTCTATCTCTGATACCTTGTTCCAGTTGCAATGGATGTTATTGGGCTGCACCAGGGGGTGGGACATGGGGGGTGTGATGATGAAGTATACAATGGAGTGGTTGGTACATGTGTGTTTGGTGGTGTGGCTGTATTTGCTGCAGCCGTTGGAGGTGAATTTGGGGTTCAGCTTGTGCCCTGCAATGTTCATGGGATTGTGTATGAGTTGGATCAAGCTGATGTTGTTCAGGGTGTTGAGGAGGTTGGCGGAGTTAGAGTTGGTTCTTTCATTGAGGTGGAAGTTGAGGTCACCCAGGGACATGTATTCCTTTGAGTCAATGGTGAGATGGGTAATGAAATTGGTGATGAGGTTGCCGAAGTTGGTTCGAGGTCCCAGTAGATGCTAGGTGTGGTTCCCTTAATTGTGGATTTCTTATCTATATGGATAATGAAATTGAGGTGTTCCATTGTTAGGATGGTGTATTCTCCGGTGGTGGTGCATTTTATGGAGTCCCTTAAGAATATGGTGATTACTCCACCTGACTTGTTGATGCAGTGACTGATTCTGTCTCCTGCTGGTATGGCGGTGGCAATGTTGGGGGCTGACAAGGGGTCGAGCTAGGTCTTGGTGGGGAAGACAATGTTGGGAGTGGGATTGTCAATAAGATCACAGACGTTGGTGCCGTGTTTGCTGAGTGAGTGAGTATTGAGGAGGGCGCATGCGAGCTGGTGGTGAGCAGAGTGAGTGGCATGTTGGGTGGTCTGGGTGGTGATGAGAGAGGTAGGGGTGCGCATGTTGTGGTAGGTGAAGTGGCAGTGGGTGCAGCTAAAAGGCCCTACAGTGTGGTGTGGTGTGGCAGCAGGATTCATTGTGGCATCACAGGTTGAGGGCACAGATTGCAGCTGAAGTGTAGCTGGTGCTAGGCATGATCCATGCATGGACAGGAGGAGACTGGCTTACATTTGATGTGCCTTTAGAACGACAGTGGCACACACGGTATGTTGCTGCCATTGAGTAGGTCTTATGAGGAGGGAGGGGCACAATTAAGCAGGGGACAAGTCTAGCAAAAGGTGAAATACAAGCAGGAGAGCTCAGAAAAAAGAGAGATAAGGTGAAAACGGAGCAAAACGCAGGAGGTTAGAGTGAGCACTACCAAAAGAGTACCAAAGCCAGAAGGGTAGGTGACAATGAAGCAAGAGACAGAAAGTAGAAAAATGAGAGTATAAGAGGCGGGAACAGCAGCAAATGGTGGGATAGGAGAGTGAAAAGGGGAGTAAGAGCGGCAACTGACACAAGGCTGATGGAATGCTGAGACATCTGGTTCACAATTATTAGTTTACAGGAAAGTCTTACCAACTCATCAATCTCATGTCCCAAAGACTAGGCTGCATGGATCTTTGTTGTTAGATGAGATTACCCAGAGCTGAACCTACATTAATTAATCACTTCATTTTCAATCTTGTATGCTGTATTAATGAATTTCTTCATGTTTTAATGTTTAGTAAGGCAGTATTAATTTCATCAGTAGTCAATCAAATAATCAATAAGCAGAGTATATAGCCAAAGTTTCAGAAAGCAATTCAGAAAGCTCATTCCATAAAGGAAGCAATCCCTATTCTTAGATTAAGGATGGTTAAGAAGGGGAATTGGCGCATCAAGAAAATATCTCAGTTAGAGCCTATAAAGAGTTCTGTATCAGGAGGTCAAGCATAAAGCTTAAATTCAAATATCAGAATCAATCTGAGCAGAACTTTCTATAAAGGGAGGTTCAAGAAAAGTCAATAGAGTCTCAGCCTGAGCTGCACAGAATGAGTCAGAGTAAGTAACAAGTTAGGATGATTGGCTTTCATTCATCTGCTTGCAAAATCCCAACTTACTCTGGGAACGCACATTTTTATAAACATATTAATCCTAGTTTTTTGCAACATGTTTCTTCTTCCAATCTTCAGTCATCCAGCTTACGAGGATTCTTTGGAACCGAACATTTCTTCATCTCTTCTCCAGGATACAATATCACAATCAGCAACAATATGTAGACAAATTAATTTCTTATTAAGTGTCCTTATAATTATTGTTATATGATTCAATTTCTACATAAAAGAATACATTTTGCCTGTGAGAACACTCTTAGATAATCTACTAAATAACTAATATAATTCATATTATCAATGGTGGTTAGTGTCTGTTATGATAATACACATTAATTTCAATACACTCTATAACTTTGAGTGTGGTTGTCATCATTCAGCGGATTCAGTAGTTTGAACCTCTTGTTCAAGCTCTTACATTAGCTCACTAACATCCAAGGCCCTTATCCACAGTTCTACAATGGTTATTGTTTAATCAGAAACATTTGTAAGAGTACATGTCAATGATTTAATAAAGTGAATGCATTTTATAGAAACATAAGCCTATGAGAGGGTTAGGAACATTACATTTCACAACCTTGTCGCCCCCGCCGCCAGCAGCAACCGCTACAAATCCTTTCACAAGGAAGGGATAATAAACTGTGTTTATCATCCCTTCTTTGTTAAAAGGGCGGGGTATTTGGGGTGACGAGCAGAGGAGAGTGCACTGTATACTCCCCTCAGAGCACATGTGTGTTTGGCCGGCCGTCTCGGGCCGGCCAAACACACATGCACATAAGGCTCTCTGCAGCACAGCAAACAAGGTTGCTGTGCTGCAGAGAGCCTAGACAGGCTCCCAGTCTGCCTGGGAGCACCAATCCTGATGCTGCTTTGAGCAGTGTTATGATTGGCCGCAGGGCAGAATTGGAGCTGGTGCCTGCGTGCAGCTGAGGAGCAGAGGAGCGGTGCAGGAGTGAAGATGAGTTTTGTTTTATTGTATTTTTTAAGATGTTATTAATCAACCCCTGTGCATTTCACCCGCCCCCAGGAATCTCTGCAAGCCACGACTGGTTTTAAGTAGCCAATATTATAGGACATTACATCACTTATTGTGATAGCACTTTCTATGATTGCCCCACCCCATTATTTTCTTAGAACTTGTGCTCTGGGTTGCACCTATAGCAGTCGAGGGAACCTCGTGATGTAAAAACCCTTCAGCCATTCTTAGGGCTCTATTTACAAGCCCCCGTGGCGCAAGGCGGTGCGCCACCCTGCGTCACTGGGAAAGTGCAGAAATGTGCTGCATCTACAAGATAAGGTGCATTTCTGTCCTCTCCCACTACATTGGCGCTAAATTTAGATGCATAGCACCAACACAGGCACCCTTGCACCATAGTTCAAGGGTGCCTGCATTGCAGGGAATGATTGCTTATGTGCAGGAAGATGTTCCTTCCTGCACATAAACAATCAATGATGGTGATTTGCTACTTCTATGTGTGCGATTTCTCATAAGACTGGGGCAGTGTCAAAAGCAATTAGTGTTGCGATGGAACTCCCACAGCAACACCTATTGCACGCCCCTCTGCCGCAGAAAACTGTATCGGGGGCCCATATTTACAAAGAGGTCTAAAGCCACAGAAAGTGGCTTTGGACCCCCTTGTAATTGTGAAAATGGGCACAGCGCCACTTGAGGTCTCTGAAAGTGGCATTCTGGTGGCGCTAAGGGGTTGTAATCAAGCCCGTTAGTTTCCTAATGAACAGCAATTTTATTCTGGGACTTGTAGTTTTCAGTTTCTTTTATGCAGGGCTTCAAGTGGAATGATATAAGTGGGGTCCCTGAAAGGGTCTTGGACTGTGTAATTAAGGGCATGGCTTAAACATGCAAACTACATTTCTGTGAGTCTCATAGTGTGCCACCTGACAGGTATTTTGGTTCCTCTGTGACGTTTCTTTTATGGCATCCATATATGCAACGCAATAAGTGAGACACCCTAAAACCAGTCAGAACTACTGACTTTCTCAATGGTTGTTAGATGTTGAAGATACATGATTTTGTTGTAAATAATATTACACATATTTCAATTATGAGACTTGCTGAGGCCTATGGAAAGCTTACTGGTCTCCAGAGTGTCCTAGTCACTCCTGCTATGTTCACCCATTATTAGACACCAGCGCCATTTTTCTCTCTACATCGCATTTATGTGCATATCTTAAACCTCTTCAGCACCCACTTCTCGCTTTCTCCTGAAAGCCCTTCCACTCATCTCTTCCACAGAGCACACTCACTCACATGTAAGTATAGTGTTTTTTGCTTTGTCAATACCGTGCACTTTCTTTATATTTATGCACTGAGTCCCAATTGCAACTGGAATACGGTAGAGTGATTCTGCTAAAGAAATGCAGCCCAGTAAGTTGCCTGCAGTCTGCTTCCCACTTCCAGCGGCAGCAGGTCTATCTAAGCACTAATGCGGAGTGAGGGTAGGAGGAGGAAGGAAACGCTGTTTAAGATAGCTGCGAGATGCGTTCTTCTCAGCAGGCAAGCAGCAGCAAGCGGCGGAGCAAAGAGAAGCAGAAATTGCAGCGCGTCTTTTCACCGTCCTGGGTCCAGCCATATTCACCTGGGCCAATTCATCACCCATGCACACACGGCTGATTTTTTGATTACTGAATTGTAAGGAAATGTTTTTTTTATTACATTCCACGGTCAGGTAAGGCAGTTCCGCTTCAGGTAAGTCCTGCTGCTGTGATTAAATGATTTTGGATTCATTCCCGGCTAATGCCTGCTAAGTTTCTTTGCACAACTCTTACAGCAAAAGAGGACCCCTTGAAGCCCGGGAGGACTAAAACGGGCTGGAGATTGTCTGGTGGCTAAATTGCTGACTGTGGAGTCAGTTCTGATTCAAGCTTCTCTGACCTAATTGTGTGATCTTAGGCAAATCGCTTTAACACAATGGCCATCTTCTATAATCTACTGAATAAATGTGTACTTTTAATAAATCCCATTCTTTAGAACTGAGGACTTTCTTAAACTATAGCTGGATAATTAAATAGATGAAAGCATACTCCTTTCCTCTCAAGCCTCCACCAGAAGAACTTTATCCAGAGTGCACAGAACTGTTTTCAGAAAGGCTTTCCAATTTCAGGATTATGTTTTCGTGTTTGTGGACATACACGTTTAATTAGAAGCACAGATTTATTATATTTATAGCTACATAACGAATGACTCATATTATGTTACCTGTTTATAGTGCATGCATATTCTATGTTGAATCTTGAATGGAATATTTTAGATGCTGGAACCACGCCTGTGATGAATAACACAATTATTTCCATTTTAGAAACCGTAGATACACCTGAACAATGCGTTGAGGGGAACAGTCCCCCTCTCTCCCCCTCTATATGCTTCGATCACTGAACGCCAGAGCTCGATGTCATGTAAAGACAGTATAAAAGCCAATCCCTCAATTTTCTTATAATCACTCCCAACGGTTTAAAAAGGTGCAAGGCAGATTACTGTCCATCATCAGTTATACATTTCACTCAGTAGGCGCGCCTAGAGTACAGTCCCATCCGTTTCTTTTCGTTTGTTTCTTTCCTATTGGACAGATTTGCATTTTGATTTTTAAAGAGCAAACGTAGTTTAAATGAGAAATAGATGCATGAATTTACTACCGATTAAAACAAATGTATGACAAAAAATTGTCCAGTGAGCTCACTCACGCGCAATTCAGTATTACTAGAGGAAACCATGTCTCCAGGGACACCATGTTCTTGTTTTGAGCTTTGTTTTCAGAAGTCCGTTTTCACCTGTGTTAGTCTAATTCATTCAGATGAAATGAAGAAGTCTACTATTCAAAGAAAGTAAACGTTTGTTAAATGAACTGTTAAGAACTGTTATATGATTCCCCTGTTGACAGAGCCATCTGTGAACCCTAATACAGAAGTAACCGGGGTGCCCAGTGCCCATATTCTCACCTCAAAAGTTGTGGTTATTAATACCTTAATCATTCATTTAATACATGTGTCACCGAAAAAAATAGTGAGTTCTTCGTGTTTTCTCCGAGTAGGAAATGACAGAAGACCCACGTTAGCAGAGGTACATTTTTCCCATAACAACCTTTTGCGTTCTGGTATTTGTATCCTTGTTCAGTTATACGAAGCCTATCGGACCAACATTTCTGAAAACAATGATTTGAAAAGTCCAGGACAGGAAGACGGTGTCCCTGATGATGATGAATACATTAAGTCATCCAATAACATTAAGGGAGCATTGCCCGTTCCTTATTCGCACAGCAAGTTAGATTTGATCCCAGCATCCCTTATTCAAATACAGCTCTCAAGTTTGCATGGCTCACCCGTCACCACCTCATATATAACTTATGAAGGTTTTATGTCCTGGTAATTGTAGGTGTTAAATTTATAATGGGATAACCATGTACCAGAATGGAAACAAAAGATCCGAACTGGATGAGCTGCTGTCCCACTGTTGATATCAACGTAAGAATTTTGCTAGTAGCATAGTTTGTGCACCTAGATTTACTAACAGTGACATCTGCAAATGTAATATTCAGAGGCTGGTATAAAATATAATACAGTATCAGAGATTTTTGGCAATCGTAAATTGAGGATAAAGATGAGTAGAGATATGCTCAATTGAGTGGCACAGGCTGCCCTAAGGTTCAGCAAGTTAAACTCTTTTATCTTGAGATCATTCTCAACTTAAAACAAAAACCACTGGTGCATGGAGTAAGAAAAAAGGTTTTAATTTTAAATGTATATACTTTATGGTATTTTTATAGCATTAACCTAGGCAAAGGCAGTGTAGTGCTGTACATGGTCATAGACAAGCAGAACGTCAACAAGTAATAGGAGAGGATGGTAATGCATTGTGATTTAGTGTTCTTTGAAGGGGTGAGTCTTCAACTCTTTCATAAATTGGGGCAGCGTTGAGGCAGCACTGAAGGATTCAGGCAAGATGTTACAGATCCTGGATGCATAGATGGAAAACACCCACTCTCTTTTCTTTTCTTTTTTTGCACATCTTAGTGTGCAAACTGATGGGTCCTGGCTCAAGGTGTGCCAAACTCCATTTTAAGATGGAGAGCTTGCCAACAAAATGAGAAGGGGTTCTAGTTGGGATGGCTTTGTAAATTATGTAATTGGTGTTGGAAATGGTGCAGGCTGGCAAGGGGAGCCAATGAAGTTCCATCAGGTTTGGAGTGATGTGAATATATTTTGTCAGACCCTGGATGATATGATGGTGTGTAGTGTGTAGTATGTGCTAGTACGTGCTAAGAGGTGTCAGTGTGGAGTCTGGGAGGCCATGCAGTAGTGCTTTTCCACCACACAGATGCAAGAGTGAAAGAGACTGTACAGCAGTTCTGATGTCACTTTCCAGAAGAAACGGGTTGACTTTCTTTAGAAGAGTGACCTGGTGCCAAGAATATTTTTTGTCAACATGTTTTTTAAGGAGGGGTTGGTGTCCAGGGCGAGCATAAGCGATTGGGCAAATGGTGAGAATTTGGGTTTGAAGCCATCATGGTTCATTGTAATTTTGTATTGTAATAGTATTTATAAAACGCTTACTACCCCTAACAAGGCGTCAAATGGCTTTTCGGTGAGTAGCATGCTACTCCGGAACCCAAGAGGAATTATTGGTGGATTAGTATAGGGAAATATGAGTACAGCTTTAGTATTATTATGAATTAATTTGAGCAAAGGATATGTGAGTTTGTTAGTTGGATTGACTAGAGTAATGGAGAGATAGAGGAGGGAAGAATCCAGAAGTGTTAATTGGGAGTTTATAGTAAGAGGATGAGGCTTGGGATGAGTAAAGGAGAGATGGAGGAGGTGAGATAAGTGAAGGATAACTTAGTAGGGTTGTTTGGGAGATCATGGTAGGAAACTGAGCTCTGGGTGAGCTAGATGTGGAAGAGGATGGAAAAGCCAGGTTTGTACTGTATCTTTATTGTTGTTCTTGCCAAAAAATAAAAATTTGGATTAAGCTTCAGGTAGGCGCTGGGCATCCAGGTTTGAATGATGTGCAAGCAGTGTTTGATGGTGGGGGTTGGATATATAATCATTATACATCAACATCCCTCAATTAGAGGGGACAGAAGTAATTTTAGACCTGTTGAATTAACTACCCAATCCCACTAGGATCCCTACAGATTTTGTAATTGAACTTTTACGAACTAAACTTATGAACAACTACTTCTTGTACAAAAACACCTCCTAGCTACAAAAAAAGGGAGTCTCCATGGGATCTTGCTTCTGCCCTAATTTTGCTGTCTTCTATGTTCACAACCTAGAGAAAACCACAATGCCCACACAGGATAACCCATTTCGAAACCAGATTGCTTTCTGGAACATTCTCCCTATTTGGCATGGTAAAACTGACTTCTTACACCTCTTTGTTGATTAGCTCAGTGCGGCACAAGAACACTTAAGAGTTACCTTTGATGCCAAAAGCAATAATCTACCTTTCCAAGACCTCATTCTTCAAGTACGTGATGACAAAAGAGGGATGTCTCTTTATAGAAAGCCCACTGAGAAAAATACACTTTTGCTCTATATGAGCAATCACCCAAGAGGCTTATAGGATGGTTTGCCTTATGGCCAATTTCTCCGTACAATGATAAATTGCAGGTGGACAAAGGATTATTTAACGAAGGCTGACATTTTAGCAGTCAAACTGACTCTCAAGGGTTACCCCTGTCACCTGTTGCACATGACCTGAAAAGCACCTGGTATTGCCCTAAGGTGACCCTGCTTACCCATGAAACCAGAACACAGAACAAACGTCTTTGATTTGTGTCCACTTTCTTCCCCTCAAGCAACAACGTAAGCAAAGTGATAAAGAACAATTGGTAAATTCCATAAAACCAGGGTCTCTTCAAGGAACCTACTTTGTTTTCTCACAAAAGAGGAACAATATAAGGGATTATTTGATACATGTCAGACCATGGACACCTAAGACCAAAACCAACCAATCTGTTACAACATCATAGGGTCTACAACCGGATGCAGGACATTTTAAGTGTCAGAACTGTACTGTATGTCCCTTAACATTTAACATAAAAGACTTTAGATTAGGCACTCAAGTCTATCCATTGAAACAACTCAGCAATTGCTGTACCTTGTGTTATCTATGCAATTTATTGCCCATGTGACCTAATCTATATTGGAAAATCATACAGATGATTAAAACATGGATTATCCTACATAAGAGCCAAATGAGGTGTAAAGTTTAAAATGCCCAGTTGAACTCTCATTTTACCTCTTTGAACTATCCAGATAAAGGCCCTCATTCCGACCCTGGCGGTTTGAAACCGCCAGGGTGGAGGGCAGAGGAAGCACCGCCAACAGGCTGGCGGTGCTTCCCGGGCCATTCTGACCGCGGCGGTAAAGCCGCGGTCAGAAAAGGGGAACCAGCGGTTTCCCGCCGGTTTACCCCTGGCCCAGGGAATCCTCCATGGTGGCGCTGCTTGCAGCGCCGCCATGGGGATTCCGACCCCCACCAGGCTGGCGGGAACAGGTGTCGTGGGGCCCCTGGGGGCCCCTGCACTGCCCATGCCACTGGCATGGACAGTGCAGGGGCCCCCTAACAGGGCCCCACAAAGATTTTCAGTGTGTGCTTTGCAGACACTGAAAATTGCGACGGGTGCCACTGCACCCGTCGCACCCCTGCAAATCCGCCGGCTCCATTCGGAGCCGGCTTCCTCTTTGCAGGGGCTTTCCCGCTGGGCCGGCGGGCGATCTTTTGGAGATCGCCCGCCGGTCCAGCGGGAAAGTTAGAATGACCGCCGCGGGGTCGGAATGACCCCCAAAGTCTTGATTTGGCAGGTGGTTGACCAACCTGTTCTCCTACTACGAGGCGGGGACTTCTCATAGCTTTTAGAGCAATGTAAATGTCACTGGATCACATGCAGTGATTCTGTCAACAACAGGCTAAACACTCTTGAAGAATGGAATAGTATGGTCACAGCTTAATTCTTCCATTTGGACACGACTAGCCATTTCTACTGATACCTTTCTCTACATACAACTGGCTTGCATCATTTATTCATTTTCAATGCCATAATGTGCTGTTGTGGTGTATATTGATATACATACTCTTGCTTATTGTTGCCACTGTATAGTTATTTAATGAAGCTGCTATTTTGTACATAACCTTTTAATTGCCACTACTGCATTCCCCACCTTTAACTGCATGCCGGGAGATTGTACGCCCTTCTCTAAGGGATAGGTATTTAAGTGCCTTTCTTAATTTTTCTGTTTTCTAATACTTTGGGCCCTTTCACACACCCCAGAAAGCCATGCCTTATGTTTGTCTTTTTTCAAGTTTCCCCGGGCACTTCCCAGCCCCATTGGTGCTCCCAACAAGTTGGGGTCTAGCCTTCCCAGGGCAGTTGCAGTACCATGTTTGGTTTATATTGGCGACTGCAGGTTAGTTTGCTCCACGCTGCTGCATTAACGTGGGTGCTCACCTGGTGTAAGCTTTGCTCCCCTGCTAAGCGTCCTTCTGTACTTGCCCGGATGTTTACGACAATTTATTTCTCAATCTAAAACAAGCAATTATTTCGGCTTTCCTCTACTTTTCTTGTTTTAGCTGCCACCCTTGACCCACCAATTACTGTTCTGAGTCCACCTGGCACAGAGAGCTTTTTCTATCCTTAACATTGAGCGCATCACCTGAGCACCATTCACAATGTTTCACAATGTTTCAATCCCAGCTGGGCCCCTTAAACTCGGGGTTACTCCGTCTACCTGTGTAACGGTGCCCTAAATCACCTACAAGCTGGTGAGTGTCCATAAACTTGATTACTTACAATCACAAAAGGAATCTTACTTTTACACCACATTTCATTCTGGTTTCCACTCTCTTTTTGTTTCAGAAACTCGTGGCCCTATAGTGTGACCGACTGGCACATTTTACATTGGCCATTCAATTTATTCCCCCCTGACGTACTCCACTTTTGTAATTCACTCGTGGAGTTCCTACTTCCTTCTGGATTTAGACATGTCGGTCCAGACATGTTACAGTCCTTCTAGGATGTCTATCAGGTATTGACCATAGCGTACCATTTGTTTCTGCAATAATTTCTATGTGGCCTGAGTTTAGATATCTCTCGCTCTCTTCCTCTCTTCTTTTTAGGCAGCAATCCATCATGTATGTGCATTTTTGTCCTCATTATGACCTGAAATAATGAAGGTCGAAACATTATCAATAGAAGTCAGTGGACTCATGGCTTCTGATCTTCTAACATGATTCTGTAAAATTGCATATTACTACCTCATGTTGAACGTCAGCTGAAATCAATGCCTGTTCACTATTATTTTCACTCCCTCCTGTGCCTCAGATGCACCGTTTACAGGGTTTTTCTTTTTCATGAGCGTCATGTGTTCTTCTTATTTATTGCACATTATCAAAGTAACGTTGATGCTGCCTTCTTGTTTGTCTTTATCCATCCTTTTAAATATAACTGCAGCAATCAATTATTTGTGTTTCTAATGTTTATAATTAATTTATTTTCCAATTGTGTTACTAATACCTGTCGAGACATTGTTTGGTATTACAAGCAGTGTTGGTGGACTATCATGGACTGAAGCACAGTAAACTTTTAAGTTGTCTATCATATGCTTGTAGGCAAATCTTTAGCAACACAAAAGGATGATTGACGGAGTGCTGAACCATGCAAACACTCACCCCCAGTCACAGATCTAGGTTTAATCCATCGTTGTTTTGCTCAAAATGCCACCCCAGATTGGACCCAGCCATATGCAAATCAGTCTTGACCCTGTTCCTCATGGGAACAGTCCAGCCCGAACTGCCAAGCCAGGTCCTCCCTGGACCGGAAACAAGCATCCTAGGACCGGTTTCAGGGTTTCACCTTTCATCAGCCAGGCTAGCTTGAATCCAGTGGTACAGTGAGCGAGGGACCTACGTCTGGGCATACCCTTCCCACTTAGAGCAACTTTAGCAACATAAAAGGATGATTGATGGAGTGCTGAACAATGCAAACACTCACCCCCAGTCACAGATCTGGGTTTAATCCATCGTTCTTTTGCTCACCATGCCACACCAGATTGGACCCAGCCATATGCAAATCAGTCTTGACCCTGTTCCTCATGGGTACAGTCCAGCCCAAACTGCCAAGCCAGGACCTCCCTGGACCGGAAACAAGCATTCTGGGACCGGTTTCAGTGTTTCACCTTTCATCAGCCAGGCTAGCATAAATCCAGTGGCACAGTGAGCAAGGGACCCACGTCTGGGCATACGCTTCCCACTTAGGGAAACTTTCGCAACACAAAAGGATGATGGGCGGAGTGCTGGACAATGCAAACACTCACCCCCAGTCACAGATCTGGGTTTAATCCATCGTTCTTTTGCTCACCATGCCACCCCAGATTGGACCCAGCCATATGCAAATTAGTCTTGACCCTGTTCCTCATGGGAACAGTCCAGCCCAAACTGCCAAGTCAGGTCTGCCATGGACCAGAAACAAGCATCCTGGGACCGGTTTCGGGGTATCACCCCTCTTCAGCCAGGCTAGCTTGAAACTGGTGGCATAGTGAGCACGGGACCCACATCCGGGCATACCCTTCCCACTTGGGGCGACAAATGCAAAAAGAACAGTTGATGGACAGAATGCAGAACAAATCAAACATTCATCCCCAGTCACAGCTGGGTCCAAACTGGAATGGCATGGTGAGCAAAGCAACTGATGGATTAAACCCAGATCTGGGACTAGGGGTGAATGTTTTATTTGTTCTGCATTCCGTACATCAACTGTTCTTTTTGCATTTGTAGGCAAATCTTGACACTGTTATCCAGGAGTAGAGCACTGACTGGCTCTATATAAAGATTCAGTCAATCAATCAGAAGATTTGTAGAGCACTTCTTGTCCCCCTGGGATGGTATCCAGGTGCTGGCAGGGTCCAGTTGATTAGCCGAATAGCCAGGTCATCAGGGACTTTTGGGAACTCTGAAAGAGATGGGGAGATCTGGAGATGAAAGAGTAGCTCATTCCATGTCTTTGCTGGCTAGTTAGGAGAAGGAGCAACCTCTGCATCTGCTATGTCAGATGCTGGAGAAAGGGAAATGGAACAGAGGTGTCTGCTGGCAGTTCAGGCAGTGGTTCAAGTAGGCAGGTTCGAAGTTGTGTAGGGCCTTGTATGCATGGGTCACGAGCATGAACTGGCATTTTTTTTGTACAGGGAGACAGTGTAGTTCCCGAGGTAGGGGTGATGTGGATTTGTCTAGGAAGAACCAGGATTTTCTCTTTTGTGCTGACCTTAGTTTGGTGGTAGTACGCTCACTAGGGTGAAGGGGATGGCATAGTGGTCAGTCCTGTTGACGATATTGGTGATTTTCATTGGGTTGCCGGGGATACTGAAAAGAAAAAAATGAGAATGGGACCTTTGGAGTGTGTTGGTTGTGTGCCATACTGTACCACCTTGAAGAGTGTCTCTTTTAAGCTTGCATTGTTTAGGTGGGTGAAGTCAACCAAGATAATGGTTTGGACATGTTGGCTTGACAAGGTAGTGAGGAGATCTGAAAAATCAGTCCTTGGTTTGCCCATAAGGCCTGATGATGAAATGGAAGGAGTGGTCTGAGTTTGAGAGAGAGGGAAAGGGCATGTCAGTAGCTCCATGGAGTTGAATGTTACTTACTTGCCTAGTGTGCAGGCCCAGAAGGACTTATGGATGGATGGACTTATGGACTTCTTATATGCGTGGTCTACATGATGGATACTATAGCCTGTCAGACAAAAGATGTCTATGATGTGTGAAGGCGTAGAGAGACCCATGATTCTGTGATAAAGAGGGTATCAAACCTACGATAGATGATAGGGTCAGAAATGTCTGGTGCTTGGACTACTGCAGATCGAGCATTAATGAGCATAAGTTCAAATGTGTGTTCTGTAGTTTGAGGTTGTGTGATAGTGGGATGTGTGTTAGATTCAACTTTTTGTGGTAAGCTTCCATCAAGTTTGCTTTAAGTTTAAACTTTGAAACCATATTCTGCTGGAACACAAAGACATTGGTTCCCGGAAACTGGTTGTGGAGTCATGAAAATAATACAGCTTGTCTTAAAGTAGGCATCATTTACATTCACTTTTGAAACTCGGAATTTTGTTCATGAAAAATGAAAGCTTTGAAAATGTTTTCTCTTAGGTACATTTTACAATGGCTCATGAATTTCACTTCAAGCAGCAGAATACAAATGTTCCTGGCTGTCTCTCTTGACCTTTATGGCCCTAGTTCAGAAAAACTGAAAAACAGAACATAATTTATATTCCATTATACCTTGCTTTTGGCATTCTAATTTATGCTCAGTAAACCTTTGGACACCCAGGCCACTCAATCAGGAGCATCAATCAGGCATTAAGAAGCAGGGGCTGGGACAGGTAGTTGCTCACCTTACAGAAGCCACCTCCATCTCAAGATCCAACTGCAAGCTTTCTAAGTGCAAGAACTTTAACATAGGGTATTGGATCTGAATTTGCTGCAGTTGCTGACACTTGACTTGCCACTCATGGGTCCTTGTTAAAGTGTTTAAAATGTACTCATTTCAATTAATGGGTTCAGAAAGAGTCCTGTAATATTACTTTTAATTACTAGCGCCTGGAACTGTGGTTGAAAATGGGTAATTTGCAGCTTGCTGCCTTTGCTGAAAGTGGTAGCCCCTTCTTAGACCCCCTCTTATGAAAGGATCGATGGAGCAATCAAAGGAACAGTCACTAGTTTAATGAAGGATTTTCAGTTTTACTTTATGAACCATGTGAACCTTCATATATACATTGGGTAATCTTTGAGACAAGTATATTCTGCTGGTAGGACCAACTAGGTAGCCATACCTACTGAAGAAGGAGGAAGCTGCTTGCCAATCGCAGTATCCCAGATTGACATTCACACCCCAAGAGCCTTGGCACCCTGCAGCCAGAAGATCCTGGTTGGACAGGACAATCCCAAGGGCACTGGTATACATCTTGAGTTGTGATTGTAGAATGGAGCAATGGCGTGAGGTGCAGTCTGAGTGAGACATTGGAGGTGTGGGTAGAATTCACAGAAAGGTCTTTCCAACCTGTTGTAGAAATGCAGTAGGTGAAGGAGGACAACAGCACAGCATAGATGGCCTCGACCTCCAAATCTCTAGGGTTATTGTTGTCTGACCCAATCCACTTTGATCAAACCACGGGATAGAGCTCCTAGACAAATCTTCCTTTGCTCTACTTAATGGGAAAGCACCAGAGGTCAACCCCATGGCATAATTTTGATTTGACGGTCAAAGAAAGAGTGGAACCTCTTTGACTGAAACAACAGCCAATGCTGGTCAAGCAGTCAGTTTCTAAATGGACTGAGTATGCCTAATTGATCAGAGTCTGGAAACGGGTATACCATCTCAGAGCAGGCTATTTGGTCTGTGACGTGTTCTTCTTCAGTCATCAGCCTTTGTATAGGGATGGAAGCTGGACGAGGTCCTTTGAGGTGCAAATGTGTTCCAGGTCCTCGAACTGCCCTTGAAGAACTTCAGTTGACAAGCTGGTGCCAAGTGGTCCTACCCTACTAATCCAAAGCAAGGTAACAGGCTTTTTTATAAGCTTCATGTACTGGTGATGAAAGGGACTCTTAGGATGAATGTATTCAACATCTTCCACCTCTGTCTTGGCAAACATTTCAATGGTGAGAACGTCTAGAACTGTTCAGCCATCAGGGTATACCATTCATATCATAAAGTGCACAGCAACATGGCATAACTCTTGTTTTGGGCATCTGGGAACACTTTCATGTTGTAGTCAGGGGGAAGGCTGGCATGGAGGACACTGCAAGCAGGAGAGTGGAGGCCCGGCCTAGGGCCATGCATGACGGTGTCCTCAGCATCAGACTGGGAATCCTGCCCGGAGGGTGGAGGGGTTGGGAACTCCCTAAGGTCTGACAAAAGACCTGGTCAGAGCTGCCCACACCGCCATAAGAGATAAGCCTGTGTCTAGACTATGGAGCTCTGTCCCGGGTACTTTGGGACACGGAGCTGGTGTGGAGAGCCCCTGACTGAAGACCCTACCCAGAGGCCCTGCTGGAGCTCCATCTGGGGATACAGTCAAAGCTTGCCATGCTACAGAAACAGGGTAGCCCCTGGTGCACCTGCTAAGCTCCATCCTGGGCACTTTGGGATATCTTGTGCCACTGCCCAAAGCCCAAGATTAAGGGGCTGCACAATGGAGACTTCTGGAGCTTTCACTTGCTCTCCTTCAGAGCTGTTCACCCTGAAGGAACCCGGGAATGCATGGGGCCTCATCAGTCCTAAAGTCACCCTAGCCCCAATCCTTTGACTGGAAGAAGGATCCAATGGGTCCAGAGTTCCCTATGTGCCCACTTGTTGCAATACAGGAAACAGCAACTGGTCTTACTTGTAAACTGTGTACCATAGGTGACAGAAGGGAACACCTGAATAAATGTATCTGAGCTCTTGGAGATCTGGCTGGATAAAAGCTTCAAATCATTCCTCATGGAGACTTTCAAGACAACCCTGAATTCTGGTGTTAGTCATACCAATTGATTCTATGGAAGATCTGGCCAATGACCAAATAGGGCCAGCCCAACTCTGACACCTGGAGAAGTGTGGCTCAATGGTTAGAGCAGCAGATCCTGATGCAGAAATCTGGCCCAGGGCCAGGGTTCAATTCCTGCCTCAGCATGTCTTGGGCTTAATTTCCTTGGACCTGATAATTCTTGCATCGGTGCCTAATCTAATTCATGGGTCCCACTCTGGGCAATAGCTTGCTTAATCTCCACAATGGCCCCAACAGCGCTGGGATGCCTGGCTTCACCTTGGAGGTTGCCCAGGAGTGGGCACCTCACAGGGAAAAGCCAGGAAGGGTTCCACAGTGGTATGCATACAGTGCCTTGAGACCCTAACGTGTGAGTAGTGCGCTATACAAGTACAAAGTTTACAGTTTACTCTATAAATCACAGGTTTTTTGCATTCAAAATGCCCCCAGTAAGTTTGGTGTATTACATTTCAAACACACCTAATTACCACTATCCATAATTATTTTCACACCATGAATGTGGCTCTGAATAATCTGCAGAAACGGTGTTTTTGGTGTGGAGCTAGCTTCATTCTTTTTCTGTGCTGATGAACATGACTTTACCATGCTGGAGAATTATGTCATTCCAAATGCAGTTTTATCACAGTTGTCAACCCCCTTGTCCATATTTAACACGAGTTTTCCACAGATTGAAGATTCTAAATGAGAGGCTGAGGAAAGTCTAAGATGTGTATTGCTGCTTCATTTGAAGAGGGGATTTGTGTCTCACTAACACCCCTTGGTATGGATGACACAATTTGATTGACAAAAAAGCCTGAACACAGCAAAAAAGACTGAAATCAACACCACAAGAAAATATCTTTCTTACTTAGGGTCCCCCACAGCTGTCTCAACAATGCTCTCACAGAGCTTGATTTATTTCCTAACTTCTTGGAACCTATATTGGCCATACCTTTAACAGTGACATGAACTTAAGGCAATAATGACACTATAGTTTTAAATGAACAAGCATTGAGTTTGATAACTACTTGGTATGAGAGTTCAGCCAAGACGTAGTGGCAGAGATCAGGTCCTTCTCTCTCCTGTAACTCCATATCCAGCTGAGATACACCTGGACTTCCATTTTCAGGCAGCATACCAGAGCCCTCCCTATATGAAATGAAGGCCCCCACCCTCTCTCTGGAAACCAGTAGATTCCATAAAAGCTTATTCTGTGGCTTCTTAGACTAGAGTTGAAGAAGCTGGTGAGCCTTGCGACTCCTGGACACCTACTTATCCAGGTGTCCAGGAGCCAGCCCTGCAAAATTTCCCAGGTCCATGAGTGATGTGCTGCTCCATTCCAGGATTTTTCATTAGATTCTGGGACTTGTAGACTTGTTTTTTTCCATTCAAAAACAAGACTACATTTCCCAAAATTCAAAGAAAAAACCTGGAGTGGAGCAGCACATCACACATAGGCCTAGGAAACTTGGCAGCTATGGTGACCCAATGGGGTTGCCATATATCGCCCACCATCGATAACCCACTACAATCAGGTAATGCATATTTCACTTAGGCCAATACAGCCAGTCTCCCACTTCTTTCATAACTTGCCTGGTGATTTTGTGTGAGGCACATTCCCAAACCTTGATGCATGCACAGTGGCTCCGGGTGCAGTATTTTCTTGCCAATGCCTGTGCTGGGTCTGGACTCTAACATGGACCTTGAGTGCCTCCTTAGCTTGTATCTGATAGTTTAGATAGAGTGTGGTGTGTTCAAACTTGCTGGCTCTACCACAGCCACCATTCAGATCATTAGCTGAGATGGAGTAATGGCAAGCTGGATGGAACTAAAGTGTTTCTCCAAGTAGTGTGTGGTTTCCCAACACCGAGGCTACCATTCTCTCCCCTTCTCATAGCGACCAAAGAGTAAAAGTATGCTGGCAAATTTGGTGGCAACATACACTAGGGTAGAAAGAGGGCAGCAGTACGGTTGCTACTGTCACTGGTTGAAGATAAGTTAAATGAAGGGACGGTACTCTCCTTTATTTACAAGTGCTGCAATAATGTGTACAAATGTTCTGCCACATTACCACTTTACATTATGGCCCTGATTTATACTTTTTGATGCTAAACTGCGCTAACCCAGTTTAGCGTTGAAAAGTATACCGCTGGCTAGTGCCATTCTAAGACGCCAGCCGGGCATCTTATTTATGGAATGGCACAATCCAGTGCAAAGGGTGGGCTAACATCATGGAGAATGACGTTAGCCTGGTGGGGGTGATGGTATGGGAGAAGGGGGTTTTGCACCAAAAAAATGACATTAGGCTGGTTAGTGTAAAAAAAGATGACTCTAACCAGCCTAGCATCACTTCTTGATTCTAAACCTACCATACCACATGACTCTTGTCTGATAAAAGACAGGAGTCATGCCCACCACCCCAATGGCCAGCTCAGGGGACAAGGGTCGCCTGGGCGTGATCACTGCACCCAGTGCCATGTATGGGGGCCCATTTCAGGGCCCCCAATGGCACTTTAAATAAAATCCAAAAATACTTACCTCTACTTACCTGGGATGGGGTCCCCATCCTCCGTTGTCCCTCTGGTTTGGGTGGGGGTGTCCTTGGAGCCTGGGGACTGCCCCTGTGGACTTATTCCATGGTATTCCACCATGGAAATAGGCCCACAGGTCCCCTAACACCTGCCCTGACCCAGGCATTAAATAATGGCGCTAAACAAGCTTAGCCCCATTATTTAGGCCCGCCTCCTTCCCGTGCAACATTTTTGCATGGGAGGATAAATAAGGTGCATGGGCCTTACAGTCATTTTTTGTCTGGGAACACCTACCTTGCATCTCATTGATGCAAGGTAGTTTTCCGCAGGCCAAAAGGACTTTGTCAACAGCTCGCCCCCCACGTCCGCAGCACCACCTTGCAGTCTCGTGTCCCTGACCCCCGCCCACGATGCTGCTAGCATGTTCGAGGCCCTCCTCCACCCGCAGGCATCCTCCTGCGCCTCATCCCAGGTGTCTAGTGGGCTTCTGGTAAGCATTGCTAGACCCGTGTTCACTGTGCCACTTTCGCCGTATCTGTGAGTGTTTTTTGTTTTTCAGCACCTTGCCTCCTTGCGCCCTTGCCCCCATTTGTGCCTTTCTCTGACTGCTGTATTCCACTTGTGCTTTGTGCCGTTTACCGTATTTGTGACTGTATTCCGTATTTTGTGATTGCCTTGTGCTTTTTTTCACATTTGTGCCTTTTCCGCTTGTTTTCGCCCCTTGGGCGCTCCCCCTTGCCGCTTTCCCCTGCCGGTGCCTCCCTGCAGCCCCGCCCCCCTCACGCCCCCATTCTCCGCTCCCTCCCACCTCCCACCTCCCAGCTGCTCCTCCCTCCCCACTCCCTTCTTAATGTCTGGCAAGCCCGTCAGTGCCCGTCCGCACCTGGACCGCGCCCAGCGCCACCCCCCAGGTCCGCTTGCCCCCCACACCTCCAGACGTCGCTACTGGGCCAGCGAACTTCTCGCCCTCAACCCCGGCCCCTCCACAGCCTGCTTCCTGGCCACCCCGAAGCACACCAAAGGTCCCTTCTCCTGCCCCGCCTGCAACTTCACCTGCTACAGAACAAGGAAGCCTGCAAGAACCAACACCAACCACCTCCACTGCATACTCCTCAACACACGCTCCACACGAAAGCACGGCATCGAGCTCTGGGACCTGCTCGACACCACCGCCCCAGACGTAGCCTTCCTGACGAAACCTGGTGGAACAAATCCTCAGCCCCTGACATTGCCATAGCCATCCCTGACGTCTACAAGATCACCAGAAGAGATTGCACCAACGGAATCGGAGGAGGAATAGCCATCGCCCACAAATCCACCCTCAAAATCCACACCCACACGGACAACTCCCTCAAGACAGCCGAACACCTACACTTCCGGATCCACACTGACCCCAACACCACCCTCAGGGGAACACTCATCTAACGACCACCAGGACCATGAGACCCCTTCAGCGACACCATTGCCGACCTCACGAGCACCCACGCCCTCGCCTCTACGGACTACATCCTCCTTGGAGACCTCAATTTCCACCTGGAGAACAACAACGACGCCAACACCACATCGATGACCGACAACCTCGCCAACCTCGGACTCAGACAACTGGTCAACACACCCACCCACATCGCCGGCCACACGCTTGATCCTATCTTCTCCGCAAGCAACCACGTCACCTTCAGCCACACCACCGAACTCCACTGGACCGACCACCACTGCGTCCACTTCACATTCAAGAAACACACCGAACACCACCGCACCCCACTACCTCCTCACCGCCACTGGAGCAAAGTCACCGAAGATCAACTGACCAGCACCCTCGTCAAGGACTCGCCTACCGACCCTACCGACCCGGACACTGCCGCCATCAACCTACAACAGTGGATCCTCGACTGCGCTAACACCCTCGCACCACTGAAGAGGCCCACCGCCAACCAAGAAAAGAAAAAAGCAGCCTGGTTCACCGACAAACTCATCACCTCCAAATGCACCTGCCAGAAACTAAAGAAGAAATGGCTCATCGAACGCACACCGGACAGCCTGGCAACCCACAAGGAAGCCACCCGCAAGCACCACCAACTAATCCCACTCGCCAAAGGTTCCCATTTCACAGAACGCCTAAACAGCAACGCACACGACAGCAAAGAACTCTTCTGCATCGTGAAAGAGCTCTCCAACCCCAGCACCAACGTCAATGACATCCCACCATCCCAAGAACTCTGCGACGCCCTGTCCACCTTCTTCTTCCAGAAAACCGCCGACACCCACGACAGCTTTAATGTATGTATGTATGTATTGAGTATTTGTAAAGCGCATTCCAACCCGTGGGCATCGAAGCGCTGACTGAGGTGAGGCAGAATCCATATACCCAGGGACTCCCCAGTTATTGCGGGAAGAGCCACGTTTTAACCAATCTCCTAAATCTTAAATGGTTATGTTCTTGCCTAAGATTCAACGGGAGTGAATTCCAGATTTTGGCGGCCGCGATGGTAAACGCTTTATCTCCCCATTTCGCCTTCTTAGTACGGGAGGTTTGAATTCGATAGGCAGAAGCAGACCGCAACGGCCTATTAGGCCTATAGAATTGCAGCTTGGAAGTCAAAACGTTGGGCCCAATCCCATGGACAGCTTTATTAGTGATGCAGAGCGCCTTGAAAGAAAGCCGCTGGGCTACCGGAAGCCAATGAAGGCTTCTCAGGGAGCTCTTAGCAGAGGCCCCACGAGGTAACTTCAATACAAGCCTAGCCACGGTGTTCTGCATCACCTGTAGCTTGTTGAGGGATGCTTTATCCAGGTTAAGCAGCAGCGCATTCCCATAATCCAATCTAGAAATGACTAGAGCCAAAGTAGCGGCAATTCTACAGGAGGGTGGAATAAAAGGGAAAACTTTCTTTAATTTCTTCAGCATCCACATACAGGACTTAACTATCAGATTAACCTGCGGTTTAAATGACAGTTGGTCATCAAACAATAACCCTAAGTTTTTCGAGGTGGATCCTGGCTCCGGGAGGGTGCCGCATTCTTTCGGCCACCACATGGAAGACCAGAGATCCCTCTTCATCCCGAAACACAGGATTTCCGTTTTTTCACAATTGAGTTTTAGCCAATTGGCTCTCATCCAATTGTTCACTGCTATCATACAAGCATTAAAGCGGATAGCCACTTCCTCCAAATCATTATCGATAGGGATGATGATCTGAGTGTCATCAGCATACAAGGTGGGAATGAAGCTGAAAGTACGAATTAATTCTGCCAGCGGTGCCACGTACACATTAAACAGCGTAGGGCTGAGTGACGAGCCCTGAGGGACCCCACACGGCAGCAGATAAGCTGGGGATCTAAAATCACCACTACTAACCGTAGCCCACCTGTCGGACAGAAAGGATTCAATCAGCTTGAGAGCTTGATCTCTTACACCAGCCTGATGCAGACGATCTAATAGAATATGGGGGGCGATGGTATCAAATGCTGCAGACAAATCTAGCAAAACCAAAAAGACCCCTTGGCCCTCATCAACCAATCTGCGTATGGTGTCGGAAGATGCAATGAGAGCCGATTCCGTACTATGCAATTTCCGAAAACCATGTTGCGCACTGTCTAAGCCCTTAGTGGCTGACAGGAAATCAACTAATCCTTTATTGAGATGTTTTTCCAAAATTTTAGCCGCAAAGGGAAGAAGGGCTATAGGGCGTAGATTAGTCAGATCGTCAGGTTTACCAGTTTCCTTCTTTTTTAAAGGAATGATCGTAGTTTCTTTCCATGCCTTGGGGTACACACCTGTTATAAGAACTTCCTGAAAAATAGGGGTCAACATAGGTACCACTAAGTCAGGTACAAGTCGCAGGATAGCAGGAGGACAAGGATCCATAGGGGAGCCAGATTTGCATTCAAGTAAAAGCTTGTGCATGTCCTCTTTAGATGGCATTTTAAACCTAGATAATAAATGTGGCTCATCCAGCGACCCATGGGGTGTCAATCCCTGGAATGGGGGCACAATTGACCGTAAGGAGAGGTTAACATATTCATCGTCCGACTCAAAACTAGAGTAGATGTTACTAATTTTACATTCAAAAAAATTGGCGACTTTGTTGCAAAAGTCTTGGGAATTTTCACCTTTAGAAGTACCTAGGGGGGTGGTGAGGGCATTGATGGTTTTAAATAGTTCCTTAGAGGAATTGGCCGCCTCGCTAATTTTAAGTGTGAAATAATCTGTAGGAAGTTGGCTCTGTATGTGCTATTTCAAAGTAAGGAATAGCATGCACAGAGTCCAAGGGTTCCCCTTAGAGGTAAAATAGTGGTAAAAATAGATAATACTAATGCTCTATTTTGTGGTAGTGTGGTCGAGCAGTAGGCTTATCCAAGGAGTAGTGTTAAGCATTTGTTGTACATATACAGACAATAAATGAGGTACACAAACTCAGAGACAAATCCAGCCAATAGGTTTTTATATAGAAAAATATATTTTCTTAGTTTATTTTAAGAACCACAGGTTCAAATTCTACATGTAATATCTCATTCGAAAGGTATTGCAGGTAAGTACTTTAGGAACTTCAAATCATCAAAATTGCATGTATACTTTTCAAGTTATTGACAAATAGCTGTTTTAAAAGTGGACACAGTGCAATTTTCACAGTTCCTAGGGGAGGTAAGTATTTGTTAGGTTAACCAGGTAAGTAAGACACTTACAGGGCTTAGTTCTTGGTCCAAGGTAGCCCACCGTTGGGGGTTCAGAGCAACCCCAAAGTCACCACACCAGCAGCTCAGGGCCGGTCAGGTGCAGAGTTCAAAGTGGTGCCCAAAACACATAGGCTAGAATGGAGAGAAGGGGGTGCCCCGGTTCCGGTCTGCTTGCAGGTAAGTACCCGCGTCTTCGGAGGGCAGACCAGGGGGGTTTTGTAGGGCACCGGGGGGGACACAGGTCCACACAGAAATTTCACCCTCAGCAGCGCGGGGGCGGCCGGGTGCAGTGTAAAAACAAGCGTCGGGTTTTCAATGTTAGTCTATGAGAGATCTCGGGATCTCTTCAGCGCTGCAGGCAGGCAAGGGGGGGATTCCTCGGGGAAACCTCCACTTGGTCAAGGGAGAGGGACTCCTGGGGGTCACTCCTCCAGTGAAAGTCCGGACCTTCAGGTCCTGGGGGCTGCGGGTGCAGGGTCTCTCCCAGGTGTCGGGACTTAGGATTCAAAGAGTCGCGGTCAGGGGAAGCCTCGGGATTCCCTCTGCAGGCGGCGCTGTGGGGGCTCAGGGGGGACAGGTTTTTGTACTCACAGTCTTAGAGTAGTCCTGGGGTCCCTCCTGAGGTGTTGGATCGCCACCAGCCGAGTCGGGGTCGCCGGGTGCAGTGTTGCAAGTCTCACGCTTCTTGCGGGGAGCTTGCAGGGTTCTTTACAGCTGCTGGAAACAAAGTTGCAGCTTTTCTTGGAGCAGGTCCGCTGTCCTCGGGAGTTTCTTGTCTTTTCGAAGCAGGGGCAGTCCTCAGAGGATGTCGAGGTCGCTGGTCCCTTTGGAAGGCGTCGCTGGAGCAGGATCTTTGGAAGGCAGGAGACAGGCCGGTGAGTTTCTGGAGCCAAGGCAGTTGTCGTCTTCTGGTCTTCCTCTGCAGGGGTTTTCAGCTAGGCAGTCCTTCTTCTTGTAGTTGCAGGAATCTGATTTTCTAGGGTTCAGGGTAGCCCTTAAATCTAAATTTAAGGGCGTGTTTAGGTCTGGGGGGTTAGTAGCCAATGGCTACTAGCCCTGAGGGTGGGTACACCCTCTTTGTGCCTCCTCCCAAGGGGAGGGGGTCACAATCCTAACCCTATTGGGGGAATCCTCCATCTGCAAGATGGAGGATTTCTAAAAGTTAGAGTCACTTCAGCTCAGGACACCTTAGGGGCTGTCCTGACTGGCCAGTGACTCCTCCTTGTTGCTTTCTTTGTTCCCTCCAGCCTTGCCGCCAAAAGTGGGGGCCGTGGCCGGAGGGGGCGGGCAACTCCACTAAGCTGGAGTGCCCTGCTGGGCTGTGACAAAGGGGTGAGCCTTTGAGGCTCACCGCCAGGTGTCACAGCTCCTGCCTGGGGGAGGTGTTAGCATCTCCACCCAGTGCAGGCTTTGTTACTGGCCTCAGAGTGACAAAGGCACTCTCCCCATGGGGCCAGCAACATGTCTCTGGTGTGGCAGGCTGCTGGAACTAGTCAGCCTACACAGACAGTCGGTTAAGTTTCAGGGGGCACCTCTAAGGTGCCCTCTGGGGTGTGTTTTGCAATAAAATGTACACTGGCATCAGTGTGCATTTATTGTGCTGAGAAGTTTGATACCAAACTTCCCAGTTTTCAGTGTAGCCATTATGGTGCTGTGGAGTTCGTGTAAAACAGACTCCCAGACCATATACTCTGATGGCTACCCTGCACTTACAATGTCTAAGGTTTTGTTTAGACACTGTAGGGGCACAATGCTCATGCACTGGTACCCTCACCTATGGTATAGTGCACCCTGCCTTAGGGCTGTAAGGCCTGCTAGAGGGGTGTCTTACCTATACTGCATAGGCAGTGAGAGGCTGGCATGGCACCCTGAGGGGAGTGCCATGTCGACTTACTCATTTTGTTCTCACTAGCACACACAGGCTTGTAAGCAGTGTGTCTGTGCTGAGTGAGGGGTCTCTAGGGTGGCATAAGACATGCTGCAGCCCTTAGAGACCTTCCTTGGCATCAGGGCCCTTGGTACTAGAAGTACCAGTTACAAGGGACTTATCTGAATGCCAGGGTGTGCCAATTGTGGATACAATGGTACATTTTAGGTGAAGGAACACTGGTGCTGGGGCCTGGTTAGCAGGGTCCCAGCACTCTTCTCAGTCAAGTCAGCATCAGTATCAGGCAAAAAGTGGGGGGTAACTGCAACAGGGAGCCATTTCTTTACACAAGCCCCCCCCAGCCCACAGGCCAGGAGACTCAGCCCAAGCTGGGAGAGTCTTCCTAGTCTGTCAGGCGAGGAAGAGTAGGAGAAATAGGCTGGTTAGTTGCAGGGCCTACTCTGCCTTACATCCTTCTGTTCAGGTCATTCCCTTTGGGGAACTGACCTACTTCCACAGTGATAGGACCTAGTCTGAATTGCCTCTTGTCTGCCTCTTCAATGTCTCCACCCATTCTTTCTATTTTGGTCTTAGAGGTATCCACCTCTGCTAACCTTATCTTGGCCAGGGTTACCCCTAGCTTACCCAGAGAGGTTACCCAGAGCTGGAGTAACCCCACCATGACTAATAGGGTCAGGGGGCCTAACTTGCTATTTGGCATGGGGTCAGACCACCATGCTAAGGATAGTGCAGCCATAAAGGCTAACACCCAGCAGAGGCCACTGACAGCTGTCAGTGCCCAGAACCACACCTTTAGCTCTTCACCTAAAAGGGAAGGGGCTAAGTTACAGGCCTCTTTGGGTTCAGGTTGCCTGTCTGCTGTATTAGAGTGGGGGGTTACCACATCTTGTAGTAAACACCCTTCTTCCACTCTTTCTTCTGTTAGCTGAGGAGCCACCCACTCAGGTTTAACAGTTGCCTGACTAGCCAGGACTTCTTGTGGGTCAGGTTGGACTTTATCAGGGCCATTTTTGGAGTTCTCCCCTACTGGAGCAGAATCTCCTTGGCTTGCTGTAACCTTGGCTAAAGGTTGTCCACCCTTCCTACTCTGTTTTCTTTTCTTCTTCTTCTGGGGCCTGCTTGCATTTACTGCAGAGGCAGGACTTCCAGAATCCTTGGGAGAGGACTGGCACTGGACCAGTTCCTCTCTTGGGCTCTGACTAACCTCTGGGTAGTCATTTCCAAGGAGACAATCAAGGGGGAGGTCTGTACTGACTACTACCCTTCTCCAGCTAAGAGTGCCACCCACTTCTATGGGCACTAAAGCCACAGGCCTATTAGTGACCCTGTCTAGGCTAACTCTTACCCTGGCAGTCTCACCTGGGATGTACTGGTTTGAGAGCACCAGCCTGTCATGCACAATAGTGTGACTGGCACAAGTGTCTCTCAGGGCAGTGGTTGGGATTCCATTCACCAGTAGGTGGTGGAAGTGTCTACTTCCCTCTGGAATCTCCAACTCACCTGTTGGGCCCTGTTTCCAGTTGAAGGCTATGAAGACCTCCTCATCTGAGGAGTCATCTCCCATGGCTACACTGGTTACCCCTGGAATTTTGTTCGGGGGTTTGTTTTTGGGACAAGAAGTGTCCTTGGTGGGGTGCCCAGACTGTTTACAGTTGTGGCACCATGCCTTAGTGGCATCCCAGTTCTTACCCTGGTACCCACCTTTGTTTTGGGTTGTGTCTTGGGGCCCACCCACCTGTTCTGGTTTTTGGGGGCCTACAGAGGACTCTTTTTCTTTGTTTCTAGTGTCACCCACTTTCTCCTGGGGAGTTTTTGTAACCCCTTTCTTTTGGTCACCCCCAGTGGAAGTTTTGGTTACCCTAGTCTTGACCCAGTGGTCTGCCTTCTTTCCCAATTCTTGGGGAGAAATTGGACCTAGGTCTACCAGATACTGATGCAATTTTTCATTGAAGCAGTTACTTAAAATGTGTTCTTTCATAAACAAATTATAAAGCCCAACATAGTCACACACTTCATTTCCAGTTAACCAACCATCTAGTGTTTTTACTGAGTAGTCTAAAAAATCAACCCAGGTCTGGCTCGAGGATTTTTGAGCCCCCCTGAATCTAATTCTATACTCCTCAGTGGAGAATCCAAAGCCCTCAATCAGGGTACCCTTCATGAGGTCATAAGATTCTGCATCTTTTCCAGAGAGTGTGAGGAGTCTATCCCTACACTTTCCAGTGAACATTTCCCAAAGGAGAGCACCCCAGTGAGATCTGTTTACTTTTCTGGTTACACAAGCCCTCTCAAAAGCTGTGAACCATTTGGTGATGTCATCACCATCTTCATATTTTGTTACAATCCCTTTGGGGATTTTTAGGATGTCAGGAGAATCTCTGACCCTATTTAAGTTGCTGCCACCATCGATGGGACCTAGGCCCATCTCTTTTCTTTCCCTTTCTATGGCTAGGAGCTGCTTTTCCAAAGCCAATCTTTTGACCATCCTGGCTAACAGGGGGTCATCTTCACTGGAGTTATCCTCAGTGATTTCAGAGGTGTTGGTCTCTCCTGTGAGGGAACCAGCATCTCTGACTATTATTTTTGGAGTCAGGGTTTGAGGGACCCTGTTCTCCCTAGATAGGACTGGTAGGGGGGAATTTTCCTCCAAGTCACTATCCTCTTCCTCTGAGTTGCCACCCTCAGAGGGGTTGGCCTTTTCAAACTCTGCCAAAAGCTCCTGGAGCTGTATTTTGGTAGGTTTGGGGCCCATTGTTATTTTCTTTATTTTACAGAGTGACCTTAGCTCCCTCATCTTAAGATGGAGGTAAGGTGTGGTGTCGAGTTCCACCACAGTCACATCTGTGCTAGACATTTTGCTTCTAAAAGTTGGAATACTTTTTAAGAATCTACAACTAGTTCTAGGTTCTAATTCAAACTTTTACAAACTTTTAAACTCTAAAAGAAATGCTAAACAGGATCTAACACAAGGCCCTAGCAGGTCTTTTAAGAATTTAGAAAACTTTTCAAATTGCAAAAATCAATTTCTAATGACAATTTTTGAATTTGTCGTGTGATCAGGTATTGGCTGAGTAGTCCAGCAAATGCAAAGTCTTGTATCCCACCGCTGCCACCAATGTAGGAAGTTGGCTCTGTATGTGCTATTTCAAAGTAAGGAATAGCATGCACAGAGTCCAAGGGTTCCCCTTAGAGGTAAAATAGTGGTAAAAATAGATAATACTAATGCTCTATTTTGTGGTAGTGTGGTCGAGCAGTAGGCTTATCCAAGGAGTAGTGTTAAGCATTTGTTATACATATACAGACAATAAATGAGGTACACACACTCAGAGACAAATCCAGCCAATAGGTTTTTATATAGAAAAATATCTTTTCTTAGTTTATTTTAAGAACCACAGGTTCAAATTCTACATGTAATATCTCATTCGAAAGGTATTGCAGGTAAGTACTTTAGGAACTTCAAATCATCAAAATTGCATGTATACTTTTCAAGTTATTGACAAATAGCTGTTTTAAAAGTGGACACTTAGTGCAATTTTCACAGTTCCTAGGGGAGGTAAGTATTTGTTAGGTTAACCAGGTAAGTAAGACACTTACAGGGCTTAGTTCTTGGTCCAAGGTAGCCCACCGTTGGGGGTTCAGAGCAACCCCAAAGTCACCACACCAGCAGCTCAGGGCCGGTCAGGTGCAGAGTTCAAAGTGGTGCCCAAAACACATAGGCTAGAATGGAGAGAAGGGGGTGCCCCGGTTCCGGTCTGCTTGCAGGTAAGTACCCGCGTCTTCGGAGGGCAGACCAGGGGGGTTTTGTAGGGCACCGGGGGGGACACAGGTCCACACAGAAATTTCACCCTCAGCAGCGCGGGGGCGGCCGGGTGCAGTGTAAAAACAAGCGTCGGGTTTTCAATGTTAGTCTATGAGAGATCTCGGGATCTCTTCAGCGCTGCAGGCAGGCAAGGGGGGGATTCCTCGGGGAAACCTCCACTTGGTCAAGGGAGAGGGACTCCTGGGGGTCACTCCTCCAGTGAAAGTCCGGTCCTTCAGGTCCTGGGGGCTGCGGGTGCAGGGTCTCTCCCAGGTGTCGGGACTTAGGATTCAAAGAGTCGCGGTCAGGGGAAGCCTCGGGATTCCCTCTGCAGGCGGCGCTGTGGGGGCTTAGGGGGGACAGGTTTTTGTACTCACAGTCTTAGAGTAGTCCTGGGGTCCCTCCTGAGGTGTTGGATCGCCACCAGCCGAGTCGGGGTCGCCGGGTGCAGTGTTGCAAGTCTCACGCTTCTTGCGGGGAGCTTGCAGGGTTCTTTACAGCTGCTGGAAACAAAGTTGCAGCTTTTCTTGGAGCAGGTCCGCTGTCCTCGGGAGTTTCTTGTCTTTTCGAAGCAGGGGCAGTCCTCAGAGGATGTCGAGGTCGCTGGTCCCTTTGGAAGGCGTCGCTGGAGCAGGATCTTTGGAAGGCAGGAGACAGGCCGGTGAGTTTCTGGAGCCAAGGCAGTTGTCGTCTTCTGGTCTTCCTCTGCAGGGGTTTTCAGCTAGGCAGTCCTTCTTCTTGTAGTTGCAGGAATCTGATTTTCTAGGGTTCAGGGTAGCCCTTAAATACTAAATTTAAGGGCGTGTTTAGGTCTGGGGGGTTAGTAGCCAATGGCTACTAGCCCTGAGGGTGGGTACACCTTCTTTGTGCCTCCTCCCAAGGGGAGGGGGTCACAATCCTAACCCTATTGGGGGAATCCTCCATCTGCAAGATGGAGGATTTCTAAAAGTTAGAGTCACTTCAGCTCAGGACACCTTAGGGGCTGTCCTGACTGGCCAGTGACTCCTCCTTGTTGCTTTCTTTGTTCCCTCCAGCCTTGCCGCCAAAAGTGGGGGCCGTGGCCGGAGGGGGCGGGCAACTCCACTAAGCTGGAGTGCCCTGCTGGGCTGTGACAAAGGGGTGAGCCTTTGAGGCTCACCGCCAGGTGTCACAGCTCCTGCCTGGGGGAGGTGTTAGCATCTCCACCCAGTGCAGGCTTTGTTACTGGCCTCAGAGTGACAAAGGCACTCTCCCCATGGGGCCAGCAACATGTCTCTGGTGTGGCAGGCTGCTGGAACTAGTCAGCCTACACAGACAGTCGGTTAAGTTTCAGGGGGCACCTCTAAGGTGCCCTCTGGGGTGTGTTTTGCAATAAAATGTACACTGGCATCAGTGTGCATTTATTGTGCTGAGAAGTTTGATACCAAACTTCCCAGTTTTCAGTGTAGCCATTATGGTGCTGTGGAGTTCGTGTAAAACAGACTCCCAGACCATATACTCTGATGGCTACCCTGCACTTACAATGTCTAAGGTTTTGTTTAGACACTGTAGGGGCACAGTGCTCATGCACTGGTACCCTCACCTATGGTATAGTGCACCCTGCCTTAGGGCTGTAAGGCCTGCTAGAGGGGTGTCTTACCTATACTGCATAGGCAGTGAGAGGCTGGCATGGCACCCTGAGGGGAGTGCCATGTCGACTTACTCATTTTGTTCTCACTAGCACACACAGGCTTGTAAGCAGTGTGTCTGTGCTGAGTGAGGGGTCTCTAGGGTGGCATAAGACATGCTGCAGCCCTTAGAGACCTTCCTTGGCATCAGGGCCCTTGGTACTAGAAGTACCAGTTACAAGGGACTTATCTGAATGCCAGGGTGTGCCAATTGTGGATACAATGGTACATTTTAGGTGAAGGAACACTGGTGCTGGGGCCTGGTTAGCAGGGTCCCAGCACTCTTCTCAGTCAAGTCAGCATCAGTATCAGGCAAAAAGTGGGGGGTAACTGCAACAGGGAGCCATTTCTTTACATAATCCGATTTAGCTGTCAAACAAGCTTCTTTGTAAATTTTTAGAGCTGATTTAAGTTTCGCTCTCTCCTCATCCCGAGGGTTAAGTTTCCAGCAGCGCTCTTTCTGCCGGTATTTTCTTTGTAATATTTTAAGCTCTTTAGAGAACCAAGGTTGATTATGTTTTTTTGTAATGCGAGGAGCCGCAGCCCTCGCCGGTGCTAGCGAGTCCATTGCCTGAATGATGCCCTGATTAAATCTAGCAAGAGGGGGTAGAGTGGATACCTTAGGGTCATTCCAATTGTGCCTTAATGCGATTGCTAAAGGTTCTGATTTAATATTTTTCCATGGTCTCAACCATTTGTTCTGGGGAGTAGATATCGACGACTGCTGCCTGACCAAAAATTTAAATGTCAGGAGAGAGTGATCCGTCCATTCTAATGGGGATGTTAGGAGATTAATTTCAACCTCAGAGTGGGCAAAAATCCCATCTAGGGTATGGCCGGCTCTATGAGTGGCCATCCCATTCTTTGGGACCCAATCCAGGAACGCCATCAAATTAAGAAATTCCACCACCCGCGGATCCGTCATATTATCAAAATGAATATTAAAGTCCCCTAGAATGATGGCTTTAGAGGCCATAATTAACGGTTCCAATAAGGAAGTCCAAATTGAAAGAAACTTGGAAGTGGGGCCGGGGGGTCGATAGATTAACAAGCCTTCAAAAATCAGAGATTTGCCTAAAGAAAGTTTAAATGCCATAATTTCACAGACCTCCGGCATATGACTAGCATTATTCCAGGTACAAGTGAGCTCAGATCTACATATTATAGCCAAGCCTCCTCCTCTGCCTGTATTCCTATCCACTCTATAGAAGGAAAAGCCCATGGGGGCCGCCGCAATAAAATTGGGATCAGGTCAGGCCTTGCCCAAGTTTCTGTCAGGAAAAGGCAGTCAATATTCAGGGAGGAAATGAGTTCATTAATTTCAAATTTATGTTTGGGGAGGGATCTAGCATTAATAAGGGCAAAAGAGCCCGTCGATTTAAAGTCCCTAGTACTTTTGCCTGAGGCGTGTACTATGTTGTCGCCTCCTCCTCCCCACACTCCCTGAGTAGTCTGCCTTCCCGCCACAGAAGAAGTTAATGCACTCCAATTACACTGTGCGCATTTCCAGGTATGAGCAACATCCATAGTGAGTGTGTTCATACATCGGGGGCCTGCCAAATTCTTAAGTTCCGTAATAGTATACCTGTACTTTGAAGTGCAAGACATAGGGTCCCTGGCCCTCAGGCCCGTACCGGCGCGGACGGGCGCAGACGGGCTTGCCTTTGGCGCGCCTTCGGCGCCTTCGACCACACCTCTGCCTGACCCCACCCCCGATAACTCCTCCTACACCAACCGCCTTACCGTCTGGACCCACGTAGACGACGGCGAAACTTGCAAGACCATGAACTCCATCCACTCAGGATCCCCTTCAGACCCTTGCCCACACCACATCTACAACAAAGCCGACTCTACCATCGCCCCCCAACTTAGAAAGGTCATCAACTTATCCTTTGAAACCGCGACTTTCCCGGACAACTGGAAGCACGCCGAAATCCACGCCCTCCTCAAGAAGCCCAAGGCTGACCCCAACGACCTCAAAAACTTCCGCCCGATCTCCCTCCTCCCCTTCCCGGCGAAGGTCATCGAGAAGATCGTCAACGCTCAGATCACCCGCCACCTCGAGGACAACTCCATCCTGGACCCCTCCCAGTCTGGTTTCAGACGCAACCACAGCACCGAGACTGCGCTCCTCGCCGCCACAGATGACATCAGACTACAAATGGACAACAGCAAAACATCTGCCCTCATCCTCCTGGATCTTTCCGCTGCCTTCGACACGGTCTGCCACCGCGTCCTACTAACACGCCTCCACGAAGCCGGAATACAAGAAAAAGCCCTCAAATGGATCTCCTCATTCCTCTCCGGCAGAACCCAGAGAGTCCGACTCTCACCCTTCCGCTCCGAAGCCACCAACATCATCTGCAGCGTACCCCAAGGCTCCTCACTGAGCCCAATGCTGTTCAACGTCTAGATGGCCCCCCTCACACAACTGGCACGTCAGCACAATCTCAGCATTCTATCCTACGCCGACGACACCCAGCTCATCCTCTCCCTCACTAAAGACCCACACACCGCCAAAGCCAACCTCCATGAGGGATTGAAGTCCATCGCCGAGTGGATGAGAAACAGCCGCCTGAAATTGAACTCCGAAAAGACGGAGGTCCTCATCCTCGGACGCACCCCCTCGGCCTGGGACGACTCCTGGTGGCCCACCGCGCTGGGACCCCCTCCAACGCCAGCCAACCACGCACGCAACCTCGGTTTCGTCCGCGACTCTGCCCTCACCATGTCCAAACAGGTCAACGCAGTTTCCTCCTCCTGCTACAACACCATCCGCATGCTCCGTAGAATCTACAAATGGATCCCAAAGGAATCCAGAAAAACACTGACTCAGGCCCTCGTCAGTAGCAGACTAGACTACGGCAACGCACTCTACATAGGCATCCCAGCAAAAGACATCCAACGACTCCAACGCATCCAAAACGCCTCCGCCCGACTGGTCCTCGACATACCCCGCCGATGCCACATCTCCCTCCACCTGAAGGACCTCCACTGGCTCCCCGTGGACAAGAGGATCACCTTCAAGCTCCTCACCCACGCTCACAAGGCACTCTACAATGCCGGACCCACCTACCTGAACAACAGACTCAACTTCTACGTCCCCTCCCGCCAACTCCGCTCTGCCAGCCTCTACCTCGCCATCGTTCCCCGCTTCCAACGCGAGACATCCGGCGGCAGATCCTTCTCCTACCTCGCCGCCAAAACCTGGAACTCCCTCCCGACCCCCCTACGACAGACCCAGGACCTTCTCACCTTCAGGCGACTCCTCAAGACCTGGCTCTTCGACCAATAGCAGCTCCCCCCCCCACAGCTCCTTGAAACCCAACGGGTACGTAGCGCGCTTTATAAATATTGGGATTGATTGATTGATTGATTGACTTTAACTCCAATATTTTGACAGTAGACGGGTCTAGAGTCAAAATATAAATATGGAGTTAAGTTTGCGCTGAAATAGCGTAAAGAAATGATGCTATTTCAGCGCAAACAGAGTGTAAATATGCCCCTAAATCTCCAATTTCAGCATCCCAGATAATTGAAACTTTCTGAGCATAAAATGGCTTTTCAAAGCACTCACAGACAGTTGTACTATTAAACAACATGAACCTCGACAGTTACTAACACAAAATACCAACTTACACATGGGAATGCAGAAGATGAAAAGTTAAGATTCTGCATTAGAAACAATATTGCCAACATAAATAGGCACAAAGGGTCCACAGCCGAGAAAGGAAGGAAGAAGCCGGAAAAGCTCTGTATCGGAAAGGTGAAACAACAGAGAATTGCAAGAAATGTTTACCTTGCTCTCTGTGACTAGTAAAGTGTACCATTCAGTTTATTTTGGACTGAATTCACCCAGTTGCCTTCCCACCGACATCGATAACCTGTAGTTGTGCCATAGCTTGACAAAAATGGGATTGACAGATTTGGTGGCATTGGGCAGCATTCACTGGCCGCACCTGCTGTGATGCAAGTCCAGGGCCATCTTTAGGTCGGTGCGAGTGGTGCTGACCTTGCTGGGTGGGGTGTTTGGGTGCTTAGTTTTCAAATATGTTATGGATTTAAACGCACCTGCTGCAGAGATCCATGACTTCAACAATCTTCAGGCTCCAATAAAAAATGTGGAGATAACACTGGTGATTAATGGACGTGCTGGAGAGAGATTGGAGTTTTATCTATGGTCGTTTTGACCCATCATAAAGTGGCACTGACGGTTAATATGTCTGCTGCAGAGGTTACATATGCCTGCTGCAAAGAAGTGTACCAGGCAGGTCATGAAAGTGCATATAATGCAGTTATTTCAAGGGGTTATTGTTTTGTCAAATAATAGCTTTTGTTACTTGCAGTTTAAAAGTTAGGATCCTAATATAGCGCAGCGAGCTATTAGCTGTCATAAAAGAGCTGCATTCAAACTGCAAGATATATTTTACAGCCTTATGATTTTTTCCCCACTCATTATCCTAATGTTGCTAAAAAGGGTTAATTTGGGTAAAAGGTCATTCTTATTAGTAAATTCAAAACAACCAATGTGTTATGTTTTAAATCCTGAGTTTGTGTTGCTCCAGACCAACAAAGTCTTAAACTCTACTGCCTACTTGTATGAACGTGCTGCCTGTATCATGTAGTCCTCTTTGTCTTATGCAACATTTCCTACGCACTGATTTACATACGTATGATCCATTGTCTCTGTATAATATGTGTGTGATGTAAAGGGCTCTGAAACCCTACAATGGTATGAGTAGTGCTATAAAACAAAAAAATGCATTTGAGAGAGAAAGGGATTATGGAAAGATGAGGGGCATTGCTGGTGGGTAGAAGTGAGGAAATCTGTGGAGAAGGTGGTCATTGACGACACCAACAGACGTTGTCGTAGGAGGCGGCACCACGTAGGAGGCGGCACCAGTGCTAAAGCCACCCTATGCAGGTCTGTGCCATTCTGCAAATAGATTAGCAATAAAGGGTTACAGATCACATTGACTTAAACTACATCTGATGACACTACATATCAGGGGCTTTGACAGCCTGGTGTAGAAAGGGCATTCACTCTTAGGCACTCCTGACGTGTGGCTGACAATGCCCCTTTTCATCAGGTTTTTCGGAGCAAGGCTAACTCTCTATTTCAAAGAAGATCAGTCTGTCCCTGAACCATCCCAAAATAGTTTAATATGAGGACTATGCTGCTTGCTACAGACAGTATGTAGGAATACAAATCTTTTTGAATTAATGTACAATCTAGAAACTCTATTCTTGCACTTTTGTTAACTCACTGACAAAAAGTGGTCACGTAAGACTTTTTAGCTATTGCCAGCCTGTCAAAACTATATGAAATATGTACCAAGCCAGACAAATCAGCACCACAGTCTGCTTAATCATGTCCCTGTTCCACAGCGATTGGTAATGTTTTTTACCTCCTTGTTTAAACCTAAAATCAGTGGTAATTAAGCATGCCTGTGGGCGTTCTTGTCACAGTCCTGGAACCTGTGAACAAGAGCTGTAAAGAGGTGCCAGGGATAGAGCCTGTGGTCCTTTTACTAATTCTGGGGTCTGATGAATCTTTGCTTCTCAGTTCCGAGGGGTGAAGAGAAACAGTTATCAAATTCATTAAACAGGTTATGTACAACTCAAATGTCACCTAATAACACTCACTAACATGGGGTTAAAAGGATTGATTATAGACTAAAACTAACATAAATGAGTCTCAAAACCATAGTGTAAATTTACAAAATCACCAAAGGAGAATTAAAGTGTCATACAATGTTGAACCTAGTTAGCATATACAAGACTAAAACTTCTATTGTAACAATGCAGAAGATCAGAAAAATGATATAATTTTTGGTCTCTAGAACCATGTTTTCCTGCCTAACCATTTAACCTAAAACCCAACTATCCGTCTATTAAGGAAATAATTGAGAAAGGTCAGCAAACAGAAATTCAGTAGCATATTCTGTTAAGAGAGGTGTGTGGCATAAAGCTTCATAAAAGTATGAGATCTGTACCTCAGATGGGTCCGTTCAGTTCTAAGGATAGGAAAGGGTCTTAATCCCTCACTAACTACACCTTCCTTAAATCACAGTTTCTGAAGGCAATGACATCACAGTCATAGCTCCTCAATTGAAACTTGAATTAAAATTAATTGGAAGTTAGAATTTCCAAACCCCTGACGCATCCCATCTTGATACTCTTTGGTCTCAGCAAATTCAAGAGTTATGACTGCCAAACTTCCAGAAAACTCCTGTCTTCGTCCTTGCATAGTTTGTCTTAGGCTTTCTTATCGCTCATGCACAATAAGCTTCTTGTTGACTCAGGCCCTCATTACGAGTTTGTCGGAAACCGGACCGCCATGCCGACGGTGGCAGTGAGACCGCCGCCGGGCTGGTGGTGCAGACCGTCATATTACGACTACGGCAGTAAACCCAACGAACACAGCCAACTTACCACCAGTACCACCAATGCAGTCGGACCACCTGTGGCAGCCATCTTCAGGATGGTGGTAACCAATTTAACGCCCACCATATTACAGAAAGTATAAAAGGAGACACTCATCTCCATGTACACAGATGCATCCGCGGCCGACATAGCAACCGAACTGTAAGTCTTCTCAATGTTGTATTTCACTATACACCTATAGGACCAATGACAACAACAAGACGACAACCGTAAGTACCCCCACCTAGCATACAGTGGAGGGAAGGCCAGTTGTACACACCCACGTACAACACACACCCAGCAAGGACAGCAAAGGCCACACACACATGCAAACAAATGTACCGTACCAGCACACACATCTACACACACAAAACACAAAAAAGCCAAGTACTTAATACACACAACACCAAACAGACATGTGCCAAAGACACACCACAACACACACAAACACCACCAATATAGTCATACAGATCCATACTCAACACCCCATAATCACACAACGATAACTTCACCACAAACACTTAAATGCAGACATAGACAGGAACACCACACAAACAAACATCGGTATGTAACAACAACACACAATCAATATCATTGAAAAGACATCTAAACAATGACAGAGGTGAGATGTCACGTACAACCAACATACAAAGGATTTCACAGATTCAGCACCATACACATGGATGCACACACCACCACTTACAATCCCAAAAGCCAGCTTCCAGACACATCATACCATGCACAGGGCACAAGTCATCTACCCAGAGTATGCAACAACACAGACACAACCCATACACAAACATCACACACCATTGCACACAAATGTCACACCACCATGTAGAAGGAAACTAGGACAAGTATCTCATCTTGCCAACCACAGCAATGTGAGCAGATGTATTCTTAAACAATAGTTAAAAAAATGAATTATATACAAAAAGTGCCAAATGGCAAGTCCAACGTGCAGAAGTGCACAAAGCACATAGTTCACATTTTACAGTCCCAACTTAACTCCTGACAGTAAATAGGCCTCCACATCATAGGGGCAACAATGGGTCAGGCAGGCACCTCATTGGTGTGTGAGTGGGGTCTGTTGGGGGGACTTTGGGTTTGGAAGGGGGGTATCTCTGTTTGGGCTTGGGAGGGGGGACTTTAGGTCCCCCTTCCCAAGGGGTGGACTTCTAACTGGGTGGATGAGCAGGGGCAACACCAGGGAAGCAGTGGAGAAATGGGTGGTGAAGGGCTAGGTAGGGGCAGGGGGACATGATGTTTAGGGTCAACATGGGGTGGGAAGGAGTAGGGAACAGGTCAAGGGAGGCAAGGAAGACTTTTTTAGGAACACGGGTGCGGTCACATGAAAAAGGGATGGGAGTGGTGGAAGAGGGAGTGCTCATGTGACATGTTGGTGTGCTGTATGTGAATGCCACTGTGTGCACATGTGAGGTGGGTGTATGTTGGGTGGGTGAGTAGGTGCGTTTTTGTCTCTTGGGAGGAGGGGGGAAGAGATGCAGGGAGAGGGAAGGGAAGATGTGTGATTAAATGTTGGGGTTGTATGTGCAGGTGAAGTGGATGTGCTGCAGGTGGTAGTGAAGGTGGTCGTGGTGAGTGTGTATGTGGTGTGTGGGGTGGGTATCTGTGAGTCTTCTGTTGTGGTGACTGAGGGTATGACAGTAATAGTGGCAGGATCAGGGTGTAATGTTGCAGTGACAGCAGGTGTGAGTGGTGATGCGACTGTAAGGGAGGAGGTGGTAGGAGAAGCAGTGTGGGAAGAACAGACCCATCCGAGGAGGCGGCGCGGACTGACACTGCCGCCTCCAACCCGGAAGGGGGAGGTTTGTCAACTAATCCCCTACGACCTCCGGGGTCCAAAGAGCAGCGGCAGACACTCCGCACCTGCCCGGCAGTACAAGGGACGAGAACCCGGGCGGACAAGGTGAGAGGAGCGGAAGGAGCTGGAGAAGCGGGAGGAGACGACGGAGGACTCGTGCATCGACGGGAGAAAGACCAGGAGCCAAGCGGACTCAAGGAGCTGTCGGGTACGGGCCCGAAGAGATTCAAGGCTCTGCCAGTGGCGCGGGAGGTGCCCCGCGATCTTTCCAGCCACGCTTCAGGAGAAGCGTGGCCATTCCAGGTGCGTCCCACTTGCTGGGAGGGGAAAGGCAAGGGTGATTGCGAGGAGGTTGCGGGACAGAACCAGAAAAGTCAATAGTGGGAGGAGGAGGGGAGAAAGGGAAAACGTTGTACTCACAACACCAGAAGTAGGAAGGAATAGGAAAAGAGCAGGAAATACAAAGAAGACAGTACGAAAGAGGGTAACACTGGAAGGAAGGCAGACAGAGAGAGAGAGATCAGATAAAGGTAGCTAAGAAGTATACACAAAGTGGAAAAGAGGAAATTCAAACCAGGATCACAGGAAGACTTGAAAAGAGAGAGAGAGAGAGGTTACAGAGGAGTAACCCAGAAATAGGCAAAAGAAAAAAAAAAGGAAACAGGGGAAAGAGTGGAAAAGAAACAAATATAAACCCACAAGAGAGCAAGGACAGGAAAAGGACAAAAAGAGTAAGACAGACCAACAGGGAAAAGGGAAGACAGAAAGGGAGGAAGGAAAGAGATAAAATCTGTATTATAGGATAAGCAACTTACCGGTGCTTTAGCTTGTGTGCGTCCCGGGAGCCCTGGAAGAAGAGACATAAGGAAAGGAGAACCTGAATCGCAGCAGTTACCAGAACAGGACTGAACACTACTGAATACCTGTCTTTTGCACAACAAACAACCAAAAATAATACTCACCTGAACCAGCAATCCTCTGACTTCATGCCCTCATTGAGTCACCCAGTCACAGTGTGCATGCTTGTAGGTTCATTTGTGGTGCTCTGGCTGGGTGAAGGGAGAGTGGTTGTGGATTGGGAAGAAGTAGCTGGAGGGGGGGACGGAAGATGAAGGGACACTGGCTGCCATAATGAGGAGGCCAGAGCCTGAAACGATCTCTGTAGGCCAGCCAAGGCACTGTGAAGGCCTTCCAGGTAGGCATTTGACTGCTGCATCTAGGATGCCTGTCCCTGGATGGAATTCACAATGGTTGACTGCCCCACAGAGATGGACTTCAGGAGGTCGATGGCCTCCTCATTGAGGGCAGCAGGGCTGACTGGGGAAGGGGCAGAGGTGCCTATGGCGAAGAAGACTCGCACCCTCCTGGGTGAGTGGGCACAGGCAACTGGGTGGGGAGCTACAGGGAAGTCAGTGCTGGTAAGGAGGGTGGCAGACAAGGATGTTGCTGGGGTGTTCCGAGATGGGTCCACCACCACACGGGAGCCACCATCGGAGGAGGAATCTGAAGAAGATGTCATGTTAGCTCCGGTCTTCCAGTGGTGCTCCCCTCGCCCTCTGTCCCACTGGTCCCCTCGCCTCCTCTGGTGCCAGCCTCCTGAGCCAGATGATGCTAATGCAAACATAGACAGAGGTGGAGAGAGAAGGAGTGTGAGAGAGAAAGAAAGGGAGGATAGGGTAAATACCTACCCATTTACTACACATACTAACAAGATACCTAATTGCCCCTGTTGTGACAACAAGAGCCCATAATACAGTTATGAACAATAGAGTCCTGGAAGCCATAACTAACCTTATTGCCTATTACCTCACCTCTTCAGCCTAGACACAAGATTGAACATCCTACATGCCTGTCAACTGTCTAACTCAGTTATCTATTAATTTAATCCATGAACATCCTCACCTACGTGTCAATCATGACAGGATGAAAATAATTTGACTTCAAAGGTACTGTTTACACAAATGATATGACAGGTATGTGTGGAATACATTCTGTACAGATGTCAAGTTGTATTGCAATGATGCCACTTTCAATGTACACTGCACATACTTGTCATTACCCAAATACAGTGCCAACAAGTTCACTTTGTGCGAGTACAGTAGACTCAGGGATAGAGTATGAAGGCAGTAGAATGCCTCAACATTGGAGTAACTCACATTTACAGTAGAAAATGTGGTACAGTACCACCACATCATTTCCTGCATGGCTGTACATAGCTAAAGTGCTGCAGTGCAACATAAATGGAGTGACAACCAGGTCGGTACACTCCCCAAATTCCATCAGACCTCGATAATACCTAAATCCAGTTAGGCATATAGTAGACAACCATACAGAAGTCATCTAACAGTCTCCAGTTACCCCCTTTTGGCTGCTGTGCTACCCTCAAGTGCTCATCCAGCTCTGGGTAGGCTACCGCCAGTATGCAGGACATTAGGAGGGTCAGAGTCCAACGGGCAACTCTTCCACGTTGGGAGGCCGTCCCCAGCTGGGCCTCTGTGGTCTTCTGAGCCCAGTGTCTCAGGTCCTCCTACCACTTCCTGCAGTGGGTGCTCTGCTGGCTATGGACCCCCAGGGTCCACACTTGTTTGGCGATGGCTCTCCATAACCCTTTATTTTGGTAGGCGCTGACGTGCATGGGAAACATTGAGAAAATGGAGAACACAATGTAGATTATACCTCTACAGCTGCAACATTTGGTGACAAACAATACAAGGCCCATGCAAATGGTCAATACTCTAAGCACCACGTACGTCATGTGCATGCAGTTCCCCAATTCAGAAATCCCATGACAATGTGCACACACTTTGGCCATCAAACTCCATCCGAAATGCAAGTTACGGAACGTTGTACTGATCTCTTGTTCTTGAGTCACATACAGGAGTAGGATCCCTTCAACCAGTTTATCGAGCTCCTCAGCAGTGAAGGCTGGGACCCTATCCCCTGCAGTGCGTGCCATCGTGGCTCCAAGATACAGGACACAGCAGCACACGAAGAGAGGTCTTTCTTGCCCAAGTGCCAGGAGTTAAGTGAGCTGGGCTAAACAAAATAGCAAAATGGTGGTCACGACAGCCACGGTCGTGACCGTCACCACTGGCAGTGATCGTCAGTGGCCCCAGTTTCACATAGATGTCAATGTAATCAATGAGGAGTTGCACTGCAGTTCTGACCACCTTCCGCAATGTGACTCCCGCCGGCGGAATGAGGTCACTTCCATCTGTCCTCTGCATACAGGAAAGGCAGCTGCTATTTTACATATTTCATTATTTTTCTGTGTTTCACTGCATCATTACATGCATATGTTCACAATAGGCTTAATTATAGGTGACAATAAGTCAACACTCACATATGTAGTGGATGTCAGCTGACATTACTACAGTTGTTTGTACATATGTCTGTATTGATATTCCGAATATTGAAACATATGGAAAGTCTTTGTTTGTAGATGACTACAAGTCCTGTACGCGTCCCTTGCCACAGGTATGGCAATATGAGGTATTGCCATAATGTCTGGGTAGGAATGATGTGTGGAGAAATGTGTCTTTCTACAACATGACAGACAACTTACATGACCAATACTTCCTGATTGTCATATGTCATACATAGGTCACTACATTGTGAGATATGTCCAGATTGTTGTTTGTCTCCCTGACTAGATACCGCCAAATTGGGGTAATGAGATTGCACCAGTTAACCGGCCCCTAGTAGACCTTGAAACTATGGAAGAGAGGCACATCATGATGACCTATCAACTGAACTGTCTGACTATCAGGGAACTGGTTGCCCAGTTGGAGCCAGACCTCCTGCCAACTTTGAGAAATCCCCATGCCATCCCTCGAGCAGCCCAGGTGTTATCTGTCCTGCATTTTTAAGCTAGTGGCTCGTTTCAGGTGACTGTGGAATTGGCTGCAGGGATGTCACCGCCGATGTTCAGTATGGTATTACAGGATGTGCTGGATATCCTTCTAAAGCATGAGAACAGGTACCTAAGGTTCCCACAACGCCCAGAATTGAACACTGTTAAGGCAGCCTTTTACAACATTTCAAATGTCCTACATGTAATAGGGGTCATTGATAGGACTCACCTTGCCTTGGTACCTCCGAGGGCCAATCAACAGGTGTATAGAAACCGGAAGAGTACATATTCGATTAATGTACAAATGCAGACCAGTACATATCACATGTGACATTGAATATCACTGGTTCGGTACATGATTCCTACATCATGAGGAACAACAGTGTCCCTGCATTGATGTTACAGCTACAGCAAGAAAGGGCCTGGCTCACAGGTATGTGTACTGCTGTCCATGTCAGACGTTTGATCTACCTACCTACAAAGTCTGAACTATGCCTATCACTGTTTCCTACTGTAATGTTCCCATTTCTACACAGGTGACTCCTGATACCCCAACCTGCCCTGGCTCCTGACACCTGTTAGATATCCAACTAGAGATGGGGAGGACAGGTACAATGAGGCACACGGACGGAAGAGGCAGGTGATAGAGAGGACTTTCGGCCTTTTGAAAGCTAGATTTCATTGCCTCCATGTGTCTGGTGGTGCCCTACAGTACCGACCAGGGAAAGTCTGAAAAATCATTGTTGTATGCTGCATGCTGCATAATCTGTCCCTCAGAAGGTACATTCCACTTTTGCAGGAGGGGGACATAGCCGCAAGAGCTGTGGCTGAGGCTGGTGACCCTGATACTGAAGAGGAGACAGACGAGGAGGAGGCAGATGACTACAGAACTGACCTGATTCGCCAATACTTTCAATGATTCTTAGGAATGTGTGATTTAAATGTAATGTGCACTTGGACCATGTATTGGAGATGAAAGTTTGTTCTTAAATGTTGAATGCATCACGGTGCGTGAGGAGACTACTGCCTTCCATCTTGGTTTCCAAACCTGAAAGGTTGCTGACTTAACATGAGGGGAAGTGGAAATGTATTGCTGCCAGCTACATGTGATTAATGCAGGTGTCATCACAGTTCATCCCTGTAGATGTACCTAAGTTTAATGGTCCTAAGTCTGAATAGTTGGGTGAATGTAAGGTCCATTTATCAGATTTGTCCTGTTCTGTAGGCCTATCATGTTGTATCAGGAGCTGCTGTCTGGCATCTACCTGTTTCTGACACGCAAGGTGATGTTCCGTAGAGGATGTCACCTATATGGAATTATACCATTTCTACACATGTGTGTGACTGAAAATTCTGGCCTATACATATGTGGTAGCATACCCGCTCCAGCAATTATCCTGTGTATGTAAAATAAAGCTGCATGTGATTAATGCAAGTGCCATCACAGTTCATCCCTGTAGATGTACCTAAGTTTAATGGTCCTAAGTCTGAATAGTTGGGTAAATGTAAGGTCCATTTATCGGATTTGTCCTGTTCTGTAGGCCTCTCATGTTGTATCAGGAGCTGCTGTCTGGTATCTACCTGTTTCTGACACGCAAGATGGTGTTCTGTAGAGGATGTCAAAAAACCAAAAGTACACAGTTCCAGCCAATAGACTAGTACAAATGTAAACAGTAAGTAATAGAGTCTATGAGTCTGCTCTTATTAGAACGAGAGCCCTCACTCACCAAATGGTGACATGCTTCATCATCAGGCTTTTGCTCCTTGTCAGGCCGGCACTGCAATGCCTGACGGGCCCCTTGTGAGGGCTCTTTGCCGGAGATCTTTTGAGTGTAAAGAATGCCGGTAGCTGAGTGCTAGTATGTGGGATTGGTATATGGGTATGTGAAAATAAAAATGGCTAGAGGTCTGGAAATATCGTATTTAATCAACCCAGACCCCTGTCATGATTAAAAACAGAGTGTGGGTAAGGATTAGAAGTAATGTCTAGTCCACCCTCAGAAACAAAAAAACTGTCTGTCCCTGAATTGGGGGAATGTGGAGAGTTAGAGTACAGAACTAACTATACTTCTATCATCGGGGTCAACATGTTTCTCGCAAAAAATGTCTTAAGATCGGTGCAATTCGTCATGACCAAAACAATTTACCTAATCCACGTGTTATAACCCAATATGGGATTTCTTCATAGCAAAAAAACCCTTGTTGTATTTAAGGATGGGCCCCATCGGGATAGCGATAAACATCAGTGGTCCAGTTTTGTATAGTCAACCCGCTTGTGTGGCCACAGGGTGGATAACCTACCCCTGCTCCGCGTCCAAGAAAAGTAGAGGATGTCACCTATATGGAATTATACCATTACTAAACATGTGTGTGACTGAAAATCCTGGCCTATAAATATGTGGTAGCATACCCGCTGCAGCAATTATCCTGTGTATGTAAAATACTGCTGTTGATGAATACTAATGGCCTACATGGCTCACTACATTGAGCCTTATCCCATGTTTTATTTCCTCTTCAGGTCACATGTATGTTTGCAATCTTCTTTCTGAAATGCCTGTTCGCACCCTTGCCATTGGTGTTACTACCAAATTGATGTACTTACACACCTGCTGGAGATTCCTGCAACATCTGTCACTCTGACATTCTTATTGTCCAGATATGTCTATTTGATTGTTGCTTGTTAACAGAGAAGCATCTTTAAACAATGAAGACATGTGCACCATAACTTGTGCTCATTTGTGTTCATTGAGTGTTTCAGATCACAGTTCTTAGGAGTGAAGACATGGTTTCTGTGATCATAAAAGTGGGTGGTCTAACTATATGTTCCACAGGTCCTGTATCCATTAGCCTTGGGATGATGGGAATTTGGCATTGGACAGTCAACAGGGTGTGTCAGTGGCACACAAGGGGGACAGTTCAGGAGAGGGATTACTTCCTGGTGGTGGGCTTAGTCTTGGCCTCAGGACCTGCAGGTTATCTGGATGGTCAATCTCTCTTCCTCATCTGTAGGGGTAGGTGCGCTGGTGGCCTGTAGGTCCTTTTGCTTGGCTTACATTCCATTAGCAGGTGCAGCTGTAGAGGGCACAGGTGTTGAGTCAGTACTGGATAGGGCCTGCTGTTGGGTGGAGGACAGCTGCAGGATGGTGGTGAGGTTTTTTAGAACCCCTAACATGGAGACCATGATAGCATTGTATGCCTGCCACTGCTGCATGGCCTACTGGTGGTATTCCCTCTACAGTCTTTGGTTCTCCTGCAAGGTGGTGAACATCTAGCCCATTGTGTCCTTGAATTGCTGGTAGGACTCTGGAAATGGCCTCCTGGCCAGTCGTGTCCTGTTGCTGCCTCATCCTTTGGCCCACAATTGCCCTCCCACTGGCCCTTGACCCCTGTGCCTGTGCGTCGGGTGCAGTTTGCCCCCTCCCAATGACACCAGGAACTTCATTGTCTTGGGTTTGGAATTTTGACTCATGGACCTGTACTGTAGGGCACACTGATGTTTGATCTGGCCTTGGGACACAGGTTTGGGAAGGTGGGCTTTGCTGTGCAATGGATGCCACAGGGGAGAGGGGTTCAGTTGTCAGCAGGGTAAGGCTGTTGGTGGTGGACTGACCAGTCATGCCTGATGGGCCAGGTAAGTCATCCCTATCCAGACTTCTGGGTATTCCTCCTCTATTGGACCTACTTCCAGGGCTGGGCTTTCTGCCTTTGGAATCTTCTGCTCTGTGGCAGTACTTGGGATACCTGTGTAGTGAGAGATATTGTGTGACATGTTGGTATTGTACTAGTGATACACATGATTGTGTTGTCATAATTGTCTGGAATTACTGAGCAGTGATGGCATTGACAGTTGTTTGACTACTGCTTGTTTTACATCAGTTGAAATTTGCTATGGTACAATTTGGCTCGATAGTTGGTATTGGTCTTGCCTACTGTCATTGCCATGTAGTGATGTCCATTCCAATTTCTTGTTGGTGAAGGGGTGACATGGTTATATGTGCAGGTGCTTAAATGTGGAGTGAATTTTGCAGTCATACAAGGGTAGGGAGTGTTTCATTGTGGTAGTTGTAGTACTTGCTCCAGTGTGGGGAATCCATACGCTAGGTGGGCCTATGAGGGAATGGTGTTGGTAGGGATCTGTGACATGCAAGGGAGGGTATTTGGTCTATGGTGCTTTTGTGCACACGAGGGTGATGTGAGGGTGTGACAGGGTGGTGGGGTACATGTTGTGCAGGGGTACATGGTAGCCCGGGAGTATTGTTGACTTTCCAGAGTCCAGTCCTGCTGGTATTTCCATCAGCCCCTCTGAGTGTATGATGGCCAAGACCTTCTCCTCCCACGATGAGAACTCTGGGGGAGGTCATGGTGGCCCAACACCAGTCTTCATGATGGTGATTTGGTGTTGTAATGACATGGCCCGTACCTTCCCTCATAGGTCGTCCTGTCGCGTAGGCTCTCATTATTCTAATGCGACTACTGGATTTGAGCGTCAGAATCACCTGTGGTGTGGGGGACTGAGTCTAACCCATTACAGGTGACACCTGTCTGCCTAATCCGGGTTTTGCTCCGGATAGCTAGCAGTGCCCCATCTCCACCCAAGAGCAGGGATGATTGAGCAACCAAGTGCATGACACAATTAACTCCTCAGGGAAATCATGATCGCATCCATTTCTCTCCATTACATTAGTCTCACATATACAAGGACAATCAGAGGCAGTACATGTTTCAATAAAGTTTTAATGAAGCAACTGCATCTTAGATAATAAAGCATGTACTGCAATAACCAGTACAGTGAAGCACAACAGGATTAAAATTGTGACAAGGACAGTAAAGCATAAAAATAACGCTACCATATAGTCACTAGAGTCATTAAAATAATTCCTACCTAGGCTGTGTTAGGGCATAGCATGTTAAGCTCTACTTCTACCCTTCAGGATTCCCTGGAAGACATCATCCCTCGTACCTGAGCAAGAGGCCTGACGTCTGCATAAGCAGTTGTAGAGAAGTGTTCAGCAATCAGCATACACTCATGGTCATCTGGCTGGAATCTCCCTCTAATGTGTATGGGACAGAGAAGAGTTTTTATGATAAAACAGCGGATGTTCTGAGAAAATGTCCCTACTTAAGGATGTGTATGTTTCTATGAACACCAGAGACAACGTGTTACCATGTTTCCCGGCAACCTATCTTACTGCAGCCTTGGGAGAAGCACTGAGTGAAAGAAATGTCTTGTTTAAGAATGCAGTGCTGCCCAAGGCAAAGAACAGCTAGGTAGAGAAAAATAAAACAAGACCGCAAATGCGGCTATTGTTAAAATAATGAACAGAGCTAAATGAAATATATATAGGTTAAAGTGCACAGTGGCAGGCCTAGTTTGCTAAAATAATATACATATGGAGCTATAACATATTTATGTCTACACAACAGTCACACCTCTTCCTGATATCGTCCCTTGAGTGTGGATGGTTTCCCACTGCATTCACCCTGATGAAGATCCTCTGCTATAACTCCATTTTCCGGGCTATGGATGTCTGCTGAACTTGTGCTACAAACAGTTGCGGCTCCACTCTGATGACTTCATCGACCACGAACTCCAACTCCTTGTCTTTGAATCGTGGGTATTTTTGTGGTGCCATTGTGGTTGTCTTGTGGGTGGTGGGGTGTTGTATGTGCAGGGATGCTGGGTGTGCTGTTTGTTGGTGTGAGGTTTAGTGCTAGGGTGTGCATGTGGTTTGTGGTGTTTGTGTGCAGTGGTGATGTGCATGTTGTGTTGCTCTTGATGTTGTGTGATACTTGTTCAGTGTCATGGTGCCTGTGATAACTAGGTGCAGGGCTTTCTGTCAGTGTGGTCTTGTCTCGCTTTGTCAGACTTTCTGGGTGCAAAGGATTATGGGTATGTGTGTGGGTGTGTTATATAGTGTGGTGATCAGGTGTGTGTGGTGTGTGTATGTGTATCAGGTGTGGGGTAGTGGTATTGTCCAATGCGGTGCAGTTTACCGGTGGAGGTGCATTTTTGTCCGCGGCGGTTCAGACCGCCAATGGATTACTGCTGTGCAAAGACTGCAGTGCTGAGTTGTGAGTTTTAATTTTGATGTTGTTGGCTTGGCGGTGCTGGTGGTGGAACTGCCTCTCTTCCACCATTGATCAGGCCAATGGTGTCAGATTTTTGTCTGCTTTTTGGTGGTTTTGTGTTGGTGACTTGCAATAAGACAATCTTCAGATCGTTATTACTGGCGGTCTTGCAGGGCCCACTTACACTGCGGTCTTTGGAAAAGACATCAAACTCATAATGAGCACTTCAGTCTCTGCACCTAACACCTGCATCGCGAAAGAAGTATTTAGGAAAAACAACTCCACATTGACTGTTAACTGTAAAAAGAAAATTATATGTGTAGGCCTTGGCACCAGCCAAGTTAATAAAACACAAATGTACTTTGAGATTGAATGAATTCTTAAAACTGCATATAAGAATATATGAAATAATTATGCAAAATAATACTTTCAAAACTGACTTGAATAGATATTCATAAAATGTTGATTACATGTTATTTCCAAAAATGCACTCCATTCATATGCTTTGCAGTGTAGAAATTAAATTAATCATATTGAGTGTTATACAAAATGTGACCACCAATTTGTGACCATCAGAAAATGATCACCCTTTCATGTTCTTTTCTCAAAGACATAGTGACACAGCCAAATATGCTCTTTCACCAGTCAGCACAGAAACTAGTCTTCACATTCCAGCTTTGGAAACAAATTTTACCCTAAGAGTCTCTAATAATAAAGACTGTTAACTATCACTCTAAAACCGCTCTAAACAAGTGTAAGATCTGTCCAAGAACCTTCAAGGCAGTTAACCTACCCAGCATTAGCCCAATTGAGCTAAGGGTCAGTGCCCCACCGCCTTCCTGTTTTCCTCTAAGGAATAGCTCTGTTAATTAGGTTGGGTCTGGATCCCCTCAGACTCCTTGAGGCCTTTGTTCACAGTAACAGCTGTTAATGACAACATTGGAAAGTTGGAGCTCCGTGATTCTACTGGCCATTAGAAGCCTGGAGAACTCCATTGTTATCAATGGAGCTCACAACATATCAATGTTCTAATACCAAGAATAACCTCTGCTCTTGATGTGAGTTGGGCATGTCCCTTATGGGACCTGACTGCCTGTCTCCATTACAACCCTAGAACTTATCTCTGTGTGCTTTGCCAACCTATCTGCTTATCATATCATTCCTCTCGACGTATGTCTTGTACATAAATGCAAACTGCAAAGAAAATAAATGATAGAGGCTAATTTAAAGTTGGCAGGTAACAGAAAATCTTGAGAAGGGAATGTTATACCCTCTGTTGTGGTGGAAAACCTGCTGTTGGAATTACCACCAGTGGAGGCAATCCCACTAATATGTTCCTCACTGCTGGCGTACACCATACTGTAGCCTTAATATGGCATTTGCTTGCCATTGGGGATTCTATTTACTAAAAGAGTTGCATGGAGGATGCTTTGAAATATATATTGTACAATCTGAGTTTTTATATAGGGAATTTCCAGTTTTATTACAGACACAGAGAAAAGTATTATGCCTCACTTGTGGTATTTGTAACAACAGCTAGAGAAAATGTTTTGTAACATAGAGGAAGGACTCCAAAACACTGCCTTCAAAGAACAAAGACTCTAGCAAGCATAAGAGTTCTACAATTAGTCATATATAAGATCAACTGATGTAATCTCCTCCTTTCCTTGGTCAGGTCATGGTATGGGAAACTGGCATCCAAATGAAGAGGAAAGCAAATGAAGATAAGCAGGAATGCCCCAAAGTGTTTCTTTTCTTGTTCAGAAGGGTTACCTTGACAGTAAAATAGTGACTGTATGTCCTGGAACAAGAAAAGAAAAGAAAAACATTCTAAATAGTTCCTTTTTTTGTAAGAGAAACATTGTGGCAGGATCACACCTCCCTTCTTGTCTTTAATACAACTGAGCCCTTTGTACATAAAAAATCTAGCATTTTATTAAATGACCATATTTATAACCACAATAACAGCATGGCTTGCAATAAAACATCCTGAACATTGAGGGGGAAGGCCAATCAACCACTCAGAATGTCTTGTAATCTCGAACCTAGGTAAAAAGCCTTAGGACCATTGCTGCTCTTTAATAGATTGTCCCAAACACTGGGATTTCACTAACAGTTTGGTGTGTGGTCCATAAAGACCTTCCCTCACATCTTGATCTTTTCTCTTCTTTTTTTTTTCATTTGTGTGATGATGATCACACTGATGTGCCACAAATGAAACTAAAAGCTGTCAGTATTATCAGTGCTCATGGGCATAACTCAGCCATAACTCAGCCATCCAACCACCAACCAAATTGAAAAAGATACACCAGGAAAGTAGACAATGTCCCCTTTCCAGCAATAACCCTTCCAAGTGAATCCCTGCTTGAGGACCACTACAGGAGGGTGATCCCCAAAGATGAATCTCCCCACTAAACACTGGGACCCAGATTTACTTAATTCTCATGCTGCGCAGTATAGCACCCAAAAATGTTATGCTGCGCTGCATGAGAAGGCAAGAGAAGGAGAGCACCAGGAGAGAGATATGGCACTCTCCTCCCCTATCCCTAGCACTGGCACAGAAATTTGATGCTGCACCACACACACACACACCTTTGAACCAAAGTGCAAGAGTGTCTGGGTGAGTCTAGCTTAGGTTTTGTACTGGAAGGATAGAGTTAAAATATAAAATACTATGCTTAGACTAACTTTAAAACGTTTCCCACTTTGTATGTGTGGAATCGCATTTTACAGTTCTTAAGTATGCTAGGCCTAATGGCCCCTGTGATACACAATGACAACCTCTGCACAGGCCTATCATTAAGGAAAGAGGCCTACAAATGTAATTCGCTACTGCTAGGAACACATTATGTTGCAAGGCTTGCTCTCTGAACAGCCACCATGAAATATCATTCTCATTGCATGCTAGCTGAAGCAATCTCCCTTCTGGAAAGTACCAGTCTGAGTACGTGATGTTCTCAAGTTCTGTCACAAGATGGACCATGTGATATTAGGCACGTAGGCCACCTTGTGTAAATTCCTTGTCTATGCTTTTTATTACTATATATGGTGCGATAGGAAGAACGACCTTCAGCCATAATGGAGAAATAATCATACGTCAATGTCAAGAACCAATAGAACGTCGCATTATGTTTGTGGTTTAATACTATAAAAGATCGTGTATTACTTCCTTTATTCAGGTTGTTCGTGTGCAACTAGTACCGAGCAGCCTCCATGTACATGTCTTTCTATTTCAAATAAATTCTTTATGTTTACCTAGAAGAGCTGGCTAATGGTCGTTTGTAACCTGAATGGGTGCTGAATAATTTAGCTTCCACATTTGGTGAAGAATGCGGTCTCGTTCAGCGGATGACTCCCTTCAGCCCAGCTCCTGCTTCGGTCAGGCCATTGCTGAACAATTGGACGGGCCGCTCCTGCGACGCAGGCTTGGGCTGTCGTGAGTATCTATTGCTGCTTTGTGGTCCTGCTCTCGCTGTTTGCTTTCTTGTATTTTCAGTGTAAATATTACGAGGCAGGAAAGTAACTGAGTTGTTTCGTTCATATGTTTCCTGCATAGTGTTGGTGATGGATTTAGGGTTAATATTTATATATACCGTACCCCTTAGCCTGCTCTTCTTTATAATATAATTTTTTCTCTGTCTCCAGTGGCATGCCAAGGGCATTTCATTCTCTGTTACGGGCTCCTCTAATGCACCTCGTGAAAACATTCAAATGGTTACCTATAGCCGTTCGCCGGCTGCTGGCATTCTGTGTTAATTTAGTCCTTCCATTGTATTACACCATTTCCTTCCTCCCTGCGCTTCAACTGTATAACTAGATTCGCTTCCTGTGTTTCATGTAGCTTGTTATTGTTAAACAACAAAGTCCGAGGAATAGAGGTAATTAGCTGTGTTGCTTCAGAACACAGTGTGAGTCGCTGTTTGCAGTCTCCAGCCGGAGGGGCTGGGGCGGATCACTCTGGCCAGAGGGGGTGTACAAGAGCAGGGGGTGCCCTGGTGGTGCCCAGACATGGAATGGTAGTGGTCCATTTCAGAGGAACTGGCAGGTGGTGCAAGGGTCCGTGTGTATAGGAATGATAGTGGTTCATTCCAGTGGAGCAGGCAGGCGATGCCAGGCTCTGTTTGTCGTGTTATCCAATTGTTATGTTATCTGTTTCCTGTGATATTGCAGCTCTCTGAACTATGCCTATTACATATTGAACTATCTGCTACTCATGTAAAATATGATGAACTATAGATGCTGATTTAATTATGTCTATGTGTGAAAGTGATTTTTAATTAATGAATACGTGTGTATGCAAAAGTGGTTTTTGATTCCTGAATGAAGGGTTCACCACAAGGAGACGTAGTGTGATTTTTTTTGACTGCATGCATTTGCACTTTAGGACATGAAGTTTTAGAACATTGTTTTTGACTGCATGCATTTGCACTTTAGGACATGAAGTTTTAGAAAATTTAAGACTAGGTGGGTGGACTCCTGGGTGACATAATACCGATTTTTATGACAATTGACTGATTTAAACTGCCAACATACCAGAGTACCAACACCACCCTGCACTCACTACATATTGATACAAGGGGTGGGAGTAGGCTCATCCCACAGGGCAAGTTGTACTGTGACCCTTGTCTATGGTTGTACCGTTACATGTGGATGCCTGACTTGTTCACTGCTATTGCATTATCTGTGTGTCACTGGCCATGGATCTGGTCCAGTTTCCAATATCATACAGCCGCACCCTGCCCCAGGGCAGGAAAGCAAGGGTGTGATATTATTATCTTTCCCTCTTAACTGTTCTGTCATCTCTTGTTCACCCCAAAGGACGCCAGTGTGGAAGCCGTCACTAGCACCTTGGGTACTGTCTGTTTTCAAACTCTGTGTGCGCTAAGGTGGACAGGGCTGGCTGAGTTGTGGTACGATTGCAGACCAGCTTCCTGCTTTTACTAATATCTGATTGCTGTTGGCAGAGAGAAGCTCTGTGCGTGAATGCACCCAATGTTATCCCTTTTGTGTCACAGGGTATGAGCGCTGTAAAGAACACACCGACACCCTAGTGTTTTCTGGAGCCATTGTAATTGTCTTCGTGTTATGTAAGGCAAAGGCAAGGGCAAGAAAGCATGGGGAACCCCCTCAGTAAAGACAAACTGGACACACAGCAACCAAGCCCCCCTAGGGACAGTCCAGCATATCAAGTAGCTACTAAAGAAGGCCTACATGCACTACTGTTCTTAGAGAAATGGCATAAATTGACAGCTAAAAGACCAGACTTGCAGTTTCCTATTACTGGCACCTATGACATGAATAAAATAACATACCTGAGACAGATGTTGACTCTCAAAGGACGGAAGATTAGGGGGTTAGAATGGGACGCTTTCTTCGCATGGACCTCCTATTTAAAAGAATTACGGATGACCAGCGATGTGAAAAGTAAAGTACATAAAACATTGTTGGAATGGAAGAATGAGGGGTATGAGAAGAGTAAGAGGAGTGAAAAAAGGGAAGAGTGGAGAGAGAAAAGAATGGAGGTGTTGGGTACATTCCTATGTGTTCCGGTGGTAAGTACACAGCCACAGGGAGAAAGGGGAAAGGGAATGATAGAGGAGGAGGTTGAAGACCCACTCATTGAAGACCTCCTAACAGGGAGACTAAGCAGAAAAGATGCACGGGCGGAGGAGCCAGCGCAGACAGAAATAAAAACAACAGGAACAAAACCCCAGGAGCTATCACTGGCACAGAAAAATGAGGCATGCCAAGTGGCAATGAGGTTGATAAGAGAGGATATGAAAAAAGTAGAATTTAGATGGGTTGAAAGAGCGCGAAATGTTGGAGGAAGTGAAAAATTAAGTGGTACATATGGCATTAAAATTGGACGGAGAAAATGAAAAATTAAAGGAAAAAGCAGAAAAAATAAATAAAAAGGTTAACTTACTGAAGACACAGTGGAAACAGCATTTTCAGGATACAACGCTAGATGAGGTTAGAAGCGTAACAGACCTGCAGGAGATAATATGGGATATATGTGTTTTCCCTCAGAAAACCAAACACAACTCCAAAATGTTAGAAGCAGCGCAAAACAAGGATACAAATGGAGGAGGGAGAAGAAATAGCTTACCAGGAAACATGTCACAAGGAGGGACGCCTAGTAGCTCCCCCAACAGGTCAAGAAAAACACCCAGTAGCTCCCCTGCCATGCAAAGAAAATATATATTTTTTAAATCAGATGGAAAAATGTGTAAGTCTTTATTTAAAGACCTGGTAGATGGGAGGCAAAAGTTGGTGGACTTAAAGGATGAACTGACTAGGGCATACAGGGAAGAACTGGTGACCTTAGCACGCACAGAATTAATGACCAGGGGCCCACAAGTACACCAGAAATATACACAACAAATGGCAAAAGATCTGCCCGCATAACACCATTGGGACACCTCACGAATGAGCTTTACTAATGAGGAACTTCAAGGATGGGAGGATGAAAAATTGTACGAAACATTAGAAAATGCTATACTAAAGTTACAAAATTGGGACACACTGCTACAAGGGCTAAATACAGCACAGATACTACAAGAATTAGAGGAACAGAAAAAAACAGTGCACCAGATGCCTCTGAGAGAGGTGCCCACAGCTACAATAGGGGAGGAAGGCCACGTAACAACATACGTCTATGTACCATGGCTTCGCAGTGACTTGTATGCCTTCACCAAGGACTACCCGAAACTACGTGAAGAGCCACAGAAATGGTACACAGAGTTGAACAGGATAGTGGCAATGGGGGAATTTCTGTGGAAGGATTTAAAAATGCTGTTCAGCATAATAATACCACGGGATCTCTGGGAAGATCGTAAGAAAGTGGCACAATGGCCAACAGAGGAACCAGAAAGGGGTAAAGGAGGGGCACCAGGAAAAGCAGTGGAGGAAGCAAGAGAGAGGGTAATTAAATATATAAAAGAAAAGGTACCAGAGGAAAAGACAGATTGGTCAAAAATAATACATACAAAACAAGAAAAGAATGAAAGTGTAACAAGTTACTATGACCGGCTACTCCAGGTGTACCAACAGAGCAGCGGGATGAAGAACCCACTAGGAGAGGTGATGCCAGCATTTGTAACTAACTTTGTGTATGGATTACAGCAACCCATACAAAGTCACTTACAAACTTCACTTATGTGCTGGCAACAAGAACCAATTGACAAAGTGTTAGCAGCAGCTAGGTATTGCGCTGATTACCAGGCAAACATGCAAAAAACAGAGGAAGAAAAGGTAAAAAAGGATAAGGTGAAACTTATGGTGGCACAGGACAGGTTTTACAACAACAGCCAAGGAAGGGGTAGAGGAAGAGGCAGGGGCAGGGGACGAGGGGAAAGGGTACCTTTCACGCCCCCCGCCAGGCACCACCTGCTTCCACTGCAACCAACAAGGACACTGGAAAGCAGATTGCCCACAGCTAGCTAGAGGACAAGGGGGCAGAGGGCAACATAGGCAGCAGCAGGCAATAGCACTACCACCCCCACCCCCACCCTACATCAACAACGCATACGATGCCTAGCCCTATGAACAGGCATGCGCTGGGTGGGGCACGCACCGAGACACACCACAAGTACCACAAAGAGGACACGGGTTTCCTCCTCCTCCCCCAGAGGCAAATTTCATGGGACAGGTATTATCAGTAGATTAAGCCGGCCCCTGCGTGGAGGGGATGGTGATGAGCAAAACAGTGCCATTTCTAGTAGATACTGGGGCCACTAGATCAATGCTGAAAGCCTCCGATATACCCAATGCACCACTATCAGAAATACAAATTACAGCAGTAGGGATGACAGGGCAACCCATGGACGAATTCCTTACACAGCCATTAACACTCAAGGTAGGTCCTATCACCGTTAACCACCAGTTCATCTTCACCAGATACTGCCCTGTAAATTTGCTAGGAAGAGACCTCCTATGCAAGCTACAGTGTACCATCAGATGCTCACCGGAAGGCATCTTCCTAGAAAGTAAGGAGAATGGATAACATTACAGGCGTTCACCCATTGCACTATAGTCAAGCAGGAACAGCCACAGACTCTCCCCCCTGAACTGCAAGAAGTGGTCCTCAATGAGGTATGGGCGAAGGGACAGAATGATGTAGGAAAAATTCTGGACTACCCACCAGTAAAAGTGTTGCTGCGCCCTGGTGCAAAGTTACCCCAGGTACCACAATAAAAATTGGCAAAGGAAGGAGAGGAGGGTATCGCTCCAGTAATAGAAGATCTCTAAAGACAAGGAATATTGCGGGAAACTAGAAGTAGCCCAGGCAACACTCCGATACTCCCTGTGAAAAAGGCAGCAACAGGGCCCAATGGAGCACCGATATACAGGTTTACTCAGGACCTTAGAGAACTTAACAAGGCAGTAGTACCATAATTCCCAGTAGTTCCAAACCCAGCAGCCATATTGTCAAATATTCCAAGTACAGCCACCCACTTCACCGTCCTAGATCTCAGCAATGCGTTCTTCTCCGTGCCTCTACATGAGGATTCCCAAGATCTTTTTGCGTTCTCATTCAGATCGAGAAGACTCAAGTGGACACGTCTGCCTCAAGGCTTCTGTGATTCTCCTTCAGTCTTCTCGGACGCTCTGAGGTCAGACCTTGCATCACTACATCTACCGGGAGGATCTACCCTGATACAGTACATTGATGACTTGTTATTGGCCTCACCATCGCGGACGGCTTGCGTCCAAGACACGGTTGCTCTACTGTGCCACCTAGCAAGGAAAGGACATCAGGACTCCCAAAAGAAGTTGCAGTTCTGTCAGAGAAAAGTGAAGTATCTGGGACATGAGCTATCCCAGGGAGTTAGGAAGTTGCTGCCTGATAGGATAGCCACAATAATACAACACCCAAGACCAAAGACACAAACAGAGGTTTGTGAATTCCTGGGGGTGGCAGGCTATTGTAGGCACTGGATACCAAACTTCTCCCTGATTGCAAGACCACTGTTAAACTTAACTCACAAAGATGTGCCAGACAAGATTCTATAGCCGGAACAATGTGAGGAGGCCTTCCAAGAGTAGAAGAAAGAATTGTGTTCCGCACCAGCACTAGGTCTCCCTGACTACACCAAGGACTTTCACTTGTTCTGTCATGAAAAGGGGGGCTGCTCACTAGGGGTCCTAACACAAAAACACGGTACCTACTACCGCCCGGTGGCTTACTATTCAGCCACCCTAGATCCAGTGGCAGCAGGTCTTCCCCCATGTTTAAGAGCGGTAGCAGCAGTGGCCCTCGCAGTAGAACAATCAGAGAACATTGTCTTAGCACACACATTAATATTACATGTTCCCCACGCAGTGGACATGTTACTTACCACCACCAAGACGCAGCACCTGACAAATGCCAGTCTCTTACGCTATGAGCTAACACTGCTTGCGCCACATATTAAAATAAAGAGGTGCACTACTCTGAACCCCTCCTGCCTCCTACCAACAGAAAAAGATCACGATGACCCGACAATAGACAATTCCTTCCATGATTGTGTTGCAGCAACAAAGAGACATACCAAAGTTAGGCCAGATTTGAGAGACACCCCATTCCCCGAGGCAGAAGGCGATCTATTTGTCTATGGTTCATGCATCAGAGACCACACTGGAACACTACAGGCCGCCTATGCTGTAGGAACGGCTAGAAGGTTACTAGAAGGAGGGAGGTTACCATCAGTAACAAGCGCTCAGGTGGCAGAACTGATAGAACTGACTAGAGCATGCAGAGTGGCAGCAGGACGGACAGCAAACATTTACACAGACAGTCAATATGCGTTTGGTGTCACACATGACTTTGGTCAGCTGTGGGCAATGAGGGGGTTCCTCACCTCAGCAGGCCAACGGATACAACATGCATCACTGATAGTTGGCTTGCTACAAGCTTTACTGATGCCCAAGAAAGTGGCGATTGTAAAATTCGCAGCACACACCTCAGCAAAGGATTACGTTTCAATGGGAAATGCATTTATTGACAAGGAAGTATGAAAAATTGCACTTAGTGGGTGTGAATACGAAATGGTTCAGGTAACGCCTGACATAAGAAGTAAAGAGGAAAACACACACTTTGACCCAAAAAGCGTACAGCTACAGGCACAAGGAAAGGAATGTGCATAATGGGAGGGGGGGGCTGTAAGAAAAATGAAGAAGGAATTTGGGTGGGACCAAACGGAAGATATGCTTGCCCTCCCTGTTCCTGACCTCCATGGCACGGCTCTTCCATGGCCCCTCACATGTGGGAAGGGACGGAATGATACGACTGTTTTCACAGTGCTGGTTCAACCAAAAATTCAGACAATGTGCAGAACAGTTGTGTAAAAGGTGTACCGTGTGTGCACAATATGACACAGGAAAAGGCACCCCAACAGCACCAGGCCACTTTCCACCACAACACGGACCCTTCAAAAGTCTCCAAATGGATTTCATTGAAATGCCTCCAGTGAATAAAATAAGATAAGTTCTGGTAATAGTGTGCATGTTCAGAAAATAGGTTGAGGCATACCCAACAAAAAATTGTGATGCACAAACTGTCGCAAAGTGTTTATTAAAAGAGCTGGTACTGCGTTTTGGGGTGCCGACTCTTTTAAGTTCTGACAATGGACCAGGATTCATCTCCCAGGTTAATCAGGGCCTTTGCAAAGGCCTGGGAATAACTCAACAGTTACATTGAGCATTTCACCCACCGGCAGCGGGAGCTGTGGAAAGAAGGAACGGGGTACTGAAGAATAAGATATGCGCAGTGACAGAGTTATCATGGATAGACACACTCCCATTGGCACTCCTTGCAATGAGGAGCACACCTGACCGCGTCACAAAACTGAGCCCCCATGAAATTATTTTTGGTCGCCCCATGAACATCCCAGGACACTTGTCAGTTGCCCCATTGGCTATAACTGATGATCTTTTGTTACAATACTGTAAAAAAATAACTGAGACACTCCGATATCTTCACCGCCAGGTGTTGCAGGCTTTACCAGAAGAAGGTACACCACCGGAACACGGACTGCATCCTGGAGACTGGGTGTGGGTAAAGGCCCACACCAGACGTCACTGCCTTCAACCACGGTGGAAGGGACCATACCAAGTCCTGTTGACAACAGCCACAGCAGTCAAGTGTGAGGGCATCACATCCTGGGTCCATACCTCACACACCAAGAAAGCCGCTGGACCAAAGGACGACCAGCCGCCAACAGAGTTGCCGATGAGAGTGATGCCACCTTCACCACAGTGATACAACCTTCGTTCAACAAGTGCCACCAGCCAACACTGACGGAACTGCTCGTGCTGCACTCCCACAGGAGTCGGAGAGTGTAAGCGGGTTCCCCAGTACACCGGAACAGTGTTTTTGGACTGCTCCCCATAGCAACTCTGCTATGCTTCAACCCCATAGGAGTCGGAGGGTGCAAGTGGGTCCTTCAAGACACCAGGAACATTGTTTCAGAACTTCTTGTGCTACTCTCCCACAGGAGTCGGAGAGTCAAGCAAGTCCACTTCAGGATTAAAGACATCAGGATATAAACAAACAGAATACTAAAAGTCTGCAAGAAAAATTTGCACTGAGAGGTACAGATCCCAGTCCTACGGAAGCGGACGGTCACTAGGTTTGGTGCGGCTTGTAGCCCCACTGGGAGGTGCCTCTTCCGATTAGGAATACAAAAAAAAAAAAAAGAGGACAAAAGGGCCATTCCTCGGGTTAGTGGACTATCGCACCCAACTCCCTTAGAAGTGGACATTGGGATTCATCCTTTATACTCTGCATAACTACAAGTGTCAAATAGCATTCAAGGTCGCCCCGAAAATATACCGAAGAAATAGACTACTCGTGGGGCACTCCTACTGGAATAAGGAGGTGCCAAAGGTTCTACCGAAAATATTTACATTCCAATAGAACTGGTTTCACACCCTATAACGCGACATGGGTTTCAGGTTACAACGTAAGAAAAAGGAGAAGAAGAAGTGGCCCATGGTGGTCACAGCATTACTCACCCCGGTAACAGCTATAATAATAACAACGATCCTGATAGTATACAAAGACGACATACATATTCCATGGCTCGACCAGGAACACTACATCCCCAAAAGTGGCCAAGGTGAAGGAACAACCGGTGGTGAGAACAACAGTAACTCAAAACAACATGAGAGGGTGGAGGATAAAACAAAATGGGTGAAATATACAAAATGGAAAGAAGATGGAGAAGATTATAAGGACAATACATTTGTGCAAATGGTATCAATGTACAAAAAACTAGCAAATGTGTCTGATTGCTATTTCTGTACCCACCTACCGACCACTAGCCAGGAGAAAAGAAATTACACTCAGATGCCCCTCACAGAATTCGTGGCATGTAACATATTAGATAATATGTTAGGGGGAAATTTAAAAGAAATGAGAATTAGGAAAAGGGAAAAGAAGAGAATAAGAGAGAAAATAAACACAGGAGAAATAAAAACATGGGTGCTGAGGAGAAAAAGGGATGACTATAGTTTGGACAACGAACCGTATGTAGGAGATATGCAAGAAGCATTGGTAGAAAGAGTGTCCAATAAATTGAAGGAAGAAGATAGAAGGAGAAGAAAGAAGTGTAGGAGATTAGATCCAAAGAAAGGAGAAGAGAATTTATTGAATGCATTCACAACAGAAAGAGGGAAGGGTTACACCGAAAGGGATCATGGCTCAGAACAACAAATACCATGCCTGGCCATAGATACAGAAATAAAGGCACCATGGTGTTTCAAATACTCAAGAGGTAACACAGACACTAGAAAAAACGGAATTGATATTGGACATAGTATTTGCAATACAACATTGAGCCTGGACTACAAAAGGAATGACACAACAGGCTTGTCCATAGGCCTGACACCTCCCAAAGGAATATTTATTATATGTGGGACATCGGCATTTTTTAAATTGTCGGCAGGATGGCAAGGTACCTGCTACCTAGCATTCGTGCTACTAAAAATGGTGCATAGGACAGAATTACAGAAGGGGGAAAAGAGAACACTTTGTGGGGTGCGCAGGAAGAGGACACCAACATGGGTGGATGAGGTAATAGCAATAGAGGGGATCATAGTGATGCCATTAGGGATAGCACACTCACAATATGAAATTCACAGATTGGCTGAATTAGTGGAAGGGCTAGCCAGCCACACCGCAGCAGCCTTAGGGAACATCACTGAGGAACTCACGGACATGAGGGCAGTTGTAATCCAGAATAAGCGTGCGCTAGACACCATCCTGGCAAAAGAGGGAGGGGTATGTGCAGTGATCCATCAGGAATGCTGCGTGTATATACCGGATAACAGTGGGAATATAAGAAAGGAAATAGAGGACATAAAGAAGGTAGAAGAAGGAACTGGGAAAGTGGCAGATGGAACAGATGTTGGAGGAATGCTGACTTGAATAGCAGCATGGTTCAGGGGTTGGGTACTTGGTTGATAGAGGTACTAGTGATAGGGATTGTGGCACTAATTACGCTATGTGTGCTCATACGAGTCTGTCCATCTTTCCTGGCCCTACTCTTGAAAAAATCCTGTTACCAGAAACACAAACATTACCGAAGAAAAGGATATAAGGATGACAACAGGGATGAGCAAGAGGTAGAAATGAGAGCAATACACCATGACCCTTAGATTTGTCATTGAGTATCAGAGGGCGGAATGTGGAATCGCATTTTACAGTTCTTAAGTATGCTAGGCCTAATGGCCCCTGTGATACACAATGACAATCTCTGCACAGGCCTATCATTAAGGATAGAGGCCTACAAATGTAATTCACTACTGCTAGGAATGCATTATGTTGCAAGGCTTGCTCTCTGAACAGCCACCATGAAATATCATCGTCATTGCATGCTAGCTGAAGCAATCTCCCTTCTGGAAAGTACCAGTCTGAGTACATGATGTTCTCAAGTTCTGTCACAAGATGGACCATGTGATATTAGGCACGGAGGCCACCTAGTGTAAATTCCTTGTCTATGCTTTTTATTACTATATATGGTGCGATAGGAAGAACCACCTTCAGCCATAATGGAGAAATAATTATACGTCAATGTCAAGAACCAATAGAACGTCGAATTATGTTTGTGGTTTAATACTATAAAAGATTGTGTATTACTTCCTTTATTCAGGTTGTTCGTGTGCAACTAGTACCGAGCAGCATCCATGTACATGTCTTTCTATTTCTAATAAATTCTTTATGTTTACCTAGAAGAGCTGGCTAACGGTCGTTTGTAACCTGAATGGGTGCTGAATAATTTAGCTTCTACACTGTACAGTGCAGCATACAAGCAAAGTCGGAAAAGGAAGGAGAAATTAAAGTATTTCTCCATGATAGCGCCTAGTTGCAAAAGGCGCTATTTTTTTATGCTAAACCCTGTCAACTTTTTTTTTAGTAAGTGGGGTTTCGCATAAAAAACCTTCAGTGGTTGCATGGAAACTCCCAGGCACCACCCATTGAACGACCCTTGGCACTAAGCAATACAAAACAGCGCTATGCACTGGTTTGCCTTACTTTCATGTGATTTTCCAGCACAAAATATGTTTTGCACTGGAAAGTAAATAGATAAAACAATATACCCCTAGGACTTGCTTGTCGGCTGAGGTACCCCTTAGCAAGGGCATATGCTTCCCCTAACCCCTTAAAAACTAAGTATTTCTGCCCTGGAGACTGTTGAGATTTAACCCCAATCTGACTTCCCTAGGGAGCAGAAAGAACAGGAATTGCCTTTTGTTGGATTGGGAGCAAAGAGCTCCTCTGTGGTTAGGCAAGTGTTCCCTAAAAAACAGCTTCTCTGCATCTCCTGAGGTGGGCAGAAAGCATGCTAGAAACCACAGAATAGTTTTAGTGAAGAAACAGGTGAGGTGGTGCAGCCTAATATTAGACTATGCCCCTACTTTTAAAAAGTTAGCTACAGTCTTTCAATCCTCACGGGTGGAATATTGGGAGGGAGTTTAACTCCCATCTTGCTTTTCAAGTGGCTGGGGCAGAAAGTAATCAAAGCATCAGGGATTGCATTTTGGGAGATGGCCCCTTGGGCATGGGAAGATTCACCCTCACAAAAAATTATAGACAGTCTTTACATTTCCCTGGAGGGTACTTCAGGGGTTTCCCAAGGAGCATGTTGTGAGGTTCAGCCCCAACCTTCTCTCCCTGGAGGGAAGGAGCAGAAATCATACTAGGCACAAGGATTGCCTTGGACAAAGATGGAGCATAGCATTGGCAAGTGTTCTCTACCAAACAAATTTAAAAACAAGTCTTACAGACCCCCAAGGGTGATGGGTGGAGATGTTTACACTTCATGGTGGGACAGGGGTGGGCAGAAAGAAAATTGAGACACAGGGGAAAATGTAAATAAAAACAAATAGTTGAGGGTACCTCTCTTAGGCTGCGGGCTGAACCCACACCTACAGGCCACAACAGACTGACTGACACCTATGGAGCACATTGTGAGATTTCTTATCACCCAGCGTGTCCACACTTCTCCTGATAATACAGTACTGATAAAAAATGTGACCAAGTAAATGTACCAGCCTTGTGGTATTCACATACTACCTGCAAATGTAGTGAGATCCATGCAAGTCACACCAATCTGGACTCCTCTCAGTGTCTAGACTGTAAAAATGTCTAGGTTTGGTAGGTTTTCTTTGGTGTCAGGTGAGCCCGAGCCCAAATACCACAGCTACCCATATCACCTTAATGGGTGAATGTTCAAAGCAAAAACTTTATGTTTCTATATTGTATTCTGGGACCTCTTCTGTCACCAGCAATAGGCCAGCCATATACTGTTTTTATTGGGGGAAGTGTAGGATTGCTAGGTTGTGGGACATTTGTGAATCCCCTCAGAATTAGGAACTTTCGATCAGAAAAATATGAGAAAAATATGGGATTTAAAAATAAATTGCAGTTTACAAGGCATTCTTTGTACTAAAATGTTAGGAGATCCATGCAAGTTAAGACCATCTGAGATTCTCTAGCAGCTTTCTTTCATACCCTTTTTTATTAATTAGAATTCATCATATTATTTGAAGCATAGTTGAAACAAAATGAAAAATCATTATAAACTTCTGCTCAGTTGTTAGCTCTTTTGACATTGTGTGTTTTGGACAGCAAAAAAACACTATGAGGCTGATTTAAGAAAAGTGGAGCTGCACCTAGTGCAGCACCACTTTCCTAGTACCTATTAGCACCCCCCTGCCGCCACCATGTGTGCGATGTATTTAAAATATGGCATACTGTGGAGCAGGATAGGGGACAATACCGTCATTTTTTATGCTATTGATGTACTATGCAGGAGTAGCACCAAAATGTTGGTGCTACTCCTGCAGAGTGCATAGGGGCCCATTATAAATAATGGAAACCCCTTTTTAATGCCTGCTTTAAGCAGGCATTAAAAGTGGCAAAAAAAAAAGCGCAAGGAAATCACTTAGATTTCTTTGTTCCATTTTTTCATCCCCCTTAACAGGGTAATGCCCCCTTCAATACATTACATCTGGCGCAGGCATAATGTGGCCCAAGGGTTTACAAAGTGGCGCAATGCATGCATTGCACCACTTTGTAAAGATGGCGTGGGGAAAATGCCACTTTAGCTCCACATCAAAAAATGACACTATGGCGGCACTAAGGTGGAGCTAGGGGCTCCTAAATCTTCCCCTATATTTCTCCGCAGCCAAAAGGATCTGTTGGATGCAAAAGTGTATTACTTTTCTATATCAACCACCAATTACAAAATTTACCAATGCAAATGTTGTTAACTATTTCTCTTTTTCTTAATTATTTTCATTTTTTTTTTTTTTTTTTTGGAAACCATGAGCTATCTACATAAGTGACCCTGTACTTAATTCTAAATATTTTTCACTTTTCCAGAAATGTATAGCTTTCTTGGTTCATTCATGTGATTTACACTGGTTTCTACCACAAACTGCAGTTAGGTAGAAACTACAACAAGTAGCAAAAATGGACTATAAGTTAAAACATGCAAAAACTGTGAAAAGAAGAAAATATTTTTTACATCTGCCCGTACCTAAAAGCTGGACATATGGTGATATTTAAACAATAAACCTTTGGGTGATGCAATTTAAAAACAAAACAAAAATATAGGCCCATATTTATACTTTTTTAGCGCCGCATTTGCGTCATTTTTTTATGCAAAAGCAGCGCACACTTACAAAATACAATTGTATTTTGTAAGTTTGCGCCGATTTTGCTAAAGAAACTACGTGAATGCGGCGCTAAAAAAAAGTATAAATATGGGCCACAGTTTTTTACATGTAATTTTTCCCATTTTCCTAAAGAAAAAACAACACTTTGCTGCCTTTTGGCAATTTACTCAGTTCAAAACCGGGGATTCCATAAATCTTCAACTTTAGTCTGGATACCTTTTGTGAAAGAAAGTTATGAAGGCCTAATAGTGAAGTGCCCCAGACGTTAAAAAGGGCTCTGGACTGGGAAGGCTAGCTGCAACAGCATCTTTTCCTGTGTCTACCACGGATACAGCAATAACGTTTCTCAGATTCCCTTTCAAAGGCTCTTCACTTTCGTCAATGTGTGGCTCGGATTCTGTGATACTCATTTCTCTCTGTGACATTGTGTCCCACAATGCAAAGAATAGGCATGTTTTTTAACAGTATATTAAATAAATCGTAACCAGAAAATAATACCATTAACAGTAAAAATATTGCCTTTTACAGAATACTTGTGAAACAAATTCAATTTGCTGTCAGCAAATAAGTGGGAATCAAACCTGCTTATTGTAGGGAACCGTCTAACAGGGAACAAGCCTCATGGAGAAGCTCTGGCTGTGCGAAATGGCTGGAGCAGAGCTAAAGCGCAAATACAGTGGTCCCAGCAGACTACTTGCTTTTTTAAAAATTGAACGCGCCAATTGGGAAAAAGCAGGGTGCAGCATCAACGAAGACACACAGCGCCTTTTGAAATAGCACTTTGAAAGAGAGATACAAGTATAGGGCGTATATGCATTAAAAGGCAGTGCATATAAAAGAGAATAAAACAAGACACTTATCTCTGGCTAGAAAGAGGAGGACCCTCTGAGAGCCTATACAGGGCTAATTGCGCACCAGCCATGCTAGTTGCAGTTCATGCATCCAGAGCTTCTGTGGTATAATTTTTTTTATTTTTTATTCTTTGAGGACTGTGGGCCATATTTATACTTTTTGACGCACAACTGCGCCGATGCAGTTGTGCGTCAAAATTTTTACAGCCGGCTAACGCCATTCCTGCGCACCATGCGGGTGCCTTATTTAAGGAATGACGTTAGCCGGCGCTGCGGACTGGTCTGAGTCAAAAATAATGACGCACATCAGGCAGCGCCAGGGTAGGGGAAAATGGGGGTTGTGCATTAAAAAAATGGTGCAAGTCAGGTCTGAGGCAAAAATCAGGCCTCAAACCGGCCTTGCGCCATTTTATGACGCACAACCCCCATTGAAATGACTCCTGTCTTGGCAAAGACAGGAGTCATGCCCCCATGCCCAATGGCCATGCTCAGGGGACTTCTATCCCCTGGGCATGGTCATTGGGCACAGTGGCATGTGGGGGGGGGGCAAATTAGGCCCCCCATGCCACCTTAAACATTGTTTAAAAAATACTTACCTCAACTTACCTGTGCTCACCTCGGATGGGTCCCCCCATCCATGGGTGTCCTCCAGGGGTGGGTGAGGATGGCAGGGGGTGTCCCTGGGGGCAGGGAAGGGCACCTCTGGACTCCTTCCGAGCCCACAGGTCCCTTAACGCCTGCCCTGATCCAGGCGTTAAAAAACGGTACACATCAGGCTGTGCGCAGTTTTTTAAGGCCCACCCCCTCCTGTGCGTCAAAATGACGCTGGGGTATAAATAAGGCGCACAGGCCTTAAAGTCATTTTTTGGCTGGGAACGCCTACCTTGCATATCATTTCTGCAAGGCAGTTTCCCGCCTCCAAAAAATGACGCACGCGGTGGAATTTCGATGTCTGCGGGGTCGGGCGTCAGAGTTTAAATATGGGGCAAGGTTTGAGCCGAATGTGCGTAAAAAATGTTGACGCACATTCGGCGCAAACAGAGTATAAATATGCCCTGTGTTTATTAATTCTTTTACTGTTACTGAACTTTATCCCTGACTGCTGCTACAAATAGAGCAAGGAAGGGAAGCATTATAGGAGTCTCTGATCTTGTCACACAATCACTCTTTGTGCCCACATTGGGCAACAGTTACACTAGCATATGTTTTTAGCGGGTTTAGTCCAGATACTATCGCCAGTCTCAGGTAATCAAGCAAGTTCATAAATAAAAATGCATACTTATATAGACTCCAAAAGGGGCTTTGGGTCGACGTTCTTCTTTCAGCGGTCTCTTCATCTGTCATTCACATTTTGTTTCTACTCACCACAACCTAATGCATGGGGTAATGGATCATTCTTGTACGTTTATTTATGTCAACGGGATACAGCAATCCAAAGGCAGAAATACCCTTAATCTGCACCTGTCAGAAACATTTTTCCTTCGGTGTTCATTTAAATTAGAAAAGTGTTTGTGTACCTGTTCAAGTTACACTTGCCTGCTAAGAAGCGCCTGTTCCGTTCTATTAAAGTGTGTGCAGTGGTTTATTTTTGTAAATTATGTTTTTTATTTCATACATCTGGTCACTATGTAAAATCAGTGACCTGTTTTCTGTATTTCTTTGTTTATTTGGTGGAATACCTATGCGTTAGAAACATACTAATAACTATATCCCCTACATGCCAAGGCCACGTTCCCATTTATTATTAATGCATGTGCAGAAATGTTCAGAATACCTTATAGGGTGCTGTTGACGCATGATATACTTTAGAGTTTCTGCATGCGTGTGTTGTGCACTGCACTATGGTGTACTTTTGAACCTACAATCTAGGACGTGATCCATGCTTATGGGCCCAACATGTACCTGAGAATCTTACAGATAAATACATTACGTGTGCAATAGTTTGGGTATGTTTCATGCACCACACTCCCATTTTAATGCATCAATCTACACTTCCTTTTATAGTAGCCACATTACATTTAAATTCTGTAGGGGAAGCGTAGCAAGTCTCAAACTCATAACACCTCATAGATTGAAGGACTTAACTTGTGCAGAGCGTAGCTTTCTATCTTTCTGTGTTTTATTTGTTTTCGGATGTGTTGTGGATATAGTGAAAGAATACTTAATCTGAACAGCAAGTTTATTTAATCAATGAAACAGCTACCGAACCCTATCACCAAGGAATTATACCCACAATTTTTTGTGGAGTTTTCGAAGAGGTGTGACCTGCAGAGAACTTCGTGCAGTGAAAGGGGTTCACTTTTTTCCGTGGATGTTTCTTTATGATAATCTCGAATCCTAGTATCAATTCTTTTGACCCGCCTTTCTGCATTACTGATCCCTGATAGCTCATTCCTGATAGCCCATACCCCGTTTTGCCTAAACCAGTACCTGAAGTGTCAGCAGCCTGAAATGTCAGTGGCAAGCCGTACGTAACTCTGCTTGGTGGACCATACGATCATGCATTTATGAACCATGCTAACATATCATCTCAGACTTAAAAGTAGAATGGACTTTCACACAAATTTCTAGGACCTTCACCTGGTAACACCTTTCTACTAATTTAACAAATATTTTATAAAACGCTATCATTTCTGTGCCTGCAGCCCCAATATGGTTTGCCACTCCGTAATGGCTACAAACGTTCTCTTTCTTAAACAACAATATAGAAGAAGAGACGATCACAATAAATATCAAAGGGACTCATGAATTGAAACTAGAAATTTAATGCCCAGGCCCGAACACAGCACTTTTTTAGTTTGACAGAATCCTGCTGACTTCATTGCCAAAACAATGCAATCGAATTCCAATAAGCAACCTTTTGTTCCAATCCGAGGCCCTGATTTATACTTTTTTGCGCCGCATTACCGTCATTTATTGACGCAAAAGCGGCGCAAACTTACATTTGTATTTTGTAAATTTGCGCCGTTTTTGCGTCAATAAATGACGGTAATGCGGCGCAAAAAAAGTATAAATCAGGGCCTGAATCTCCAACCTGAGTACATATACTGCAGCCACAATTTCAAATGGAAAATATGATTTTCACATCTGGGAAAATAAATCAAATTTATCAACCTCATAAAGGACATATTTTTTCTTCCTGTCTTCCTTGACTTTAAGGGCTTTTCTTTGTACATATTGCATATTAGAAACACCCACATTTTCTTTATATGCAAGCCCATTTAAGAGTGGCTGCATTTGTCAACAAACTGCAATATTATAAAAATAAGTCATTCTATTCTGACATCCTGAGGCATAAATAACCCTGTTTTATGCAGAAAAGCATTCGTGGGAATAAATCTGCGCAAGAAAAAAATAAAACAGTAAATACTGGAAGGAAAGCCAGACTTCTTTTGAAAAATATGTCTTTTGCCTCTGGTCAAGAGTAAATATAAATCAGGAAAACATCAGAGTTGCTGCGACATACAACCCCAGGCTATTCCTCAAAGTCAGAATATTGTACTTTGCATTTAGCTCCCCCTTTGCCAGTGAAGTCTCCAGGCAAATAAAGCAAAGCAGTTAATCTCCTTGTGTAATGCACCTTGAGGCTGACCAACGTTCTGCAGTTTGGCATCTGAAACATAAATTTCCCGAATAATATCCTCATCAGTCACAGTGCTTGCAATACAAAAATAATCCACAACTTTGTAAAACGAGTTTTCGTGCCGGTTCAAAATTGGCAACAGTATAGTATGCTGTCCACTCTCAGGACTGACATGCTCTTGACTGATTCACCAAGGTTCACTTTGAAAAGTTGCCTTTCTTCTGATGATTTTATATCGTACACAATCTTTTAACGAACATTTGAAGTAAATCCAATAGCGTATCTGTTGAGAAAAGCTCCAAACTCTCATTTTCTCGTATTCTTCCAAGGATATCCCACTATTCCTGAGGGTAGGCTATCCAGCCATTTCCACCCATAAGCAATGGCATCAATCGTAAGATGCTGAGTATGAGGGAACCTCCTACTTCCAACAATTCCTCCCTCCCTCTGTAGTAGCCTCGTTCTACCCTTTTGTCTTTTCTTTCACACGTTCTTGTCTTCTTTCTTTTTTACAGTCTTCCTTTCCTCAGTTTTCCCATTTGCCTTTGCCTTACTTCCTTCTTTCTTTGAACTTCAACAACAAAATTGTACTTTATCCCTTGGGACAACGCAGACCATCTTCTGTTCGTTCACAAGAAAGATGCCCAGACAAAACAGGGGGAACATATATTAAAAATAATGTAACACGACCAGTAACTAAGGAAATCATTCACAGCCAGGCCTTCACTTGGAGTAATGTTGACACAGGCCCCCATTATGACATTGGCGGTCTTTCCTGAAGACCGCCATTCTGGTGGCCGCTAAAAGACTGATAATCCGCCTGCCCAATTACGCCACACAAAAACAAAATCACCAGTCTACAGCCACAAATCTGACACCGCCAGGCTGAACAACAGCGGCAGAGAGGCAGTCCCACCACCCTGATCAGTATAGGGAAAGGTGCGGAAGACATTGTGACACGAATGGTTAATTAGCTTGAACAGTGTAGATGAGCGTGATGCCTGCTGAAACATGAACAATGTGGAAAAATCCACGATGTTGTTTTCAAGATTGTTTTCCAACATTCCATATATAAAAATTATTCTCAGCTGCATGTGTAAGAAACAGGATGTGTAGGAGAGAAAGACGGAGGTCGTCTCAACCTTGAGAACGAGAGTACTGGAAAAAGATGAAATGAAAACAATGGCTAGGGAATGGTAGAGAAGCCAAGAGACACATGCTGATAACATAGCTGGAAAATGCTAGAAAGGGAATGAATCCAAGCTTCAGGTTATTTAAGCACTGAAGTGCGGGTGAGGGGATTGAAGCTCGCAGATGGGGTTGTGAAAGCTGCCATCGCCAAGCCCACAGCGCTGCCTCCCTGTTTTGCTGTTCAGAGACCGTGACGCTCGAGTGAGAGAGAGGTCCAAGCAGGCTGTAGAGGGCTTCCCAGCATTTCGTGGACTAAGTTAAGTTCCACCCAGGGATGAAAGGCCTTTGTTTCTCTGCTCTATTATTATGATTGATTATTATGTTTGCACTGTGTTTATAATCTGAAGTATTCAGCTCGTTTATATCTTACTTCCTGAACATCGTAGTGTGAGCTTGCTGCAGTAATTGAAATACGCATTTTGTATGCCGTTAATCAAAGCTTTTATCTGTCAATTAACTCTTTGCTCATATATATAAATAGATGATCTTTGTCGTGTGCTTATATATAAATAGATGCTTTGTATTGCTATTTTCATTCCACTTTGTTGATGTGTGAAATGCATACATTTACCTGAAATTCTAGTAAAGCTAAATTGTGTTCATAATTGGTGTGTGGTCCTTCATTGATCATCCTTATTGACTAATATCGAACAGATCAGGTGTCAGTCAGTCACCAGGATAAGACACACCCACACACCATGGCAGAAAAGGACCCCGTGCCCGAATACACCCCCCAAATCAGAAAAGCGGTCTTAGCGTGGCGGTAATCCATTGGTGGTCTGGACCATGGTGACCGAAATAGAACTTCCAAAACAACACACCACATTGGCCAATTTGAGTACCCACACCTGATACACATACACACCACAACCCCCCACTCTATAAAACACACAAAAGCCACAATCCTTTGCTATGACAAACAACTACCATACATTGCATGACCACTTTGAAGATTGCACTTCTCACAGACATCACAGACACCTACACACCTCTCACGCATCACACTTCACTTAAAATAATTTTCACTGACACACACACATCACACTCACCATGTCCCGACAAAAGCACCCCCATTTCTCCGATGATGAATTAAGGACTATGGTTGACGAAATCATCAGGGTAGAGCCACAGCTGTTCAGGGCACAAGTCTAGCAAACGTCCATGGCAAAGAAGATGGAGTTATGGCGGAGCATCATCGAGAAGGTGAACTCACCCACGCACAAAGGAGGACATATGGAAGAGGTTAAATAACCTGAGGGGGAAGGTCCCGTCCATGGCGTCCAGACACCAAATCGCCCTCATGACGACTGACCCTGGAGATCACATCATTGGAGGAAAAGGTCTTGGCGATCCTGAACCCTGAGGGTCTCAGTGGAATCCCTGGAGGACCGGAAACTGGTAAATCACCTATAACCCCCTTGTATTAATTATACCTATAATGGATGCATCCCCATCCCCTGCATGTCCACTATACCCCACTAACACCAACCCCAAAGTCTACAAACCAAAATGCACCCACTGCATGTACAGCATGAAGCACTGCAACTCCCACAATGTATCACCCTTTAGCCACCTAACAATGCACATTCCCCTCTTATAACTACACCTGGGTACTGAAGCATGACATATAGCACTCACCTTGCAGCCCCTGTAAAGGACATCATGTAGATGTGAATAAAAATCCGTGTTATCCACAGGTGCCACTGATTATATTGTCAGTCAACCAGTGTCTCATAGAGCCAGTCCTCCACCAGATGAAGACCCCAGTGATGACAGCGACACAGGATGTCTGGAACTGGAAGACATACCTGGCCAATCCTGTCACTGTGGGCATTCCACCTCCACCAGCCTCACCCAGGACATCATAGATCTCCCCCACAACCTCAGCCACAACAACACCTGTCACCCAACAACCCCCCAAACCAGTGTCACCAGGTCACGTCAATCCATAGTGTGCCCACCTGTACAGGGATCTGAGTCAGCACCCACCACACAAGACAATGAAGGTCCTGGTGTAAGTGGGAGTGGGTGCACTATGCTGGAGAAATAGCACAGGGGGCTAGGGCCTGTGGGAGGGCACTTAGGGGCCACCGGGTGGGGCAACCCAGATCCGCATCTCCACAAGGCAATAGTACAAGTCCTGGGAGCATACAACCAATCCCAGGACAAGATGGGCCAGATCTTAGACATGTTGGGGGAAACCAGAAGCAGCAGAGGGAGTTCCACCAGGAGGCCATGCAGGAGTGGCATGCCCTCAGTGGCACCATGGCCTCCATGAAAGGCTTGATGCAGGAGCTCATCACAGTCCTGCATGCGTCCTTCACCCACCACCAGGCCTCTTCCACTAGACACACAACTGACCAACCCTCAACATCTGCTGCAGCTAGTGGGATGGTGGCCATGCCTGAGGACTCACAAGCCACTAGTGAGACACACCCTGTAGCTGAGCAACCTCACGCAAATATGGTCGCAGAGCCAGACATCCTGCAGGGACTGAGGCCAAGACCAACCCCTCTGCCAGGAAATGAGCCTCTCCAGAACTGTCTCCGTTGTGCGCCACTGAGGCACCATGTTGACTCTCTACTGCCATAGCCCCATTATCAAATGCCACATGGATACTGTACCTGTGCTACCAACTGCTTGGCCTAACAGACTGAAGTTTTTGAAATCCATGGTCCACTTCTTTTCACCCTATCCAACCTTTGTGATGCACAATAAATACACTTACACACAAATTATGGTGTTTTGTGTTTACTCATTATAACAGTGCAACAAAAATGTGACATGTTACAGAAATTAAGTATTAATACACAGTGAGGATGTGAATGTATCATCCTGATATCTGGTTCCCTGCTGCAATGTCAGTGTCTACACATACCGGGGTCCTCGGGTAGCAGAGGGGGAAGATTAGTCAAACATCATCCACAGCACTTCTGCAATTGATAGCACAGAAGGTACATCACATGTAAATTGCAAAGTTGGTAACAGTATGTACCTGCAGATCATGATGGTTAAACAAATTACAATGTAAGTTTGCATATTGTTAGACAGTCCAATGCCATTGCACACATGAACTCAATCCTGTTCAGGTAATATGAGACAAGATAATCGATGCATCTAACAGTAGTGAACTGAGTAATACACCCTCATTGTAGTTGTACTACACAGCTCACACTTTTGGATGCCAAGTATTTACATCAATTGAAGTTACAATAAGCAGCAACCTATGCATATGAGCATATGATATCAGGATGTAATAGTCACAAATGTGTAAATAAGTAGATAGGATGTCTGAAGTATATGCAACACAGAGAGATGAACTACAGAACATCACAGTGGAATGTTGACCTATTTGCCAGTCCTTTGTTGTATACACTCATCTGATATCCAAATGAGATCAAAACCTACTCATATCAGAAATGGATAATTCAGTACACCCAACCTTTACTCCAACATGAGAGATTGTAAATGTAGAGATGTACGTACCAGAATGTTAGCTGAAGTACTGCTAGATAAGCTGTGTCCTTGTGCCTACATCTTACTCATCCCCATCTTTGTCACTCATATTTCCTCCACCCTCTGCCACCGGATTGTCCCTCACTCCTTCCTCCTCCAGCAATGGGATAGTCCTCCTTAGTGCCTGATTGTGGAGCATACAGCTGGCCAACACAATCTGGCACACCTTCTGTGGTGAGTACTTCAGGTAACCTCCAGAATGTGCAGACATCTGAACCTTGCCTTCAACAGACCAAATGTCCTTTTGATCACCCTTCTTGTCCTCCCATTAGCCTCATTGTACTGTTCTTCAGCTCTGGTCCTTGGATTCTTCACCGGTGTCAGTAGCCAGTAGAGATTGGGATAACCTGAATCACCTGTGGATAGGGTAAACTAACATTTACAATCCACTGTGTTACATACAGACAGAGTAGGAAGGCTGGGGTAACGGTAATTTCACATACACTCATCATACTCACCAATGAGGTAGCCCTCACTCTTTTTAGAAGTGACATCAACTGTGGGACACTGCTATTCCTAAGGATGTTCGAATGATGTACAGACCCAGGAAACTTTGCAGTCACCTGGGAGATGCAGTGGCTTGCTAAGCAGACCATCTGCACAATAATAGAGTGAAAGCTCTTACGGTTTCTGTACACTTTCTCATCAGCCCTGGGCAGTATTAATGCAATATGGGTGCCATCTATTTCCCCAATCTCATGAGGGATATGTCCCATTGCATATAATCCAGCCTTAACACTGGCCAAATCTACAGTATGGGGACATTGAATGTAGCTTTCCATATGTTTTCTAAGGCAGACAAGATATTCCTCAATACATTGCTGAACATTGGTTGAGACATGCCTGTTGCAATTCCCACTGTCCCCTGGAATGAGCCAGTTGCCAAGAAGTGGAGGACAGATAGCAACTGCACAGTGGGAGGAATGCTGTGGGTTGTCGAATGACTGGCAGCAGATCAAACTCAACTGAGTACACAGGTCCCTGATTGTAGCACGGTTCAGTCGATAGTTGGAGATGATGTGGCATTCTTCCATTGTTGCTAAGTCAACCAAGGATCGGTACACAGGTGCATGCCTCACCCTCCACAGCGGTCAGCATACAACACAAGAGTGTCAATGATCACACTTCATGCATCCCACTACATGGTCACAAATGGAGGATCAACATCGCATTTGCTACCACATTGTGCATGCAAATCAGACTGCAAAGTGCAGAGCTGTTGTAATACTTGTGTTATTTGCATATACATCTGGGTTTTACAAAGGATTACATCAGAAAGATGGTTGTCTGTCACTGGTAGTGTACAGTCACCATCAATATTTTTTTTTTCCAATCTGTCATAATGTCATCTACTGATTCTGTGCACACTCTCAGTTTATACTGCCTGATTGTATTGTACACAGTCCTAGACTGTTACTTATCACATGTCCATGATGGAAATGTTTAGTGACGCTTTGAAATTATGTTTTCGTAACAGTAACAGTGCATAATGGCTGCTGCCTCCCTTGCATGCAGGGGACAGATGTCAGTGAGCTAATTTCACCGGCGTATGCCATCATGGCGATAGGCGGTCAGAACCGCCGAGCAACTCCACATTGGTTAACATTGATGTCTATGGCATACATGGACCAATGACGATTACCACCAGCTGTGACAGTGCAGAACGCTGCGGCCATGACTGCTATTTTATACAGTGTATCTCACTTGACTCCTGACTCTCCAGCCATCAAGACCATCCCCTGAGTGTGCTGCTGTGTCGTATTCCTGGGAGCCACAATGGTGCGTGCTACAGTGGATAGGGCCCCAGACTTCACTAAGGAAGAACTCGAGAAACTTGTGGAGGGGGTCCTACCCTTGTACACAAAGCTTTATGGTATTTTTCTTGCTATTTGGGTATGTAAGTGTATTATTATGTGTATGCAGGCTATTCCAGTGGAGGGTGTATCTGGATATGACTGCTAGGAATGTTGTGTAAGTCTGAAGTTGTGTATGATGCTGATGTGTGTACTGTTGTAGGCCCATGAATGTAGTAGGTCTAGATTAATGTGCCTTTTCTTCTGTGTCTACCATGCAGGTCAGTGCCCATCAAAAAAAAGGATTGTAGAAAGCCATTGCCAAGGAAGTGCGGACCATGGGAGGCCATAACCGGCGGAGCACTCACTGCAGAAAGCGGTGGGAGAACCTGAGATGCTGTGCCCGGAAGACTACAGAGGCCCAGTTGGGCACTGCCTCCAAATGAGGAAGGAGTGCTGGTCGGACCCTAACCCCCCTAATGGCCTACATACTGGTGGTGGCCTACTTGGAGTTGGATGGATGCTTGAGGGAAACACAGCAGCAACAAGGGGGAGAGTTACAAGGTTCATTTCCTGTACTGTTTTCTTTAGAATGGAAAGGGTGTGTTAGCCATAGGATAAATGATGTCTAGTGTAGCTATGACAGTTAATGTAGGTAGGATACAGTTGTGCTGTAAATATTAGTTGCTCTGATGGGTAATTATCTGTGCAACAGGTTGCCATGTCACTTGTACTGTGCCAAATTGTAGGATACAACAGGGATATACAGCATCTTAAGTTGGTTCCAATACCTATCTATTCATGTCCATCATGGGTGACACACGTAGGAATGACAATGTACAAATGTCCCTTATGGAGTGACTTCTCACAGTAATAATCCTGTATACAAGGGCCATGACAGTGTAGAGTAGCACCTGAGTGTTATTGTAGAGGTTTCATGCTTGAGTATACACATCAGAGTGTATGCACAGTAGGTGTGTAAATATGTTTATAGACGTTGTAGAGAGTGCATTCAGCAATTTCAAAAGAGTCATGTTGTTGAATTGTACAAATGTGCAATGGGTATTTGTATTGACCCGATGCTCCCATCTTTTTTACCCCCTCCCCTCATTTTTGTACTGTCCTATCCTTGTGTGTATTAGTATCAGCAGGCAAAGGAGTAGGAGCACTGGCGAGTGGGAGGCCACAGCCCACGGGACCCAGGAGGCAGATACCACCAAAGCCAAGGGGACCGTTGGGTTGGAGGGCGAGGGAAGCACCACGGGGGAGATTGGAGCAGATACAACAGGTACATATTCCTCCTCCCATGGAAGCTCCCTGGCGGTGGTGGAACCTTCTGGGACCATCCCAGCACAATCCTCCTCCACCCCTTTACCAGCACCACCCTCACAGTAGCTCCCCACCCAGTTGCCCTTGCCGGCTTGAGGGTGGGTGTCTCCTTCGCCACAGGTACCACAGGTACCTCAGCCTCTGCCCCAGTCAGCCCTGCTGCCCTCAATGCTGAGGGCAGTCAACCATTGTGAATGCCATCCTGGGCCTGGCATCCCAGATGCAGCAGAGTAATGGCTACCTGGAGGGCATTCGCGGTGCCTTGACTGGCCCACAGAGATCATTTCAGGCTCTGGCCTCTTCATTGACGGCAGCCAGTGTCCCTAGTACTTGCCCTCCCTCCTGCTACCTGCGCCCCATCCCAGACCCCTCTCCCAGCCAAGACACACATACAGACAAGCACTCACCCAAATCAACAGAGAAGGTAAGCAAAGACAAACACAGGCACCACAAATCACATCACAAGCATGCACAACTCAGCACACAAAAGCAGACACAGTATCAGCCACTACCTCCCCTCTCTCCCCCAGCACCTCTCACCACTCACACTTGCCAGCACTGCATCCTTACTCCCAGTTCCTGCCACCACTTCTGTGTCGCCCTCAGTCACCACAACAGCAGACACTCATACATGCACCCCTATGCATCAGATCCGCACTCACCACAACCACAATCACTGACACATGCAGCACACCCACCTTGCATGCAGACACCACCCCAACACACATCCACACAACATGTCTGTCCTCTCCCAGCCTCTCTTCCCCCTCTTCCCAAACACATAAAAGCCACAATCATACACTCAACATTCCTCCACCTCACACAAACATACTCTGCACACATCTGCACCCATATCCAGCACCCCTACACGCCCTATAATCACTCCCTCTACCTCCACTCTCACACCTGTTTCCAAATCCATCCCCCGTGTTCCTAAGAAACTTTTCCTTACCCACCTTGACCTGTTCCCTGCACCTGACCCACCCCGTGTTGCCCCTCGCCGTCATAGTTCCCTCCCCAGGCCAAGTCCCTCCATTACCCCTCTTCTACCTATGCTGCCCCTCCACCCACCAAAAAACCTCTCCCTGTCCCCCAAAAATTACCTGCCCCAAACATAGGTCCAAAGCCCCTGCCCCTCCGTCCAAAGCAAAGATGAAACCCCCACACACTCCCGGACCAAAGCCAAAGGATACCCCTCCCAAGCCATGGACCAAGGATCCCTCTCCCAAACCCAAAGCCCCACCACCACCCCTACCCACAGACATTTGAGGTGCATGCCTGCCTCATTGATGCCCCTACCTTGTGGAGGCCATTAGGCTGTCAGGAGTCAAGTTGGGGCCGTTGCCAGGCACACTAAAGACTTTTGGACATTGGACTGGCCTAAGGGCCTGGGTGTTTTTTTGTTGCACATGTGCATTTGATTAGAATTAATATAAATTTGGAAAACAGGATTACTGTTGGTTCATGTACCACACATTCTTTCACAGTCTTTTTGTTTACAGGTACATTTTCATACATCTATCATGTGCTGAACAATGTGAATTTCTAGGCATTTTTTTTAAAATCAAGTACACTATTGTTTCCTGTATTTGGCCATTGTATGTACTGTTGTGTATTTGTATTGGTTTGTGTGTCTCTGCTTGCTAGTGATATTGGTGCGGTTCTGTAGTTTTGATCCGGGGTGTGTGTTTGGTGTGGCTGTGTTGTACGTCTCTCGGTACAGGTGTTGTGTAGCATGTGTGAGCATGTGTGCACATTGGAGTCCTGTGAATGTTGTGTGTGGGTGTGTGACTCTCCCCTTCCCCCCTCTGTGCTCTGCAGGTGTACACACCGATGGAGTCTTCATCTGCGTTGGTGGTCATAGAGGAGGAAGGCAAGGAAGAGCGCTGGAAAGACTACAGGGTGACATTCCATCGCTTCTGCATCTCTGGAGGTGAGTTGGCCCATTTATCCTTGTTGTTTCCACCAGGCTTTGGGTGGCAGTCGTACCGCCACGGAAACTGTGGTGGTCTGTATTGTCTTAATAGGGTGGGCGTTGCAGTGGCTACCAAGAGCCTGGATATGGCAACCGCCATCAGCAGCGGTCAGACCACACTGACACTACTGTCGGCACACTGGCTATGTTTCAGTGGATAGACCACCACGGTCGTAATATGGCAGTCTGCACTACCAGCCTTGTGGTGGTCCCACCACTATCACCGGCATGGTGGAACCATGACTGCCAATGTCATAATGAGGGCCATAGTCCTCTTGAAAGTCTATGGTCACAATGAGCCTTCATGAAGACAGAATGTGGGTGAAAGTCATAATTTTGAATTTTGAAGTATCTGAAACTGACGTCTCCTGAAACTATCCAAAATATAGCGAACACTGCTGATTTTCATTTTATGGTGAGGATCAGTAACATAATTTCTTTTTCCTAGCTGAGAATTGATTATGGCCAAGGAGCTACCAAACCTTGGTAATGTGTTTGGACAAGTATAACAGCTTTATTTGGGAGGTCAAATACAGGGCAAGCATTTCATTAATGTATAAACTTGAGGAACAGTTATAAAATCTATCAATCAGATTCACTTGTTTGGGAATAGATTCTGAATCCCTCTGAAGTGAGTATTACTATCAGTAATGGTAGCTAGCTAATCTTTCTTAACTAGGTTCTGCTCTGTGTCAGACATACACCAAGGGTTCCTGGGTGATGCTTTAGATCTCACAAGTATTTTTGTCTTGATGCAATACTGGCTTATATTTCAGACAATGACTTGGAATTCTTGTCTGTATCGAGAAAAAGTAGGGTCATGAAATCGCACATTCAGTGAGGGTTCTTGTTGTCGAGTTATACTAAGATTAGGACATCATTTGATTCTGAGAAAATATGAAAAGCATGCAGCAGTAAAGATAAAAATTTAAAAGTAATGATTACATAGGAAAAAGTATATGTAAAAGAAAAACATTAACAGAAAGGGATTATAGTCGCCATCTGACTGTATTGAAAAAGTGCACCATCTTCAAAGTGTAGGGCCACATGTGCAAAAGGATTTATTGGTTGCAAATGGAGAATTGGGTTGTTTGCAACAGCTAAATAGCCTTCAGACACATACCAATCCTATTTTGCAAGTCAGCAACCTATTACTGACTCGCAAAATAAGGTTTGCGATTCAGTGTTAGGAAGGGGCGAGTAAAGGGCATCCATTCCTAATAGAGACTCGCAGAGCCATGTATTAATGTTTTGCGACCGGAATGTGGATACAAAACATTCGCAGTTTACCACCGATTTCAAATTGGTGGTAACCCATTCCCAAGCATGAAGAGGTCCCCAAGGGACCCCATTCCCTTTTGTGAACAGGGGCGCCAACAATTTTTAAGCGTAGTTTGTGGTCCCACAGTCAACTCTTAAAAAATGAAAATAAAACTTTTCATTTTTGTTTTAAAAATGCACTCCATTTTCCTTTAAGGAAAACGTCTGCATTTAAAAAAACAAATGCTTTATTCAGAAAGCAGTCACAGATGTGGTGGTCTGCTGACTCCAACAGACTACCATACTGTGAGGCCATTCCTAATGGGTTGCACATTGCGACCTGCCTCATGAATATTAATGAGTCAGGTTCCTTGCGACCCATTTGGGAATGCAATCAGTGTCTTAGACATAGTACATTTCATTTTGCGACTTTCTAACTGCGAGTCACAAAAAGTTGTTTTTATGAAGGGGGAAAATCAAGCGATAGTACATGTGGCCCTAAGTTCCTCAATTTGAACCCATTCAGGCAGCTTAGAAAATGTTAATAATTAACAAAGTTAACTGTATCAACGATATAAATGAAGCAAAATATCCATTTGAAAGAAATTGGATTATTATTTGGGGTGGTGACAAGAGGTAATAAGTACAAACCTTGCCAGGGTGAACCTTCAGAGTCACTAAATTAACTTGAACTTAGCCCTCTGGTAGCTATGTCACAGAGCAGAAAGGCTTAACATAGGGCAATGTGCAAAATATTTCTGTGGTAGCAAAATTGTAATAAAGTCAAAATGCATACAATTAAAATTCCAAACTGGATAAAAAAAAAGTGTGAAATGTACTAAACAAAATGACACTACAATGGTGAAAATCTAATAAGTATGAATTATAGTTTCAAAAGTTCTAAAAGCACAAAGCACCAATGATAGTCAATGATCACAGTAGACCGGGACCTCAGAGCAGTTTGAGACTGACAGCAATTGAGCGCATGTCGGATACACCAATGATGTTCATCCCAGTCAAATGTTTTTCTGACTTAGGGCCTGATTTAGAGTTTGGCTGATGTGGTTACTCCGTCACAAACATGATGAATATGACATCGGCTGTATTATAGTTCCATTATATCCTCTACAACTTTTAATATGGTAAAGTGGATATTCTTCCTAAGAGTAACCTGTCCACCAAACTCCAAATCAAGCCCTTACTCTTTTAATGTCAAATCCACAAAAGGAACACATTTCTAAAGCCCTCAGAACCACAGGAAAGGCATGTAGAAATTCACAGGGTGTCAGGCAGAGACCAACAACAGAGTCTACTCCATTCCAGGTCCAATTGCAACTGGTCAGCTGGGTACTTCCGGGAAAAGGCCTCTTGCAGGTTGTTGTCTCCCTGTAACCACCCTGAAGGTTAGCTAATTGATTCTTGGAGTCTTTGTCCTGGGTACAAGAGGGCCATGTCCAAACACCTCAGGTCACAGACAGCAGGTCAAGAAGGTGTTCTATGGTAGGTGTCTGGGGATGCCACAATAATGCCTTATATGAGCTAGTGGGTTGGGGTTGTAAGGGGGAATTCCTAGACACTCTCTAACCAAGGGGATAAAAGCTCTCAAGACATGCCCTACCTACTTTTGCAGCAATTCCTGTTTGCTTTACTGCAAACTATCTAAAATACCATGCAAGAGGGCATATTCAAGATGATGAAAGACTTCGGCCTCATTTAACTTGGGCTATGAGAGCTTGAGGTGTGTGAAGAGCGTGTACTATGGTAATGTTAGTGTCTTCCCACATCTAAAACAAAAATCTAGTTTGGGGAGCAACTGTGTCCACAAAAAAACCAGAGAAAGAAATCTGGTAGGACAAAAGCATGACTCTCTAGCAACCAGATAATGGATGCACAAGAATTGTCCTGGCATTGTCCTCTTTCCCTTTCAAGTGCACCTGAAGTGTTACATGTGGCTCAACATACATGTCAAGCATGAGTTGACACTGTGCTGTCAAAAGGAAGCCCACATCATGCACCCTGCATATTTTGCTGAACTCAAAAGAATCGTCTCTGTTCATTGAGGTCACCCTATGTTTTGCTCCTGGGAGACATTTCACATGTTTTTCACACTTATTCAAGGCTAATTACTGGCTAGGAGAAGTAGGTGAGCCAATGTAAATGAGCTTCCTAGAATGTCATGCAAGAAAAAAGTAACTTTTTCAAAGTTACTTTACCTTTATATTTATTAAAATTCTAACATCACTATTGAATTGTTGGAGTTTAATAAATATCAACAATTGTTCTTTATTTTTCTAGGTGAAATCTGGAAGTTAAGTATCATAGCTGTTAGAAATGGGGTCCCTAGTTGCCAGTCAATTTACACCCTGTCCAAGTAGGGACCTTGCTCTAATCAGGGTAAGGGATATACCCAGCTCGGATAACCCCTGCCTACCCTCTTGATAGCTTGGCACGAGCAGTGAGGCTTATCTCAGAAGCAATGTGTAAAGCATTTGCACATAACATACAGTAATACAGCAAAACCACTACAAACAGACACTACACCAGTTTTAGAAAAATAGCCAATATTTATCTGTGTAAAACAAGACCAACACAAGACAAATCCAACATACAGTAATAAAGATATGAATTTTGCAGGAAGTACTTAAAACTTAAAAGTTCAGTGAAGTCGATATCTTCGTCTGGGGCTACCATGGCATTGTAAACAACAAATCCAAAAGTTCAGGCTGACTGCAGGGTTACGGGCCAGCTACGGTATCAAACAGTACCTTGAAATTGTAGGGCACCTTGATCCTCACGATGAAATCTGGAGTGCGGTTTTGCAGGTGTTGATTCTGGAGGTAAGTGCAGGGGGCGTTGGGCCCTTGAAGTCACACGCATTGCAGATCAAACTCTGGGCGGATGACAAAGTTAGGAGCACTGGGGCTGATGGCGTCGGGGCTGCGATGTGAAGCAGGGTGGTGTGCGTGTGGTGTCTCCAGGTCGCGGCGCAGGCAGCATCGTCATCATTGCTGAAGCTCTGTCGTCGGTAGGCCCAAGGTAGTGGTACGATGGAGGACAGGCTCTGTGCGGCGTCCACGGGTCGTGGTACAGTCAGGGGCATCTGTTGATGATACTGGAGTCAATGGCACTTGCATCTGTGGGCTGGGGCAGCGGTGCGGGACAGTACTGCATGTACCTCATAAGCGGTGTCCTCAGGCCCTGGTGCAGGCAGTGGCATCAGTGTGAACGTAGAGCAGCATTGTCAGGGATACTAAAGCTGCAGTGTGAATGAGGCACTGCGGAGTGCAGGGCCCACAGGTCACGGTGCAAGCAGCGGCTCGGTGATGCATCAGATGGCAGCGGTTGTGGTGGTTTTTCTTCTTTCGCAGCACAAAGTACACTTCCCAGTGCTGTAGATAGATGAACCTGAAGTCTTTGACATCCCTGAGACTTCCAACAGGAGGCAAGCTCTACTTCAGTCCCTTGGAGAAACTTCACTAGCAGGATGCTCAGCAGAGTCCAGTCTTTGTCCTCTTTAAGGCAGAAGCAGCAACTGCAGACCAACCCAGGAAAACAAACACAGCAAAGGGACAGTACTCCTCTTCCAGCTGTTCAGCTCTTCTCCTTGGCAGAAGTTCCTCTTGATCTAGGAGTGTTCTAGAAATCTGGGGGTTTTGGGTCCACTACTTATACTCATGTCTTCCTTTGAAGTAGGCAAACATCAAGGGAAAGTCTCTGTTGTGGCCCCAGACACACTACAGGGGGGTGGAGACTGCATTGTGTGAGGACAGGCACAGCCCTTCCAGGTGCAGGTGTCAGCTCCTTCTTCCCCTCTCTAGCCCAGGAACACTAATCAGGATATGGAGGGCACACCCCAGCTTCCTTTGCATCACTGTCTAGAGGGAATTCACATATAGCCCAATTGTCAGTCTGATCCAGACGTGGATTCTAGAGGCAGACAGAGGCAAAGAATGATTATGCAAGAAAATGCCCACTTTCTAAAAGTGGCATTTTCAACAGAAACTCTAAAAACCAACTCTTCTAAAAGGTGTGTTTTTAAATTGTGAGTTCAGAGACCCCAAATGCCAAATCTCGATCTGCTCCCAATGGGAAACTGCACTTAAAAGATATTTAAAGGTAGTGTTAGGGTTTGTGCACAGCTAAGAGCATGTCCCCTCTCACTGCACTAGTGGGTTCTGTAATAGCTCCCTTTTAAACTTACTATTGAAATCCTTTCTTGTTATCTCACCTTCCCTAGGCTTCTGTGTATGTTGTTTAATGTGCTGTTTTGTTTACACATTGGCCCTTACTTTTACCAAGGCTTCTTTAAAACACTCCTCTCTAGGCCATGTGTTAATTTAACTCATTTGCATAATAACTGAAACTCTGCACACCTTTCAAGAACATGTGCAGCATGTGAGGACCACACCCAGCTCTTCAAACCACACCCAGCTCTGCACACCTTTCAAGAACATGTGCAGCATGTGAGGACCACACCCAGCCCTGTCAATAAAAGGCAGCCCCCGAGCCTCACCCAGTGCTTGTGCTCGTCTACCTCCCGCTTACCTGAGGACAGATCCCTCGGCGCTGGCACTCCTGCTCTCTACAGACTTTCATTGGCTTCAATGGGCGCAGCTGCTGGTTCTTCCTTCTCCCGGTTTCCGGTTCCTCCTTGCCTCAGCCTCTCTCCTACAAGCAACCTGCAAAAGAGAAAGAAGACAAGGTTAGACTGATCAGTATCTCTTGCCAGCAACAAGTAAGTGCAAAACTTTTTGTTACCTGAGGGAACTTTGACAACGGTTTCTGGATTCGTGTATAGACAATTTGAGGCGAAGTGCCTTCCACGAACATTGTGATTCAAACTCTTTGTTACAAGAATACTTTGCGGAACTTTGTGAAGCAAACATTTTTTATGGAACTTTTAAGAATCGAACCGTGGAAACCATTAACAGCAAGGCAAACAGTAAATCAAGGACTTGCACAAATTACATGCTGTATTTTGACGTAAAAGTACAGTATTTGTTTTATAAAAGATTCTGGAAATATGGGAAAAGTGAGTCTGCTATTGGGAATTTAGGCTTTAGTTATATTAAGATGAATGTTTGATATTAGTAATTCTGATAACGGTATTTGTTTAATGTTTTAGAAGCTTTAGAGTACTAGAAAGCACATCCCAGAGCAGTAACACATTCCAAACCTGGAAACTAGAGACCAGGATCCAAGAGGTACTTTTAGAAGAAAATTTCTAATAAATAAAGGGATAGTCAGGAACCCAGTTAGGAATAGGTTGTACTTATCTGTTCTTTGTTTATGTTTCATTAGGCACCAGTTTCTACAGAAGTCAGAGAGGGCCGCAGATTTGTGCAGCACTTCAACAGTGGAAACGCAAGAACGGTGTTGTCTCTTTATTTTATTTTATCCACTTCCCCCCTTCCCATGAGCTTCTGTTCTTAGTGCACTGTTTTTAAAACTAGTGTGCTGGAACAAGCAGTTTCAGGGTGGGGTCGGATTGTCTTCAACCTCCATCAGAACTGAACAAGGACTCAGGTGAGCTGGGCTTTGACAGAAGCACAAGCCTTAAAAAAAACAATATATATATTTTTTCAGTTCTGGTGGACGATGAATATCGGGGAAGAAATAGAGGGCATTGACGTCACGGATATGGCGCAGGCCCTAAATGAGGACTTGGCTCATAATGAATCAGTGTCTGGCATCTTGCAACATATGCAAGAGGGAATAGAGAGATTAAAGATGGAGAATACCTCTTTAAAACAGGATTTAAGCAGGTATAAATTTAGGGTATCTCAGTGGAACACAGCTTTTACGCCTTTGTTTAAAACCTCCTCAGAGACAGGGGCGCCATCAAAACATACAACTTTGCCTCCCCCAGTTGAGGTCACTGTTAATGTTCCTAATGCTGTGCCCTTAGCAGCACCTGAACGTTTTCATGGAGATAGTAACAAATTCCATGTTTTTATCAATCAATGTCAATTACACTTCGTTTGTAAGCCACAACAGTTCCCTACTGCTGCTACGAAAGTGGCATTCGTCTTGTCTTATTTGGGTGGCACAGCAGCCAATTGGTCAATTCCTTTCGTGGAGAGAGATGATCCCATCCTCCATAATTGGAATCAATTTAAACGTACCATGACCAGCCTTTTTGCAAAACACACTTTCATGCAGGCAAGTGATAATGAGCTTTTAAATCTTAAACAAGGTAACAAGGATTTATTGACCTATCTCACTAGTTTTAATCGTTTACTCACCGAGACACAGTGGCCAGAAGAAAAGCGTGTCTCCCTTTTCTATAAAGGTTTGAGAGACGAGTTAAAAGACGCGCTGGCTCATATCGTTGATTTGCCAGAAGACTATTCGGACTTTGTAGATTTAGTTGTGAAATTAGAACATAGACTAGGAGAAAGAAAGGGAGATAAATACAAACTGGAATCACGGTTAACTTTTATTAGACACGAGAAGAAAGACCCAGATAATAAACTCCCTGAACCTGAGCCTATGCAAATAGGGACACTCAGAGGTCCACTCACATCAGAGGAAAAAGAAAGAAGGAGAAAACTTCAATTATGTTTATATTGTGGAAGGGCAGGTCACTTTGCCAGAGAATGTCCAGTAAAGCCTAAAAATCCACGAAAGGGTGCTGTTTCCTCCACCTCCTCAACTGAATCGGGAAACGATTAAGCTCGACAAGGGGAGAGGTTACTTGTTCGAGAAAACATCTTAATCAAACCTCTAATGCTGCAGCCTTCATGGTACCGCACATACCTAGACATTTCATAAGTCAGGTCGTTTTAATTGTTACTACCCAAGTGAGGCATTCTCTCCCTGTCCTACTGGACTGAGGCGCGACAGGAAATTTTGTGGATAATAAGTTAGCTGAAAACTTAGGGCTTCCTATGTGCCTAAAGCCTTGTCCAGAAGCAGTATGTACAGTGGATGGGTCAGAATTGACCTCTGGATTAATCACAAAACAAACAAGTCCACTTGTTATGGTCTGTCAGAACGGACACACAGAGGTGATTAGCTTTGATCTGATAGATACTCCTAATTTTGGTTTGATTCTCGGGGTACCCTGGTTAACAACTCATAACCCAAAAATTGATTGGGTGAATAGAAATGTTACTTTGAATTCCTCTTTCTGTAGAACCAATTGCTATCAAGAAGCAGGTACAGAACAGAGCACAGTATTACACTGTGCTAGTGTTATACAAGATGAACCAAGTCTCCCTCCTGAATATTCTGACTTTAAAGACGTCTTTGATCCAGTAAAGGCTAGTGTGCTGCCCCCACATAGGTCTTATGACTGTCGTATAGATCTTATCCCAGGGGCCCCTTTACCTAATAACAGAGTATATGCTTTGACTGACGAAGAAACCAAATACTTAAGAACCTACCTAGATGACCTACTACAGTCTGGGTTCATCCGTCATTCCACATCTCCGGTGTCATCTCCACTCTTTTTTATCCCGAAGCCGGATAAATCCCTGCGCGCGTGTATCGATTATAGAGGACTAAATAAGGCTACAATAAAGAATAAATATCCTCTTCCTCTAATACCTGTGTTGTTGGATCAATTAAGACATTCCACTGTATACACTAAAATAGATCTGCGGGGAGCTTATCACCTGGTCCGAGTAAAAGAGGGGGATGAGTGAAAGACAGCTTTCAAGACAAAGTTTGGTTTATTTGAGTACACAGTAATGCCCTTTGGGTTATGTAATGCCCCTGCGGCCTTTCAGTTCTTTATAAATGAGGTCCTACACGAATTCCTGGACGTTTGTGTCATAGTATACATAGACAACATCCTCATTTACTCTAAGAACTCAGAAGAACATACCCAACATGTTCGTGCAGTATTATCAAAGTTAAAAGAAAATCATCTTTTTGCTAAGTTAGAAAAGTGTACTTTTAATGTCAGCAAGGTGGACTTTTTAGAATACTGCCTGTCACCCCAAGGAATAACTATGGATGTAAAGAAAATCAGTGCTATTGCTGATTGGCCAGAACCATCCTCTGTAAAAGTTATTCAGAAATTTCTGGGTTTCGCCAATTTTTATAGGAGGTTTATTGCACATTTTGCAGACATTGCGGCCCCAATAACTACCTTGTTGCGGAAAGGGCAACGATTTCTTTGGACTGATGAGGCGGCACACGCCTTTCAACTCCTAAAACAAAAGTTCACTTCAGCCCCAATTCTGAAACATCCTGATCCTGACTTGCCTTTTTTTGTTGAAGCGGATGCTTCACAAGTAGCTTTAGGAGGAGTTCTCTCTCAACGAGATGCAGTAGATGGCCAGTTACATCCTATAGCCTTCTATTCCAAAAAGTTATTACCAGCTGAACAAAATTACACTGTGGCTGAAAGGGAACTACTAGCTATCAAAGTAGCCTTTTCAGAATGGAGGCACCATTTAATGGGAGCCAAGTACCCAGTTACAATCTTTTCTGACCATAGGAACCTACAGTTTTTTGGATCACTTAAAGCACTAACACCACGTCAGATGCGCTGGTTAATTTTTTTTAGCACATTTGACTTTGTAAACAAGGACTCAGGTGAGCTGGGCTTTGACAGGTAGTCCCCATGTTAACCTGTGGGAGCGATAGGCCTTTGCAATAGTGAAAAACTACTTTAGCAGTGTTTCACCATCAGGACATATAAAACACACTAGTACATGTCCTACCTTTTAAATGTTTTAAATGCACTGCACCCTACCCACAGGGCAACCTAGGGCCTACCTTAAGAGTTTCCAGCTTATACAAAAAGGGGAGGGTTGGGCCTGGCAAGTGGGTGCACTTGACAGGTCTGAGACATGTTTACAGGGCTACTCATGTGGGTGGCACAATCAATGCTGCAGACTCACTAGTATTGTTGTGTAGCCATTTTAGCTATAGCTCCATGCACGTTAGTTTAATACATTAGGCCTAGATATGTTTTATTCAGCTTTGCATTGTTATTTTTACAGTAACCAGTTTTACGGTCTTGTTTTAATTTCTTCTATCTAACTGTTTTGCCTAGCCCAGCACTGTTTTCTCAAACAACACATTCTTGATCACTTTGTGCTTCAGTCAAGGCTACAGTTTGGTACATTGCCGGTGAACGTGGTAGAAGTTTAGCTCCAAAATTCATAGAAAATACACATCTTTACGAAGGGATGTTTTCTTAGAACATTAGCTGTGTCATTATAAAAACACTTCCTTGACGCATTACACGTCAAGAGGGAGATTCCAGCCAGAGAACCACAACTGTATGGGTCGATGTCCTCCGGGGGAACAAGAAAGGCAGGATTAGAGCTTAACATGCTGTGCTCAAATTATGATTCAGATCGAAAATAGTCCATCGATTCTAGTGTCAATATGATACCATTATTTTTATGCTTCACTCTCATCGTCACCATTTTAATATTGTCATGTTGTATCGTTCTGGTTATTGCAGCTCACGCTTTGCTAACTAAAATGCAGTCCTTTTATTAAACCAGTCTTTAAACCTATACTGCTTTCATTGTCATTTATATATGAGTCTGAATTGTGAATGAGAGAACCGGATGCGACCTGAGTGACCACGACTTCCCTTAGAAGTATCATATGTCTTGCGCTCGTCTGCCCAATCATTTCTACCCTTTGGGAGAGACGAGGCACTGCTAGTTAGCCGGAGAAAAACCCAGATTTAGAGCGACAGGTGTCACCCACAGTGGGTCAGACTCAATCTCCCACACCATGGACAATCTTCCTGCTCAAAATCCAGTAGTCTCATTAGAATAATGAGAGCCTACACAACAGTATCAATTGATTTACAGGCCCTGGGCACACACAGTGCCCTTTACTAGGGACTTACTAGTAAGTCAGATATGCCAATCATGGAAAGCCAATCAGAATCACAAATTATACAGAGAGCATATGGACTTTAGCACTCGTTAGCAGTGGTAAAGTGCCCAGCGTCCTAAAGACAACAAAAATAGGTCAGAAAACAATAGGAGAAAGGAGGCAAAAAGTTTGTGGATGACCTTGCCAAAAGAGCCCTGTGCAATAATAGCCAATTAGCTTCACCACATACTGGGTACCAATTGTATCTGGCATACTGATTCTAGATACCGAAACATCACTTCCTAAAATTCTTGAATGGTGTCACACTGTCAAATACCATGAAACCAGTTTGCCACTGCACTGAATTCACATTAAAAACAACAAACTTGGCCATGCAGAGTTAATTTTGCACCAAAATTGCAAAGTGATATACATAAACCATTTTGTGTAGAATTGCAATCTTCACCACTTGGCCCCCTCTCAGCACGTTAACATTTAGCTTATTAATGTTGTTCCACATCTTCTTTGTTGATGTGAGCCATTCATATTTCCCCTCTTTACTGAAAGCCTTTGACACATATCTGGACTCCTGCATTATGCTGGCAATAATTTCCATTCAGCAGGTCTTTTCAAGTCTGGGGCCTAAACTAGGCTCATGACCAAATATTGGGTGTCACAAACCTGACCAACATCCAAAGACCTAAACATGTGAGCCAAAACTCCATATGGGCCTAACAGACAAAAATGACCCCTGACCATTTCACTAATTTCAGAGCAATTCTTCCAGCTATCACCTACCACAAAGTCACCCCCCTTTTGAAACCCCATTGCCCCTATTTCAAAACTGTGCTTTTTCTCAAATCCCATTTCAGCTCTTTAAGGGGTGTAGCAGCATTAATATAGGGGATTGCATATCACCACCAAAGATCCCTCAGTTTTTTAAAGAGCTTCTGAAAGATCTTCTAGCACACTTTTATTTATTATTTTTTATGCTAAACATTTGTAGAGCACATTTGTCACCTAAAAGGTATCCTGTCTCTATTTTTGGGTAATTTTGTCAATTTTAAAACATCCCTGACTTCATATCCCTTTATGATCAAACCCATAGGATCTTTTTTTAAATTCCCACTCGTTTTTCACATTAAATCTGGACATGTTTTGTGCAATATACTCAAAGTTCCACAAATTCCTCCATACCTGTACATGAAGTGCTGAGTGCTAATCCAGTAGGTTTGTTCTGTCAGATAAGATATTTAAAATGAGATTCTGCTTCTCTAAAAAAGGATGAAGCGAGCAAGAATGGTATGGCTAAAAAAAGAAAATTAAACAGGGGCGGACTTCCATCTTAATTAATGCCGCCCTCCCTAAAATAGCGGGAAGGGTGAATTATATTGTGCAAACAATGTCAGATACTCACCTGGTTCCAAACCGTGGGGACAATACTGGAGCCAATGTTGAACCCCCCCACTCCCAATCAGGAAGAAGCGGGCTAGGTTTAAATCAAGGAAATTCCCCATGGCCCCATAATCTGTGAGCATAACTAATCTCTGTTCCTGTTGAGGCGATATGGTCAAGTTTACTGGTAGCATTATGGATTATAGAATGTTATGTGAGGTATCAGTCATGTGAAGGAGTTCCGGGTGAAGAGTAATGTCTGTCTGACTAGTCCCTTTGACAGGTGAGCATTCAAGTTAGCTAGGTACTGGGTCCAAAGTCAAGGCACTAACCCTCCGAATTTTCTTTGTTTTGGCAGGACACATTGACGTAGAATGATCCATCTCACCTAAATAAAGAAAGAATGTCATTTTATTTCTGCCTTCCAACATCTCATGATTTACCCGACAACTGAGTCAATGAAAAGGGAACAGTCTGAAGATGGGATTGTAAAGCACGTCAAATAGGTCTTCAATTTACTACTTCATTTTCTTACAAAAGGAAGGACTCTTGTTTGTACAGGCCACTAAAATTTCAGAACTCTTTTATCAACCACAGTCATATAAGTAAGATGCTTCTTACTATTCTGATGCTGAATTGGCAACTCAATACCAGTGATCCAAACTAGGGTATGCGCATCTGGGAGAAAAGGCACTATCTTTTTTAGGGATTTAAAATCATGTAAAGTCAGGCCAGTACAATAAGGAAATATCTTTGCCCAGATAACTGTGACATGGGCAGGATTAATATGTTGATTAGTGAGTGCATTTGTGTTCTAAAATTGGCAAAATGGACTACAAACTGCACATCCACTAAAGCTCTGACAAGGTCTGAGGTTTCAAGATATCTGGGAACGGATGTAGCCCAGATTCAAAAGATACATCCGGTCATCCATGTTACCTAAGCAGTGGGATGTGTGAGGCTTGGCCTTTTTTCATACACACACCTGGTTCCAAACCACGGGGACAACACTGGAGCCAATGCTAGACCCCCCCTCCCAATCAGGAAGAAGCTTGACTCAAGGGCAGTACTCCTAGTTCCAGGTGAATTCCATTGGAGGAAGGGACAAAATAATACCAGGACAATTGTGGTACTGCTCAGTGACGGTGTTACTCTGCTTAACAGGATCATCACTTTTGGGACATTCTGGTTTAGGAGAAGGTGGATGTTTATGAGACAGCACTTCTGGTTATTGTGAAAAGGCAATACACAGGAAACAACAAGGGGAGGCAATTACCATTGATGAATCAAATCCTCTAAACAGGTTACAATACAATGCTTCAATATTTCACAGTTGTAAAGTTCTTAATTGCAATAATATTGCAGCAGATCAACCAGACGCTCGAATGAAATCTTCTAGAACTCTCAAAGAAGAACAGTTTAAGGCACTCCATGAGTAAAGTCAGTACATAGATTGGAGTTATTGACACTCCTGTGATTGCATTCGGCACATGGATTGGAATCGGAAAAAACTCACAAGGAAACAGGAAACCAGGTTACTATAGTCAAGGCTGGAAATTACACAAACTGTCAAGGTATGTTGGTGACCAGGTTACTTTTGGAAATGGATTTCACTCAGAATTAGGTAAACTCAGAGCACGATTATTCATGGCACAAGGTTGTACTCAATACATGATCTAAACTCAGAAATGAAACAACACACAAAACAGGATTATTCTGTGCACAAGGTTGGAGTTACTGACGCTCCCAAAGTTGTACTATGTACATTGACTAAACTCAGAAACAAGGCAATACATGAAACAAGGTTACTTTTGGCACAGAGATGAAGTTACTGACACCTCCAAGGCTGTGCTTGAAACATGTATTGGAGTTAGAGACACTCAGAAGGTATGATAGAAACAGGGTTACACTCACTATAGATAGCCTGGAGTTGTGGACATTCCAAAGAAATGCTAGAAAACACAGTTATACTCAGTACAATGTTTGAGTCAGGTGCACTCCTAAGGTATGCCAGAAAACATGATTACTCTCAGTACATAAGTTGGAGGTATGAAGTTGGTTCAGGAGACAGTCTCTAGTCCATGATCAACACAGTGCAGAAGCCAAGACGGAGAGGGTTCAGAGGCAGGACGAGCAAGGAAATAATAGACAGGCCTGAAAATGCTACTAAACATTAGTGTGCACTAACCTGGAGGTTAGTAATTAACCTGTGCTAACACTTGACCTGGAGTTGGAATGAGGCAGGCGGGTCGTTGCAAGAAGTTTGAGAAGAGGCAGAACCATAGCTCATTGAGAGAGACACTAGAGGCATTGCAGAAATCTGGATCTAAAATTCATCAGAAGAGACTTGGAAGACTAGAGTGCTGGAAGGTTTCCAGATAACTCAAAAGATGAGTACAGGGACAAAGTTCCACTGTGCTGAGTTGACGAAGGTCCCGGCGACTTGGAAGATGATTGCAGCGATGAAGCTTGCGCTGGATAGGAACACAGAAAGATTTTGGCAACTCAAGAGGAGAGTTTACGGAAGCTGCTTGTGCAGGATTTGACAGGTGCTAGTTCTGATACAGGTACGAGGCCAAACTTGGATGCAAGTTCAGAGGGGCTATTTATACAGGAAGCCAAGTGTGTGCCGTAAGCACATGTATCTCACATAGAGGCTTCCGTTGGAACCTGGGGAAAGTCATGAGTTATATACATATGAATATGACTTAACAGACAGCAGGCGCAAATGGAATCTGACAACAAGTACAACAGAACCCAAATGCATGATAGTTCAATCAGATGGTTCACAGTGGAAACATGACTATCCTAAAAGGGCATGCGCTATCTGCAAGTGCAAACTCACTTTAGCTCACATAGCAATGGAACTGAAGGGCAAATAGTACCTGTCTCCAGAGAGGGGGAAACAATGGAGTACTCGAGACAGAAAGGCACCATTGGGGATTGAATGGCATGAGGCTGGTAATTAATGCCCAGCCCACATAGAGGACAAGATTGAATCATGACAAACTGTGCTTCTGTGTAGCATGGCATAGATAAGGTCATATAGTTCTTCAATGTCTGATGACTATCTAATACCCAGATACCACTTCGATTTCTCATTCTTATTCTCAGTAACCATATCTAGTAGCAGGATATCAACCTCAGAGTTACAGAGAATCACTTCGGTTTTCTTCTTATTAATTCCATAGCCCCCTAGCTCCTGGTACAAAGAAAAAAACCTGAACAACTTTTTCATATGAGCTACAACCAGCATCAAGCAGCAGCATTATGTCATGCACATTGAGTCTGTGGTATAGGAGGGTGAGTCTTCCTCTCTTTCGGTATCACTATTGTTATTGGCTCAACAAAAAAAAGCTAATAATACTGGAGGCAGGCGACGGGGACAGCCCTGCCGGGTGCCACGGTGAACTTGCACTGTACCAGCCTCTGCTGCATCGACTGTAATCTGTGCTTTGGCACACTCATACCTTTTGTATATCAACAACGTAATCGGAGAGGGTCGAAATACCAAAAAGAATCTCCCAGACACCAAGGTCGAAGTCTTTCTCTGCATCTAATAGAACAACTGCAGCTGGGATATTATTAACAGTGAGGTAATCCAGCACAGGTGCTAAATAAAATGTATTGGTCCCTAACTGATGCCTATTAGTAAACCATTCAGGTCCTGATGTATCACTTTCACTGCAATACTGTTGAATTTATTGGCTAGCAGTTTCATAATAATCATGTAATATGTGTTTAATAATGTAATCAGGTAGTACAAGTTCGGATTTTTCCCTTCTTTGCCTTTTGTTAAAAAACTGACCTGACATCCCGAGTTAAAAGACGAAGGAATGGGGACACCCTCCAGCACAGATTTAGCAGTCAACAATAAATACTTCAATAAGACATCAAAAAATGCCTTATACAACTTAGATGGAAACCATTAGGGCCGCAAACCTTGCAATTCGGGAGACTCCTCACAACCTCAGCCATTTCTTCTTTCGAAAGGACAAGGTGTACTTTGAACATCTTTCCCTGTAATTATGGAAATATCAAGCCCCTCCAAAAAAGTCCCCACTGCAACCTTATCAATCCCTTGCTTGTGGCTAGAAATTCGCCGATAGTGTTCAATCAAAATTTCACCCAACTAGCCCGGCTCCTTACAATGTACTCCAGATACTGGGCACTTCAAAGTGAGAAGCATGTTTTTGGAGACTTGTTCGTAGGCCTGCCATGCCAGAAACCTTCGGACAAAATTTACTCCTCATCCATTTTCTGCATAGTACTTAGCATAATAATAATCGCTCAACGTCTGTTTAGCCTTCTCAAACTCCTTTCTACTCCCCTCTAAAGGCTGTCCCAGAAATTCAGCATGTGGGTCATGAGCACAATTCTCTTGGATCAGCTTTTGTTCATTTTCATTTCTATTCTTAGGGCCAGATGTAGGAAAGATTTAGCGACTCGCAAACGGCGAAAAACGCCGTTTGCGAGTCGCTAAAGCCCATCTGGTATGTAGAAATGCATTTTGCGAGTCGGAACCGACTCGCAAAATGCATTTCCGAGTCGCAAATAGGAAGGGGTGTTCCCTTCCTATTTGCGAGTCGCACTGGTATGCAATTCCATTTGCGACCGCGAAAGCGGTCGCAAATGGACTCGCAGTTACCATCCACTTTAAGTGAATGGTAACCCATTCGCAAACGGGACTTTGTGTCTGGCCTAAAAAATAATTTTTCAGAGCAGGCAGTGGTCCAATGGACCACTACCTGCCCTGAAAAATACCGAAACAAAAGGTTTTGGTTTATTTTTCAAAGTGCAGCTCGTTTTCCTTTAAGGAAAACGGGTTGCACTTTGAAAAAAAAGAACTGCTTTATTTAAAAGCAGTCACGGACATGGAGGTCTGCTGTTCCCAGCAGGCCTCCATGTCCGTGAGTGCCTTGAATCGCTATGGGGTCGCAAATTGCGACCCACCTCATTAATGTTAATGAGGTGGGTCTTTGCGACCCCATAGCGACTCGCAGAAGGTGTCTGAGACACATTCTGCATCCCAAATTGCGACTTGCAATTTGCGAGTCGCAGGGACTCGCAAATTGCAAGTCGCAATTTGTGACTTTGCTAAATCTGCCCCTTAGTCACGTCTTTAGCGATCACCTGCTTTCGTAAAAAAGCTTTTAGCACATCCCAGACCATATTTTGCGGGAGGACCGGTTATCCCTTGCTAAATACTTGTCGATTGCTTCTTTACATATCCTAATCCATTCCTCTTCCTGAAGATAGTGCCTATCCCCCATAGTCCCGTATCAGCGCCTTGAGACCCCACCGGGTGAGTAGCACGCTTTACAAATGATTGATATACTGATTAAAAACCCACCTCCTCACTTGCAAATTGCATCCTTCCACTAGTAGCTCCATCTAGAGGATTGCATGGTCTGAGAACCCACTGGGGATAGTCTTCAAACCTTTAAACCACAGGGTTTTGGAGATTTAAAAAATCGATTTGCAAGGCTTTCGAAATGTCCAAAAAAACACATAAATGCCCTCTTTACTGGGAAAACATCCCTCAAGGATTGAGAAAAGAGAGGACTTTTTGGTAGCTTTGAATCACATTTCCAACCATCTACTTCAGCTGTGTTTTAAGGCTTACAAAAGAATCAATTTCAGGATTCTGCAAAAAGTTACCCGAAAATGATGATCTCCCCTGGAACTTGCAAAGGGGATTGAAATAGTTCCTTGTGTGGCCTGACATCCTCTTCCACTGGAGTGTAATATATAACAAAAGTGAACCGCCTTAAAAAGACTGAGCAGTTCAGCGAGCAACAACGGTCCTGTGCATCACTGGCCCAGACAAAAACCTCTGTATTTATTCTATGGGCAAGAAAAAGAGCAATCCTGGGTGAGTCACTCAGGCAGTAGAGAAGCCTCTATGCCCTGCCCATTTCTTAAATATGGAAAACCTTGAAAGCTTTCCCAGCAGATTATGAGTCTCCTGTAACAAGACCAGAGATGGATTCTGGTCCTCTATCCAGGCTTCTATGGCTCACATCTTCTTTGTATTGTTTAACCTATTAACATTAGGCAAAGCCAGCTTCAGAACATTCATAGGACCCTCACCATCCTTCCAATCTCTGGCACTAAACATATTCAAAGTGCATAACATGCTGAAAGTGTCTAAGTGCTAAAGTGCCACCATGTGCCATAAAGTGCCTTAAAATGTTTACAAATCACCAAAGAGCTTCCAGTGCCTACTGGCAGCCAATTGCCAACATCTCCATACCCTGATTCTACATCTCATCTCCTCCCCCCAAAAGAGCTTTAGTGTCAAACTAAAGTGGAAATACACACATCCCAAGAATGCAACAAGGCCTCTTTTCCTTCAGGCTTCAAACCTAGACACTTTGAAGGGAAAGCCTCACCCCTCAGATAACTTAGAACTTTGTTTTCAATTCATAAACAACAGCTATTCCACCACATCCCAGTTGGCCACTTTGCCTTTTCCAGTCACAATGGGTACATTACCTGTATTCGCAGTTCTGGGTCTCATTTTATATTGCACCCAAAAAACACCCTCTATACCCACTTTGCCATCCCCCCACATGTAGGGACATTGGTGCGATAGCAGTGCCAGGATCCTCCTACTCCTCCCCTCTGGCTGCCCCCCTCGGTCTCATACCCATGTGACTTGCTTTCCCACCCTGCCCATGGACTATAGAAACCTTGAAACCTAGCAGCTTCTTTAGTATTGCATTACAAAATTTTGGAACCCGGTCCTAGTGGATAGGACCATCAACTGGAGTGCCAGGATACCCTGGCTTCTCCCCTTCAGCTCCCTCTCCTCTGCTAAAAAGCCTGAAATCTTACTTCCCATACTAGGACATTGTCTTTAGGAACATAGCCGCTTCATTAACATTGCCAAATAATTGAAATGTTCCTTGAAATAAAACTTTCCGTTTCAAAAATTAAATTGTCAAAGCTTGCATCCCGGGTGCTTGAAACTTTGGGATCAAACTTCTGAACTCTTTGTGCATCCAGGCAAATTCAACTGTCTTATCTGAAAAGCTATGAAACTTAAAGTTATCTGCATATTGTAATGACTACTCCATTTTGCGTAGGCCAATATCCTCTCTCTAATTCTGTAATCAGCAAAGTTCAGAAGCATAGTCCTAGGATACTTGGCTTGGCCAACAGTCTGTGATGGTACATGATGAGCCATCATAATTGTCAAATCATGCCTATGGTCCGGAATCACCAGAGACTTAATCAAATATTCCAGAAACTAAATAGGTCCTGCAGCATCCTCACTGTGTTCTGGGACTCCTGTGATCCGAAGTTTAGACCTCTTCGCATAGTTCTCCACCTGCGCCACCTAAGCATGTCCCCTAGACCCTGCCCTTCTAGATCCAGCACCGACACCCAGGCCTCTCAGTTACGGCCATGGACATGAAGAGAGACAGATGGCGTGATATACCCCAGGAGCCACTCAGAGGAGTGTTGCATAGGGCCACCTGGAGGTGAGGGTTGTCCCCCCATCAGGGACCTCAGAGTGCTGTCAAGTGATTGATCTGCTCTTCTGTTCAGTCGTCCACTCCCCCTCTCTGTGCACCACTATTTCAGGTTTCCTTGGGCCTTGAGTGCTGTCTGCAATAGCAAGATCTGAGGGTCAGACTGTTTCCTCTTATTTTTAGGAAGTTTTTTAATTTCTGGCCTCCTTGAATTTCCCTTCCTCCTCTTTCTTCTGTTATATGATTTTTGGCTCATGAGCTTGGTGTTCTTCCCTGGAGGTGCGGTGGCTGGCTCTTTGGCAGTCAAGGAGCTTCAAGGTGCATAATGGAAATGCAGACTAAATTAGCCAAAATCACTGAAAACATTCAAGCACTACAGTGAGAAGAAGAAAACCTCCCTGGATGAGTTAAGAAGTGCACAGAAGAGTGCGCCAAGGTGAGGCTAAGGCTCTAACAGCAGCTTGTGATGCTCAAATTGAGATGGAATAGGGGAATGGCTAGCCTGTGACTACGCCAAGCAGCTCAGCCCACTTGCCTCAGAGTCTGTGGCGGTGACATCCCTAGACATTTTAGAAAATGAGTAGGGGGCATGCCTCAGGCGACTGAAGTCATTTCGGGGACTCCCCAAGGTTGGTGGCTGGTGTGGCATCATAGGTTGAGATCTCCCAAGTGCAGATAATGTCACAAGAGCAGCTTGGGCTGATTATCATGGGGCGACAGGAAGGCCGAGAAAATGGGCATAATATCGCACTGGAAGGGAGGTAAAGAGGGAGCTCCTCCATGGAGAATATCAAATTTGGGGGGATGTACCCCCTATTTCAGACCAGCCAGTGCAATGCTAAGATCAAAAGTAATGCCAGGCGGAAAAGCCAGGATGAAGTTAATCAAAGCCCTGGTCTGAATATAGAGCCTCCTTTGACTAGCTCTGCTCGATTAGATGAAACCTTGAGCAAAGTCTTTGAGAGCTTGATTAGTGCCTGGCAAAAGTAGCAGGTGGATTTGGCACAGAGTGGCAGTGGCTCCATGGTAAAACAGTTAGTGGCAGAGGAGGCTCCCCAGGGGTTCCTAAGTATGCTATTTGAACCATTAAAAGAGGTTAAATCAAGACCCTGCAAGCAAAGATTGGAGATGAATTAAAAGAACCACTGGACTCAGTTTGTGCACAATTGGGGATCCTGTCTATGGGGCCAAATGAGATGGCACAAAGAGTGTCAGAGTGTGAGGACAAAACACATGAATTAGAAAAAGCTAACAAATAGTTGGAGAAGGAGACATATTGGCTTAAGGAGAAACAATGGCAATTGGCACATTTTGAGGCACAAATGTCGAGAATAAAAGAGTCTAATCACTGAATCTTGGAATGTGACAGAGCTTATGCTTTCCTGTTGGTTTTTAAGCTGTGTCTTGGAAGTTCTTCTCAGTTTTGTCAAGGCAAGCATGTTTATTACATTCATGAATACTTATTTTTTCTTGTTTTATCCTCAGAGCTTAGGTTTGAAATGAGGAAGTGTGACAAAGTGGAAATGCCATGATTATTTACAAGCAATCTTCATTACACTGTGTATACTCTTCCTCGTTTGGCCTTCCTTCCTTCCATTCCTACATTAGAGCAGAGAGAGGCATTGATATATTTGATTATGCTTTAATTTTCAGAATGTCTTCAAGGTAGAGCTTCAATTTATACCTCATTGGGAAGAGTGGAGCAAACATATTTAGGTGTTATATTTAAATTTTCAAGAGCCTCTGGTCATCAAGGAGTATCCTCAATGCTTAGAACCAGACCTAGATAAAGTATGTACATCATAATGAAGATTACCAATAAATAATCAGAGTATTTATTTGGCTGCTCATTAGATGCTCTACTAGACGACACCCCAGATGTTAAATCATTTAGGCAATAACAAAGATAAACAGAAAAAGTAATTATAGCTTGCAGCTTGCATTTTACATACAAATGCTCTGTTTTAGTCATACGCTCCTGTGTGTTTCTTTGCCCAGTACTGTTCTTTACAAGGAAGCATAAAAAGGAGTTGCAAAATTGTATTGTTTTTTATCTGATGGAGCGCGTAGACTTTATAGCAGGCCTCAGCTAGAGGCTTGTGATGCACTTTGAGTGCTCACCACAGTGTTCCACAACATAGGTTGTAGCCACTCTCTTAAGTGCTCTAAATGCCCTGGAATCCTGGAACAATTGTGTTTCTGCCTTGACATGCTCCTCTGGAACAGATAATACAGTTGGCACTTGAAGAACGGAATCTTAAAGGTCCCCAGTGCTCTCCTTCACGAAACATATTTGTTCTGTGTGACACTTACAAAATGAAACTTAGATGTGAGACAACTGATAAGCAACATTTCAGGCTGCCAAGATGAACACAGTACTCAAGAGCAATATGTTGTGGATTACTGAGTTAAGATATTGAAGTCAGAGATTCAATTATAACAGAAAAAGAATTACCATTTGAGTGACTCCAGCTGGACTGAAACAAGAACTGAAACAAAGGGTGTGGATGGAAAACAAAGGGGAGTGAGCCATATCAGTAGAGAGTCTAGAAAAAAAGAAAATCCTGAAAGAGTGAGAGAGACGGGGAGGAAGAACAGGTTGTAAAATGTAAAGAGTGGGGGGAAGAGCATATGGTGGAGAAGTAAACAGGATATCATCAGCAAGGATTATTACAAAGCATAATTACGGAACAATCTCATGATGTAGTTGATATTTGTACAGGGTAATTTACCCAAGTTTAATATTACCACCACCCCCTCTTGTTCTTAATTAACTACACATTTCAGTGCCACATTGGTTTACAACATTGACAATCAAACAAAGGATATTTGGGCGTCTATCTAGAGTATACGAATACAAATATATAAAATGGGCTCCTGAAAGTTCCTTGTATTGGCAGGCCAATCAAGTCCATTTGGCAAGTTGTCTTTCTGTCATCGCCAGATAGTTGCTCAAGGGAGTGAAACCCTTTGTTGTTAGTATGTAGCTTGTCTAACTCCTAGCATCTTACTAGTTGCAAATGTGTATGTTGACTGAATGCTGTTGTGCTACGCTAAAGGTCCTGGGATCCCCTAGCTGAGCCAGAACCCATTAATGTGTTGTATATACTTGTGTTTAAAACTTATACATCATGAAGGCCTCAGCATGAAAAAAACCACCAAACCATGGGACTTATTTAAAAGCCCCGTGGCGCAGGGCGGCGCAGCAAGTGTCTTGCTGCGCTGCCCTGTACCACATGGAAAAAGCAGAAATGCACAGTAACTACAAAATATAGTGCATTTCTGTCTTCTCCTCCTATGCTGACACACATATTGCTGCCTAAGACCAATGCATGCACCCTTATACCATGATGCAAGTATGCCTGTGTTGTGGGGATGGTTGCTTTTGTGCTTGAAGGGACACCTTCCCTCACAAAAACAATCAAGAGAAGTGTTTTCCTCTTTCTATGTGTGCTGCAGAATACAGAAAAAAGAGGGATATTCCTCCTCGTCACTACTATGCCACCTCAGAGGTCACGTAGGTTTACGACACATTCCCAGACTTGTAAATCTGGAAATGCATCAGATTCCTTAGCGTTCCATGGGTGTTGCGTGGGAACACCCACAGCAACACTCATGAAACGCCCCTTTCACACAGTTTTGAAAGGGGCCTGATGACGCAGAAAAGAAGGTCTCACAAATATTCATATATCATATAATCAACAACAGTTGCCGCAGCAGCAACAACAGGGAAATGCTATGTTTCAGCCACAGATGAGAGGCAGAGGCCGATGAGGTTTTGTGAATAATGGTCCTGATTTAAATACTGTTATGATTCCAAATGGTATACAGGCAATGAAGAAGGTGATGAAATGTCACACGTGCGGAATCGTCGGGCATTGGAAACGAGAGTGCTCAATGTCGGTGCAGGAAGGTGTAGGTCAGCAAAACAATGATGTCAATTCATTTCAGAATATGAGAGGACTGAAAAAGAGGGGTCCAAATCCAAATTTTCAAAATAATGTGAATCAGATGCAGGGTTTACAACCCATACAACCACAGCAGGTGCAAATGCCCCGTGTACAAATGGCACAGTTGCAGCCAATGCAACAGCAGTTTCCTATGGTACCTAATCAGCAAATGCAAATACCCTTAGCACCAATGAATCAGCAACAAGTAATGCTTCCTCAACAGGTCAAGGAGTGAATCAAAATGACACAGTACACCAATTCCCGTTACACAGTGAGAATGGAATAAACGATGTGTGGGAGAGTGAAAGTTCAGATGAGGATGGAAATTGTGTGCTTGCAACATCCTTGGAAGTTGATCAAAAGGGACCATATGTGGAAGGACGAGTTATGGGTCATAGTGTTTCATTCTTGGTTGACACAGGAGCTACACGCTCTACAGTCAGAAGTATCGAAGTACCAAATTTGCCACTTTCAGGGAGAACGGTTCAAGTAGTGGGAGTAGCAAATAGGTATCTGACAAACCCAATCACAGATCCAGTGCAAGTCAGGATTGGTAACTATCAAGGGTCGCATAAATTTGTGGTGTGTGACTCAAGTCCAATATCCTTGTTAGGGAGAGATTTGTTGTGCACATTGGGATGCTCGATTATGTGTTCAAATGATGGAATTAAAATTCAGACAATCAGTGATGAGGAAGAAGAGGACAGTTTAGGAGGGGACGAAGTGGAAACTGTCGATGAAGAGTATCCCCTGATTACTCTTTATCCAATGCTCACTGAAGCAGATATTCCTGCAGAATTACAGGAAACAGTTGGAAAGGAAGTGTGGGACATGACAGGGGAAGAAGTAGGCTTGGTTAGAGGAGCAGAACCAGTGAAAGTGACTGTAAAACCCAATGCAAATTTTCCTCAGACTCCACAATACCATATGTCAGAGGACACTCTCATAAAAGTCGCCCAACTCATTGATGAGTTTGTGAAACAGGGAGTACTGAAAGAAGTACTAAGTAGTCCATGTAATTCACCAATCATGGGGTTAATAAAACCAAGTGGAAAGGTCCGAATTGTTCACGATTTGAGAAAAATAAATGACATAATAGTCAAATGTTGTCCCGTAGTACCAAATCCAGCCGTGATGTTTCAAATTCCCTGTGATGCAGAGTGGTTTTCAGTCATCGACTTGTCACAAGCATTCTTTTCTGTGCCTCTTCATGAGGACAGCCAATTTCTCTTTTGCTTCAAATTCCTAGACAGAGTCTACAGTTGGTGTCAAATTCCTCAAGGGCTTTCGGTGTCACCATCAATTTTCAATCAGATCCTAAAGAAAGATTTGGAATCATTGGAATTACCTTTTGAATCAACCTTGGTACAGTATATTGACGATTTACTGATCGCATCCAAGACAGAGAATGACTGTACGGTTGACACTATTGCCCTATTGAACCACTTGGGAAGGAATGGACACAAAGTGTCTCCTTCAAAATTACAGTTCTGTCAGAAGAAAGTGAAATATTTGGGTCACCAAATAGAGAAAGGGTCGAGAAGAATTATGAAAGAGAGAATAACAAGTGTACTTCAAATGAGTCCACCAAGGACGAGAAGAGAGGTGAGAAAGTTTTTGGGAATGGTGAGCTACTGTCGCCAATGGATTCCCAATTTCTCGGCTCTAGCCAAACCTTTGCTGAAACTGACCCAGAAAGAAGCACTGGATGAAACAGTGTTGAAAAGAGATGAAATGGATGCTTTTATTGAATTAAAGGAATGCATGTGCAGAGCTCCAGCTTTAGGTATGCCTGATTACACAAAGCCTTTTACATTGTTTTGTCATGAACGTAATGCATGTTCCTTGTCTGTCTTGACTCAAGCCCATGGTGGCGTAAACAGACCAGTAGCATATTTTTCAGCTACTTTGGATCCAGTCGCAACAACCTTACCGGGATGCTTGCGTGCTGTAGCAGCAGTTGGTATAAGCCTAAATCAGAGTGAAGGAATAGTAATGGGACATCCTTTAACAGTCATGGTCCCCCACTCAGTTGAAATACTTTTGACACGTTCCAGAACACAGCACATGACCGGTGCTAGGCTTACAAGGTACGAGACAATAATTTTGGGGTCAACCAATGTGCAGCTGAAAAGGTGCACTACGTTGAATCCAGCAACTTTGTTTCCCAGTGAAAATGTCGAAATTGAGAACGCTGAAGACATCGAGCACGACTGTCTTCAGGTGACTGAATTTTGTACAAAGCCAAGACCTGATATCAAAGACACCCCATTGGAAGAAAATGATCAAATTATTTTTGTTGATGGTTCATGTTTAAGAGATGCACTAGGAATATTGAAAGCAGCATATGCCGTCTGTACAATAACAGCTATTCTGGAAGCATTTTGGCTTCAAGGAGTTTACTCTGCACAGGTAGCGGAACTAGTAGCCCTTACTAGAGCTTGCCAACTTTCCACATTAATGAAAGTCACCATTTACACTGACAGTCAGTACGGATTTGGAATAGTGCATGATTTTGGAAAATTGTGGTCACAGAGAGGTTTCATGACCTCTTCAGGATCACCAGTGAAGAATGGTGAAAGAATAAGAGAATTGTTACATGCCATCCAGTTGCCAGGAGAAGTAGCAGTGGTAAAATGCAGTGTACACTCGAAATCACAAGACTTTGTTTCTTTGGGAAACGGATATGCAGATCAAGTCGCAAGGTTTTGCGCATTGAACTGTATATTGCTCAGAGACGAATGGAACCTGATAAATGAGCCAGAACTTGAACCAAATGAAGCCTTTGCTTTAAAGGTTGTAGATACAATTGAGGAATTGAAATTCCTACAAAATAATTTCAGTAAGGATGAGAAGCTCTCATGGAGCAAACTGCAATGCGTAAATGCGTAAAGAAACCAGATGATTTGTGGGTTTCAAGTGAAGGGAGGTTGGTTCTACCAGACAGTCTTTTGACTCAGTTAGCCAGATTATATCATGGACAAGCCCACCTTGGAAGGGATGCCATGATTAGATTATTCAAAATTGATTGGTTTAATCCCAAATTCCGTCAAGTTGCTGAAGCAGTTTGCCATTGTTGCGTCATTTGCCAACAAATGAACGCAGGGAAGGGGACAGTAGTAAATTTGAGCCACATTGGAAGAGCAGGTGGGGCCATTCAGCAGGATGCAAATGGATTTCATTGAGATGCCCATGCATGCAGGCTTGAAGTATGTGTTGGTGATTGTGTGTATTTTTAGTCATTAAATTTAAGCATACCCTACACGCAGAAATGACAGTCTCACAGTTGCAAAACTACTCTTGAGAGAACTAATACCACGTTTCGGATTCCCGATCTCTTTAGAATCAGATTGGGGAAGTCACTTCAATAACCAAGTAATCAAATTGTTGTGTGCAGCGCTAAACATTGAACAAAAGTTGCATTGTAGCTACCGTCCTGAAGCATCAGGACTAGTGGAGCAAATGAATGGCACATTGAAATCGAGGATGGCGAAAATATGCGCATCCACAAACCTGAAATGGCCTGACGCGTTGCCTTTGGTGTTAATGTCAATGAGAAACACACCCGATAGAAAAACTTCCAGCAGTTCCTGCAAATGCTCTTGTAAATATTACAGATGATATGGTGTTGGATTACTGCAAAGGTCTGGCTGATGTGGTCCGCCCTTTTTCTCACCAGGTGGAGGCAACCACCTTGCCACCGATCCAAGGTCCAGGACACGCCCTGAAAGCAGGTGACTGGGTCGTGATAAAGAAACATGTGAGGAAATTGTGTCTGGAACCCCATTGGAAAGGACCTTTCCAAGTGATTCTGACAACTACAACCGCTGTGAAGTGTGCAGGAGTTCCCAACTGGATTCACGCCAGTCACAGGAAAAAGGTGACGTGCTCCACAGAAGAGGAAGTCGAAGGGCTGAAATTACCAGCAACTGACAGGGAAGTACCAGGTACCGAGACAAGACAAAGACAACCTGGAGGCGAACAAGCAGAAATAGAGGAAGGAGAAATATTTTCTGAGGAAGAAACAGCTGATCCATTTGAGGAGAATGGAGGAGAAACATCGGGAAGTGACGAAGATACTGAAGGTGACAAAGAGCCTACGACAGGTGAAAAAGCAGGAGAGCCTGATCAGAGGAGTACTTTCCCAGAAGCAGACGATACAGGAAAAGAAAAAGAAAACATGATTGACCTCCTAGGGGGAGAAAAGGAGGCGGGACAGAGTGAAATCGTTCAACCTCTTCCAGAACTGGTTGAAGGTCCGTCAGGTGAAAACAGTGCGAAAAGGAGACAAAGCATATCACCAGTGGGATCAAAGACTGAAGAAATATTAAAAGAGGGTGAAGAGCCAAAGTTGAAGGAGAAAAGAAAAGAAGTGTCTGTCGCAATAGCATCACCAAGTGAAGAAAAAGGCACAGCCAAAGAACAAGACGTCAGCAAGAGAGAATCAAAAGGTGATGCAAAATTGAAGAGGAAAAGAATACCGAGCAGAAGATATTCTGGTCCTGAGTGGGCATACACAGCCACTAACGATTGGTCAGACGAATTTCTATCTCTCAGTCTCAAAAACGAAGAAGCAGAATGACACTTTGGTACTTGAGAAATGAAAGTCCATGAACATTACCGAATAAGACATTGACAACCTGATTGACTTTGAACCGTATAAGACATTGATAACCTGATTGACTTTGAAACCGATTTTGAGACAAAGCTGCTAACCGATAAGAGACTAAGCTGCTAAAGAAAACCGTGTGAACATTGAACTCGTTCAGCTTTATATATCTGCAAATTTGATTTGATAAAGTGTCTTCAACTTTCTGATTCTATATAGATCATGCCAGGCAATACTACTTAGGACATAAAATGAAGTGTTGTAAATACGTGTGTATAGGTCTAATAACTGCATGTGTACTAATAATAGTAGCAATAGTCCTTGGAATGCATGGAAAGAATAAAAGAGATGCAAATTATGCTTCTACTTCTAAACCTACAACTGAACTAACTCCTCAGCAGAAACTCGAACAAGACGAGAAATATTTACACGACAAGAAAGAATTGTCCTCAAATGTTTTCTATCGCTTGCTGAATGAGTATGTTGAGACAATGGATGAGAAAGATTGTTATGTGTGCACACAAATACCTAACTCAGTAAAAGAAATAGTGACATATCATAGCATGCCTCTTACGTATGGAATTTCATGTAGTTTATTGATGACCAGAGTTTATGGCCAGGAGTATATTCACTACTTTTATTCCAATTATGATGTTGTATTTGCATATATCCCCATAATAGAGCTCCTGAGTAAAACAGCAAGAGATTATTATATAAAGTTAGTAAGGGGTTTATTTGAGCCATTGTCACCTTTTCACACAGCTTATGCTCACAGAGAAAACCTTACATGCTTGCTTTCACTGATAGAGAAATGTTTTTTAGATCACACTGACGATACGAAGAAGGAGGGGAAGGAGAAATTAGAAAGGGAATTACACAAGAGGACATCTGTAGATAATTATGCTTTTGCCGTGATAAAGACACAAGGGAAAATAGCTTTAGATGCAATACACGTAGGGAGGCTTTGCGTATATAGACCTAAATCATATTATGACACAATCTTTATGGGAACGAATGAATGCAAACATACGTTTTTGTTTCAAGCTAAATGGACGTTCATGTTAAATGGACAAGACCCAGTTATTCGAGGGGTATATTATATTTGTGGACTTAACGCCTATTATCGTCTTCCAAAGGGATGGTATGGGAGATGTTATTTGGGAATAGTGTTTCCAAAGATTTATCAATTGGACGACTTACAGAATCGTCCAAAGCTGTCTGAATCACATCATGTTCAGAAAAGGGAGACAGCTTCTGGTGTGGTAGGAGATATATTTGGAGCAATGATTCCTTCGGTAGGAGTCATATTGAATTCAATTAAAATATGAAAGTTGTCTACTATTGTGGATAACATGTTGACAAAATTCTCAGGAGCTATAATCCTGATGGATGCTGAACTTGCTGCAGAAAGAGCTATGACTCTTCAAAATCGGCTTGCTTTAGACATTCTTTTAGCAAAGGATGGCGGTGTTTGCAAAATGCTTTGTGCCCGTCACTGTTGTTCTTATATTCCAGACAACAGTGGGCAAATTAGAAAAATGCTTACAAATTTAACTAACGAGAGTGCAGATTTGAAAGAATTGAAAGAACCAGGAGAATGGGAGAAGGTTGGAAAAGGATTTGCTTCTGTGGGAAATTGGCCCAGCAACATTTGGAACGGAATATTACTGAAAATAGTAAAAGAAATATTAATAATATTAATTTGCTTATTAGGTATTTGGGGAATATGGAAAGCTATTAAATTATTGAAAACAAGAAACAAAAGCAGAAGAGAAGAGAAAGAACAAAACAAAATGGTAGAGAAAAATCTAAAGGAACCAAAAGAAAGAGGGAATTGACTGAAGTGCCAAATGACTACATCGGAATTTTAATGGAATAAAATTTGATGTGGTGACATAATTAGTCATCAGAGGAGGGATTGATGACACAGAAAAGAATGTCTCACAAATATTCATATATCATATAATCAAAATCGTATAAGGTAGTGTGATTTTGGAAAAGAAAATTAATGTACATGGGAAATTGTGCCCACGGGGTAGTTCGCCATTATTATAAACAAGCTTATTTAATCGTGAAGAATTGAAAATGTAGTAATCCGTCATAATTGCAAATGTATTCTATGATTTTCTTGTCAAAACTGTTATATGCTTAGCTTAAATTTAGCAGAGGCTTTGGCCTAGTTGCCTGGTCTCAAATTTAACTGTGTGGTTTTCACTTGCATTAACAAAGACATTATTTTACTTTAAAGGTTGTATTTTTCCAGTAGAGATGACTAATACACTTATCTCAAGGTTTTGTGCTAGGCTAGTTTCATCCCTTTTTAAGCAAGGTCAGTTTCTGCAGGTGCAGACAATAAAAGCACTGATACCGAAATAATTGGCAAACTTTGTTGCAACTTGTGTTCCAAGGCCCCAAGGACACCTTATGTAAAAAGGAGCACTAGGAGAAAGACACTATTCATTGGTCAAATTGAAGCCACCCTATGAACCCTCCAATGGAAGACCCTGAAGGATTTGGAATGTTTCTTACTTAAACCCACCGAACAAAGAGAATTCAGCCATTTTCCTCGATGCCATTTTGAAGCAAGATTCAAGAAGCCATCTTGATCGACCCGCTGATACTTTTTTCTGTCGCAGAGAAAGAGACTTTAAAGAATTCTCACCCTAGAGACTTTAACTTTAATTCTACCCAATCTTGCCCATGCAGTAACTTTTGCCCCATTCTCCTTGCTGCCGCAAGGAAACTTGCCTTAACTTTGCCCCTTGAAATCTGCCCAATGCTGATCGAACCGATACCTGAAGGACGAAGATTTTTCTTGAATGCTGATTGTATTTGGTAAATATGAAAGGATAATTGTATTATGCATTGTGTTTTCCTTCCTAGGTACCAACTGCTTATTTTGATAGGGCCCAAGCTAGAAGTTTTCTAAATTTGTGTTGACTAAATTCGTTTTGCATGAAGCCCCACATGCCAATGCTAACTAGAGGCTAGTCGAGGTATTCATCTGATGCACCATGCTAAATTGAAATCTTGTTATGCTGACCGATGTACGAAATTAGCCAAATTCAATTGCTTATATTAGTGATTTGCATTGCTATAACCGAGTGCATTATAATCCAGATATTGCGTAGATTGCGTTTCTTTCGTCGCTATGGACAGCTAGTAATGTTCGTATACATATATCATTTGGTTTTGAGACTTATATACATTGTGTTAGCTTTGTTAATATAGGGAAATAAAAACATTAACTTTTAATAAACTGGTGTGGTTATTCATGACTGAAAGGTCATGTTGCGTCAAAATATTGATTGTTATCGATTCCAAATGTGTTAACTGATTATTAATTGATTATTGGTTATTGATTATAATTAGTTATCGATGATTGATTTGAGTGATCTGACTATTCTTGGATGAGGAGAGCCCAACTAGGTTAAAAGGTCCACCGACCTCCAGCGTGTCCGAGTACAAGTAATTTATAAGTACTGGACGCGCTATCAGGCCCATATGTTGATGGTCATGAAAAGCCACACAAGGCTTTATGTGGCCTTGTTCATATGGGATGGTACACTGCACCACCAGAGCATAAAAAAATATGACGCTTCAGTGGCGCAGTGTGCCGCTAGGGGCTTGTAAAAATGCCCCCAAGTTCCTTAGAAATGTAATCCACTCCACTGAATTTCTCAATATATTCAACCTATAGTTGGCTTCTAGACTTTATTATTTTAGTGACTCTAACAAGAGAATTATTGGACCAGTTTCTGTGCATCCCTAGCAACAAATGTATTGCACAATCATCAGGACATTTAAATACATAATCATTATATTTGCATTAGACGAAAAAATGAAAACGGGCAAGGTTGTCATCAAAAGACACCTACTGATATTGAACACACGTGGTCTCGAAACGCTCGGACAGATTCAACTACATACAGCGTTGTCACTTCCGAGATGCTATTCTCATGGAAAATAGAGGTAACCAAGAGTGTTCCAAGCTCTGTTATATATATCGATTATAACATGAGATAGTTGTTCTCATGACATTAATGTCATGTAGGAGTCACCAGGGGTCGCAACTGCGTCCCCTAGCTTTCCCCATGCAGACCCCAGCACTTCCTTTGCGACCCCTGGCCTCAGAGGTGGCAAAATCAGTATCTGGAACACAGGGGCAGCTCATCCTAATGGACATAGGTTGGTGCTCCACTTTCCAGGTTTTCTGTCAATTTTTTTGTTGCACAAATAGTGGATAATATTATTCATTATATGTGTGATAAAAATGGAGTCCAGTTAGCTGGAATATGTCCCTATCTTACAGCTGAAAATGGTTTTAAATGTATGTTGATTGCATGCTTGTGGGTAAGAGTGTGTTTATGTGAGTGACGAGTGTGTGACTGTGTATGTATGTGAGCATGTGTGTGTGAGTAAAAGGTAAGTTCAATTGGCATTTGATGTCACTTCAGCTATCCCTGGCATTTTGGTGAATTGACGTCCACTGTTGTCCTGCTAATCAATTAGTTTTCATCTTATGTCAGCAATTGACTGTGCCAATTTAACCTTTTTACTTTTTACTGAGTTTCTTCCCCTAAGTTATTCTCTGATTACCATGCCTAACTATGATGTCATAATGCCCCTTAGTTGTTTCTATATATATGAAAAAAACAATGAGTACAGGGACGTTATAGTTAGGCTCAGACACAAAAGCATGGAAATTCAGCAGTTATCGTTACCTGAGAAAAATATAATTTAGGACTCCGAAATCCACTGCTTATGACCTCACATATTACATCACTCTTAACATAGTCAGTGACATGTCATTGGCTTATTTTGCTTAGGAATGGTGACAGCATTTCCTACATGGCAGCAACTTGAATTTTAAAAATGTCACAGAGAAAGTATCTGCATTTTATGCCCAATTTGAGTGGAGGAGTAGGAGGAGTAGGAGGAAGGAGGAAGAAGGGTGTGGCACTACAGTCAGAGCAGCCAACTTCCGAACTAAGGAACAAAGCGTTCGAGTCTGTGCACTGCTTAAACATCCTTTGGTTTTGGGCAGTATCCCTTAATCTCCTGGCTTTAGAAAACAAGTTTGCTTGAAATGAGTGCTGTCACAAGGACATTAAGTAAAAGGCGTCAGACAAAATAAATGTAGCTAATAAGCACTCTTGAAATGCATGCAGCCAGGGGGAAATAAGGTAAACAGTGAAAACTGTGCACATGAACCGTAACAGAAGAAGTTCCACCCTCCAAAGTGGATGAAAAAGAGTACTTGGGTCAAGAGAAACACACAAGCAACAACAGGAAATCGTAAAAGAAACGGAGGAAAAGTAAGTGGCAAGCACATGAACAAATTAAAAGTGAGGGCGGGATGTAAGTCCCTTTTAAGATTTATATTAAATACAAATGATTTCACAAGCACAGCACAAGCACTGTGCTAGTATCTTTATACAGCCCTGGCAGCCCAAACATGCACACTACCAATGTAGCCACTGCCCCCAATGGCCCGTATTTTTATCAGTCAGTGCTCAATATACATATTTCTAAATCTGTTTGATTTCTCTAGATATTTACCTCTCAATCTCTATTTCCATTAGTGTGTCTCTTTTTCACCACCCATCCACCAATCAGTTAGTTTATTGATTAACATATTGTTTCATTCATATATAATCATCCATCTCTGCATCCATCCTGACTTAAAATTAGTCCGTCCAAGTGTCTGCTTCTATTCACTGATCGCGTAATTAATAATGATTACAATAACTTATCAGTGATAGCGCGGAACCACAAAAATGAAGCAGCACATAGGATGATCAATAACACTAATGCAAATGAAATAAATACTGACGTTGGCATACACTCCCGTTCCAGTGCTTATTCACACACATACTCTGTGAGCCTTTTGGAAGGACCTGTGCCATCGCCAGAGAATATCAGCAAACCATTGTGCCATTGAATATAATAACTATAGATGGTATTACGAAGGGGGGTTGGCATTTTTTTTAACAGTTTTATATAGTTTGGATAGACCCAAATGTATTGGAGCACTTTAAATTAGTTACATGAGCACCTGTTGCACTATATAAAGTCACATTCATGTTTTTAATAGGCACTCGGAAATTAAGACTTGCCTAGAAAAACATTATTGCACCAATGTTGTTGAGACTCAAACCCCATTCCCAAGTTTCGGAGTCTGGGACTGCACTTTTCAGATTCCGTTCTTCTAGGCTGAGCCTGGTATGTTCCACTAAACCCTTTTCCCAGTATCAGCTCTGCTCTGATCCAAAATAATCATGAAGTAGTTTCTGTACAGGGCATGTGTGCCCAGCTGTTAGGAATTACAAATACTGTACCTGGATTGCCACTCATCCACAGGCTTTAGACTGTGGACATCCACGGCTGACCTTAATATCTCCCTGCCTTTCTGCTGGTCCCCTCTGGTGATCGCATTGGACATCAGTCTGCATTGGGCTCTCGTGCAGCTTAAAGCTGCAGATAGCACTTTAGAAAAGCATGCTTGATGTCATGGATCTCTCCACTTCAACCCACACACCCCCCATCACTCCCACGCAATCATATCTAAATGGGGACACCTCTGGGACCTGGCCCACCCGGGGGACATATAGACAATTAAGCACATCAAATTTGTGGTAAAATAAAAAAACAAATCAAAAACGTTTTTGGTCCCAAGCAGTGTCCCAATGGGACCCCACCACCATGCTGCCAAGGTTGGGGTAGTTCTAATACCACCTTGTCCTTTTTAATGTTTTTGCTTGGGGCTGGACTGAGTCTGAGTCCTAAATGACTGCCAGCACTTCCTGGTTGAAGTGCTGGCAGCCAATAAGATCTCACCTTGAGATCTGTGCTTAGGCTTTGCCCAGATCTCTATATTTAATTGCTCATAAATAACTCCAACACTATTGAATAGATTTACATCAAATTTCCAAAAAGGCTCTTTGTTGACCAAGACCTAGCTTTGTGCCAAATTTGGAGTAATTCCAATCAGCGATTTGGGCTGTAGTTGTGTCTAAAATCCATCTGGGAAATTGCGTGGGAAAAACACCTTGTGGGACTCTACCTTTTTCTCAGCCCCGTCTGATGAATCAACCCAAAACTTTCAAGACTGCAGGTGAAGTGAGTGGCAAACTAGTTTTCAAAATTTTGTGAAGATTTGCCAAACGGTGCCAAAGGTATTAACAAAACAAAAAACCTTCATCCCTGGAAACTAGATCTTAACTATACCTACCTAAAACAAAGGTTGAAGTCATGGTATAGAAGGTGATATTGTCACTGACAACATTAACAATTTGAACTCAAATAACCACAGAAAGTCTCCACACCTAAATGTAATGTTTACCCCGTCATGCACTACTTATGGCCTCACATATTACATCACTTATAGCATGCTCTGGGACATCATTTAAGGCAATAGTGATGACATCTTACATGACATCATTGATGACCTGACTGATGATATCATCCACATTTTTTACACATTACTATATAAACATGTATGGGATTAGAGGCCCAAACGTAAGTACAAAATAACTCAGAATAATATATAGCATCATTATTGCCATCACAGATAGAAACTCTCTTAGGTATAGCAAGCATGTGTTATGTGCAACAATGACCCTATACCATACACTTCACAGGACGCCTAGTTCACATTAATAATCAACCACAGATACATGGGAAATCTGTATTACACATGGTGTTCTATATGTTTGCAAGTATTCAAAGAAAGCCAAGTTCCACAAAAAAAATCAATGTATGTTCCAAAATTAATGCCCTACTAAACCTAGCTTTTATTGTTATTAGATTGGGCCAAGGGGATTAGATCCATGGGCCGAAAGCAGCCGTAGGAGGGGGGATGTTCACCCCTATCCCCACTTCTGTCGCTGGGGCTGGGGTCCCCAGTGCCAAAAACGGCCTGGGGAGGGTGGACCCATCCCCTTATATAATACAGCCCTGGTGTGGGATCCCCAGGGCTGATAATGAATAGGGGAGGAGGGGAGACACCGTCCGCTTAAATAAAAAAAAATACGGTGGGCTCCCTGGGAACTAAAATTGAAGACCGTGGCACAGAACCAATTTGTTTTGTTTTTTGGATTCTACAGGGTCCCGAAAGAATTGTTGATAATTTATTTTTTATTTTGGCCCAGGGGGCCCTCAGGATCCCCCCATGGGGCCTGAGGACCAGGTTATTCCTACCCTGCCCCTTACATTACTTTTTTTAAACTTCAGGACAAAGGACCAAGTCCCTGAGTTCAGTAACGGCTGCCATCAACATTTTCCTGAAGTGGCTGCCAGCCAGTCACAGCATTTGTTCCTGTGGGAGTCTGACTCCAGTGGGAGTGAATTGTCCAAAGGGAAATAAAGCTCCCCTTTCTTAAAGTTAAAAATAAATAACATAAATGGACAGAGTAGGTATATCCTGCCCCCCTAGGCCCTATGTGAAAAACTCAGAAGGGTCCCCCCCTCCCAGGGGCCAAATACAGAAACATCAGCATTTTTTGCTGCAATCCAGCAGGATCACAGAAACAAAAAGAGCCTACCACTAAGGCCATATTTATAAAGGGAGTGGGGTGAGTGGCCCCCTAGACATTGTAGGCCCTGAGTAGCCCACAGCTGGGGACAAAATGTTCAGAAAAAGACTGGATGCATACATCCCTTCTCCTAGAACATTCAAAGACCTCTGGGATCCAATCTCCGAGGTTGATTAATTAAAGGAGGTGGGTCACAGGACCCCTCCTACCCCAAGCCGTCTTTGCCACCGGGGAGCCCTACCCTGGTATACAGCAGTTTCCCTGTCCACACTGGCTCTGGCAGGGAAACTTGTGTTTGCTCCCATCTGGCAGGTGCATTGTTTAATCTACTGCAATGCGAGAGCAAACACTGAGGATCTGATTTACAAAGGCAAAGTGTTAGACCTGGCATCCTTGGCATGTCTTTTTTGCCTCTGCTTCCCATGTTTTGACTGTGTGCTGGACTCTGTTTTTACTGTCTTTCGTACTCTGAGCAGTTTACCACTGCTGCCCAGTTCTAAAGTGCAAGTGCTCCCTGTGTAAATTGTATGTGTGATTGGCTTGTCCGTGATTGGCACATCTGATTTATTATTAAGTCCCTAGTGCAGCAGAGGTAAGTAGGGCCTGTAAATCAATTGCTACTAGTGGGCCTGCAGCACTGGTTGTGCCACCCACATGAGTAGCACTGTAAACATGGCTCAGACCTGCCACTGCAGTGTCTGTGTGTGGAGTTTTAAACTGCCAATTCGACGTGGCAAGTGTACCCATTTGCCAGGCCCAAACCTTCCCTTTGTCTACATTTAAGGAACTCCTAAGGTAGGCCCTCGGTAGCCCAATGGGCAGTGTGCAGTGTATGTTAAAGGTGGAACATGTACAGATGTGTTTTGTATCTTCCTAACAGTGAAATACTGCCAAATGTGTTTTTCATTGTTGCAACGCCTATCTCTCTCATAGGTTAACATGGGGACTGCCTTTAAATATCTCTTAAGTACAGTTTCCCTTTGAGAGAAGGTAGAGATCTGCAGTTTGTGGTCTCTGAACTCACAATTTAAAAATATATCTTGTGGTAAAGTTGCTTTTTTACATTGTTAGTTTGAAAATGCCACTTTTAGAAAGTAAGCATTGTCTTGCTTAAACCATTCAGTGAAAGTGCCTCTTTGTGGATTCCCTGTCTGGGTCCTGTAGACAGTGACACAGAGGGAGCTGGGGCATAGCCTCCAGATCCTGATGAGCCAGGTGGGCTAGAGTGGAGGAAGGATTGGCCACTTACACCTGAATGGGCTGTGCCTGCCCTAACACAATGCAGTCTCCAACCCCGAGTGTGTGTGCAAAGCAGGATCCTGTAAACAACAAATACTTTTCTCTGAAGTTGGGCAACTTCAGAGGCAGAAAGGGGTATAAGTAGTAGACCCAAAACCACAGACTAGATTTCTTCAAGATTAATTTCTCAAACCAAGAGGAACCTCTGCCAAGGAGAAGAGCTGAAGAGCTGAGAAGTGCTGCCCCTGCCAGTGACTGTGCCTTGTTGGGCTATCCTGCAGTTGCTGCTTCTGCCTGAGGAATGGGACAAAGACTGGAGTTTGTGGTACATTCCTGCTTGAGAAAAATCTCCAAGGGCTTGGACTGAGCTTGTCTCCTGTTGTGAAGTCTCAGAGCCATCAAAGACTTTCTCTGCCAGCACCTGGACTTGCTGTTGAGACTCCTGCCATGCCAAGTGTGCCTAATCCAGTCCCTGGGCCCTTGAAAAGAAGAAGCTGGTGGAAAATCAAGAAGATCCAAGGAAACTGACTTCGGACGACTCTGGATTGACACTGCTGCAAAATCCTGTGACGCCATCTGCAACCAAAGCTGTAGCCCTCGCTTGAACGTGAGGACCCAGCAGGCCCATACTGCTGCAGCCTCGCTGAAGTCCACAACTCAGTGGAAGTCTCCTCACCATGTTGTGACTGCTGGACACAGACTCTGTGGATCTAAAGCTTCGCACCGACAATGTCTCACCCCCACAGATCCACATCAGGGACCCGATGCCTCTTTGTGATGTCTCCACTCCTTCACTCCTCCGCACCGGAACCGACACCACCTCAGATCCAACAATGTTGTGATCCCCATCTCCGTTCACCGGCTTGTTTCCTAATTTTCAAAAGGTGCTGTACCTGGGGGTCCATGTGACCCCGTGACTGGCACCATTGACGTCGGATTGTGGGGAACGACTCTGTCACGATGCTGTGATATCACCTATTCAAAGCATTTGTGATTCTAAGCGCTTAACTGAAGTTGAATCTTTTAAAAATTCATAACTTGACTTGTGTATGTTGGATGTTTATCATTGTGGTCTTGTTTTGTTCAGATAAATATTGGCTATTTTGCTAACCTTGTGTTGAGCCATTCTGTAGTGTTTTCACTGTATTACTGCATGTGTTGGTACAAATACTTTTCACATTTTCTCTGTGTTAAGCATTTCTGCTAATGCCAAGCTACCAAGTGGGTGAGCGGGGGTTAACCACGTGTGTTTCTCCTTTGCCCCAACTAGAGTGTGGGTCCTTGCTTGGACAGGGGGTGACACAAAGTTCGACCAAAAGTCTAAATTTAGTACTTTTGATATTCACTAAGGGTCTTACCAGTAGTATCTTTACGCATGCTGAGGTTTTGCATTCAAGTGGAGGTTGCGCACTTGGGGCACAATCTCGGCCTTGAGTGCAGGCTCTCCATATTTGGGGTGGAACCTCCTTATTCATGCTGAAACCTTCACACTTGGGCAGATCACAACAAAGTGTATCCACACTTGGGTCAAAATCTCTGCACTCGTGATGGAGATTCTGCACTCAGGGTGGAGAAAGTTTGATTTCATCCTGACACACCTTTGTCAGTGGCTATCACCCCCCTCACCCAGCTCCAGCTGAAACTCCTTAGTCCAACAGCCAATCCTAGCCTTGCTGCAAACATAAAAGCAGAGCTGCACCAAACACACTCTTTCAGACTTTTCAACATGTCACTGAATGTGTTTGTTGGTTTGCCCCCTGCCATGTGACAGGACAATTTGAGAAGAAGGAGGAGGAAAGTAGAGAGGATTTTAGACAAAGGATAAACCTCTTTGGGATGTCCAGCCAAGATGTCAGGGCCAGATGGTTTGTGAGAGGGAGCATGATCTTGACTCTGTGACCTGCCGCTCCCACCTCATCACAGCCTATGTCAAGACCCTAGCAGTTCTCCATTTTGTTTGCTGCAGGGCCATTCCAGAGGGTCTCCAGTGATCTTGGGGGAATCTCACTGGCAAGTCAGTCCTGATGCTTTCAATAGGAGAGCCCATCTCCACCTATGAATGCCACATACACTGGCCAGAAGGCAAAGGGTAGCTAGGGATTTCTACCTCTTCTCCTGCTTCACATGTGTACTAGCAGCAATTGATTGCACCCATTTGGCTCTTTAACCACCTTGCCACAATGCACACATCTTCTGCAACAGACACCACTGGCATTCTATCAAAGGGTGTCTGTGATACCAGCATTAGCCTTACTGATGTGCATGCAGTGTTCCCAGGCAGTACCCATGACAGCTAATTATTATGCAGGTTACCCCTTGCCCAGCAGATGGCAGTAAGGCCAGAATTTGGCATCATGTGGCTACTGGGTAAATACCAAGCACCACACAAGTCTTATATGAGGAAATGTTTTTTTAATATACACAACCATGATGCAACACTGATACTCATGCCACATACATTCCCCCAATATACACAGCATGCATCATTCCATGCATCATGTACAGTACAGATGCAAGAGGGACATGCACAAATATTATTCCACTCCCCTCCTCAGGTGATGCTGTATATGCAGTCTCCTCACACCATATAGATGTGCAACCACTGTAACTCAATGGAAATACGATAGGGCACACATATGTACACTAGCCATCATAGAGCGCACTTTGGTCAGATGTCTTTCCCGTATGGGGGGTGCTGCTGTACTCCCCTGAAGTTGTGTATAAGATAATAGTAGCCTGTTGTGTCTTACACAACATTATATTATGGCTTATACATACCTCTGGACCTTCATCTGAGTCTGAATCTGGGCAACCAAGCCATTGTACAAATGTGAGGACTGGTTATCTAGGGGTGTGAATAGCTGGTTGACACTTTTTTCACCTGAGCAGTTTGTTGTGTTACTGCCTTCATGTAGTTTGTAGTCCTTTGCAGTTATGATAGTTGGACATTTAATAGTCTGTCCATCAATCCTGAGAGTACTTTGTAAGCCATTAATATTTTTTGCAAACAACAGCCGTTGATAAGTGTCAAAAGATTGGCCAAGCAGGACGTTATATTCATATGTCAGTATTCAGTGTGGACAACGTCCCTAAGGTCTCCATTGCCTCAGGGGATTAAATTTCAGTGCACGTGTGAAGCCTCCCTGGGCAGTTTGACAAAAGGGGTCTAACTTACAAAAGGCCTCTGCCCTTGGGGAGCAGGTGCTGCAGTTGTGGGAGAGTCTCCGTGCTCAGGGCAGAATTGCTACAATGAGTTTTCTCAGTGCAGAGATCCCGCCCCAAGTGAGGAAACTCCCTCACAAGTGTATGATTTGGTGGGGTCAGAGACTTAGTTTATATTCCCAAAAATGCCTTTGAAGTGGGAGAGATTTCAAAGAGTGGTTTTGAAGTGCACAGGTTCCCCTTTCAGCTCAGTTCTGTCTGCCAGGATCCCTGTGGGGAATTATCAGTCCTGTTGTGTGAGGGCAGGCCATTGACCTTTGAAAAGTAAGTGTCAGACCCTCCACCCTTCCAGCCCAGGAAGACCCATTCAGTATGCAGATGAATGCAGATGTGACTGAATGTCATGTGTTTCTGGTTGTCTGGGTGAAATGCTCAAGGGAGCTGTCAACCAGCACAGACCAGACCTTGATTGGAGACATGCTGTGAGACGCAGATGGATTTAAGTGCAGAGAAATGCTCACTTTCTCAAAATGGCATTTCTAAAACAGTAATATAAAATCTAACCTCATCAATAAGCAGGATTTTCTAATACCATTCTGACTACACTAAATATCACCTGGTTACCCCTTTCAGATCAGAATCTACCACTCAAAAAGCATATGATGGCAGTCCTAATGCTAGTCTATGAAAGGAGCAGGCCTCACAGGAGTGGAAACAATTTAGGAGTTTTTCAGAACCAGGACGTATAAATCACACATGTGCATGTCCTGCCTTTTATCAACATAGCACCATGCCCTATGGGTTACCTAGAGACTACGTTAGGGGTGACTTATATGTAGAAAAGGGGGAATTTTAGGCTTGGTAAGTACTTTTAAATGCCAAGTTGAAGTGGCAGTGAAACTGCACACACAGACCTTGCAATTCCAGGCCTGAGACATAGTTAAGGGGCTACTTATGTGGGTGGCACAATCAGTGCTGTAGGTCCACCAGTAGCATTTAATTTACAGGTCCTGGGCATATGTAGTGCACTTTACTAGGGACTTATAAGTAAATAAAAAATGACAACTGGGGATGAACCAATGTTACTATGTTAAAGGGAGAGAGCATATGCACTTTAGCACTAGTTAGCAGTGGTAAAGTGTGCAGAGTCCTAAAACCAGCAAAAAAAGTGCCAGAAAAGTGGAGGCAGGCAGGAAAAAGGTTTGGGGATGACCACCCTAAGGCTGTCAGGTCTAACACAGAGGGTACCTATCAAGCACCCCCACAGTTAGTAATGTCTTATTAGTATTACAGAATGTGTCAGTGGCTTGTCTTCAGGTCCCTGAACCATTTTGCGGGAGGTGGGTTCAACAGTGCAGCAGGATACCAGAGGATCTTGCTTGGAGGTGAGGATGACTCAGAAAGACTACAAAATGACTGTCTGTACCTCCTTGTATTGAAGGGGGTGGGAGTACTGCTCTCTACTGATAAATGACGAAATCCAGAAACACATGTATGGGTCTGATTAAAAATGGGCACCTGCACTCAGAATTCTCTTTGTGGAGATTCTGCCCTGAGTACAAATACTCCCTGACGACTGAGGGGCCTCTGCCCCGAGTGTGGCCCTATGTGTCTAGGGATAAACAGCCTACCCTTGGTAAAACACTACAGTCAACTTTGTTGTAAGTGCAAAATGTTGACTCCATATACCATCATATACAGGGACAAACTGTGCTGGGATGTGATTTAGGGGGTCATTCTGACCCTGGCGGTCATTGACCGCCAGGGTCAACGACCGCAGGAGCACCGCCAACAGGCTGGCGGTGCTCCCAAGGGCATTCTGACCGCGGCGGTATGGCCGCGGTCAGAAACAGAAAACCGGCGGTCTCCCGCCGGTTTTCCGCTGCCCTGAGGAATCCTCCATGGCGGCGCAGCTTGCTGCGCCGCCATGGGGATTCCGACCCCCTCACCGCCATCCTGGAACAGGATGGCGGTGAGGGGTGTCGTGGGGCCCCTGGGGCAGTGCCCCGGTAAGAGGGCCCCTAAAAGATTTTCAGTGTCTGCCATGCAGACACTGAAAATCGCGATGGGTGCTACTGCACCCGTCGCACCCTTCCCACTCCGCCGGCTCCATTCGGAGCCGGCTTCCTCGTGGGAAAGGGTTTCCCGCTGGGCTGGCGGGCGGCCTTCTGGCGGTCGCCCGCCAGCCCAGCGGGAAACACAGAATAACCGCGGCGGTCTTCTGAGGAATCCTCCATGGCGGCGCAGCTTGCTGCGCCGCCATGGGGATTCCGACCCCCTCACCGCCATCCTGGAACAGGATGGCGGTGAGGGGTGTCGTGGGGCCCCTGGGGCCCCTGCAGTGCCCATGCCAATGGCATGGGCACTGCAGGGGCCCCGGTAAGAGGGCCCCTAAAAGATTTTCAGTGTCTGCCATGCAGACACTGAAAATCGCGATGGGTGCTACTGCACCCGTCGCACCCTTCCCACTCCGCCGGCTCCATTCGGAGCCGGCTTCCTCGTGGGAAAGGGTTTCCCGCTGGGCTGGCGGGCGGCCTTCTGGCGGTCGCCCGCCAGCCCAGCGGGAAACACAGAATAACCGCGGCGGTCTTCTGACCGCGCAGCGGTATTCTGGCGGCTCCCGCCGGCACCGCAGTTACCGCGGCCGGCGGGAGTCAGAATGACCCCCTTAGTGTGTAACCAAACCCTTTTCCCTTCCTGAATAGAACTTCCTGTCATTATTTCACACTTTTATCAAAATTTCTTTTTAAAAACTCTGTTTTCCATCCCAAGTGCGAAGTCTCTGCCCGAGTGCGGAAAGTCCGCCTCAGATGCAGAAACTCCACAGCCAGGCCAGAGTCTCCAAAAATGGGCCGGAACCCAACATTTTCATACAGGAAATGACAAACAGGGAATACAAGGCAGGACGTTCATGAGAGGAAGTTGCAGGCAGCCATTTTATGGTCATTCTGAGTCATCCTCACCTCCAAATAGGATCCCCTGTCATCCTGCTGCTCTGTTTGCCCAAACATCCCCCAACATGGCCGAGGGACTTGATGACAAAGCACCCCCTATCAGTGAAAACGAATTGAGCATATTAGCTGAAGTTGTGCTTGATAAGTACCCTCAGCTTTATCGGGGTCCAGAGGACCAGCTCAGCAATGCAGCGCCTGACTCTGGGCTGACATTGCTGAGTGCTGCAGTGTAGTGGGCATGTACCACCGGCAGGCCAAAACAATGCCACAAGTGCTGGGAGGACCTGCAATGCTTGGCCTGAATCAAGGCGTAGGAATTAATGGACGCATCCTCCCAGCCCTATGTGCATAGGCCCCGTCTTACACCACTATACATTAAGGTCCTGATGGCAGCCTTGCTGACCCTCCATGCTCAGCTTGGGGAGTATGAGCAGCGGAGATCTTGTAAGTGCATGACTTGCATTATGTGTCTGGCAGTGTGATGCGAGTGGTGACTGAGCTGTACCATCATGTGTCTTATGTCACCGTTCACATAATCTGAGCGATTATTGCACTAGTTACAAGGTAAATGCATCATTGGAGCACATTGAATTCACTAACCAGAGTTCATCCTGGAATTTGTAGTGTTCTGAACACAACTGGGGAAATTACCCTCACATTTGCATTTGAATGAATAAATGCACTGCCAACACCATACCTGGTGAATCAAGGTGCTTATGACTGCTGTGTGCAGAAGGGAAGGAATGTCCCTGGCAATGTCTAATGTGGGGATGAGAGGCCTTTGGGTGTTGGATGCTATATCATGCATGCCTTTGGTATATGTTTTTTTAAGGTAAAATATAATATTATGTGTCATGAAGTAAAGTCAGACTTTGTGAAACTTGTCAAACTCAAAACTATACCAACATTTCCAAGAGGGACAAAATATACACATCTTCCCAACAGTGGCTTGTATCTAATTTGTAATGTATAGGTAGCTATATGAAGTATGCACATGTGCTAACCAGTATACAGCACCAAAATAATCTTGACATGCTAAATGTGACACTGCCATGTAGAGTGTCTGTGGTGTCGAGGGATATTCAAATACTTAGATTCACATCTTAGCAAAGGTCATATCCAAGGCCTTGTTTGTATATGTACACCCAATTCAGCATGTGTGTAGTGACATTTGTTGCTGTGGCATTTGTGTTTTGACATTTGACAGTAAGTGTAAAACTGTTAAGAATGCACATTACAGGCTAATCATAGATTCATGCTTAGGTGTGGATATATCCATCCAGACTATTTCCCATTTCTACTTGTAGACTGACATTGGAAGATGCCTATGTCGCAACGTCAGGAAATACTGATTGTAATAATGCTGAACTCAAAGGTTGGTCAGTTCATAAGTGAATGTTTTCCAAAAATGTGAATGATGTCAATGTGTGAGTAAAGTCAGGACATCACAGTGAGAGTGCACATACTTTTGGCTCGAAGACACATCCAACTGGTTAGTGAGATCAAAGGAGAACAAAGTCTGAACTTGCTTCATGTAGTTATGTGCTTTGTTATGACTTGTGTACCAACTACATATTGTTGGTCAAGGTCACAGGGAACAGGGTCAAGACTGATCTGCATATGGATGGGTCCAAACTGGGGTGGCATGGTGAGCAAAATAATTGATGGATTAAACCCAGATCTGTGCCTGGGGTGAATGTTTGATTGGTTCCGCATTCCGTCCATCAATTGTGTTTGTTTGCTTTTTGTCCATAAGTGCGCCGGGTATGCCCAGACGTGGGTCCTGGCTAACTGTGCCACTGGATTCAAGCTGTGCTCTCTTAGAACACTGGGAGTCGCCCTTAGAGTGTCCATGCTGGTAGCACTCTAAGCATTTGGGGATGAACTTCCCTATCTTTTTATCGAAGTACCCTGGCTTCTTCCCAAATTTAGATGAGGAATGGTTACCCCCCCCTTGAGAATTGTTTTGGGGGCCTTTTGAGAGCTCCTTATCTTTAAGTTTTTCTCCCCCATCTTTCTTCTGTTGGGAACCCTAACCACCTTTGTGGTTGTCCCCCCCAAATACCTTTTTGGACCCTCTGGTGCTAACCCAGTGGTCCGCCTCCTCAGCAAGCTATCTAGGATCAGTCAGCTTACTGTCTACTAAGTGCTGGTGCAACTCTGTAAAACAAATACTGAGCATATGCTCTCTCAGAATCAAATCATATAATTCTTTGTAATCATTTACTTTGCTGCCCCGCACCCATCTATTCAGTGCCTTATTGGAGATTTGAAAACAATCTTACCAAGTCTGTGTGGAAGGTTTTGTTCTGTCCCTAAACCTCTGACTGTATTTTTCAGGGGTCGGCCCAAATTTGGCAGGTAAAGCTTTCCTGGGTGCAGACATTCTGATCATGTGGATCTAGTTTAAGGAGTGTGTCCCTCCCCACTACTGGTACATAAAACCAAAAGTCCGCCCCCTTGCTCCTCAGAGGTCCCATGAGCCCTTGGTGCAACTTCATAGGCAGCCAACCACTTATCAATGTCATTTCCCACCACATTACTTGGCACCAGAATCTTGGGTATATGAACCTTTTTCTCCAGCAAGAACAATTCATGATAGGACCAAATACATGAAAATAAATTTCCATTACTTAACTGTTACCCTCTTGTCAGTTACTTCGCAACATCAAGCCACCTTAGTTTTACCTTTCTAAAAGTAAAAATTGTTACACTGACACTCCATATTAATTTGGCACCTACAATTTCCACTGTGAAAAATAAGTCTTAATTAGCAAATCGTTCTCATTAAGGCATGTAGCCTTCAAAATTTGAGAAAAGGGCTGCATCTTATTTTCTGTCTAAGACTTAATGCAACACTTCGTTTTCTGTCAAATAAAAGCAACTAGCAGGCATCATTTTATTTTTTTAGAGCGGAGACACAAATGTATCAGTTCTGCAGAGCATTTAACATGATGTTGGGACATTCGAAGAAACCCCTTTTTTTTATATTTTCCCTTTGGAATTAAGGCCCATATTTATACTTTTTGACGCTAAACTGCGCTAACGCAGTTTAGCGTCAAAAAGTTTTGCGCCGTCTAACGCCATTCTGAAGCGCCAAGCGGGCGCCGTATTTATGGAATGGCGTTAGACGGCGCAATCAGACCGGCGCTGCCTGGTTTGCGTGGGAAAAAACCACGTAGACCAGACAGCGCCGGCGTAGGGGGAAAATGGCGCATGGGCGTCTTAAAATGGGGCAAGTCAGGTTACGTCGAAAAAATCGTCTTAACCCGACTTGCGCCATTTTTTAACGACGCCCATCCCCCATCAACATGACTCCTATCATTGTAAAGATAGGAGTCATGCCCCCTTGCCCAATGGCCATGCCCAGGGGACTTCTGTCCCCTGGGCATGGTCATTGGGCATAGTGGCATGTAGGGGGGCACAAATAAGGCCCCCCTATGCCACCAAAAAAAAATATAAAAAATAAAAAATTATACTTACCTGAACTTACCTGAATGTCCCTGGGGTGGGTCCCTCCATCCTTGGGGGTCCTCCTGGGGTGGGCAAGGGTGGCAGGGGGGGTCCCTGGGGGCATGGGAGGGCACCTGTGGGCTCATTTTGAGCCCACAGGCCCCTTAACGCCTGCCCTGAGCAGGCGTTAAAAAGTGGCGCAAATGCGCCGTTTTTAGCCACGCCAACTCCCGGGCGTCTCTTTTGCCCGGGAGTATAAATACCACGTAAAGGCCTGGGAGTCATTTTTTAGACGGGAACGCCTCCCTTGCATATCATTAACGCAAGGAAGGGGTTCACGCTAAAAAATGACGCACATTCCGGGAACTTTGGCGCTATTCGCCTCTAACGCCATAGTATAAATATGGCGTTAGTTGGCGTTAGTTTTGCGTCGAAATTGCGTCAAAAAAAACGACGCAATTTCGGCGCAAACGGAGTATAAATATGGCCCTAAGTTCTTTAATTGTATTGATGTTCTTCTGGAGAAACCAGAAATCCCACTTTTAGAGGCCCGTAGGGTCATTCTGCATTTCACAGAGACAAGGCCCTAAGTTAAAAGGTCACAGGTGTCAACATGACAGCCTCCTCCATTGTTTATGGGAAAACTAAAGATAGCATCTCAGCAGCGTGACTTGAGCCAGCCTCTGTAGCTCTCCTAGCTTCTGCCACTCTGAATCTGTCAAAGACAGTAGGCCTTCCTATTTTCCTTCTAACCTGCAATAATTCACTCTATTTAAAAAAAAAAAAAAATTCCTTTTTAGGCGCTAAAAAAATTATCTCTATTTCCAGATTATTAAACTACATTTACTGTGAATAATTCACAAACCTTAATAACACACATACCAGTTGTTAGAATAAATGCTTGTTGCAATCCCATGCAATGGTACATATTTCATCAACCTCGAATGAATGAACGTCTCAGTAGGCCCAGCTGAAGTTAGAACCTTCAACCTTGATATTAAAACAAGCCTTTGTACTGGCACATTGACTCATTGAATCATAAGAAGGCACAACCTGCAAATATATATCAAACCTAAATGTATGCATTTACTGAAGCCTGAGACACTTTAAAAAGTACTCTGAATGAAAGAAAATGCAGTTTAAACAGTGCTTTTGCCCAAAATCGACTTTGATATTTTAGGCATTAAAAAATCAATATCCTACAATTTTCTTGCATAATATGCATTACCAGAATGTCTATTACACAATCCATGAGTCAGCCATTGAAAATATTAACTTATACTTTATAGAAATGAGCTTGTTTGCTCCTGCGCCAAGGGAAAATTGCACATACAAATGTCATTTTAGCGGTGCAACATAACTTAAATAAAATTTTAATGTTAGGAGGTCATAGTATAGGTATTAAGCTTTATAAATATTAAAAAACGATTTTGAAAGGAACTTATTTTTTAAATAATTTTTCCATAATTAATAATTTTCTTTTTAAAAAAAAAATAAAAACCCAATTATTCTTTTTTTTGTGATAATTCCACATATAAAAGCAAGCTGCATCCCTTGCCTATTATTTGGGATACATTAACTCACAAGCCTAAGCGCATAAGCCTAACTTGAAATGCGTCACATTTTTGCGCCACTTTCATTTAAAAGGAAGGTTATGCAAAATTCCACCCATGTTTAACTGGGAAAGTGCTGGCTGAATTGAACATTCCTATCAAATATACTGCAGCTGAAAAGTTTGCCTGTGAACATCTAATACAATGCATCTAAGAAAAATGCTGTAAACTTTTTTTTTTTTTTTGCAAAAATAGATAATTTCGTTTTTTTTTTGGGGCCCTATTTATATCTATTGAATGTGTTTTCTAATTTATTAAGCATTTAACGGCAGTTTTGTATATGTGCACAATTGCTCATTCTATAAATTAAAGAGCAACATATAGCTATGTTAGCACATCACATGGTTCATTTCTGGATTTTTTCTAAGTTTCTACTTAATATTAATTAACCAACATTTTACTTAACAAACTGAAAACATCAAGAAGACCCACAAACACACATTGAGCTCATTTCAGATATAAACAGAAAACACTCAGGACACACAATACAGCGCGCTTTAGCCACTTTTCATAAATAGCGCCGTCGCAATTTACTTACAGAACCGTTTGCAGATCCTAGTTGTAAGTCATATTTAAAAGAAAAAAAAAAACTTTTCTCAATTATTTCCGAGAATAGCGGACCCATACTTTATTAAACGTGATGGGGCCCACTCCGTGCTTCACATATAGTTCAAAGGTTGGAGTTCCAATCGGAGGAACCGGACATGAGTCCTCCAACCGGGAGTCCCTTTTACAACCAAGACAAAACAAATTTCCAAGTCTGCTAAGACAGGCATCTTCGCTCACTAGTCTAGCTTCAAACTTCAAAGGATTATCGTTTACGATAGTCTCGTGAATACACGAGTCCTTCGGCTTTTGGTACTTGCAAGTTCCAAATCAAAGTGATCCCAAAGGGATACCAAACCAAATGTCCAATTAAGGACCAAACCAAGTGTCCAACTAAGGACCAAACCAAGTGTCCAACTAAGGACTGGGAGACGCTCCACTTATACCTAACTGAAAATATCAATGACGTCACCAGAAGACTCGTCTTATCATTACGCTCTACCAAAAATCAAGGGTCCAAATCAGGGCGATAGCCAGGGCAGCAGTCCTTCATAGCCGTCGGGAAGCGGGGAACCTCGCAACAAAGACTTTCGGACCACGTCGACATGCAGAGGTCGATGAAGTGGCGGCCTTCCTCCAGAATTTTCACACGAAGCTCCCCACGGACCTCAGGCTTGGACCGGTACCGCTGGTATCGCCCCACGTTGGGCGCCAACTGAGGTACTGGGTTTTTCAGAACCGGTACTGATCCGGTAACCCAGCGGTGCCAGGGTACACCCAAAGACCTCGGGTACTTTCCTGATTCAGACTACAGAAACTCAGAGTCTTCTAGGTGAAGTCAAAGATCGAATTTATTGGCTGCAACCAATTGACAAGTGTCCTAGAAGTACAACAGCACGATTTGTATGTTCTCAGGAGACTGTGTTTCAATGCAAAGTCAGGTTTCCTTATATACAGTTTTTTAAGCTTCAGGCAAACATTCTTGACATTTTGGTTGGTCATTCACATGTTTTCACTACAAAGGAAAAAACAGTGTCATGATGAAACCTTATATTTCATGTCATCCAACCCATAATAAATTACCCAGCAAGGTCTAGTGTTTTACATCAGATAAGTGTGGACCCCTAATAAAAACGGGCACCTCCCCCTCGTAAAGTAAGAAGAAGAAAAGAGCAGGTGCAGGTGTGAGCAAGTTAGGCAGGGTGTGTGAGCGATAATAAGGGTTTTATGGCCTGGTGTGCCTTGATGCTATCTGATTCGGCCACTGGGAGAGGGACTGACCAAACAGGTTTGGCCTGAGGCAATGGTTCCAGCTTGCCCAGGTCAGAGAAAAGTCAATCAAGGTGTACGTGTCCTTGGAATCAAATCTGACTGTATTATAAGCCTATGTGAGGGCAACTTTTAAAAATGGCTGCCCTGTATATAATGGGAGCCACGAGTGCAGGACGAAAATGGCGATATCGAGCTGAAAACGCTGCTGGAATTGAGCGAAAATGCTCATGCTTAGTGTACTAGTCATTATCGGTCTTTTGATACTAAAATCGTACTGCTGTGGCAAAGTAAATTACATGGGTCCAGAATTTTTAGAACCACAGTCCTGCATGTATGCTGCCACCATCACTGTTGGACTCATACTGTCTTGCCTTGATCTCCAGCTCCTTGAGACTCAGTTCATGAGCCAACAAAGTTTATTTTCATCCAAGACTCTCTCAGCTGCTTATGCTTCTCTCTCTGCCCTCTTCTGCTCCTATTGAGCTTCAATTTTCAACCTTGCCATTTGCAATTAGAATTCTCTCTCCTCTCTCCTTTCCTCTGCGGTCAGGCCCTGATCAGAGACATTGCTCCCTGGTTTGGCAGGGGGCACAATCGCAGTGGTAACATCCTCTACTAATGGCAAAAAAAACTCTGATGGGCCAACCTCTGGACCCTCCTCCTCAACATTCTTATCAGAATGGGCTTCTGCCCAGGCCCTCGGCGCCATTTGGAATTCCTCCTTTCTGGAGGCCATTTGGGTAGGCACTCCCATATCTTTGCATAACCCCTTCAGCTGTTTAACAGTGTAGTGCTCTAGAATGGCCAGATCAAAATCTTCATCTCCTGCTTGAGACCCAGCCAGAGACATGTTGAATGAGGATTTTAGTTAAAAATGTCAGGAAGAAAACAAAATTGCAGAAAAAGATAAAAACTCAAGTTGACCTTCAACTGTGGGTAGGTAGTGAACACTTAGCTATTGTATGTCACTGCACAAATACAAGTCCTATCCTCACCTCTGATCACCAATGTTAGAAATTGGGTTTTTGGTTGGCAGTCAGGTTACCCCCGTCCAAGGAAGGACCCTCACTCTAGTCAGGGTAAGTCACACACAATCCAAATTATCCTGTGCCTACCCTCCAGTAGCTTGGCACTGAGCAGTCAGTCTTAACTTAGAAGGCAATGTGTAAAGTATTTGTGCAATAAATCATACACTAACACAGAATAGTACCACAAAGATACACCTCACAGTGTTTAGAAAAATATATAATATTTATCTGGATAAATGCAGGTCAAAAAGATTAAAATGCAATAAGTACATTTTGGAATATCATTGTAGAAATGATATAAAGTGTTTCTGAGTCTCTTAAAAGCAATAAATGTCTCTTGCAAGCACAAAGTACCTGGTTTGCATTCTAAATCTCGGCAAAGAACCACAGAGGAAGAGATGCGTGGAAAATAGGGAGGTGTGCATCGATTTCTCGGGCCGCACACGGCGAAGCGTCATTAAGTTTTCACGCAGTGAAGGCTTCACATTGATTTCCGGCGCTCAATCTTGGATCTTCTTCGGGTTGCAGGGTTTTCAAACGCCCTGTGGACGATGCGTTGATTTCCGGCACTGACAAGGCAAAGTCACGAGGGCTGCGTTGATCCAGTGGGTGTTGCGTGGAAATTTCTACCACACAGCATGGGCTGCGTCAATTCCTCTCTGGAAGTCGGGCTGCGTCGTTCTGGCATGGATATGCATCGATCCAGTGGGCTGTGTGTTGAATTTCTGGTTGCTATGCTGGCGATGCATCAGTCATCTCATTGCGAAGTCAGGCTGTGTTGTTCCGGTTCGGCATGTGGTGAATTTTCACCAAGATGCAGGCTGTGCGTTGTTTCTGGCAGGCTGTGCATCGATTTTCACCGCAGAAGGAGTCCTTCTTGCAGAGATGAAGTCTTTTTGGTCTTGAGACTTCAGGGAACAGGATTCAAGCTCTATCCAAGCCCTTAGAGAGCACTTCTTAGCTCAGCCAGAGAGCTGCAAGGCAGCAGGGCAACAGCAAGGCAGCAGCCCTTCACAGAAAGCAGTCAGGTGTGTCCTTTGGGCAGCCAGGCAGTCCTTCTTGACAGGATGCAGATTCTGGTTCAGGTTCTCTTCTCCAGGAAGGGTCTGAGTTGGTGGGGGCAGAGGCCCTGTTTAAATACCGAAATGTGCCTTTGAAGTGAGGGAGACTTCAAAGAGTGGCTGGCTTAGAAGTGCAGAAGGCCCCCTTTCAGTTCACTCATGTCTGCCAGGGTCCCAGTATGGGGTGGTGCAGTCCTTTGTGTGAGGGCAGGCAACTGTCCTTCGACATGTAAGTCTCAGGCCTTCCACCCTCCCAGCCCAGGAAGACCCATTCAAAATTCAGATGTATGCAAGTGAGGCTGAGTATCCTGTGTTTAGGGTGTGTCTGAGTGAATGCACAAGGGAGCTTTCAACTGAACCCAGCCAGGCGTGGATTTTAAGGCACAGAAGGATTTAACTGCAGAGAAATGCTCACTTTCTAAAATGTGGCATTTCTAAAATAGTAATATTAAATCCAACTTCACCAGTCAGCAGGATTTTATATCACCATTCTGGCCATACTAAATATGACCTTCCTACTCCTTTCAGATCAGCAGCTACCATTCAAACTGTATATGAGGGTAACCCCATGTTAGCACATGAAGCAGGCCTCACAGCAGTGTAAAAATGAAATTAGGAGTTTTACATTACCAGGACAAGTAAACTACACAGGTACATTTCCTGCCTTTTGCCTGCCCAGCACCCTGCCCTGTGGGTTACCTAGGGCAGTCCTTAGGGGTGACTTATATGTAGAAAAAGGGGAGTTTTAGGCATAGCAAGTACGTTTAAATGCCAAGTCAAATTGGCAGTGAAACTGCACACACAGGCCTTTCAATGGCAGGCCTGAGACATGGTTAAGGAGCTACATAAGTGAGTGGCACAATCAGAGTTGCAACCCACTAGTAGCATTTAATCTACAGGCCATGGGCACATGCAGTGCACTTTACTAGGGACTTATGGTAAATTAAATAATCCAATTGAGTATGATCCAATGTCATCATGTTTAAAGGGAGAGAGCATATGCACTTTAGCTCTAGTTAGCAGTGGTAAAGTCTGCAGAGTCCTAAAACCAGCAAAAACAGTGTCCAAAAAGTGGAGGGAGGCTGGCAAAAAGTTAGGGGTGACCACCCTAAGGCTATCAGGTCTAACACTTGTGAACACTCACTGCTACGCACAAGCAACACCACCTTGATGCAGAGTGAAGTAACAGTGTGATATATGCTGCCTTGCTGCCCTTAGTATGTCAGAGATCTGCAAAGGCATTCATGGGGATCTACCATTGCACCATCAGCATGAGTGAAAATCATGTGTAACACAAATGATTTGAAATGGACTGGACAGGGCACCTTTACATGCTATCCTGGAAATAGTACCTTAAGTGCCACAGTATTCACAAGTTCTGTGTGATATAAGTACTGTAGATGCACAATGGGCTTTTTCACACACTGTGTGGTCCCATGAGGTCCCTAGAAATGCATGAAGATTCTGCACATGCTTGTGCTAACATTCATGACAAAACTGTGGCATAGGGGCACTTACACTAGCTGTGGCATCACCAGCGGCTGCACCCTCTTGTGCAGAGATGTGTGGGCACATGCCAATATGAACTAGACTCTCATTTGGACTGTATATTGTACATGAGATGGGCTAGAGCAAAGTCAATCTCCGGAGGTGCACTGGCAGTGCATCCCCTGATGTGAGCACCCTGGAGGGGGAGCAGGGGCATATGCCCCATCCATACATCTATGTGCATGTGTTTACAGGCTATCCCAACACTTGCCTGCAAGGGAGACTGTAAGCCGCCAAAGTTGCATGACAACCTGCTGTCTGCAACTTGGGACACAGTACAGATTGGCAGAAGGCTCTGCTGTTTAAGGTGTGGTTGGGCTGACCCGATCCCAAGGCAGGTATGTGCCATCCCTGGGGGTATCTTAAGCAATGTTATCAGGTGCCAATACATAGGTCAACTTTTCTAAGGTGTGCTGTTGAACAAACAGAGGGACTATACATAAAACTATACATAAAACCACATATTTTCAACATTGCGTTGAAAAAAGATGCAAGAGCCCAATGTGTGCTTTTTCCACCATCGCATCAACCAAAAATTACGCATCCCCATCCGACACGTCTGAATCACCTAGATGCTGTTTTGTCAGGCCTTGTGTGAAATCTATACATTGGCTTGAAGCATCAAAAACATTAATGCATCAGCTTAAAACATGATGCATCTGCCCAGGAAGTGATGCAATGGATTAGGCACGCTGCAAACCAGGAACTGTGAAGTTACTTTCACTTTCTCTTTAATTCACAATCCATTTGTCTGTGCTTGGGAGAGGTTGTATTGTGGTGTTGCTGAAGAGAGAAGTGCTGGTGTTGGAGTTTGTTGTGCTTTCTGCTGTCCCTGTTGTGTTCCTCACATCTTCACTGTCCTTTGTATTTGTATTTTGTATTGTATTGTACAGTGTTTTGTCAGGTGTACGTCTTTAGGGTATTATAGTTGTTAGGGTATTTAGGGGTAGTTTTTTTTTTTTTGTATTTTGGGTTGTGCAGATTGTGTTTGCGGAGGGACATGTCAGGGAAGGGGAAGGCAAAGAGCATGAATCCCAAGGAGTTTAGAATTTGTTTTGGCTGGTGGCACACTACCTGCCCAATATGGTGACCTTAAGAGGCATTGTCATACAGGGGTACAAGACTGAGGCACAGAAGCAACGGTGGAAGAAGGACCCCTTCCATATGCAGCGACTATTCGATGCGGCGCGGACAACCCACCAACTGAAGCATCACTGCACGCAGGGAACGTCACCTCATCTAGTACCTCGGGATTGAAGTTGGTGGAACTGTTGGTAAGTACACATGCTTTGTGAATAAATGTTTGGATCTAACTTGCATATAGATGGCTTTAAGGCCTCATGTACACCAGCTTTGATGAAGGGCAAGGCTGCAGGTGTATGTTGCTGTGCTGCCCTGCATCAAAAAACCAAAGGGCAACAATGTGCCATATCTATTCCTGGCCTTGCCCCCTGCGCTGGAGCACAAATTGCTGCCTAGCACCAATGCAGTCACCATTTTGCCATAGCTTCAAAATACTAGGCTGACATGTGCCAACACTGAGCAGTGGCCCTAGCAGACCTAGGCCGTCATTATGACACTGGTGGTAAATCCCGCTTAAGGCCACGCTGACAGCTGCCAACTTATCTCCACTGTGGCGGATATCCGTTCACCATATTATGACACATACACACCAATCCGACAGAATACAGCCACATAGACAAATCCGCCAGACCAAAGGTCAGTGATAAACTGGCAGTCTCAAAACCCACACTGTTACGCCACCAGAACAACGCCCATCACATTATGACCCACGACTCACCATGGCGGACATTCAATGGTGGTAAACCATTGACGGTACATGCCGCCGAGCTCAGAATGTACACCCACATACAAAACAACACCACATTGGACAATTCAAACAACACACACCTGACACCCATACACACACCACACACCTACACCACTATAAAACACCCACCCACATTACTCACAAATCATTACAAATACAAATCATTGGCGCAAGACTGACACCAAGACCCCTACGACAACTAGACACACACACCACTCACACCCATTCACCCCTCGCGCACTCCACATCACACACCCAACACATTACCCAAAACACCCTCAGCAACACACATCACATAACAAACATGGCACCACAAAGGCACCCCCGTTTCACTGAGGAGGAGTTAAGGGTCATGGTAGAGGAAATCATCAGGGTAGAGCCACCGCTATTTGGAGCACAGGTGCAGTAAATATCAATAGCAAGAAGATGGAGCTATGGCAGACAATCGTGGACAGGGTCAACACAGTTGGACAGCACCCCAAAACAAGAAACGACATCAGGAAGAGGTGGAACGACCCACGGGGGAAGATACATTCTATAGCAACAAGACACCAGCTCGCTAAACAGAGGCTGGGGCTGGAGCCCCATCTCCTCCCCCACATCTCATAGCATGGGAGGAGTAGGTACTGGCAATACTGCATCCTGAGAGCCTGGCTTGGACTGGGAGGAGGACTGGACTCTGGTAAGTCAACTTTCAACAATTACCCCCTCCCCATACCTGCATGCCATCACATACCCTCACCCTCACTCCCATCACTCCATTCTATTCCACACACTCCACCATCACACTAATCCCAATGCCAAGCCCTGCATGCTGTACCAATGCATGGACACCCCTCATAGCCCTGCATGGACACTCATCACTAAAGCATGTACAGCATAGGGAAACTAACAATCCCACCATACACCAACATACCCAAGTAAAAGCTGGCAGGGCAACACCAACCATAGAGGGGAAGCCAGGGATGACCAATATGTCATACACATGAAGCATAATACATCATTTACATCCCCACTGGAGAGGAGGTGCCATCACTATTCAGTCCCCCATCAGAAGAGGCCCCCAGTGATGACAGTAACTCTGGTCTTCAGGATCTGGATGATCTACCTGGCCCATCAGGGACCACTGAAAAGCCCGTCCCCCAAGCCCAGTCACAGACCACCACAGAGCCTCCCCAATCAGGAACCAACATCACAGCACCCACCCAGCGTCCCCAAACCTCTGTCCACAGGATACGTCAATCAGAAGTGTGCCCACCTGTACAGGGACATCAGGCTACACTGCACATACAAGACAATCAGGGACCTGGGGTCAGTGGCAGTGGGTACATGGTTCAGGGGACAGAGGCAAAGGCCACCAGGGTCACTGGGAGGACTGCTGTGTGCCAGGGGAAGAACAGGAGAAGCAGGTGCTCTCCGAGATCCTGGGAGCCTATCAACATTCCCAGGATACGATGGACCAGATCCTAGACAATGTGCAGGAGAACAGGCGTTTGCAGGAGGGACAATATCAGGGGATCAGGGAGGACTTGCAGGCCATCAACAAACAACACCCTGATCTCCATAGCAGGGGTGCTGGCAGACATAGCCAACATTAAGAGGGATGCAGTGTCACACCAGCAGGCCCCTGTGACTACCCAGTCATCTGAACAGCCCTCCACTTCTGCTGCCACTTGTGGCCAGTTGGCCCCGCCACAGGACCAACAGGCCACCAGCACTTATCCCCCTACAGAAGGTGAACCACCCCACAAACGTTACCTGCAATCCAGACAGAAGCCAGAGACACTTGCCAATACCATCGCCAGGAAATGAGTCTCTCCTGATTGTCCCACTTGTGTCCCACTCAGTCACTTTGTTCACCTTGAACTGCCATTGCTCCCTTTCCTATATCCCCTTGGACAATGCACCTTTGCTACGAACAGACTGGGAAAATACCCTGGACTTTCTTCCATCATCACCCCATCCCATTGCTCTTTCCCCTCCATATTAGCACTACAATAAACACCCTTTGATAAAAATCGACTTTTAGTATGTTATATATTTCAAATATGTATTGATTGAAACAACTACAACCATTGCAAATTAACTGTACATAGAATGAGCATAGAATTAATGACCTGTACTGGCTGTTGTGATCACACCAGGAGTATTTGGCAAATCACCAACATCTGCAAAATGAATGTCCAGAGGTAACAGTAAGTGGACAAAGAAGTGGGAAATGCCAGCATGCCAATGCCACACAGAATACAACCAAAGTCATTGAAATGTAAAGTTGCACTGTCTCACCTGTGTGTCATTGGAAGCACTGTCGGATCACAGATGTTCTGTTGTCCACATCATCATCCTCTGCCTCCTCATCCTCACTGTCCACAGAGTCCACTGCTGCCACAGGGGCATCTCCAGTCTCCTCCACCTGCAGCAAAGGTACATGTCATCTGAGGGCCAGGTTGTGCAACATGCAGCATGCCACCACTATCTGGCAGACCTTCATAGGTGAGTAGCATAGGGATCCACCTGTCAGATGGAGGCACCGGAACCTGGCCTTCAGGAGGTCGAAGGTCCTATCAATGATCCTTCTGGTTCACCCAGGTGCCTCATAATAATGTTCTTCTGCCCTTGTTCTGGCATTCCTCACAGGGGTCAGCAGCCATGATAGGTTTTGGTAACCAGAGTCACCTGCAAATATTGAGGGACAACATTTAGCCACAAACTATCCTATATGGCCAACACCATAGGCATACACCAACATATACTCGGTGGGAACCAGGGCTCACCTATTAGCCACACCCTGTGCCTCTGCACTTGGGCCATCACATTTGGGATGCTGCTATTCCTTAGTACAAAGGTATCATGCACCGACCCAGGATACTTAGCATTGACTTGGGAGATGTACTGGTCCGCCAAGCACACCATCTGCACATTCATGGAGTGTAAACTCTTACGATTCCTGAACACCTGTTCATTCTGGCGGGGGGGACAAATGCAATATGTGTTCCGTCTATCGCACCTATTATATTAGAGATATGTCCCATTGCAGAGAATCAGGCCTTCACAGTGGCCAAATCATCAACCTGGAGGAATGCAATGTAGCTGCACATGTGTATTATCAGGGCAGACAACACTCTTGTCAGCACATTTGAGAACATTTGCTGTGACATTCCTGCTGCCAAGCCCACTGTCGTTTGGAAAGAATCAGTTGCCAGGAAATGGAGAGCTGATAGCACTTGCACAAGACGAGGGATCCCAGAGCAGATATCATGCTCCAATTGGGCACTCAGCTCTGTGATTGTGCCCCAGTCCAGTCTATAGGTGAGGATAATGTGCCTGTCCTCCAGTGTAGACAAGTCCAAAAGGGGTCTGTACACAGAGGTATGCCTGCATCTCCTATTCATCCGCAGCAGTAGGTATCTAAGGGACAAAAGAGTGAGGAGGCTGTCAAAAACTGAACAATGGAGCCACAACAGCAGTCTGCAATCTGCAAACATGTTATGCAACAGTGTAATTTGTGAAGTATGTGCCTATTTATCCTGTGACACAGCATTAATCTATAGGTCTGTCCCCCCCACCTGAAATGGTGTCCGCCTGTCCTGTGTGAAAGGGTCAGGTGGAAGTGGGGTAACGCCACTGATGTTGTGTGCCGTGGCGGTAGGCGGTCGGGAACCACCGTGCAATTCCTCATTGGTTATAATTTGTCCCTATGGGGTACAGTGGCCAATGGTGATCAATGCCGGCGATGACGGTATGCACCGCCGCGGACATGACTGCCATTTTTTTATCATAGTCATCACTTGTTTCCTGACCTTCCATAGGAGAGGACCTACACTTCATGTGCTGCTGTGACCTGTGTCTGGAACGTACCATGGCTTGTGTGACCGGGGAAAGGGCCCCAGCCTTCACTTCTGAGGAGTTGGAGCGACTGGTGGATGGGGCCCTACCCCAGTATGGACTGCTGTATGGGCCTCCAGACCAACAGGTGAGTACACTGTGGGCACGATGCATGTGGCATGAATGTATGGAGCTGTGCGTGTGAAGGCCTTGTGTAAGGGGGTGGGTGGATGTCCTCTTGGCGTGTACACGTTGTGTGCTGGGCTATGTGTGTGCCAATGGTGATGGAAACAGGTATGGTGGGCCATTTGTGTTACTGGCTCGATTGTTTGTCTAATGGTGCTCTCCTGTATGTATTGCCTCTGCTGGTCAGTGCCCATCAAAAGAAGGTTATATGTCGGTCCATCGCCAAGGACATGTGGACCCTGAAGGTCTATGGCAGGCAGAGCACCCACTGTCGCAAACAGTGGGAGGACCTGAGATGCTGGGCACAGAAACCGCAGTGGCCCAGCTGGGGATGGCCTCCCAACGAGGTGCCCGTCAGACCCGACCCCCCTGATGGCCCACATACTGACGGTGGCATGTCCAGAGCTGGATAGGTGCTTGGGGGCATCACAGCAGCCACAAGGGGTGAGTCCAGTGGCCCTTATTAAGGTTCACAGCAGGAGGGGTGGTCTCCGGGTGGTGGTTGTGTGTCAGTTGGTGCCCCTAGTCCAGGCCAGAAATAGCAGAGTAGGTCTTCTGGTGGCTAAGTGTCTGAAGGGAAAATACTGCTTACCTAGCTTGTTAGTATTCAGTACTGGTCAGGGCTGCAAGGGTCCCATGTGTGCTGCAGTTGGCGGTGTGTAGCCTTCCTCGTTCCTTGTTGAGTAGCCATTTCACTGGTAGTGCAATGCATAGTGCTTAGGCCCGTTCCCTGTGAATGGGGGTGCTGTGTACGCCAACGGTGGTGTTGGTGCAGTCATTGACCCAGTGTATCCTTTGTCTCTCTCCCCCTTCTTGTTTTGTCATCATGTCCTTATGTGCATTAGCATCATATGGCAGAGGAGCAGAGGCACCAGTGACAGGGGGAGCTGTATCCCACAGGACCGTGGAGGCAGAGTCCACCGACGCTGAGGCTACCAGTGGGATGGAGGGCGAGGGGAGCACCAAGGCAGAGACTGGAGGGGACAACACAGACTCTGATACCTCCTCCTATGAGAGCTCCCTGGGGGTCGTGGACACCTCTGTGACCACCCCAGCCGCAGGTACAGCCACCACACCCTGTACCGGCACTGCCCTTCCAGTAGCCACTCAGAGAGTTGCCCCTGCCTGCTAAACAGGAGGATTGGCATCTCCTTCGCCCCAGGCACCTCAGACCTTTCCCCAGTGAACTCTGCTTCCCTGAGTGAGGAGGCTATTGACCTCCTGAGATCCATCTCTGTAGGGCAGTCAACCATTGTGAATGTCATCCAGGGGCTGGAAGCCCAGATGCAGTAATCTAATGCATTCCTGGAGGGCATTCACAGTGGATTGGCGGCCGAACAGAGATCGATCCAGGCTCTAGCCTCCTCTCTGATGGCAGCTATTGTCCCTGTTTCTACCGTCCCAGGGTGTCACAGGCAAACACAAGCAACACACTTCTTTCTTCCCACAGGCACTCACAAACACCATTAATTTGCAGACACAACAACATCCACTATTTCCACTGTCTTCCCCTCTTCCTCCTCCTCCACCTCCCATCCAGTTACATCCACACTCACACCTGCATGCACTACATCATCATCCACTACCAGCATCATCACCACACCAAGCAGAACACAAAACCTCTCTGACAGACATCGCCACAACATCCATACGCATGTCCCCTGTGTCTTCTCCCACCGTGTCTGTCCCCCTCTAAAGTACTCAAACACAAGCAATCAGACACCCAATAGCCTTCCACCTCACAACAGTATACAGCCCATGCCTCTGCACCCAAATCCAGCAGACAAACACTTCCAACAACCCCTCCCTCATCCTCCACTCCCATTAATCCTCCCTATTCCCTCCCCAATGTCCCTAAAAAGCTTTTTCTTTCCCAGATTGACCTCTTCCCTACCCCTCCACCCTGCTGTCCTGCACATATGGGCAGGGTAGCAAGGACCCAGCCAAGCACCTCAGCTAAACAGTCCACGGGCCCAGTGGTAGCAGTACTTACTCGTGGTGGAAAGGATTCCAGGCCAACAATACTGAAGGCGAAGGAGCCTGCACCAGCCACAAAGAAGGGGAAGGAGCCTGCACCAACCGCAAAGAAGGGGAAGGAGCCTGCACCAGCTGCTCTCTCGGAGCCCCCACCACCAGCTGTGTTTGTGCAGCTATCAGAGAGTGTAGGGGCAGAGCAGGAGGCTCCCACAACCACCACCACAGTGCAGCCATTGGAGGGTGCAGGGGCTGAGCAGGAGCCTCCCACAACCACTACCACCACAGTGCAGCCATCGGAGGGTGCAAGGGCTGAGCAGGAGCCTCCCACAACCACCACCACAGTGCAGCCATCGGAGGGTGCAGGGGCTGAGCAGGAGCCTCCCACAGCAACCACCACAGTGCAGCCGTCACTGCCAGTGAATGCCATATAGTCCAGCCTCCAAGGGCTGCTGTGCGGCCTGCCCTCTCCAGAACCAGTGGGGTATTCACCCACTCAAGAGACTGTGGCCTTGCACTCCCCAGGACCAAGCACAGGGCATGTTGCTCCCTCTAGAACCAGTGGGGTATTCACCTACCCGAGAGACTGTGGCCTTGCACTCCCCAGGACCAAGCACAGGGCATGTTGCCCCCTCCAGAACCATTGGGGTTATTGTCCACTTGAGAGACTGTTGCCTTGCACTTCCCAGGACCAAGCACAGGGCATGTTGCCCCTCCAGAACAAGTGGGCTTGTTTCAGCATCCGGCTGAGGTATCCCCCTGACCCCTGAGGTGCCTGCCTATTTGCCAGCTGATGCCCCTGCAGTGTTCTCTCCGTATTGGGGCACGATTCAAGTGGGTCCTTGGACTTTGCCATGTGGGTCCGGTGAACTATGGACTGGGACGTGTCCCTTTTTTATACATGCGTACAGATCTATTTAATGTGTAAATAGGTTTGTTGAATTTATTGTTGGACTGATTACATTCATTTTCGTAAATTTCTGTTGCCTTCGCATTATTCTGCAGATTTGCAAGATCAAATTGTTTTTGCAATGCATATGGTTGTGTGTATGGTGTGTGTGTGTGCGTCGGGTGTGTGTTGTGCTTGTGTGCATCACTCTCTTTTTCCTCCCCCCCTCCCTTGTGTGCTAGGTGGCTGTACTCACCGTCATCGTCTTTGCTGGCGTTGGTGTTCCAGGTGGAGCATAACGTAGATCATTGGGAAAACTTGCAGTTCTGGTTCCATGGCGGCGTGGTTCTTCCCTGTGTCTCCAATGGTGAGTTCTTTGACTTTTGTGCTCTGTTTCTTCCAGGCTTTTGATGGCGTTGGTACCGCCCCGGAAAAGGTGGTGGATTTACGGGTCAAAATATGGTGGGTGGTACTTTGCCTTCCACCTGGCTGTAGGCGGCTGCCACCGGGGTGTCTGTTGTTTCTGCCCTGGCGGTCAGTGTGGTACATTTGGCTGTCTATTGGAGATATCACCACCATGGTCATCATTTGGCGGTAGTTACCGCTAGCCTGTTGGGCGGTATTACTTCCACTTTATCACCGACTGCCAGGGTCGTAATGAGGGCCCAAGTGTCCACTTTCTCTGTTATCACCATAGTGCACATGTTACCAGATGTGTTGTGCGAAACCTGAGGAGATGTGCACCTTTCCTTTTCACGGCCTACCGTCAGGACATTTGTAATCTCTGCTGCCCTCGGGTACGTGCTTTTTCAGGAGCTGTCCTACTTTGTAACACTCCAGTTGATCAGGTGTAATGTAAATAATTTGTGAGGTATGTAACTCTCCACATAGGTCTAACATGGGGCCTGTCATACATCCGAAAACATTTCACGCATGTGTGTGTCCAAATTCCTAATATTGAGCTTTGGGGATGCACAGGACATATATGTTCGATGTCTACGACTTTCAGCACTGAGAGATACCAATGTTCATTAGGTGAAGGAAGAAGGATGTCCAACTTGTGATGTATATAGCATAGTCAGGTACATGTGAAGAAAAAAGTAAGACAGAGGTATGTCTAGTCCTGGCTGAGTGTGGTCAGTGAGGTGTTTAGGTGCAGAGTGCCAGGAAACTCTGCTACCCTTGTGAAATATGGGGGTAGTGAGTCGTTTGAAATGGTTTGACAATGTGTCCACCAAATGTATGTATTGGTTCATCATATATGTGCACATATCAGCCTGCCTTACCAATGTGTATCATTGAGGCATGTCAAATGAGCCATTTTAGTTGCTACAACCAAAAGGGTTACATGGCCAATTACAATTTATATGTAATGTTCAATATTTGACCACAGTGTTTGTGTTTTACAATCACAGCGCAATGTCTCATTTACGTCTTGCAGGTGGAACTGAGCCTTACACCGCTGGAGAGGTGAAGAGCTTGAGTGACCTGTATGCCTAATGGGTAGAGCAAGGCTTGCGTCGGATATTGGAGGCCTTGTAGAATAACATGTTCAATGTGCATCTGTTCCAAATCAAAATCCATATGTCACATATAAATCTGTGTAGGAAGATAGAGGTTGTGCTTTGGATGTACAGTTGCCTCTGACTAATGTCAAGGAGGATATGATTGCAATCACTGATGGGTCACATTTTTGGTGGTTTGACCATGGAGCAATGACCACAGCGCCAGAATCTGTGAACATATGTGTTAGTGGATTCATAGGCCAGCATAACAGAGGATGGTATACCTAACAAGCGCATTTCAAATGCACAGATATGCTTTTGTTGCTCACAGTGCTGTCTATGTCCGATGTACATGGCTAGCCCACACATGGGGGGTGATTCACAACACAGTACTGACAGTATAACTCTGTGCCTTACTTACGGGGTCACAGCAAGCCATGCAAGGTGGCATCATGAAGTTTGTAAAATATGTTCCTGCTGGGTATGCCACATGGCCCTCACAAAACATGAGGTTCATCCAGGACAAGGGACGTGTGAATAGGGCCCTAAGTGTAGCACAGCAGATGTCAACATTCCACACTTGGGAATGCAGTTGAAGTGCCCGCTCATGTTGTGTGATGCCCCAATCTCTATGTTGGATTGATCAACATTGCTATCCCCTGTCATCTTCACAGATATGGTAATGTGTGTTGGACCAGAGGAATGTCTGCACAGTATAGTCATACGACATACCAATACTAGATCCATCTTCAGATACTGCTGCCATGATAGTCTCTAAAATGTACCTCAAACATGATAATACTATGAACAGCATTAGCCATTGACATTCCAAGATCCTTGTGCAGATGAGATGTAGGGCAAGCATGCACACACCCATTAAATGATAGTGCTGGTGTACAGCAAGGTGACATTAATAGCTGACATGTATGTACAGGCAATAGGCTGCGTAGTGGGACACATGCAGTTACTTTAGGAGTAAAAAGTTGTGGCACAACCCACCATGTACTAACAGGAGTTCATATAGAAGTTGCTTTATACATTTCTCTGTGAAGTGAGTGAGCTATCTACCCTCCGTTCTTACATATGATACCTGCACATGTAAATTCTCTGTAGCAATGTGCCCAGATGTGTGTCCTTGCCATATCGAGCACCCAATGTTGTGACACTATACATGTAATTTGCAGTTCTTGCTCATCTTACTTTGTCTAATGCCAATGGAATCATGGATACAGCAGGACATGAACTGTGCACTATACCTTGGTCACAAACAGCATTGTTCCTAAGCATACTCAGTACTGACATGGTCATGCCTAGATGTTCCAAGAAGATGCATTCCAATTACGCAATATTTGTTTAGCCTTGCTAATTTGACCATTGTAATATGGGAGATGATAGATATTATTCAGAAGTATGATCACTATGACCTCCAACACATATTTGGGATATGGAAACTGCAACCTGAGATGTTTGAAAATAGGATTAACATATTGTGGTTGATGATCATTCACTAAGTTACACATTGAATGACATGTTTGATTAATGGGGAGAAAGTGGAAGCACTGAGGGACACAGGAGCTAATCTTACCATAGTAACTCTGCATTTGGCCCACTCAAATCAGTTCCTGGTTGGGAAGTCTTATCCTATCACCAAAGCTGCCAATGAGACAAAGTTCCATCCCATGGCTATGGTAACCTTTGTTTGGGGTGGAGGTGTAGTCGGGCAAAATTAAGTGGTTGTGTCATCTATCCCAGAAGATTGCCTGCTTGGAAATGACCTGGAGCATTCCCCCTGGGCTGATGTAGAACAGAAGACCCATGCAGCAATGATTGGGATCCCTGAATTGGCATGTGTCAAGACATGGGCAGAGAGCAAACCTCTGAGAGAAAAAGCAGATCTGGATCATGAAATAGTGGACCAGCATCCTAGGAGAAAAGGCAAGAAGACTGGAGGACCAGCTACAAGATGGATCCCAGATCAGGATCCCTCCTCCCAGGCAGAGGAGTCAACCTTCTTGGAGGGAACTGAGTCTGAGAAGCTTTAGCCTTTCTGCCCAGAGCTCTAGGGCCCAGGGAGACCCTCCAGGTAAGATCTGTGCCAGGGGCAGAGGACCTGCCCAATTCTTGAAGGCCTGAGGCAGCAAGCTACACAGGAAGAGTTAGGGAATGCCAGTGGTATCCACAGGGTTTATTGAGAGGAGGGGCTCCTGCACACCGAGGCCAGAGACCTCAAACCTGGTGCAACCAGGAGAGTAGTAGTACCCCTGCATTTTAGATAATTTCTCCTCACTCTAGCCCATGACATTGCCTTAGCACAGTATCTGGGCCAAAATAAGACTTTGAGTAGGTTAGTCAAAATCTTTTACTGGCCAAGGATATCCCAAAAATTGAAGGACTTTTGCCAATCCTGCACTATCTGCCAAGCTAGAAGGTCCTCCTAATACCACTACCTGTGGTTGGGATACCGTTTAAAAAGGAATGGGTCAACATTTTTGCACCTTTTGACCCTCAAACAGCTTTAGATACATACTAGTGATAGTGGATCATGCTACTAGATACCCTGAGGCTATGCCCCTTATGACCATTACTGCTCCTGCAATTGCAAAAGCCTTCCTGGGTATTTTCAACAGGGTAGGGCTCCCTAAGGTGGTAGTATCAGACAGGGGTTCAAACTTTATGTCTGCATACTTAAGAAATATGTGGAAGGAATGGGGTTGACTTTCACGTTCACTACCTCATACCATCCCGAACAAATGGGCTGGTTGAAAGATTTAACCAGGACCTAAAAGGCATGATTGGAGGACTCCTTGAAAACCTCAGAAAGAGATGGAATGTCCTGCTCCTTTGTCTGCTGTATTCCTACAGGGATGTGTCACAAAAGGGGGTAGGTGTCTCGCCATGTGAACTTTTGTTTGGGCCTCATTATGAGTTTCGCCGCCCGCAAAACTCATGCCAGTAGACTGCCATTGTGGGCTAAACCCCGCTGGCCCTATTTTGAGTTATCTGCCGGCCTAGCGGGAAACAGGGCTGTAACATTGCAGCCAGCTCTTAATCAAGCAGGCTGCAATGTGGCAGTGCAGCAGGTGCAGCAGCACTCATCATGCATTCCACTGCCTGTAATTAGGGCAGTGGAATGCGTGAGGGGGCTGTGCATGGGACCCCTGCACTGCCCATGCTAAGTGCATTGGCATTGAGGGGGGGCCCCAGGTGCCCCTCAACACCCCTATTCTGCCAGCCTTTCCATGGCAGTGTAAAGGCTGGCGGATGGGGACTCGTAAACCCCTGGCGGATTACAACCGCCGGGACTGCCAGGCTGCAGGCTGGTGGCAGTCTTATGCTGTCAGGGCTCAGACCGTGGCGGCTCCGCCATGGTCATGATAGGGCTGGCCAACTACCGAAGTCCCACCGCCATCCCAAGTGTGGAGGTCATTAGACCGCAACACTCGTAATGAGGGCGTAAGTCTTGTTAGGGAAGGCTGAGAGAAGCCTCTCAAAGAGCCCAAGCATAATATTGTGGACTGCATGTTTGGCCTACATTCAAGAATGGAAAAAGCCAGCAAAAATCTTCAGGCCAGCCAGGAGCTGCTAAAGCTCTGGTATGACCAGAAAGCTTCTATGGTGAAGTTCCAACCAGGGCAAAACGTTTGAGTGTTGGAGCCTGTTACTCCAAGGGGCCTCTGGGACAAATGGTAAGGGCCCTATCTCATACTTGAAAGAAAAGGGGAGGTCACTTAGTTGACCTAGGCAGTTACAAAAACCCAAAGAGACTTATACATGTCAAACCACCTAAAACCCTACTATGAGAGAGCTCATGGTTACAGATGAGGGACAGGAAGATGAGAGTGAGCCTCTTCCTGATCTCCTCTCCAGAAACCCACAGGATGGTTCTGTGGATGGATGGTCTTATCAGACACCCTCACAGAGTAACAGCAAACTGATTGCAGGCAAGTCCTCAACCAGTATGCTGAATTATTCTCTCTGACTCCTGGGAAGACAAACCAGTGTTCTCATGATGTGGACACTGGTGACAGCCTGCCTGTCAAGAAAATGAATTATAGACAGGCAATGTCAGAGAGAATATACAAGCAGAAGTTAAAAAGAGGGTCCCTGGGTCATGTCAGTAGTCTCAGTCTGCAAACCTCACTCCAAAAGAGAGACTAGGGAAATTAGGTTTTGTGTAGATTACAGGAGCCTCAACTCTGTGACAAAAACTGATGCACACCCAATTCCAAGAGCTGACGAGCTCTTATACAGACTAGGGGCAACCAAATATCTGAGTACATTTTACCTGACATCTGGGTACTGGCAGATAGGTCTGACCCCTGGAGCAAAACAGAGGTCAGCATTTCCTACTCCTAGTGGGCATTATCAATTCACTGTTATGCCATTTGGATGACATAGCAGTCTATACTGATCCACCTAGGGAAGGTCCTTGAGGCTCTGCAAAAGGCAGCCCTCAATATGAAGGCCAGTAAATGCCAGATAGGGCAGGGGACAATTGTTTACTTGGGCCAAAGATACAGACCATTCTGGCTTGGGAAGCCCTCACAACCCAGACACTGGTCAGGGCATTCCTTGGCTTGACTGGGTACTATAGGAGATGTGTGAAGGATTATGGCACGATAGTTGCCCTACTCACAGAGCTAACCTCCAAGAAAATGCCTAAAATGTTTAACTGGACAGTGAGTTGTTAAAGGTCCTTTGACACTCTGAAGAATGCTATGTGATCTGCTCCAGTCCTACAGGCAACAGACTACTTCAGGCATTTCATAGACCAATCAATGCTTCTGAAATGGGGATAGGACCAGTCCTTTCCCAGAGGAATGATGATGATTGTGACTAGCCAATTGCTTATATAAGCAAGAAATGACTCCTCAGGGAACAGAATTGGAGTGCCATTGAGAGGAAAGCCTTTGCTGTGGTTTGGGCCATGAAGAAGCTGAGGCATACCTGTTTGTCTCTCACTTCTTAGTTGAGACTGACCACAGGCCTCTCAGATGTCTTCAACAGAAGAAGGCTGAAAACCCCAAACTGCTTCAGTGGCCCATTTCCCACAGGGAATGGCTTTTTAAGTGGAACACAGACCTGGGACTGCAGATATCAATGCAGTTGGCCTCTTGCGGTTCATCCACATAGATGATGAAGACTCACTAGGGAAAGGGTAGTCTCATCCTCTTTCCTTTGGGCGGGTAGTGTGAGGAAAGGCCTTGTTTTTACATGGTTAGCTCCCACTGTTTGCCTGATATATAATGTAGTTAAGAAATCTTAGTGCCCAGGGCCCCTGCTCATCAGGTTCCCTGAGCCAGAGCTCTTTCCCTAAAACTGTTCTGATGGCTTTGCACAAATGTCACCTTTAGCTACTACTATAAGTCCCTAGTAAATGGTCCTTAGGTTCCCAGGGCATGTGGTACTAAGGGTAGGCCCATGAGGGCAGCAGCACTGATTGTGCCACCCTCTAGGGCCATGCCTTCCAGTACACCCAGCACTGCTATTGCAGGCTGAGTGCCCTGGTGTAAACCTAAAAAGTCAACTTGACATGGCACACTACCCACTGTGTACTCTATGGGTACTCTATGGTTAAGTCACCCCTCTGGCAGGCCTTCCAGCCCTAAGGCAGAGTGTACTATACTGTATGTAGGGAATAGCTGCAGGAGCAATATGCCCCCATTATGTCCTTGCCAACCCTTGGGAATAGTGAGTGGACAGAGTAGCCATTTTAATATATATGCTGGACACTGGTCAACACAAGTCTCGCAGCCACATGATGGCTAATCTGAACTCTGTGTTGTTTGGTATCAAACAACTAAGAAGGATAAAAATCCACTGTTGCCAGTGGTGGATTTATTATAAAATGTACCCAGGGGTCACCTTAGAGGTGCTCCCTGCAAAAGCTAACTACCCTGGCGTGGTTGCTGACTGATCCTATCCAGCCTCCAACCAACAGACATCCAATCTACAACCTTGGGGGAGAGATCTGTCTCTCTGGATTGTAGAACAATGCCCTTCCTGGGTGGAGGTGATAATAACCCTTCCCTCAGGAATGTGCACTGCCCTGGTGGCAAGCTTCAAGGACTTACTGCCTTTAAACCTCAACCCCCAGGCCTGCTGCTAGAAGCATGTGGCTGTCCCCTTTGCAAACCCCCACTTGTGTGGGAGCAACTGTGGCAAAACTACACAAAGGATAGAGAGAGTGTCCCCACCTGGAAGGCACCAACCCTAAGGCGTTTCCCGCTAGGTGGACACTTGATTTCATTTTCCTCCATATTGGATGGAAGGAAAATAGCCAACCAGGTATGGGGATGTGACCCCTGCACACCGGAAGTGGTCACTTAGTGGATGTAGTCACCCTAAGGTAGATGACCCAATAGTCTCTACCAGGCCCTCCTAAGACACCACCTAAATTTAGTACTTAGAGGACATCCCTAGACCAGGAAATTAGATTCAATGGACAAAAGAAGACTAGCACCAAGAAGATCCAAAGCACAAAAGAAAAGGCACCAAACTCTGTCTGCTGCACCCAAGACCCGACAATCACTGCTGGAGCTACAGCTGCTGGACAACTGGACAACTCAACAAAAACCCCAGAGGACCTCCAGGCTTCACAAATCTCTGAGGAACTCCCTCCAGAGTGGAGGTTCCATTCTAAAGCTCAAGGAGACCATCAAGCCAGTGAGGGTCACATAACTGACCAGCCACTAACTCCCGACCTGTACGCCACAGCTAGTCCAAACTGCATCCCAATGACTGTGAGGACAAACCTTGCCAGTGTGCCAATTTTGGTGGCACTGTGACCTCCAGCTTCCAAATCGTTCCAATACCCATGGTATTGGTCAGCCTACGTCGGACACCAGGAAAAACAGCCCACTCCGGGCAGAAAAAGGACTTAGGCGAAGCCCACGCCAAGGGACTTCAGAAACACCCCAGACCTTCTGCCAGAGTGCCCCTGTTATTTTGCAAATGACCCTTGAACCAACTTACCTCCTACTCCAGAAGGCATCCTTGCAAACAGCTCCTATCTCACCAATTCGCTCTGCAGTCGGCCGCCCTGTGCCCTGCACCAAAGAACCAGCAGTGTTGTCAGGGTTCCCCACCCCCTGCAACCTCAACACTCCAAAGGGATCCCAAGGAACCATTGTTAAATTATCTGTGCAGCACCTTTCCAAGTGGTCCCTCACAGTGGCCCTGCACCAGCCACAGAGACCGTCTCCCGCTGCTGCCGCCAGAACCGGGAGCCTCCCCAACTTCTTCAACTGGCACAGGGTTCCTACCAATGACCTCGCCCAACCTACGAAAGAAGAACTTGGCAAACCAACTGTACAATTTTATATGCATTTTTAAAAGTGATCCTCCATTGATTCCTAAGGTGTGTAATTATGCATAAAAATACTATTTTTTATCAAAATTAAAAAATTAATATCTTGAAAAGTACTTAACCAATTCTGATGATCTTGGTCTTAAAAGTTACATAAAAATATGAAGTAATTTTTATAAATTGAGTTATTCCTTTGAGCGTGTGAGTTGCAAGACAGATGCAGTGAGTACAACAAATGCTTTGCACCTCTCCAAGATTAGCCTAACTGCTCGAAGAAGCTACCTTAAAAATTAGAGCATTAGGTGATGTAAACTATTGGGTTGCCTGGACCCCCTACACAGTGTGCCTAGTTGTGCACACTGCATAAATGCCCAGCCTCCTACAGGTAGGTTAAGTTAAGATAGTTGTTGGTAGTAGTTAGTATAAGGTAGTGTAGGTTGGGTTAGGATTGTTAGGTTTTGTAGGTTAGGTAGTGTTGGTTTCATGTATTTAAGGTTGTATTATTTTTTTTGTGTGCAACATATACGACTCCATCATGATTTGCTGTGTTCACTTACCATGCCTGCGCAGGTAATGTAAGTACATGCCTTTGCCTTTGCTAGCAGTATTTGGCTACATGTGTGACTAAGTAAATTCCTATGAACAGGTACCTGTCAGGTAGGCCAAGGAACACATGAGCTATCTACAAATATCGTTGAGCAGTGTACGTGACAATCAGGATCTGAATGGATACACAGCCCAACACAGGTTTGTGTTGGTAAGTCATGGGACATGCATTGGTGGGATGTTGTTGTTATTGCACTCACCCAATCCAAGGATTTTTAATTTACACACTGTTGCCTGCCCCTTGCACACTCACACTTGTATCATTTGCATGTCACAGTAATGGTGTTGCTGGTGGGCATAATAGTGCCTGTATCTGTGGATGTGAGTTGTCACCTGAGGGTGCTGGCAAGTGTGTGCAGAGTAATCCGAGGTGGCTGGCTGGTTTGATGTGAGATGGCATAGACAGTAAATGTGAGCCATAGTAACATGTATTAAGGCACCAGCTTTCACAAAGTGGATGGATGGCACAGTGTTGTCTAAGAATGGTGAGCTGGAAGAGCAGACAGCTATTGGAACACCAAGCAATTGAG